>NC_137476.1:8687264-9972205 GCF_918807975.1 Aplidium turbinatum
CTGACCAACGCTGCCCTCTCTATGAACACACTTATTCCAGCAAGACTCAAGTCACGCAAAAGCTTCATCAAAGTCGGCCCATTGGAACACACAAGCGCGACAGCTGCACGACTAGAAATGTGGATCTCTGAGCCCGATAGGACACAACATCCTGCCATCCCAAGTCCTTTGAAAGTCTACAACAAACTCCCACCCTTGAAAGAAGAGAGTGGTGCTGCCTAAACAGAGCCTGCTGCGGAGTCGGGAGAAATAAAAGCAATCTTTTCCAATGGAAGATGACTCCTGACCCAACGTGTGATTGCGGCCTAGACAATCAGACGATGAAGCACATCCTCACCAACTGTCCCCTTAGCCCTTCATGTGATGACAACGACCTCAAAAACATCACAAACAATGCTCTTACCTGGCTCCGACACTGGCGTGGCAAGCTATGAATGAATGAATTAACTACTTAACTCAATTACTGAATTACTCCATTAGCAGGACTTTCTGTCTGCAGCAGATATTAAATTATTTTGCATTGTAAAACATATTCCCAGTTAGCAAAATCCGTTATTTTTACATTGATTCAACGTCTGCAGACGTTTGCAACGTTTGTAGACGTTGAATCAATGTAAAAATAACGGATTTGCTAGCTGGGTTAACCATTGTCACTTAAAGGAAGATCTTGGTTTTTAATTGAAAAACACGACACTGATACAAAGTTACGCAGCTTTTAAGAAACCTTATGTTATGATTGAACAAACGAAGTGCAATTTGAACAGTCTTATACGAAACAAGAAACCTATATCTTTCAACGACATTACAACTTGGTTTTCAGATGATGCAACCCGCGTCAAACTAGGCGCCATTGATGACGAGCCAGGGACGGATTACATCAACGCTAACTTTATACCAGTGGGTTGCTTGTTCCTGGAATACTTTGTTACTAATTTAGTAACTTATAAAAAATAAGATTGATGGGTCATTTGTATAAGTTTATTGGTTCTTGCTTTAAATGTTTTTGTGATTACGTATCAGAACTCTCAACTGTCGTAGATCTTGATATCGCTATATAGAACATAGGCTATTGAGTGACCATAAATCGGTATTTTAGAGATTACTGCATAATTTTTTTTCGGTTAATCTTTTGCAAATAAAGGCGTATTTCTTTCTACTCATTGCTAACTTATGGTTGTAGTTTGGACTGTGCGTTTTTTTTTTTTCAGTCAATTTTCTTTCAACAAATAATTTGTTTTGCAGGGACACAACAACAAAAGGGAATACATCGCTACTCAAGGGCCTCTTCCAGGAACAAAAGATGATTTCTGGAGACTGGTCTGGGAGCATAATTCCAGAAACATCGTCATGGTAACCCAGACGGTGGAGAGAGGTATTTGAAATGTAGAAAATGGTTTATTTTTGAGCATGCTCATTTCAAACAAACAGTTCAGGTATTTGTTTATTGCATCCTTGCACACGTTGTAGCTCCCTAGTTGTAGCCCTGTTGTTTAGCAATCTTAAACCTTGTACTTTACGCCGGTTGACTGCAATCCTTTAAGCATAGAATCAATGTGGCCTCCACTCAGTCTGATAGTCCCTTTCTTTCTGTGTTCCAGGAAAAATAAAGTGCGACCACTACTGGCCGTTCGATGCTGAGCCAGTTACAGTCGCCGACTTGACGTTGGAGAGAACCTCGGAATCGATCTTGCCCGAGTGGACCATACGCGAGTTTAAAGTGACTCGAGTAAGTGACTCAATGTTAAAGTGACTCGAGTAAGTGACTCAATGTTAAAGTGACTCGAGTAAGTGACTCAATGTTAAAGTGACTCGAGTAAGTGACTCAATGTTAAAGTGACTCGAGTACGTGATTCAATGTTAAAGTGACTCGAGTAAGTGATTCAATGTTAAAGTGACTCGAGTAAGTGATTCAATGTTAAAGTGACTCGAGTAAGTGATGCAATGTTAAAATGCCACAACTTTGTGAGCCATGCCGTATCGTTGGGAACAAGATTTATTGAGCTTTAAGCTTAAACTTACGGAAGGAACTTCGTTTTCCACGCACTTAAGAATAAATTTCCAAGAATCTACAAAAATTAAGTGCGAGTGTTTTTCGTTTGGACACAGGGATCAGAAACGCGACGTGTCCGTCAGTTCCACTACACGGTGTGGCCTGACCATGGTGTTCCGGAGACCACGGAAACACTGGTCAAGTTCATCCGATATGTCCGTTCAACGATCGACCGGGAAGCGAAACACTCCGGACCCACTGTCGTACACTGCAGGTAGTTAGGTTATGGTGAACGTCCGTTGCGCATCATAGCAGATGCGAGCTTTGAGGAGTTAGATGCTGAACTCGAAATATCGCCAGCGTTCCCGATAGCGTTCCCATTATTGCTGGAATTAAGAAAACAGCATTTAATTATCGCTGCAAAGACTATGCATGTAATGTAATTTTGGTGAGATAGTCCGGTTTCTTTTATAACAGACAAACAAGGCACAACAACCCACAAGCACTGAACATTATAAGAGTAATGTATTCTTACAATGCCCGTTGCTCCATCCTATTTTGTGTTTTGTCTGCTTCTGGATGCACATTTACGAAATAAATATTTTCTCCAGCGCTGGCGTCGGTCGCACAGGAACCTTCATAGCGATGGACCGACTCCTCCAGCATTTGAAGGAGAATTCCTACGTTGATATATTTGGGATCGTTCATCAGATGAGGATGCACAGAGTCTTTATGGTTCAAACGGAGGTGAGAAATGTTTAAATACCTTTTGGAAGAAAGACACTCGAATGCATGGTTGTGCTGAAGCATTTGATCATATCTGGATAGTTGAGTTGGGGAGTTACAGTGAATGCATAACTTTAAACAGCCCAAGTGTTTTCAATGCAGTAAGTTTTTTTCACACGCTGTTGATATTTCCAACTACTTTATTCAAGAGGATTATACAGCATAGACTTACATCTTGGAAAGATTTCTGGAGTCAGATTTTGTTATTCGCTGTGCTCAGAAAGAAAAATACATTGAACAACACATGAGTTAGCAATTTGAGTGCTGCCAAATCATTGGTTTTCTATTTAAATTAACATTTAAATCTATTTTAAGTACCTTTCCTCTTATGATTTAGTTGTCTTTCGATTTCTTTTGAATTTTCCAAAAAGACTACTCCAAAACTATTTTTACTCCTCCTCAAAAACAACGTGACCTGCTCTTTTAAACCTCTTCCAGGCGATGGTTACGGAATACGGAGAGGTTCTAAAAAATTTCAGAAACGTGGAAAAAAATATTTTCATCTCATCCCACTTTTCTTTCTCCTCTCCCAGAGTCAGTACATCCTGATCCATCAAATGGTGCAAGACATCATCAACCGTGTCTACGAAGAGGATGCAGATCCGGAACAAGATCCGATCTACATGAACACCGAGGATCCTGTTTATGAGAACACGGACTTCAGCAGAACCGTCAACGGCGTAGCGAATCCAGCGATGATCAGTCCTTCAGAAGATGGTGAGTGAATAATTCTGCTTTCGTTTCATTGTACACTTCATCTTTTTCCTCAAACTAACGTATTAATCCGTCCTTTTATCGGTTAGATTGTATGATGATAAAGACATCATGTAGCTTTTGAACACGTAAGCCAAAGCCACCTCATTGATATAATTGGTTTACAGCAATAGCAACATCAACCAATGCTAGGGTTTGTAAGTAAACAAGAATAACACCACTAGGAGAGGAGAATTCGAACCACAGGGAACAGTCATCAACTCAAACCTTAATTTTTCAAGTGCCACGAAAAATCACACTAAAGTATTTTCACTTGAAGACTTTCAAGGTAGACGTCCACACAAATACAATTTCGCTCTGTAGTACCAACAGCTAAAAGTTTAAACAACCGTAATGGTCGTCACTGGTCAGCTGTAACTTTTTGTTTGAAGTAATACAATACACGACAACGTTTATTGTCGGCAAAACGATGAAAGAAAACGTTAAAAATATGATTTCTACTATCAAGCAATGTTTCATCTGCTCTTCAATCGCATATGGCTACAGTCCTTGATAGAAAAGTGGTCTTTTTTGCTTTGGCTCAATATCTTTACACGTTGAATCAATGTAAAAAGATAAATTTTATAAACTGATAGTTTTATTCAGCGTGCCAGCTACGGCTTATCTCGTTTGTTGTAAAACTTTACAAAACTTTGAGTGGCCAAAAATGGTTAAATTTTTGAAAACCCGTAACAATTCGTTTTTTTACTGAGTACTTGAAAACCTAATGTACTGTGCAATGACAAACGTCGTTGCAGCTTAATAGCAGCATAGTTTTCACAAGACTTATTAACTTTTGACCTCTCAACTTTATACTGAGGTGTCAGTAACGAAGTGTTGCCATGTCAACGTACATTATGTGGCGTATCTTTGTCTCACGTTGCGTGCGTGCTGTGTCACTATGCGCAAGTAGGTTAACGGTGGTTGCAAAGTTCTTAGCAATGGGTTATACAACGTCACTAAACGTTGCATCACTGCTAAAAATTGTAGCATTGTGCTCTTTCCTTTGAGGTAAGGAATCACACTTCAACATTGTTAATAACTAATCACCTTACATAAAGCTAAGGTCGTCGACAACAGTAATCCTGGCAAGGAACCGCCTTCTTTCTACGACGAATCTGGTGACTATGACGTGGAAGATGAAGGTGATGCTATTTGAATGCACGCCACCCACCGCCGCTCGCTCCTATGTTGGTCTTGTTTGGTTCCTTTAAATTATGATTGACCAGCAAAGTGAATCGATTTTTCATCAAAGTTTTGACTGCAGTATTGCGTCAAAACGACTCCTTTTAAACTCTGAAAGAATGTTGCAAAATCGTCTGGTAACTAAACGATGGTCTAACTTATCCATCAATGCATGACCCTTCCCAAGTGGACGAAGCTACTACTTCTACCTGGAGTTAGAACCAAGCAGAGCAAGCATTTCTTATGCTGAATTATCATCAGGCTTTCAAAGTGCAAAGCCTGTTAATTGTCTGCGTTTTGTTTTAAAGCAAGATGATGGAACTGCACTGTTGCTTTACTGCCATTCATCACATGTACCTCAGTTTTGAATAGAGAAGATAGGCGCTTGATCATATCTGCTTTCCCTGACCTGTTTCTTTCAATGTGCAATCAAGCTCAATCCGAGACATTTATCCGAGTTCCCGGATGTCGATTTCATCTGCGCAATGCGCATGCGCCTGTTGTTTTTGTTTTTATTTTCTTACGTTGACGACTTGAGTTTTTTCTTTGGTTTCTGATCTAAATAGACATTTTGTACAATTCCAGATAGCAAAATCTGTCATTTTTAACTTGATTTAATCGTCTGCAGACGTTGAATGAATGCAAGAATGACAGATTTTGCTGTCTGGGATACACCTCATCTTGATTGTCACGAAATAAGCATGAGCTGCACTGAGCATGGAAGATGCGAATCGACAGAAGTTAATCTTGTTGCGCGAGACACCGAAAAAATGCGTCTCGTGTTTCAAAGAATAGTCTGAGGCTATTTTCTTACGTGTTTTGGCGTCTGAAGGTGTTCTGGAGCTTTGTGTGTAAGCATACCAGCCAGCAAAAGTAGTCTTTCTGTGTTGATTTAACGTCTGCAGACGTTGGTTAAAAGAAAGGCTTGGTTAAAAGAAAGATTATCTTGAAATGCGTAAATGTGTTTGGTTTATTTTTTATCTTTTCTGCAAATTCTTGGAATCAAGACAGTTCAACCGAACGGGATAAGAGTTGCCGGAATAATGTGTTAACTTGTGGTCATCAACGTAGAATTTACATAAAATATTGTCGTTTTTCCTTTCCGTGGTTGGTTCGATTTGATGTACAAAGAGTTACTTTTTGTTAGCTGGGAGTGTCCTGGTGGTTGTTGGTTTTAAAGGCTAGATGAAATTTATACAATTTTTCTATTAAGAAGACGCTAACGTGAGGAAAAGATTTGCTATAATTTGGTTACCGATTATAAACATGCAACTGCTAACAGACCAACAGTCGAAAAGAATCTGGGCTTTCCGTATGTAGAGTCGTTTCTATGATTCAAAGTCGAGTACATTTGGTCTGACTTTATTCAGACAGCAAATTAGTCCTTATGTTTATTTACGGTCTGCAGACGTTGTATTTACGTAAAGATGAGATGGTTTGCTTCCTGGGTACAGATTGAGGGTTAAACCATGGACTTCTAAATAGTAGCATCTGGACTGGACACTCAGTGGGCAACATGAGGCCAACAGTGGGCCAACAGCCAAGTAACTAACCCTGTTGGCCAACTGTTGTACCAACTGTTTGGCCTCATGTTGACCACTGAGTTTCCAGTCCAGATGCTACTATTTAGAAGTCCATGGTTAAACCACCAAGAATTCAGTTTCGAAGTGTGCAGCTTTGCTTTGGCCTACCTGCTGATTATGTCTTTGCAGTGAAGTTTTCTTTGTTGCTGCTGGGTGGTTTTATGTTCTTCGTTGCTTTCCGTGTTTGTTCAGAAATGCAATTACATCACATTTATGTTCATTGATATAATTGATACATCAAATGAGAAAAAATTGTTCACCTGGCTGCTGAAATTCGCCATTGCTGCATTTACTTTTTGCGAGTTCATCAATGAATCAATAATTAATCAACCATTGTAGTTATGTGATCAATAGCTGCGTTACTTGCGGCTGATTTGTGCGTGCCCCTCCGCCACTCGCTACAAAGCATTAAGTGACAACTTTACGAAACTCTTTCACTGCTTAAAACAGGGGTGCAAATACTTCTCGTTACGGGCCTCGTACCATAGTTGTAGACATGACCGTAGAGTAATTGTAAACAGTATGTTTGGTGAGACATATTGTATCGCGGCCAGCATGGTTCAACCGAACGCAAGGACGGACGGTTTGCGTGTTTGTAATCTGCAGATCGTTGCAGCAGATGTAGTATTTTGACCGGTAGACATCGCTTGTACGTCAGTTATCCATCCAGCTTTACCCCAAGATAAATTGATTGGCTCTTAAACGGCAACTGGCAACCATTGACTTCGACCTTTGTCAACATTGTCAGACAATTTTCTTTTTGAACCAGCTGACTACAGCATTGTGAGCTTTCTAGCACTCAGCCTGGGAGTTGATTCTTGCTTAGAACTGTGTTTGGTAATTGCAGAAGAAAAAGAGGTAATGGCTGGGTGGGAATTTAACCCACGCTATCAAAACCACTATTCCCTCGCCTTAACCCTCTAGACCACGCTGTCGACGGCGAAATGTTTATATAATATACTTTCTAACAAGTACGAGTCGCATGACTGTAATCAGCTGAAATCTTTCCTTAATAAACCTTATCTGCTGCAGCGACCTGTAGATTACAAATACGCGATTGGCATGTCGTTATGCTTTTACATGATTGTATGTTTGTATCGTAGAATGCTCGCAGTTTATGGAGCACCAGCTAGCATCACGATGATAAAAAATTGTTCCGAGTTGTCGGTCGCATTTAAATGGAAACTACGATTGGTTGTAAATCTATAATCTACAAACCTTCAAACGTAACTACATTTCGCAATTTTAAATTCTTTTAGTTGTGTTCGTTTTTGCATTTTGTACTGCTAATTGTTTCAGAAAGGCACTTGAAGGCACAGAATTGAATAGTCATTTAGGTGTAATAAAGCATCAGTAGAATACTGTTTTCATACCAGTGAAAGAGTTTTGCACGTTGCTCGAAGTTGGCTTGGTTGAAAAAGAATCTATTTCGTGTTGCTTGTTGGTGAAACTGAAACCTCCCAATTGATTTGCTTGAACTGATATCGAAATTATTTTTAATGTTTGTTTTGTTTTTAAAGGTGAAGTTTATTTACGTTGTACGGTGCTGTGACTTGCCTATTTAACTTTTGCAGTTTTTTGGTATAAATTTTGTACTTTATAATCTAAATAATTAGCGTATGGCTTGTTTGAAGTGGCAAAAAGCAAGTGCACTTGCTGCTGTTTAACTCCTGCTTGTTTTGTACTTATTTCAAATTGAGTCACCATAACTTTTCTATGAAGCTGCTGATAGATGATGTTATAATTCTTATTTGTTTTTAAATGCAGCAACAAGATCAGAAATTGCAAAGTAGTTGCAACAAAGCAATGCACACTGTTGTGTTGTTCTTCTCAACCTAAACGATCGTATCGTGTTTACAGCTGACGAGACACCTGGTGGCATCGAAAGCCGACGTTCGTTAAAACCCCTCATTAAACCCAAACCCAAAGTCCCCCCATCCTCAGACCGAGAAAGAGCTTTCACTTCATCCCCGAAAGTTCGACCCAAAGCTGAAAAGCGTCGAAAAGTTGTTTCCCAAGTGATCCCTGAAAACGACTCACCTGTCATGCGACCCAAACCTAAACCCAAACCCAAACCTAAACCCAAACCGCTTGGTGACATCATGCAGACGTCACTCAAAGAGCCAAGCTCGAACGGTTCGAAGAATTGACTAAAGCTTTTCTTGAGGCTACTTTTTTGTTTCTTCTTTTGCGCTTATTATTTATTTATATATCATCCGCATATTTATAATTTTTTTGTGTTTTTCAACGTTTTCACCCTTTTTTCGTATTCAATCCCTCGTGAGGTCACCCCTGTATGTCATCACCGACCAGCGCAACGACGTCACCAGGTAAAGCATCTGCAGGGTGGCATCATTCGTTCCTGTTCATTTCGGGCTTAAGTTCTTTATGTTTTCACTGGCGCGAAGCCTGAAGTTTTATTCAGAAGAATTCCTGGTGTTCAAACTGTGTCTTGCAAAGATACCCGACAAAAGAGTCCTGCGGTGGATTGACTACAGAGCTGTGTGTACGTGTAGTCTGTACACGTTGTTATGTTACATTTTGTGTTTTTGTTAACGATTTCCAAAGTACGTGTGAGACACAAAATAGAAATGAGACCAGTATCGCTGCATAGTCTCCCAGCCAAAAAAAAAAACTTTTCATACCGTTTTGATGTAAAAATGATGCAACAAAGGCTATATATTCTGGTGAAGAGATGGATCTTGCAATCTTTTTTAATAGGTGCACTTTCCTTCAGTCACTAGCTCGCTCGCTGGTTGAATATCGCAAGATTAATGGCACAACGAGGCACTCAGTGTCAAATCACCATCGTGGATAAGACTCTCGGGTGTCGAGTCTTCAAATAATATTAACAAGACAGATTGTGTACCACTGCCTTGTTCAATGTTGATAACACCCTCATAGCCTAAATTAAATTTTATACTGATTCGATGAGAAGTTTCTGAGTTATTATAATTTATAAACACATTAAGTCAATTAAGGTTTTTGTCTATAAAGTAGTTGCTTTTCATGAGAAGAAAATCTTACTCTCAGTCAAGATGGATTCTTTATTGCCTCATATATCTTAAAACTTTCAAGAAAAAACACACACACACATGTTTTACATACTTCAACTTTCACACACACTTAGCTGCGATAAATTGGCTGCCGAGAAGCACATATTTTTGGAAAAGTCTTGATGGCTAGCGTGGAGGCCACACGGTATGGTCAGCGAATCGTGCTTACTGCCAGGTGGATCGCTTCTTCTTCATGTTTTTTTTTTTTTTTTTTTTTGGAAACTTAATGGAAAATTAACCAGTTTTACCTTGGTGAAACACACGATGCTACATAATTAACAAAGAAATAATTTCAAACATCTGTTGCATTTTTCATACTTTTGTTCATTTCCACTTTTCTTTTGTTTTCAACATTATTTCAAAATCGTGTCTTTTGTTTTTTCTTGTCTGTTGGCAACAATGATTCAGCACTATTGAATAATTTTGACCTGATATTAAAAAAAAATATAGTTTTTAAATTTTCTTTTTCACTGTTAGCTTGTGATAAATCATCCCTGTCTTCACTTCTGGCTTTTTTTAGTTATATTTTTTCAAATGATGTCAATTGTTGAAATAGCTTGTTTATTTTCAGTTGTTTTAGTCTAAGTCTCAACTGAAGTTTCGATTAATTGAACAAACTGGCGAAACTCGAGGCTGCATGTTGCCAAGCAGTGTTGCCAAGTTTAAAATATGTTTTTTTTAACATTTGCAGAGGACTCCTCATCAGAAGAGGAAGATAATGGAAATTTCGTCGTTTCGTGAACTTCCTGACGAGGACATTGAAAGAGCTGATTAATACGCGTTTAATTTTTGAATGTTAACGTTTTTTGACGTCGCCGCATAATGAAATATTATCTAAGTCGCCTTTTGTCAATTTTCTTGTAACGATCCACTTGTATGTCTAATGACGTCATGTTGACTGTATTGTAATGACGTCATCACGCCGTCGATGCAGTCCTAGCGTTCCAGAGGATGCGTATATGATGTTTCCCCGTGTATTATTTATCTTTGTACATACATTATGTATATGCAGCTGCTGAGGCTCGTGTGCCACTTGATAGGTCTTTGTATTTTCCGACTTTAACCCTGTACAGTGCGGATTAGAAACTGCAAGCTGTATTTGATATCTTTCTTACAGTCTTTCTAGGCACAGTTCGATTTTTACTGTTTGTTCTTTGCTGTGTAAGGTTTGTGTTTTGGTATCGCTATTTCAACAATCAACTTATGGTTTAGTTAATTACGAAAACAATTTTGGTTAACACGTGATGACAGATTACCTTATTTTGTATGTATTGTACAGGGCAGGTGACCACCATTTACTTACAGGAGTGCGTGCAGGAATGTATGTTCTTCAAAAGTGAATAATAAAATAGCAATGAATCGACACTGCATCCTTTTACATTGTGTCGAGAGAATTTTAGAAGCTGCGTTTTCGTACGAAGTGCATACTTAGATTTATTGTTTGTTTCTGTATTTTTGCGAGTCGTTATTTGTAAAGCTTTAGTGTATAGTTTAAAAGTTAGAGCATTGTGGTCGCTTGAATTGTTTGTGACCACCTTGTCACTTCGATAGATACTTCGACTACCTATTGCTCTGTGATATTGCTTCATTTGAAGCCACCAACCTAGGCAGCAAATCAGCCGTTTTTTACATTGATTCAACGTCTGCAATCTGCATACCTTGAATCAATGTAACTTGATTCAACGTCCACGGCTGATTTGCTGTCTGGGATATACCGCCTTGTCAAAATGCTGAAGAATGCAACATTTCGCCAAAGTTATAAGAAGTTAAAATGAAATCTGGTGCCAACAGAAGTCTTGGATTAGCGACACTTCGATATGTATTGAATAAACGAATGCGATTTTTGGTGATCAGCCAACATTGTTTTTAATGATTTGTTTTGTCTCATGTTTGAAGCAAATCTCGCTTAAATCACTGCTGAAAGCTTAATGGAAACCTTCTCTGTGATACTTGTGATTGCACTTCATGGCCTGAAACACTAACTTGTCAAATTTGCTATTTTAACTTTGATTTGAAGCTTGCATGATGCAGTATTGACGTGAAAATGGAATGTCACCGATCTGCACTTTTAACGATTTTTTTAATTTTTACCAGTTTTTCCATCGATTCCTCATCAGTTGAATCATTAAAAAAGTGAAGTTTTTACCAAACACGTGAATGTTCCACTTTTGTCCTGTATTGATGAGACTACTTGTGATTCTCAAGACAGCAAAACCCGTCATTTTTACATTACGTTGAATCAAAACGTTTCTGGGTACGGTTTACATTAACACTCATACCTGTCCTTGATAAATTCACATCAATTGTAAAATTGTTGCAACTAAAAATGCCATTTTGTTTTTGGTTATTTCTCTATAAGAAACATCAATGTCCTCCCTCTCTTGTCATAGATCGACTGCAGCCTAGCGAGATATTTTCTTCC
This sequence comes from Aplidium turbinatum, assembly GCF_918807975.1. NCBI lineage: Eukaryota > Metazoa > Chordata > Ascidiacea > Aplousobranchia > Polyclinidae > Aplidium > Aplidium turbinatum. Next base: position 8,699,040 of record NC_137476.1, read on the forward strand.
TAGCCTGAAAATCAATCTTTTTAGACATTATTTCAATGTTTTCCAACGTTAAATCAACCTAAAAAAGTTACCGATTTGCGGACTTGTCCCCTGTGCAGCATTTATCTTTGTGTAACCCTTGATCATGATAATTGACATCTAGCACTCGTATCAACCTTACAAATCACGTGGTTTTACGTCAATTAAGCACGTTTTTCGACGCGCATTTGACGTAACAGGACGTCGTTTGTGTTCAGCCTGATGGTATTGTCATTTTTCCCAAACTAGATGCCACATATGCAATCAAGTCGTAATGTCATGAAATTGTGCATTCTATTGTAAATACATTACATTCCAATGGTGATTTTGCTTGTTTTACCACCAGCGTTTCTCAACCTTTCTTGCTCAAGGGCCACTGGTGTGAACAACACTGAACAGTCCAGTCACTAACTATAGTCAGCTTCCGACTATCACAGTCAGGGCCGGATTAACCATTAGGCTAATAAGGCTATAGCTTTAGGCCCTGGAAAAATTTGGCCCTTAATTTTGTTAAGGTTAAATTTTTGTAAGGCTGATTGTAAAACGAATGACCGAGTTGAGTCAATACATATGAAGAGCCCATTTCCAAAACCACGTCGGCGCCATTTTTACCGAAATTGAGTTTAGAGCAGGGCTTTTCAACCTGGGGGTCGCGAGCCGTTTATCGGAGAGGTGCTTGAAATTTCAGTGTATTCTTTTTTGCCAGAAAAGATTAAAAACTATGTTTTTTTCGCAATCGACCATTCCTCTACTTGAGGTTATTATATCGTTTAAGCTTTCAGACGTTGCAAAAGGCATTATCTTTAGGAAAGCATGCGCTGGTTCGACTCTCGGGGTGTGCGCTTGAGCAACGCACGTTAAGGACTGCTCTCCATTCAGCGGCATCTAATGGATGGAATAGTTCGCCGGCAACAAGACTTCAACAATCGGAAACTTCACTCTGTCAATCTCGGTGACCGGGCCTGCGTCAGTAATTCAAAGCCTCTACAAGTATGCGAAACTACCAGGATTAAGCTCTGCAAGAAGCTTTCCCAGTCCGAGGATAAAGATTCAATCAATCACCAAGTGACTTAGTACGTTGCTTTGTGCAGACTAAAGTTAACTAGTAACCACGCTACGGTAAAAAAGCAAAATTATTTAGAATCCTATGCAAAATATAGATTTCTCAGTACCGTTTTCAATGGCATTGAAAAAAATTAGTGTCGGCTATTTTGTTTGGAAGTTATTTCAGCAACAGGTGCACGCATTGACAAACTTAATAGTTAAAAAATATGCAGCACCAACCACCTCACTGAAATCTATTTAAATAACTCCATAAAATATTGCAATAAATTCAACCGGTGAAAGTGCGAAAACGTGGATTTTTCTCATTATTTTTGCTCCTATTATCTAGTTAGGTCTAAGATTGATAGAAAATGGAAATAACAATCGGCGGAAATGCAATAAAAGTCGTAATAACATCGCAAAAATTGTTTTTCGTTTCGGAAGTTTACGTTGAAACAGCAGAACTAAACATAACTGGATGTCGGCATGAATCAAATTTAGTTAAATTTTGCATTAAATATGCTTTTGTTGAATATTTTTGTGGGTGGTCGCGAAACTACATTGATTGCTCTGAAGAGGTCGCGGTGGGAAAAAGGTTGAAAGCCCCTGGTTTAGAGCGTCATTAGGTAGAGTATTACCATAGGTACTTACTATCCACTTCTTTCCAAGATATTTTCCATCTGTTTGAAATTTGACACAAAAAATTGCGTTTGTTTCCAAAACCAATCATGCGCCATCATTAGCCATTTTTCTGTTCTGTTTATGTTATTTTGCAGTAAATAATTTGAATTTTTTATGTATGTATTCTCATTATATTTTTCAGCTTGGTTTGCAAAATTAGGCCCTTTTCTAGTAAACATCCTTAGGCCTACGATACCCTTAATCCGGCCCTGATCACAGTGTATGATATTTTAATATTATTGGGGTTGGGGATGTTTTCAGGCTTTTAACGGACAAAGAGGCCGGCAAGCAAGCAAAAACTCTTCTTCACCAATTATAGTGAGAACAGGAGACTGGAGTTTGAGCAAAAACAGTCGAATTTGATAAGGGTCAGTTTTGTTTGAAAAAACTACGTTAATACTGTATTGTCCGTGCACGCTCGGTCGGATGATGATGATGAACACTCCACAGCACCACCTAAACTTTATTCCAGCACTCCAGTTGATAAACGCTGCACTCATATGGAAATTTTCTAAATGATCTCAAATTTAGAGAAAATGTCAACCCGGCTTAAAACTGAAAGTCGTCGTGTGAGCCTCTGGGCGCGAGGGTCTATTATTTTACCACCCCAGTTTCAAGATGTTTCCGGACTACACTGGATGGCTACCAGAGAGCAGCCAGTCTTTGGTTTCATCATCCAAGACAATGGTTTTCAGTAAAGCATCTAAATTAGTTTTTACAAGACAATTTGAATGTTAAAAGTTATGTCTATCCTTTGTGTGGAAAGCAGGCTACAATTCATCTTAACCTATCAAAAAGTCTCTCATTTAGTCTTCTGTGGACTTCCAGCAATCCAAGACCCTTTTACTGTTTTAGATTCTGTTCCTTTATCGCAGCATGGCGTAGGGCCGTAGGCTATGACTGCCGGCTATGTAAAACCTTGACTGAGCCAAATGCTCGTATATCAGTTGCTTCATTTAGTTACGAAACGTCGGCGAGCGGAGGTTGTATCTCACAAAAGAAACAATAGTTTAATTGACTACTCAGAAAAGCTAACACACAAAGAAACAAATGCAAAGAAATAATGTAGAACAAAAATTTTACGAAAAAATCTCATATCTAGAAAGACAAAGGTCCTTTGTTATCAAAACAATTAAAGTACAGTTACCGTAGTCATTTGGTATAACTTGGCACAATGAATTAAACGATCATTGGTCAAATAAAAGCAATGTCATTGACTACCGTACGTTTGAAACAAAGTACCGCTGCGTAGCGAATGGTGAGAGCCTTGGTACCACGGTCCTTTGGAAGAACATTTTATGGTAAGCCTGAAGGTTGACACGAAGATTGGCTTCCCTTCAATGTAATTTATATCTTCAACCAGCTGGAGAAAACTTGGATGTGACAGTAAAAACTAACTTTGTGCGAACTGCTGCGGTGGCGATATAAAGCTGATTTTTAGTAAATTTTAACCAGACTGCTAGCAAGCATAGGCATAGCCAGTGGGAGGAGGCAAAGGGGCTATGGCCCCTCCCAAATATCTAACATTAAGACCGTCAATAATTTTATTTATAGCATGTACGAGCAGACGATCACTCATTATGTCCATATTTATTAAATTTTTTTGATATAGGCTACTAGTGTTAGCCCACATAACAGATCACCAGTGGTTTTACCACTCGGATATGATTTTCGCTATTGAAAGAGTATTGTGCCTTAGTTTCAGTCAATTTTAGCTTAGTCGAGATTTGGACTTTGTGATTTTGAATTTCAAACTTTTACCAAGCTTGTTATACTTGTTTTGCATATCGCAGTTTACTCAGAGGGCAACACCTAAGCAAGCATAATATGATTACTTTTTTCTACAAAATCTCAAGATTTCTAGAAATCAATTAAGAAAGCTATTAACCACCAAGATGCTGGTCTCCACAAAGAAGCTTTGATTTCTTGAAAAGCACAAAAACTGATAAAAATGTGTGTTGCAAACTAGGAGGGAAAATATACGCTATGCAAACGAAAGAAAACAGGAACATAATGACTTCCATTGTTAAGATCAGAGCTATGAATTTGCAGGTAGTTTGGCGTGTCTGGAGTTGGAGTCGGCCAGTTGTAAACCAAGGCGTCGGAGTCGCATACTTTTTGCCCGACTCCAAAGCTCGGGTTAAGACTGTGATGTTTTGTGCTTCAAGTAAATTATTTTTGTGCGAACATTTCGATATAAAGGGAAGTTTTATAAACTTCTTCGATTTTGCATTGACGCTTGAAGATTTAAAAACAGGATTTTGCTCGAATGGTTGAAAATGCTAAGTCGCCTATTCAAGTTCAATAATTCAAAGCCAAAAATATGTTAGTGCACTGAGGTTAAGGAATCATTTGTGTCTGTCATAGGATAGCGAGGCTGGAGATAAAGAACAAAACTTAGCATTATTTTGAGGTCCATGGAAAGCAGCAAAGTGTATAAAAACCTACACAGAATCTCTACAAATAGATTTCGTTTTCGTATAATCAATCTCATTAAATATTTAAGATGATTTCTTTTCAATAAGGGTGAATTCCCAAAAACTTGTCAGACAAGGCAATATGGCACATCAGCAATGGCAGGTCACTTGCGTGTTGTATAAACAAGCATTCCAAGTCATCGTGGCGTTACCGGCAACAACTGTTGAGGCTGAAAGGTCTTATCAGTAGAAGAAAGTCAAGACATGGTTACTCTCAGCGATAACTTTCAATCTTCTCTCAGACTTGTGTGTGCTTCAGTGCCATCATGAAAGGATCAACAAAAAGACAATAAATTGAGTTGGCATGAGCTCGTTGCTGGAAATTAACTTGTAGTGATATTTGCTGATAGTGTTGTAAACATGTAGGCTACCTATGTTATAGATGAAAAAGGTTTGCAAAAGTATATTTTATATCGATAAAAGCTAAAGAGTTAGGCTACCGTACCTTTTAAATTACGCACCGAATTAGTTTGCCAATTCAACATGTTTCGTCATAATATGCTTGGATAGACGGTATACCTTAAACAAAACAGACTAATGGTAGCCTAATTGCTTAAAGTCAAAATATTTGCCCCCCTCTAAAAATTTTGGGCTGGCTACGCCATTGTTTGCAAGACATGGCAAATTATTACAAATCAGACTGTAGCCTATTAAACTATTGGTTAGCCATGGCTCTCAATTAGCTTTGTGCAAATGGGAAAGCATGTTATGGCTAAGATTATCAAATTGTTGATGCAAGGCTTAGACTTGAAAAAAAATAGTAAAATGTCACAGTTGATGCAATTAATCTCATCAGAATCACGATTTTCTATCTTCACTTTAATTATTGCCGAACAATTAGGCCACCAGTGGCGTAGGCTAGGCAAGGGGGAGTTGAGTTATGCATCCCGTTAGAAATGTTTCAGTAATTTAACGAAGTAGAGTACGGCGTTTGATATGTTTTTAATAGCAGTCGTCGTCGTCGCATGAGCCTCTGGGGCCGAGGATCTATCCTTTTACCAACCCAGATTCACGATGTTTTCAAACTACAATGAAAAGCTGCTGGAGAGCAGCCATTCTTTGGTTTCATCATCCAAGATGCGCAGATTTTTCACTCCGCTAGGTGGATTGAAGAGGGTACAATAGCACTGTCAATTTATAATGTTGCTATAAAGTTTAGAGTTAGACTATGCAAATATTAAATCCATGTCTCCCTGCCTACGCCACTGTATGCCACTGAAATTCATTGAGCAACTGACGCTTGGCTATGCGAAATTCTAGTGAAACTCATTGGCAAGTGATAAGCGTTTTGTGATTGATCTGACAGAGCCTAGGAGAGGTGAAGAATTTTTTTTTTCAAGTCTTGGCAGTTTGCAAATTATATTGCAAGGAAGCAAGTCTTCAACTCAGCCAATCAACAATGATCAGCGTTATACTCAATGCCATGAAGAGAGTTCCGACAATTGCCATGACCCAAGCCTGAAAAATAAAATTATTATCTAATCAGATAAATCATTGAAAGTTAAGGTAGCCTATTGGGGCTTTTAAGGACTATAGAAATTAACTTAATATCTAAACTACGCCTATAGCCTACTGTACTGCAGAAAACTGTAGTTTTAAAAATTTATTTGTTGAAATATTTACTTGTAAAGGAGTGAAATAAGTCTAAATAAGTCATTCTTACCGCTTTGCGCCTAGCTGCGTACCGCCTTTTTACTTCGATAGTCTTGGCATTATTTCCAGTCAATTTGATGAAAAAGGCGCTTGGAAACACTACAAGGAGTGACGTGGAAGTAGTTGATCCTGTAAACAAAAAGATGCCTGAACATCACAAGTAAAAGCGGGCTAAGGCTTTTCTTGCGTGGAAATCCCATGCTGATGTTTTGTTCCTGGTCAAGTTGTCAGTTAAAATAACTAACTAAGCAATCCTTAGTGGGCCCAGTTAAGCAATCCTTGGTGAGACTTTCATAGCTGAGCCCAGTTAAGCAATTCTTGGTGGGACTTTCATAGCTCTGAAGATTATTCGATCTGAAACGACTTTTCTGCATAGCCTACAGCAAGAGCTCTCCCTGCATCCACTTCTTTGCTTAAAACCTTACAATTGCATATTTCTGGGAAAAGTTTTGTTGGCTAAGCTATACTTTAAGTAGAAGTCTCATAAAATGTAGCCTATACTTCATCATCATTAAGTTCCTTCCTCTCGTCGAGGGTTGGAGGCAATAACCAAGCCTTGGAGGCAATAACTAAGCCTACCGTATAATTAATGATTAATTGATTTACCTGCCATTCCAATAATGTCCCGAATGTTAGGAACGAACAAAACGAAGATTACAGAGACCGTGAGAACAACGACCATGACAACAATGTGGCGAACCCAAGAAAAGACATGATGATCGCGGAAAAGAGTGATGATAATGGTCTTTCTGGCCTAAAACCAGAAATGGGTTAATCAATAATGGAATAGGCTAGTTTATCCTTATTGGCAACATCTGCTTTATTTAGCCTTTAATTTGTTGTAGTCTAAGCCACAGAATACATAAAAAAGCAGTAAATTTTATGCAAACACAGGTAGAGGAGCCTATTTAAATAAATTCGTATCGCTAGATAAATATTCTGTAATCTTTTTCAAAATTTTGATAAAACTTATCACACAAACTTTGTTTAAAATTTTCCCAAAATGATGCAGTTAGAAACGACAAAAGAATAAAGGAGGAAAAGACTCTCTTGTAAACAGCCAACACAGCAGAGATGTAGCCTACAGATCTAAAAATTTTGGGATGCTGATCCAACTTTTGGTTTTTGAAATCCAATCCGGATCCGACAATGTTTAGATCCAGATCCAAAACGGATACGAATTAGTTTTACTTATGAAAATTTCCAAAAAAAATATTTCACTACATGATAAATTAACATAGGCTACGAGTGTTCATAGTTTTTGTTAAAAATGTTGGATGTTTGCAAAGCTGTTATAGGATTTAGATCCGATTTGGATCCGTTGAAGGACATCAACGATTTGGTACGGATCCTGTTCCGCTGAGTACAGCTATGTACCACATGATCACATTTTATGTCCAGAAATAACTCAATGGTTAAATACCGGGTAGTGTAGAAGTGGTATTGACAGGGTAACACATATGATCACCATCATCCTGGCTATTATTATCATGGTATCACTGGAATCGAACAAAGTATATGTGAGAAGGAGCTCCGATTGGACGTTACCTGGAAAGAGAAAACACACAAAATTAGTTTGGATTTGTGCCAATTGGCTTACTCATGGAAAAAAGTATCGGGTTGCTCAGCGGTTGTTGTCATTGTTTTCCATTAAAACTTCCAACCGTTCAAATGTTACGTTTGTTTTATCTTTTAATGATTTTAACGATGACTTGACGGTTTTTGATTTTGCAACGTCATAAACAACGTCACATTTTAGTTTTTCAACTTTCTGATATCATTACAATCTACACACGAGGCAGGCGACTTAACTTAGAAGGTTCTTAGACAAAGAAAGCATAGTACAATATTGTGATTCATAATTTGCAAAGAATGTAGCCTACTACAAAATATTTCGCTTCAATTCCCACTACATTTTTATGGAAGGTGTTTCGTTAGAAATGGGATGGCCTATCTAGCACATGTTTCAATTGACCTTTGAAAAGTAATAACAATAGATCTACTCTTTGTTTTAATTTTCTGAGTTTTCTTTCACAAAGCAATTGTTTTGATGAATAGTTTGCGTCGTCCCAGACACTATGACGAAAAAGATAAGTTTATGACATATTGTCAGATAATATCAAAACACCCCTGAAACTAGACTCGACCAAAACATCTAAAACACTTTCAGTATCACGCCACAATGTAACTTGAGAATCTTTTCTTTTTTTTCAATAAACTAGAGTTTTGTCAACACGAAGTATTCGACGTGATAATGTTCCAACGCGCCAACTGTCATACCTTATGAATTAAAAAAGGACATGAAACATTTTGCTACTGGTACGTTTGATAGCGTAACTTACAAATTATTTGCTATAAACTGTAAGCTATTACTAAGCACACTTCACAAATATGGCAGCCAGGTTGGTTTGAATTTGTTTCCTATGCATGTGTTGCGCTAAGGAAAATGGGAATAACGTTAATCTGACTTTGCTATAACGTGCTATCTATGTTATATTATAACATCGTGTCACCACGATGTTGGTTTGGAAGTGATTTGACGTGAGTATGTGATTGAGTGAGATAAGGAGATCACTTGTTTCTACAACGATCTGAATGAAGTCTTGAAAGAATGTAAACATAATGAGTTGGAAATAATTATGAGAAATTTTAATGCGAAAGTCGGCAAAATCGATATCAATCAAAAGTGTATGGGAAAACTCGGACTTGGTCAGCAAAATGAGAGAGGGACAACTTTAATTGAATGGTACCAAGAAAATAAACTATGCATAACAAACACTTGTTACGAAAAACATCCCTGGAAACTTTGGACATGGAAAAATCCCAAAAGATCAAACACGTAATCAAATTGACTACATCGTAGCACAGAAATTTAGAACATCGATTTTAGATGTAAATGCATTCCCATCGGCAGACTGCGATAGTGATCACAATCCGTTTAAATTCAGTGAACAATTGTCAGGAACAAAGATTCTAAAAACTGAAATTGAGCATGCCATAAAACAAAATCAATTGAATAAAGCTGTGGGACCAGACGAGATCAGTACCGAGATGCTAAAGACACTGGAACATGTAGGTGTGGATGCATTGCATGAACTCTTCAGTAACATATATGATTCCGGAGAGATGCCTACTGATAAAACAAATCAATTTTTAGAGCATTACCTAAAAAATCTTTAGCAAAGAAATGTGAAAACCACCGCACAATCAACTTGACATCACATATTAAGCTTACAAAATTTTGCTACGCATTATTATGAACCGAATCAAGAACAAAATCAACGATGAAATTGCTGAAGAAGTGTATGGAATGAATGGAACAACTATAAAGCAAGTAAAAAGTTTTCGATATCTCGGGACGACAATAAACTGGGACCCCAAAGATGATAAGGAGTTCAATATACGCATTGCTCAAGCAAAAGCCGCTTTTCAGCAAATGAAATCAATATTATGCAACAAGTACATATCTTTCTCAACCAGATACATAGTATTAAAGTGTTCCATTTATCCAACTTTTAAATATAATTTAGAAACCTGGACAATTACCAAACCAAAAAGAATAAATAGGTTTGAAATATGGGCATTACGAAAAATGCAGAGCATTTCCTGGACTGCCAGAAAAAGCAACCAAAATGTTTTAATCAAGTCAAACAAAGAATCTACTAAAATATATCAAAGAAAATCTACTTCAATTTTTAGAACACATGCTGCGAAAGAAAAATTAGAACATCTCTCTCTCATAGACAAAATTGAAAGGAAGCGTGCCCAAGGCAGACAAAGATTAACTTACTTAAACCAACGAACCGACAAAACCAACACCAACATACACTTGATACACACACCAAACAACAGAGAATCTTGGAAACTTTTCATGCAAGTGGAAGTCGATCCTTGGAATCAATTGCGATAATAAAAGAAGAAGATGTGATTCATCACAACGTAAAGCGGGAACGTTCTTTTCATGTTATATTTACGTTACTTTGTCCGCATTTTGCAACGTTTTTTGAAACGTGATTTTGCTTTGCTCAATAGCTTTGACGTTTATCTGAACGTGCTATTCACAATGTTCTGTAACGTTGGCTGGGAAGTTCCTAGTGCTTCTCTCACTAGAAAGTCATGCACTCCACAATTACCAAAAGGTGAAACCATAAATTTTGTTGCATTGCTTGCAAGGCGTGGTTTTTAATCATTGATTCACTGAGTAGTTGGGATGGATGACCCGCATCATGCAAAATAGGTTAGATGATGTAAAAAAGGAATATGGTAACTTTTACTTCAGTATGTGGCATTGTGGCAATACAAGGGAGCGATCGATTGCGGTCGCCCCCGATCAAAACACAGAAAAGCAACGTTCACTGTGTATTTGCAAGGTTGCATTAATGTAGACCTAGACATCATTCTGCTTTGTTGAACCCCCCTCTTACTCCCAAGACTGTTTTCTGAATCCGCCCCTGGCTATAGGACTTCATGGAATATGGTTTTGAGCTGCACGTTTTCTTTGGTTAACATCTTATTACAATGCGGCTGTGATCTATTGTTGAGCAAAGAATATTTTTCTTACCATAGAAAGTCAGATACCCAAACAAGGCAGCAGAGATGTAAAGGGTCAAAATGTTGAAAATGGAAACATAGGCTACCTTCTGCATTCTTCCAATACTTGGCCTGAAAAACAGACAGTGCTTTTAGTGAGTGTTTGCATACGACAATGACGCATCGTTTCTTGCACTTGTTAAGTCGTTGTGATAAACTCGTTTCGTCGTAGTTCTACAACTTTTTCTATATTTTTCCATTTTCTATTTATAATTTTTTATTCTACGATGCTTGCTCATTTTCAGGAGCTTACGGAAGTCGTTCCTTGTGTACTCTTCATGGAGCTATAAAACAGTTATAAGGCCTACATATTTTAGGCATATTCGTAAACGCAATGCAGTTAGGCTATTGTGTACTGTTGTGTTTAGGCTATTGTGTGTACAAAACGATGATTTACCAACTGACCTTCTTAATTCTGTGTATATCGGCAGCATCGAAGCGTGACACATGAAAGAGAACACCATTGTCGGGACCGCGTATGCTGTCTGAAAAACATGTGCTTTTGTCTCGTATTGTTCCAGTGACACTTGTTATTCAATAAAATAAAAATCATTTAGGTCATATGGAATGCGACTTGAGTAAGAAGAAGCTAAGAAATTGGTGGATTGTCACGTTTGTTTATTGTAAATAGGGCATACGATGATTCAGCAACCAAACTTTTGAGACATTCAAATAGACGTACCTCACAAAAAAACCTAATACCTGTAATCCTGTATCACTATAGGCTTACCTATCATACAACAAGCTTATAGTACACCTACCTATCACAACAACACATTACAAAATATTTACTTTCAGTTAGAATGAATTTTGAGAAGCATAGGTGGTAAACGTTTTGCGCCTACGTTGGTCAAAAAGAAACACAAAATATGACAACAAAATTAAATGTATTTTTTAAATATGAAATGTCAAACTGCTTAGATGAAACCTGTTTGAAATATGTTACTTATTCGATTTAGTGAAAATTTTCAAAGAATTTCTGTTATTATCACTTAAAACAATAATTCGTTATGTGGCCTACTTACTCTAGCGTTGAAGTTAAACGCCTTTGCTTCACATGTCTGATCTTCAACCAATTCGAATTTATTTGCCAAACTGCTGTTCACAAACTTTTCAAGGTTTAAAGGACAAGGAATTGAAAACTTTTTCACTATTACAGTAATAGTGAAAAATAACATGCATAGCATTCCAAGAGCGCTTGAATATCCAAGGAATCCTGCGTAAAAAGTACCAAGTGAAGTCCACACCATCCACTTTAGACTACATAATAAAAGGGTCAGATAGACACACACACCACACTACACAATAAAGACGTAGGCCTACCAAGCAAATGGAACCTGTTGCGCCTTTTTCTTCCCAACCCACTTTCACGCGCAGATTAAGGGGTGGGTAGTAAAAACACCCTAAAGGCTTAAGCACTTTAAAACATGGGCATATACACCAACACAGTGAACACACCAACCAAAACTTTTGTATTACATTAAATATTTCTTAATTTTTACATAATCCTATGCCAGGTTAAACTTTAAATTTTAAGACACATGATCAGGGCCGTGTTAACCTCCCCCGTACCCTCCGGTCGAAAGGGGCCCACGGTTGATTAGGAGGCCGCTCATCTTAGTCTGTCTAATGTTTTTTGACTGTTTAAAAAATAAGAAAATACTACAGAAGCTCGATAATCAATGTCTAATTAAATCATGCAAGGCCGTATTTGCTGCATTCCAAAGCCCCCGGATGGGGGCCTACCTCTGCCTAGGGGCCCACTCATGTTTAGTTCGTGCAGCGTTTTCGGCTTGCAGCTTTACAGTTGTTTTTTTCCATCTTTGTAAAATTTCTTTGCTCGCTTCGCTAGCTCAACCACGTTTCGTTCATCTTAGCGGTATTGGGCAAGCATAGTTGGAATGAAGGGAGTGAAAAGTTTTTTTGTGTCTAAAAAAACTAACAAAATGATGCAATCTTTCGAAAGTGTGCATCATGATAAAAAAAGTATTGTTCCTAGAAATGCCTAAAAAGTGAACAAAACAAGATTATATTTGTCAAGTTTGCTGGGGAAAGCCCTCCACACCTCTTTTCCGTTTCATTTATTTAAACATTAGGTTTTGCATTGCATTGTTTATTTATGTTATGAATTTTACTTTGTTAAAACTCTGATCCTTTCCCAACGCTTTTCTAGATCCCCTTCTGCATTGTCGGCATATAGCCTATTAACTAAGTTTTTCTATAAAATCTTATAAGTTGTTTACTTTTTGATAAAATGATAACGTATATGTTTTCCTCCACCAAGAATTTGCCGCCCTAAACCATATCTAGTTCTATTTGTAAGAGCAATCACTAAACATAGGGGGCGGGGCCCACTAGTGGATTTCGGGGGAGGACCCGAGATGGTGCTCACATGGCCCTGCACATGGTAGGCTAACTGGTATGATGAAATGTAGACTAAAGTTTTAGCTATTATTGTGATTCAATTAGCTTACCTAGTCTGTACATTACTTAACCTACACTTAAGTTACCTGTTCAAGAAAAAATAATATTAATAAGCCTATTTCTCAAATAACAACTCACTGATGTCTTTCAAAGTTGCGAGAGGTGTTATGACGATAAGAACCAGCAAAATGACAAGGAAGTTTCCGTTGAAATACAATGGCTTCTCGACACCCCTGAAACCAAGCAATGAAGTCGGATTAAAGTTAATTAGCTTACAATAATATTTTTTTATGTTGTAGCCTACCCACTACAACAGCATCCAACACAATGTGATTACAGATGTAATACAACAAACAATTGGAAGCAGTTTAGGGAAGTTTAATCATCAAGTCAGATGCTCCCTATTATTGTGGCATGTCATTACGTGTCTTGTCGAGATACATCTTCCTGCTCTGGAGCGTTGTCGAACCGATACCCTTTCGAGTGTTGTGCAGGCATTCTCACCAATCGGCCAAGCAGTAAAAATACAAAAGTTCCTTTAAATACAATTTAGCTTTGCTGTCTATAGACTATCTAGAAAATATTTACTCTAACACTGATAGAGAAAAAAAAGTTTTTAGAATTCACAAAAGAATTTCTAAAGACCTCTTGAAACAATGATGATTGATGATGTTATGGTTAAGAACACTCATGATTGCTAAACTGAAGCAAGACATCTTTTCTATTGTGTTACCGGTAACAGTACAAAAAATAATATGACATATACTGAATCGCTCATGTCAAAAAGCTGGTACGTAGGCCTATGTATGAAAAAAATAAATTTATTCTTGGAACGGCTTGCAAGGAGCGTAATTTCAAGCTTAAGATGATGATAGTATCGTTGCTTCACAACTGCTAAAATTTTTTGTAGTGATTGTAGGCTACTTTTTCAGTTTTGTGTCGTATTTACGGGACCAAATTATTACCTTAGTGTATCACCACAGTTTTACTCAAGAAACTACTGAAAAAATTATTGTATCTACATTCTTTTGAAGTCTTGAGAATGACTCAACCTGGCTACCCTGATCAAGTTGATAAACTTTCCTTATCGGGAAAAGTTAGAATACGGTACATCTACATTCTACTAACAATTAAACAATAGAACTTGTGATGAATCTTTATCCGGCAACTAGGTCTATAGGAAGATTGTGAGAAAAGTAATTAGGCTATGTTTATTTGCTGGTGTTTGGCTAATATCGTTCAAAATCTACTCACTCTTGTTCTTGGTAACTGGCTAAAGCTTTTAATACTTCAGGTAATTCGTTCTTGATGATAAACACGTAAGAACACATTGCTGAAACAATAGAGTCAGTGTTAAAATCTTTGACAGCAGCTCAGGAGCACCGCTTAAGATACTGCAATATTATTTAAAAGAGGGGGTTTGAATCAAAACGTTGTACACTAGCTCACATAGTAACTTATACGGACTTTTCTGCTGTATTTGATTGATTGATTGAATCTTTATCCCTAGATTGAGAAAGCTCTTTGGGAGCTTGACAGTTTCGAACACTTGCAGCTTGGTTGTTTCACATGCTTACAGAGGCTTTGAACGACTGGCGCAGGCTCGGTCACCTAGTTTGACAAAGTGAAGTTTCCGATTATTGAAGTGTTGTTGTCTGCGAATTGTTTCATTCATGAGGTGCTGCTTAATGGAGAGCAGTCCTTAAGACGCATTGCTCAAGCGCACACCTCAAGAGTCAAACCAGCACCACATGATCTTGCAGTTTCTTCGTTTGTAAAGTCAGGTACAACCTACTGAGCTATAGGGGAGGAATTCTATAGAAACCTCAGTGCTGTTGTTACCAGACTATAGCTTTTGTTCACTGGTTTAGCGCATTTAAGTAAGCTATCATTTTAAGTACGGTAGCCAATAGGCTACCTAGGTTTTCTATTCTTTCTTACCTCCAAGACAATGGAAAATGATCATAATTGAAGTTACAACTTTTCCTTTAACACCAAACGTCATCTGAGCGAGCCCCTCATATGTTTTGATGTTGGTCAACTGACACATGTGAAGAAGAAGGTTGATGGTGTAGCAGGCAAGACCACCGGTTGCCAACAGAAGAACACTAAAGATGTTTGTGTAAAAAAAAATTCAATATTTTACATTAGACATTATTTCTTATTGGTTGTGAAAGTTTTTATCCTAGCCTCTAAAAAAAGCCTCTATGGAACCTCCTTTTCGTTTTGCAAGCAGTTTGGTACAACTTTATTTTCTTTGCCTGGAGGGTTTTAGTTGATGTTCTTGCGCTTAAGCTTTGACCCTTTCTGGTTTTGAAAAATAATTGTGCTCTCTTTATTTTAGGCTAGTCAGTGTATAAGTTCAGGCCATACGAACGTTTGAGGGTGCTTTCTTTAAGCAGCTTTGAAGGATGTTTAATGACTTGAGATGCCTACAATTCCTTACATGAAAGGTAGAATTCCAAGATTTTTCATTGCATCGGCCAGCCCCAGTATTCCACTCCCGAGAATGACGTTCATCAAGTTAAACACGGAGAGTGCAAAAGAAAAACGATCCTGGAATATTCACAATTTGATAGAAAACTGTTGTTCGATGAAATCGAAGCATGCTGAATCACATTACAAGCCTAATTGAACCCCTTTCGGTTAAGTCATGAATCAACAGTTAGAAACTCTATCCACTTTTTATGTAGGCTGAAGTTTTTGTCTTTCTAATGAAAACCAGCAGTTCAATTCGCATGCGAACCGATTAAGTAGAGTTCAGTACAATACTAATGCAAGCCTAAAAGATTATTAAAACCTACATTAAGTTTTATATTAGATTTTCGAATGATAATGTTATACCTATCATGACTGCCCGTTTGACTCATTGTGCAAACAATCTAGAAGCTGAAACGAACTTATTGCGCTGTAGGCTACGTATGTACAAACATTAAAATATTCTTCCAGTTAAATCTCTCTTAGCTGGCGATGATAGGCTTTATGGCCCTCCTACCTTAAAAGCGTTTTGTGGTTTTTTATCCACATAAGCAAAAGTTTTGGCTAATGGTGTGATGGAGTCACGAGGTCCCACATCTTCATCACCTTCCTCCAGATCTTCTTCCTCAATGTTTACTCCGGAGTCATTAGAAGCGTTTGTAGCAACAGGTTGGTACTCGATGTCCGCTCGAGAATCCAACAAATTTGCGGTCGAATTTTCTGTCATC
Organism: Aplidium turbinatum; assembly: GCF_918807975.1. Lineage (NCBI taxonomy): Eukaryota > Metazoa > Chordata > Ascidiacea > Aplousobranchia > Polyclinidae > Aplidium > Aplidium turbinatum. The sequence goes on from NC_137476.1 coordinate 8,715,133, forward strand.
TTGTAATTCTGTTGTTTTCCACAGAATAGCGAGTAGGACAAATGCGGCGCTCTATTTGTAAACAAACAACTGATTCAAAAGTGATCAACTAATGGATTTTTTTTTTCTAAGCTGCAATTATGTTTAAATGCATTAGAGCTGCAGTAGACCTATGTAAGCCTAATGTTTAAAATTGTCACAATACACCCAATTAAAACTGGAAGACATCATTTTTTCACGGTTCATTTGTAGGCTAAGTCCAATGCTATTTTTTGCTCTTATACAATTTGGGCGATACAAATTAGTTAGTTAATTAATAACCTTATTACTTTGGAAAAGTTTTTCGGAAAAGAAGCCTAGCTCATGCCTTATCTGACAGAATAATTTTTCTTTTACATCCCGTCAAACATGATGATCTCGAAAACGTGATGCGAATGAATGAAGTTTACTGTGATGCTTGGCTTATTTATGTCTTAAAACTGATCTAAAGTGACCTGGTTCTCCCTACGGACGCCCTCAAACACACCTTCTGTCAGTCAATTATGTCCAATCACCCCATAGTGAAAACACAATTCAAAACACTGTGTCTCTTTTATTGAAAAAGTATCGGATGTCATCCAGAAGTTACCCGTTGAGTGGGCTATACAATTACGTCATTAAAGATTAAATGCATCGATCGGATTGTCATGCGAGCCAGAGAATATTATAAAATATCTTTATAATGAATTTCCATATACTTAACGTATAGTTAAGTTGTGTATTATCTGTTGATTGTTGTGTTGCTCAGATTAGCTACGGTCCACCGATGTAAAAAATGATTCGGGAAAGGCAGTTCAAATATGAGGTATTCGTACTCTGTAGTTTAAATCTACAGTCCTAAAAGGTACAAAATATTAATTTAAGTGTTAGTAATTGTATCAATGATTTGAAACAAATAAGTATGTACAAACACGATGATTGAAAAAGTGTAAAATGTAAGCTTAAGAAGGTTAACACAAAAAAACGACAACAGATCATGGGGTTTCAACGGAAGGTTAATGTTTCTCCGCGCTTACTGCTGCTCCGGGCTTTTGATTGCCTTGCTGGCACTGGGGGCATAGGCTACTTTACGACCTAGTGTCGTGTGGTTGTGGTGTGTTCTTTACTGTGCCAACTCTGCTGGCCAGCCAAACGTTAAAACAAAAATCTTTCTTTTTCAAGTTCTTCTTGTGACATTAATTTACAAAACGCTTCTGTTGATAAACCGAAAACTTTTGATCATGTCAAAAATCATCTGAAATCAGTGTCTATTCAGAGATGGCACTACCTGCGTTCATTTTTGTTTCTGTACAAGTTAGAAATAATCACAGGTGTTGTGAAAAACACAAGTGAAATAAAAACACAAATAGGCTTTCATTAAACATCTGGTATTCGAATGCAATGAAAGAAAATTTGTTTTGCCAACGCCCATTTGCTGTCTGTGTTTTTCTACACTTTTCTCTTGAGTTTTTCTTCAATGACTCTGTCAAACAACCTGATTCGGTTTGAACCACACCCAAATGTATCGTGTTCTGATTAGCTACCTTAATTAAAAACATCCAAGATGCGTGAACTCTTCATGACGTTATTCCATTGTGCCCAAACAAAAGACCCTTCCACGCTATGAAACTCAACGCCTTTTTCTGGTTTCCAACAAGTCACAGAATCGACCTTGTTAAAAGCATAAAAAAACAAAAGATAATTGCGGCTTTTGATTGGATATTGTAGAAGGCGTATCAAAATATGATGACGTTTCATTACCACACACGAATTCTGAGGTGACATTAGGACAGAAGCAGGGCGAATGCGATTGTGGAAATTTTTATTCTCGGACTGAAAAAGCTTCTTTGAGAGCTTAATCCTGGCAGTTTTGAATCACTGACGCAGGCCCTGTCACTGAGATTGACAAGAGTGAAGTTTTCGATTGTTGTTGTCAGTAAATTATTCCATCCACTATGCGCTGCTGAATGGAGAATAGTCCTTAAAATGGGTTGGTCAAGCGCACACCCCGAGAACCGAACCAGCGCCGCGTGATCTTGCAGTTTCTTTGTTTATAGGCCTAATGTCTGGCGCTTAACCAACTGAGCTATCAAGCAATCAATTCATCCGTGTTAACCGCCGCTCGTACCGTTTGAGAAGAGGCGAAATGGTGCTAGTCAAAAATGGCAACAGTCAGGAGCCTATTTTCTGGAAGCAACGTAAACCTGGGCCTTATTATATTCCACACAAAACACGATATTTGAAGTTGAAAATGTGGTATAGTGGTCACTAGCAAGTTTTTATAATTCTGGAATAAAAGTAAAGTTGGACCGTCAAAACGTCTTTAGAAACTGCAGACAGTGGCACACAGTAGATAGCCTACACTGGGTATAACCACGGAGCTATAAACCACGCGTGGCGATTTTCCAAGTTGTTATCTCTAAGAGGCTACAATATTGGTACTTTCGCCAACCTTGCCAAAGTGCTCAAACTGCAAGCAGTGAGCTACGGGCAATGGGAACAGTAAGGTGTCTACAGCAAAGTGCTCAATCGGCTTAAACCAAGAGCGTCAATAACTGTAGACAGTGGCTCACCGTTTCGGCCTTACAGCCTGATCAGTGCAGTAGATACACTGGATATGACCACGGTCCACGGAGCTATAAATCTCCCGTGGAGATTTTCCAAAAAAAATTTTTTTTTAAAGGTTGCATTAGCCTATTTTGAAGAACCGTTGCTATTTCCGCTTGAGTTGTTGTGGTTTGACTGTAATATTTATTTGAATTACTATTTCAACTATGCTGGCAATAAAAGTATGTAAATGTACCTAATGCAATTATAATAATTTCATAGCAATGATCAAAATCACAGTTTTATACAGCAACAATAAGCAAAAGCCATTCAACTTCGTGTTTTCACATGCATTAATTGAGTGGCGTAGGAAAAAGGCCTTTAAGGCGGATGGTTTGAGATTTTGTTGTGGTGCATAAATAGGGTTATAGGCCTACGTTGCATTGGTTAGAAGTATGATAGAGTTCGGGTAATCACCTTTACGTTTTTTTACATACATGCAACAATAATAGATACCGTAACTTACTACAAGATTCACAGGCCTCAGTAAGCTGTTCACAGACCAATGGAGGGTATAGCCTACTTTGTCAAGCAAATTTTATCTGGTTTTGGAAATTGCCATTGTCTAAAAGATAGACTAAAGCAGTAATGACAGCGACACTCTTACTGTCAAACAAAAAGAGGTCAAAACTGAAAATATTCAAGCCATTCATCAAGGATGGGTAATGGGAAGCCTCAAATGGGTTAAAATAACAACTCAGTGGACCTTAGAAACAAGAAAATAAACAGAAAATTATAAAGATTAACAACACTTGTCCATAGCAACCCCGTAGCGCCCTATGTTGCATTTATGCAACAAACAGTTTTAGGAAGTGGCCTACATCGGTTTAGTGAAAATCAAATCGCAAAGAATAATTTGTGGAAGCTGTTTACTAGAAACACCACGACCGATGACCATCAAAGATTGTTTGGTTTCAATCCTCTTTCCAACCAGAAAATGTAAACTTAGGCCAATACTTAATTTAGCTTGGTTGATATAGGCTATTTACCGGAGTAAATGAGATTCTGTGCAGAGATTGAGAAACAAATTTTGCAATATTGCAGACGACAAAAAGCTTTATAAAATACAAAATTATGTTTCGTCAAAAACGTTTTTTACATTGTCCCAAGTGTCTTTTAATTTAGTCAAAACTGCTGTTGCTACTTGCTGCATCCCGTTCTCTTCGTCTGTATCCGTGAAACCAAAACGGGATGCTGTGGCAGCATCTTCCAAGATCTTCTGATCACCTTCGCTGGACTTAAGATTGTGTTTTTGTCTTATTTTCTCTCTAGCTTTTGCCCGTTCAGCTCTCCGCTTGGCTTGTACTTTCAGCATCTGTTCGCTGGTAGAATAATAATAATACAATAGTATTACTTGTTAAAATACATCGTATTATCATGATAATATAATAAGAATAGTACACTCTACTTTCGTTTTTCCGGAACAAAGGGTGCTGGATCAGATCTGGGTAATGAAAAAGTCTAGTTAACACCGATTTAGCCCGTTTATGTAATGCAAATAAAATGTAGCCTATAGGCCTACTTTCTTGCTATAATAGATCATTGGCGAGATCGCCAAAAATGCGTTTATTTTACCAGTGGTTTCCAAGAAAAAGCACAATGCAAAAATATGCGGGAACTTCAAAAAATCCGAAAATACAAAATAATTGATCTAGAAAAGTGAAGAACTTTGTTTAGAACAATCACACAAGCCAACACACTTTTTGTGTCAGCATAGTAAATGTCATTCTAGGGTATATTTTGGGTGCTGAATTCAAAAATCACATCAGATTTTTTGTATCACATCAGGATTTTATAATATCTGAATGTTATTTTGGTAAAAATTGGTAAAATCGACTCCTGATCTATATTGGTAGACTATGGCGTTTCGTGGAATTTGAACCCTTTTTCGTCAACAAGGTCTGCGATATAGTCTAAATTCATCACGATAAAGCCTAAAGTCTACACAAGAGATACTAACATAATATTAATGAAAACATTGAGGTATTTCAAGACCTGTTTTATTTTTATTTATTATTTATTTTTTCATTGAAGTCTGGTAACTTGAACCCAATTCTTCAAAGTTTATCTGCTTACAGTAAACGTTCAACGTCCTTTTTTCTTTTGTTACAAGAGTAGGCTACATTGTTATTTTTTTCGTGTTAACAAGTTAGGTTTGATGGCTGTGCAAATCCCCAATGCATATTTTCAACCTTTTGGTTTGGCCATCTTTTACGTTTGTTGGTGCTACAGTTGTGTGTTTGTAATGCCATTCGCTGTATGTTTGCACCAGCAAAGAAAAATAAAATTGAAGAAATTGAATAGAATAGACACTTAAAAATAGGTTCAATTCTGCAGAAAAAAGGAAATTCACATGCACATTTGGGAAACGGTATTCCAAGCCAAATTTTAGCTTGCATGATTTTCGTGAATGTTGTGAGTGGATTTAAGATTTCCATTAATCTATCGTCTTAGGTTTTCCACACAAGTTTTAGCCTACATGCAGTTTGTGGAGTCCATGATTTGTCCTGATCACCCAGGCGAATTTTAAAGTAGCCTATGCAAGATATGCTTGTTTCACAAAAGTTGTTATGGTTTGCCTTTGGTTAAGAACAGCATAACTGCCACATATGTAACAAAAATCATCAGGGTCATTTCACGCTTTCTCCTTGAAGATGCCATCCTGCTACTTATTCACACAACAAACAGAATTAACACCTTGCTAATATAAAAAAAATCTGAATACATGAAATTTCAAATAAGAATGAGTTATGGACAAGTTTCACATTTAAATCTCCACGTTCAGCGAAAAAGATTAATTCGATGTTATATATCAAAAAGTGGAGTGGTACTACACATTCAGGCGAAAGTGAGTGTAACCCTGCCTGTAAGGGGTGGTTTATGGACAGTTCTCAGCAAGTTGGATGGTCTACCATAGACAGATGGTCCACTAGCCACATGGCCTAGGTGACTTTTTTGACCAGTGGACCATCTAGCTAGGGTGCCTTCTGACTAGTGTACCTTTTGAAGATAGGTCGGTCACTCCAATGGTCATGGTGTCATCATACATCTCCAAATGTTACAAAAAAAAAATCATTTGCATGACAAATTTTCAAACACTATTGGCTCATAAAGTCTTTATAAAACGGTAACAGTAAGAGAAAATTTGGCCAAAAAGCCAATGTTACGAGAAAAAATATCATGCAAAAATCTCAAAAACTTGATGTGATGGATAAAATTTGATGTGATTTTTGAAATCAGCAGCCTCAATATACCCCAAATCACATCTTACATTGCAGACACAAATTTTTTATCTTTTTTGTTGGCCTGTGTTATGGTTTAAAACGGCGGACCCTGTCCGGATACATCGAAATCCGGATTAGTGAGGTCTGGAAAAACGAAGGTCCCTTGTAATAATAAACATACCAATGATGATGAAATAATAATGATGGTGATGATATATACAAATAAAAGATATCGAAAACTACAAATAAATCGTTTGACATAAACGTCCCTTCAACAATCTGGATTAACTTGAAGTGCAATTTTCGAAATGTTTTATTCAAATAAAATGCCATTCATTGTAAAAACAGTATTCCTTTTGACTTAGCCTATCAAAATAACAGCCTAATGTGCGATGTAATATGAAAATTGTAATGTAGGATATGTTTTCTAATAAATAGTGGTGATACATGTTCATATTACACATTATTAGTAAAAACTCGGCTACGCAGACTGTATGTTCCGCCCTTTGTTCCTTTATATGACTTTTGTATTGCATTGTGATCTAAACAAACAAATATATTGACAACATTAACAAAATCCAAATGTAAATAAATATGTGTAAGTTTGACATTTTGCTTGAAATTTATTTGATATCTTTTTGCAATATACCTACTTAATCCATTCTTTATTGCTTGTGATACAATAAGCAATACAAATGATTTTACTTTTTTTCGTTCATTTGACTTCGGAGCATTTCTTCATCTTCTTTACTCAATCCGCAATCCGCATCTTCCTCCGTCTCTGCCTTGTCTTCTCCAGCAATTTTCTTTATGTGTCCTTCCACCTAAGGCAATCAAAGCAATTTTCAACAACATTTTAACTCAAAGTAAAACACCTGCAGGAATACAGGTCCTCAAACACCAAAGTTAATAATTCACATTTTTAGGCTGGCATTTGATTAAGATTAAATGAAAATATACCATCGTTTGCAATCGATTTCAACTATTAAGCACGACTACGCCATATTTGCACTGGCATACCCAATTTTTTTAATCCGTGGATAATAATCTGAACAACACAACAAATAATACAACTTAATCATATGTGTAAATAGTTGTTAGGCTACGATTTGTAAAATCAATTAAAATTTTATCACATTAGTTACCTACCGTTCCTTTGAGCAGTTCTTTGCCTATGATGTCCATCCTTGATGGAAGTTATTTTCCTATGAAACAGTCTCAGAACACCAGTAAATTGTTTATAAAATTACTTTAGAAAGCTGCGAGAGCATTTAAGCGCTCAATACGCAATATTTTTCATAAGCTTGTCCTTTCAGGCAAGCTTATATCCTGTTGAAAGCAATGAAAAGCTGTGACAATTGTTAACGTTTCCCATTCTACCATCAGTCTTTTAATTTAGAAAGGATTGCTCTGGTGAAAATGACATTTTTAGATTACTTGTTGCGGTTCCTCGAAGTAACACTTCAATATGGAGTCACGGCTACCTAGAGATAAGGCCTGATTTGTCATATTGGGTAGACTTATCTTTGCTTTGTCTACTCTGCTCAAAAAAATATTTTTGTTATCGATAAAGTGACAGAGATTTCCTTATGCATGAAAGCAGTTGACGACGCACTGTGGTGCAATGGTCATTGGTCAATCTCCATGGTTGGCGTTTGAATTGCTTGGTAAGCGACATGCAAAGCTTGCTGATATATTGGGCATTTAGTTTTGTGCTGATAACCAGGAAAAACGTCGCACCACATATCATAGAAATTTTCTCACCATTATACTCAATTTTTAAAATGAAAACGTGCATTGCCTGAGAAGTTTTTTGATTCTTTTCTGCACTAGTTAGTACTGTAGTTGCGGGACACATCTAGAAAAAAAACATTGGTCTCTATCGTAGCAATGTTTCAAAGTTGCAGGCTGTCCTTTGAGTTACTGATAGCCTACATAGAAAACATGGAAGCTTTCAAATACTAATAACTGTTAATTGCAACTCAGTAGGCTATACAGAACAAATGCTCATCAGCAGAAAACAGAATTCAGCAATCGCTTTTATAGGATAAAATCCGAATGTGATATAGGCTACGAATCAATAAAATAATGGAGCGTTGACAAAACACAAAAAAGCTTGAAATCAACAAACAGCCAGACGATAATAAAAATGTGAAATGTTCTGTGGTACAATCAATATCTGTATTATGCGAGAATGATTTCATTAATCTCTTCTTCAAATTCTCTGCTAAAATAACGTTGCTGCAAGATTTTGAATGGTGTACAATCAGCTAGATTAATAGTAAGAACTGTTTGGTTTTACTGGTTTTCCATTTCAATGAGTTCCATTTTTTTTCGAATAATGAAACACGTTTAAATCCTAAAGTCAATATTAAGGCACGGATGATTACGTAAACGTAAAATTATATTGAGAATAAATATAGTCTTAGGCCTAAAGCTTTTCACTGAGTTAAACCGATTGGATAAACAAATATTGGAAGAAGTTTGTTTATGAAATATTTATACAAACGTAGCCTAATAGCTGATTTAAAAACAAAACAAATAAGCTTACAAAATAGATTTCAACTGACGAACTGGCATGATGCGTAATTACTTCCGATACGGCGTAACAGCACAAAAATATTTTCCGAATTATTCTCAACAGCAACGCTACGCCAGTTTTCGGCGACCGTTTCTTTAAAACGTCAAAGCCATTAAAATATGTTGGTATTAGAAAGCAGCTCAGACTGCTCGTCGACATTTAGTGCAAAAGAATTACCATAACTTAAAAACATGTCCGGTTCTTATAAGGTTGAAGTTATCTTTTGTCATAAAGTTTTGTTTGTCCACAAAGCGGTACATATTCTTTGAAAGGGCTCTAAGGCTGCAATCGGTGACATTTTGTGGAATCTACTGTTTCTTGTGTAGCCAGATTTTACTTACGACAAAGAAATGATGGTAGGCTAAGCTTTAAGCCACTAAAACCTAAGTGTTTTAGCTTGTGAAACAACTATGATCCACTTTAATAAATAAACAATAACTAAGCCAAGAACCCTAACCTTTAATATTACCTTCGTCCGAGAGCCAAAAAAACTACTTTTCCTTGCTCCAAAAAAATGCTATAATTCAACATAGGCCTACAGTACATAGGCCTACATTACTTTTCTCACTCATAAGTTGTCACATCAACGCAATTTCACTTCAAAACTAAAAATGAATGGTACAAAAAGAAATGTAACTGCAGATTATGCCTTTAATTATTTCACATATTTTCATTCTACATCGTTGTCGATGGAAAATTAAATTTAATTTTTTTTGCATTTGTTATTTTCGAAAATAAATAGTAGCGTAGCCTACAAACAGGTTAGGCTTACTAATTTTAGGCCTACTTGTTTTCTTCTGTAAACTGTTGTTCATGTCAAGACGCATATGCCCACTCTATAATTATGTACTGTATTTTCTTGACCTTGCATGACTCCATTTCCACTAATAGCTTTATCCAACACGTTTGCAAGACCAACTTAACTTTTTGCATTTCTTACAGCTTACAGCTGACGTGTAGGCTAGCCTACGTTTTCTTCGCCGGATGGTAAGGATTTCCGTTGCAAATTTGATGAAACATAAGGCTACCTGGCTTCCATATTTTACTTTCCCTTTACAGCATCTAAAACGTAGAAGTATATAATGTCCTTCCGCCATGTCTTCACGGCAAATGAAATGCAAAGGGCGTATTCAAGTAAAGACAAAGCAAACAACAGATTTTATTCTCGTTTACTTAATGTCGAGTATTATTGAACGAAGACCAGTATTTCTCATGTTTATTGCAGCACAGAAAGTTTTAATTTAATAGTTTGAAGCGGATAATTTATTTATTTGTCTTATTGAAGTTAGTGGTAGCCTACGAGCGCTGGTCAGGATTGATCATAATGATGTGCACTTTGATAAAGTTGGCTTGGTAATTGGTAAACATACTTTAATGGGACTTGGGAAAGTTTCGGACAATGCAGTTGATGCTTACAATCAGTGATAGTAATGGGAGAGTTTTGGGGCTGCTAGCCCCACGAATGAGACGCCCGGGTATACAAACAACAAACTTCTAAAAATAACAAGACGATACCTCAAGGAAGAAAAAAAACTAGGTTTAAAAAAGGTAGGCCTTTTTAACCCAGTAAAGCATTTCACCGATAAGAAGGATTTTTCAAACAAAATAATCCAAAGTGGGTGCAAAAGCGTCCTATCATAATTGAATTCCAAAAAATACGCGGTGTTTTGTCTCAGTTTCTAAAACATATGACAATATTTTAGCCCCGTTAAATCATCCAACGCCGAGTTTAAAAGCAGCCCATCCCTGATCCTGAACTCTTGACAAAGCTACTGCTTAATATGGTGTACTTAATTTGTAGGTTACTATTAGCCTATGCAACAGACTTTGTACCGAGACTGCGAAATAAGACATTGGAATGAACACAAAACTGCAAGGAATTTACGTAGTCACCTTTAAAACGAGGAGCGTTGCTTGCACTACCGGTAGGCAATCAGCAGTTTTATTTTGAAAAAAAACAAGCTTAAATACAAAAATAAATGCTTAAAAGTTTTAACTTTTCATCTAAGTTATCTAATTTCGTTTGAACCAAATTTTGTCTATTGAAAACGTAGGCTTCAGGTCTGTAGGGATTCCTAAAAGAAGGACGAGATGTGAAAGTACCTTCTCAGAGTGGTCAAAAATAGCTCATGACCATAGATTTAACAAAAAAGGAATACAAGTAAATTATGATTTGTAAGAAAAACATAGGGTACATTTTTTTCTTGCTGGTTGTTCTTTTCTTTCTAAAATGTCAGTCTCTCATCTTCTGTTTTTATTATCGTTAACCACACTTTTTTTTCCTCACAGCTTATGCTTCTTTTTCTTTCTTGTTAAATCTATGGTCATGTCGTAACCTCGTCATAGCACATGACTAGAGAACTGTGTTCCAAAAGGTAGTGCAACAAACGCAGGGGTCACCAACTGGCAGGCCGCATGCGGCCCGCCAGTTGGTGAACCCTGCGTTAGACCAAAACAGAGAAAGTAATCCAATTCGGCACATTATGTTGAAAACATGTATGAGACATACAATGGCACGACGATCCAGTCCAAGATATGGATAAAAACAACTGGTTGGAGTATATGCCCACAGCTATGGCGATTGATTAAAGAAGATGGACAGACTTCTGCAAAAACAAAGAGAACACAAGAAAAAGAAATCCAGTAGGAGTATCTACAATCTTAATATTTTGTTAATATAAACACACACGTAGGCCTATCATTGCAGGGAAATGAAATATTAGTAGCCTAATTTGGTATATGCCTACAGCCTGAACAGTGAACAGTGCTTACGTTTTCGAACAGGGGATTTTGGACCAGCAATAGCCTACTTCAATAGGATTCTTGAAAGAAAGATTCAGCTTCTTCATTTTTAATTTAAAGCTTTTTACAGTTTAACATTATTCTCTTATTGGCCTAGTTGGTGGAAGCTTTATTGTTCCAAATTCTTGGTCGCATTTACCATATTGGTTGTATGCTAGTGTTAATTCTGCAATATATTGAAATATATGGAGAGTTTGGCTACTTCTTGTTATTAAGCTACTGGATTGTATAGTTATAATTATATCATTGAATGTTGTGGGGAGTAACTTTTTAGAATATTTGAACATGAAGTTTGCAATTTTAAATTATTGAGTTCTACTACACCTTTTGTAATTTTTCAGCGGTCAATGTCAAATACAGTAGGCCTAGCCTATGCTATTTTAGCAGGGCCATTGACAGGATTTCTCCGGCCCGGTACCAATTTATTTTTTGGCCGCCTTTATCGACAATGTTATGAATATAAAGGCTGTGTAGGCTACAAACCTTTATTGATGTCATTTAAGCATGGTTATTTAACAAATCTTGCGCAATCTTAAAGTTTCTTGAACCGCAAAACTTACTATCTCTATCGAGCGTTTGCTTTTTTGAACTTTTATTTGTCACATGGCAAGAGAGTATTACTTCCCAATTCCATTGAAATTTCACTGGTCATTCTAGGCTCACCAGAAGAGAATTTACAGCAAAGTTAGTGCAGACGGTCAGAAAGTTTTCAATTTTATTTGGGAAAAGTGTTTGGGCCTAGGTCAAACATTTGCTGATTGCTGCAATCTGAAAAGCGGTTTTGGTCTAATTTTTAGTGCAGAAATAGGGAGAGCAATCTTCATACCTGTGGTGTTTTAGTTTTTGAGTTTGAACAAATATTATCCTGTTTATTTTGAAATTCGTGTTTTGGGTAATATTCGTGGCCAGGAAAATCACTATAGGCTACTAGACTAAATTCCAATTTTACTGTTTGGTGGCTGAAGTGGCTATTTTACCACCAGAAAGCTGTAGTGGGCCCGGTAGCCTACTCATAAGGGGGTCAGGTAGTTTACCATCTGATGACTGAAAGGACTGTTTTAACCTCTGATGGCAATTCCTTTAGATCTGATTATATTAAGATCTTAATAATGTTTGAAGTTGCGGGGAATTTTTTAAATCGAGCCCGGGTCCAAAAGTACCACCTAGACCCCCCTGTCAACAGTGATGGGCATTATCGGCGATAAATTTTTATCGCTTATCGTTATCGCTTAATTATTTTTTCAGTTATCGTTTATCGTTATCGCCAAAGGCAATACTTGATTATCGCCGATAATTAATCGCCGATAAATTTTATTTCGGATCAACACACAAGTGGAAAGAACATGAAAAGTAATATTTTTACTAGCCACCTAGTTCATGAAACTAAAAATAAAACCAGTTCTTCTTCAGTGCCTGAAGTGTGTGTGCACAGGTTGTTGTCATGGAAGGGGCACGCCCCCTGCAGCGATGGCCCTGACAACACAATAATTTTTAGAGTTGCAAATTGCAATGCAATGAAATGCATGCAACAAGTCTCTTGTTGTTTTGCTGCAATCGGCAATCGCGAGTGAATTTTACAATTAAAATGTAAGCGCACAGACAGTACAGATTCCTTTGAAGCGAAGCGAAAGAAATTGGCAAGTGGTTTATGAAAGTGTCGCAATACGAGGCCGCTTTTACATCGGAAACATGGTCTTTCGCGCCACCATCACTGAAACAAGTCATTGCAGAATATGATATTGCTTGAAGCATTTGACATGCAGACCGACATCACACTTTTTGCATCTTGTAGTAGTTTTTGCATGACAATAGGCGCATCGAGTTGCGTGGTAAAATTATGCTAAATACAGTAGGCTATAACCTTTCTCATTTACCTATGCTGCATAGCCGAGTGGTGAGAGCGCTGGAACGACAATCGAAAGGACAGGACACTGTCTTTCGCAGGACACTTAAAGGCATGCCTGAAAGTGGACATGAAGATTGGCTTCCTTGCCTTCCCGTCCACTTAATCTAAATCTTCAACCACCGGGCGTAAGCCTGGATACGACGATGATTTACCTGTGCGACATAGCCAACGCTCAATCAAATATTTTTATTCCCACTAATAATACAGTGCCTATATTGTAATTCTTATCTCAACAACTCAGCGTTCTGCCATTGCTTTAATGATGGTGTTCACAAAGAAAACAGAAAAATTTGTCTGAAATTATTAGTAAATTACGATAATTATGTTATTGTTCTTGAACATACACGACTAATTTGACAAGCTTGATGGATTTCACAGTATGCACATTTTTACTACCAATAACGCTTAAGATTACTGATAAATTTTCAAGCATTTTGCGCTTTTTGGAATTTTTTCAATTATTGCTGACTTTGCTGTAAACAGCCTGTAGAAAGCAAAATACAAAGTTTGGAATTTTTTATGGTATTTTCATTTGATTTAATTATTTTGCCTACTGCACGTAAGCGGCAGTGTAACTCAATTGATAAAAGCATCCAACTGGTATCTGAAGGTATAATTATAAGCACGGCGGTTACCTCAGTGGTTTGATTCTGGATCAAGAAATTGAAGATTCGATACCTACTGCCGTTGTTGCGATTCTATTCATGCATAACTTACAAAAAGTTTTGTCCCTTTACAGTACATTATGTTCGATTTTTCGTCATGTTGATGAAAACAGTTCGTGCTGCATAGGGTGGGGCAGCGCTAATCAAGAAAAAAAAATTATCGTTATCGGACATTATCGGCGATAATTTATCGTTTATCGTTATCGCTTAACTTTTTTTGATTTATCGTTTATCGTTATCGCTTTAGGCATTTTTCGTTTATCGATTATCGTTATCGCTTAACTGAAAAATGAGTTATCGCGCCCAACACTGCCTGTCAACGCTCCTGTATATTAGTAGCCTACGAAGAAAGTTATTGCATGTAGGCTACGTTGTAGCTTTTGCATTGTGGCCTTCTTTTCATGACACCATGTTGTGATAAAATAGGCTACAGCATTTGACTCTCAACTAGAGAATGGTAAATGGTGATGAGTGACTGTTTGTTTAGAAAAGGCTTGATTTTTTTGTTACACAGAGCGTTGACATTATTTTTTGAAGCAAGACATGAGATTTCCATGACAAATGATCGTTTACAATAGTTTCTACAGTAGAAACTTAATTGCGGCAACTCATTCTATGTTGTTTTTGTAGAATTTAAAGGGTGGGTTGCATGATAGTGATTTGCTTCTTTGACTTGAAAATAATAGGCTACGGAATATAATTGGTTTTGGTGACATTTAGAGACAATCGATTTGTTGATAGCCATTGATCGATGCCTTCAAGCTCTTGATTTGCCATATCATATAAGTTACAAAAGAAAAGGTTTTCTTTTTGTGTACAATGGTGATGTCATCTGCAAACATAACTGTAGCTCCGTGTTGAAGACGGTAAGGAAAGTTATTTATATAAATAAGAAATAGGAGAAGGCCTAAGATAGACCTTTGTGGTAGCCTACCGGGTAGCCTACAACCAAAGATATAGGCTACTGTTAACATCAGTGGATAGCATGCCATTGAAATTCCTATTTGTTTTCTATCACAGGCAACTCATGATTAACCAATCATAGGCGATCATGCTAGGCTACTACGCTGATTGCTTCAGCTAAAGAGAAACTCGTCGCTAAAAACGTAGCCTACCGCTCAGAGCATGTAGCCACGACACAGTGATTGCAATGCGGCATGTTAAAAATGTGCAACGTAAAACGGATGAAAAACCAGTTGTATTTATCGATGTTCCAGTTGCAAAACTGCAACCAAACATTATATGGTAGGCACTTTAACAAGCAGATTTTTAATAAACCACGAACCAATCAGAAGCTACGCTGTTCATGATGTCTTCAAGGTTGCGTCTAGAAAGAATAAAGGAAAAACGCAAATTCTAACTAAATTAAATCAATGCTTTGCCATCGGTTGACAGGGGCGCCGGAACGATTTTTGACTGGGGGGGCAAGATTACGAAAAAGGGGCACTTTTGTTTAATAAAAGGCCAATTTTTTTTCAAGTTTTAAGATAAGACATAGCGATAATGCTAATCTATTAGCTCACTATGTATTGAGTAATGATAGCCTACCGGTGTCCGGTATACAAAGAAAGGCATTATGCTATGTTATCATGATGTAACCTACTGTCAAGCCTTAAAGCAGCCTGCAGCCATGGCCGCTAAGTAGTGCTTGAATGACCGCCGGTGCTACCTCCTCAATCGGCCAAGTTTGGCCGTCGGTCTCTTCTAGCCAATTATTTAATTTCGCAATAGAATGATCGTGGATTAACTGTGGAAAATATGTAGTATCAAAGAGTGGCGCAAAATTAGGTCAGCGCATCATAATCGCCACTGTTGCATTGTGCGGGAATATTGATGGAATATATCCATCTGCGATCACCAGATATAAGTCTTGTTTGTAATTCCCGACGTTTATTTTAACAAAGTCTTAATCCAAAATGCTAATTTACATCGGCTGGCAATATTGTCGTTTTTATGTCGATTCGATGTTGTCGGACATTGAAGCGTTGTTAAAAAGGAGAACTAGGTTAGTTGACATCCAAGGGGAAAACATTTTTGGATCATATTATGCAAAAATTATGCTTCTTTTAGTAATGTCCTTCACATCATTGAAATACTTATTTTATTACCTTGCCGTCATCGTCAACACATGTCGAAAGTTGTTTTTCGTTGCTAAAAAAATTCTAGGGGAGTGGCGAACTTTAAAATCAGCCACATTGGAGACACTCGTGCGAGTGTCGTTAGATAGTCCCGCAGTACTGGATTACAATCTATTGCGTGGTGCAACGATTCTATTGTAGGACGTCGCCCAGGCCCAGACTTCAACAACGCTAAGTGATCATTTTAGCACTGTTGCAAGTTTAATTCTATTTACTTGTGCTATCGTTATTTTTTTTTTGTATTTTGGTCTCCAAGCACGCAGATTTGGCCGCCGAGAAGGAGCACCCGGTAGGCCACGATGGCTGCCGGAAAAAAACGAGTTTTAAGGCCTGTAGCCTACTGTGTTGCAAAATTTTGTGCGTAAATATTATTTTGAAGCAAAAATGAAAGATTATAATTAGGCTAAAAGCGAATAGCAGAAATTGTTATAATGCAAAATGTGCAGTAGCTTACTTGACTTTAAAAAGGCACCATTGCCCCCCTGCCCCTCCATCTGCAGAAAAACTGAGGGCAGGGGGGCATCCGCCCCCCCTGCCCCCCCGCTTCCGGCGCCCCTGTCGGTTGACTTGGCGCATTGGGTTAGGGCGGTGGTAGTCATTATATTAACCAGTGGCGTATATTCAGGGTGTTCAAGGTGTGCACTGCACACCCCAAGAAATCCAGAAAAAATAAAAATTTCCATCGATTGTCGATGTTCTTTACTTTCATGATATTCTAACATCTTGCTGCATGCTGATTGCTTTCTTTTCAATTGCAAAACTCGTCCCCTTCTAATTTTAATACTCCAACGTTTGAGGTCATTGCCTTTAATTTTTTTCGGTCATCACCTTTAAGCTGGGTGTGCACTGACAGCTTGGCGAGTGCTATTTAAAATAAACAATTAAGAAAAATGACGTCAGAAGGCAACGAAAACAGCAATGGTTTTAGTTCAGCCAGGCTGTGCACTCGCTGATCTGCACACCTTGGCGCGTCATTGGGGGAATCCCAGGCAATAGCAAGTTTTAGCATCTATGGTTTTAGCTTGTTGGATTAGAGTTGAGGTGATCAGCGTTGGAAACAACTTTTGCTAGAACTGAAGCAAAAGCAAGCTTTCTACGACGATGTAATTCAAAATTTATTGCACAAACAAGAAGAATCGAATTATGCTATAGATGAATTTTCCTTCTGTAGTCGAGGTGTTAAACATTTTCGTTTTTACTAAGTAGTACGGCGGATAAAAGTACAGCCGACCAACATAGCAATCGACTTTCTCTTCTTGTTTATTATCGAGTTGCTTTGCTATTGTTTTTTGTTTTAACTTTCACCTGTTTGTTTTTAATTCGCTTGTACATTTCTCAAGGTGTTGCGACCGTGCCTAATCCTTGCATGAAGTAAATCATTTCCATCTCGAGCACGCTTTAAGTTTCGCGTTTTTTCAGACTCCTGCTGTGTTATGGCAAGTAGCCTAATATTGTTCGTTTTGATGATCGGAAATAAAAAGTAAACTGAAGTATGAGACTTTAGAAATGCAACTTAATGTTTGATACAGTAGAATTCGCCTATAACGGCTTCGTTTATAGCGTCAATTCGCCTATTACGTCACATTTCGCTCGGTCCTATCAGGTCCAGCTCGGTCCAAAATTCCTATCTTTTACGTACATTGTAGTTCGGCTACAACAGCATTGCCTATAACGTCAATTCGCATGTAACAGCACCCTTTATTGGTCCCCAGACGTCTTTTGTTCGTTTATAACGTCACTTTAATCCATCACGTTCACCACAAACGATCAGTTTTTTAATCCAGTTATCGCTGCTGCTTGCAAAATGTCTTCCCTTTATTTTGCTACGTCGTTCGCAGCAGAGAATTTAATTAACTGAATTAACTTTTTTCCCGCGTGAAAAACTATCACGTGTAAAAAGCAGCTCTCAAGCTGACCTTTAAACAACTCAAAGCAACAGTTTTACGTGCACTCGTGCAGTAGCCTACTGTATAAACTATTAACTTTTTTTCTCGCGTGAAAAACTATCCGAAGTCACGACGATAGCGAGCAAATCCTACATTATTTAGCAAAAGCTGAACGCTATGTGGTAGAGAAATCCGTGTCAAAACCGAAACAGCTGAAGATCAATGCCTTTTGTGGCTAATAAACAATGAACTTCTCTACTACTGTATGTAACGAGCTGTATTGCGCAAATTTCCTGTAGGCTACCTTTCGCTGTAGTTTTTTTTTTTAAGCAATTTCTTTGTTTACTGTATTTTCTGCGTGACTTTTGTCAGTTTGGTGGTACACAGTAAACCTGACTGGATTACACACCTCTTTCTTTAATCAAAAGACAGTTTTGGAATAGTTTGCGGTAGTTCGTCTATAACGTCAATTCGGCTATAACGTCAGTTTTTGCAAATCCCCTAGAGGTGCCGTTATAGGCGAATTCTACTGTATTATTAAGTCTTTTATTCAATGCGCTGTCAAATAAATATCTATTTTGTATTCTTCTCCATTCCGACAACATTATTTTTGTCAGTTCTGTTCATGTTCAGAACTTGTGCTGAAAATGCTCTCTGAACGCACCAAATTCAATGTTAATTTTAAAAATTTTCTGGGGGAGGTCCCCCAGACCTCCCGCTGTTGCTTTGCCGTCACTGAACACCCTGTCAAAGCGGTCACGGTACGCCACTGAAACGTGGGTTTGATTCCCACCTCTGTTATAGCTCTTTTTTCTTCTGTAATTACCAATCAAAGTTCAAAGTAATAATTACATGTAATTCTCTGGCTGAATACTGAAATGGTCACAATTGGACAGATAACGTTACATCTCATTGGTTCGTGGTTGAATTGGACAGAAGTCTATGGATTGGATATCTGCATGTTAAAGTGCCTTCCACATTATATGGCACTCAAATCCTAAGGATAGCCAAAACACAGAGACGCCGTGAAGAAACGCAAAAATGACCTATGGAGAACCTGTAAGGGTAGGCTACACAGACTCTAACACAACAATAGGCTAAGCATGGAAAGTGACGTCAGGGAACCTAAAAACGATATACGGAAAGCTCGCAGAAGCTATACCGGCTCTTAACAAAGAGTTTTAAATTGAAAGAAAATACAGTATTGGAAAAAAGTTTCATGGTAAGAAAAAATTGTGAAAAAGCATAAAAAATTACATAAGATATATTTTAATGAATAAAATCAGTGTATTATTTCTTGACACGTTGTGCAGGGTTGTGCTAGGGACTTTATATTACTATTACTGTAATATAGGCTATAAAGTCCCTAGGTTGTGCTATTAGCGGTCCGCAGGAAAAATGCGATCGCAATGTGAAAATATGTGAAATAGGGATGATGTGAAAAAAACGGGCTTTGGTTTCTCGCTTGCCCCACAAAAAATTTGAAATGAAACATATTAATCCAGTAAATTTGTCAAGCTATTTAATCGTACCACCGTAATACTGTTTTTGAACGATCATAATTCGTAACTCTGCGTATAAAAACCTGTAGCTTAGTCCTAAAAACTAATTTATTATTGTTAAATTAATTAATAATTGTTTAATTAATTTAATCTGGGGTGGTAAAAGGATAGACCCTCGGCCCCAGACGCTCACACGACGACGACGACGACGACGACGAATTAACAGAAAAAGTTGATGTAGTTTTTGTATGAACATGTAAAATATGTAGGACACTTACCCTATGTTAAATCTGGTTACATTACTTGGCTTTTCATGTTTATGGATCAACAATACAAATTAACTCTTCACCGAAGGTCTGTCGTTTCTATAAATAAAATGATCGGACAACGGATACTATTCGGATGGGAAAATAAATGAAACCAATCGACCAAAGTTGACCGCTGAAGGAGCGTCGAATTAATGGGCCAAAAATTTTCATGACAAAATTTCATAGTAAAATATACTTGAATCATTTTCTCACGGACCACATAAAAGATTTTGTCACATTGTCTAAGCCTGGTCTACGCTATTATTGTAATAAATCCTTTTTGTGAGCATTGATCCGCTTAGTTTATTTTTCCGCATTATCAAAAAACGTTCCCTATGCCTGCGTTCCTTTCCTTTTGTTTTTAAGGTTCTATATTTGTTTCAGAAATTTTCCATTTTTAAAAAATCGAATTAGCCTTGACCTCAGCCATAAGCAAGCAATTTCAATTGTTTTAGTTGCTTTGAGAGGTAGAGCGAATGTTTTTGTTATACGCTTTGGTTATTTTAGGTAGAGCAAATGTTTTTGTTATCTGCCCTGATTCTTAGTTGGTTATCGCGTGACTTCTGGAACGAAGAAGCTTCAAGATCAAGCGGTGCTGGTTCGACTCTCGGGGTGTGCGCTTGAGCAATGCACGTTAAGGACTGCTCTCTATTCAGCGGTATCTAATGAATGGAATAATTCCCTGGCAACAAGACTTCAACAACCGCAAACTTCACTCTGTCAATCTCGGTGACTGGGCCTGCGTCAGTGATTCAAAGCCTCTACAAGTATGCAAAACTTCTAGGATTAAGCTTTGCAAGAAGCTTTTCCAGTTTGAGGATAAAGATTTAATCAATACTGTGCAGTAATTTTTGTTTTTAACTTTGTTTGAATGAAATTAGTTTATCAAAGGCAGTGGCTATTTGACCGGCTCTGGTCTTTTAATCTGAAACACTATTTGACTGGTCATGACGTCACTGTATAGACACTTTTTTCTCTTTCAAAGCAAAAGATGAGAAGAGAAAAAAAGTGCCTATGATATAAGTTCTAAATTCGACAATTATATGCAACTGGATCAGTGGCGCGTACAATCTTTATGTGGCTGGTGTTCCAGAGAGAATGAGTTCGATACTACTCGGAAGTGTTCTTTTTTTTAACTAAACTTTAACCCGAAGTGTCTCAATCGTTAGGCTGCTGCATTTTCGTGGTCAATTTTTAATTTGAGTACCGTAGCCTACAGCCCAATTTTTTATGTCTTTCAAATATGAGTAGGCTAATAGAGTTAGAGTTTTTTTAATTTGCTGGAATTTAAGATTTTCTCTAAATAATTTTTCGTTTGACTAAGAACAACACATCTTGACAATAGGTTTGTGATTTTGTTTGTCGTGTCCAGGCTTACACTCGGTGGTTGAAGATTTAGATTAAGTGGACAGGAAGGCAAGGAAGCCAATCTTCGTGTCCACCTTCAGGCATGTCTTTAAGTGTCCTGCTAAAGACACAGCTACATGCTCTTAAGCGGTGTCGAACTGGCGCCTTTTCGATTGCCGTTCCAGGGTTCTCACCACTCGGCTATGCAGCCGACGTTTGTGATGAATAACATGTATGATAGCCTATATTTCGTTTTACTTCAAAATTCTTTAATAGAATAAATATATTTTTTCTTTGGAAACATCCTGCAACACTGACGGTGCTGAAAAATGCCTGTAGAGTGACAATGGGTATTCAGAGGCACCCATGATTGATAGTCTATATATATGATATATGAAACGTTTTTGCACACTAACTTCTTCTAGATCCAGTTTAGTTGTAAAGTCTACATTTCACTTGCAGGTTTATTTTAAAATATCGTTTGAAACAATCACTGAACACTGTTATTTCTGTTTTATGACAAAGAGTATTCACTGAACATTCATCATGGCTATGCAAGCAGCTCGTCGGGCTAATGTAAGTGTTTGATAGGCTGTTTCATGTGTTTATTGAATACTTGAAATTATATCATCAGTCAGTGTCACTTTTGAGATTAACAACATTATCAGTAGTCAATCAATTTTATTTTCCATCCAGTGGATATCATGAGATTACTATCAAGGAATTAATAACTAACAATTGCTTCTAAATGAAAAGGAAGCAGCCAAAGACCACTTTATATGCTCAGTGGTTACGTGCCCGGCTCAAGATCACGCGGTGCAAGTTCGACTTTCGGGGTGTGCGCTTGAGCAACGCATTACAGGACTGCTCTCCATTCAGCGACACTAGTAAATGAAATAATTCCCCCCAGCAACAACACTTCAACAATCGAAAAACTTCACTCTGCCAATCTCGGTAACTGGCCCTGTGTAAGAGCCTCTACTAGTATGCAAAACTACCAGGAATAACCAATCAAGGTTTTGTCAGTCCGCGGATAAAGATTCAAAACCAACCAATCATATAATAAGTAAAAAAACAACAAGAACATTTAAAGTCAAACTGAATTAGTGATGATTGGTCGAATTACAATCATAGACAATATGTTAGGATGCAGTTAAGTATACAAACCTAGTGCTGCCATTTGAGGAATTCTGCTCTAATTTGAGAAAACTTCAAAGCCCTTGAAAAACAAAAACTTGTATATAGCCTAATATATATAATTTGGGAAATTTTGATGTCCTGAAGCAAACCCTAACTTAACCCAACCTACGTAATAACTATGATGAAACAAAGCTTATTGCAACCAAAGTCGTAAAAATAGCCACTTTAAGCCTAATTTCACAGTAAACATATATATTGTAGCCTAGGAAACACAATTTGAAGTGTGATGTTACGGGTCTGCTACTATTCGGTGAGTCCGATTTGGTGAGTTCCTAACCTCTAATCCCTAACTCTAAAACGGCAATGATAATTAGGCTACGGTACCCAATAATTTTTAAAAAAATAAAAAAATCCCCCGTTAAGGGTCGGACTCACCAAATCGGACTTACCGAAACGGGCCATTCCGGATGTTACAGGCCATCAAAAATTCTAACTAGGAATGTTTGAAACAAGAGCATGAACTGCAATTACTTAGTACAACTGACATATTGTTTATTACATAATACAATGCAGGCTTGATAAATGGGTATATACCACAGCTGTTCTCTGAGCAATATATGTTGCATGGCTCTGTTTTAGATCTTTCAAAGTTTTACCACCGTTTTTTATTCATTGGTATGCTTGTATAGAACCTAGTGCAACTGGTACAAGTTTTTTCTCAAACATGATATATAATGATAAACAATGAAATAATATTTTCCTGAGTAATGGTATCTGTTTGATGTTTCATTAATATCTGTCAATTTAATTTTCTTGTCTCCCTTTTTTTCAATAGGAATATTGTAGTATTGTGAACTTAGAAGGTGTGAAAAATACTTAAAGTGATATGCTATTTTGTAGGTCCGCTTACCTCCAGAGGTTAATCGAATCCTATACATCAGAAATTTACCATACAAAATCACTGCTGAAGAAATGTATGATATTTTTGGAAAATATGGAGCTATCAGACAGATTAGAATGTGAGTTATGTACAGCATTGCATGTAATTGTAAAGTGCCATCAACTTATGAGCCCTAAGAAAATTTTACTATCAAAAATTCTAAGTTAACAAATCGTAGCCAGGCTTCTGAGTTAATTTTATGAACGATTGCATACCAGGTATTGTTTATTGACACATGATGTGTAAACAATGCAATTAACGTATCTGTTAACAAGCTGACTGTACTAATAGAAAATCTGTATATATGTCTGAACACCAGATATAGCTTTGTTTTTAAAACCATGTTATCAAAAATTCACTTTGTTGTCTTGAAAAGGATTGGTTTCTAAAGTGTATTGAGTATCGACAAGAATTGTAAACATTTTTCTGAGCATCTGACTCATTTCGTTCATCAGTTTAAACTAAAACATTTCTGAAACAATTTTAGAGGCACTACCTCAGACACAAAAGGCACGGCATATGTTGTTTACGAAGATATATTTGATGCAAAGAACGCCTGTGACCATCTGTCAGGCTTCAACGTATGCAATCGCTATTTGGTTGTTCTTTACTACAATCCTAACAGGGTGAGTTTGCTTCAAATTTAAACTTTGGAATAATTGGATAAGTATATATGTTTTATTTGACGTTATACAGAATATACATATATATAGCAAAATAGGGATGGGCATTTTCGAATAGTTGAGGATTCGAATCTATTCTAGAATAATTATATCGACCACTCAAGGCACTCAAGTTAGAAGTTAAAATTTTTCCATTGCACTTGCACATTATTGTACATTTGTACAACTTTTTTGCTTCAACAATTGCTGGTGAACATCAGCTCTTTTTACAACGTTTGCAGACATTGAATCAGTGTAAAAAAAGGATTGATTTGCTGACTGGGTTTAATCAATGTGTGTTCCAAATTTGCGTGGGCACTTTTATTGCCGACGCCAAATTCGATGGCTGCATCACGCTAATTATTGACCTTGAGAAATTGAATTAGCAATATTATATTTTAATATAGTTTCGGGAGAGAGTTTGCTTTCTTGTACGAAGACAGACAAGTCACCACAATACAATAGGGTTGAGCATTATAACATTAACAATATATTTTACATATTTACAATTAATTTTAACAATCGAATGTTTTCGGCTTAGCTTAAGGTAAGCCCTCACCAGGAATCTGAAAATGTTTATAAAATGCAAGAAATTTCAACTTTACGAAGGTAATTAGCTAACTGACTAGTGCAGCGGTTCTCAACCAGTGGGCCATGGCTCACTGGTGGGCCATAGAAGCATTTTGAGTGGGCCACAGACATATTTTAAAAACTGAAAGATTTATTGAAATATTTTGTTTCATTTGTGTCACTATAGTCAATTTTACACTTGTGTGTTTGTTTAGTTACAATGAATGATGCTGCTGTTTTTAGCTACAAAGTGGCAATCATCATTCTATCTAAGTATTGCAACATAGGCTACAGTACAGTTTTACATCAACTCAGTTTTTACAACACTTAATGATGTAATAGACTACTAGTTTGTGGTTACAATTAAGCCATCTTTATAAGCGGTAGCCTTAATTGTTGAACTTCTGCAGATGCGCTTTTTAGTAGGCTGCATGCAGCATTTTATTTTGTGGGTTATTTTGGGGAGGAATTGACAATACAGTGCTTGAATCTTTAAGTTTGATAAAAATTACATTCAGTATGCAGCCTACCAGGGGCGCCGGAAGCGGGGGGCAGGGGGGGCGAAAGCCCCCCTGCCCTCAATTTTTCTGCGGATGGGGGGGCAATGATGCCCTTTTGAGGTCATGTAAGCTACTGCACATTTTGCAATATAACAATTTCTGCTATTCGCTTTTAGCCTAATTATAATCTTTCATTGTTGCCTCAAAATAATATTCACCACACAAAATTCTGTATCACAGTATGTTACATCATTATAACATAGCATGATGCCCTTCCGTGCTATTGTTCTTTGCCTAAAACTTAAAAAAAAAAGGCCTTTCAGCCACAAAAGTGCCCTTTTTTCATAATCCTGCCCCCCCAGTCAAAAATCGTTCTGGCGCCCCTGCAGCCTACATCAATTTTTGATAACAGAAAAGAAAAAGGACAATGCGTATTATGTTGTAAAGTTCTTAGTCATCCAAATTACAAGGAGAAGGATGAAGATGTGAATTTTTTTAACGAAAAAAAGATACTGTGAAGCGTCAGCGCCTGGATTCAACAAGGGGATTCCAGCAACATTCCAAAGGCAATGTTCTGCTGCTTTTTGTTTATAAACCTTTTTGTAATTTTTTTCTTACATAAAAACTGAATGGGCCACAGAACTTTTATGCAAACAAAAGTGGGCCACGAAAGAAAAAAGGTTGAGAACCACTGGACTAGTGACTATAAGCATCAAGAAATACACAGCGATTAAAAGCAAAACTATGGAAAACAGACAGACAGTCGGAAAAACAAATCACATTATTAGGAAAAGGCAACTAGGTAACTAGTAACTACAAAAGAATTTGCACCACAGGGTACGTGATACATCTAGTAAATGTTGAAGAGAATAGATGCGCCTCCCGCAAATAATTGTTTACTTTTCATAAAAAACTGTCCGATTTTACGAGCAAACGTTTTAGATTTTTTTCCCACAAACGGAATGGACGAGCAATGCTTCATGTTTAGCTCATTTTCAGCCTTTTCTTTTTGGTTGGAATTCGCGGAGATAAACTGATTCAATATTTTCTCAAAGTACAATCTTGGATACCCATTATTATAGAACATTTGTTTTAATTTCTTTGTTTCAATATTAAAAAGAGCATCATCACAGCAAATCATTTTAGCACAAGCTAATAGGCACATGATCAAACCGGATTTCCATTTCAATGGGTATATTACATCAGAATTCAAAAACAAACCAGTATGGGTTGGTTTGCGCCAAACTGAAGTACAGTATCAAATCTAGTGGCATTAATTTTAATTTCTACGTCCAAAAAAGGCACGGTTTCGCGTGCTTTTTCAATTGTAAACTTGATGTTTTTATGTTGAAAGTTCAGCAATTCTAAAAGGGCTTCACATGAGATCTTATTACTTTAAATACCGCAAAAATACCGTAAAAACAGTATTACGGTGGTACGATTAAACAGCTTGACAAATTTACTGGATTAATATGTTTCATTTCAAATTTTTTGTGGGGCAAGCGAGAAACCAAAGCCCGTTTCTTTCACATCATCCCTATTTCACATATTTTCACATTGCGATCGCATTTTTCCTGCGGACCGCTAATAGCACAACCTAGGTACTTTAGTCTGTAACGTAAGAACAACTTTGGGGGAAATGCTAGAAAGCATTATGATTTATGACTGACATGTTTCATTTAAGTCTTTTTACTTTGAAGCGGTTTTGGCGAACATGATATAGGGTTTACCATCACCAGACTAATCCAGAAATAGCTGGCCATTGACCTACAAGTTTTCCTGTCAGCGTACCCATAGTTTCAGCAGCTGCAGTGCTACTGGAATTGTATTTCTATGAGAAAACTAGTGAGAATATTATTGTTATTAAAACATATTGTGACATCACTTGTGTTTTGCAGCAATTCAAAAAGCGTGACGCTGAGAAGAAACAGGAACAGCTGGAAACTATGAAAGCAAAATATGGAGTTAGCACCGATTCCAAGAAGTGATTTGTGTCAAAACTAACAACACTGATTCTAAGTAAAACGGACGATGTCTGCCCAGGCAAACCGTCTCCTTGTACAGTGCAAATTTTGACATTTCTGTACCTTATTTTGCCCACGTGAAGGTCTGCATAGTCGTAGCGACATAGGCAGAGTTGTCGACTTTACTCTTGCGCCACACGCTATCTTATATGACGTCTTTGACATCGCTTTGCATTTTTACGACTGATGAACCTAAACTTGAGTTGCTCAAAGTCTCATCATATTTGTGTAAATTATAATGCGCCCAAAATTCACGTCTTATTATGTGTACCATTTACCAGAAGTGTGCTGGCAAGAACTAAAGTCCCGCACAAAAACCTTTGATTATTTAAATTCATATCCAGAGGCGGATTTACGTAGAGGCAAATGAGAGGTTTAACTCATGGAACTCCCCGCTCCCAGTTAGTTTACGCGTGTCAATTTCAATGCTCTGGCATTTTCTGCATCGAATTATTTTTCCTTCGAAACACTTTTCAACAGATAGCTTAGTCAAGCCCAAAAACAACGCCAAAGTGTGGGCAACTTCGCCTCTTATTATATTTATATTTGTTTGTTTGTTTGTTTATCTTTATCCTGCATTGCGGGAAAGCGGACTTGAGCGCTATGCATCGGTGTACGCCTTCCGACGTACACCTGACCACCGCTGCAGCCGACTGCAATGTCTGTTTCCGGTTGTCTACTATACTTATGACTTAAATTTGGTACTACCCATTACTCGAAATCGATCACTGGGTAGAGGCAATTATCGTAAAGTTTCTTGCCTAGAGAAACAACAGCAAGTGCGGGTGGCTGGAGTCGAACATGCAGGCTTTCGACTGTGAGCCCAACGCGCTAACCACTCGCCATTGCAGTGACCAACAGTGGGCCAACAGCCAAGTAACTAACCCTGTTGGCCAACTGTTTGGCCTACTGTTGGTCACTGCGTTTCCAGTCCAGATTCTACTACAGTATTTAGAAGTCCATGGAGATATTTCCAGGCTAGATTGGAGGGCAGGAAATCATTAGCCACTCAACAGTCTCGTTGTCCAGGACCCATGGACAACTAGAATTTTTGTAATCTTTCAAAATTAGATTAGAATTATTATCAGAGTAATTTTAGCTTTTACAAATTAGACTAGGATTAGAATTAGAGCTACCAAAGTTTTCACAAATTGGAGTAGAATTTAAACTAGATTAGAATTAGTTGGACGCAGTTGTCACATATCTTTTTTTAGTTGGATAAAAACGCCAATGTGGCAACTCGGATCAAAGTGTCATTCCACCATCACAGCGTCAAAACCACTTGGGTTATAACATGTAACGTCAGTGAATTGATGAATTAATTGAATTTTTCATCACTTTGCTGCTCAAGATATGGAATGACATCTTGATCGTTTTATTGCATTTTCTTTGTAGGCTATAACGTTGATAAGAGCGCAGTATCCTTCCATTTGCCACAAAATACTGTTGGACAAACTAAATTTTATAGCGAAACTGGAGATTGGATAAGAACTACAATTAGAGCAAACAAGTTTTTACCATATTAGAATAAAAGTAGAATTATTGACATTTCGCTCTAATTTATCGAATTAGACAACTAGAATTATCTAGCTGTCCAAGTCTGCCCTCACTCCATGCGCACCGTTTGGAGGCCGGTGGATTAGGCAGTGGTGGATGACCTGTTCAGTAGCACCACACTCGCATTCTGATGAAGAAGACAGGCCCCACTTGTGCATGTCCGAACGAAAGCGGCCGACTCCAGTTCGCAGGCAGTTAAGCCTGGCCCAAGCAAGCCTTGAGAGGGAGATCCCCGGTGGACGGGGATCAGCGTCGGGTATAAAGTAACGGAGCGTGGAGATGTGGTTTTGCCACTCCATGTTACACATGTGGTTCGTCCAGTGTTTCGCACTTAAACCAAGTTCTTCTGCGTTCTTAAGTAGCCTAGTCGTTGTGCGGCTGGCACAAAGGGCGTCTTGAAATCAGCCGCTGCTTTATAGGTAGTGGTCGCTTAAATGCTGCATGGAGGGGATGGTCGGCTGGTCGGGATCCAGAGCGCGGTGAGCGAGAGAAATCGTGGCTCCTTTACGGCGCAGCTCAGCAGGTTGGATGCCTGCTAGGCAGTGATGTACGCGCATACGAAAAATATTGACGCCGTCAGCGTAAACGCAAACGTTCGAAAAACCATACGCCGTATGCGTCAACGTAACTTGTAAAAAAATTTGGCGGCGTCAGCGCATACACTAGCTCAAACTCATTTTGTTTGCTCGGTACAAACATTCACACGGTATAAACCACTCGAAACAAACAAGTTTTATCTTGAATTTCCACGAAGAAACACAAGCATCTGAAAGTGTTCATCTGACATTTTGCTGCGTTTTTTGGTTTCAACATGGTTTTCGTATGTTACTGACGGGGGGGACCACGTGAAGGTGCTTGTCTTCCTCCCCATCAGTAACATACGAAATTATACAAAATACGTATGCGAAACGAAGCTTGTCAAACAAGAGCTAATGAGCCCAATCCATCAACCACCACATGGAGCGCCTGGACTGAAGGCCCTGGATGACGAAACTGTCGAGTGGCTGATGACATCATGCCCAAACATATAGTCCAAAAGAACAGCTCATACGACGAAGAAGAACATGGTTTTGCCCATTGAAAACATTTTTTCAACTGCAGCGTTGGAAGGTATTGGCGTGTTGTAGCGAAAAAAAGATATTAAAAAGTATGCGTTGACGCTATGCGCGAAAAAACCGCGAAAAATTTACGGTGTAGTCTCAAGCGACAACTAGGCCTATCTAAAAAAATGTGGTCGTTAGCGTAAACAAAAGTCTACGCCGCAAGTCTACGGCGTAGAATTTGCGACGTATACGTACATCTCTGCTGCTAAAATGGGTAGGTAGTCCGTCAAAGTGGGACGTAGGCATCCAGCAGTTACAGTAGGCCTACGCAATGCGTCGTTGATGGCGGTAAACAATATAAAAGACTGTTACAAAAGCTCGATATTTAATAGTTTACAATCATCACGTCATGGATCATCACGTCACTTTGCGTATAGCAGCCTTAGCCCTTGTCTACTCTTCAGCAGAGTAGGCTACTGTGCACCTGTTTGGTGCCGCAGTGCTCATTGCCATAACATCGACATTGCCATAAACAGCGCCCTACGCACAGTGACCGGATGCTTGCGTCCCACACCATTGGACAATCTCCCCATTCTCGCTGGCATCCAACCCGCTGAGCTTCGTCGCAAAGAAGCCACTCTGTCACTCGGTCGACGGGTACTGGAGCCTAACCACCTTCTCCACCACAAGATCTCTGCTCTCCCAAACGAGCACCCCTGTCGACTAAAATCAAGACACCCATTCGTGACAGCCGCTTAACAGCCGCTCAACGAAGCTGATGTACAGGACATCTCTGCGGCTGCTTGGGCGGACCATAAATGGAGTTCTGAATGGAAGTCAACCGCCACCAGACTCTATTCGTTCATCCCCGACGCCGACACACGCCCCATCGGCCTAACACTACCAAGACAGGCATGGGTGCGCCTCAACCGTCTCCGTACGGGCTTCGGGCTTTTTTGCTCAACCATGCACCTTGAATGGCCTCTTCCTCCTCCTGTGAATGTGGTGCCGAAGAACAGACCGCAGACCACATCATCAATGACTGTTCCATCTTCAAGCCACCTAACGGAGTGGAAGATCTGCGTGTCATGGATGATGAAACCAAAGACTGGCTGCTCTCTAGCAGCCTTCCAGTGTAGTCCGGGAACATCGTGAATCTGGGATGGTAAAAGGATAGACCCTCGGCCCCAGAAGCTCATACGACGACGATGTCATAGAGTTATGTATTGTCGGACATCATTCAGTTTGTTCGTGGGTGAAGGTTAACAAGCAACCTTCTAAACTACAATATGTTTGTAGCAGTTGCCAAATGTCTTTTATAAGGCAGCTAAGCCAGTGTAGGTATTTTCAAGTGGATGTGCCCAACTGCCCAATACCTGAATTGAATACTTTTCCGATAAAACTGTTAGCTTTCAAAACTTGTCATTACTGATTGCCTTCTCAAAAAAAGAGGAAGTAAAAGTATTATTCACACAAGTATCTTCAGATGGCCCAAAACATAGGCCACGTTTTGACTTGAATTAAACCCTCCATAATCCTCTGTTTGATTGACAGCAAACTTTATCACGATCTAACTGAATCGAGATTTTTCAACGAAGTCACTGGATCGAGTTGCCAGTAATTCTCACACAAATAGTGAAACTTCAACTGATCAGGAGCGAATATTCTCCGTCTGGAAGGTTAATTAAATTCTGAGCAAATATTTGATACACTTCTGGTCTATGACCATTTCGGTGTGTTGTCGGTGTCAACCACAGTGTGGTAGATGCAGTGGCGTAGCTAGGGGGGCGGGAGGGGCGGACCGCCCGGGCGGCACGTCTGGGGGTGGCACTTTCAGACTACGATTTTTGATTTTGATTATAATCTGATAAAAAACGCATTTCATTTTCACATGCTTTTTCTTGAAGGGGCGGCAAAATCTGAATCCGCCCCGGGCGGCACATTTCGGCACATTCCCAGCTACGCCACTTGGTAGACGTGTTTAATAGGCTATGTAAGCTTTCACCTACGGGGCTCAGCAATAAATCTCTGACCACTTTAACCTGCCAAAATTTTGCGTTCTCAACATCAATTGCTCTTATGTAAGACGAGATATGGAAATCGCACCTATCCAGTTGTTACTGCTTTTGTTTGCCTATTTGTGTAAAAAAGCTGAAAGTTCACATAAATTAAAAACTCGCTTGAAAACATTATGCCTGAAAGTACTATAGGCTACCATGTTTTTTTTTTGTTTTATCACAATCGTCCTGTGTACAGCCCAGAAGCATAGTTTGCACTGTAGATGTGGCGCTATTGAAAAGTTATTTAATTCTTACACCAACTAAACTTGAATCAGGTTTTGAGGAAAATATCTTCTTTGAGATGTCTATGCCAACGTTGCATGAAAGCAGGAACCGCACACACCACAGTTAAGCAATCATGAAAAACAATTGGAAGAAAATTCAGGCTACATTAGGTCGGATAGAATCGGTAAAAATCTGTACAGAAAAGATCCCGACAGTAAAATAGCCACTCGGAAAGCATCCCTTCTTTCGAAAAATTATAATATTTTTTGTATGAATTTTTCCTAGAAGAAGAAGAAGTTCTTTTATTTTGCATCATCAGCACATGCGAAAAAACAAAACAATACAAGATTACAATATGAGCTAGGTTGTTTGCTGATGACGATGGGAGTGACAGAAGGACCAAACTGGTCATCGAGTCTGCCACACCCGTGTGGTGGTGTCATGGCTTATTTAAAATGGAACGGTGTCGAAGTTGAACGCAAATAATGATTGATTGATATATTGATTGATTTGATTGATAGATATATATTATATACAACATAAAAAAACAATACACATACGAAATTTAACAGTGCAATATACAAAAAAACAAAAAAAAAACAACAAAAAAAAAAACAACAAAAAACAGAACTACTAGAAATGATGCAAAAATACAAAATGGCATATACAATATACATACAACACAGCATACTGGTAAGACAAAAGCAAATATACAGTAATTAGCGAGATACGGTGAGAATAAGTAGAAGCAGTTTGATGGTACTATAGGCTATCAGTTACTTATACTCAGACATTAAGTGCAGTTTTAATTTTTTAGAAAACATACTAATTGTTTGCAGTTTTCTTAGCTGTTCCGGTAATTTGTTCCAAGTGTTTGTTCCAAGAAATTTAATTGAGCGTTGACCAAGCTTTGTACGCATTCTTGGTTTGAAAAGCATATCTTTCTTAGCACCTCTGGTATTATAGTTATGAGTTTCCTTACTAGGACGAAAGTACTCAAAAAAAATTGCTGGTAGATGTCCTTTATTGCTTTTATAAACAAACTTGCATACTTCTATTAAAAACATGTCTTCGATTTGTAGCAAGTTGCTTTTATTGAAAAGAGATTTGGTGGGAATTCTGTCCTTAATCTTGGTGAAGTTTAAACAGCGAATGATGCGATTGTGTACTAGATTTAAAGGATACAGTTCCGTTTTAGACGCACGACCCCAACAGATAATACCATACATTAGATGGGAGTGAACTAGAGCATAGTAAACTGCTCTTAATGTCTGGGAATTTACGTACTTTCTTAATCGATATAGAGCACCACAGCTTTGAGAAAGTTTTGTTGAGATTATATTGATGTGCTGTTTCCATGATAACGACTCATCAAATGTTATTCCTAAGTATTTGTAGGTGTTTGTGCGTTGCAATCTGGTATTTTGAAAAGTTATTTCTAGATTTGAATTTTCTCGGACAAACTTTGACCCAAACAACATGTATTTGGTTTTGCTTACATTAATTGTTAACTTGTTTGTATGCATCCAGTTTTGAATCATTAGGAGGTTAGAATTCACTTTTTCTTGCAATCTAGTAGGGCTTTTATCCTTAATACATAGTAGTGTATCATCAGCAAACAAACGAGTCTCAAATTCAGAAGCGTGATTAAGGTCATTAATGTAGATAATGAACAACAGTGGACCAAGAACTGAGCCTTGGGGTACACCACATTTGATTTCTTCATATTTAGAATTTGTAGTACCAAACTGCACAAACTGGTAACGGTGATTTAAGTAAGACTTTAATAAATTATAAGCATTTCCTCTGATGCCATAATAATCTAGTTTCTTTAAAAGGATTTCATGGTCAACAGTGTCAAATGCTTTAGCAAGATCAATAAAGATACTACATGTAACAAAACCATCATCACAATTTTGTAGTAGTTGTTCATAGATATCCGTAGCAGCTAATGTGGTTGAATGTCCACCTCTGAAACCAAACTGTTGTTGGGACAAAACATTGAATTTTTCAAAAAAATTTACTAACCTTTTATGAATGATTTTTTCAAAGATTTTAGAGAAACATGTTAAGATGGAAATAGGCCTGTATTGATCAACTTTATTTTTTGGTCCTCCTTTATGAAGGGGTATCACTCTTGCAATTTTATAGCTATCAGGGAATTTACCAATTGTCATAGATTCATTTATTATAGAAGCTAAGATTGGGCTTATGACATACTTCAATCTTTTTATTGTTTTGATAGTGATGCCATCTGGACCAGTTGCTTTTTTGTTATCTAAGCTGTTGACAATGCTTAAAATTTCCATTTCATCAGTATTTTCTAAGTGCAGGGAATTGAGAAGTCTGCCTCTCATCAGGGACAATGGATTAGAAGTGGTTTTTGGAACTTTGGCTGCAAGTGAAGGTCCCACTTGAGTAAAATATGTGTTAAATGTATTACTTATTTGCACCGGGTCGGTTGTAACTTTATGACCATTACTTAATGAGAAGTTGGTTGCATATTGTTTATTGTGTTTTTTGTTTGTACGGCCAGTAATTTCATTTATTATTTGCCATGTTTTGCTAGAGTTGTTTCTTTCTTTGTTTATTGAAGTTTTATAATAATTAGACTTCGATTTTTCTTTCACATGAGTAAGCAGATTTCTATATTTTTTGTACTTGGTGTATAAATCATTACTCTTAAAGTTAGATTTATATAGTTGCTTGTACATTTTATTCCTCGTTTTGATGGAGGATAGAATACCCCTTGACAACCATGGCCTCAAATATAACCGGCTCTCTTTTTTGCTAAGTTTAGTATAGGGCATATGCTTGTTGGTTTCATCATTAATAATCTGTTCCAAGGTTATTACTTTTTCTTGTGGTGTCATATTGAATGTCATGTTGTTATCAATCGATTTTGCAACATCATTTACAAACTGGTTTTCATTAAAATTCTTCATACTACGTATCCGGATGTGAGTGTCTTCAGCAGACTTGGAGTGATTGTCTAAAGTAAATTTAGCAGCTACAGGAAAGTGGTCAGTGATATCGCTTTGAATAACAAAGGCCTGAGATTTTATATTAAGAGTGGATTTTGTATAGATATGGTCAAGCAGCGAGCTGGAATGAGATGTAATCCGTGTTGGTATGTCTATTAGGCTATTTAAACCAAAACTTTGCAAAACATTTTTGTAGGATAAAATATTTTCTGTTGTAGAATTTAAAATATTTATATTCATGTCACCAGCTATCACACAAAGTCCTTTAAAATTTTGTAACTTGTGTAGCGTATCACTAAATGAATCAATAAACATTTTGATGGATGCACTGGGATGTTTGTAGATGACACCAATGATTAGTTTCCCTTTGCCTTGATCACCACAAATATTCTCAATCCATAAGTTTTCACAGCCTTCAATGTTGAGTTTTAGGTCATGTCTGACTTGGTACAGGATGTTATCCTTAATGTAAAGGCAGACTCCCCCAGCATTTGTAATGGAGTCCTCATGGACAAATTGGTACCCTGGTAGTGCTATATTACCAATTGGATCAAAAGGTTTCAGTTTGGTTTCAGAGATGGCAATTATTTCAGGAGGTCTTTCTAATGG
This sequence comes from Aplidium turbinatum, assembly GCF_918807975.1. Classification (NCBI taxonomy): domain Eukaryota; kingdom Metazoa; phylum Chordata; class Ascidiacea; order Aplousobranchia; family Polyclinidae; genus Aplidium; species Aplidium turbinatum. Next base: position 8,750,410 of record NC_137476.1, read on the forward strand.
AGCGAGTACTCTCTCAATTTCTTCCTTGTTTTTTCTAAGGCTACGAATATTAAAATGTATAATATCCAGTTGATTATCGTTACCAAAATGGTGACACAATTCATCTTCACCAATTAATTTGCATGTATCATCAAGATCTTCAACACTGTCAAGCCATTGATCATTTAATTGTGTCATACTGCTATCAGGGTTATTTAAAGAATTATATGACATTTCCAAAGCAAAATGTGACATTTCCAAAGCAGTTTAAAAACGAGCAAAAATAATAAGTAAAGAGAAAGAGGAAAAAATACACCCACCATCACAGCTTTTTTAGATCGTCTTCTTTGTTAATCATAATTGAGTCGAATCCATCACTCTTTCTCACAAATATCCGTCCATTTGTAGTCCAAATATATCGGTATTCTTTGCTTTTTGCTTCTTGTTTGCAGAGCCAGAAAAGCCTCTTTCGTTGTTGTGTTAAATTTTCGTTGATGTACAGTTCTCTCATTCCTTCTATTGGGAATACTTGGTCTCGAGCAGCTTTGCGATTTTTATAGATGCGGTTGCGCACGTTGCGATTGCTGAAGCGCACGATGACCGCAGGTGGTTTCGTATCATCCTTCTGTTGTAGTCGATGTGCTGCTATAATTTCATCTTCTTTTACTTCAACATCGAGCTGGCTGGCCAGTTGAATAACAATGTTGCAAATATCTTCATTTTTCTTCACTGGTATTCCGACAAACTCAAGATTTTGTCGTCTTTCGTATTGTTCTAGATTATCTAATTTGATACATTCTTCGTTTGTTTTGGATTCTAATTTCTTTGCACTAGTATTTAGCTTCCTACATTCGATAGGAGTGAAAGTGTTTTGTAAACAAAACTTCTTTTAGCAAACCGAAACGAAGTCACTCAGTTCAATTTTGTTTTATTTCTAATGATTTTCGGCCCGGGAGTTTACTACGTAGTAAAGTCCCGGCTTTCGGCAAATCAAACTAGACGTTGAAACATTGCAAAAGATGACTGATTTTCTGTCTGGACCAGATAATAAATTGAAATACCGCCATGGTTGCAAAACCTCCTTGTGGTCTCGTAACAACGTATATTCGTAAGCTATAATTACAAAAAAGTATTTCATACAAAATGAAGCGAAACAAACACCTTGCTTGGAAATTTAATTCAAAACGATATCTATTCTATCCCGGACAGCAAAATCAATAATGTTACATTCTTTTTCGTTTGAACCTTCTTTGCCACTCGAGGAGCTTTGCCTTTTACCACCCTTGGGCAGTGGTGGCGATGCGGTCTAGATGTTTGGGCAGGTGTCAAGCAGCCACTGTGTTTTCCATATGTGCGCAGCGCTGGTTTGGCTCTCGGGGTGTACGCTAGAACAACGCATTTCAGGACTGCTTTCCATAATCTATTCAGCAGCACCTAACGGATGAAATAATTCCCGGCTAACAACATTTCAACCATCGGAAAACTTCACTCTGTCAATTTTGGTAACCGGCCGTGCGTCAAGAGCCTATACAAGTATGCGAAACTACCAGGAATAACCTATCAAGGCTTTGTCAGTTCAAGGATAAAGATTGAAAAACCAACCAACCATTCGTCATCCATTTCACGCAGACCATTTGGCGCATGGTTAATTGCGCGGTTACAGATGGTGTGGACTGCGGTTGGTTCCTCCTTGCCACACTCACACATCGCGGATGGAGCGATCCCCCGTTTGTGCATGCTGGAGCGGAATAGTCCGACGCCAGTACACAGGTGGTTGAGTCGCACCCAATTTTGCATTAATTCAACATTAAATCAATGTAAAAATGACGGATTTTTCTATTTGGGTTTGTATCGAAGTGAAACAACACTTCAGTAAAAGAACGAAAATAGTTGTTGATATTGTTGAGTTACAAAACAAAATTTGTCATCGTTCATTCACTTAAAAAGTCCGTAGGCTATAGGCTACCGTAGTGACACTTTCCTTTAATACGGTACTTTAATTGCATTTTGGTCCTACATCAAGCTATTGCCTAATCTTTACAAGCGCAACAACAATAGAAGTAAATTTTCCTTTCAAGTTATTTCCAAGAAACAATAATTGCCGCCAACTGAAAGTGAGGTATTTACATTCATGAGGTTTTTGTAATTTCCCTTGTAGCTTAACGACAGCCTTTCGTCAGCTAAATTATGAACTTGTAGTACTTCCTAAACCTCGGGAAATACTACCGATTGTTCTCTGGTTCAAAGAAATCCAACCAGCAAAAATGATCCAATAAATTGTTAACTTTTTTTTACTTGTACGGAAATGTTTTTCAATTACTGTAGGAAATTGTACAACACACGCACAACCCTACTTGATCATTGGCGCATGCTGTGTTTGTTCAATACCGCACTGTATTTCTTTGCGCTAATATGACAAAAATAATTCTACAAGAACAATAAGTTCTATGCTTTGCGATGTGCCTAGGTTTATACTGAAAACTTTGCTACTGATGTTAGCGTAACATATCATGCATGTGATACACAGTAACATCTTCAGGAAGGATCGAGTATCTGCCCGCTCACTGGAATTAGATACTTGACTTCAAGCGGTGATTCATTTCAGTGTTGCCAGGTGAATTTTTTTACAATTTTGTGAATTTTATTGGGTTAGACTTGTAATGGGAAAATTTACTGGTAGTTCTCTGGCAGCACTGCATTATTTAATTCGCACTTTGCTGCTGCACAACATAGCCTAAGAATAAAAATTATTGACAACCAATAACGAATCTACGAAGGAGCACTTGGTCAAGCACCCCAAAGTATATTTATAAAGAAAAAGCATGTTTTTGCTACAAGAAAAAAATTTCCAAAATTTTATGGAGTCACATCTCACACACCCCGAGCTAGTGATAAAGTTATTTTTCATATATTATTTTGTGCAATGATATCAGTCTGAATACTGAAAAGTTTGGGTTTCATGGTGCGCGAAACGTCAGTGAAGCAATAAACCATCTTGTTTGTTGTTAATTTTACTTTCAATTTCATCAGATGAACGTAGCAACTAGTGCTAGAAACGATATCAGTCTGTTTGTAACCAAATTGTCCAACATGGCAAAAAACTGTGCAGATCCTTTACAGACTGCTTTGTTTCAAAATGACTTTTTAACAATTGGTACTAGCTTGTTTTTCAACATATCACGAGTACCCTTCAGTGATCAGTAATCTCGCTCTGACGATTCCGAACGGCTGCGCTTCCGTTTTCGCCATTTGCATGATGAAATACAAACCCCGGTGTTCCGTCGACGTTTCTGCTGAAAATAGTTCGTTTCAAGTCGGCGAACACTGTAAGAAATATCTCGAAGGCATTCCAATACGCTTCGTTGTAATTCCAACTTGTCTTCTTCGATGTGTAGCCTTGCCCTTTCGTAAGCGCTTATTGTTGAGCCTTCTCCAAGTAGGCTGTGAGTGCCAACCATCGGCCGATTTCCAACAGAAGTATCGATGCTTCGATCTACACACTTATAACATTGTTGACGATACTCCACATCGGGAGCTAACGCTGGTGTTGATTTTTCATGGATGGGTTTTGATGCGGCAGAGCTGCTTTCAGAAAGTGATGTTGAAACAGTTGGTTGCTTGTAGGAAGAATTAAAGATTTGCTCCGAGACTATGACGCAATCTTTCTCCGGCTTGACAACGATGTCACAAACTGATGACATATGCGGTACACTTGCTGATGACGTCACCGAGACGTCAGAAGGCGGGGAATAGTTTGCTTCGGAAGAGCTACTCGAATTGCTGCTGTCCGTGAAATTGAGGTTGTTGATGTCAGAAAGCTGTATTACAGTTTCTGATTCTTTTTCTTGATCTCCAGCTACATTTTGATCGATTGCAGCATTGTTCGCATCTGAAAATATTATTTATTAAATATATTATTTATATATCTGTTATCTATATAGAATTAATAATATTATCATCAAAAATAGCGTATCATCGAACTGCCTTAAGAAAATATAGGAATAATCTCAGGGTCGGCCAATTGCACATTTCAATTAAAAAACGTTATTTTCATTTCAACGATATTTCTACGTTGGTCAGGCTACTGCTATTTCATAAAATTATGTAATAGGCTATATTTTGTGAAAGTGTTTTTACTTGTTGTGTGAACACAAACACGCTCCAAGCCTCATAAAAATATTCATATTTAGGCTAAGCACAAGAAAAATTTTGACTCATAACCTATATTCTGCATGTGGTGTAACAGTAGAAGACGACATTAGCTCTTATAGTTTCAAATCACTTGGGTGGTTTACTGTCTTGCGTTTCAGTTTACTTATTCTTTACAGTGTAGCCAAAAAACAAAGTAATCTTAGCGGGTTTAACATGTTGTAGCCAATTACACAGAGATATGACATAGCCTAACTAAAAAAAAAACAACAAACGTTTTCGACACGGACGTGTGACCTCATCAGGAATTACTTAAATCTGCAATTACATAAACTGAAAATTGTAAGATAATTTGACTATGCACTGTAACTTTAACGACACTCCGGACTGAAAAGCACAAACTGAAACAAGTGATAGCCTACAAGAATGATTACGAGTAAATTATACGGCGGGAAACAGATCACATGAGGTGTAAAATACAGGCATGTGACAAACAATTAGAACACACACAAAAGGAACGATGAGCCACAGACAAATAACTGCCGGTTTGAGAGACGGATTTTTACGTTTGATTCTCAAGGCTTCCATGATCGTAGTCTGAAATTCAGATCTGCCTCGAAAGATGATTTTAAACTGGTCGATCGTGACATCGTCAGTGCACGTTTCACAAGAGGCGATGTGCTCTTTGCACTTTTGGTTGCTAAGTTTGGGTTAAGTGCTCCTGGGACTGTCGATAACGTTTGAGTTGATTTTTTTTAATTATGTTATATCTCTGTGTAATTATTGTAATACAACATGTTAAACCCGTTAAGGTTACTTTGTTTTGTTTGTCTATGGTTCAACAAAGCAAACTCTCCACCAAAGCTTTATCTTTACAATGTAGTTTAACAAATGAAAATTAGACTTAATCCATAAGTTTTGAAACATCCATTACCCTTCCTGGAGTTTTTGAATAAATAGGAAAGGTCTTTCCACTTCTTTCTGACTTGATTCCAATGACGATTAGCATTCGACTGGGCGTTGATGATAGCAGCCGCCAGCTCCCAGTGTTTCTTTTTAGCAGCGTTTATTCCCTTCTTGCTGCCTTCCTGGCCAAGTCCAAACAACTTAGTTTTGTGCTCTTTCACAAAATCACACAATGTTTGGACTTCTGCAACATGAATCAGTGTTGAGAGAATCAGCTATAAAAAAATCTAAGTTCTTTCCCGGTGATAATGAAAGTATAAAGCTAAACACTGATAATACAGTATAATGGATATAATTAATTGATTTGTCGAAAGGGGACAACTGAAATGGTCTACCAAAAATAATTTTGATACAAAATATTGGCAGCGTATAAAAGGCGCAACAGGTGTTAATTGAGATATAAAACGCACTGTTATTTAGGCATCTCAAAAGAAATAGATAGAAAATGATGTTTCTGCCTACGATAGTTAATTTTCCCAATTGTTACAAGATGATTTACTTAACGTTTGTTGGTTTTTAGTTTCTTACCAGTAACACTCCAATTTGGACTTCTTTTCAAACCGTTTTTCTCTTTTTCTTTGTGACATGGGACGTTTTCCTTTTGTTTTTGAGGTACACCAGTTATTTCAGCCATTGCCGCAAACCAAAATTCGTTTCAAACTAAAATTAAAAGTATAAAGTTGTAAAATAACATTAGAGCGATGATAGAAGATATACTTTCCTAAGAAAAAACATCAAAAAATCACTTGAATGATTAACTACAGTAGCTCAGTGGCCGAGTGGTTTCGCCTTCGGCTCTGGTGCGACAATAAATAAAACCATAACATTATTATTATTATTACTATAAATGGAAGCAACCTTTCAAAAGTACTGTAAATAGCAAATCTTGAACCTTGGCTTCGTGCTAGGCGAATGATCAACACAACGAACAATATGAATTGAAAGCCGTTGTGGAAAATCAGGCAGCTCCCAGACACCAAATCTGTCATTTTTACATTGATTTACCTTCTGTGTATGTCGTGAACAATATAAATCGACGTTGAATCAATGTAAAAATGACTGGTTTTGCCATCTGGGGCTGCAGCCTACAGTGAAAAGTAAAATAGCAGATTCAGATTTTTTAATTTGTTTTAGTACTAGCACAGTAGCACATATACAGTACATCAGTTAAGCTACACGGATATATAAATGAACACTTTGAATAAAGTGCTGGTACTCGGATGACAGCGAAAGACCACAGGGTCAACGAAGTTCGCTGCCACCCTCATACGAATTAAAAGAAGAAAACAACTAGAATAAGTAGAATCTTAAATTTATTTTGCATTATAAATGAAAAACCTGTTTTGTTGGCCTTGATTACGGTCTGATATTCTTGTGCGTTTCGTTTCGGCCCAAGCTCAGAACAAAACAAAATTAGTTATATTTCAAACGAAGAAAAAAGAAATGCTTTACAAAGAAACATATTTCAAAACAAAACCGATAAAAGAAATTCGTCGAAACGAAACCAAATACTTTAAAAATTATTTTTTTCAAACCACTCCACATTTCCAGTCCAATATTATGCAGCATTCTATGAAACCTTTCAAACTGTAATAAACTTGCTCGCTATCGCAACGCCCTTACAAAGGTATTTCCGAGTTTGATTCGGTTTCTAAAACTAATAGGAGAACTAGAATCTTCCAACTAATCTACAACGCACACCCTGTGAGCATGGCATAAATTAAAAAAAAATCAGAACGCGACACCTTTTCTTCACTTTCGACCTCTGCTGCCATGCAATTTCAACTCTGATTGTGTCTGCCTGCACGTAATTGCAATAGTGTGAAATTTTTCAAATCTTTTTTGCTGCTTGTAAATAGGTTGAGGTTTGATTTTGTTTATTTTAGACGATGAACCATTGTTTGAAAAGGGATAAGAATGGTTTCAAGTGTATTTGCAAAACAACTTTTCAAATGCTCAACTAAACCTTTGTAGCGCAATTTTTATGTAAAAAGTTGCTGAAATGGATGTCTCTGCACTGAGATACTGTATCCTGACAGCACGTTTCTCACTTTTACATTGATTTAACATTTGCTGACGTTGAATCAATGTAAAAATGACGGATTTTGCTGTCTGGGTAGTGTAAGCTAATCATTTCGTTTTTATTGGATTGAAAACTTGCTTTGCGATTAACAGAGGTGACAACTTTTGTTTGAAAAGTAATCTAACTATTGAACTTTTTAACAGCATCAAATACGCTGTTGTCTGTGGTCTACTACGCTATACGCTGTGATCTACTACGCTAGATATTAAATGGACTCATGGGCAAATCAAACAAATTTATTGTTTGTTTTTTTGCTGATCCTCTGCGAATTTATTTCCACGCTGTCACATTTATTCACAGAACCACCGGAAATTGGCTTCTAGTTCTAAATTTTAACAAGGAAACACAATTCCAGTGCAGGTTGTTAAACGTAGCAAGTTGAGCGATTGATTGGCCAATAATCACTCATCGGCTAGCTGAGGTTTTTCAAGCTTACTTTTCACAATGTTTCATGTTTGGGAAAGCCACACTAGCGTGCATCTATGCATATTATAGCCTGAAGTCGCATTTCACGATCGTAATTATGACCGGAGTAAGAATGCGTCATAGTCTCGAGCAAATCTTTAACTCTTCCTACAAGCAACCAACTGTTTTAAATTCACTTTTCGAAAGCAGCTCTGCCGCATCAAAATCCATCCATGAAAAATCAACACCAGCGTTAGATCCCAATGTGGAGTATCGCCAACAATGCTACAAGTGTGTAGATCAAAGCATTGATAATTCTGTTGGAAATCGACCGATGGTTGGCTTCAACAGCTTATTTGGAGAAGTCTCAACGACAAGCGCTTACAAGAGGGCAAGGCTACACATCGAAGAATACAAATTGGAATTACAATGAAGCGTATTGGAATGCCTTATTGCTTTCGAGATATTTCTTACAATGTTTGCCGACTTGAAACGAACAATTTTCAGCAGAAACGGCGACGGAACACCGAGGTTTGTATTTCATCATGCAAATAGCGAAACGGAAGCTCAGCAATTTGGAATCGTCAGAGCGAGTCTTATCGGTAACTACTGGTCTTCAGCAAAATAAATGAGGCAAAGATTTTATCACTAGCTTTGGGTGTGTGGGAATTTACCACATAAAATTTTTACAATTGTTTCTTGTAACAAAAGCATGTACGGTAACTTATTTGTTACTAAAATATTTGGAGGTACTTGACCAAGTGTTCTCTCCTATTGGTTGTTGATAGATTTTATCTTTATAAAGCAAAAGTGCGCAGTACATTAAATCAGTGTTGCCAAACGCTAGTGGTAAATTTTTGTCTCACGGGACAACAATTGTTAAATTTCTCCTCACTTTCCAAATTGTCGAAAAGTGTCCTTACCTGGCAACACTGAAGGGCAATTCAGATATGAATCAAGTGCTCAAGCCTCAATTGCAGTGAGCGCATATCAGGGATGGGGAGCTTTTGAACGTCAATGCTTAATCCTTCCGGAAGAAGACTTCACTCTGTCACATTTGCATGACACGTAGTCTATTGTACCGACATCAGTAGCCTAAACTTTCTAATGTAATTTGATATCCGAGCTTGTAAATCACAACTACGATAGTTAACAGAATTCACTGTTCTTGTTGAAGTAGGCCTACAATACAAAGAAATGCATTAGGCCTACATGACTTTTTTTTTCATTTTTGTTGAACATCAGCCTATCTTGTTTCAACGTAATTTGCCGATGCTTGATATTTGTCGCAAAAACAGGGAAGCAGCTGACTCGATGACTAATAGTCTTTCGCTGCTTCCTGTCTGTTGTGGTATCTAGATTGCTACGGTGCTTTTTGTTGGTATTTTGTATAATTGTACTGTACCTGTAGGCTACTAATCTTGCAATAGACTAAATAAAAGGTTTCTCTCTCTCTTTCTCAGTGCGGTATTCAACAAACACAGCATGCGCCAATGATCAAGTAGGGTTGTGCGAGTGTTGTACAATTTCCTACAGTAATTGAAAAACATTTCCATACAAGAAAAATAGGTTAACAATTTATTGGATCATTTTTGCTTGTGGGATTTCTTTGAACCAGAGGACAATCGGTAGTAGCCTATTTTCCGAGGCTTAGGAAGTACTACAAGTTCATAATATAGCCTAGCTGACTATAACGATGGGTTCCAGGAAAATAACACAAAAGAATATGTAATTAGCTCACTTTAGTTTAGGGGGGGGAATATTCGAAATTTTTTTCGACTTGAAAAAACGCCCAGTTGCTAATCACAACCAGTAAGTTAGGCTATATTGTTTAGATTAGCCTGCCATGCTCAGCTTGAATTGGCGATAATTTTTTTGTTTGCAGCAAGCCCGCAACTAGTTTTCTCGTTTGGATAATTTTGTATCAAAAACAAAATATGTTTTACGTGGACGACGTAGGAGCTTACTCCAACCTATGAACCACGCGTATTGAGGTTACGTTCGTGCGTTCACATTTTTTTTATTAAGAGTTGCCCAATGCAACTGTATAGTCTTTAAAGTAGCCGAGGCTATCTGTTGGTGAAATATAAACTCTCACAGTGTTTGCGTATGTCACTGTGATTTTGGATAGAATTATTAAATAGCTTATGTGAACATGAAAAGCATGATGGTAGTCCTTCTAAACAGATAAGTAAAACTGTAGCCTAATAGGCTACTTCCAGTAGCGTAGCCAGTAATTGTGAAAGGGGGGGGGGGGGGTTGACGGCGTTTTCGGCAAAGGCGACACTCAGCGGCGGGGGTCTGGGGGTCCTCTCCCAGAAAAAATTGAAAAATTACTTTGAATTTGGTGCATTCTGAGAGCATTTTCAACAAAAATGTGGGTATAAACATTCCTGTAAAATGATGCTGTCCGGTGGCATGGCAAAAGGAAAAGATCATGCTTTCTTGGGCATTTTTCGGAAATAAAGCTAAGTTTCTATGTTTTCTTGTTGCTAATTTTTGGCTGAGATGTTTGAATGTTTGGTATTGGCAAAACTCGCTCTTTTAATGCAGTTTCGCTTAAAATTAGGCAAACTTTGTTTTCGAGACATAGAGACTGAAAGCATCATTCTCAATATCATGACGTCACATGCGTGCACAAAGGAGGAGCTGTAAGTTATAACCTCCAACCCCCCTTGGCTACGCCACTGGCTACTTCGATTTACAGGCCATAATGTCTTCAAATTAAAGCATAAATTGAATCTCTCTGTGAAAGTTTAAGTATCGAATGTAATTGATTATGGCACTTTTAGACAAAAAGTATCGCACTCTCAACAAACGCAGATAGGCCTACTGTACAAACGAAAAAGAAGACCTACTCCACAGAGCCGTGTGAGCACCATCTCGCCCCCTCCCTTCCAAAATATTACTAGTAAGCTAAGCCTAGGTCTCTACTTTTTAATAAAGGTGCTTAAAACGCTTTTCAAACCATAGGTTGTGAATTGAGGATCAAAAACACCAGACTGAGACCACAATCTGTTAGGATTCCATCTGTGACTACCGTACATAACAATGTAACGGGTTATGGAGTTCAACTGAAAATTTTCATAATTAGGCTATCATTTCCAGCATGTGGTAGCCCACTGGTGAACGAAGGCCTTCACTCTTTTTTGCCAATCTCGTCGATCGTGTGTTTCTTATATAACTTACCAGTTTGTTGTTCCACATTCCACGAAAACTAGGAAAAAATGACGCAGTGCTTGTTTTGAAAAAGAAAAAAACGCTGGGTTGAATGCAAAACAGCCTACTTCAACAAAATAACTTAGTTACCGGTACAAAAATTTGGCGGTGTGGAGTTTCCTTCCGTATGTAAGCCCTTTCTCCCCTATTAAAAACTTTTTCAATTAAAAAAATCATTTAGAATACAAAAGTATACGCAGGATAATCTGTCAATGCTTCTGGATGCCACTATTGAACATCTTCGTCGTTTAACGAGCATGTAATTTTTGGCAACACTCAGCTAACCGACACCACGTCTTTTCAGCAAACCACTCAAGGGCATGCTTAAACACGAAAAGCTTTTTTGTTCCACCGCGTGGATGCAAGAAAACTACGTAGCCTACTTCTTGAATGGCATGAACAATTGAACATTATAGGCCTATAGGGTGGCTCATTTTTGAACTTTTTTTTTAATTCTCTTGGGGTAGTGGGGAAATAGTGCCAATGAGTGAGAAAACACTCATGACAAACTTTTGAGTTTTGTAACAAATTGTCTTCAGCCTCCTCATGGGGCTCAAAAATCGAAAAATGGGGTTAAAAACGCATTTTTTTCCAAAAATATTTTTAGTTTGGGTAGATAGGGGAAGGTCTAGTTAGTTGAGCCAGAAATCGATTTTTCTGCAATAAAAATTTAACGACAAACTTTACCAAAAATCCGAATCCATCATGATAAATTTCAGTCTTTTGCGATTCTTGTGAGCATGTTTGTGTTTGCGACTGACCCCGATTTATATCATTTATCGGCATTTTAAAATTGAAATTTAGCCGGCTCAAATGATACCCTAAATTTCACGGTTGAGCCACCCGTTGTTCACGGTTGATCCACCATTATTTCACTTCCAAAAGATATTCCAAAACAGAGCTCAATCTGCATCAAACACAATAAACTCTTCTCTTGAACATCTTGCAAATAAACAATCAAAAAAAGTTTAAACTGTGTCTAGAGTCTTAAAATGAAAAAACAGTGAACACTGAACGAACAGAAATTTATATTTCTGAAAACATTGAGAATCATTGAATAGGAAACTTTGCACGAAGTTCCTTTTACCTTTCTGAAACGATTTCGCGAGGTTTGTGAAGAAAACGAACATATTAGCAACCAGTGGCGTTGCTATCGAGAAAAATATAAGGGGGGAGTGCTAAAAAAATTACCCTCAAACTGGCGCATTACAGAAAAAACTACTCTTATGGAAGTTTAAGGGGGGCAGTGGACCGCCCCCGGCTAGGACACCAGTTCTACGCATCAATTACAGTACGGTACAACAAAATTAGGGCAGTACGTAAAGACCATCGGCTCATAAACTACATTCCTTATGATAAAGGCATGGCCTAACCGTGAACATTGCAAGTGGCTCAACTGTTAACATCGCCGCCATTTTCAAAATTCATGAAAAATTGCCAAGAACCAACTGGCTAATCAAGCAACGAGAACTACTAAAACAAAGAGTAAGTTACCCTCACCTATCCCAGTATTTCCATTAAGACAACGATGAAACATCGTAAGAAAAAATAACACATTTCTTATTTTTCTCAAAACTACTTTTACCTACCATTTTACATTTAACTGCTTCACAATTTTTCTGCTTGTAGAAAATCCCTAAAAGTACATGTGCTGATGGACTTCAAGTTTTTCCATATTTTCGTTAAGAAACGGTTGACTAAGCATGCACGACGTTGCGATAAAACCGGATGGATCAACCGTTACCCGGCTCAACTAACCAAACCTTCCCCTACAATATTGTTTAGATATAGGTTATCTAATTAACACAAGAAACAAAAATTGGAGTCATTTAAACTATTCCTTCAGCTTCCTCACAGCTTCTGAAAATTTCCATTTTGCTGAAAATTTCGCATTTTTATGGGTGATTACATTATTGCGTTAGACATTTTACCAACTATAAAAGGTCATTGCATTTCTCTTTAAAAACCTGCCCTGAGCTGTTGCGTCATTTTTTAATGAAATTGGGTTAATTTGGTAGGAAAAAGTGACGTCTTTTATTTGAATTTACGTCTCTGACGAAGTTTGTAGTTATGTAACCACAAACAAAAATGCGAAATTTTCAGCAAAATGGAAATATTCAGAAGCTGAAGGAATAGTTCAAATGACTTCAATTTTTTTTTTAGGTTAATTAGATATATCTAAACAATATTGTATCTACCCAAACTAAAAATATTTTTGAAAAAAATTGTATTTTTGACCCCCATGAGGAGGCTGAAGACAATTTGTTACGAATTTCAAATTTGTCATGAGTGTTTTCTCACTCATTGGCACCATTTCTCCACTACCCCGAAAGAATTAAAAAAATAGTTCAAAAACGAGCCACCCCAATGAACATTCATTTGATTGTTTCAGTTTTATTTGTAACCAACAAAGCAAAAATATGACATGCTATAGCCTAGTAGGGAGTTTGAAAAAGGGATTCGCCTCTGAAGACTTAATCTTGGCAGTTTTGCGTAGTTACAGTAGTTCCGAACCACGTACGCAGGCTGGATCAGCGAGATTGTCCGCCCCCTTAACTCAGTGGTTACGCGCCCGGGTCAAGTTCGACTCTCGGGCTGTGCGCTTGAGCAACGCACTTTCAAGACTGCTCTCCATTCAGCGGCACCTAGTGAATGGAATAATTCCCTGGCAACAACACTTCAATCATCGGAAAAACTTCCCTCTGCCAATCTCGGCAACCATTCCTGAGCCTCTACAAGTATGCGAAACTACCAGGAATAACCAATCAAGGCTTTGTCAGTCCGAGGATAAACATTCAAAAACAACCATTGAAATTTTCGCTTGTTGTCTGCCTTAAAATGATGTGGTGTAGAGAGTTAGGCAGTGGTAGTCATTCGATGACGTGGGATTCGATTTCCACTCCTGTCATAACTCTTTTTAAAGCAAGAATCAACTCTCTGGCTGAATTCTAGAAGGGTCACAATTGGACGGTAGCAACTTAGCCGACACGTGCTCTGATTGATTGGCGGTGTCATTGTTGTATTAGGGATCTTACGAGGAATTGACCTGTTACAGTGGCTACCGTGTCTGAAGGAGTCACTCGAAAATTAAGGCAAGTAATTTTATTAAAACAAAAATACTATGACCCTGTGACCTTTTCAGGAACCAAACTCTGTTGGCCCAATCAACTAAAACAAACATCAGAACACAAAACGATATCCCATGTGACAATATTAGGCACCACAAGTATAGCAATTGCAACATAAACCTTGTACGAAATTGGTGATGCATTATCTGACGATACCCTTTCATTTCACCAAATTAGAAACTGTCATTTTCGCTGTAAAGTGGGGAACTTTGAAAAAACTATAAAAATTAGTCCACATCTGCTCTAATGATCGGATCTTGTTCTTAGACCTTGGCCAGGACCGGATTTAGCTGATGGGGGGCCCGGGGTACTTTTAGATCGGGGGCTTCTGTGCAAAAATAAAACCACTTCTGCGTCTACAGTAGCATTAATCCTTCAAAAGGGGGGCCCCGGGCACCTGCACCCTCCCTAAATCCGGCCTGACCTTGGGAGAGTAGACAAGCAAACAAATAACAAAAGGTGGAAATTGAGCAGAATAGCAGCACGTAGTTGTTGTAGCAAATGCCTTGTCAAAGTCCTCTTCAACTGAGCAAGCACAGCAAAAGAAACATTGCTGGCTTCAACTAATCATGTGACTCGATGAATCATAAAGTTTATGTTTATGGTCGGCAGGGTTGGCAGCCAATTCGTAATTTGTCACTAAAACTTCTTGTCGTCGAGCCTGAAAAGGAAAAAAGTAATGGAGAAACAATCATTGCCCATGGTTCACAATGCATTACGAAACCAATTTAAATTTCCGATCTTCTTTTAACACAAATACTTGTGCCACATGTCATCATTTCCTTCTCTTTCCTAATAAGACGGTTTCGAAAATTTGTAATTACAAAAGCCAAAGAACGTATATCAGCAATCAGCATGTCTGGGAATAAGCAGGCAAAGTCACCTCAATTATTCACTTACCTGCATGAAGTCACCAGTCAATCCGATGTAGTAAACTTTTGTGTTCTCCGCACCATAATTGTCAGGAATAAACATTGAAAGGTGGCTGACATTGGAAAACCTCGCTACTCTGAAACAAAGATGCTTGCAAGATGGGTAGGTTGCAACATACAATCTAATAAAATGCAGTTGCATGTTTGGGCTATCTTTTTAATCTCATTTTAAAAAACCTAAAACTTCTTTTGTCCGCTCTGATAGCTCTATTGGTTAACTGCCCATCTTTGCAAACGATGAAACAGCAAGAACAAGCGGCGCTGGTTCAACTTTCGGGCTGCACGCTTGAGCAACCTACTTAATGTAAGGACTGCTCTGTAGTCTCCATTCAGCATCAACTTGTGGATAGAATGTTTCACCAACTCTTTAACAAGCGGAATCTTCATATCTTGGATATCGGCCTTCTGCCAATGGCTTTAAGTCTCTACATCTACAAGTATGTGAAATTACCATGATCAACCTTCCAAGAAGGTTTTCTCATTTCGAAGATTTCCACAACAAATCAACAGAAAAAGGAGCGATCTTCATGGCGTCATCACTACCTGACTACTCACTATAGTATCCTTGGCGACAGTTAGTTCAGTTGCTTTCTTTCCACAAAGGCAAGGATTCAATTGACTGCCAAAAGCAGCGGTTGAGAATTATGTAGCATGAACTAGTGGTGTGATACTGATGAGCTCAGCCTCATGGGCGAAACACGTTACTATCGCTGTCAATTCTTGCTACACTCGACTGTCGAGAAACAAAATTAAATGTGTCAAAGCCACCTAACTAGTGCACACAAAAGCTGTGATAAAGTTATTTTGTAGAAATCTTTATCCTCGGACTGGGAAAGCATTTTTTGAGAGCTTAATCTTGGCAGTTTCGCATACTTGTAGAGGTTTTGAGCCACTGAAGCAGGCTCAGTTACCGAGATAGACAGAGTGAAGTTTTCGATTGTTGAAGTGTTGTTGCTGTGAAGTATTCCATCCACTAGGTGTCGCTGAATGAAAAGCAGTCCTTGAAATGCGTTGCTCTAGCGCACACCCTGAGACTGAGAATCGAACCAGCATCGCTTGATCTGAAAGTTTCTTCGTTCGTAATGTCAGGTGCCCAATCAACTAAGGCAGGCAGTTCAACCATCGATTCAGTAAAACCAAAAACAATATTGTCAAAAGACCTTAGTTGTGAGTTGTGACTACAATGTCAAAACAATAATGTGGAAAGGCATTGTCGTAAGAAATGTATAAGGATTAGCAGTTCATCAAGAGCAGGGGTCACCAAACTTTTTTCTCTGAGGGCCGGATTGCTGCGATATTAACAGCTGCAGGCCGGATGCAAATTGCGAAAAGATATATCTTTAGAATCTCCATTGACTTGAATTGAGCACAATAAATAACAAAGTCAGCGGTGATATAGCAAAGTTGTGATGAAAATCGAAAGGTTGCTGGAAAGTTATCCCCTGCTGTGATACACTACAGGGCATCGTGCTCTTGAAAAAACATTACATCTTTCCAAATTTGGCAGGTTGCGTGTAGCTCAACAGCAACGTCAGTCCTTTACAAAAAGTTTGGTAACTTTTTTTCCTTAACAGTTGTAGTACAGCTTTTATTTCCGCAGCACGTGGCGGGCCGGTTCCGGCCCGCGGGCCGTAGTTTGGTGACCTCTGATCAAGAACAATCCTTCAACAAGAATTACAAGACAAAAACCATGGCGACTTTTATACACAGGCCATGACAACGTGCAACTTAAAATTTGACTGAATGCCAATCTGTTAGTAATTAAAATTGGTATTGTAAATTGATAGCTTGTGTATTAGTTAAAAAATATAGTCTTTGCTTTGTGTATATCTTGTGTGATTTTGAGTCATTTTTGTGGTATTGTTACTATTCAAATAACAGACTAGATTTTGACACTTGTGCTGGAAAACTAAAAAGCATCTGGCAACACTGGTAATTGAAAAAAAAAATGTAAAATTAGGAATATTGTAATGATTTGAGATTCAGTGATCATACTTTGACAATTTAGATTTTCAAACTATCAATTCAAAGGGATATAAATTAAATTTAATGTCAGTTCAAAATCGAAATTACATCGGCCTCGAGTTCTCACTTTGTCAAGGCCTGTGTATATAGATCGCTGTGGATGAAACAAATACAACATTCCTGAACTTTAAGCACTTCTGATCAATAAAACATACTTTGTAGGAAGTTGAAGGACATCAACATAGGCTTGTGGGAGTTCAAATTCCTGGTCTGGTTGCTTTCCAGTTTGATCTATAGCCATGTTGGGTATGTTTTTGTACAACTTTAAAGTCTTAGGATGAGATTCGTTTTCCCCACCTAGCAGAGCTATTGACTTCAGCTTCACTGACCCAGTGAACCTGGCGTAATATTTATAAATATGAGCATGACCCATGAAACCTTGCAATAGAAACAAGATATGTGATACTACAGCATTGCCATAAAAATGATTTTTTGTTACTGGTACACTAAAATGTTTTCAAAACTGAATTTGAAAAAATAATTCATGTAGATATAGTTACCATACACCAGTGACGATCGGTGAGGGAAAGCAAGGAAAGCAGTGCTTACCTGAGCGAAAACTATGCAAAATATAATGACTGAATTCTAAGTTTAAATTCTTATTATTTTTATCATGTCTATTTTAACTTGAAAACTACTGTATTTGTGACTAGAATTACTCGTAACGCTTGTGAGTAGTCTAAGTCCTCACCAAACTGCATGTCTTGCCTATAAATGCCAATTAACGCAAACGCTTCTGTCAGAAACAATCACTGAGGCTCCAGGTAAGCAACTATCAAACTTGCTTTCCCAGATTCAAAAATGTCAAAAAACGCCTTCGTTTTATCCAATCCTCACTCGTTTTGCAAAACGTCACCAGCTGCTTAGCCAATCAGATGTGTTATGGTATGGTTAGTTTTGCTTTCCCAGTGACGTCAATGCGAACATTCGCTAGAGCGGCTAGAATAACTCGTCAGAATGGTCTCTCGTCACGGTACAGAGCACAGCATCATAATGCCGAAATAATTGTTGTTGTTTTTTGATGTCTCCTCGCCATGTACTTTAGCCTACTAGCTTTCATAGTCATGCCTTTGCCCTTTTTACAGCGTTGATATAACGTTACTTCGCCAATGAACGTTCAAATGCGGATGCAATATTTAGTTCGTTAAGCTTCCATACGCAGGAGGCAAACTTAACCAGCTTTTTGTACAAATTGCTTGCGGTTGTAATGTTTAGGCCTAAGTGTTAGTTTTTGTAGTGTAGGCCTAACTGAATATCTGAGAATGAACATTCATGACGAATTAAATATTTAGACAACTATTATTCCATGTCTAACACTGGATTTTGGTCCTGCAACGTTAAAATTAAGATTGTTCATGACTTCTAAACATTAAATGGATGTATGATCACGACATAGGCGAAGCACAATTGGACAGATTTTTATTTTTCATTTGTTTTGGAAATGCTCTCAGAGCGCACCAAATTGGAAGTGTTTTTCAAAAATTTCTGGGGGAGGCCCCCCAGACCCCCCGAATAAGACCTTCTGATGATCCGTTAGGTGAAACAATTTGTAAAGGCTTCAGGTAGTAATAACTATATTTGATTTATATATACTTTTATATACATATTCTATACATAAAACAATGAAAACTATTAATACTACAAAAAGTGCTCAATGCTAAGCAAAAAAACAAAGCAGAGCGAATTAAATCAAAATATAGTTAACTTTATTCTATTTAAATAAGACCCTTCTGATGATCCGTTTGAGGTGAAACAGGCTGTTAAGGATTCAGATAGTAATAACTATACTTTGATTTTATTCTATATATATAAATAGAATATGTAGCCTACTATGAAAACAATATGTTTTGTTTAACATACGGAATATTGAAAAGCAGTTCTGGATCTACATCACTTTCTACATATTGATTCCGATCTAATCTATCCTCCCATGGTTTAAATACTTTTCGTCCCGATCCATCCACTTCTTCATTTAAACACTGAACACTGTTAAAGATATTTAAAAGATGTTAAAAAGAGTTAATAAATTGCTCTTCTACACAATACGTAGCTACCTACTTAACAACCGTTGCCGGTCATTTGGTCGACAGATATTTGGTCGACAGACATTTGGTTGACAGGACGTTTGGTCGACAGACACGACACGTTTTGGTCGACAGACAGGACGTTTGGTCCGCAAAGATTAGTGATGGGTTTTACTGTTTTGTAGACTATTGAAAACTAAAAAAACTTTCCTAAAGCTGGTAGAATTAGTTATTTTGAAGTGGCTATTTTACACACTTGTTGCCATGGTTAGAATCAGGTGTTGTCAGAGTTAGGATTAAAGTTAGGAAGGGTTAAGGTAAGGGTTAGAGTTAAGATTAACGTTAGGGTTTTGATCTTTGACAAGAAAATAATTTCCAAAATACAAGTTTTTGCTTTCAACAGCTTTAAACTTTTCTCAAATTAGGGCAGAATTCCTTATCTGGCAACACTATTGAGGCTATTATTACACTATATAGTGTAAATATAGCCACAGCCTAAATATTTACCCATCCAAGTTGATTTTGAGATACAAACTAAAACTTGTGGAAGCATCTTCTTTATCATGGCTGTGGTCGTGATCATGATCACACATTGTTGTGTAAAAATAAGCCTACTCTGAACAAGATAGACCTGTGTGACAAATCAAACACTTTTTAGGATTTAATGGTAATGACAGCCTAACTTAAGTTTACAACATGGCCTTTCAAATAACATAAACTACGGTAGTAGAGACCATTGGCTTAGGTCTGCACTGCTTAACTTCTACCTGCGGGGCCTTTTGCAAAATCCAAAGCATGCAATTTCATAAAAATTAGTAGTCGCCCAAAAAATCATGAATAATTTGGCAACAAAACAATGTTGTTTGATCGCAACTTGTGCCATACGGTAAGTAGCCACTCTGTATTTTAAAATTATTTTGCTGAATACCGTAGCCTACTCTGTGAGTCTGTTGTATCCAGGCTTACACTCAGTGGTTGAAGATTTAGATTAAGTGGACGGGAAGGCAAGGAAGCCAATCTTCGTGTCCACCTTCAGGCATGCCTTTAAGTGTGCTGCCAGAGACACAGCCGCATGCTCTTGAGCGGTGTCGAACCGGGGCCTTTCGATTGTGACTTGGTGTGACTGTGAGACTGAGAAGTAGGGTTGCCAGAGGTTAATATAAAAAAGAGCTCAAGCTTATGCAAAAAGTAGCCCAACTTTTTTGGGGTTTTTAAAATGGAGCCCAAGCAAAGAGATAGGCCATTATACAAAATTCTTCCAGAGCGCTTGATCATCAGTCCCAAATTATAAGTATTTTGCCAGTTCTTCACATCTTTCAGACAGATTGGCAACCATGCATTCACTCAACTGTTAGTTAAAATAAGTACAAACAAGTACCGGTACCTAAACACAAAAATGGTTTAATTGCTTTTCGTGGTGAGCTAACGCATCAAAAAGTTCCCTTCAAAACCATCAACAGTTTTGATAACCCACTAAGGTCGATCAACGTAGCCTATAAACTATCTCTTTTTTTTACTCATATAAATTGTTAAAAAAAAATTCACTACCGGTAGCCTTTTTTTTTCTCATCTTTCTACTTTTGTAAAAACTTTATTAAGGTGTTGCGACAATGCCATAACTGATTGTCCTGCTTTGGCATCATGCTCGTTATAGCGTCCGTATTTTGTCGCTGCTACCTTTTTCTAGACCTCTACTATGTTTAACATACATTGTTTTTCGTTGTGATGGTCAGAAATAAAAACAAACTGAACTGATCACTGATGTCCACTGTATTTTCATGAAAACCTGGATCACCCAAGTTGCCAGGATCAGGGGCGTTGACAGGGGGGTCTAGGTGGTACTTTTGGACCCGGGCCCGGAATATTTAAGGGGTCCGGATTTAAAAGATTCCCCCCCGACTTCAAACATTATCAAGACCTTAATATAATCAGATGTAAAGGAATTGCTATCAGTGGTTAAAACAGCCTCTTCAGCCGTCATATGGTAAAATACCGGGCCCCCTTCTGGGTATCGGGTCCACTTTAGCTCTCTGGTGCTAAAATAGCCACTTCAGCCGGCAAACGGTAAAATATGAATTTAGTTTAGTCTAGTAGGATAGTAATTTCCCTAACCACGAATATTTAGTGAAATATAACCCGAAACACGAATTTCAAAGTAGACGAGCTAATGTTTGTTTAAACTCGAAAACTAAAATGGCAACAGGTAAGAAGATTGCTATCCCTATTTCTGTACTAAAAATTAGACCAAAACCGATTTTCAGATTGCAGCAATCATCAAATGTTTGACTTAGGCCCAAAAACCTTTCCCAAATCAAGTTGAAAACTTTCTAACCGTCTGCACTAACTTTGCTGTAAATTCTCTTCTGGTGAGCCTGGAATGACCAGTGAAACATCAATGGAATCAGGAAGTAATAATCTAGTGCCTTGTGACAAATAAAAGTTCAAAAAAGCAATCGCTAAATAGAGATAGTAAGTTTCGCCGTTCGGGAAATTTTAAGATTGCGCAAGATTTGTTAAACAACCATGCTTTAGGCATATCGAGTTTGAGCTATTCCTCTTAATTTTCTACTTTGAACGGCATGTGTCATCCCCATTTTAAGAGCAACCCTTATATTCATAACGTTGTCGATGAAAGGGGCCCGAAAAAAATTGGTACCGGGCCCGAGAAATCCTGTCAACAGCCCTGGCCAGGATTGCCAGATATCAAAGCCTAAACACGCACATTTTTGAAAATTGGCATCTTTATACTAAATTGGTAACCCTGCCTGACCGAGGCCTCCAAAAACGCTGCTCCTCAATGAAATAACTACGAATTAGGTAAAAATCTTAAATATGATACAATTTTTACAAATGTAGCCCAATTGGGCGCCAGCCAAAAAAGCGCACCCAACGCGAATTTTTGGCGCCCGGAGAAATTAAAAGTAGCCCAATTGGGCGTAAAAGCGCCCAATCTGGCAACCCTACTGAGCCAGGCGCTACGGATAAATTTTTCTTCAACCACAGTGTGAATTTTTTAAACAGAACTTTTCGGCAATTTTCCAGTTTTAAAGTCAATCAATAAAAAAAAAAACAAAAAAAAACAGGAATGATTAAGCTACAACTAGTGTATGAGAACAAAACCAACAAAAGAAAACAGTGAAAAAATCACAAAATTCAAAACGTGCATGCGATCCGAATAAAACGATTTCGTGTTGCTTACAATAAGTTGCTCAAGCGCACACCCATGGGTGCCGCCTTCTCAGTTGCAACTAACCTGTCGGGACGAACTAATTGGTAACTACGCTATCTTTCTCCAAACGGTGCGCATGGTCTGCGCTGACTGGTTGACCACTCAACACAATACTTGTGCGACACTTGCCTGGTTTGAGTCATCGCCAATGCTTAAGACTGGTAAAAGGCAGAGCCGTTTTGCCACACACTCAACAGCTGCTGAAATTGAATTTTTATAATTGAACGAAGATTTGGCAATAGCTTTGTTCCATAAAGGCCATTCTACTTACTTAGTTCTGAAAACAACTGCCAGAAAGCGAGTAGCCTATCCCGATTTTTGAAATATTGGCCTACTTCTTTTTTCCATTTTTAATACCAAGTAGGTCTAGGCCTGCAGTTGTGTTATGTGTAGCCTAACTGCGTAAATATTGTGAAACCGCTGACGACTTCACAGAACTAGATCTGTTTGCATTGAGCTACTCATTTTTGAAGCGCTATAGGCTCTCTCGATGCTATGGTAGCCTGGTGGATGGAAATATTTACAAACAACACTTCACTCTATCAATCTCACTGACTGACCTTCAGTAGTTCAACGCATCTGCAAGTAGAAGAAACTGCCAGGATAAGGCCACGCTTTCAAAGAAGCTTCCTCAGTGCGAGCATAAATATTCATAAAACCAATTAATCGTTTAATTAATAAGTTTCCAATCTTGCTGCAAGAGGTTTCAATGAACATCGATTGTAAAATGATATTAAACTTGTAACTGTCTAACTGAACCAAATTACAATTGGTTGAGTAAAATTAGTGAGGCTATTAGTAAAGTTCTTGAATAACAAAATGAGAGTTTATTGCAAATAAAACCCATGTGAGAAAAATTTAATATTAACATCGGTAGCAAACAATGGGACAAAACAAAGCGATTGTCTTAGTGGTTAGCATCGGCATCCTAGCTTAACACGAATAGCTGAAATCACAAGGTAGGCCTATAATTTTGGCTTCACTGAAATTGAAAAACAAAGCAAACTTGTAGGCTACGCGCTTATCAACTATTCAAGTTTGCGCAATACAGTGATGCGAAGGCTACTATAGATCTACTTGGGATATGACTGGACATACACAGTAATTGAGGATTTTCTTGTAAAAAAAAAAAAAAAAAAAACTATTAAGAATTATGATAAATAATTGAAAGCGCAGACCAGTAAGTTTAATGTAAGCAACTAGGATTTGCTCATGTTAATGAAAGCTATCGGCAAACATAACAACAAATATCAAACGACAGGAGGCTACTTTACAGCCTACATCAAAACCAATATGCTACAAAGTTAGGCAAGAAATCTACACGGGCAACAATATGGTCAAGGTGAATATTTCAAACAATCTTTAAAAAAATTGTATTGCTTGAAATGCATGCAGTATCAGAACCTTATGCAAGAACCATAAACTGCGATGACTGAGTGGGTCTGCCGAGTGTTAATTTGTGATTTTAGTTTAAAATTTTACTCAAAAGCGTTATTTATATATTTATCAAATTATACATCAAATTATTTTTTTTACATGTGTTAGCTGAAGATGCTATTACTATAGCGAAATAGATTCTTAATAAATTACATTAAGAGGTGAGATTGTTGTGCAAATGCCAGCATTTGATGAATGCAAACCAGCAGTACCATCTTTATCAAATTACTATCAAAATATTTTAGTGTGCACTTGTGTTACCTGATCCGATACTTGTGTTGTAAAGTATTTGGTCATCAACGGTTTCATATTACTAAAGTTCCCAACGTGGTAACTGACATGATAATCTGACATTGTGTGGTTCTTGTCTCTCTTAGTCTACAACCGATACATTAGTGTGCGTTTCAAAGTTGAAGAATTTCAAACTTAGTTTACACATTATAATCATGCTGTGACAAAATCATATATACACTATACCACAGAATGTTTCATGTTAAGACCGTGTTTCAACGAAAAGGTAGACAAAGTTGATTTCTTTTTTAGGAAAGGTGTGAGGGTGTGTGCCCCCTTTTGTTGTTTATGGTTTAAAGAGAAACCGATACTTGTTTGAAATGATGTAAAAATAAGACCGGGAACGGAAAACAATAGCAGATATCGACAAGTGAAGACAATTCCCCAGACAGCAAAATCCGTCATCTTTACATGGATTCAACGTCTATAGACGTTGTATGTAATGTAAAAAATGACGGATTTTGCTGTGCGGGTCTAAGTATTCAGGACAAAGCAGTACCGAAGAATAATCTTTAGGCTATACCGCAAGCAAAAAGTTAATAAACATCAAAAATTTTACGTTATACTAACATTTCATTCAAAGATAAAATAAAAAATGATAATAATTAAAACATGCATTATGTCACATACGAAACATTAATGAGTTGATCAGACATTGAGGCTTAAGTAAAAAACGTAAAATACCAGGCTGGAAAATTAGACCCATTCGATTTACATTGGTTTAACGTCAAATCAATGAAAGAATGGATTTTGTTAGCTGGTAACAAAGGGAAGTTCATTCGGGACCACAAAAGTCTTTCGAAGATTAATTATGAAATGGGCTTCCCATACAGTAAAGCAGTGGCGTATCCTGGTTGGTTGAGCAAGGGAAGCAATAAAAGTCGTGGGGGATCAGAGCGTGCCGAAGGCACGTGTTTTCTAAGGGTGTCCGGGGCAAGCCCCCCCCCGGAAATCTTTTTGCAAAATTACTCTCAAATAATGGATTAATGTGCTTTCTGGAAACACTTTTAGGGTAATGTTTGTATAAAATTTATAAGCAGATAAACAGCTATTAACTTATTAAAGGTAGCTCTTACACACAAACGGGCAAAAAATGCGGCTAAAATTGGAAAACACCAAAAATTCAGCTACAGCTAACTACTGCTGTAGTAGCTTAAGCCAGAATTCATTTCAGTCAAGTTTAGCCTAGACATCACATATCCTGTCTTATGCCAAAGTCTATCCAGCCAGGATAGCAGTGTAAAGCCAACATTTGGCTCAAACTTTTGCTTACAAGGCCGATATTATACCCATAACAGCGCTTTAAATTTTTTAATTTTAACCCAAGAGCGCAATATCCAACAAAGCAAAGTTGCCAGATTATGATAAGGTCTAAAAACTAAAATAATACAAAAAAGGCCAAAAATAAGGAAAATATTAGAAAAAAAGGCAAAATGGATATATTTACCTGTTTCTATTAAAATTAATAAAATGCACATAGATTTTATGACTTTTAGCGGATTTCAATAAATTGTAGCAAAAATAATTCTGCAAGTATAGCCCGAAAAATAGCAAGTATAAAAGGACTGTAAAGGATGAGTTTTAATCCGCCACATTACAAGTATTAAACAAGTATAGAACATATATTGAACAATGGTGAACATGGTTTCATCTGGTAAGGTTACAATATTTGAGAAATATTCATTATTATTATGCATTTTGAAGAATTAATTTAACAAAACAGCCTAATTTGAGGAATTTGGCCAATCTGGTAACCCTGCGACAGGGAAGCGATTGAAAAATTGCTTCCGTGGATTAGTTAAAAGAAACGTAACTCGCGCAAACTTTGCTCTGCTTTTTTTCCTTAGTCTCTCACTTGTTTCTTAGTATAGCAAAAATGAGAGCAAGAGAAGCGATACGAATCTTTGCTTCCGTGAGCTTCCAACTTTTTTAAAATTAAAACCGAGCTGAAATTACACGGGGACAGGAGTTAGAAACCGTTCTAATTTGTATTCAGGTAAAGAAATTACGAAACCGTTTTATTGAAAAATATAATTTTCTCTTTTTTCAATTTTGACAGGGGAAGCAATGCTTCCCTTGCTTCCATTGAGGATACGCCCCTGCAGTAAAGGTTGCCTTTGTGATGGATAAGGGACGACATATTGAGACTATGACGCAACACCGCTGTGAGATATAAAAATCCTTTCTCTGCATTGCCAATCAATTCATCATTAGGGAACGTTGAAATATTACGTTGAAATATTAATATTTGAACGTTCCCTTACTGTAGCAGAAGACATACTTTGACCTACATTCAATGATTGAAAACAATTCTCCAACTGACTAACTAACAACACTTTCACATTCTGAATTAAACGGTGATGATCGAAAATTAAGTCGAGCAGAAAAGGTCACACTATCACCTTGCTAACAAAACGAGGTCAAAAACTTTGCACAATATTCGGCAAAAAACGACCAATCGTTTCTACTCATCACAGCCAGAAAATTAGTCCATTTTTACGTTGATTAAACATCTGCAGATGTTTAATCTATGTAACAATAGGTTGATTTTCCGGCTGGGATTGCACAAACGAGTCAAAACACTTTCACTTCACAAAACCAAACTGTCACATATGCACAAAAATCTAAAGTATAACGACAACATTTTCATCGTTTTTACTTTTTGAGACTATTGTCAGCTTTCTCGTGATTCTTCATCAAAAGAAAAATTCAAACAATTTGTTGATTTTTTTGTTGTTAAAATACTGTTTTAAAACTATATACGTTTGATTAAATTTTAAACTTGAAAATGTGCAAGTTGCTTAAAAACACCTTAATTTTTCCATTAACTGCATTATGATTGTCAATAGAGATATCACAATGCGGGTATTTCATTCTACATTTTGAGCTAATATTTACTTACCAATGAGCCCAAGCAAAATCACGCGAGGGCTAAAAAACAGCAAGAGCCTGATTTTATAACCGCTCAAGTCAACAATGTTTAAATCTTCAGCTTGGGTCGTTAGTGGGTCGTATGGTCGACACTGTGGATACAACGGTCGAAGCTTGTTCTCATATTAAAAGTTTTCCTTGTTTTAAGAAAACTTATGGACTTTACAACTCCACCATAGACAATTAGACATCAGACAACATCAGGTCATTAGATGCAGATTTGCAAAACATGTTTGTGACACTTAAAAAATCTTGTCTTCAATAGTTAGTATCAATGTATAAAAAAATCAAAAAAATCCAAGAACAACAACTGACACCAAGTGCAAAATTTCACCCGTGAGAATAGTACAAAAAAGTTTTCTGAATATCATGATCGTTAACCAGTAAACCACAGATATAGGCTACAAGCTGACTCGAGTTTGCTATACATAAAAACCAAAAATAACTTGCTTTACCGAACTATGTTACATTTGGATTGAAACTATTTAGTGCGTCATCTATTTCTCCAGAGAAAGCTTTTTGCAACATGGCATCTGCTGCTTTTGGCATTAACGTGACCGATACAAACGCTCTGGTGAGTCTGTGCTTAGTTTTCCTTCCAAAAGCTAAACTAATTTCAGGATTCGGCTTCGGAAATCCTTTAATTAAGTAGTGATGGAAGTCCTTTAAAAAATTTTGGTAAGAAAATAACATAGGTTCTTCATTTCGAATAAGAAGAAAAGGCTCGGTGTCAGTGCCCGTATCTCCATACGCAGTAAAGGCATAAATCCGACACAAGCAAAGCCGCTTCGCACGTAAAACGTACTTTTCATTAGACATTAGCACAAGCCCGGCATCAATGTTTCTTAAGACTTTGTTCAGTACTTGCCCTGGAGGAGCATTAAACTCCGGAAGAGATACAGTCTTCAAAGAAAAGTCGTCTCCATTCATTTGTTCATCTGCTAACTGAAGCTGTCCGATATCTTGGTTTCGATGATTTTCATATTGAATTCTGTATCCATGGCTCATGTCAGTCAATACCACATCGTCCATGACGCATTTGGCCTCATAGCACACGTGCATTGTGTACGTGAAAACATCTTCAACTAAACAATACGAGAAATTTTTGATTCATGCATCGATGCCAACCAAAGCAAGAAACCCAGGTTCGAGACCCTCACAAACCTAAGCGTTATAATAATATCTGCAACTCACTCTCTTTGAAAGAAGAAGCGGCAAGTGAAAAATAGTCTTCTAAACTATAAAAAATTGAGTATAAAAACATGAATTTATCCAATCGGGATTATACATATTTCCGCACCTGGTTAGTTTTCGCTACTTCATACAAAAAAAAATCTTTCACCATTTCATGATTGGAGCCAAGAAACTTGACAAACGGTTCTCCGCGTGTTAACCAAGTTATTGAAACAACAATATTAATGAAAGCAACTCGCCTTCAGCTGACAGACTATACTCTAACAGCACTAAAAAACAATTGTAAAAACTTGAACTCTGTTTGAAGCAGAACAATACTTACAAGGAATATTTAGTTTTATCAACACATCCTCAAGAGAAAGGGTCGGCGGGCTATGCAAGGGGGTGTCGACATAGTGATGTGCATCGGTGTCTTTCGTTTTGCAATTCTTTGGATCTACACATAACATGAAACTTATCTTTCTGTATTCAATTCATGTATGTAAGAAGCTTTGTAACCACGGAAAAATGCAAATGAAAAATTTAGCTAAACACAGTTAAAAAATTTATGTTATCACAGCAATATTCGAGATGTCTCTTTATAGGCAAGTTGTCAATAAAAAAACTTATATAGCGAAAGTTGGGTTAATTAAACGCCTAAAAGTTAAAATTGAAAATATATTCTATTCAATTTAACATGTACCAAAGTGAAAAAGGCATTTGCAAGCAACAAATCCAAGCCTTGCATAATAAACAGGTGTCTAAAAATCAGCCATCATTGCAGATGTCCGGCAGATAAACTACCCACCTGCTAATTCAGCTGCGTCAAGAAGCATTTGAAATCCGTGCAAGCTATCTGAAGTTGAAGACTCGGATTTAATTGGCTCTCCCTTCACCGAAGATTCTTTAACCGCCACTAGCTTGGGCGAGTCCAATCCGCCGTTTTCAAGCGGTTTAATGCAATATGTGTGCTCCAGTATTGAAATGTCTGCCTCTTTCATTTTCGTGCTTGTTTCACAAGCCATCGGTTGTGTATAGTCTTCGACTGAAGTTTGAGTTGATATTGTACGAGTAGGGCCCTATAAAATAAAGTGTGGCTTATAAGCAAGCACGTGGCAACGTCTACGTCACTAGTGTTGTCAGATAAACAATTCTGCGTTAATTCAAAAAACTTCACAGCCGTTAAAGAAAAAAAATTGTAATTTGGAAAATTTTGAAGAATTTTAAAGTCTTCGGTAAAGAGCAAACTCTAACCCTGGCAACACCTGCCACAAAACAACGCTTTTTTATTGCAAATATGATAACCAGTGCTGTAGATATCAGGATTGTTGGTATTTTACCCGACCCAAAAAACCCGGGTGTTTTTTTTTTAAAAAATCCACTTTAAAAAAACCCAAAAAACCCATAAAAAAACCCAGAGCACCATATTTGTCCAGTTTTTATTAGAAAATTAAAAAAATGAACAAAAACACCACAAGGCACTTAAAACAAATTTTAAATTAGGACTTAAGGATGTGATTGTGAAGTAAATTTCCAAGAATAAACTGAAAACGCAGTGGATATTGTACAGTACACAAAAATCAAGTAATGACACTTTGTGTATACTACACTAAAACTCATTTATGCAAGAAGGCCTTATAGTTAAACTGGTGAAAGTACTACTCTACTGTAGTCTGTATATATGATGTGATAATACAATTTAGGAGGCTGCCGTATTTTTAAAAAGTAGGCTATTTACCAATTACAGATTCTAACGCATGGCTGTTCTAACGCCACACAATCGCTTAATTGCTCATCCATTACTATAAGTATAATATATAAATGATAAAAAATATTTAAACATGATGGCATAAATGCTCCTTGCTTTCAAATCTAAAGCAAATGATGCAATAATGTGATTTCTAGTAAGGTAGCATCAACTTGGTATAGAAATCAGTGGATGATACAACATCCAACTTGATTTTGAAATCAATGGATGATGCAACATTCAAGCAACAACAGCCCTAGTGCATTATTTTATTGAGTTATGCATTATGCAAGCATGTACTGCGAATGAGAGGCACTTTATTGCTAAAAAGTAGTACTTGAGGTGAAATAAGCATGAATCTACCTTTTTGCATCTTTTTTTAAAAAAAACAAAAAAACCCGGGCGGGTTGGGCTTTTTTTAAAAACCCGGGTTTTTCTCAACCCTGGTAGATATAGCCACTTTGTATACAATGAGGAAATGAGGCAATGGGCAATGAGGAAAAGAGGTATATCGGAGGTATTAGTGAGAGCTGTGATGTCTATGTATGAGGATGCAAGAACAAAAGTGAGAGTTGGATCAAATTATTCAAACGAGTGTTCTGTGAAGGTTGGTGTACACCAGGGATCAGTTTTGTCACCTCTGATATTTGCTATTGTGGTTGACGTTGTAACTGAAGGAGTGAGGGAGGGCTTATTGAGTGAAATTTTGTATGCAGACGACCTGGTCTTGACAAGTAATAGTATGGAGGGAATGGAGAGAAAGTTTGAGAAATGGAAAGAAGCATTTGAAACCAAGGGTATGAAGGTGAATCTTGAAAAAACAAAAGTTATGGTGAGTGGAGCAGAAGGAACAGTTGTTGAGAGCAAAGTAGATCCCTGTGGAATATGTGGCAAGAGAGTGATGAGAAATTCAATGCAATGAATGTGGAAAGTGGGTACATGCAAGATGTGCTTATGTCAAGAGAGCCGCAACAAGACTGGCGAAGTGTTTTGTTTGTGGGAAATGCAGTAAAGGAAGGAATGAAGTGGAAGGCCATGATGATGAGTTCTGCCATGGCATCGAAACAGTGACAGACTTCTGTTATCTGGGTGATCGGATAAATGGAAGTGGTGGATGTGAAGCAGCGGTGACAACAAGGGCAAGATTGGGCTGGGCAAAGTTCAGGGAATGTGGGGAAATGTTGTATGGCAGAAAATTTTCACTAAGGATGAAAGGAAAAGTATATCGGAGCTGTGTGCGGCCTGCAATGCTATATGGTAGCGAGACATGGGTATTGAGAGAGAGTGAACTGGCAATCCTGAGAAGAACGGAAAGGTCAATGGTGAGAGCAATGTGTGGGGTGAAAACGAGAAGGGAAAAAAGGACTGAAGAATTGTTGGATATGCTAGAGATGAGAGAGACCATAGACCAACTGGCAAGGGCAAATGGAGTAAGATGGTATGGACATGTGATAAGGAGGGAGGAAGGAAGTTTTCTTAGAAAGGCACTAGATCTAAAGGTGGATGGGAAGAGGAAACGCAGTCGTCCAAGAAGAACGTGGAAACAACAAGTGAAGGATGAGTTTAAAAAAGTCGGACTGAAGGAGGAAGATGCAAGGGACAGGGTGAAATGGAGAAAAGGGATTAAGACAATTGCTGCGCGGAAACAATCGGCCACCACCACTAGTGGGGAACAAACCGACGATGGATTATGATTATGTATACGCAAACAGATGAGCTTGGAGAAAAATAGGGATTCCGATTCGGTGGTGCAAAATTCGGTAATAAATCGTCAACACACAAAAGATTTAAACTGAATCACACTGGTGTTACGGCATAACGACATTTTAGCCACTGCTATCGAATTTTTATGCACATGAAGACATTTCACTAAATTTTGTGTCTATGCACCGCAATAAACAAAAAAATAGAAGAATCATGGCTTAAAATCTGGCTTGGGATAAATTACCTTCCAAAATGTACAAAGAAACACAGAAACAACATTTTAACATTCCAACTAAAACTTCTGTTAAACGGTAAAGTTGCATTTTAATGGTATTACAGAATAAGTCACACAAATACAAAATACACTCTATCCGACACTCACAAATCTATCTTGGGATCCATATGGCTCAGTTAGATCTGACACTTCTTTTTTTCTTGCTTTTGCGGGTCTTTCAAAATGAAGTTCACTTGTTATTTCATCGACTGCCTTGTATATTTTCATGCTAGATTCTTCACTTGAAACATAATCTGCGTGCATCAGAAATTATGAGTTATATGAGGCTAAAATGGTACAATTTAAATCAGGAGTGCTCAACCAAACTTTTTTACTTTATGATTCGTTAAGTTTCGAAATTAATCTCTCAAGCTTTCCTTGAACAAGATTTTCAGATTCTAATGAAGTTATCATGTTATCAATCTTGTCTGTCGGCTGCTTGGCCAAGTGTTAAGAACAACTGTACGACAGTTGAAAGGATGATTTTCGATTTGACACCACTCCAGAACACCAGAGCTTTTTTGTTTGTTTGTCGTATCCAGGCTTACACCCGGTAGTTGAAGATTTAGATTAAGTGGACGGGAAGGCAAGGAAGCCAATCTTCGAGTCCACCTTCAGGCATGCCTTTAGGTGTCCTGCCAAAGAGACACAGCCGCATGCTCATAAGCGGTGTCGAACCAGCGACCTTTCAATTGCCGTTCCAGGGATCTCACCACTCGGCTATGCAGCCGACACACCAGAGCTGTGTCTTGGCAAGGCACTTAATGGCAAAAATAAGAGGCGCAGCTGACTAGAAGACTATTTGTCAGTTGGTGCTTCCTGTTCATGTAGTCTGTTGTGTGCTTGTGTTACACCTGTGACCGCAGTGCAGTGTAACTGTATGTTGTCGCAATGAGTGAAAAATAAACATGGTTATTATTATTGAACATGATACTTATGCGGCTAGTATTCATCAATCCAACCCTCTAGTCTATAAAAACATTTAGACACCCCTGTACCAGGGCATTTATTTTTTAACACAATTTTATTGGAAATTGTAGGTCTGTATCTTTCTGTTCCAGACAATGGTTCACCTATTCAAACGTCATATAAAAACCGTTCAAGTCTACTGAATATTACGTCATGGAAGTTGCTAGAAAATGTGCCAAAATTGCACCATCGTTCATAGACTTGTGTCAAACCTGTTTGGACTTGTTTGGGCCTGTTTAAACAGGAAATATTACATCAGCTTTAAACACCTGTTGGAATGACTTCATAATTGTCTTTCATTATTGCGTCACAGTACTGCATATGTGAGTTTGAGATATTGCTATCTATTCTGGTCATTCGTAAAATGATTGTTTGAAAGTTGGCCGCACATTTAACTGTTGGCTTAGTGCTTGCTAGCTGGACAAAGGTTCCGTCTTTTATCCAATTAATCTGTATTGTAGTGACAGTTTTAGCGGTGTACGGCGTTGCACCCCATTTCGATAGCCGCGGGCTAATTTTACTGGAATACACTTTTGAATAGACGTTTCGAAAGAGTGTTCATTTTTCGGTCATTATATACAGACGAACGGATTCGGGTATCTTATGTTACAATTTTCCCACGAAGAGATTATGGTTTACCGCTGTGACCACTTTCTGTAAGTCGCATAAAATATATTCAATAATAATAAGAGAAAAGTACAACAAATTAGGTAAAGCAGAAGTGGTGACAAATGACACTAACATGCCAGAAAAAAGCTACCTTAATTTTCTACGGTACTTTACACAACAGCATATTATGTATTGTAATGTAAAACATATAAACTATAAAAATTTTACGTATATCAATTATAAAACATTTATATAATATATTAATAGATGTTCCACCAACTCCTACATTGATCTTCATGCTATTGCTTATAGTTATACAGGTAGTCTTTAGAAATCAAACAAATTTAAATTGAGCAGTAAAATGATAAGTTTCTAAATAAAATCACCCAATTTTCGAAAATCACAAACAGGTATGAACATAAACAATTATCCCTACCTTCATGGTCTATCAATACATTTAAAGCTTGGAGGCGCTTTTGTTTATATTTCTTTGTGGCTTGTTTTTTACTTTCCGATAGGGCTTTCCTCTTAACTAAAAGTAAACCAAAAAGTTTAGATCAAGCGGGGATATAAACTGAAATAGGTACCGATATTAAGTTATTTATAATGTGAAAATAGAACACATTGCAAAAAATAACCCAACAAAAATCTAAATTAACTTGCTACTATGACTACAGCACATTTAACCTTGTAAAAACTGACTGAAAATAGTATAATATATTATACTAAGACTAAACAAATTAAAAAGAAACGTGCTCTTGCTTAAACACAAAC
This sequence comes from Aplidium turbinatum, assembly GCF_918807975.1. Lineage (NCBI taxonomy): Eukaryota > Metazoa > Chordata > Ascidiacea > Aplousobranchia > Polyclinidae > Aplidium > Aplidium turbinatum. The sequence continues at coordinate 8,784,458 of NC_137476.1, forward strand.
TTGAAAAGAAAGAAGCAGACTTTGCAATTTTATTAAAGTTTTAATTATTGGCTAAAATTGACCACCAATTTAACACTAGAAGCCCTGAAATATTTCCCTACCTATAAGGGCAATTGCGGTCATTCTTGACCGGATGCATGAAACGCGTTTTTTTCTTTATTTTAGTAGTTCAAACAGTGATATTCGTACAAAGATATACAAAGATGTACAAGATATACAAACAAACATTGTTCGAACATTAGAAATCTTCTTATCATGCACCGGTCATTTTTGACCGGTCAGGGCTTATAGGTAGATGTGTGAAATGCTCTGTTTGCGAAAGATCTAGTGAAAAATTATTACAGCTACTAAACCTTTATCAAAAGTTAGGAAAACTCAAGGAGTATGACCAAGCAAATCGCAAGAACGCCAAAATATGAAGCGCCAAAACTCAAAACCAGTCAAAAATGACCGGTCAGGGCTTCTAGTGTTAACAGAATTGCATCATCATGTAAGAATTATGTTTTGCTTTGCTTTCATTGTTGAATGTGTGGTCAATTGGCACTGTTGTAGATACCCTCAGCATGAAACAAAGTTCACAAGTAAACTTACCAGAAGATTCTTCTGGTGTTAATATGCGATACACTTTGTAGTTGCCAGTCTGCAATCCAAGCTGATGGCAATCTTCAACTTCCTCGATTTCAACACATTTTCTCAGAATCGTGCGAAAATTACTTTTAATTTGACTATAAGGTTGTTCCATTTCACCTGATGAACTCACTGGTTTTCCTCTGTAGATTGCCCAAGCCTATAAACAATTTTATTTCAAATTTGCTGAAAAAACTGTAGTTATATAATTAAAATGCATAACATTGATTTTTTCATCATCATAATCCATCGTCGGTTTGTTCCCCACTAGTGGTGGTGGCCGATTGTTTCTGCGCAGCAATTGTTTTAATCCCTTTTCTCCATTTCACCCTGTCCCTTGCATCTTCCTCCTTCAGTCCGACTTTTTTAAATTCATCCTTCACTTGTTGTTTCCACGTTCTTCTTGGACGACCGCGTTTCCTCTTCCCATCCACCTTTAGATCTAGTGCCTTTCTAAGAAAACTTCCTTCCTCCCTCCTTATCACATGTCCATACCATCTTACTCCATTTGCCCTTGCCAGTTGGTCTATGGTCTCTCTCATCTCTAGCATATCCAACAATTCTTCAGTCCTTTTTTCCCTTCTCGTTTTCACCCCACACATTGCTCTCACCATTGACCTTTCCGTTCTTCTCAGGATTGCCAGTTCACTCTCTCTCAATATCCATGTCTCGCTACCATATAGCATTGCAGGCCGCACACAGCTCCGATATACTTTCCCTTTCTTCCTTAGTGAGAATTTTCTCCCATACAACATTTCCCCACATTCCCTGAACTTTGCCCAGCCCAATCTTGCCCTTGTTGTCACTGCTGCTTCACATCCACCACTTCCATTTATCCGATCACCCAGATAACAGAAGTCTGTCACTGTTTCGATGCCATGGCAGAACTCATCATCATGGCCTTCCACTTCATTCCTTCCTTTACTGCATTTCCCACAAACAAAACACTTCGCCAATCTTGTTGCGGCTCTCTTGACATTAGCACATCTTGCATGTACCCACTTACCACATTCCTTGCATTGCATTGAATTTCTCATCATCTAGTGAATGTTTTTGAAATCACATATATGTGCAAAACAACAAATAACTTAATTTACCATCACAGCTTTACCTGGAATATTTTATGATGTTCTTCCCACATGGGATGATTTATTTTTGTCCAAGGGATCTTGAACAAAGTCATCTTTTCTCCATCAAGCCATTCAAGTCCAAGATATTTTCCACTTGATATTTGGGTCATTAACCAAGGACCAAATTGCAAATGCATTGAAGGATGCATATTGACAGCCATACCGGCATTTGAATATTCAAGGGCGTCTAAAAGGATTTGTATATGATATCTAAGAATAGTCGAGGTGATAAAAATTCATTAGAATTTTAATAAAAAACCTAGTATGATTCAGTGATATCTTGACACTACCGTACGGGATGCAAAACTCAAAATCTGCCCGCACAATTGAAGGGCTAACCATGCTGTCTACATTGTATTGCACAATACCGTGTTACTACATGAGCATTGAGCAGAGCATGTTTGTTTTCATCTGGCTGTTTTCACTTGATCGTTACATTAAACTAGTATTGGTTATGTTTTTGAACAAAGTATTAATATTTCATAAGTTTATTGCCTATTAGCCTGAGACATAAAAAAGTTACATGAAGAATGGACAAAATAAGAAAAACAACCACTATTGCCGTAGCCTATTGCGCGTTAACATGGCTAGCATGTACACAAAACAAAAATAATGCACATCAATATCATTGGAAAATTAGATATTATAACTACAAACAGCAACCACAATCAAGTGATGACATAAATTCAAATATTTGCAGTCTGGCATGAACCACCACTGGTAAGCTTGCGAACTGTTCGAGCCATCTTTGCGGGTTTCTCCAGCCTGGTTTCTCTAACATGCAAGCTCAATAGTTTTTAAAAATCTTTCACTTTAATTTTGTATTCTTTCAATTTAGTCTGACCTTGCCTCTTTATATGAGAACATTTGTTCTCTACTGACACTGAGAAAATGACAGAATGTTTTTGACATTTGTCTCTTTTTTTTTTTCTGTTGAGCTGCAGAATGGTGGGGCGTCTGAACTTATCAATTGCCCCTTGCAGCTGTGCCGTCCGGGTGGAGGCTTTGTCTCTATAATTATAAATACTTTGACTTTGTTTTGAAAACTATTGAGCTGTGTCTGATATAAACTTTTGAGTTATGAGGTAACGACACTTTCTCAACATTATATAATGTTCAGCTGAAAGAGCCACAAGAAAGATGTCAGCGAGCCGCATGCGGCTTGCGAGATGCAGTTTTCCCACCGTTGACATATAGGCTACAATTGTAAACTAATTATGTAGTAAAAATAATCTTAAATGTTACCATATTTAATAATATCTGCTAAATTTCAATTCTCTTATGCTATTGCAATCAAATGCTAAGTGGATATACTGGGGCTTGTAGGTTTTAAGCCGCTCATGATTTTATGAGATTGAAATACAGTCTGAGAGACGTTGCCGACCATCGCGCGGCTTAAAACCTGCCAGCACCGATATACGAAATGTAACTTGGATATTTGTGACATTGGAATTGCGCTACGTCAAAACCAAATGAAATTTGGTTTGTTGTAGTTTGAATTATGTTATTTAATCCAATTACATGTGTTTGTAAGTTTTAAGCCACCGAGTGAGTCTCCTGTAATTTTTACTCATAAAATCAAGAGCAGCTTAAACCTATTAGCACCCCAATTACATTTTTGTCAATCATCTGTTTATGGTTAAATTACATACAAGCAAAATTACATATCTCCCAAAGTTATACAATCAGTGCCATATTAAACCTCCCCAATAGCTCAATTAGTTAGCGCGTCACTTCTGGAACGAAGAAGCTTCAAGATCAAGTGGCGCTGGTTCGACTCTCGGGGTGTGCGCTTGAGCAACGCATGTTACGAACTGCTCTCCATTTAGCGGCATCTAATGGATGGAATAGTTCCCCGGCAATAAGACTTAAATAATCGGAAATTTCACTCTGTCAATCTCGGTGACCGGGCCTGCGTCAGTGATTTAAAGCCTCTACATTCTACAAGTATGCGAAACTGCCAGGAATAAGCTCTGCAAGAAGCTTTCCCAGTCCGAGGATATAGAATCAATCAATATTACAAGTCCTTGGTACAACTCAACCAAGAATCAAACTGGGTTAATCAAAGACGAATATCACAACGCCTTGCTTATTTTGTCTGGCATGGCTTCTGTCATTGTTTTTGTGATGGTTGCAACTAAAAACAAAATCATTTAATGTTATAGAAAAAAGCTAAGATCTTTGAACAACAGTGTTAGTGGCTATGTAATGACATTTTGTTAAATTTTTTATTTACCGGTAATAAAAGTATAGGCCTAATGAAGAAGATGCTATTTAAAAATATTTTTCAAGTCATGATCGTGTTAACTGATTCTTGAAAAAATAAATTGGAGACACAGACAAGTTACATAATAATTAAATACCGTAACCAAAACCAACTGATATCATGAACTTGCCGAGCTAACTCCATGACAAAGTGGAAAAATACAATCGAACGTCACAGGGAAAACACCAGAGGAAAGAGAGTGTGATACAGTGCTGCCAGATAAAGAGAAAAAAGATTCCCAAGTTACGCTTTACACAGTCAATCACACATCTCATTTGCAGGTGACTGTTTTTTAACGTTATTGTTTTAAAATTTTAAGTTTATTTTTTTCCAAGCTATCTTTTACTTAAGCCTACAAGATTCTCCAATTAATTTTTTTGTCTCAAGTGGCTTTAACATTTTACCAAATTGACGCCCACAGAATTCTTTATCAGGCAACACTGAAATGAAGAAGCGCTTTCTTTATCTACGTTTCTACTGAGGGACATTCCCAAATTATCCAGAATCGTTTCTTCAACACCTGTTTAAACTTTAAACTTGGAATACTTTTCCACAAATTTTGAAGGACCAAGAAAGTTTAAAATTGATAAAAAAATTGAGGTGTTGCGACCGTGCCATATTTTAAACTGATTGTTTTGCTTTGGTATCATACACGTTATAACGTTTGCGTTTTGTCGCTTCTATCTTTTTCTAGACCTCTGCTATGTTTGGCATAGCCTAAATTGTTTTTTTCGTTGTGAAAGTCAGAAATAAAAACAAACTGAACTGAAGTTCACTTAGCCTACGTTTTAATCAGCGAGAAAAACGCTGTTGTTAAAATACAATTCAAAAACAAAACTAACAAAAGAAATGGTGAAACATTCATAATGGTTTGAGACGTGCATTTTGTACCGATCCAATATTACTTAAAATAAGTTTTCTATAATCTTACTTTGTGAGGTCACCAATGTGGTATGCCTAGTGTGATTTTGTCTAATTTAGCTGACTCCAACAACTTTTTCTACGTGATTAAACACAAAGTGCAAAATTTAGTTAAATGTTTTCTTCCCTAAGTGTCTGGTCCAAAAGGGCGAATGCAAACCATTTTATTCCATGTAACTTTTTTAAATTTGTGTCGGGAGCATGTTACATAAGTTTACAGAATCTTTAGAAAATTACATTTAGATTAAACTGGTGCATCATAGCTTACTTAAAGGAAAAATTATTTTACGTAATATTGGATCGCTACAATCTGATATAGCTTAGACTTAAGGTGTAGCCTATGTGTCAATGAAAACAATTAGGCAGGCCATCAAACCAAACAGATCAACAAGCAAATGAATTTTAGTTGAATGAATAAGTCGTCTTCTCATACTTAAAATAACTAGAAAAGTGCCATTTGTTCAAGCAATGCAGGCAGACTAAACCTGACAAGCATCACAAAAACAAACTAAAGTGCTTGTAGCCAGGGGCGCCGGATGCCCCCCCTGCCCTCAATTTTTCTGCAGATGGAGGGGCAGGGGGGGGCAATGGTGCCCTTTTAAAGTCATGTAAGTTACTGCACATTTTGTAATATAACAATTTCTGCTATTCGGTTTTAGCTAAATTATATTCTTTCATTTTTTCCTCAAAATAATATTCACAGCACAAAATTTTGCAACAAAGGTAAGAGGCCTTAAAACTCGTTTTTTTGGCAGCCATCGTGGCCTACAGGGAGCTCCTTCTCGGCGGGCAAAACTGCGTGCTTGGAGGCCAAAATACAAAATAACGATAGCACAAGTAAATAGAATTAAACTTGCAACAATGCTAAAATGATCACTTAGCTTTGTTGAAGTCTGGGCCTGGGCGACGTCCTACAATAGAATCGTTGCACCACGCAATAACTGCTTTATCGGGGGGTTGTAATCCAGTACTGCGGGACCATCTAACGACACTCGCACAAGTGTCTCCAATGTGGCTGATTTTAAAGAAGTTTGCCACTCCCCTAGAATTCTTTTTAGCAACGAAAAACAACGTTCGACATGTGTTGACGATGACGGCAAGGTAATAAAATAAGTATTTCAATGATGTGAAGGACATTACCGGTACTAAAAGAAGCATAATTTTTGCAAAATATGAACAAAAAGTGTTTTTCCCTCGGATGTCAACTAACCTAGTTCTCCTTTTTAACAACGATTCAATGTCCGACAACATCGAATCGACATAAAAACGACAATATTGCCAGCCGATGTAAATTAGCACTTCGGATTAAGACTTTGTTAAAATAAACGTCAGGAATTACAAACAAGACTTACAGCGCTGGTGATCGCAGATGGATATATTCCATCAATAAGTGTGGTGAAATGCAGACGGCATCCCACATTATCAAGGATTGCCAGCTATAGCCTACAGACCACCTCATGGTATGGAAGGCCTAGATTCCATCGATGACGACACCAGGCAGTGGCTAACCAACGGATGCCCTGACAGGCCTGACATATAGCGACAACACGAGAGAAGAATAACAAATATTCCCGTACAATGCAACAATGGCGATTATGACGCGCTGACCTAATTTTGCGTCACTCTTTGATGCTACATATTTTCGACAGTTAATCCACGATCATTGTACTGCGAAATTAAATAATTGGCTAGAAGAGACCGGTGGCCGAATGAGGAGGTAGCACTGGCGGTCATTTAAGCACTACTTAGCGGCCATGGCCGCCGGCTGCTTTAAGGCTTGGCAGTAGGTAACATCATTATAACATAGCGTGATGCCCTTCTTTGTATAGGCCTACCGGACACTTGTAGGCTATCATTACTCAATACATAGTGAGCTGATAGATTAGCATTATCGCTATATCTTATCTTAAAACTTGAAAAAAAATTGGCCTTTTACTAAACAAAAGTGCCCTTTTTTCGTAATCTTGCCCCCCCAGTCAAAAATCGTTCCGGCGCCCCTGCTTGTAGCCTAATTGCATACAGCTTGCAAGTTAGTAAAAGGGCTATTTATAGATTTCCCAGAGAAAATAAAAGTTTTGGCCTACTAAATAAATCCATGTACAATGGAGTCTCAATAGTAGCCTTCAACTTACATCTGTTTTTACTTTTTCTCGCAGTGCGTCAGCATCACCCGTGGAAACGTAGTGCACAAATTGTAGCCACGACGTCTTGAAGGAGGGATGAAGACATGATGCCATAACGCATTTCATGTTGTTGAAGCACTTGTTGAATCGTTTCTTCACCCCTTCAAGGACTTTCACTTTCAACTCCTCACAGGTCACAAGATCACTGATCTCGGTCAACTTCTTCTCGAAAATTGTGACGGTTGAAAGCAAGACTCCGTAATATGCCTTGGACTCGCCCTGAAGAATGTCTAAAGCCTGGCAGATAGGCTTCATCACACGGAGATATTCGCCGAAGAAGTTGACGTCAGCTAGAAAAGACCGAAACTTTGCAACCAAGCCGATTATATAGCTGCTTGACCACGCCAGTATTGCAAAAAAACAAGCATTTTTTTCAATTTAAATTAAAAAGTAGCGGGAATGCGACTGAAAAAAAGTAGCGCCTTACCCGCTACTTTGGAAAAAATAGCGCCGCTACTCCAGCTAAAAAGTAGAGCCGCTACCGCTACTTTTACCAAAAAAGTAGCGCGAAAATGCCCACCTCTGCGGTATAGGCTACAAAGTTTGTGTCAGCAGATGATGATCTTAATTGGTTATCTCTTCCAGCTTAGGCTAGCCTACGCCACCTCGAAGACTTTCCGCGATAAATGACATAAATATACTCATTTGTGCCACTTGAGATTTAACTACTCACCAATCGGCTTCACTTTGGAGTTTGGAGACACAAGACATGAATGGTGCTTCCACGATCCATGCTGCGTCATTCCAAGTTAACGGTTAAATCAAGAAAATCATTCTGATTGATATCGGCTGGTGAAATATTTGCATTGACGAAATCAGACGAAGAATTTGTATAAGATTAAGCAACGCTGGTTCAATCTTCGAGATGTACGCTTCAGTAACGCGTTTTTAGGGTAGTTCTGCAATGGCAGAGACCCAGCGGCTTCTATTGAAAGGAATAATTAACCATGCAGTAGCCTCACAATAAATTCTGAACTGTTGATTTCAGTAACTGGCCTGTTTTTAGCGTTTAAAGCCTCCACGTCCACAGTATACAAATGCCAGGATTGAACTTTCAAGGAGGCTTTTACATTCTGAAGATAAACATTTACCAAATTAACACTTTAAGAATATCGCAAACTCTTAATTGACAAATAATAACCGTTGTTTTTAATATTGTAATGACACTCAGTTTGTAGGCTAAGCTTTTATTTAGTTGCTTGCAATTAGCAGCCAAGAACTCTCTTTTTTTGTGTATTGGACGTTGTAGCCCTAATTGCAACGCTACGAATGGACGTAAATGTTCCTGAAAATAGTATCTTCAGTTTGTAAAGGTCCACACACCAGTTGCAAAGCAGACCTTGACAGCTTCATCTGACGAACTGAATTTTACTTTTCCATGAAGAGCAACAGAATGTCAACGACATGTATTTTGTCTAGGCATTGAACAAAAAAAAGCAATGACAAAGCCACAAAAACATTTGCTTACATAAAAACAAAAAATTAGCACTCTGGATTATTCGGTTGTTTAAAGCAGTATTAAGAAGTGGAACTAGCAAGTTGGCTTGCTAGTCTATCCCAGCAATGCAAGTAAACCTAAACCTAGCACAGAGAGTATAAGACTCTTTACGTTTTAGTAGGTTTGACCTTAGGCTTTTCAAAAGTATCGGTTTACCATTTTTGGCGTGGTCACATATCGCGTATGGCAACCCAAACTCTTTTGGTGAGATAATTTATGAAAGCCTGATAAGTTTAGGAACAGGCCGATAATTGTCTACTCAGTGAACCGAATTCAAAGAGTCGTTTCACCAGTTCTTCGAGACGTCAATATGAAGGTTATAGCAAATAGGCAGAGGATGGCAAGCTGACGATAAAACAACAGCTAAAATCAAAATTACATGACAAAGTGCCAATTGACCAGCATAAAGTCGATCATGTATTATGACGTCACATTCTGATACCCTTGTGACGTTAGTATTTGTTGACGTCAAATTGTAATACACAAATCAACCTCGTTTTCATCACACTAATCGTGATAGGACGAAGGGCACATCTTCTCAATTCTCATGTCAACTGCGCCAAAAAGGATTGTTGCAGAAGAATTGACGAAGCATCCATTTCAAAGCCTCTGCCAAGCAGAAGCACAACTTGTGTCAATAGAAACGTCATGGTTACGGCTACTCCTAAGCAACCACATCTTCTTCTTGCTCTTCTTGATCAACCTCTTTCTGATTCAGGGGATCCACCATCTCGCGATCACAATTTGTGCTGGAGCCATTTTGTATGGGCTCCACCGCACTTTGTGGGAAGGGTTCATCTTTATCTGGAGTGGGAGAATTGTCTTTTTTCAACGTCGTGATTCTTTCTGTGATTCCAACTGGACATTGTTGTAAATCTTGATTGTTGTCTTCCATTGCTTCGAGTTTAACTGATAGCATTGCTTCGTTATCTACATCCTCCTTCAATCCATTCACAGACGTGTCCAAGGAGTTGACCTCTTCCTTAACGCTGCGAATGGGGAGCTCAATAAAATCTTTAACACCTCCAGCATCGCAATCGGCATCTCCAGCAGGGGAAGCTTCAGATACGGAATCCAACATCTCGACATCCTTATCTGGAAAAACGTTTGCCACCAAATCTTCTTCTCCAGCATCACTTGGACTTTTAGATGAACCTGGCTCCAGGATGTCTGGAAAAGAAAAGTCCTGATGTCCAGCATCTTTGTGTCCAGGATTTCCCGCGGACAGGCCTGCTATGACGTCAAGCAACCGGTTCCGCTTCTGCGGTTTCACTTTCCTTGTTGGTCTCATGGTGGTGGTAGAGGACATGATGAGAGGCTTTTCATTGGAAGAGCCAGCCATGGAGTCAATATCACTTGCATCTTGAATGTCGATGTCTGCATCTCCCGAGGAGATTTTTCTGAAGATTCTGTCTAATGTTGACATTTTATCGTTTTGTGAAGACTCTTCTCCGTCGAACGATGCGTCATCTTCGGAAACAGGAGATGTTTTTCCAGAATCAATATCTTCTTCTGAATATTCCTTATCTTTGACGGTATCCTAAAAGTAAATGATAGAGTTGGATAAATTGTTGAAAACATTAAAAAAGTGTTCAACGATACCAAAGCAGAAACGGCTAAATGTCATAAAAACATAGATAACTACAGAATATAGATAAAACATAGATACATGAGATAAAAAATGTTTACAAGCAAAAGCAGCACAGCCTCTTGTGCTGATGCTCGTGAAAAAATATTGAGGTATAAAATACTTCCAATTTTCGTTAAGGATCCACTCTAGAATAAGATAGAAAATGTATTTTTTGCTCTTGCTTGGACCAAGGTCACGACCATAGCTTACAATTTCAATAATCTGTGCTAAAATGGGATATTCTGTAACATTACTTCAATATTATTATAAAACAATATTTTGCGTTCTTCAGGAGACTGCAAACTAGGTTACAGCAAAATGATGAGAATGACAACCTGGTTTGCAGTCACCAGAAAAACCAAAATATTATTTTATAATTAAATGCCTGGTGAACAATTTTATTCTGTTTAGTGTTACTTCTATTGTCTTAAAAAAACAGAAGTTCATCTGACACCACTCTACCAATGCGTCAAGAAATGGTGAGTTTTCGGTATTATCAAAAGAAAAACCTGTTCTTGCTTTATCCATGCGCCAGCATTTGAACCACAATGTTCCATATGCGAGGTATAAGTAGCCTTGTCTAGGAAAGCTGAGTTACACAACTTGCAGAAGTTCCACGATCCCTTGCTGCTAGATGACGCTGGAGAAGAGCTGACTTCCTGTGTACAAGTATTACGTCATAAGCGGGTGAGGTAATTTGCAATTTCAAATCTAAAAACATCTACACAAAAGCCTGCTAACAGCGTGAGGTTTCGAATGCTGGCACAATAACATGGACAATTAGACATCCTTCCACATGTCTGTAATGGGTACTATGAACAGGGGTTCCACTCAAGATTTTCCTATTTTTTTTTGATTTTATGCCAAAAAAGTCAACATTTTTATGATTTTTTATGATTTGTTTTGGTTATTTTATGATTTTTTTTTATGATTTTTCATCAAAATTTTATGCTTTTTTATGATTTTCGATTCTTGCTTTAGCTGCTTGAAGACCTTTCCGATCCAACGCTTTGTTTGACAATGCCTCCTGAAGCTTTGCATGCCCATTTCCAATAATTTCATCAGCAGCTTTAATGCTTGCTTCAGTTTTTTTAATTTCATCTTCAATTTTTTCGATTCTCTTTTGTTTTTCTGCCATATTGTTGGCTTCGACAGTAGCCTAAGCACTTTCTTTCTCTTTTCTCAATTTTTCATCCAGAGCTCTTTCCTGCTCAAGGTCAGCCATATACTTTTGCACGAGCACCCTTCACTTCTGAAACTAGTGTTCTGTTAATGGGAAAGTTTACTTCATCATCATACCGATTTAGTTCATCTTCCACCATTCTCAGTGCAACAATTGTGATTTCTTTAAGAGAACTTCTATGTGAATCAATCAAATGTTTATGGAGGAGAAAATGGAGAAACCTCTTTCAGGACTGGCATTACCGTGACTTAATGTTAGAAAACATTTCGCCAGACCAAATAGTTGCGAATATTTTTTTATCCCAGCATCATCTAACAGGCCTCCAATTTTTGTCCAATAATAGTCAATTCTCTTGTAGGAAGACACTTTTGGTAGGGGTGTTACTGTTATACCACATTTGATTAGTGCTTGAGTCCAGTAAGAAGATTGGGAATTGGTGTATTTGTTACTTTCAAGATCAGTCTTTTAGTAAAACTCATCTAGAATATCCTCAGATTGATACCGTAACCACTGCAGTCTTGCCTCATCATAAAGCTCTTCTCTTGAATCAGATACATCAATTGCATGGCACTTTTCAAGGCAATTGGATACTGTCCAAGTTGGACTGATGATAGAAGTTGTAGCTCCAACAACATTTTTTTTTCTGGGTGCAAAAATTGTGCCTGCTTAATAACAGATGAATGTAATGGCAAATGATGTAAACTAAAAGGTAACTTGTAGCAACCACAAAAAAGTTTAGACAGTCAGATTTAAATTTCTTCTTGTCAGCTTCAGTAAAGACTGCAATATCACTGACTAAAATTTTTTCTCGTGTTTCAGCATAAATCAAGTTCAACGGCTTCTGAAGTTCTTTGTTTGTGACATCAAGCACAAGATTTTCTGCCTCTGTGGATGGTATGTTCTTCTTTTTGATAAATTTACTAAGCAAAGCCGTGATCAGATAGCACATTGCTGAGTAAAGAATGTGAATCAGTGGCTCTTCATATTGGAACAGAACTAAAAACCGTTCAAAGTCACCAGAAGCAAATGATACAAATGAAATATAAGCTTCAATCAGATCCTTTAATGCTTCTGAAATCCTTTTGTATCTCTGGGTGGATGCAATGTTTGACTTGAATTTTTTTTTGCTTAGGCAAAACCTTCAAGAAGTAAGTCACAAGTCCCACTCAAGATTTAAGGACATGTCCGCCTTGAATTTCGAGGCCTGAGTAACACATTGCTTGTAAATGCCTCTACGCTTTTTCCCAAAACATTGCTGTCAAATTATCCTTTCACCATTTTCCCACAATAACTGCAATGTCTTGAAATCTTGTAAGTGTCTATTTGTCTATGTCTAACAGGGTTGAGAAAAACCCGTTTTTTTGGGGGGTTTTATTTAAAAAAGATGCAAAAAAGGTAGATTCATGCTTATTTCACCTCAAATACTACTTTTTACCAATGAAGTGCCTCTCACTCACAGTACATGCTGGCATAACTCAATAAAATAATGCCCTAGGGCTGTTTAGCTATGAGGCCTTCTTGCATAAATGAATTTTAGTGTAGTACAAAGTGGCATTACTTGATTTTTGTGTACAGAAATATCCACTGTGTTTTCAATTTATCCTTGGAAATTTCCTTCACAATCACATCCTTAAGTCCTAATTTGAAGTTTGTTTTAAGTACCTTGTAGTACTTTAGTTCATTTTTTCAATTTTCTGATAAAAATTGGACAAATATGATGCTCTGGGTTTTTTATGTTTTTTTTTGTTTTTTTGTTAAGTGGGATTTTTGGGTCGGGTAAAATACCGACAACCCTGATGTCTAATGATGTTTAAAGTGCCCCTGACAGGTTGGATCCAAGTATAGTAACTTTTTAAAGCATTTCCTAGCGCAGAATTACACTTAGCAAACTTTTTAATCTTAACCTCGTGGCTCGACTGGTTAGGGCGTAATTTAATCAAACGACTGCTCCGCAGCGCCACCACAAGCGAAACTCCATATTTCACTGCTCTGGGACGACTTTGGTGGTATTACGTCATCCTAAGTGGACGTCGTTTGCAATGGATGAAACAAACGCTTCCTAGATGTAATTGGTGGATCACAGTTTGGTCGGAGTTGGTACAAGCGGTTGCTTTTTTCGAAGATTTATTGTTTTTTGCAGTTTAATAAAACTGTACTGGATACGTTCCTACAAAACCTAAAATAGACTTGAAGTGAAAAATAAAGAAATCGTACGAATCATCATTCATATTTAATTCATCATCACTATTCAAAAATAAATAAAAGTCCTCTCTCTCTCTAATAATGTGCCTTCAGTTGGCCATTGAAATCCTGTGTAACGGCAATCTGGATCTGGAAAATTGTTTCGGATTCGCCAAACAATGCATGACGGCACCACAATCCGATTGTTGCTTCCGAGAGCATCACCTTGTAGTATACACTCCAACACATGCCTGTAGGCATTTTTACTTGAGTGGTATTAACAAAATCATCTTCAGTGAAGTGAACATATACGACTATTTTTGTATGGCCCATCCCACTTTCGAACACTTGAAGAAAACTTTGACCATTTTCTTCTCAGTACCTTGTTTTGTGGGAAAGTGGGAAAAGAAAGCACACGGTCTTTGTCACTGACAATGTCACATAAACAGCAATTTGTAGGCATTGCCTCAATCATAAATTAAAGGTACTGTTTGTGAGATACCGTACTGTTGTTACACTGCAAATGGCTATAGCCAGATTAGGACAAATAAAAAAGTATGAAAAGTGTAGCCCTATGAAACTGCAATTTCAATTGAATTGAGATGCTGTTTGATAAAAGTAAACTCAACCTATTTGATCGAAACCTAATAGTAGTAATAAGTTCACTTTTTCATTTCGGTAATTCTTAATTTGCACATGCTTTAGATTTAGACCAACAGAGCCCTACACATTCACGTTTTGCAGTAGCCGTACCATACTTTACCAAGTCATCACAGAGAAAGAATGTATCCTTCCCGCTTACTGTGACGTCACAGCGGTGTTGCCGTTTTTATTTTCGCAATTGACTGAGTGCCAGATTCGCCGATGTCAACGAAAGTTTGCAAGCGTGTAACTTAGTAGCCTGTTGATATTTTTTACGATTTGCTGGTCAGGGAAGTTTGTTAGTGTCATCTTTTTGGTATCTTAGGTAAATTTAGCGAATTTATTTACCTGTCAGAGGCACTTTAAAACATGCAATGGAAGTATCTAGCTACGCTCCTTTTCTAATTCCAGCTCCACAGGCAACGCTGGACTTGATTACGCAACCACATGTTATCCTAAATCAGCGTATTCAACAGACGGCATCACAATCGTTACACAAATAATTATGCTGTTATCATGGTTGGAACTGTTACACATTATTACACTATATCCTTTTTTTGATTTTTACTTGCTCAGTTCTCCATCACAACTAAATTTTATGATTTTTTATGATTGTGTCTAAATTTTTTGCTACTTTATGACTTTTTTCAAATCAAGCAAAATTTTATGATTGTTTATGATTTTATGCCGAGTGGGATCCCTGTTATGAAGGAATTTACCAATCAATAATTAAACATTGATTAGTCAATCGAGCATCGAACTAAATGAAATTATGTTATTTGGTCTCTGGTTAGGTTAAGGTTGGTCATTTTAAAACCAGTCCTAAGTATAACTTGAGTAGAGAGGTTGTTTTTTCAACTATAAACATTAAACAGGCATAGGCTCAGCAACAAATACGACATTTAATGTCATAACACAAAAATAAAATAAAGTGAACGTTTTCGACCATATACTCGTACATTACAGTACATATAGTCCTTTTCAAGCCTTTAAAAGAAAAATAATTATACATAGCTCAAGAAAATACTAGAGAAACACAATATAACATCGCAATTATTGTTTAATCTAAACATTGAAAGACTGCCTATCTTGCTCACATACAAAATAACTACACAACGGTGTCCGACGTTTTCTTCGTAAACAGTTCTTCGTAAAGTTAATTCTTTGTAAAACAATTCTTCCCAAAGCATTTATTCGTGCATGCAATGGAGATTTGATGTATACGAAGAAATGCTTTACGAAACATTCTTTTACGGATTTCATTTCACCAACAACTGTTTACGAACAATTGAGTGACCTAAAGGTAGAGTGGCCCAAGTCGAAAATCTTCATTTTGAGTAAATCGACTTCAAAGTTAGGCACTTTTTTTACTATGAAGGTGAAGTTGAATCTATCCAGTGAAGTACAGGGAATAATTCATATGACTACAAAAATTTTTTCGGAAAATTGTGTGGTCATATGACGTCACGTTTTTTTTTTATTAGCTTTTTTTATACTTGGGTCACTCTACTGTTTGTATTTTTAGCGAAAAAAAGTGACCCAAGTTTACTTGGTTTTGCAAAAATTCATAATTTCCCAACAGTAAACTGGCCCATCTAAAAAAATTCGAATAAAAAAAAATAAATAAATGCATCTTTTAATGAAATTTTATCCACTGGATAATTGCAACGCATATTTTTGGATTGGGGAAGGATAAATTTGACTTACGCTTAATATAATGAATCGTTTGGCAAGCAACTGGTACCAAAAATTTTCGTAAAAACGTTTTTACTTCAAAGTTCAGCATTCTGATCTAGCTCATGACATCATCAAAACTCAATAAGCAACCATAAATAAAACGGTACACGATCTGGGCGAAACCCTCTTGGGCGACGGACCATGTGGGCGACGGTAACGAAAGTTTAGCCGTTTAAAACAGTGGTGACCTATATAATTTATCTAGTTGCTTTGCGGCGTTACTGTTCATCGTGAAGCTTAAGAGAAACCCCTAAAAAAAAGAGCCAAACGAAGACCTCCCAAGAGGAATGGCCAAAAAGTGGTTGACATCAGTTTTGAACGCTCCTTAACCGTTATCGAAACTTGTCAGTCGCAATACCGATGTTGATGGTTGTTGTATTTCCAGACGTTTAATATAAAATAAACAATAATAATTGTAGCGATAGCCAACCAAGTGAGAAAACCATTTACCTCTTGTTACTTACTGGTTTATGTGCACAAAAACAACTCAATATATATCAAGAAAGAAACGCAAAGCAATCAACTGAGGAACGTGGTACAGAACACTCAATTGATTACACGCGCAGTGCGGTGGTAATCAATTCCAACGTCTGTACCAGAAAACGCTGAACTGTGATTATGTAGTGACGCTGGTCACGAGTTACATATATTCAACGTAGATGACGACTATAACAATGGTGCATTCTGTTGAAACATTTTTCGGTATAAGCGACAGGCAGAAGAATCATCCGGCAACCACTGCAAAGTTCTGATTTCGTGTTACTTCAAGTCTTAAAATGTAATGACTGTCAGTCACAATGTGTTCTGTGAACTGCTGATCTCTAGAGCAGCAGTTCTTAACTTTTTGCCTTGTCGGCACCACCTTGAAATTACCAACCAGTTCTCGCACCCCCTCCTAGGATTGGCTGAAAAGTAATAGTCGCCTACAGTTCGAAATTTTTGTTGAAACCTGGTAAAACAACTTTGCTTCTTACGTCATATTATAACAAACCTTGATAATTCAGCATCCCCGCACCGCCGAGGCACAGGTCTCGCACCCCTTAGTGGTGTGTGCACCCCTAGTTAAGAGCATTCGGATTAAAAACTATCAGTTGACGTTCAGTAGCAGAGGACACAGCTTGTATTAACCACACGCAAATTAGTAGCTTTTACTGCAGTAAATGATTTTATTTTAAGTGCCCACGTTCATTACATGAAGTCACACGGAATCAGAACTTTGCAGTGGTTGCCGGATGATTCTTCTGCCTGTCGCTTATACCGAAAAATGTTTCAACAAAATGCACCATCAGCATCGGTATTGCGACTGACAAGTTTCGATAACGGGAAAGGAGCGCTCAAAACTGATGTCAACCACTTTTTGGCCATTCCTCTTGGGAGGTCTTGGTTTGGCTCTTTTCTTAGGGGTTTCTCTTAAGCTTCACGATGAACCGTGACGTCGCAAAGCAACTAGATAAATTATATAGGTGTCACCACCGTTCCGAACGGCTAAACTTTCGCTACCATCGCCCACTTTGGCCGTCACCCACATAAGCCGTGGCCCACTTCGACTGTCGCCCAAGAGGGTTTCGCCCAGATGTCGTGTACCGAAATAAAATGCTGTAACTTTCACTGCAATCACATATACAACAAGTATTCTCTGAAAAGAATTGTAAATTGATTATACAAGTACATGCTTCCGTACATTGCTGAAATAACTATATGACTGGTGTACACTGTACACTGTACAGGTATATTAAATTGATCTACATCGGTTTATAAATATTTGCATGTTTCCGTTTTTCTATTGGTATCCTCAGTAGCATTAAAAGTAAAGACATGTGCTCATTGACGATTCACTCTAAAGTTTTCAATGCAAGTGTAAATGACAATATGTAAAACCCGGTAGCATGGAGTGAAAATGGAAAGCAATATTCCAGTGGTTCAAGGATAAACCCGATAAAAACTTCCCTTGCCCTGTAACCAGACAATTATCTCATTAAATTTCAGTATGGGCTGTTGGTATCAGCTATTGTATAATGCGAATAAAGAACCAACAGAGAGATGGGAATTAAGTTCTATTTTGTTAATGTTATGGAATTTATACACTCATAATATTTTATGTTATGCATGTTGACTGATGATGATATTTTGTCAATCATATTGCATTATGTATGTATGCTACAACATGCACTGCCTTAGCTTGTTCAAAGTTCAACACGAATCCTGCGCTAAATTGGAACACTTTCACTATAGATAAGACTCTAGTTACATTCCCAAATCACCTTCCAAATACTTGTTCCAGATTCTCATTTTGCGAAAGCTTTCTTAGCACACCACCTTACAATCCCAAAAATCTGGAGAAGAGCTTTAGTACGGTAGTTGCCATCCTTGTTGTATATGTGATTACTTGTTGTATAATGTGATTACCTCACAAGCCACTGGAGGACCCAAGGAGTTATCGTCCGATATCCCTACTCTGTGTTCCTTTCAAAAAGTCTGGCTGATCTATGCCCGCGTCAACTCAATCATCAACCCGCTCCTTCTAAAAGAGCAAGCTGGATTTCGGCGCGGAAAATCCACCGTCGATCAGGTTACCCTCTTGACCCAAACATCGAGGACTGCTTTGAGGCAAAAAAAGGCCGGTGCTGTCTTTCTAGATCTCACAGCTGCCTATGACACCGTATGGCATCGCGGCCTTACTTGCAAGCTGCTTTACCTGCTTCCTGACCGACATATGGTCCGTGTGATTATGGAACTTGTCAGGAATCGAAGCTTCACCCTCACCACTGGCAACTCACGGAGAAGCAGACTGAGACGTCTGAAAAACGGCGTCCCACAGGGATCGGTCCTGGCTTCAATTCGTTTCAACATCCACACCCACAACCTGCCAACCACAGTCTCCGCAAAATGCGCTTATGCGGACGACCTGGCAATTCTCCACTTCACGAAGTCGTGGGAAATCTAGAAGACACCTTGAGCCAGGACATGCAATGCAAACCCTTTCAGCTTATCTCCAAAACTGGCGACTGAAACTCAGCATACCAAAAATGTGGCAGCAGCTTTCCACCTGCACAATCGGGAAGCTTATCCTGAGATACATGTCCAGAACAACGGAAAATCTCTGTCCTTCTGCCCTGAACCAAAGTACCTTATGGTGACACCAGACAGATCGCTCACGTACTGCCACCATTTGGTGTCACTGCGTAAGAAACTGACATTCCCGCGCTGCGCTACTTAAGCGCCTGGCAGGCTGTGTCTGTTCTAATTAGCAGACACTGTCTAGTGTCTACAGTATGCCTGTAATATAACAGCATAATCTTGGTGCGCAATGGCCCTTAGTATTCCTAGCGTTTGTTCTTTGCAGTTGCACGTGGAATTTCAGCGTCGCGAACACACTTGCTCGTTCGTATGCATTATGACACAACAATGCAGAGACAAATCCCCATTGACTTATTGTGGAACAGTACTGCAACGCTGGGTTTCCGACAAGTGTCATTGTTACCATGCCAACTCAATTTACTAAGTTGTGGAAGAGTATACTGTTATTACAGATGTTGAGCTGTTATTGCTTTTGTAATTTTCTTCACGTATTGCAAACCAAGTAAATGTGGTCCACTGTACTATTGGTTAGTTTTGATAACAAATACAAACCAAGTAGACTTGGGCCACTGTTGGATTTGTAATTTTTTTCAGTGATGAACCAAGTTTACTTGGATCATATTTTTTTCTAACGATAGAACTTCCCAATTTTCCCAAAAAAATTTCGCATCTTTTGTTGTTCCTATGGAAGCAAAAACTCATTTTCGGTCCAAGTTGACTTGGGCCACTCTACCTTTAGGTCACTCAATTGTTTTACGAAGAATTGCTTACGAAGAATTGCTTTACGAAGAATTGTTTACGAAGAATTCGCCTATAACCCTACACAACACAACGGATCAAGTAAGAGACTTAGGTTCAGAGGAGAAAGGACTATGTGTATGGGTGAAAACGTTCGCTTTATTTTATCTTTGTGTTATGATGTTAATTTGTTAAATGTCGTATTGTTGCTCAGCTATCTGTTTACAATCCTAAGTAATTCAGTAATTAAATGAAGCCAGGCGTTCGACTAAAACGCACAAGGATGTCTACGAAGCTTATGCAACTCAGTATGTAAGAATTAAATATAAAATATTTGTAACATAACGAAAATGTGCTGCGTTCAACACATTACGTCAATGGTTCCCAACCTTTTCTTGTAGTCATGGGTGATGTGAACAATATATTGAAAAAGGTATTTTTTATGTTTAGACTTGAAAAATTTGGCAGTTTTTTCAGGTATGACTTAGAAGGCATTAAAAGGAATCGGAAAAGCACCAAGTAAAATTTAAAAAAAATGGCGTTGGGCCCTTTTTGAATTTACGTATTCAATTCAAAAATCGATGGATTCACAAACACCTTAAAAAACATTTTCGGGCCCAAGCTCGGACCCCCACGTCATGTCATACCTTGCTCATCTCTGCGTCAACGGCTTCATCGTCGGAATTACTTCTTCCTTTGGCAGACGAGGACGGTTCCAAACAGCCTTTCTCGTTATAAACGATTAACTTACGCCGCACCATTGCATTCAGTTTCTGCGAGAAAGAAATTGCTTTTTAGCATCAGGTAATGACGTGATACAAAGTTGTGCCTTACGGCTAGCAAATGAGTCCTTTTTGACATTGTCTGCAGCTGTGAAATCAATGCCAAAAAAGACTAATTTTCTGACTGGGACTCGGATGCTGAAGACATTATTCATTCAAACAAATGTACAGTATGCATGTAGTGCACATAAAAGCGTTTGTTTGTCGCATCCAGGCTTAAACCTGGTGGTGAAAGATTTAGATTAAATGAACGGGAAGGCAAGGAAGACAATGTTTGTGTCTACCCTCAGGCATGCTTGTAAATGTCTCGCCAAAGACACAGCCACATGCTCTTGAGCGGTGTCGAACCAGCGCCCTTTCGAGTGCCGTACCAGGGCTCTCACCACTCGGCTATGCAAGTTTTCAACAAGCTTTACCTACAGTTTAGGCTATGACGGAAGCGACGGATATGACGTTACCTCAACTTCCACCGCATTCAGCGGGTAACTTCTCTTGATGACGTAGAATCCTTCATGTTCGCTAGCCTTTTGATGGGCAACTAACTTCGCTTTCGACACGGCACAGAAGAGGCATTTGGAACACCTGAAACAACAGCAGTCCGTGGGATTCTAGATGAGACAACTACACGTAGAAGACAAAAAAAAAACATGAATCTCAACAAATTAGAAGGAATTGTGAAAGACAAGAAGAATGAATTGCTGGAGGGATCAGAAAATGCAGTGACTCCACAGTTTGTCACAACAACACAACAATTTACGGATTAGATGGGATATAACAACAACAGTTTGGTTTAATTCGATCTCCATTTGTGGACGCATCACTCTGTATACAACTTTTGTTGTGTATCACTCAACAATCTACAAATGACAGTGGATGAAGTTATGGCGTAACTACCTAATAGGGTGCGGTGAAAAATTAAAATTTTAGAATTTCAACAAAAAGTATGTCTTAAATGGTGGCCCTACACCTAAAAACATGTCTGATGGTGTTTTGGAGTTGTTGCACCCCTAACTGTCCGTGCAACCTTGAAAAGTTGTATGCGGGGGGGCCAAAATCATAAAAAATAGCATAACTCATGATCCATGTGTCGTAGAAAGTTAATTTTTGGCTCTATGGAATCAGAAACACCATGTTTTTATTTGTTCCAAGAGAACTTTTAGCTCTAAGAGCAATAGAATTTAAGTTATGCTCAAATATCTAAATTTGAGACATATTGTGGGCAAAACTGTCACAAAATTGAAAACAAGTTTAGACAAACCAATGACAAAATTTAAACAAGAAAAATTTTCATTTCTGTCATGTGTCAGTGCTTGACTGTTGAGCTTACACTTCAAATTTCGATAATGGAGCACTGGCTTATAGTATACTGGTACTGTAGCCTACAAAACAATGATGCAAAATTGTGTATGATGCGCTCAAATAACTTTGGGACAAGAAACTCTGTAGTTTGGGCTAATTACCGGTACTTAAGCTAAGCTCTTTAAATGTTGTCACTTGACTAATCAACGTGTGGGACATTAATCATAAGGAATACATTACACAATCATAAGCAGTGCATCAGACAACACAATACGATGTGTTGTCAAATTTATTTTCTAAGAGAGTTTGTCGACAGTAAATTGATGCTTAGTATGAAACTTTTTCATAAGTTTTCTTGATTTGATTCGCTGGCGTATCATGCCATCTCGTTTTTCAAAACCAGCTACTGCTCCAGCAGCTTCAGTAACAAGCTTGACATGTCTCTCTACTCTTTGATTGTGACAGGGATGCTTTAAACTCAAAGGTTTGTCATACAGCACGTTTAAATCAGCATCACTTAAGTCCTTGACAGCAGGTGGCTCTGTGATGCTTTCGAGTGCCAAATTAGTAAGTTCATGATATGACTTTGCCTTGACATTAAGTTTTGGTAAAACAAATTTTCGAATTGCTTGGTTGGAATTATCAACATCTTCAACAATCACATCTTTTTCTTCTCGATGTCATCCAGAAGTAGAGCCATCTCGTAATGCTCGTATTTTATTTACACCCAATCTTCGAATATCATCATCCTCTTCACACAACATTGCAAGCAAGGTGTTTTCGTGGTGGCCAAAATAAGCATTTCTTTGAAGAGTTTTCAAGGCCTCATCTTTTACTTGCTGATTTTAAAATTTGATAACACGCTCGTCGTCGTCAACATTCTGAAGAAATTCTTGCTGTCATCAGAAATCTTGTTATTCAGTTTGATGTCAAACCAAGAAGAAAAATATACTTTCAAACAAAATTCAGCCAAAACTTTAAGGTTCTTGGATCTTCTACATCCAAGAGTTAACCACCGCGAGTGCACGATAGGTTCTACTTCCATAAATCTCAAATCCTCATCCACTTCTCCTAAAATGATGCACCAACAAATTCTATAAGCGTAGAATTGGTCTGAACTTAGATCATCAGTAACGTCATTTGGTAAAGTCGGAAAAGTGGAATATGGTGGTGGCTGAAACTCTGCAATAAGCCATTCGGAAACTGAACCGCCAATTTCTTTTCCAATTGCACCAGAAAAGCTGTCAGGACTTTTTGTGCAACCATCTAGTAAGGAAAAAATCGTAATGGCAGTTCATTGCAATGAAGTAAACAAATTACCCATTGCAATGGGCGTTGAAGGTGTCTCTCCAGGTTTACAATACAGCCATTGATATTGCCAGTGTTCACAGCAGTTCCATCAGAACCAATAATTTTCAGTTTATGCTCCAGATCAGTTCCTGACAAGACATTATACAAATTTTCAGCAAGTGTTTCTCCTTTACTATTGCTTGTTGTAAAGTGTGTCGAATAAACTAAGTCCTCTGGCTCACCCACAACAACAATGTAGTGTTCTTCCAATTGTGTAGACATTGAAGTTTTTCCTGTTTGTTCTTTTACCAAGGTTAGAGTTAAATCCTTTCTGCCATCAAAATAAATCGCATCAACCAGCTGAAAAAGTTCTCTTCGTTTACTCTGATTTCTGTTCTGAACTTTTCTCGTTCTCTTGGGCCTGAAATTCGATTTTTACACGTAACTTAAATTCTATTGCTCTTAGAGTTAAAAGTTCTCTTGGAACAAATAGAAACATGGTGTTTCTGATTCCATAGAGCCAAAAGATAACTTTCTACGACGCATGGATAATGAGTTATGCTATTTTTTATAATTTTGGCCCCCCCGCATACACCTTTCCAAGGTTGCACGGACAGTTAGGGGTGCAACAACTCCAAAACACCATCAGACATGTTTTTAGGTGTAGGGCCATCATTTAAGACATACTTTTTGTTGAAATTCTAAAATTTTAATTTTTCACCGCACCCTACTACCTAAATCCGTCATTTTTACATTGATTCAACGTCTGCAGACGTTGAATCAATGTAAAAGTGACGGATTTTGCTGTCTGTGATATTGTCTCAACGGTATCCAACCTAAAAGGGTAATCCCCCACGTGCTTTCTTCCGTGACAGACGATGGCCATGACGTCTTTCGAAACAAAAGAACAGAACTTGCACTTGGCTACCGACACAGTTTCGTCCCCTCGCAACTTTTGCATAGTGAACGGCTTGTAATGATGAGGAACGATTCCCGTGTACTTCCCAGTCAAGCGGTGGAGCTTCGTCGGCTCCGAAGAGGAAGAGCTGGTTCCTTGCTGAAGAAACAATGGATTGTTAAGCAACAAAATATGTTTCACACATGAACAAAGCGTTGGCAAAGGATGGATAATGCAATAGAGCCGGAGTTCAACAACACTTCACTGTAGTGGTGTCACTGATAAGTTTTAATATTAAAAATGTAGTAAAAAAATAGAGAACCAAAATGTAGATACTAAACTTTTCAGCTGTTCAGTAAACTATTGTTTTCAGTTATTGAAAATGAAAACAGTTAAGTTTTAGAAACGTTTGCTGAAGATGAATTTCGTATCTACATTTTGGGTTCTTTTGTTTTAAGATTACATTAACCAGTCATTCCAACCATTTTGTTCTTATATTCAAAATGGTTTCAGAAAACTACTCCAAGAAAAAATGTAATGACAACCCAAATACCTTGGCACAAGACTTCCTCATGATGTGTTGGCGCATGTGCGCGGAAGAGTTGAAATTGCGACCGCACCAAGTGCAGGGGAACTGGAGGGAGTTCTTGTGCTTCCACAAGTGTCTCATAAAGCGGAGCTGGCCGGATACTTGGTTGGAGCAAATGTAACATTTGTACACGGTTTCAATTGGCATTTCGCTGGACATGGACGCCTGAGGGTGACGAGAAAAACGGTCAGTGTTTAGTTGAGACTTAAAAAACAAGCGTTGCACGACCACAAAAGCAGTCATTTTCACTTTGATTCAACGTCTGCAGAAGTTAAATTAATTTAAAAACGAAAGGCTTTGCTTAGTTTTGTTTCAACAAGTTGCTTTTTTGGCTTGAAATGAATTTAGATTGCAAAAGAATTTCCGATCGATTTTAGGTTAGAATGAATCCAACAATCGTTTCAATGAAAAAAGTTTTGTCTCTTACCGATTGGTAAGATTGGTAGAGAAGTTCAGAATAGTTTCTTGTCAATTTCGATCTGGAAAAAAATGAGCGTCCATTTTTGGCATTGTCTCCCATCTTCTGAACAACTGTCAAAGTAATAATTAAAATAAAACTGTTTTCCCACACTACGGGGCTAAAACCTGGTCAAAATGAAACCAGATAGCAGAACATCATTGAGCCTCATACACTGATCAATTGTCCACGCACTTAAACAATCTTCTTTAGCACAACCAAATTAAACGAAACCGGATGGTGCGGTTACTCAGACAGCGAATAAGTATCTTTTTACCGACGTTGAATCAATGTAAAAATTGACTGATTCGCTGTCTGGAAAACGATACAAAATTTTTGTTTTACAAGTCTGCCACTAGGCACCTGCTTGGGTTTTCTTGACTGTGATAACGGCAAGCTTGTGAGAGTTGGTGTCGCAGTGACGGTTGTAGCGAAAGAGTGTACAAAACGTCTTATTGCAAACATCGCAAGAATACCTGTTTTAGAAAATACCCAAGTTCAAGCAACAAGCAGCTTCAACAGGAAGCACAATGAACGTATCATAGAAAACGGCGGTATGATATTGCTTGTTTTTCTATGTTGCAGTTGCTTTTTAAGACAGTGGAGAAAATAAAGGTTATAACTTAAAGCAATTAGCTTCATTTATTTCATGAATACGTCTCCGGTATACACAAAAGAAGATCAAGTCACCGCATGCACTCTCCCTACACCACGTACCGCGAGTTGAACAAACTGATTTCTGGCTCAAAAATGGATTGCTTTATATCTGCTGACTCATGCACTATTATAGAACATAGCAGAAGCTTACTCAGCTAAAAAATCTGTTTCATGCGAAGTAGGCAACAATAAATGGCTGTTGGTCTTACGTTTTGGATTGTTGCTGGCTCGCTTCTGAGATCTGCTCTCCGACGTCATCATTCAAGCGTTCATCGTCACTGGATGAAACCGGTTTTTAATGATTGCCAACGACAGATTATTACACAACAATGGGAAACTCGACAATTACGGCAAGTCGAATTTGTTTTTACCACAGCAAAAATATGATACAAGATTGTGAATTTTCCTTAAAATATTAGACTACGTGCGTGACATAACCAAAAAGGCAAGATTTAGAACAAAAGTAATCGGATAATTTCTTTCAAAATAGGAACTTACCTTGAAAATGTTGGAGCAGGAGAACCGTGGCTCACTGATTTGGTTAGGCCTGTAAAGCCAAAGCGTGCAATTCAAACACTCACGAGTCATGATAGTCAATCCCACATCAATACACGCATCTCTAATGCACCTAGCAACCACGAGTTGGTAGAACAGTCTGATACTATTTGTAGTTGTATTTTTTTTATGAAAGAAAAGTTATCTTCACATAGTTTCAATTTTGCAGCAATTGTTCGTCACAGCCTTGGCAACCTTCACCCAGACAGCAAAATCCGTCATTTTTACATTGATTCCACGTCTGCAGACTTGTTGTCTGGGTATAGATCGCTATGGTAGAAATATAATAACATTTTTGTGCAAACACTTAATTAAATACAAACAGAAACTGACCCTCACCGTCCTGCAACGTTTGGCCGATATTCTGCAGGGGCGAATACAACAGTTCCTCAACGGCCGAGGCACGACTAGCCAGGTGGTTCTCCTTGACAAATCTGTCGAGTCTCTGTAGTTGCACGTTCACCTCATCGTCAGTGTCTCGGTCGGAAAGAACGCCTGGAGCAAATGACAATCACTTGCACGGAGACTCGTCACAAGCCAAGGCAGCAAATCAGTCGCTTTTTACATTGATTCAACGTCTACAGACGGTAAATAAATGTAAAACGACTGATTTATGATGATCAACGTAATTGTGACTCTGAAAAACTGGTATTTACCGGTTAAGGTTTTGTTGCTAATGCTTTTGAGCACCAGGCCAAACGAGCAAATCAGCCCTACTTTTTACATTGATATAACGTTTACAAGCCTTGAATTCAATGTAAAATAAGGAGTGATTTGTTGGTAACGTATGGTAGTGCAAAAACAATTGTAAAAAAGATATTGCTCATGAAAGAAAACGTGACACAAACTTAATCTTACCAATTAAAATGCACTGTTCCGAAGGCAAAACTGGATTGATAAACTTGTATTTGTACTTGAGCAAAGGAGCCCTGGAAAAATCAACGAAGAATGAAAATGCCAAGACTCAAGAAGCACAGAGCTAATGGCAAAGACATCTTTAAAATAGTTAGTTCTCAAACTTTTTCAGCTTGTGACACAATAAAACGATAAAAAAAAAAGGCTCCAGTCGTACTACAGAACAAAGTTGCTTTAAAATGCAGTATTGTATAAATTTTCATGCAATGGGTGTGTTTGTTTTTTGTTAACATGACAATCACTCTTATTGTATCACCAAGGCAATAGACAAATACAATAATGTTATCAGTTATCGTTATCCCATGGATAGAGTATCTTCAGCAAGGCCGGGTTCTAACACCAAGAGGTTATTCTTATAAATTACAAAACGTTCCACGGCACACAGGCTGAATAACACTGCTCTATAAAGTCCACATTACACGTTAAAAAGACGGCGCACATCGCAGTCATATGAGCAATTACCGAGAGTAAAAAGGCCACTAGTTGATATTCATAACATGTAAGAGATAAACATACATAGCCAGAGCTTGTCGTATGCAAGCAGTAAGCGAGCAGTGCTTCTTGTACAAGTCATGGAAGGTTTTCGCCACAGTACGCGGCGCCATCCCGAACTCGACAGAACGCTTTGTGACAGATTTCCCTGAAATTGAGTGGCTTCATTAATTAATATTCAATTTGATCAAGGTTAATGTCTGGCTGCAGAAGATTCGATTTTAGTTATCAAGAAGGCAAGGAAGCCAATATTTGTATACACAGTTACACACAGGATAGTATTAAGCATCATATACACAAAAAGCTAAGCAACGCAGCCAGATTTAACGTATTTATTTGTAAACATTCACCGAAAAATTACATTAAAACAAATTTGATATCGAACCGGGCTTTGTGTGTTTACGGTACAATAAGACATACTCTCTACCAAAGTTGATTACTTAAGTGCTGACAAGACACATACCGACGCAGCGGCCTTGCGCTAAGTGGGTGTTGAACTCACGTTCTGTACAACGTCAGTTGAGGTTCACATGACGAGACTACACAGTCGACATTCAAACATAAATTACCAAAACAGCGTTTGAGCTCAAGAAAACAAATATTCAAGATGATGATGATTGTGAAGTAATAATATCGCCCATTAAGCGTTTGGATGAATTGACTGCGACTGCCACGTGTGAAGAAAAATATACCTCTGTTATAAGTCAAGTGGCATTAAAATACACAATTAAACTCAAATTGAACTTTCTAAACTAAGATCTTTTAAAAAGTCACGAGACGAAGTAGTTTAACACAAAACAAACTAAGTATTGTGCATTGATATGACAATACACGAATTTATGCAAGCTGAAGGAATTTATGCATGCTGAAGGAATTTATGCAGGCTGAAGGAATTTATGCATGCTGAAGGAATTTATGCAGGCTGAAGGAATTTATGCAGGCTGAAGAAATTTATGCAGGCTGAAGGAATTTATGCATGCTGAAGGAATTTATGCAGGCTGAAGGAATTTATGCAGGCTGAAGGAATTTATGCATGCTGAAGGAATTTATGCAGGCTGAAGGAATTTATGCATGCTGAAGGAATTTATGCATGCTGAAGGAATTTATGCAGGCTGAAGAAATTTATGCATGCTGAAGGAATTTATGCATGCTTAAGGAATTTATGCAGGCTGAGGAAGCAGTACACAAACGTGATAAGCTGTTCCATGGTCATTGAAAAACCAGAACCAAACTCAGAATTTGTAGAAGATATGAAATGATTGCTGCCATCTCACGCTCACCTTGCACGACCACACTGTGAGTGGTGTACTTCGGTATGTTTTGAGAGTTTTGGAAGTCGAGAGGCACTCGGGTGGAGATACGCCTGTACGGTGGGGTGGCTTTTTGGATTTGCTGAAATGTAATGACGATTTACGCATGGGTAAAAGAGTGTTGGTTTTAAACAGCAAGATGGAAAAACACATTTAGAACTCACCCTATCTGGTGGATTTGGTTTGATTAGAGCTGGAAATAGAAAAAAAAGCGTTTTACAACGGAATAAAATTTCGGACCAATGAGAAGTGACACTCTTCTCCTCATAGAAGTGTGGGTGTGGTAAGAACAAACTAAGAATGATTCAATTTTTTTGTTTATCAAGTAGAGCAGAACGATTAGTGACGATCTACCAAGAAAATAGTTGTATTTTTTCTGGTGAGCTGATGCGAAGAAAAAACTTTCTGATATCTCTAAAACAAGAAACGTCATTAAGCGCAAATGCTCAGGTTTTGCCTTTGTTATCAACGTGACAAGAACGTAGAACAGCTGATGAAGAAAATAGTCACTACAATATGAGATACATATCACTATCAGTCGAGTTACAAACGAAAAAAGGTGGCAAACTTTTGTAAGATTGAAACCTTAAACGGACATCCCAGACTGCAAATCAGTCGCTTTTTACATTGACTCATAATGTAAAAAACGACTGATTTGCTGTCTGAAATATGTTTAACTTTAAGCAAAAGGTTACAAGTATGTAGCTCGCTCAGCCATAAACTCCAAAGCAACAATGAATTGGATATACCTTTGGATGGAAGCTCAATAGGAGACACCTGCACTTTCGTCTGCTTGACTTGTGAAAACGCAGAAGCCTGTAAACGAGCATAAAACATTTCACCAACTGCCACAACAGCACATAAAATGTTGAGAAAAAAAATCCTGGTTTAGGCGACCAAATTGTTCACTTTTTCCACTACACATCGACTTGTTTGCTTACTTCTTCTTTAGAAACTTTTTGTGAATCAGGACAAAAAGGTTATGCAGAATGAAGTCGAAAAGTTTTCAACTTGAGAATGAGTACCAGACCGCACACTAACAAATCAAACTGAAACACACCAAATCCAACACTCGAGCTAGACCAAAAATACTTGCAATGTTAAGCCTAAAACGTACAGCTTGAGCAAGAGAAACTTCTACGCCCTGTTGCATTGCAACAAGCAGTGGGTGTCCTTGAATGCTCGATGGCAGTTAAAATTATTCCATTTAATAAAACTGCAAATGAGGTCGCCATTACGTTTATGAAAACTTAAATCGTTATTAACTTATCACAAAAACATCTCAATTTTTGAATTGGAGTGATTTCATCTAAGTGACAGTTGAAACAGAATCACCCCTTTAAAAGTAGCCTATTTCATTTTTTAAGCGGAACATAGAGCTATTTTGTTTTGTAAATGAACAAAATCCATTTTCAACAACATCTACGTTTCATGCAGAACTGATAAAATAAAAACTGAAGAAAAGAAATGGTGTAAATTTCACTTACAATGGAAACAGATGAAGCGGCAGGTGCCAACGCCACCACACTGTTGGTTAATGACGTTACTGGCCACACAAATTCATTTGACGTCTGCTTGATAGAAGCCTGGAACAAGACGTACAGAATGTTACAATCAGTTCCGATGATCATATCCATTATCCAAGCCTCTTGGGATGACTTTATATTTTTACAGCAGTTTCTTGTGTTCGCAATTCTTTTAAGTTTTCTTACAATGTGAAGTGCTATATAGGTTTCTGGTACAGACCGGACTGAACAAGTTGAGGGTCCTACGTGATTAGATTTTAATACTGTCTTTTGTTTAACACTTAAGCTATCTACTATTGAAGACACATATAACGCAATTACGACACTGCAGGCTTCAAAAGCCAGTTTACTCTATGTTAGAGATACGTTTAAGGTACAATTTTTTAAAACTTAGCTAATGTATATAGTGTGCAGTATACAAATTAGGTTTTACAAAAGTTCATCTGTTTTCTAACTGAATGTGTCAACTCGGTCTGAGGACCCTGAGGTCCGAGGCATAAATTGGAAAACTGCATATGCAATAAACTTCACAATTTCAACTTGTTCGAAGTCTGCAAAAGCACAAACAAATTAAAAAACAGAATGGACTCACAGTCGACTTTGATTTAAAGGTAACGATGTATTTTATATCTATTCAAGTGTATATTCCAAAGATAAAATTCAGCAGTTGCAAATAAAGTGCTCCATGCAGCAAACAAAGCCAGAATATTTTGCAGCAAAAATTAATTAAAAATAAAGTTGTTTGTGTCAGTTTCACATTGATTCAACGTCTGCAGACGTTAAATCAATGTGAAAAGTGGTTGAGTTTTTGTCTGGGTATATGCACATTTTTCGGCACCTGAGGAATTTTTTGGCTCAATGCATTGTTCCTGGGAGCGGAAGGTTTTGCGTTGGAGACGACAGGTACTTTATATGTTTTCCCATCGTGTCCCGTGAAGGTAAGCATATTGGGACTATGGACCAAGCAAGGGTCGATTGACTTTATCTTTGGCAAAATGGCAACGTCTTTGATCGGTACAGCTGCAAATTAATGAATTAATTTTATTTTTGATAGTTTAAGATCGAATTGGCATCCGTCTTATTTGGGCTGTCGTCATTTGGCAATCCTATCAATCTAAATAGCAGAAACCAACAGTAGATTTTTTTGAAGCCTAATGGCGGTATGAGTTTTTTGTGAGACTTTGCAAAGGTCGCAGGCGTGGGTTTCTGAGCCCATGGGTCATTATAGTGCTCACAGTTTGTGACATGAATATTCCAGGTCTGGAAGCCAAAGGGCGTTCATAAAAAACCAAAATTGATTAGAAACGAATATTTATTTAAAAATATATATTTCTTAATAAAATATACAATAAAGGTAAAGGACAAAGGTCCCATACTCAGTTATTGAGCTTTGGAAAATGAGAACATGAGGTTCTCATTTTACTAAGCCTTCGGCACTAACGAGAGCAGGGTGGCCAGTTCCTTTTTCTCGGCCGCCTTTCCTTCAGTATGCCCACCCAATTTATTACACCCTGGGTGGGGGTGAGCGGTGTTTTCCAACAACCAGCTTAAGCTGGCAGTCGAACCAGATTCGAATAATTGGAAAGCCAACGCCTAATCTGCTGCGCCATCACACCGCCATATATAATATAGCCTACAATATCCTTACATAATATACGATAATCTGTTGGCAGCCTTTTACCATTTATGAAACAATGCGGTTTTGTGACTTGCAAATCATAAACAATTGGAGTTAATCAATGCCAACCATGTTGGCAGAAACCAACACTGTTAGACATTGTTTTGATTTTTACCAATGCTACATTTCTCACCTTTCGTAACCAGAAACTCAGACAACACATCAGTCGTTTTTACATTGATGCAACGTCTGCAGACGTAAAAGCGACTGATTTTTTGTCTGAGAATTTGTCAGGTAAAAGTTCATGAAAAAAAAAAAAACAGTCTCATCAGCGCTGTATGCAGTACCTGGAGAATATTTCTTTGGCAATGCAACATTAGTCCATGTATCTGTTTGACACGGTAGAACGCTGGCTGCCTCACTATTAAGCTTTCTGAAGATGATTTCATGCCTTTGTTTAAATCTGCTTAACCAACCATCACTAGCCTTGAACTCAGCATGGCCAAGTTCATCTGCAAGTTTGGCAGCTTTAGCTTGCAGGATGGGGCCTGACAAGGGTATGTTTCGAGATCTAGCTTCGTTGAACCACATAAGCATAGCGTCTTCCAAGTCCGCGTATAGACAAAGCCTTACGCGTTTCCTAGCCGACCCTTTGCCTGCCGACCGCCACGAATCTTTGATTTTGTCAGCGGATTTCATCCATGTTGAAAGTGTGTTCAACGGGATTCCAAACTGCTTCGCAATGTCCGTTTTACTTTTAGTAGCTTTCTCTACTTCTAGCACAGCTTGATATTTTTCATCTATTGAACGTGATATCAGCTTTCTCTTTACCCCGGGCATACCACTGTGCTTAGTTCTCACCACTGTACGTTCATTTCTGATCATTTTGTTGGGTCACTTTGTTACGCTATCCTTCATACTTTGTTACGCAACAGTGCTGCTGTTATCGGCTGTTATCAGTAATTTCGAGATAGACAGCGCGCATATGCCCTGAGGGCAGTAAAAACGCTTCAAAGATTCGAGTTATAGAGCTTTGACTGTGATGTAATTTATCCCATTTCTGTTAAAATAGATTGTTCCATAACTGCAGGGCATGTCAAGCCTCCATACAGTTCAACATTACTAGCCTACACTGCTAACTTTTGACAGCTTTATTATACCAGCTACAAATTCATTCCAGAAAATAACTTTCGTTCTGATAAAAAACGACTTTTAATTGCAAATTTTAAGTTGAAAGGGAATAAGATACTGGTAATAATTACTCTAAATTTCCTGTTCACGCAAAATAACAAACTACATTATTCGGTAAAGTGGAGTGTTGAATAAGTTCTGTAGTTACTTTTATCTGGCTTTTTGGCTTTTTTGGAAGCAACAGGTTCTTCTTCTTCTTCTTTATCGTCATACACGGGTATCTGTAAATGAAAGACCAGAACATCATAAAGTGACATTCAATTAAGATTATAATAATGTTTGTTTTTACATAGCGCTGTATCCAGCGCAGAATGTGTTGCTCCTCAGCGCTTTACACAGCAGACAGTGTCAATGCAGCCGTATAGAAGCACAACTGAGTACATTATTACCCGAATCCATTCCATTGCTCAGTGCCAAGCAAGAATTAGATTCAGTACCATTTAAAAAAGGTCTTTGGTATGACCCGATAAGGTATCGAACCCATGCCTACCGATTCAGAGGCGGGCGCACGAACCACTAAACCACCGAGCCGGTTAATCGTTTTTAAACAACAAGCACAAATTACATTCCAGCCAGCAAATCAGTCCCTTTTTACATAGATTCAACGTCAGCAGACGTAGAAGAATTAACATCTGCAGACGTTAAATCAATACAACAATGAAACGATTAACTGTCCAAGACAGCGCTTGCCAAACAACATAATATCTGCTGATGTAGTTTCAAAAGAAACATCAACCTGAGGCAGATGCTGTTTTGCTGAACGTATTTATTGCAGTATCGATGTGGTTTATTACAGAAGTTTTTGGTAAACTTTGTCGATGTAAAATAGACAAACGTTGCAAGCTGATTTCAATGCTTTCTCGCTCAGTCCATTTCAAGCAAACATTCCACTGTACCTTTCGCTTGCGCGTGCGAAGGACGCGAGTACTTGTTGCTATGGCTTTGCACCGAATGAGGTAGGATCCAGACGCGTCTCGTAACGTCATACCACATAACGGACAAGGAGAGGCGCACAGCTTACAAGGCGTGCTGTGCTCTTCTAAACACAGAAAAGATGGTTGTTGGGAAAAGTAGATATCTTGTTGGGTAAACAAACATACAGGGGCTTACTAATTTACATACGCAGATTAAAAGGTTATGTTATACGCTTAACCAGTGCGTTTTAGAGTCAAGTATCAAAACCGGAAAAACAACGCGCATAATAATTTTTTTTACGATTTGGCATGTTCTGATGGCATTGTGGACGGAAATTTTTTTTTTAAAGTGTGCTTAACAAACCTACAACTAATTCCCAAGATTACCCCCAGAAATTCCCAGTTTACCCAATCAAGGGTAATTTACCCCAGTTTGCTGATGCTGAATGTTGTCCCTGAAAATAATTAAACCTGTAGTTGACCCAAGGTTTGCATAGTTTGTGTGCTATGGTAAAACTTTTGTTCTTATTTAGTTTGTAAGTTAGTCAAAAAATAAAAATAAAACAAGGCCATTTTAAACTGCAAAGATTGTCGAATGGGTGATGAAAATGTTGCCGCCGTTCCAAGTTGCTGCGCTGCTACAGTGCTAGGGCTGCAATGCCGGAGTCAAAATTTTTTTTACGACATCTCAAGTTAGTTCTTGAAACAATCAGTATTTTTGGTGCAACATCAAGTACATAGTCCTGCATGTCGACAGGCGGAAATGTACGCTAGTTACATGGCTTAAGAACTTCGTTTTAAAATCTAAAGCTGTTATATATTTCTTTGTTTTGAAGAGTTACAAATGTATACATTTTGAGAGTGGACCCACCAGGAAATTCAACTAAAACTTTAGAAGTTTGAACTTGTGTCAAAATTACATGAAAAAGTTATATTATTTTTGCAATAACTAAAATCCTTGGATAATTGTATACTTTACCCGAATAAGCGGATAATGTTTCGCTTTCACATTTAACTGGTGCAAGTTTTGACGTCAGCTGAATGATCTGAAAAACGAAGTTTAAGAATCACTCAGAAATCAATATAACTCTTATGATGAAATGAAACAATTCTTTTTGGCATTGAAGCAATAAAGGATGAATTAACAAATTTAGAAATAAAGTAAAATTACCAAAAATTCACTTGTATGAAGTGTAAAAATCTGTTATTCGCTGTACTGGCGGCGTATTTTGCTTCAAGTGAAACCAGTACTTTTAGATGCAAATGGACAAAATCAGCCCGTGCAAAGGCCTTTAAATTTTTTTGATGTAAACATGGCATAAAACAGTACGATTAATCAACTTCTCTCACAGATTTCATGAGATGTCTATGCCTTTCCTTCACCGCTTGTTCCTCAGATATCTTATATTGAACTAGGCTTCCCTCCGCAGGCACTGAGTCGGGTATAAGAAGACATGCACTGCAAGGATGCTTGCAAATTTCACAATCCTTTTCCTAAAACACAAAAATGAGAACCACTAAAAGGACACGATGACAGATTCCATGAGTGTACGACTGTACGTTAGTGTGAGGCTATCAAATGACAGTAATCTTTTCGCCATGTCAAACAAGTGCAACACGAACTCTTTTTCAAAACTTACATTCACGGACATTTCCGTAGCCACTAGAACCGAGGTAGGCTACCATTGCTAATAATTTATCATCACCCAAGATATTTTGAAACCTGTCCGGTTCAAAAAGGGGCGTGCAATCTATAGCCCATAAACAGCCCTTAAAGGTAAAACTTATATTGGAGTAAAAGGGAAAGGAAACAGCGATATTTGCTTTGAAAGGGTACCCCTTTTTTAAGGATAAAAACATCTGTAGCCGCAAAGTCACTCGTATATAGGACGTGCTCAATACTAAAAAAGGGTAAACAGTAAACACCCCTGATAAAAAGAAACTTGCAATTATATGTAGAAAACAGAGCGTGAATACATTAACCTTTGTCAAATAAAAAGTTGACAAAATTACACAAAAACTGCGTTGTATAAATCTTGCATTTCTTAGAAAGCTGTAAAAAAATTCTCACTTTGTGAGGTTCAAAGTGAAAGGTTTCCACAGGTGCAGAAGGTTGGTCCTTATCGGTTCTTCTGCAAACTTCACCTATGCACCTGCAAGTACAAGACAAAAGTATGTAGAAACAGCGATCTTCCTGAATATCAGCACTCGGCTGAGCGCTCACTCACCACTGTATTAATGATTGCCAAATCTCTGCTGCCCAAAAACAAAACATTACAACGAAAAAATAAATGTCAAAAAAAAAACAACACAAATATACACAAGTAAGATGATATAAAAATTTATAATTTTTGTGATTATTTTGTTATCACGCATTCTAAGGTACCACGTCACTTCATTAAATTGACAGTTCATAAACGACATCTTATCGAAAAAACAAAGACGGAAATCGACGACGTATATTTTCAATGGATGAAGTCAGCATTCTTAGTTCTTTCCGAACTGCAATGACATTATATTTGAAGCAAATGGACATTTTTAATAAAACGTTGTTAGATAAAGTGCCATGATCCGAGTTATGACATGTATACAGCAACTCATAAGCAGCGTATCAATTATATCTCAACCGTAATGAACGGAAAGCGGATGAAATGAAAGAGTCACTGGACAGTGTACTGACTGACAGTGGAGTGGATCATTTAAAAATTTTTACTTTTTACACATAGCAGGAGGGTGGATTGTGGGGTCATCATCAGATGTGTCCACTCCCAAGGTCTTTGTGTCTTCAGCAAATGTGCTTGTAAAGTGAACAGCTGAATAAGGCTTGAGATCATTGCAATGCGTCCCGCATATCCTGCACATCCGGGTCAAGACTGCTTTGTGATGTCCCAAGTCCATGTCAGTTTCTTTCTGCAACGAGAGAATAATGATTAAAAAAAATAGTTATGCATATCTACGTAAGTTATTATGATATTATTGATGTATCTAGGAGATTAAATCCAATTTTTATGTTGGTCTAATTAATCACAATCAGTTCAACAAATTTCAGTTAACCTTCACATATTTCAATGTCATAAACGCAAGTGCTTAATGATCCTTGCCCTTCTGAGACTGAAGGTGGCATGAATGTAAATGCCCTTCTGAGACTGAAGGTGGCATGAATGTAAATGCCCTTCCGAAACTGAAGGTGGCATGAATGTAAATGCCCTTCCGAAACTGAAGGTGTTCAGAAAAATGAATTAGAATTTTAAATGGTCACAAGCCTGGGTTCATGGCAGTCAAATAAAATGTTTTGTTATGTGCAAAAACACAGTTTGATGGTGATTAGATTGATTTAGTCTGTAACAAAATCTTTCTAACTTTATAACTTAATACGGCTAGATTTGTCACATCACGCGGAAATTTATTTCCACATTTTGCCGATCATTGCTAACACTCTGACTGAAATTTTTGAAAATAAGATTTTGTAGTCTTTTACTGCTCCGCCACATGACCTGAGTTACAAGAATATCAGTGGGTAAAAAATGAAAAAAACTCTGACTTCTGGAAAATTATATTTTCTCATCTTTCATTGCTTTCCCAAAAAGACCAAAAAGCTGTAATAGTACCACCAGTACACCAGGTAACAAAGAGAAAAATTCCTGTGGCAATTTTTGTTACACAACTAGTTCGCTTTTATAGCGTTTTCATTGATTTTAGATTGCATATATCATAAATTACATACACTCACCATGTCATCACTCATCTAAGTATCCCCAAACTGCACCACTTCATGACATTATGTTTTATGACGTCATTGATTTTGCATCCCCAAAAAACTCAAACCAGGCGCTTACGATTATGCAACCAACTCTAACTTGGCTGTCTGGGTTTGTTTAGCGACTAAAAGGATGAAATAAAAAGACTGCAAAAAATAGTGCCTTGGAGCTCGCAACAGAAGATTACTGAAACCAAATCATTGTTACTTGATATCGCATGTTGCTTCCACAAAATTAAATGGAGTAACATTACTGTGTTTAGCTTCATAAAAACAAGTGCTTTCCTTTCAGTATTAGAACGGAATTTGAGAAACGTGATCAACCGACAAGAAAAAAACAAAAGTTTACGAAATGGCAAACCATATATTTTTTTTAGAGAATTTATTTCAATTTTTCCTAGTTATGTCACAAACTGTTTTCGTTATTGGTAACCTTTTTTAAATGCGGCGTATGTGGGTGACATGAAAAATGCTTATAAATTCCTCTTCGCCAATTGCAACACCTTGAACGTTGATCTGGGAAACTAAGTACTGAGTCAAGTTTCTAGCCACTATCAAGCCTGTATGACCATTTCTCAATCACTACGTAATAGCAGAGCCTTGTCTGATGAATGGCTCAAGACGATGACTCCATAACTGGCTGCAATGCTGCTCCTTTTTTCATGTATGACAGGATTGATTAGATTTCAGGGCAGGTGATGGAAAGCCAGGTTAGTGTAGCTTCGTCCAGTGCTGCTGTACCGTGCATTGTAAATCGAACATAAGAAAGTATGACATGGACACAATAGGCTATGCCGAAAACCAAACAATCATGATGAATATACCGATTGCATTTTCGCAATGAGTATACCCAAAAATAGGTCTAACATTTCCGAAAACCAAATCATGTGTTGATGAGTATTATTGTTATCTATCGCTTTAATTCCATGTGAGAATCTTCCACATTTACAAACACGCAACTTAGCAGAGACAAACGGAATTAATCCTTTTTTTTTCATTACCTTATACATGGAGTAATTGAGAGCTTTACTTAAAAATATTTAAACAAAAAACCTGTGTGAACTAGATATTGAATAAAAATCACTATCGCATTTAATCAGAGTCAACTTCAGCGATCACAAAAGTGAAATTTATTTGCATAAAAATGGTAAAATTGACACAGTTAGCTCGGTAACTTAAGAATGGCTAAGTCCATGCAACCAATCTTCCTTTAGGTTTTAACCTTCAAGATTATGTTGTAACATTACAGTTGGATTACGGAATGGCCCGTTTCGGTGAGTTTCCTATTCGGTGAGTTCTCTATTCGGTGATTTTTTCATTTTTTTAACCGTAGCCTAATTATCATTGCCGTTTTAGGGTCTTATTTCAAGATTTAGCGGCGTTAAAACAACGTAAAAGCGGCAATGATAATTGGGCTACGGTACCCAATAATTTTCAAAAAAACAATTCAAAAAATCACCGAATAGGGAACTCACCGAATCGGACTAACCGTATAGTAGCAGACCCGTTGGATTAACATGGTCATAACCACACAGCAAAATGCATCGTTTTTACATCATGTTCACAATGCAAAAATGACGGATTTTTCTATCTAGTTTACAATCATAGTATTAACATATTATTGCCTAGCCAAGTGGCGACTGGCGAGAACCCTGGAAGTTGGAACGGCAATGGAAAGGGCGCCGTTCGAGACCGCTTAAGAGCATGCGACTGTGTCTCTGACAGGACACTTAAAGGCATGCCTGAAGGTGGACACGAAGATTGGCTGCCTTGCCTTCCCTTCCACTTAATCTAAATCTTCAACCACCGGTGTAAGCCTGGATACGACAAACAAACATCATAGTCGAAAATTTTGAATGCTGACAGTTCCAAGTTGTGGTAGCAAAACCAAGTCCATGATAATTAAAAAACACCTTCTTTGTTCTAAGGAAACTTTTGAGTTGTTTCAACGCAGTGCGTGATGCCAATGGATGGTTGTGTTTCTCTGTGAATGTTACTATACACGGAAAATGAGAAAGCAAACGGTCTCTCCTCACTGTGCTGGAAGTGACCAGCCTGATTCTGACAACTAACTTTGCAGGACACCTGAAAAGCAAAAATCCATGTTTAAATCCTATGGTACGCTGTTATGATTTATCGTATTATATAGATACTATATTATAGAGCATGACTTGCAGGGATGTAGGCGCATGCTAAGTTGACACCTACTCTGTGGCTTCTGGCAACTTATTTGTTGCCTCACTGTTGTGCAAAGTGATTTAAATGCCATTCTGAGTGAAATGCATTTTATTGATTACTTGGTGGTTATAAATTATCATATTTAATTATTTGTGGCCCAACAGCATATTTATATATTGTTATTCAAAACTATTGTCATGATTTTATTTTCTGTTGGGTAGGCTAATGCTTTCCACACAAAAGCTTGTATTAAACAATGAAAGTATACAGATAAGGTTGTGATGCATAAAATATATTCAAAAACAAGCTGCAATCAAAAACCAAAGTAAAAACAAAAAATTTACAGGCAGCACTTAGATTGCACAGAATCACACCGTGGATGCCTGCCTGGGATGCCAAGTGTGTCAATATATTTGCGCCTACAAGTCGTGCCTTTAGGATTTATTCATGAAAACTTCACTGAAATAATTGATTATAATGGCCAAAAAAATTTTCTTTTTAAAAGCACAGGAAGTGAAAGTCATTTTATATTTAAAGGCCCCTGATTCTGAAAATGCACTTATCACCATCAGCAAAATCCACTTTTTTCCACACTAGTGTGCATGGTTGATAATTTCTATCTTCTTTCCTCATTGCATCTTCCTTTCTCAGTACAGCCTTGTCTGCCTCATCCTTACTCTGTTTTTTTAAGGTTCTCTTTGGACGGAATGGCTCGTTTCGGTGAGAGCTCTATTTGGTGATTTTTTTTTAAAATCAACGGGTACCGTAGCCGAAATATCATTGCCGTTTTAGGGTTAGGGGTTATGGGTATGAGTTACAGTCTTATTTCAACTTTTAGCGACGTAAGAGCGGCAATGATAGTTAGGCTACGTTACCCAATAATTTTCAAAAAAAAATTCAAAAAAATCACCAAATAGGGACTCTCCGAAAAAGGCTCTCCGAAAAATTCTACTGTAGTGCAGATTCCATTTAGCCATGTTCAGATGTTTAGCATGAAGAAGCCAGGGTTGATCGGTTTAAACCGGAGCGGTTTAAACTGGTTAAAACCTGGTTTAAACCGGGCAGTTTTGACCACCTATTACTGGTCAAAACCCCTTTAGTGTATGAATCAAGTTGCTTTTCAATTGAATTAAAAATATTACCCTCCATGTCTAGTAATGATGTTCAACTATATTTTGTTTTGATTAACATTAACCTAAATGCTGGATTTGGAACAAAAAATATTCATTTTCTCTGTTTATTTTTGATATTTCAATCAGTTGGTTACCATATTTTGCGGACCATACAGCGCATCCGATTATAAGGCGCACTGTCAATAAATTGCTTTGATTAGTTGTTTTTGTTAACAATAACCTAAATGCTGGATTTGGAACAAAAAATATTCATTTTCTCTGTTTATTTTTGATATTTCAATCAGTTGGTTACCGTATTTTGCGGACCATAAAGCGCATAGTATGGGTTACTGTATAAAGCTCATTAAACAAAAATGCCTAATGAATGTAAGGAAGTCACAATAGTACAATGAGCTAAAGAAAAAATGAG
Source organism: Aplidium turbinatum (assembly GCF_918807975.1). Classification (NCBI taxonomy): domain Eukaryota; kingdom Metazoa; phylum Chordata; class Ascidiacea; order Aplousobranchia; family Polyclinidae; genus Aplidium; species Aplidium turbinatum. The sequence goes on from NC_137476.1 coordinate 8,826,242, forward strand.
CCTAGTGAATATCACAGTTGCTAGTTGCTTTTACCGTAGTTACCGTAGTTTACTGTGATTCTATTTGAATACAAGGTTTAAGGTTTATGTAAATTGTTTAACTGAAACCTAATCTATCATAAAAGTAAAGTTGATTAAAGCTCTGCGGCTTGCTGAATCTGATTGCCACAATGGCAATGCCAAACATTGTGGTGAACTCAATCTTGTGGTACATCTACAACAGAATTGATATTCTGCAAAGTGATTTGATTGTCAAATTAGTCACTGATCATTATGAAGAATCTGCCATTGAAGCAGCAAAAGATGCTCTTTATGAACTCCCAGTTGAATTCGCTAATCACCGGTTGGTGAAAAGAAAAGGAGAGAGCAAATCTTCCAAAAACATAAAGGACATGTTAGAGATTTTCCATCAATATAATGAACAACTGAATGAACAACAAGTATCTTTTGTGACATCAAATTGTGATTTTCCATCACTAGATATAAAAAATGTTGATGTTGCTGAATGGCATGACAAAATGATATCCATGCATTCTGATATTCAACAGCTTAAGCAGGCCAACGCAATAACAACAAGCTTAAATGAACAAGTGAAAGAATTGCGCAGTATGTTATCAGAGACAAAAGCTTTGATAAAAAAGAACTCAAACTCTACCCTGCAAAGACAGCAAGTAAGTTCTGCTGATGTCACCAATCATGCACCATTAAGCTATGCCCAGAAAGTATCCTCTAATTTGAATCCTGCATCAGAGTCTGAGGCTGCTGTCTCTGTCAGTGCACCTCAGGAAAAAAACTACTGGCTTGACATCTGGAGAAACTGCCATGATTGAATCTGGACCTTCTGCATCATGGAATCTAGTGAAGAAACGAAAACGACTCCCTCGAATTGGAAAGTTACTAGATGACGGTCTAAAGGCTGTTTCTACTAACTATAAAGCTGCAGAAGTATTCATATCCAGACTGGAACCGGATACAAGCACCGTGAGTGTTGAAGCATTTGTAAAACGTCAGTTTCCTGATGCTCTCAACATTAGCTGTTCAAAATTAAATACAAAACATGAGTCTTATTCCTCCTTCAAGGTGGTCCTTAAAGGAGTGTCGTTCAAAAACTCTGTCAACCCTAATTCCTGGCCAAGCGGCATACTGGTAAAAAGATTCTTCTCACCTCGGGTGCCTGTGTCGGAAGACACACATGTAAAATGAAACATCTTCATGGCTGCACATAATGTTCAGGTTGTGTCTTACAATTGCAGAGGCCTAGATAGCGCTGCAGATGAAATAAGACAATTCTGTGAAAAATATGATATTATTCTCTTGCAAGAAACTTGGCTATCATCACAACAACTTGATAGGCTGAGTAATCTTAGTAAAAGTCATCACTCGTGTGGATACTCTGCTATGAATGATGAGGATGGCTTCAGACTTGGAAGGCCATTTGGCGGCACGGCAATCTTATGGCATAAGAGTCTTAATGCTACCAAACTCCAAAGCCATGATGGAAGTATCATTGGTATTAAACTGAAGTTTGATAAATCGTCATTGATAATATTGAATGTGTATATGCCATACTGTTGTAATGAGAATCTGGATGATTACATTGACTATCTCAGCAAACTGGAAATTATGTGTGAAGACCTGGGTGACTGTGACCTACTAATAGTGGGTGACTTCAATGCCAGTGATAACAATGCATTTGGTCCACATCTTGATACCTTCTGTGAAGATCTGGATCTGATTATGTCTGACAGAATACGGTTGCCTGGTAATACATTTACCTATATTAGTGATGCCCATGGTACGACTAGCTGGCTGGATCACTGTCTATCCTCACTCACTGTCCATAAAGCAATTAACAAATTATCAGTCCTCCAAGACTCATTCACTTCAGATCATCTACCTCTTGTTATCAAGCTTTCTGAGGCTTCTCTCACTAAGCTGGACTTCAATGATACTTGTACTGATGATGTTTCATTACTGTGGAACAACACAACTGATGAAGACAAGTCTGTGTATTATGATGCCACATACCAATTGCTCGCTCAAATTCCTCTATCAGCTCACTCCATTTCTTGCAGAAACTCTCATTGTAGTGATCAGAATCACCTAGATGATATTGATTTGTTCTATAACAGTATTACATCTGCATTGCAAAGGGCATCTATGAATATACCTAAGAAAAAGAAAAGAGCCGACCTTCACACTGCTGGTTGGAACGACAATGTCAAGTCAGCTCATAAAAAGGCTCGCGAAGCATATCACTCCTGGCTGAATTGTGAGAAACCTAGAAGTGGAACAGTCTACTCACAAATGTGTACAACCCGTCGTGCTTTCAAGTATGCACTTCGCAGGTGCAAGAATAAAAAAGAACAACATCAAGCAGATGCCTTGGCAAAGGACTTTAGTGCTGGCTGCCCATCTAATCAATTCTGGACACGCATTAGAAAACACAAAATTCACCCACCTCTTTCGTTAACAGTTGGTGGGGCAACAGGCAGTGCTGATATTGCCAGTATGTGGGGAAATCATTACAGCAAGCACCTCAACTCTGTGCAGCCTCAATACCATGCTAAAAATTTAGTTGAAAGTAACATAACAAATGCCTGTAAATATGTTGACTGTAATCAGTACTTGTGTAATGTGGATGTGGTTAAAATGCTGTGCAAGAAGCTATGTTTAAATAAATCTACTGGCCATGATAAGATTTCTGCTGAACATATTCTCTATTCTCATCCTGTAATTTTCCTGTATCTCAGTCTCTTCTTCAATATGTGTATTTTTCATGGATTTGTGCCTAACAATTTCATGTATACTGTGATTTTGCCTATGGTAAAAAGTAACAAAGGAGACATTACTAGCACTGCCAACTATAGACCAATTGCAATTGCTACAATCATATCAAAGATTTTTGAGTATTTTATTCTTCATTGTATCGAGCCACTGTTGAGTAGTTCTGACAACCAATTTGGTTTTAAGGCTAAGCATAGCACAGATATGTGTGTTTACCTGCTAAAGCAGACCATTTCTCAGTATGTTAAGCATGGAACCCCTGTGTATTCTGTATTTTTAGACTCGTCCAAAGCGTTTGACAGAGTGAATCACTCTTTGCTGTTTTCAAAGCTGATTGAACGGTCTGTTCCCATATTGTTTGTACGTCTATTGTTATTCTGGTACGCCAATCAATGTATGACAGTAAAGTGGGGAGGTCAATTCTCCCAGCCATTCCATGTGTCTAATGGGGTGAGACAGGGTGGTGTATTAAGTCCATATTTTTTTGCTTTGTACATGAATGATTTGTCGTGTGAGCTGAATAACCTTGCCGTAGGATGCTATGTTAGGAATTCCTGCCTTAATCACATCATTTATGCAGATGATGTATGTTGTTTTGCACCCAGTATTAAGGGCCTGCAAAGAATTATTGATGTGTGCCAGCAGTATGCTATGTTGCACGACATTATATTTAATTGTAATAAAACTGTTGGAGTTATGTTCAAAACTAAGTTCTTAAAACTTGATTTCCAACCGTTTGTTTATCTGGGTGATGAATGTATTCGTTTTGAAACGACAGTAAAGTACTTGGGCATTGTGATTAACAACATGCTGTCTGATGATGAAGACATGAAAAGACAGCTCCGGTCACTTTACTGCTCTGGCAATATGCTGAGAGCAAGATTCTCCAGGTGTTCTACCACTGTCAAAAACGTATTATTTCGATCCTACTGTATGCCAATGTATGGATCTCAGCTGTGGTGTAAATATTTTTCGTACAGTATCAATCGTCTACGTGTAGCGTATAATAACAGCTATAGAATTACATTTCATCTTCCGAGACGTATAAGTATAAGCTCTGTGATGGTAACTAACAAAATTACGACGTTTCATGCTCTCCTTCGTAAAAGTATATATAAATTTACTGATCGCTGCTTTAACACATCGAATACGTGGATTCAGCATTTGATGAATTCCGAGTGTTATCATCAATCTGCTTTCTTCCAGCATCGTGATCGTGCTCTCCAGCCTGAAACTTGTGCTTAATATTTGTGTAGTACCGATAGCTGCTAGGCCTACTCGATTTCTGTGTGGTGTTGTATTTCGTTTTCTTTGTGTGTTTGTATCCTATGGACCAATTCTACTTGTGTCTGAAACAAAATCCAAATAAATAAATAAATAAGACGGTGGTTTATTTATATAATAATAGTATCGGTACTGGTTTTGAGTGTAGGCAATAATGCACTACTTGATCCATACATTAGGCGCACCGGCTTATAAGGCGCACGATCAATTTATGAGAAAAAAAAGGATTTAAATTGCGCTTTATGGTCCGTGAAATATGGGTATTTTAATTATTGAGAAAATTCAAATTCTAAAAATAAGTTTCTGATGAACCAAAAAATGCTTGGTAGAACGATGAACAATTAGCACAGCCAACTGAAGTACCGGTACAAGAATTTATTCCAACAATTTTTTTTTATGAAAAACATTTGCCATCAAATTTTGCCTGACAGGTGGGTATTGGCGGCCATTAATGAAAGTTCAGGCGGCCATGGCCGCCAGCTATTTCGAGGCCTGCATATCAAAATGGTCACAACAAAGTGTTTTGTAGGTACACTTCGTTTCTTAGTTTTTTAAAACTCAATAATTGGATGATGGATGCAATTTAAAAAACTAAGATGAGCAAGCTAATGAAGCCGGAACGCCTTGCTTTAAATCTAAACGCAAGCACATTGGCAAAAGAATGGAAGCACTGGAGGAAGACGTTTGAAAATTACTTGGATTCTCTCCCGTCCAAGACGAAGGAGAAAACCGGCGGGATGACCTGCGAATACTCACGAATTGTGTGAATTTTGAAGTCTACGAATTCATCAAAGACTGTCAAGATTACAACGGTGCATTAAACGTTTTTCAAAACTTATATGTGAAGCCTACGAATATTTTATTTGCGAGGCATTGTCTAGCGACTACCAAGCAACACCCAGGACAATCCTTAGACGAATTTCTTCAAAATTTAAAGCTTCTAAGCAAAGAATGTGGCTTTCAAGCCGTCGACTCGGCTCAATAGCAGCAGGAAATGGTACGCGACCTACGCGACGCATTCATCAACGGCATTTCTTCCGACACAATTCGACAACGCCTGTTGGAAAACCAAGAGCTCAGTCTAGCTGACGCATACACTCAAGCAAGCACCCTTGATCGAGCGGCAAGAGACACTCGGCTATTTCATGCTCCAAGAGACCAACTACAGGTATCGGCCGTCTCATCGAACTCAAATATCCATAGCGACAAAGTTGTTGAAAGTAAGAGCAAAAACAATTCTACTATCAATGCGGTAAGCAACGTCGCAAGATATTGCTTCTTTTGTGAGGATTCCTATCATGAGAGGAAGAGATGTCCTGCCCGAAATGCAACTTGTTATCATTGTAATAAAGTTGGACATTTCGCTAAAGTTTGCAAAAATAAGTTTTCTCGAGGAAAAGTTACCGCTTGCGTTAATTCCGACTATATGTGCGCAATTCACCCCGCACAGCGCTGTTTGTCTCATGCTACTATGAAACCCTTCGTTAATGGCATCGAGCTGTCGTCACTCATCGACTTTGGTAGTTCTGTTAGTTTCATCAACCAAGACACTGCTTACAAGTTAAAACTTAAAATTGAATGCTGCGATTCCAAAGTCTCTATGGCTACACACAACTCGAAAGAAAAAGTCGTAGGTAACTGTTTCATCGATATCACTGTCGGCGGGAAATTCTACAGCAATGTACAAGTTGGCGTTTTACAAAACTTGTGTTGCGACATCTTATTGGGAGCAGACTTCCAAAGAAATCATCGTCGAGTAATTTTTGAATACCAAGTAGGTGAACCCGATTTTGTAGTTAATCAACAGAACGACCATTGCTCGGTGATCGCTGCAATAACTGATGAAGCATCTCTTTTCACAAACTTGACGAAAAACTGTAAGTAGATCGCTGTTAAGTCAAGACGGTACCACGAGTCGGACAGAAAGTTTATAGACGCAGAAATTGAAAAACTCTCTTCCAAAGGTATCATCCGCCCCAGCAATTCGCCTTGGCGGGCCCAAGTTATTGTCGTTAACAACAAAGAAACAAATAAGAAGAGGCTATGTGTCGATTATTCACAAACAATAAATTTGTTCACAAATTCGGACGCGTATCCGCTGCCACGCATAGACGATCTAGTTCATCGATTGGCTGTTCATAAGTTTTTCTCAACATTCGATCTCAAAAGCGCCTATCACCCAATCCCTATCGCTAAAAAGGACAAAATTTATACCGGGTTTGAGGCTTCCGGAAGACTTTGGGAATTCAACAGAATCCCTTTTGGAGTAGGCTAACAAATGGCGTTCCCCAGTTTCAAAGGAAAATGGATGAAATAGTGAAAACTGATAAATTGAAAAATACCTACCCTTACCTATACCTAGATAACGTTACGGTATGTGGGCGTGACAAAAGTGAACACGATGAAAATGTCTCGCGATTTCTACATTCAATTCAGAAATTTTACGTTAAATGAAGACAAAACAATCTTGTCGGTCAAAGAAATCTGCATTCTCGGGTATTGCATCGGCAATGGCAAAATAAAACCGGATCCCGAACGACTACGGCCACTGCTTGAATTACCTGCGCCCCAAAGTACCAAATCTCTCAAAAGAGCTCTAGAATTATTTGCCTATTATGCACGATGGGTCGTGAACTTTTCTGACAAAATTCAGAGTCTGAAAAACACTACGTCGTTTCCATTGAATCCAGAAGCGTTGAGAGACTTTGTTTCTATTAAACAAGAAATCTCCGAATCCGCATTGGCGGCCATCGGTGAGACGTTACCATTTGCTGTCGAATGCGACGCGTCGGAGGTTGCAGTTTCTGATACTCTAAACCAAGCAGGAAGACCAGTTGCTTTTATGTCAAGCACTTTTCAAGGGAGCGAACGGCATTATCCTGCCGTAGAAAAAGAAGCTACTGCAATCATAGAGGCCATTCGCAAATGGGAGCATTTTCTGGCGAGACAACATTTCACCTTGGTCACAGACCAAAAGTCGGTAGCATTTATGTTCGACAACAGGAGACGCACGAAAGTTAAAAATAATAAAATACAGTGTTAGCGTCTCGAACTCGCATCTTTTTCGTATACAGTGCAATATAGACCTGGAAAGGACAATGCCGGACCTGATACATCAGGCCTCGAAACTGAAGGCGGCCATGGCCGCAATTAACCTACAAAAACCAACATTTTGTCCGTCGGTCTCGCCCTTCCGTCGGCCGCATTTGTCCGCCATGAAGTTCCGAAAATTTTTTACGCAAACGGCCTTGTGAATAAAGTACTTTGCCACTTATAATCACAAAGGATTAGAAAGCAACCAAAGCACACGATAAATCACAATACAACACACTGTCTATACTTGAATTGTTATTATTGATTGACCCAGCAGGACAGTGATGTCTGACATAAGCAGGATGCAAGTGACATCACAATATACTTTATTGATGCGATATATTCAGTCTTCGAAATTAGCGTCGGCAATGCGTGAATGGATCATTCAACGTTGTTAGATGTCAAATTAATGTAAAACAAACGTAAATTTCTTATTGGGCATTGTTGTTACGCATAATAACGCGCCGAAAAATTAAATCGACTTGTGCTGACTCGAACGTTGAATCAACCTAAAATTAGCTTACTTTTCTCCCCGTGATTTATTTAACGTGAATTACTGTAACAGCGTGTGACGTGCGTATCTTGTTGCTCGCTTTATCGCTACTTTTGGTATTATTACATCACAATCACAACAAATCAAACAGTGCGGTCGTGATAGACTACTCTAGTATATTTTTCGCTTCTCGTTTTACATGTTTTAGTACAATTGTTTCGTAATAAACGTTTACAGCAATTGCCGAGGCAATTTCAACTTTTGTCGTTTGGCCTCGGCAACGTTTCTGCCGAAGTAAAAATGTGCTAATTTTGAAGACTGTACGTTGATGCGGGTCGAAGTTCCGATGGCCTCCATGTGCTTGTGATTGGCCGCTGAACAGCTTGCTTCAGTCGGACACGTTTGGCAGCCGAAAAAAAAAAGTTGTTTCGAGGCCTGTACATTAACTAGAGCGTATTGTGTGTCTACCGCCAGTTACAATCTAAACGAAATTCATCAGAACCTTTGCCACCCTGGTGTGAGGAGACTTTCTCACTTCGTACTAGGGATGTGCCGATTACAGAATTTTTGCCGATGCCGATTCCGATGCCGATTCTTAAATATTTGCCGATTCCGATGCCGATACCGATTCCGATTCTTTGGTTAAATGATTAAAGCTGCTTTTAGTTGGCGCTTTACAAGTGGTTGCGATTTCGTTACAAGTTGCTGCCTTTGAAGTGTCTAAAAGCGTTCACTTTGTCGCCTGCTCCAGACAGCGTGATTTTTTACGGTACCGTAGTTCTTTACTTCTTGCGCGCTACAAAATGTTGATAGACAGGCGTTTTATTTGTCGCGGAAATCAGTCAAAAGAGAAAAATCGCCATCGCTCACAGAGTGCAAAATAAACGTAGCTTAACGCAGTGTGCAAAATATTATCTTGTGCGGTTTGCAGTATTTTTCTCGCAGAATTCAAGAAGGTGCCAGAAACAAGAAGAAAAAAAGACCAGAGTGTAAAAGAAAATGAACGCAGCGGTATTGAATACACAAAAATCTTTAAAAAAGTAACACACCAGCCTTGCATTCAAAGTGCATCAATAGGCGAAAAAAGAAAAACATCTTGTGAAGAAATTAGTATTGTTTTCGAATGCAGAGTTGCAGCCAATCTTGTTGCTTAGCAAACACGTGAAGATTACCGGGTAGCTGGTTTGATTACGTTTGCGCAATCACACGATTGTTTGTTGAACGCATTAAGCGTTATAGGCCTATATAATATACTTGGAGTTCACTTCTCTCTGCTTAGTAACTTAACATTAAGCAACTTTCAGTGACTACGAATTTTACAACGATTAAACAATAATTTCAAAGAACATTTCCGCTTTTTAATATTCAAAATTAAAGACACGTAAATTAAAATGCAATAACATCAACTTTTCTCCAGTTGCTGCAGTAAGTCTGGTCCGTTGAGGCGTAAAAATGTTGCCACCTGTGCTAAAAGTTCGTTTGCTTTCGATCGACGATGGTGGTGACAAAAGCAATTTATTTGCAATTTTTAACAATGATGGATTTATGTAGCCAGTGCGGGGATGACGAAATAAATTAAGAATTCCCTTCCGTTACAGAACTTAAAGCAGGTGATTGATACAGGAGAAAATAATCGCACAAGAACATAATAAATTGACGTCTACAATGTTTAAAAACAATGACAACTTCTAACTGTACACGATGTCATTTCTCTTTTTGCTGCGCTAAAAATGTGTGCATTAAGGTATATTCTACAGATCAAAGAAAACTCCCTAATTTTGCCGAATGCCGACTAGAGCTGGGACAGCATTTGGCTGTAACATAGTCCGTTTCATAGGTTGAACAAACAATCGAGTGATTATTGCGCAAACGAGGTAATCTTTTTTTCACGTGTTTACTAAGTGACAAGATTAATTCACTGCAATTCAGCGTCTGAAAAGATATAACTTGCAACTTCACACGTTGTTTTCCATTGACGCCCTTTGTTTTTTTCTAAAGTGTTTTGAATCTTTCAGACAGTTGCTCTCATTTTCTTAGCAGTTTATACTCCCTCGCTTTTTCTCTTCTTGCTTTTAGCGCCTCGCATACTGCAAGATAATAACTATTACGTAATAATCTATTTCTCCTATAACTTCTAACCGTTGTGTAATCACTCAACTTTTATATTTTATCTGGTCTGATTTTCTCTTTGAACGTTTTTCGTCATTTCAAAGAAAGAAAATGTTTTGATCTCGTGCCTACTAAACGAAAGTTTACAAAATGGCGTACAATCGTCATAATTTAGACTACCGCTCTCCGAATGCTAGTTGAGGCTGATGCGGTTGTTCAAAGAAGCCGTTCTTTGATCGGTATTTCCACGCGCTCGCGCTACTTTTGATTAGGAAACTTTGATAAAGAATCGGAAAGAATCGGCAATTTTTTTCCGATGCCGATTCCGATTCTCCAAAAATTGCCGATACCTGCCGATTTCGATGCCGATTAATCGGCACATCCTTACTTCGTACGGTCCAAAAACTTGCCATTCTCAATGGATGACATAAAGAGAGTGTGTAGTAACTGCAGAATATGCGCAGAATTAAAACCAAGATTTTTTACGCAGCAACAAGGCACTCTTGTTAATGCTACTCGCCCCTTCGAACGCATATCGATTGACTTTAAAGGACCATTATCATCCAGTAGTCGCAATGTGTATTTGCTCGTAATAGTGGATGAATTTTCTCTTTTTCCGTTCTGTTATCCGTGTTCAAACATGTGCACCGAAATGGTGACTAAGTGTCTTGATAATCTATTTTCTTTGTGTGGTTTCCCTAGCTGTGTACACACTGATAATGGGGGAAGCTTCGTGTCTAAAGAATTCAAAAGTTACTTAACTAGCAGAGGCATTGCCACCGCCCACCAGTCGCTCTTCCATTTATCATCACATCTTGTAATCTACCTCCTAGTCGTTGGGAAACGGTGCTACCCGTTGTGCTGCATTCTGTTTGTACGTTGTTGTGTACTGCAACTAATGCTATATAATACCGCACAAGTTGTTCTTTCGTTTTGGCCGGCGATCTCCAACTGGGTTATCACTGCCGTCTTGGCTACTGAAACCCGGCCCGTGTTACTGCGCAATTTTGTGGGTTCGAAGAACGATGATCTGGTTCGGTGGGTCGAACTAACCGATGCCAATCCTATGTATGCAACTGTAAAATCTCCAGATGGAAGAGAATCAAATGTATCGCTAAGAGACGTAGCGCCGTGCCCGGACGACTCTCGGGATCAATCTCATTGCCCTGAACCATTCGTCACGGATAATTCCCGATTGGAAGCTGCTGACTCTGAGTTCTCTAAATCAGTTTTGGATGTTGGCAATGACCCGAATAACATTGGACTCGATACTTCTGATGATAGCGCAAGAAGCTTCAATTTAGACTGTGACGACGTAAACCCAAACGTCAGACGTTCCAAGCGAACTAACAAAGGCGTCTCACCACTACGATATGGCGATTCCGTTACGTTTTAGGAGGGAAGAATGTTGTAAATTTATGTTTAGTCTACCCTATGTTCCTACGTTCTGGTTTCCTTGCCTAGAGCGCTTCACGTTGATTGTTTTCTCAGTTCGCGTTCAGTTCTCAGTCCAGTGCTCTGTTCTCAGTTTTCTCATTGTGTGAAACAGATCTACTTTGTTCGCTTTATATTTATGGTTTGTAGGTACACTTCGTTTCTTAGTATTTTAAAACTCAATAAATGGATGTTATATTGTTACAACAATTACTTTTATATTTCCTAAATAGCCCAGGTAGCCGACCATTCATACATAAAATATTTTTCTGGGTTTTGACCAGTTTTAAACCTAATTTTGACCGGTTAAAACCAGGTTTAAACCGCTCAGTGGTCAAAACCAGTTTTCACCAGTTCAAACCCGGTCAAAACCAGTTTTGACCACTTAGAGAGCAACCCTGGAAGAAGCATCAATTATCATGGCGATTCTTCAGCTCTCCTTACACCATGGCATTCCGAACATTAAAGGTTTCACTTTTCCTTGAGTCCAAAAATAAATTTTAGTTCAATATTTACAGAACTTGAAATCAAGGGTTCTTTTGATAGACATGCCCGTTGAGAAACGGTACTCTTATGTCATATACTTGTCATAAAAGTAGCAAAACATATCTGAATTGTTACTACATGATATTGGCATGAAATTTTATTGTAATTCTAGCTTACAGCTTGGAATAAAATTCCAAACAAAAAAAAGTAGACATTAGCAAAAACCTACAATATAACTGCAGATGTGCAAGTCATCATATTCAGTATCTTTTCAATAAACAGCTGAGTTTGTATGACTTTAAAGCTATTTTTACTTGTGATGTATTGGTGTCACAAAATGTTCCTTTAATTTAAACATTCATTCTTCCCTTGAATCATGAGTTTACATCTTGCCTGTGGTTTGGAATTTCCACAATAGCAACCAATTATATATACCATGGATACAATTCCAGGCCAAGTGAAAATTCGAATTATGATATCATAACAATGAACAGTGCTGGAATTAAGTGATTTGCACAATAGAAATAGCCATGGTACCAATACTTTCATTGTCAAATAGCTTGAAAAAATAAAAACCATTTGTGAAATCAGGGACCTTGGAATATTCTAAAATGACTTTTATACTTTGCGGTAAAATTTTTATTGGCCTGCGTTATACCTGTAAGCTAAATAGTAAGCATAAAAAATATAAAACTTAAGAAGTACTTACTCTGTATCTATGTTATAAAGTCCTTTTGAGCGCGATTGATTATGTTGACACATATAATCCTTGCGGAAGCGAAGTCTTTGAACTCTAGGGTAAGTTTTGCGGACATTCCATGAGGTGTTGGAACTCTTACAAAATCCTTTGAACCAAATGTTCCATTCCTTTTCTGATGTTACTTTAAGTCTAACTTTGCTTAAACAATCAGTATCGTGTATAATCATAGTGTCTTCATTCAACAAAGACATAGCTGATGTGTTTTAACATAGAACCTTTACAAAATGTTTTTCAATTGGACCTAAATAAAATTGGTTCTTTATACAACATTACATTTTTAGTAGAGCACATATAAGGAGTTCCATGAATATTTAAGTTTGGGGATACATTTAAAAACCTACTTTCGTCTTCCTATTCTTACCAATCTTATTCTAACCATGCTTTTACTGTAATTTAATTTACACTTTTCTCAACTGCAATACAGGGTCATCAATAATTAACGTTACAAAAAATCCAATTCAAAAACTGGCAAAGGAGGTGAACGTGGCCTATGGAACCATGTTCACAGTTCTCATTGAAGGATTTGACGATTAGCCCATTCAAACCCATGAAGAAACAGTTGCTAAATGCCAATACCATTGAGAAACGTCTCTCCAGAGCCAGAATTCTGCTTTCAGGCATTGAAGGAGGAGGCATGCTGCCAAACCTTGTGTTCAGCGATAAGAAATTTTAATTCAGTTGAACAGTCAGAATGACCGTGTTTGGTCAAGAGATGGTGACATGGCACTCCAGTAGCCACCCGAAGACAAGGGGCGGCATCAGTGATGGTGTGGGCCACGGTAAACAAATCAGGAAGGAGTCCATTGATTTTTGTGGACCAAGGACTGAAATAGAAGCCTTGTACAATGTACATAAAACGTAACAATCCAGTTTTGCACAGACAATTGTATGCTTGTGACTCATCTTTCTTGCTCTCTGTATTTTAAAATTAGTTTTTTGCACCTTGCTTTTCTACCACATTATGTGATCTGTTGAACACCTTTTGATGCAGTTACCTATGATTCTCTCAATGGCCCCTTTCGGTGAGTCCGATCCCTATTAGGTGATTTTTTTAATTTTTTTTTTAAATTATTGGGTACCGTAGCCTAATTATTATGCCGTTTTAGGGTTAGGGGTTAGGAACTCACCGAATCAGACTCACCGAATAGTAGCAGACCCGATTCTCGTAGAGCCTATATCGTTGAGTTTAGTCAGAAGTACTGAGAAGTTTTTGTTTTTTCCTGTTTATACATGTAGTAAACCATTGTATTTTATTCAGATGTAGTTAAATTGTATGCATGTTATTCCTGAAGAGGACATCTTGTGATGTCGAAAACGTACGATATTTAATTTGTTGCGTAATTTTGTATTTCGGTAGATGTAATAAACTTGAATATGTTAAACTTGATCACGTTGCCCGGCTCCGTATGCCTATGGTTCCTGAAAATGCCTGACAATTTTTAAGAGTTGCCAAATCTGCAAATATAGCAAGCTAAACTGGGCTAGTTTTGCCTCTCAGTCGTGGAATTTCTTTTAGCTGTTGCAAGTTGTTGATTTCCTATTATAATCAAATGGACTTCAATAAAATGGGTATATACATACTGTATAGTGTATATACTGGTTTTAGTTAAAAACATCCTGTAACACTGACAATCAATATTTTGAGGTATTCCCAGCCAATGGGTTGCCTTGACTGCTTTAGGTTGTATTTGACTTTTCAGAAAACTTGTAACTTACAGTAAACAATCAACTCTGATTATGTAGAACTATATATACTACTGTCTATTGTAAACTGCAATATTGCATAAAGTACAAGCCATGAAAATAAGTAACTTACCCTATCTTCAACAGCCGTTTTATCCATTTTTATTGACCACCTTCATCAATCCAACTAATTACACAATAGTATGATATATCATAGTAACTTTGGCACTAATGACTGAAAAAAAAGCTTACATACATGTTTGCTATAAGCAGAAGGATTCTGTATATAAACAGAACAAGGTACTCTACAAAAAAAAAATCATTTTATTATGGTATTGTGCAAATCTACACAATTTGCTCTTTATTTAATTTTTTCAAGGACTGAATGTAATTATTTCAATTCACACTTTATGTCACAAATGGTTTCATGATACTGCTGTTCTTGAGATGTTGCTTACATTACTGGACACTGGTATAGAAAGTTCCCTAGTGTTTTTTTTTTTGCTTTAATGTGCTGTGCACATAATTAAATAATTATGTCTGAAATAAAAGCTTAAAAATTAAAACAATCTGGCAGGCTAATGGCAGAGCCCAGGTGTAAGTGGCTACTGGCATCCTGCTGATTCATGAACAACAAAGGATGACATATGTAAAGTATACGGTAACTCTAAATACCTATCATCAGTGTTGCAGGATGTTTTTAAGGAATAATAGTATTTATTTAATAGACTGAGTTTTGCTTTAAGCAGTACAATTGTTGTTTATCTCACAAGTGCAGTCCTCGAAATTAGCGGCGCCACACGGCAATTGCCGTGGTAAATGCCGCCGCAAACGTCATAATGGCCATTCTGCTACGGCAATAAAAATGCCGTCGCAAATGAGCATTTAATTCGGACAAAAATTGTTCAAAATTTCTTCCTGTTTGATTTACTAGCAGCGTGAGTTTAATCAGCAGAAACATCGCACCAAGACCTCACCTCGGACTATTTTACTTGCTGTGAAAACTCGCACAGTCTTCAAAATTAGCTATTTTTACTTCGCAAAAACGTTGACGAGGCCAAACGGCAAAAGTTGAAATTGCCTCGGCAATTGCTGTGAACGTGTATTATGAAAAAATTGTACCAAAACATGTAAAACAAGAAGAGAAAAAATAATCCAATAGTCTATCACGACCGCACTGTTTGATTTGTTGTGCGATCAATCCAATTTTGTACCACTTTATATATTCGCAACAACACTGGTCAAACATAAGCATTCGATGAAAGAATAACTTTTGCGTAACAATTAAGCCAGTATTTACAAGGTTGCAAACTTTTTACAGTTCACAAGAGCATTGTCAGCGCATAAAATAGCTTCCGTGGTGCTCTTGGCTACCGCCGTGTGACACACGATGAAGAAGAAGCGCATAAAATTTCGTTTGATTAAAGCATACGGCAATTGCCGCCGCAATCCAAGGTTTGCTGATTTGGCGACGGCAATGTTTTTGCCGTCGTAGATGGAAGCTAATTTCGAGGGCTGCAAGTGTAAATACTAACGACCTGCTTTGGGTCCCACAAATTATCGGAATGGCCCGTTTCGGTGAGTCCAATCCCTTAACGGGGGATTTTTTCAATTTTTTTTTAAAATTATCGGGTACCGTAGCCTAATTATCATTGCTGCTTTGGGGTTAGAGCAGCGTTTCTCAAAGTGGGCAAAATGATTCAAACTTTCAAGTATCTTCAAAATTTTCACAATGTTAATGAAAAACGTGAAGGTGTCTACAACACTGGAGGTCACAAATTAAAAAGCAGTACCTTTAAAACAACAAAAAGAAAAATTTTCCGAATTGGATTGTTAATGTATGGAATAAGTTACCCGAGAAAAATGTCACAACACCTAGTTTGAACAGCTTCAAAGCAAGACTGGATCACACTGGACAAATAGAGAAGTTAAATTTGACCCACTTGGGTAGTCATAATTATTTTGCAAGTACTGGTCGCCTCCACTAACGTTGATATTCACTTCATCTGGTAACTTGTACACTGTACAGTATATATATTATATATATACATTATGTAGCCCACTACGTAGGATGTATTGCATACCTATCTCTTAGGGTGTTGCAGGCGCCCCGACCCTCTCGGATTTGGCTTACCTTTTTTGTGGTACTGTGTTTAGATCAGTAGACCACAAATATGAAGTTTCAGAAATTTTCATCGACGTTTACCTCCACCGCCGAGGCCATTTTGAGACCCACTTTTTGAATTTTTTCATGTTTTTTGCCACTGGAGGGCAGTGTATAAGTTTTGCAATATTGGGGGTATATTTAAAAGATGCTCTATGATGTTCTGAATAATGTTTAAAAAAAATTGGAGAAATGGGATAACCATATCCAAGAATATTCAAGTTTTGTCACTAATTTTTTGCACAATACTGCCCCTAGTGGTGAAAAGAAAATTTAAAATATCTTAAAAACTACTCATCATATTGTAATGGAACTTGCATGCACCCCCCCATTTTCGTGGGTAAGGAATTTGATTTTAGCAATATTTTTGCAAAATATTACCACTAGAGGGCGGTAGTTCTAATTTTGAGCTATTTTTCTGTAAAAAGGTGATATTGTTGCATTTCTTGAGCTATGCTATCTGAAGAATACAATTTCATGGCTTATGCACAACAAAATTTATTCAATTGTAAAGAAACTGCATGCATGTACTATATCAATACATCCAAACAGGCAATGTGAGTCTTAGTTAACACAATTTACGCATAGGCAGTTGTGCATCTTCATTGTGTTGATAAATGACGTTTTCTAAGATTTAGTATCTTTCTTCGATCCTCCTCCACCACTTGAATATGGTTTTGCAGATTTTTTTCTTGCTTTGCCAGATGAAGAAAGTCGGATACTAGTTTTACCCCTCTCTCTGCTGAATCATTGCAGACTCTGAGTGCACTTATGATACCATTAGCAGAAGCGGGTCTGCTACTATTCGGTGAGTCCGATTCGGTGAGTTTCTATCCTCAAAAAATGCAACAATATCGCCTTTTTACAGAAAAATAGTTCAAAATTAGAACTACCGCCCTCTAGTGGTAATATTTTGCAAAAATATTGCTAAAATCAAATTCCTTACCCACGAAAATGGGGGGTACATGCAAGTTCCATAACAATATGATGAGTAGTTTTTAAGATATTTTAATTTTTCTTTTCACCACTAGGGGCAGTATTGTGCAAAAAATTAGTGACAAAACTTGAATATTTTTGGATATACTTATCCCATTTCTCCAATTTTTTTTTTAACAATTCAGAACATCATAGTACATCTTTTAAATATACCCCCAATATTGCAAAACTTACACAATACCCTCTAGTGGCAAAAAACTTGAAAAAATTCAAAAAGTGGGCCTCAAAATGGCCTCGGCGGTGGAGGTAAACGTCGATGAAAATTTCTGAAACTTCATATTTGTGGTCTACTGATCTAAACACAGTACCACAAAAAAGGTAAGCATGGTGAAACCAAGATTTAAATTTCATGGGGCGCCTGCAACACCCTACTATCTCTACTGACAGTTATATTTTATCTTATATGGTGTCTCCAGCCCTAGGTGTTTTTGTTTGATTTTTAGTGTTATGCTGTGCCTTTATAAGATATGTATGCTCTAGGTCAGGGGTTCCCAAACTGAGGTACATGTACCGGTACCCCAGGGGTACATTTAGACTTTTCAAGGGGTACATTAGATTAAGTATAAGGATATTCTTTCCATAACCTCTAATCTGCCCTAAAATAGTTTTTATCACCTGATGATGTTAATAATTTGAAGACCTGAGATTAAGAACTCCTTAGTAAGTCACATTTTCACCCAAGTAGAAGCTTTAACTACAACTACAGTAACTACCAAGTTCATCCATCACATTAGCTAGGATTGCTGGGCTTATTCAGCCGATGTATTGTTTGTTTGATTGAAGTGTTTGTTTAACCTTGGATCGCATTGTTATGAATAACTTTGTGTGCTTTGATTGGTACAAAATATCATGTATGCAGTCTCCTAATGCAGCTCTACTGTTAATTTGTAGCAATATATAACTTTCTAAAGCCAAAAATATGAGAAAATTTTGGGGGTACACGAGCGAATCTATAAATTGACCAAAAGGCACCAATGAACATAAATTCTGGGAACCCCTGCACCCTGAAGTCTAGGTAGTATTGATTAGTTTTTCTTGGTGTTTTTCTCTTGTTTATGACTTCCTTGTTGGTAGTCTAGTTTTTTTTTTTTTCGTTTCTTTGTTCCAGAAGTCACACGCTAACCAACTGAGCTATCAGGGCGGACGCTATTACACAACGCAACAGTGAAAAAAAAGAAATTTATTAAAGAAATTAAAATGAACAACTCAGCATAAGAAACACGAAAACAACATGGAGGAATTAAAATGATTTAACAAGCATCATTCAAATACTGCATTTTGATATAAGGTTGCATTGTGCAAAAAGGACAAAAGTCTCATAAAAAATATTATACTATCATGAAGCATATATATGCAAGAAACTTTCAAGAACAGAAATTTTTTTCGGGATATCTTGTTACCCACATGACAATTTGAGGGTTGGCATTTGGTCCTCCAATTTTTTTAAAATGCCCCATACCTCCTTAGCTAATGCTTGTAGACTAGAATTGAGACCATTTTTGAATTCTGCATGATGAAAAATGGTGGAATAGACACTTCCACCAACTTTCTACCCCAAATATAACCCTAAAATCAAAAAACATTGGGAACATGAACAGCGCCACCTAGTGATAGCCACAAAACTTTAAAACGCAATATCTCAAAAACCGCTTGTCCAATTTTCAAAATTTTTTTTTTGCCCAAGTTCAAATTTTGAAAACAAAAAATATATCAAAACCAACACGTTTTGAAACCTAGTGGTTACATTTCTTTCTAAAATTTGTTGAATTATAATGGAATGCCTTTACCTTTTCCATGACCAGATCAAAACGGATATAATAAAAGCATGGCCGCTCTTGCACAATGGTAAAATTGCTCAAATGCGCGATATTTACTATCGCCATCTAGCGGTTGCAGTTTTGAACTTTTATTTGCCGCATGGCGCTAGAGTATTATTTTCCGATTTTATTGATGTTTCAATGGCAATTCTAGGTTCACCAAAAGAGATTTATCAGCAAAGTTAGTGCAGACAGTCAGAAAGTTTTCAATTTTATTAGGGACGGGGTTTTGGGCCTAGGTGAAATATTTGCTGATTGCTGCAATCTGAAAAGCGGCTTTGGTCTAATTTTTAGTGCAGAAATAGGGACAGCAATCTTCTTACCTGTGACATTTCAGTTTTCGAGTTTAAACAAACATTAGCCTGTTTTATTTGAAATTCGTGTTTCGGATTATTTTATTAAAATTCTTGGTTAGGGGAATCACTATACTAATAGTTCAGGTCTTCAATCTTGTTTTATTTTAGGAGATTTTACAAAAAAAGGTCAATGTAACATTAATGATTTTGGGTAATTGGAAACTATTGGATAGTGCACTTATCAAAACTGATAAACCATTTTTGACTTTGTAGGCTGCAATATTTACTATTCATGTTCATCACCACGAACATCAGAACACCATTCGTCACTAAAATGACATATGTTCTGACAGGTGTAAAACCCACAACACCATTAGGCCTAATCAAAATTTGCAAAACAAAAAATAGGGCAGACTGACTTGAAAAACAATGCAACAGCATTTTCTGAGCCAGCAAGCAGGTTAGGCACCGGTAACAGCTTTCAACTGTTCAATCACACAATACATTCTTCTGGTGTAAACTAAGCAAGCTATACTATCACATAGGCAAACCATTCTAACCTATAACTTCAGCGTTGGGCTATGTGCAACAGCATGTCATTAGTTGATTCAATCGTTTCGCTTGAGTAATCACAAAAAACAATAATAGTGTTGATTTGTAAAGCCAAACCTCGTAAAAAACTAATGATATACAAATCGTTCACTGTACCTTTCCTTCTTTCACTCACTGCAACATAACGTTCAAGCTGTTTTCTTGCCAGATCGCTTTGTAAAAATGGTGGCTAAAGCACGTGATTGTACTTCTGACTTTCTATTGGATCACAGAAACAAATTTCATTGGTGCATATCTCAAATTCAGCCAATCATACGACATGATGTGTGATGGTTCTACATTAACATAAACTTGGCTCCATTCGAAAGAAAATTTTGACAAAGCAAAAAGTTGTGGACTTAAAAGGTTTGAAATATTGTGTTCTTGGAATATTAATTTGAACAAGCACTGTTTCTTTCCTCGTGCGTTGGTAGCCTACTCATCGAAATACTCAAACTAGTCAGGGATTGCGCACTAACGCGCAGAGTCCCAAAACAAAACTTCGAAAATTGATTTTCTAGGTTTGTTCACCAGTCTCATACTAAATAGAGCTACGTTTCGAAAGCAATTGCCAATCGCCATACGTATATCTTAGTCTGGGATCGTTTTATGCGTTCGGCCGCTTATGTTTGCGATTTCAATGCCTGATCGGATGCGTAGCTTTCCCATTCTTCTCAATTTAAAACAGTTTGTGCATTTTTGATACAACGTGTTTTAGAAATCACGATCACCTAAAATTGCAGAAGTAAGATGAAGATGAAACACAGCACATTTTCGAGTGATTTCACACGCCTTAAATTTTTCCGACAACATTCAAGCGCAACACTACTACGAAACTCCATGAAAAAAATCGCGCCATTCTGAGGATGCAAATGCAGATTGTAGCTGTAGCTCCTACGAGGGTTGTATCAGAGATTAGGCCGCATATGTGAGTCATCTATGGTAGCACGCAGTGCAGCTCCTGGCTGTGTATGAGCTGGCGTCTCTTCTTTTCATACGCCACGCCCGCTACACAGATCATAATATGGTGCAGAAATTTCTGTGTCTCAAGGCTAGACTTGGCTGGGCTTTTACTGGTGAGAAAATTTTTGCTTCCAAGCTAGAAATACAGAAATTTTATACTCACTTCTACGCAGTAGCGCACCCAGCATGGAGCTAAGGGGGCTCAAGCCCCCCCCAAACCCGCCACAAAAAATGAAGTTTTTGACTTTTGTATGTTTCCGATTTATACCTTTTGCTTACAGGTTAAACATGAATAAGACACAACAATACAACAGGGCTGAGCATTATAACAATATAGGCTATATTTTACATATTTACAAATAGTTTTAACAGTGGAACGTTTTCGGCTTAACTTTAAGCCTTCATCAGGAATCTAAAAATAATTAAAAAATGCAATAAATTTCAACTTCTTGAAAGTAAATTTACATTAAGAAAAGGCAACTACATAAATAACTACAAAAAAGTTTGCACCACAGGGAACGTGATAGGCTACATCAAGTAAATGTTAAGGAGAATGGACGCGCCTCCAGCAAATAATTGTTTGTTTAAATTTGGGTTGTAGCATAACAGTGCTTCCTGAATTTTGGAATTAAATTGGGATTTGCTCTTGCGTAAAATTTTAAATGAGTCAGCAGAGAATTTTTGATCTGGGCAAAAAGAACACTCCATGATATGGTCTTGGGTGGCACTTTTCTTTAAGTCTCTAAAATTCAGATGCTCCAGTACGCTCGTGGTCATGTGGCACAGAACACAAGGGTCGACTTGCCTTCGCTGAGCACCCCCAACATCGCGAGCTCCCACTCTCGCATGTAAGGCAACGTCGACCAACGGGTGTGAGGACTAGCGACCCTTTCCCGCAGTCAAATGTCTGGTGGACACAGGGGCGCCGGAACGATTTTTGACTGGTGGGAGTGGCATGATTATGAAAAAAGGGCACTTTTGTTTACTGAAAGACCAATTTTTTTAAAAGTTTTAAGATAAGCTATAGCGATAATGCTCATCTATCAGCTCACAATTGAGTAATGATAGCCTATATAAGTGTCCGGTATACAAAGAAGGGCGTCATGCTATGTTATATTGATGTAACCTACTGAGTTACATAATTTTGTGGCGTGAATATAAATTGTTATATTGCAAAATGTGCAGTAGCTTACATGACCTTAAAAGGGCACCACTGTCCCTCCATCTACAGACAACTTGAAGTAGGGACAGTAGAATACCGGGACGACTCACTTTAATGATTTTTCCTACGAAAAGGACAGCTGGAGGGTTACTAAGAAGTTCAAAAATTAACAGAACTGCACAACGTTTTCTTTGCTTTTAGGTAAATTTATTCTCATCAAATGAATTGTTAACTTGAAGGTGGGGGAGCATCCCCCCTCCCGCTTCCGGCGCCCCTGGGTGGACATACCGATGTACCGTACGTCAATGCTGAATCACACGGACATGTAAAATTATATACGATATTTGAGCAGAAAGGCGAAAGCGTCTGGGACTTTAATTGAAAATACGAACTAATTTTTGAATGTTTTGTAAGTAGGAAAAATGTCCACATCACATTTACTGTTCACAAAATTAGTGTTTTGTTTCAAACTGTTTTTGCGCTAGTTGTTGTTTTCGCACTTATTTGTGTTGGCAAACGGAAAGCTAATTCTATTTTGTCATAGGCTACATGACGAAAAAGTCGAGATCTATAGAAGATTCCGAGAGTGGACGTAGGAATGAGAGTGCTTATGGTTCTAGTACCATGGGGTTCACTAGGCCAACTTGTAATCTGATTGAGAGAACGAATCCTGATGTATCGGCAACCGGTGGGTTGTGGGCCGTGGCCGGTGAGTGCCTTTAAATATTAATCAAAGGGATGGGCATTGGCATACTGTCATTATTGTCGCAAATCACTCGGCCAACATTTCTAAATTAGCCCCCCCCTAAATTTTTTTCTGGGTGCGCTACTGCTTCTACGTACATAAGAAATATTTTAATTGATTATTTGCTCAAACTTCAATGATCAGTTGATCACGAGCAAACCACGCATTGGGAAACAGATCGCATGAGTTCCATCACAATGCGCTCTATTCATGCTTCTACACTCACAGATTTTTATATAACTATTTATAGCAAAGCTCATTATACTGTATTTTGAATGGACTTATCTAGTGATGAAATTTGATGGATATGTTTTAAATGATTATGATAATATTTCTAGTTTTTTTTCTTTTAACCACTTAGTGACCCTACTTAACATTATCCTGCTTTTTCTCAGATTCTTGATTAGGCTACCGGTACTAGATCTACTGAAACAAATCACATTGTCAGTTCTACCCTATTTCACATTATGGGTAAAATAGCTTTGGAAATCAAGGCTCATCTTGAAAACGTTTCTGAATTGAAAACTATTGGTGAAGATTTCCGTTGGTATCTCAAACTAAAGTGCACAAGCTGTGGTGAAGTATCATCTACCTGGCAATATGTTTGTCTTTCGGAGAATGTAGAAACGAAAGGAGGTCGTGGACATGCAAGCATGGTTCAAAAGTGTAAAATGTGTGGAAGAGAAAATCATTTGGACATCATAAAAGATCAAATAAAATCATATCAAATTAACAATGATGGAGAATTTTCAACAATTGTAATGTTTGAATGTCGAGGTCTTGAACCAATTGAATGGGACATTAGAAGTGGTTGGGTAGTCTTTTCGTCATGTTCTAGCACACAGTTTGGCGATGTTGATCTTTCTGAGAATGAATGGTATGACTATGATGAAAATGCCAATCAGTCAATTGGCATAACAGAAATACAGTATAATTTTATTAAGGTAAAAAAATAAGGTGGTTTTGATTGATGAAAGACTTGATTTCTTTTGTGAATGTTAGTCACAAGATAAAGTTTCTAAATTAAAATCATATCCCAAGTCAAAGTTTGTTTGTGATTTTAAAATTGTGCAATTCACCATTTTTTTAGTGACTACGTTGATTAAGAGTCACTTTAGATCCAACCCAAACTAGTTTTTAACTGAAAAATTGGCTTCTGCTAAATCCAAACCTCCAATCATCTATTATTGTCAACCTGTTTAAAATAAAAAAAAGCTGATAATGGTTTGATTGGGAGCTTTCGTAAAATGTTTACCTTGCTATATATACCATTCTGCAAATATTGAAAATAAGCATCAACTCATTGCATTATCTATTAAGATGAAACAACAACTGTATCCAAAAATGTCAATGGTTTTCGATTTTTATTCTCATTTTCCTATTTAATATACCACTACCAGTGTATTGTCATGATCTTTTAAGAAAAAATAAACCAATTAATGGATTATTAAATCCTGATTATGACATCTAAAGATGCAGAAGTTTTATTTTACTAAATATAACTGAAAAAGGTTTTTCTAATAAATATCACAACTCAGCATCACACTCCAGAATCATAAAAATAGAAGTTACTCACCTGAGTTGTGAAAAATTCAAGTTAAAGCGAAAGATTCGCCGACTATTCTATTTAGAAACAAACAGAGAAGTCAAACTTGGTCTAAGCCTGTTTGTGTGCAAGCGTGTGGTTGTTGAAAGCACAATATATATATCAAACATGCTCAATTGATCCAACACTTCTCTCTTTATTTCTATGAAAATGCTCTTCAATTTGTCAATTTTTAAATAAAATTTACTATTTTAAAAAGATTCTATAGTCACGAAGTATGATCAGAATTGTTATAGACGAGTAAAATTTTCTGTTAAAATGGTGCCAATTTCTATTTTATTGTGTGCATGACATCCAACTTTGACTGTGAATACAATGCGCTACTTCGATAATATCTTTCCTACATCTAAATTCTTTATAACTAGAATTGAGTGTGATGCTTTTGTTATCACAATTTTTGCATTTTTTAATTAGGCCAGCGTACATGTATTATGTTGTTAATGCGCAATTCATCAACTGTGCATCGATTTATTGTGCTAACTTTTATGTACGGTATATTATATGCAGGTAAGTATATATTCTATTATCCGAAACTTTTTGGACCTGTAAAATTTCTCGTTTTAGAAGTTCAGTTACATTTCTCTACATAGTAATTAGTATGATACATACTGTACTCACAAATAAGTGAGATAATTAAACTAAAAATTAGAGATGTACCGATACATTTATTTTGGTCGATGCCGATATCACTTTGCATTTTGGAATGTGATGTTTTGTTTCAAATTTAATTTGTGCATTTAGATATTTACAATAACATGGTTTGATACTCTGTAATATGCTGGTCATGTCATCAGTGTCCTCAATATTTAGGCACATATCAGGTTGGCATGTTCGCAGCGGGACTGGGTTAGTTAAACATTATTCTAAAAACAGTTCACTTTGTTGGGTATGTAGTAATTGTGGCAGCGCAATATATTTTAGTAGTAAACAGATAAGAATCACACATAATGAGGTTAAATAACATTACAACAACAAAGCTTTTATGGAAAGCTTAATGTCTATCAGTTGTAATGAAAACAAATTGATTTGATTTTTGAACATACAACGTATAGAATAGACTAAAAGGATTAGGCACGTTTTCTTGCTATATAGCCTAAGCAACGACCTATTCTAAGAAATGGATAATATTTTTTTTTCGAAAAAAAAAGAAACATAGGAGGCCTTGAAATTTGTACTTTTTTCCGGCGGTCATGCATGTCCTACCGGACTGGCCCTTTCAGCGGACATTTAATATCTCAACCGGACATATTTTTTGCATTTAGATTTTGCACAAAATCACACTACAGTATTGTGTAGTCGTGTTTGTAGAAGATTTTCTACAACAGAATAACTCTGCAATGGTTGATGGCTTAATTAACCGACTCTGAAGTATACTGGAGCAGATTGCTTGCTAATAAATCAGTGCGTTAATGACAGTCGTGTAATGACGCAATAAACACAATTGAAAACAACAATCCAAATTTCCTTATTACAAACACAACTACGATCACTTATTCCGTGGTTTTCGCGTTATAGAATCGTTGTGCCAAGCGATTATTGCCGGCGCGGGTTGTAAATCTCCAGCTCAGGACCGTCCATACAAATGCGCATTAGTGACTCAATAGTGTTAGCCCTCAATAGTGTTAGTGTTAACTAACTAACACAATAGTGTTAGTCTAACACCCTCCCTTCTGTGCAGAAATTCTATTTCTATCAGCGTGAATAAGGTCGCCACATTCGCCTGAGCTCGTGTGGAACCCAGCTGAGACTTGCTTCTCTGTGACGTTTCTTTTTAACAAACGATCAATGTAACGCAATAATCCTCATTGTTAAAATTAGAATACATATCCTGCCGAAAAGTTCAGACAACTTTATTTCAAGGCAACATTGCAAGGCGTTGAAATGATGTAAAAATGGCTACTTTTGCCATCAGCTCGTTAACCACGCCACTCTAATGTGATCTGAAGCAATTGCCTGTAGGCTACTATTATTGTTTCAGCTCCGTATTTGTTCACGTTAAACAAACAATTGTAACAATTCAAATTTGAAATATATTTTTGCTGCATTAGCTCTATTTTTGTCAAGAATTTTGCGGCGGTCATTTATGACCGACCAATGAGTCGGCTTCGGCAGACATTCGAGGTCATTCCGGAGGTCATGTCCGCCATGACCGCCGGAATTTCGAGGCCTGCATAGGCCTACAGTACAACCGATTTTCAAATACAAAACATACCAAGAGCATTTTTTAAATTCAAAACAGCTGAGTTATTGGGATAAATTGTATGTTAACTGTTTATCAATAAACTGTGCCTGTTACAATTACGATGCACCCAATAAAAAATACTTTACCAAAATAAGATGCTTAGCATCACAGTAAGGCAACACCTAAATTGCTTGGTGCTACAATGAGAAGTGAGGATCCCTACCTGGTATGTGCATTGTACAATTGTACATACATGACCTTGTCTCTGCAATCATTACATTTTTTTTGTACTGAAGAAGTTAGTCGTATCGGATTCACTAAACATCGGAATGAATGCAGCTGATCACTTCTAACATTTCATGATAGTTGATTTTAACTAAAATATTATGTTCAACTTTTTTAAATGTTAACAAAGCTACTGCCATCCCTGACTTCTGCATATGTGTGTAATTATACATAGTTCTTTTATTGCTTGAAGAATAAGGTTTCTGTAGAAGATGATATGTTTAGTCAAACTTTTAAATATATACCTACTGTGCTGCACAGGGAATAGGTTTAGTGTCACCAGACATACAAATAATTGCTGTGTGCATTAACATGTCCTACGAGGAATTGGGAAAAGCCTTTGTATCACACTACTACACCACTATATCAACTGACAGATCAAAACTTTTTGGCCTTTATGTAAGTATTTCATTAAACTTGGATTGCATATTTCAGTATTTGACATGTTTAAAATTTTCCTTAACGTATCAGTTAGTACCTAGGCTATAGGATATTTTCTGTGGAATTCACAAGATTGACATGAAATTATAACCTGTTTGTCCAATGTTAACGGTTTTGGTAGAGACCAGAGAGTTTCTTTGTTAAACCAATCATATGCAAACTAAGCAGAGAACACAATTTAAGAGTTTATTAATTCGAACTAAAAAGAAATAACAACAATGAAAAAAATGTTAACGATTAGAAACGATATTGGTTATCAAAAAGTGTGACAGTTACAGTATAGATAGGTCGATGCTCAGAGTTTTTGCGAAACTTTTATCAACAATATTTCTCGTCGTTGTGTGATGCCTTTTTTGTGAAAACCGTTTTGGAATGTGAGTGAAGGAAAAAAAGTTTCAATGAAATACGAACGCAAATAGAAAAAAAAGTTTCAAATACCAACATCCAACACTGTGGAGAAATGGGTACCCGGTCATTTGGTCGACAGGACGTTTGGTCGACAGACATTTGGTCGACAGGACGTTTGGTCGACAGGACGTTAGGTCGACAGAACGATTTATTTTAGGGTTAGGGTTAGTTAACTAACCATAACCCTAATCTAACCCTGACTCTAACCCTAACCCTAAAATAAATCGTTCTGTCGACCTAACGTCCTGTCGACCAAACGTCCTGTCGACCAAACGTCCTGTCGACCAAATGTCTGTCGACCAAACGACCGTGCACCGGAGAAATGTTGGCTTAAAAGTGGAAGCCAGCTACCAAACATGGCCTACTGACGCGGTGGTTTTAGAGGCCATTTAACGGGAGCAAGTCTTTTAGGCACAGATGGTTAAGGCGCCAGTTAAATAGGCGCGCACACTGTTGCATCAGGATATTTAGGTGCGGAGCACTGTGGCGCTCGTTCATTTAGGTGCTGTTCTTTGTAAAGTCTGCAGATTGTATTAGCTTGGCAGGTAGGGCAATGCTATAAAAATCTTCATACTTTCACCTCGTGTACCTTTTCAAACAAAAGAGCTTGCTAAGTGGGTTCTTTGCTGGC
This sequence comes from Aplidium turbinatum, assembly GCF_918807975.1. Classification (NCBI taxonomy): domain Eukaryota; kingdom Metazoa; phylum Chordata; class Ascidiacea; order Aplousobranchia; family Polyclinidae; genus Aplidium; species Aplidium turbinatum. The sequence continues at coordinate 8,854,658 of NC_137476.1, forward strand.
ATAGTCACAGGGTTGATCTCTAAGTGGTCAAAATTGGGTTTTGACCACTAAGCGGTTTAAACCTGGTTTTAACCCAGGGGTGGGCAAACCGGCCCGCGAGACCATTTTATGCGGCCCGCCAACACTTGCAGAAACTCCCACTCATCACTTACATGGCCACCTAAAGATACGGCCTGATTTGTCACATTTTGCAGAAATTTCCAGGTTTTGCTAACTTTTGGCGAATGCTTAAAAAAATTTTTCTAAAAATTATAATTTTACGCTTTCTTTACTATTTTCCCCAAATGACACAATATGTTTTAACATTCTCAGATATTAAAAAACAAAGAAAATTAGATTTTGAAGATTTTAGTCAGACTGTTAATTTTTCAATAACAGTCTGATTCAGCGTTTTTCAACTTACTTTTTCTCATTTGCTACTGTTTCCCCGAGGCAACAAAAAGCTTTTATATCATTAGGAGACAGCAAACAGTAAAAAAGTCTCAGAAAATGTCAGTCAAACACTAGCAGTAGCTGTAATCAAAATTTGCAAAATGTGACAAATCAGGCCGCATCTCCAGGTGGCCATGTCACTTACTGTTTTAATTGAACAAGTTACAGGACAAAATATTATTCCCTTTACGAGTGTGTTTTCCTCTTCACTTTCAGTGCGTAAACACACACATGCCAGTCGCGCATGTATTGCAACATGCTCTCACGCATTGTTTGATTCAATTTTTTTATCATAAAATACAAAAACGGTAGCGGCTACTGTACTAACTGTAGGCTTACCTGAACTTGCAGCAAAGTATAAAGTTCAGTTGGATACCTTGGCTATCGAATTCAGCAGAAGGTTCCAAGACTTAAAGAATATGGAACCGCAGTTTACTATGCTCAGCTTTCCATTCACTACAGAAGTTTATTCGGTCCCTGAGGATTTACAGCTGGAACTGCTGGACTTGCAAGCAAATAATGACTTGAAAGAGAAGTTTAAGTCAGATTCACTGCCTGACTTTTACAAGTCGTTGTCTGACGATTTGTTTCCAAACTTAAAAATCTTTGCTGCTAAGTTTTTGACACTGTTTAGATCCACATACATAGCAAACTTGCTCCCAATTTGCAGAAGATTGTGAAAAACTGTGAACAGTTGCACAAGTCTCATTAACTTTTGTGATGATTATTGCATAGTTTTAAACGTAACTGAGTGTGAAATACAAAAATTGTGTTTAATATGAGTATGCGTTTATTTACACACCGGGTAAATTTTCCTACTTTGTAATGAGAGTGTGTGGCCCCCGGCTGCAACATTTTTTTCAAATGTGGCCCTCAGTACAAAAAGTTTGCCCACCCCTGTTTTAACCGGTCAAAACTAGGTTTAAACTGGTCAAAACCCTGTAATGAGTTGCTTGATCGTGTTTGCCAGAAAATCACTGAAAGTGTGAGGGAGATGGTAGAAGGTGAGGGAGGAGGGAGAAGGAAAAGATGAAATTGACTGGTGAATGAAGCATTTGAATATACTGGAAAGACTTGTTAATTCCAATTGTTCAATTAAGGTGTTCTAACTTACATAAAGTAGATAGGCATAGGTAGGCTTCAAAGAACGAATCATAAACTATCCTGTCTTTAATTTTTAAAGCATCTTAGAATATGCATTTGCATTGTTTTATTTTAACTGGATAAAATTTGATGGCAAATGTTTTTCATAAAAAAAAATTGTTGGAATAAATTCTTGTACTTCAGTTGGCTGTGCAAATTGTTCATCGTTCTACCAAGCATTTTTTGGTTCATCAGAAACTTATTTTTAGAATTTGAATTTTCTCAATAATTAAAATAACCAACTGATTGAAATATCAAAAACAAACAGAGAAGTTGAATATTTTTTGTTCCAAATCCAGCATTTAGGTTATGTTGATCAAAACAAAATATAGTTGAACATCATTACTAATAACATGGTGGGTAATACTTTTAATTCAATTGAAAAGCAACTTGATTCATACACTAAAGGGGTTTTGACCAGCAATAGGTGGTCAAAACTGTCTGGTTTGAACCAGGTTTTAACCGGGCGGTTTAAACCCCGGTTTAAACCGACCAACCCTGCATAGTCAGGCACTGCACACCAAAATTTTTACCAACCGCTTAAATATAGGCTACGGTATTTTTTAGTGATGCTTAGTGTAGTTATTATTTGACTCTAAAAGAGAACTCAGTCATGTTCTGAAACTTGAATAATCTTTTGATAAAGCTTTCGCCAGCGCAAACCTGGACTAACAACAAATAAATGCCGAACGCGCGCATTAACAAAACAACATATTTTTCTGTTCAATTTAACATTTTGTGTGAAAAGCATTGCTGGATAAAAGCAGCTTCACTCACTGAAGCCATGACTAACAGCAAATAAATACATGCGCATTAACGTAAACAACATACTTTTCTGTTCAATATAACATTTTGTGTGAAAAGCATTGCCCTACCTGCCAAGCTGATACAATCTGCAGACTTTACTAGGAATAGCACCTAAATGAAAGGGCGCCACAGTGTTTTGCACCTAAATATCCTGACGCCACAGTGCGCGAGCCTATTTGACCGGCGCCTAACTGTTTGCGCCTAAAAGATGTGAACCCCATTTAATGACTTGTCGGCGGCGATGTCTCCCAGGAGCTTAGAGGCCTGGAACAACATTTCATCAATAATCATCTATTGTCACCTCAATTGAAGAGTAAAATGGTGGTACAAAACTTGAAAACAGCAATTAAAAGGTTGTTTATAGCTCAAAGCTGCAGTTTTTTGTCAGACTGTACCAAAAAGAGTCAGATGAAAAACTGCAGCTTCGAGCTATGAGCAACCTTCTACTCACTATTTCGAATGTAATTTGCTTTTTAGAATGAATCTTCAATAATGACATTTGAGGGAAAGCCGTGCAAAGGGCAGGAAGAAATTGGAAAGAAAATTATGGTAAGTGATCAAGCAAGATGTTTTTTTATCAAACTAAAATTACATATATCATAATGTTTGTAAAGTTGCAAATACAAGGTCAATTTGACAAATAAACCAAACCAAGAAGTAATCATATTAATCAATTTAGAATCTAGAGCTAAGATGAATTTCTGACATTTTTTTATTCTGAGATCCAATCCTGGCAGTTTTGCATAATTGACTAAACTCCCAATCACTTACCGGTACTGGGAATTCAACACATGCGCATTTTTGCTGAAAGTTAGTATCATACAAAATTTTCATATATGCTTAACAAGTTTTCTTCTTTTTCATTCTCTGGTGCACAATAATGTGTGATATGGCATATTGCAGGCTCTCCAACCCACAACGTTCTTGTAGATTTGTAGCAATATATATAATTATAATATAAATCAAATATAGTTATTACTATCTGAATCCTTAACAGCTGTTTCACCTATACGGATCATCAGGAGTTCTTATTCAAATAGAATGTCTTATTCAAATTGAATCTATTTGAATAAGACCTTCTGATGATCCGTTAGGTGAAACAGGCTGTTAAGGATTCAGATAGTAGGCTAATAACTATATTTGCTTTAATTCGCTCTGCTTTGCCTTTTTGCTTAGCATTGAGCACTTTTTGTAGTAATGACAAGTTTGAGTGCAAAATTTTAATCTTTTAATCTAGTTGCTTTGCAGCGTCACAGTTTATCGTGAAGCTTAAGAGAATTCTCTCAGAAAGAGACAAACAAATGGCCGAAGAGTGGTTGAAGTCAGTTATGACCGCTCCCTAACTGCTATCAAAGCTTGTCAGTCGTTATAAAGTCATATTTTCTTTTTAGATCATAAAATTTGACTTTTCATTTTTACTTTAAAATACAATGATTGAACCCTAGTAACTTCGTAAATGCAGTTCAAACAGCTCCTGTAGACATTGAAACTTGTGGAAGGGAGGCAATGAGAGTTCTCACGCTGAGTTTCACAAAGCATTGGAAGCAACATTTTCATTAATTTTTGTAGTCTAGTAATGCATTAGACACGGGGATTAGCATAAATTTGATGCTCTAAAAATAAAGTCATATTTTTCCATTTTTAGGTCATAAAAAATGTCCCTAGTAATGACTGTCAGTCACAATGTGTTCTGTAAATTGCTGATGCGGCTACGCAGCGTCTAGACTAGACCATTCGGATTAAAAAATATCAGTTGACTTTAAGTGCCCAAGTTAAAATTATAACTTATGCCTCTTGAGAAGTCCTACATAGTCTGTGGTGGATCCTGTCCATTAAAGTTTTATTGATACTTTCACAATCACATACAACATTGTAAACGTAAGTTAATAGCAAGTCTCTGTGAGACATTGGATTTTCCGTGCACATACGACTTATAGCGTCTAGAACACTTATTGCACGCTGTTTTTTTTTTCGGCCATTTATCGGTCATTGACCGATGTTTTAGCAATATGTCCGAAAAAAAAGTATAGTCAATTCTGTCAAAATGTCCGAAAAAAAATATATATTATAGTCAATTCGGCCGGGTGTTGCAAGGTTGAGTTTCGCTGGTGAACGTTGAAGAAACGTTTGTCTGTTCTAACTTTTCTCAGATAAAACACGACAACGTTTCTCAGCGAAACTTGATGTTGTAGCTAGTCGGAAAGTGCAAATTTTGGTTTGGATGAGCTACTTGAAAGGAAATATTTTCATCAAAAAAAATGACCGAAATAAATAAAAATTGACCGAATTTTTACAAGTCATTTCGGACAAGTGATCGAAACGTCTCAGCGAAAAAAAAAGATTGCGCGTGCTATGTTGCTACTGTAGCATTTTCATCAGCATCGATGATGACCGGAAGTTTTTGCAATATACTGCATCGATAATGATGTTTGAAATTCTTGATGATACCTTGGTCTAAAAAAAGGCTGGACAGAAGAAGTTGTGTTTGCTGGAAATAAAACACAACTTCTACTTGCTTAAGGTAAGTTTTGTAGATGTTGTTGTTACGATGGTTGTTCAAGAGCTTTTCCTGTGCCTTCCATATCCGTAAAATTTGCGCCGGTGCCACATCAAATTTTGCTGCAACAACTCTCTGCGGCGTTTTCCTCTCTAACTCTTTGATTAAAATTACTCTTTCAGCTAAAGCCAGATCTTTTCGTTTTACAGATTTGCTTGACATGTTGACTTAACAAAGCAGATCACCAAATGATTTTTCAAAAGTTATTTAGATTTATCATTGCAATATTTTACATAGATTCAACGTTAGGGTGGCCAAAAAAAATTGAAATTTTTTATTTTTGTTTGCACACCCTCTCATTTGAGGAGGATTCATGAAAAAATGACACTGTGAAAATTTGAAGTGAATCCGACAAGAGGAAGTGCTCTCCCACCGACCTCAAAGTTTGGTTTTATTGGCATAATCCGTCAAAATTCCTTGAATATGTGACGTAATTCTTTTTTGACTTATATACATTGCAGTTGCAGCATTTTTGTTTTAACCATTGTTTTACTCTGAATTTATGATACAATAAGTGTTTCCACATGCAGAAAAACATAAATAATGCACAAAATAGATCACATTAACAAGCGTTTGGTATGAAATTAAATGCACTAAACTTTAGCGAAAACCGCATAAAAGTACGTTCACCAGTCACGATCGCAACGCTTCAGGTGACAACACATTGCCCAGAAAAAGCAAACGAAACGTTTGTAAAAAGTCAAGCCATTGATTTTATTTAATGGAGCTGTTGGCATGTTGGCTTTTACTTGCACTTGTTGGAAGCAGCTTTCTGTGGTGCTCGACCACCTGACAGAGGAGCTGGCGCTGCTGTTTATTTTCCGTAAGGACTTCATTGAAGTGAGTAGCTAATTTGACTGCCCAGTGCCCGCTCTGCACAATCATTGACGGCTTTGAGACGACGGCATGCAAGAAGTAGCAGCCTTCAATTAAATGCCTGCTGCACGACAGTGATAGCTCCAGACAGAGGAATGAGCATTCATGACAGAGGAATGTGACATTGTCAATTCATTTATATCAATTCCAGCTGCAGCAAGATCAGGAGTGATGATCATCATTGCTTGACGACTTGATGTTATAGTTCTGTTCAGTGCTGCATTAAACAGTGGATTATCAATAATGCAGTGTTTTGGTAATGGCTGCTCCTACTGATTTTTGTTTTTGTTTTGCTGTTATTTGGATTTGTGGTGCAAATAGTGGGTCACTGGAAGAATCTTCATCATCTGCTGATCATTTTCAGATGAGAAAGAAGCAGCACTTGATGGTACTGGATCAATGCGATTTCTGTTGCGTCTCTGTTCATCATCTTTGCGCTTTTTATACTTTGCAGCAGCTTTGCAATGCATTGGGTCCTCTGCTGTCATCAGTATCTGTCATGCACCACGTTGGTCTATCAAAAACTGGCAGTCTTCTGGTATTGTTGTGCGGCATTCCCAGTTAGCATATGCAATATCAAATAATGCACTTAAGCTCTGGGTGAAGTCAGCTTCTGAGGTCAGCTAGGAAGCTGAATTTCGCCTCCCTTTGTGCTTTGATTTTCCTATATGCTCTTGATGGATGTGTTTTAGTTTGGTAACAACGTGAGTCTTTGCAGTGGTAGCGATATTAGCTTTCACCCACAAGAACTGCACTGCAAGCAAGTGGCAGTGTAACCTTATTGATCTTCATCTCGTAGTAGAGGTGGTGAAGAACCACACCCCATACAGGCAGCTGACATGGCCCCTCAAGAGAGTCAACACTAGCGAGTGGGTGTCCATTTGTTGACTGTCTTGAGGGGCCATGTCAGCTGCCTGTATGGGGTGTGGTTCTTCGCCGTTTCTACTACGAGATGAAGATCAATAAGATTACACTGCCACTTGCGTGCAGTACAGTTGTAGATGAAGGAATATTAACTACTACCATCTATGCCACTTTTTGGTTTGCAGCACCTTCATCAATATCTACCCCTACAAATGACCTAGCAATGTTACAGCTGACAGAGGATTATAAAGAGGTTGACAATGCAATTTCTCAAGTGGCAGAAAAAAGTTGAGGTTGCGCTTGTGGTACATCAGTAAGGATCTTGCTGCACTACGGTACCTTTATTCAATGATAATAACACAGATGATGAAAAGAAAGCAATCGTTAATGCTCTTAAGAAAGACCCATTTCTCGAAGATGTTTGTCGTGTTGCCCCAAACAAAATTGTCAAGTTTCAACGTCTCTCTTTGGCACAGTTTGTAACACAGCATTCCCTTAACCTTTTCGAGTCACTGCTTCTGTCGACACATGGCGTGATTGTGATGATTATAAAGAAGCCTGCAAAGTTTGGCGTCATCTCAAAGCCGTCAATGATTGTGCAGAGCGAGCACTGGGCAGTCAAATTAGCTACTGACTTCAATGAAGTTCTTACAAAAAATGAATAACAGCGCCAGCTTCTCTATCAAGTGGTTGAACACCACAGAAAGCTGCTTCCAACAAGTGCAATAAAGTCAACCAATGGCTTGACTCTTTACAAACATTTCTCTTGCAATTTCTGGGCAATGTGTTGTCATCTAAAGCGTTGCGATCGTGACTAGTGAACGTACTTTTATGCGGTTTTCGCTAAAGTTTAGTGCATTTAATTTCATACCAAACGCTTGTTAATGTGATCTATTTTGTGCATTATTTATGTTTTTCTGCATGTGGAAACACTTATTGTATCATAAATTCAGAGTAAAACAATGGTTAAAACAAAAATGCTGCAACTGCAATGTAGATAAATCAAAAAAGAATTACGTCACATATTCAAGGAATTTTGACGGATTATGCCAATAAAACCAAACTTTGAGGTCGGTGGGAGAGCACTTCCTCTTGTCGGATTCACTTCAAATTTTCACAGTGTCATTTTTTCATGAATCCTCCTCAAATGAGAGGGTGTGCAAACAAAAATAAAAAATTTCAATTTTTTTTGGCCACCCTATTCAACGTCTTTATTTGCAGTACAATGTTTAGCACATACGGTAAGATTATGGTCTGGGAATACAGACACTTGTCTTTGTTTTGGTCGTATGCGTCTGTCCCACCTTAGCTTCATTTCGCCCATTGCGGACAATCATTCGATTGGTGACCTATATATGAAGAGCCTAATTCCAAAACCACTTAGGCGCCACTTTTACCAAAATTGAGTTTAGAGTGCCATTGGGTAGAGTATTACCATAGGTACCTACCAGGCGCGTTTCTAGGAGTTTTTTTAGGGGGGGGCCAGAAAAATTGAAAATCAATTAAAAAGAAAGAAAAAGATAAAGCACATATGAACAATAATGATACTACGACATATAGCCTAGATATGATATAAAATAGACATTAAAACAGCCATTTTCATCAATTGTGAATGTTTAAAAAATAAATGTTGCTTCAATAAAAATTGCTAAGCATGCAAAGTAAACTTGAAATCTGGTTTAAAACCCTGCATGGAGTATCCATGACCAATTGGATATATTTTATGTTTGCAGGCATATACGTTGATTGAAATTATAAAGAAGACTAAAAACTATAAAACAGGCATTCCAGTGGCGTGGCTAGAAATTTTGAAAGGTTTTTTTTTATGACGTCTGGCGGGCAATGCCTGCCTGCGTGTTCGCCTAAAACGACACCCAGCAGCGGAGGTCTGGAGGACCTCCCCCTGAAAATTTTGAAAATTTACTTTAAATTTTGTGCATTCTGAGAGCATTTTCAACAAAAATGTAGGTATGAATATTCCTATAAAATGGTGTTGTCCGGTGGCATAACAAAAGGATAAGATCATGTTTTCTTCAGCATTTTTCGGAAATAAAGCTAAGTCTCTATGTTTTCTTGTTGCTAATTCCTGGCTGAGATATTTGAATGTTTGGTATTGGCAAAACTCGCTCATTTAATGCAGTTTCATTTAAAGTTAAGTAAACTTTGTTTTAGATACTTAAAGAGACTGAAAGCATCATTCTCAATATCGTGACGTCACACGCGTGCCAAAGGGGGGGTTGAAATCCTCAAACCCCCCCCTGGCTACGCCATTGAGCCATTCAGGGGTTTCAGATTGTTGCAACTGACGCCATTTGGTTCAGCGTTGGTTTCAGCTCCAACAAATGTTACTATTAAAATGTATTTGAAGTTGTATGAAAGAAAATAACGGAGTCTGATCGATGGATAATTTCAACCATAATAACAAAAACCTATCCCCCCCGGGGTAAGTTAAGTCCGCCGTGGGACTAACATCAGCTGTTTGGAAGCATATCAAACCATTTGATGCGGAAACATACAATTTCAACAATTCCTCACAAACTTTTGGGGGGGCCCGGGCCCCCCCCCATAAATCCGCGCCTGGTACCTACTATCAAATTATTTTTTTCCAAAATCTTTTCTATCTGCTTCAAATTCGACACTAAAAATTACGTTTGTTTCCAAAACCACTTACGCGACATCACACTTTGTTTCCAAAACCATTTGTATCCACATTAAACCAATCATATTAAGCTATTGTGTCATGTGACATATCGCTGATTGTTAAACCGTTTTTGTAATCATTTCTTGATAAGCAGCAGTGTTACTATTTGGCAAATTTCACTGCCAAATTCGAGAAATTTGACAGAATTTTATGTTGTTTGGCAGTAACATTTTGAGTTGGCAGAATTTTGGCAAATGTTTTTGGTGAATTGGCAGTCAGTTTGGCAAAATTTGAAATGTGTTTGGCAGTTTGAAGCATCCACTATCTGGCAACACTGACAAGCAGTGTTGTAGGCTTGCAGCCTACTGTTGCAGTTACTAACGGTGCTTAGTAGCCTACTTGAGCTTCATAGCTGTGTTTTTGCTTTGTTTAAGATTTGGATTGTGGTGATGAATTAGTGGTGGTCAGCTTGGAAAAATGGTTTCAAAAATTGGTTTCTTTCATTCTGGCAATTTTTGTTCTCCAGTTTATTTCCAAAACCACTTATATCCACATTTCTAATTTTATAAAAAGGCGATTCTAAGTCCTCCAATATTCCTTAGATCTGGACAAACGTCATGTCTCAATTCAGTAGGTAGTTATACATCGTCAGAAATCAAAAGCGCATTGCATTTACCAGCGAAACTATCATAAACGTTTTTCGTGGTTTTCTCGAAATCACCGAAAGTGGATGTAAGTGGTTTTGGCAATAAGCTCTTCATGTATGTAGGTCACGACATTCTGGAGAAGCGTGCTCACAAATTGAAATGACCTGAATACTTGGTATAAAACATGCAAGGCAAGTCGTAGTTGTCATCATAATGGAAAGCGTCTTTCGAGTTTCGAACGATACTCAGCTACCGGTACTCTAACGAACAAGTCAGAAAAAATACTTCGATACGAAATATGGTAACCTACCGCAAGTGTTTATCATATTCAGACTGGATTGTGTGTTGCAAAATAATGTGTCAAGATAATGTCACAATGCAAATTAACATCGAACAGCAAGCGCTATTACTAGACTCTCTTCCACAAATTATAGCGTTCAATCTTTGTATTTTAAAGTAAAAATGAAAAGTCATATTTTATGATCTAAAACAGTAAATATGACTTTATAACTTCTTAAATTGACCCCATAGCAATGTCGTTGTTTCAATGTTATCGGTTTGACAACTTTCTGCACTACAAAAAAAATATGACTTTAAAGACTTTTACTTACATCATCAACATCGGTATTGCGACTGACAAGTTTGGATTACGGTTAGAGAGTATTTTGAACAATAACACACTCGAACAACTAACAAAAAACATCTGTTTCGCTTGAAAATCACTACAAAAATTTAAATGTCTAATGCATGTACCTACCAAACCAGCTACTTAGTAGTTAAGATCTCAGCACTGGCTGACCTAGTGACCTACCTCAAGTGTTTATAATAATTATTCAGAGACTGGATTGTGTGTTGCAAAATAATGTGTCAAGATGATGTCACAATGCAAATTAACATCAAACAGCAAGCGCTATTACAGCATGCTTCGTGAAACTCAGGGTGAGAACTCTCATTGTACTGGGGTTCAATCATTGTATTTTAAAGTAAAAATTAAAAGTCATATTTTATGATCTAAAACAGAAAATGTGACTTTACGACTGACAAGCTTCGATAACGGTTAGGGAGCGTTCATAATTGACTTCAACCACTCTTTGGCTATTCATTTGTCTCTTTTCTGAGGGGTTTCTCTAAAGCATCACAATAAACCGTGACGCCGCAAAGCAACTAGATAAATTAAATATGTCACCACCGTTCCGAACGGCTTAACTTTCGCTACCGTCGCCCACTTGGTCTCGCCCAAGCAGGGTTGTCGGTATTTTACCCCACCCAAAAAAACCCGGGTGGCCCACTTAAAAACCCAGAGCATCGTATTTGTCCAATTTTTGTCAGAAAATTGAAAAAATGAACCAAAGTACTACAAGGTACTTAAAATAAACTTCAAATTAGGACTTAAGGATGTGATTGTGAAGGAAATTTCCAAGGATAAATTGAAAACACAGTGGATATTTCTGTACACAAAAATCAAGTAATGCCACTTTGTACTACACTAAAACTCTTTTATGCAAGAAAGGCGAAGGCCTCATAGCTAAACAGCCCTAGTGCATTATTTTGCCCAACATGTTGTATATACTATGAGTGAGAGGCACTTCATTGGTAAAAAGTAGTATTTGAGGTGAAATAAGCATGAATCTACCTTTTTTGCATCTTTTTTAAATAAAATCAAAAGAACGGGTTTTTCTCAACCCTGCGCCCAAGTGGGTATCGCCCAGTTTGTCTCGCCCAGATGTCGTGTACCGCAGTTGGCAGTGTTTAGTTTTGCGAAGTCAGAATCAATCTATCTTTCACACATGTTTGAACCAAATTGGGCCAATTCCAAATTTCCGATGATTCGACAATAATAGCTGATGAATGTGTGAAATGTTTTAGGCTGATAAACATTTTAGTTTCGACTAGACACTTAAAACTAATTGTGATTCGTGAATGGGTCATCCCTGTCTGGAGTGTAATGTTATGGTTGAGATGCGATTAAAATACCTTTTTCTACACATCATCATCAACAAGTACCAGTGCTTTATTTGAAAGACACTTTTGCTTTCTTACATGTAGTCTCTACAACTATGCGAAACTGCCAGGATTAAGCTCTGCAAGAAGCTTTCCAAGTCCGAGGATAAAGATTCAATCAATCAACAGTCAATTAACTCAATATTCCCTGTTCTGTAAGCTACATCTATTGCAGTTAGAGATAACCTTTTGTCATAGACATATACAACCAAGCAACCACACGGCATTTAACATAATGGATTAAAATTGAACATAAACTATAAGCTACAAACGTTTTCGGCCATACACACGTTAGCCCTTATCAAGTAACAAAAAATAACTTTTGTCATAGGCGTTAACGTTCAAGACCATCCAACACAATATCACATCATTAGATTGTCAGCCAATAATTGGAGTGGACGGTAATGAAGCGGTTTCAGTTACTGTGATGGGACAGTTGAAGGTATTTATATGATAATCTATATTTATATGTATCTCCACTACTTATACATTCTAACACAATTAACAAACTCAACAGTAATACGAATTTTAATCCATGTCAGTAAAGCAGTTATTTGTGCCTGTATGGTCGCAGTTAGCAATGTGTATTGTGTAATGTTCATTGTAAAGAGTGTGATGAGGTTAATATTGTTTATCTTATCTACCGTTGCTTTGTCAGTTAATGTTTTTGTCATTTTGTTGACATCACTGCAGTTGCGAGAATACCGCATGCTCCACGTGCTTTAACTTATCTTAAATCATTTATAGTTAGGCCATGCCAAGCTTCAAGTTTGACTAGAGGCCGATCTGCTACCCTGGATAGCAGTCAAAATAAACACCATAAGTTTATATTTTGTGTTGTTGCAATCATACAAATAATGAACTAGGTTTTAATACTTGTGCTGGAAATCCGAAGAGCATCTGGCAACACTGATAACAGGAGATATATGTCTTTTTTAACGATAATGCAGTGATCACTGTGTAGCAATTTGGATACTCAAAGCAATCATTTTTAAGAGATATAAAGCAGATTAGCTTAGCGTTCAAAATCAATATTCCATTAGTCTCTAGACTCTCTAGTCAATATTGCAGGCTCGCACTCTGGCAAGGCTGTGTAGTGTGTATATTGGATTGGCATTGCCATAGCTTGAATATTATATGTACCACTTCTGTTTGATTTGAGAAGAAAGGTTATATTTGATTCTCAAAATATAGTCCACATAAACAAAGCCCACTGATGGCTTATTTTTATTATATATAATCGAATAAGCACTCTCTAAAGCCGAGGCCAAATTCAAAGGTCATGAATTGTTGGCATGGAGCTTTTCCAAGGATCTGGTGCTGAACTCTTTGCTGCCAAGAAGTACATTGTTTCATTGAATCCATTTCTATAATCATGAGCGCCATGTGGACACGAAATTTGGTGTCGTGAATCGTGGTGACTCAGTCATAGGAAGGTTGTTATTTCGGAGTACAAGCATGTACCGTACATTTGTTAAACAACAGTACAAACTGAAGATAGCGCTTATTTCATACTGATAACTTATCTTAATTGTATTTCTTCTTCCATCTCAGACTGACGAAGATCCCCCCCACAGTTTTGTACAGACATTTCTACTGCGGAAGCCAGCTGGCCAATTTTTTATAGCGAATGAAACGTTTCGGATGATCTTACACGACTAAGTAACTTCCGACAAGTTTACAACACGACTCTATGGACTTGGACGGATTTTGATTCGCTTTATTTGCCACTACTTCTTGAAGGAATTGTCAAATTCTTTGTTGAATCAACTATACGGTTATAATGCGGTTTGTTTTCAATAAAATACTTTGTTTTCGCTACAATGCAGCGCTAAGTAATTTCTTCACTCTTACGATATCTTAACGCGAGTCAGCTAATTTGACACTGGTACGTAATTATTATGCTTTTGCCACAATGCAGCATGTGCAGTATGGAAAGCGTTTGCTTTTAAGCCTGATAGCTGATGAAAATACCTGTTTACATTCATGTACTACGGTTTCTATCTTAACTCACACACCTTGGCAAAGATGTTTAAATCAATTAAGTTAACTGCCACTTCAACAAAAACAATGGGAGGATCCGAAATACCAGTCAATTTCAATCAGGGAGGTGATACAATACCATGTCGTCTGTGTGTTGTGTACGTCTCTAAGATGTGGTGCATCATTATTCTTGTAGTAAAATTTGTGACTCTTTGAAGTGACATTCAACGTCTTTTTAAAAGTGTGCTTCTACAGTAGATTTAAGGCAATAACATTTAATGCAATACTACAACCAATTTCGCTTTGACAAACGAAAAGTTTGTTTCAGCTAAAGATATATGGCGTTCGTTTTGATGTTTGTTGATTTTAAGTGTATTTTGGCTATGCGCATGCTGTTGATTGAACACCCAAATTTTTACCCCTTGATTACACCCGAATGTTTACCCCTTAATGACATCTCGACTGTTGTTTTTACCAAAAAAAGATCCCACTTTAGTTTATGCATTGCGAGTATCAAAACGAAGGATTAGTTGACCAGATTCGTTTTCAGAAGTCGTTGAATCACGGTGGACTGCAACTGTGTGCCAAATGTGTCGTTGTACGAATGTGCGTTTTATTGTCAGAAATAAAATTATCTCCAGCCAATCGTTGTCGGCCATGCCCAGGCTAACAACAAAAAAGTCCTTTTGAAAGAGAGTTCTTTGCGATCCATATATTTGGCCCAAAAGTAATACTTTATTAACGCCCGAAAGTGAGATACATTTTATGAATAAATTAAACTAGCAAAGACAAGCTGGTTCAGAACTTGAGGAAAACCCACCACATATTCAGGCTTGTGACTATACCGAATAAGGTACTGCTCTGTTTTGGTAAAATATCGAATTATGAACTGCTTTGTTAGAACAAGAAACCCAACAATGCCGCATAGCCTAAATGCTCATACTTCTTAATCTTCCAACTTTAATAAACAACTATGAAGAATAATGTCAGTCACTTTCTAGAAACATGATGCACTCCAACACAATGTGGTTTGTCACCTTTAAGAACACCACAATTTCCATAAAGAAAGTCTAACCTGCGGTTACCATTTCTGTGTATTTTCAGCTTGGATCATTATTTGCCCACTCAGTGGATTACTATATTCAACCCCTCATTTGCTGCAAGGCTTGTTGAAATGGAAGCAATAACTTAGATGCAAGTAGCTTTAACTTTTCTGCCGTAAAAATCTGAATCATAACTAACGTTAATATAAGAGTGGTGGAATTTTGTAAAAGCTGGATATTTTTTAGCAAATAAATTGTGTAATTTTTATATCAATGCAGCATTGCTTATCAGGATTGTCCATTTTGGTGACTTTCTGTTTACGAGGTTGATGTTTTTTCTATCAATGAACGTCTCCACGCGCAACAGTTGTAATGTCGGTTACCCGACTTGCGTTTTATTATACTTGCTTTTTCTCGGTTGCTCCTGCATGGAAATTATCACTGACAACAAATCTGTCATTTTTACATCGATTCAACGTGTGCAGACGTTAAATCGATGTAAAAATGACGAATTTTGCTGTTAGGAATCACCTTCACAGCAACAGATAACTTCAGCTGTTCATTGCTTGAAAATAGCCGGTAACTTATGTTTAGCATAACTATCAAATCACCTCTTTTTAAGTCTGTTAGCTGTATGCATGTTGAATTGTTCATTCATCCAAATTCCAAATTACCTGGTTTGCAAGTCGCTTTCCCATCGCTTTTTTGAATCGCTTAACAAAAGCTTCGGCCTTCTCACGTTGGAAATGCTGCCCGTGTCATAACAATATTACGATGTTAAATTTTGCAATAAATGCACGTACATATTTTCAATTGTCGCAACCCATGTCCGCTAGTGTATCCAAGACCAGCCAACCAAAACACGCCCTGCTGGATGTCGTGAAACATTTTCTGCTCACAAGATAGCCTGCTACATTTTCATGATCCATTGTTTGTTCCAGGGTGTACGCTGACCATTTTGGCTGGGTGTTCACTTTTGAGTGAGCTAAACACCTAGACCCACTTGGTTTTCAAGATGGCTTTTGCAACAAGTCCTGACTACATTTAGACCTAGTACGTAACCTGTTCTGTAAAGAAATTTATGTTTGTATATTAGGGTGATTCATAAATTGAAATTTTTTTCAATTCAATGGGGCACCCTCTTGTATCGTGTCAATACCTGAAAAAATAATCCTGTCAAATTTTTAGGGCAATCGAAAGCATTTTTAAGGTTGCTACCGACTTTGACAGCTGCACATAATACACAAATGGGTCATTCCATGTCAACTCAACAGGGTGTGCAAGCTCGACCCTCTTAGATTTTCTTGAAATTCACACTAAAGTTTCATATTGATGTATAATGAACACAAAAAAAATTTCAGCTCATTATCTCAAGACGTTTAGAAATTATAGCCCTTCAAAGTCACCAAGGTCCCTCAAAATGCTTTCACATGTAAATTTTCCTCCATTTTTGGGTCTTCATAACTTTTAATCTAAAGCATTTACGCAGCTAAAATTTGGTATTCTGATTAAGAAGCAGCCCTACTTTTCGTATCCACCACCAAAATTGCTAATTTAAAATTAGTTTTAGATGTAGAACCTTTCAAAAATTAAATTTTTTACATTTGAAATTTTTTTATCAATTTTTGATGTCCGCTATCTCCCAAACCAATAGTCACAGAACTACCATTTTGCATATCATTAATCTATACTAGTTGGTAATTAACCCCTATGAGACTGACACCAAACAAATGTGAAATTATTGAAGTTTGGAGGGTGCAAAGATGAAGCCCGAACCATCTTTACATCCTCCAAACTTCAATAATTTCAGACAAGTTTACGGGCAGGGTCGAATTTAGATAAACAAAAAAAAGACCCTAGGCTATTCCCCGTTTGAGGACTCTATCCTAACAGCCATAGAGACGAGTATTTCAAACTAATAACCATTACATTGTAAACGTTTTGTGAAATGGAAACGTTAACTCTCATCACAATTTATTTGCCTCAACTTGTAATACACAGAATATTTACGTACTTTAGTGCAAATAACCTGTTTTCACAAGACTTCAAAGCTTACAACTCCGATACTGGCCCCAACTGGAATGCTTTTGACTAGAACCTGCTTATGAATAGGCTACCTACTTTTTTAGAGCTGGTTGCCAGAAAGTTCACATTATTAGTGTATATACAAGATGAAATAATTAATTAAACTACCATTCAACGTTTTATAGGCAGAGAAAACTTTTTCTCGAACCGTAGAAAATTTCATTATCAGATCACCGCTTCAATGCGTGATGGAAATCTACAGATAAATCTGCATCAGGCATTGCAGAGTGCAAAAAACAGTGTTGCAGAACGCGTTTTCGAATATTAAATTCTCATCAGTGCAACTACGTTTATGAACGCAATAACAACGGTTAAATTTAAACTCAATACAATACATTACAAACATTATAAACAAGATGAAAGTTTCTACAAATATATCAATCCAAAAATTTCACATTAGGAAACGTTCAAATATTACGTAACGCTTTTTTTTCCGAATTTTTGACCCCCCCTCCCCCATGTAACGCCAACGTAACGCTTTTTTCAATCCCCCCTCCCCCATGTAACGCTTTTTTACTACGAATTCAGCACAAAAAACTACCATTCCGTACTCGAAAGCGTTACGTAACGTTTTGCTTGAACCCCCTCCCCCCGGATGTGACGCTAACGTAACGCTTTGCATAAACCCCCCCTCCCCCTCGAAGGCGTTACGTAATATTTGAACGTTCCCTTAGTGTACACTAGGGTGGGGTGAAAAAGTACTAATTTTGGATTTGAGCATTCTCTCGCAGATATTTCTTGTGGAGGTTTGAGAAAACATCACACAAAAAATTTCAGCGATTTTTGACAACAGGAACCTACCCACTTTTTGAGTTGCAATTTCATAATATTTCAAAAAATCCCTAAAATTTCAAAGTTTTTTTCGCATTATTTAAAGTGGATATAATATTGTAATATTTCTTTTATACCTAAAACTATTAGTTTACTTTTGTGTTTTTTCCAATAACGGGCCAATAGATGCAAATTAAAGTAGGGAAATGAATCACAAAAAGTGTAAAAATCTTGGATTTTTTCTAAAAATTTACCAAAGTCAAAAGTTACAGTATCTAGTTTTGTATAGGCCAATAATTCCCGCAGTCAATAGTTTCTGCGTCGAATAGTCGTTTACCCTTTCGTGATTGTCTGACAATTTGATAGAGACGGTCTTCTTCTTTCGTTTGAGACTAGATCAAATTTCAGAGCATGTGGTGGAGAGCCAGGTGAGTGTAGCTTCGTCCAGCGTTGTTATGCCATGCGTTCCATTTGGTGCCTTGTAGATGGGACATTCGAGAACGACATGGTCAGCAGTTTGTTCCTTCGCGCCGCATTTGCAGGCCGATGAGGGAGCCAGACCTCACTCGTGCATGTTGGAATGGAAGCGACCGACTCCGGTTCGGATTCTGTTGAGCTTGACCCAAGTCGGCCGAAGCAGGTCCGCCACCGGGTGGGGTATAAAACCATGTAGTTTGGTGTCGGTGGCGCACCACGCTGCTTTCCAAGTATCTTCCATGAAGTGTGCTGCGCTGATGGCATGATCGCTGAATGGATGTATAGTAATTCAACAGCAGCTGGCACAAAGGGGTGTCTTGACTTTAGTTGCCAGGGAGATTCCTGAGGTGAGATGTTGAGTTTTGCATGGAGCAAGTGGTTAGAATCCCCCGCCAGGCGAGCCAGGTGTATGATGGCTCCCTTTCGGCGGAGCTCAGCAGGTTGGATGCCTGCAAGGATTGGTAAGTAGGCTACTCTGTTGGAGTTGGGCGCAAGCATTCAGTCACAGTTCGCAATGCGTCGTTGATTGGGCTGTCGATGAAGCGGGTGTGGGTACTGCGGCACCAGGCAGGGGCGCAGTATTCAGCAGTGGAGTGAACCAGAGCCAGGGTTGCAGTGCGCAAGGTGTCAGCACCTGCACCCCAAGTTTTGCCTACCAGACATCTCAGCAGGGCGACGCGAGATGTCAGCTTTTTGCACAGTGACTGTAAATGGTATGTGAGTGACCTGTCAAGTGTAACCCCAATGTATGTTGGTTCTGGGCAGGGCGGCAGAATTTTGCCGTTAACGGTCACTTTCAGGTCACGTTTTGCCTACCTGTTGTTGAGATGGAAGGCTGCCGTCACAGCTTTACTTTCGCTGAGTTTCAGTTTCTATTGATGAAGGTATCCAGATATGGTCGTCATGTCTTGGCTCAACGTCGTTTGTAATGATTGCCAGTCTTTCGCAGAGTACAAGATGGCCAAGTCATCAGCATATGCATATTTGTCAGATGTTGTTGATGGTAGGTCGTGCGTATAGACGTTGAAAAGAAGGGGAGCCAGGACTGATCCCTGTGGGACACCGTTTTTGAGTCACCACAGTCTACTTGGTTTTCCACTTCCGGTGGTAAGGGTAAAACTCCTGTTGTGGATGAGTTCCATGATCATTTTGACCATGTGCCTGTCAGGGAGTAGGCGGAGTAGCTTGTAGACTAGGCCACAGTGCCAAACAGTGTCATAGGCTGCTGTTAGGTTGATAAAAACAGCCCCCGCTTTCTTTTATGCCGAGAAATTCTCCTCAATATCCTGAGTTAGTAGTGTAACTTGGTCTACAGTTGACCTTCCGTGTCGGAAACCAGCTTGTTCTTTGGGAAGCAGTGGGTCGATTATTGGTTCGACACGGGCGTAGATCAGTCTCTCAAGGATCTTGAAAGGGATGCAGAGCTAGGAGATGGGGCGATAGCTCTTTGCATCGTCTAGTGGTTTGTTTGGCTTAGAGATTGCGACGACCAGAGATCTTCTCCATACTTTAGGAATCTTGAGGCGGCGCAGGCAGGGCGACAGGAAATCGCATAACCAGGACTTTAGAACATAACCAGCTTGCATGATAAGCTCTGGACATATCCTACCTGGACCAGGGGCCTTACCAGGTTTTAGGTGCTTGAGGGCAGCATTGAATTCGCTCCGTGAGAAGGAGCTAGAAATGCTCTCCTGGTTGGGTGTGTTGATCTTCCAAAGCTTTGTCACTTCTTTGGTAACAAACCGATTGGAGGTACGGTCACACGGCTTATATCTCCCGTTTTTTATTACCTGCGATGCGATCTTATTAGCAGGAATGGGACATTGTCCGGGTGATTGTCTTGATCGTCCCGTAAGGTTAGGCTATTGAGTGTGCTCCACGCTGTACGGCTTGAGTGCGAGAAATTGGATGGTCTCTGTCCAGCGTTCTTTTCTTTTTGCATCGAGTCTTTCCAGAAGAGCCTTGGCTGCTGAGGGTGTTGTTTGACCATCTGAAGAGCTAACAAAAGATTGGTAGAGGCGCTCGCACTCTGCATCCCAGCACGGAGTGTAGTTACTTCTACGACCGCAGCACACTCTGAAAATGTGATAATGGCAATGCTTGCTGATGACTCCAGAGAAGTTCGAGAAAATGCAGTCATGGCTATATTGAAAATTCGCAATGAGGCAAATATTGGTGATAGATCCGTTCGGAAGTTTGTTGTTCCAACGATAAATTATGAGGCCAACCATTATTCCGACATCACCGTATATTTATGTTATGAACCTATCTTCACAACCACAATTACATCTGATGACATCATCTCATGTCGTGAAAGCAAAATAGAAGTGAAAAGCTATCCAAACCACTCGCAATCAGTAGAAAGAATTGTGAAATTGGTGACTGATGCATCGTACAAAGTGTGTGGGTTTGATAGAAGACATGGATTCATCCGTGCTGGTATAGCTTCCAGGAATCTGATTCCTGTCGCAGACACAAAGGCGCACTACAGCCAAGCACATTTGTAGATACTGTTAACACTAAAATCAAGTGCTAGTATATTTGTGTTACAATTGAATTAGTGACTGTTGAATCCAGTTGATTTTGCATGTCTATCATTTTATATTCCCAAAACTGATTTTAAAATGCAACGGTAGGCAATTCAATTTTTGGAAAAAATTGCATGTTTTTGCAAAAAAATTAAAGCAATCGAATCTGAAAACCTAAAAAAAACTTGTATTAGAAGCTAGTCCAAGTCAGTATTAGTGCAATGCAAAATAGTATATTGAAGATCTAGCCAAAAAAAGTGTCTTTAAAGTTCTATTTTCATAAGCATGTTTCGCATATTTTTCGAAAAAGGCAGAATTTTCAACCCAAAAAGTGGGTAGGTTCCCAAAGTCAAAATTTCCTCAAATTCGGTTTCTGGTCGTTTTATGTTGTTCCACAAGAAATATCAACGAGACAAAGCAAAATTTTTGGTTCACCCCACCCTAGTGTACACTGTACAAGGTGAAAGTTTCTACAAATATATCAATTTGAACGTTTTTTAAATATACGTGGTAACATCTTAAACTTTGAGGCCCCTAAATCTTAAGGCCCTAGGCTTCAACCTTTATAGTCTAGTGGTAAATCCTGCACTGGCTACCAGTAGGCTACTGTCCAAATCCAGCTACCATCGGACTTGTTTGTTCATCGCTTGCTAAACTGAATTTGCTGACTTGTGACATGATAAGTTTCGGCTTGCTCAATTTTACTATTTTCCAATTTCAGCCACTTGCTAAAATGTTGCTCAGTTGTGCCTTGCTCAACTGCTGACCTGTGGGAGACTCAAATAAGTTGGCTACGTAAAGAATCGATCTTCTGTTGGTTGATTATAAAATGAATGTATTAAGCCATTGTCAAAGGCTTTCTGTGTTACAGGTTTGATGGGGGGGTGATTAAGTTTGCATTAATTCTAATTACACGTATAGTAGGCGTCTTGCCAAGACACCCAAGTATCATTCAAGATAGCATTGTTAACATCAATGCAAAAATCATCCTAAAACACGAAGGATAGTCATTACGTCCAATCTTACGATTTCTTGCGCCAAACTTAGTCCATTAGCTCAGTTAATTGGTTACGCCACTTTGTGCACAAAGAAAGTGCAAGAGCTTCGGCTCTCAGAGCGTGCGCTTGAGCATTGCATTTTAACCCTTTAGGCACCAAATTGTGCTGTCAGTTGACCGGTGTAACTTATTCGTTGACCCCAGGAAAATTCCATATAAAGAAAATTTATTGAAAGACAAAAACACGAATGAGTATATAATGAACAAGCAAGAGTACGGTATGAAAAACAAAGACATTTTCATGGGAGTTCAAGCAGCAAATAAACGGGTAGCAATCAAAATTAATAAATACATTATTGAAATAGCTAGTACAGCGTTCAAGGCAACGTGATTGCAAGTACGAACAGTTTGAAAAAATTTACATCGCAAGCAGGGGCGCCGGAACGATTTTTGACTGGGGGGGGGCAAGATTACGAAAAAAGGGCACTTTTGTTTAGTAAAAGGCCAATTTTTTTTCAAGTTTTAAGATAAGATATAGCGATAATGCTAATCTATCAGCTCACTATGTGTTGAGTAATGATAGCATACAAGTGTCCGGTATGCAAAGAAGGGCATCATGCTATGTTATTATAGGCTTGCCATACGTCCCGGTTTAGCCGGGACAGTCCCGATTTTAAGGCCTTGTCCAGTTGTCTCGCCCGGTTAACCAATTTGTCCCGGAGTTTTCAATTTGAGATTTGCAAAAAAAAATTCTTGAGCTAGTCATCTTAAACAATTTTTTCTCAAGTGGGTCTGCGGAAAATATCAACAAAATGTTTCAGAAGCAAATGATCAACATCGACTTCTTTTTCGATGAGCACGTTTTGGTAAAGAAATAGATGTCTAAGAGTGAGAGGAAAGAATCATGGCAAAATGCAACGACATCTCTTGAACAAAAGTAAACTTTTAACAAAAATATAACCATTCCAAACTTTCAAAACCTTGTCGAGTTTGTGTTTTGTTTGCCTGGGACATCAGCACCAGTTGAACAAATCTTTTCAATTATGAACAATATGTGGTCTGATGACAGAGGCCAAATGCTAGAACAGAATGTCAAAGCTCTCCTCACTTGCAAAATTAATGTTGATTTGACATGTATTGAATTTTATGAAAAGATAAAATCTAACACTGTAGCCTACTTTCGAAAAAGGTACTTAGCACAGAAAAATATTATTAGGCCTGATTCATGTGTTCATAAATATTGTTAAGTTCCCTTGCTTTTGTTGGAGAAATAGGCTTAAACATATTGGTAATTTTCCCATATTAAATAATTATAGTTGCATTAAATTATTTTGTATTAGGCCTACATTAAGATTATTTGCAGTTTTATATGCGTCCGGGATTTGCATTTCTAAAAAATGGCAAGCCTATGTTATAATGATGTAACCTACTGTCAAGCCTTAAAGCAGCCTGCGGCCATGGCCGCTAAGTGGTGCTTGAATGACCGCCGGTGCTACCTCCTCAATCGGCCAAGTTTGGCCGCCAGTCTCTTCTAGCCAATTATTTAATTTCGCAATAGAATGATCGTAGATTCACTGTCGAAAATATGTAGTGTCAAAGAGTGACGCAAATTAGATCAGCGCGTCATAATCGCCACTGTTGCATTGTGCGGGAATATTTGTTATTGCTGGAATATATCCATCTGCGATCAGCCGATCACCAGCGCTGTAAGTCTTGTTTGTAATTCCCGATGTATATTTGAATAAAGTCTTAATCGAAAGTGCTAATTTACATCGGCTGGCAATATTGTCGTTTTTATGTCGAATCGATGTTGTCGGACATTGAATAGTTGTTAAAAAGGAGAACTAGGTTAGTTGACATCCGAGGGGAAAACATTTTATCATCCTATTTTGCAAAAATTATGCTTCTTTTTTCTTTTAGTAATGTCCTTCACATCATTGAAATACTTATTTTATTACCTTGCCGTCATTGTCAACACATGTCGAACGTTGCTTTTCGTTGCTAAAAATAATTCTAGATGAGTGGCGAACTTCTTTAAAATCAGCCACATTGGAGACACTCGTGCGAGTGTCGTTAGATGGTCCCGCAGTACTGGATTACAATCCCGATGAAGCAGTTATTGCGTGGTGCAACGATTCTATTGTAGGACGTCGCCCAGACCCAGACTTCAACAACGCTAAGTGATGATTTTAGCATTGTTGCAAGTTTAATTCTATTTACTTGTGCTATCGTTATTTTGTATTTTGGCCTCCAAGCACGCAGATTTGGCCGCCGAGAAGGAGCTCCCGGTAGGCCACGATGGCTGCCAAAAAAACAAAGAGTTTTAAGGAGAAAAGCAGAAATTGTTATATTGCAGAATGTGCAGTAGCTTACATGACTTTAAAAGGGCACCATTGCCCCCCCTTCCCCCCCACCTGCAGAAAAATTGAGGGCAGGGGGGGCATTCGCCCCCCCTGCCCCCCCGCTTCCGGCGCCCCTGATCGCAAGCGATACAATAAATTTACACCTTGCTCCGTCTAGTGAGGAAGAAGGGCCAACATCGTCGCTTTGTAATCACCGCTAGTATCACTCGTAATTGCATCACTGAGGGACTTGTTGAACAAAGACTTGTATTCCTGGTCGATTTTGACAAGGTCGATCTGGCAAGAAATTAGACAAGCACCGATTAGTGTTCGAAAAAAGTGACATTTTTCGATAATTTTTCCCACTTTGTGATGAGCGTGATTAGTAGTCACTAGTCACGAGCAACGACAACAATAAATTGTTGTAATTTATTCTCACAAAAATGTGGCGTAAGAGGGATCAGGCAAGACCATTACGCCAGGGTCCGAGAAATTAAGGGAAGCACGCAAACAAATGGTTATTGCAAAGTATTTGGACATCAGTTGAGTTTGCAAATAACGTCAAGTTTTGTCCATTTGCGGGTCACAACTCACAAACTGCAATTTTCCAGCTGGGAAAATATCTACAGTATTTCATACAAGCAATGCCCTACACCCCACAGCCTTCTACCAACCAACCAACCGAATGTCGTTGGTAAGTAAACCTATCTAACCAAGCAGTGGGGCTGCTAAGAGAGAGAAAGAGGGAGAGAAACCGTTTATTTCGTCTGTTGCGAGAATAGTATGTATGTATAGTCGTATACACAACACGGTTGTTTTAAAGGCATACTAAATGAAATTTTCAAACGTGAATTAAGCATTAAAATGCGTAAACTGAACATTCAAGAATACATTTAAAAAAAAATTACCGAAAAAAAATTGTTTTCAATGGCGCTGGCAAGGCCCAAAGTCCAATGTTTCATTTATTTATTTTTTTTTTAAAATGACCAAAAAGTGCAAACACAGCTCGAGAATACGTCATAAAAGACAGCAATAACAAAAGCCACGTTACAACATCTGATGTTTTAACATCAGATCTGAGGTTTTGAGCAAACTGTCTGATGTTTTGACGTTAAAATCTGATGTTTTGATGTACAATTGTAAATACATAGCCTACAGTTAAATCGCCGGCAGTAACAACTGTTGCGTGATCAGCTGATTGCTCGTCTTTTATTACGTAGACTGTACAGTCGCACGCTTCGCTGCTCAGGCCGATTCTGGTTTTGAAAGCTCTGACAAAAGTACGCGTGCACTCGTGGTCAGACCGCAATGGGGCAAAATTTTATTGAAAATCGTTTTATGGCAGCAATTTAAACACAAAGAACGTGGAAAATCGCCAAGTCAGGTTTTCCTTTAGTATCCCTTTAAGAGACAGATCAATGTGATTGGTCAAAACACAAACATTGCTGTGGGACGATATCTGTTTAACCTTTATTTCCAACTGCTCACGGATTTAGAATTTATAGAAACAAGCTGGTGTGAGCTTAGACTGTAAGCCTTAGAGAAAGAGTTTAGGGCAAGCTTACACACGCACTTAAGGCTCCAAGACTGGAGGTACCACCATCTTCATTTGGAGTTAATTAAAGTGTCAGGACTCAGGAGGCGGAGAGGGATCTATCATTTAAGCCAGCGGTTCTTAACGTTTTGCCTTGTCGGCACAACCTTGAAATTACCAAACAGTTCTCGCACCCCCTCCTAGGATTGGCTGAAAAGTAATAGTCGCCCACAGTTCGAAATTTTTGTTGACACCTGGTAAAACGACTTTGCTTCTTTCGTCATATTATAACAAACTTTGGTTATTCAGCATCCCGGCACCACCTAGACACAGGTCTCGCACCCCTGGTTAAAAACCCCTGACTTAAGCTAAGACGTACCTCTGATCGCGTCACTATGATCCAGACAAGCTTATCGTCCTTGGTCCCTGCTCCTTCCATTGCATTGTGTAGAGCCTTGGCAAAGTAAGTCGACGGACTTCGAGCGATTTCAGCAATCGCGATCAGGCCGTCTTTTATGTTGCCAGAAAACTCTGATTTTATTGAATCGACGATGTCTTTCTTTGCTATCTAGTAAATAGTAAAAAGCATTGTTCGTAACAACTCCTATCTGCACTGGCAGCAGTCTGCGCATCTACATGAGTGACAGGCTTTCATAAGTTTAGATTAGTATGTGAAAGTTCAACAAGCGTTGTATAATTGAGTCTGGTTTATGTGTGAATATTGTCTTGCCACCGTTTTGGTCGTCTGCATATTCTATCTCTATGACAGTCTTGCTAGACTTCCTTTTCATAAACAACCGGTTTGCTGCAGTTTCAAGGTAATGACGAATTTTTGAACTAGCTTAGCAGTAGAGGCACACCTAGATGGAGTAATATTTTGTAACCAGAGAATATACCGAAAGAACAAGAGTAATAACATTGGTTACTTTGCTTAGTACTTACCAAACAACCAAATAGTAACGTCAACGAAAAAAGTTAAATCAATTGAATTGCTGGTAACTGACTCAATTGAACCTCAAGTAAAGCGAGCGGTAGATATCACGGAAAGCACAAAAAGAGGTTTTATTCCTCGTTAAATTATAGTTTTTAAAGCACCTTTTCATATTCGATGAAAATCTGTCGAAGCTGCGGAAAATTGTTGATTGTAAAGACGTCAATAAACGTTTGTTCGTCTGTTCCCAATTTCTTCTCCCCCGCCGCCAGCAAACGCTTAGCATCAGCAGTAGCTTTGGCGTCGTTTACTTTCCCACTGCAGTCCCGCGACCCCTGCAAACAAAATTCTGATTACAGCCTCTTAAAAACCGGACTCGGCTGTTTTAAGTAGGCTACCGTTTGTTTGTATGATGGGGCATGTGGGCCTCTGCTGCATGCCAGTGAGTGTGGTGTCAGGTGAACAGACAGCCAACCACATTACCCTTGATTCAGGCTTCCACGTTTATTACTCACTCGTCAAAACAACCGGCCTTCGCGTACTTTATAACTTGATTCTATTTGTCACAAACTTTTTGCTTCATACGAACGACAACAACAGCTCCTACGTATATCCGACGGACAGATTAACAAAATCCCACGCACGAAAAATCACTATATGACAGCATTTGTCGTGAATGAAGATAATGATTCAAGTCACAATGTTGGGGCAGAATGGAGTTTCTCTTCAGTACGACTGAAAAGTGGTAACTGGCAACAACGGGGAATTGAGCAACACATAGAAATATGACTGTTCACTTCAATGGCCGTGCTTTCTGTGGTGTAAAGCCACTGTAAGCTTCTTCAACCGACAGAATCAACCAAGAAATAAGAATTCAATTTTTTCATTCTAATTTACACTCTAACGACTTTCAACAGCCAATTTTATATCCACTTCAGCTTTTTGGAGTTGTTGTAAGCTAATCTACACTCATAACACTGTGTGATTTTTAGCCTTCATCAAAGTTATCCTCGTTACAGAACCAATACTTAAGAAAAAACGTTCCAATTGAAGGTGTCTACAGCAACCGTTTGCGAATTTGTAAATCGCAGATGGATAGACACAAGATCAAGCAAATTTGACCTAAAAAAAATTGTTTTGCTCAAATTTTCTCCTACTGTGCCTGTCCACCTATATTTAACAAACCCGCCAATCGTTCATTCAACTCACAGTATTCATTGATACAATCAAATTTTTAAAATCGCCGCTTGTGTCTCCCATTAAGTCCGTGGCAAGCACATGGCTGTAATCTCTTTGGTAGAATCGATTGATTTCTTTAATATCTTCGCTGCTACTGGTTGCTAAAACTTCAACAAGGGTCTGAAACATACAGTATTATACATGGACTTCGATAACACGCTTTGTCATATGCTACCTGTACACAAGCAATATAAATCTACGTAATCATTAAGTATTGAATAATTCATAGGTCAGGATAGTTGAAGCTTTTCGTGACATCTCTGCCTATGTGCAACTCAAGCGAAAACTTTAATTAACGACAAAACTTACCAATTTTGTCATGTGATTTTGTTGCAATGCAGATGTTTTCTGTATTTTGTGTAAAATTACAAAAGCGACTGCGTGTGTAGAGAGTAGAGAGATTCTAGAGTGGTGGATATGCGGCCCTACCAACTACTGTAAAATACTCAATACAAAGAGAATGTTCATCAGGCATTTGATTATAAAATGACTTGCGTTCTTCTGGTGACTATACTAGGTTACCACGTGATGTTAATAATGATACTCAGCTTTCATTTCAGCCGTTTCGCTAGTCGATACAACCGACTTTATCAAAGGGGTGGAAACAGGTAAACACTACCTGTTCAATGTTCAGCAGTAAATGGCACAACACAAAAGCATATTGACGAAATGCAATCACCATACTAACAATATTGAATGCTATTTAGATATATTTTGCACGGTATATAACTTTATTTATCGTGGATACTGATCTCAGCTCTTGGCAAGATATAATTTCAGCACGGTCATGCAGAGACGCCGCCATTAGGCTGCATTTCCTGGATCAAATTTAATATTTTGATCCAATTGTACAACTAACCGGATAACACTAACAGTAAATACAGCATTGCGCTAAATCTACGGTATTTTCGTTGTTGTTTCAATTATCAAAATTATCATTACACATTATAAATGTAAATGTGATGAAACACTGTTCGTTGTATTTACGGGATTTTTACAGATCTATGCAAATCTTTGAATCGTTTGATCGCATTGGTGCAATATGAACAAGCTATTGTACCGTATGGTTTCATAGTGTATTGAAAGCAATTGGGTAACAACATTACAGACTTCTTTATGTCAATCACGGGAAGTCACATGATTTATTAACAAGTCTCTAAAGAGAAAGCAGCTTACTGATTCTTTAGTTCCTAGTCCTTTCACAGCTTTGTGCAGACTCTTGGCACCGAATTCTGAAGGAAGCATATACAAAGCCATGATGGCGTCACGGAAATGCCCACTCAGCTCAGACTTTAGATCTTTCATCAAATCCTGCACACAGGGGAAAATGTTGAAAGGTATCGAACATAAGTTTTTAATCGGGTTTATCGACATGAAGAATAGCAGATTAAATGCGATAGTTATAATATATACTATTTATATACTAAAAACCTTAACAAGCCATTTCACATATTGAGATCATCAGAAGGTTTTAAAAAACATACAAAACCATAGGCGCCTAAGCCGTGGGGGCCAGGCCCCCACACATATTTCTGAGTGGGAGCAACTTTTTATACTGTATTGACACATAAAACAATAGATAAACTAGCGATCGGCAGCAGGAAAACATTTTTAAATGCAAACCGCAACAGCTTCGCGATAAATAATCATTAGAACAAGTAGCGATGCTGCAATCCCACCCCAGACAAAAAAATTTGTCATTTTTACATTGATTCAACGTCTGCAGACGTTGAATCAATGTAAAAATGACAGATTTTGTTGCCTGAGACATAGCAAAAATCTACCACTTTGCTTCAATGTCATTGAAGCTTCGATTCAATGTCATCAGATGTGGAATGCACCCAAAAACAACATAATTTGCTACGTAGACGCAGCGTGCGTTTAGCTTAATGCGCTTGCAAACAGACGCGATGTCGCTTTCGAAAGTCGAAACCTCTGCAGAGAATTGTCGTAGCAGTGAATCGCTCGCTGTGAAAATGAACTTGAAGTCTCGGCCGAGGTAACCACTAACCAACGTAACAAGGGCTGGTACAAACGGAAAAGACTAGAACATCACACGCCCAGGGCGAAAGAGAAAATTGAATTGAGTCCTGTCTTTGTCATGAGTTACCAAGGGGGTGGGGGGACTTATATACCAGTCCCAGGTATAACCTGTCCCCCCACCCCCCATGGTAACTCATGACAAAGACAGGACTCAATTCAATTTTCTCTTTCGCCCTGGGCGTGTGACGTTCTATTGTTCTAGTCGTTACCGGCACAAACCGCATTGCGCACACGCGGCATAATCAACACAACAACGGACTCGCGCAAACTGCATGGCGCACACACGACCGTTGCCATAGAAACCCGATCAAAGGCGGGAATATGCGCATCTTTTGTTTCATCTGCAACACGAAAACGGGCGTATTACAGCCAATTGAAACTTGAAAGCAGGTCAGGTGGTCAGCCATAAGTTGCGATATTGTAGTGAAAAGGGAGCAATGTCAAGTCGAAAACTTAATCAAACGTCTCTCTCCGTAACTATTTTTCAAGGAAAAACCTAGATCATCACATAACTAAGGCGAAACAGAAAATTGAATTGAGTCCTGTCTTTGTCATGAGTTACCAAGGGGGGTGGGGGGGGACTTATATACCAGTCCCAGGTATACAAGTCCCCCCCCCCCCTTGGTAACTCATGACAATAACAAGGCTCAATTCAATTTTCTCTTTCGCCTTAGTTATGTGATGTTCTAGGCGTTACCATTTTTCAAGGGCTGTTTATGGATGTCAGCAACTTTTAAATTTATTCAAGGTGACGTGCTATTGAATTGATGTAAACATGAATGATTTTGCTTTCAAAAGGTATATTTTCAAGCGTATGATCGAGTTAGTATTTTCAAAACATTTACAGTATACCTTTTAGTAAACCTTTTCGTCTCTTGTTTCATGCTAATAAATCTAGTTTGCTAAACTTTATGTTGTGCTTAGCTTGAAGAGTCGCAGTCCATCAATCGCCAGCCAACGCAGACGCATGGCATGTGTTTTGGTCGAGTTTTGTTTATAATAATTAACGGTAGGTCAAACGTAGCGATAACTCCGAGTGTGGCAATAAAAGCAATCCTAGTGTGACGACATAATTACGTCATCCATCGCGTGACATTTCGCTGAATTTACGTTGCTGCTGATGAAACGCGCTTTCGCCCCCACGGCCAAAAAAATAGTTAGGCGCCTATGTACAAAACTATACATAATACTTGCATAAATTATAAATCTATGGTTTTTAGTGAATGGTAACTGTATTTTCTGTAATTCACTCTGCTTGGGTTTTTCGTTTGGCATGGAGTACTTTTTTAGTAGTCTTTATTAAAGGGGGTATGTTAAAATACGAATTTTGAGTAAAAACTCTGAGTACCCCCCAAAATTATGCCACTGGGAGTAAAAAAACATATTATGAAAATAATTTTGGATTACCCCTCCGGGAACTCCCCGCTACCGGGGGTTTTTATGAGCGATTGTCAAAATACATGGGATTTGATACCTAAAATTTGAACCGTATGTCATAGAAGGCTGGAACCAGTCTCAAAAGTTTCGTTTTGAAAAGTTAAGATAGGAATGTAACAGTTTCAGAAGTGTCAGGTGTATGGACAGGCCCATTTTGGCCCAAAACGGCCTATTTGGCCTATCGTGATTGTATGAAATTTAAAATTTTACCTTAATCAGATTGAAACCGGGATAATTTTTTGTTTAAAACGTTATGATTCGAATTAGTACTTTCAAATGAATCATATGCATGTCTAGTTGTAGAAAATTGATTGATTATATGACGTCATTACGTTTAAAATCAGAGACGTTTTGGGTAATGTCTTAAAAATTGAAATATAGGCATACAGCCAGTCATTACAAAGCATTTTCAATTTTCTTGCCCATGTTTGCTCTTTTTAAATATAAATAAATGTACCGTATTTTACGGACCATAAGGCGCACCGGACTATAAGGCGCACTGTCAATAAATTGCTTTGATTAGTTTTTTGTTCATACATAAGGCGCACCGGACTATAAGGCGCACCGGACCATAAGGCGCACCGGACCATATATAATGGTATATCGGTACTGGTTTTGAGTGTAGGCAATAAAGCACTACCGCACTTGATCCATACATAAGGCGCATCGGACCATAAGGCGCATGATCAATTTATGAGGAAAAAAAAGAATTTAAAGTGCGCCTTATGGTCCGTAAAATACGGTACGTGTCAGTTATCAATGCGACGTATTATATATATTCAGTATACGCTACTGTAAACTATATATACTGATAAATTAATAAGAACAGGATGCTATGTAATAATAAATGATAGTTTATTTGTTTGTGCATTTGCAGTTTGTGTATTATTTCTTTGTTTTGGATATGGACAGCTTTGTCTGACGCAAATAAATAATAATAATAGTTATGTTTCAAAAGTCCAATGTTATGGAAGTATTGTGTAGTTCCAGATATCAAATTAGTTAGTAATTTTTTAACTTTTTATTAAGAGCTTCATTCAATAGTTGAACTGTTTCATTTGAAACACAGCATTTGATTCGGACAGATCTGACATACAACACAAGTCGACACATCCGAGCTATTATGAATGATCTGAAAGTATCAGTAACGAGAAGTTCAGGATTTTCAGGGGAAATCCATATTTCTCCATCTCTACAGTTGCCAACCTTCTTGAAGTATGTAAGTAATAAGGCATCATCATTCACAACTTCAACAATATTAGCAAGGTACCAGTGTTATTAGCTTCCTTCAATCCAGATGGCAGCTACGAACTCACCAACTTGATAGGCTGGTGCTGCAGAATCAGATTCCTGGTCATTTGATGTGGAGCTTGAATTTGCCTCTGTAAGCAAATGCATAGCAGAAAGCACACTTTGTAGGTCTGACATTGTTATACTGTAGTTGCACATGAACGGCGAACGTGAATTATCTAACTAGCTGATAAGGTTGTTGGCATAGTCTTCTAATCTGGAATTTCTATAGTCTCGTTTCAGTCGGAATATTGAAGCACTTGATTTTAGGGAAAGGCATGTCTTCTTTGCATAGCAAACTTCAGTGCAAAGTCTTTTGTTCTTTATGTGATCTGTTACAGCATCACTTTGAAGGTTAGCACTCACTTCCTCAGAAGTGGTAAAAGGCCCTGGTGGATTTTGCGCTTTCAGGAAATCTAAATCAGCAAGTTTTACTCTGATATTAAGAGCTTCTTTTTCAGAGTAACATTTTTCTTGATAAGCTTTCATCTTTTCAGTCCATTGCAGTCTAATTTCTTTCCTGTCTTGTTCTGGTTTTTTCCATTTCTTTTTGTCAATCTTCTGAATATTTTCAAGTAAATCCGTGCTTTTGTTGAGAACTACACTTCTGGAGACTGTATCAAGATTTCTTTTACCATAAATATTTATCTTGTAGTTCACTAATCCGACACTACGTTCTTCACCCAGGTTGTGAACTGGAAGATTATCCAGTTTCTGTAGGACATCATCTCTTGCCGAACCAATTTTCAACAGCGATCGTGTGTCCTCATTTGCAGCAGGACCAAAACCAAACAGAGACCCTTTTTGAGTTGCCAAGCCTTTAGCAAAAGATTGAAGGAATAGAGCAAGCAAGCTCTTAACTTCATTACAGTGTTCTTGCAAGCAAACATCAATCGAGCTGAGAATTGTTGGTTTAGGTAATGTCGATTTGGACATATCAATTGACGAAAAGAAGTGTATGGGTATGAAGGTGAATCTTGAAAAAAACAAAAGTGATGGTGAGTGGAGCAGAAAGAACAGTTGTTGAGAGCAAAGTAGATCCCTGTGGAATATGTGGCAAGAGAGTGATGAGAAATTCAATGCAATGCAAGGAATGTGGAAAGTGGGTACATGCAAGATGTGCTAATGTCAAGAGAGCCGCAACAAGATTGGCGAAGTGTTTTGTTTGTGGGAAATGCAGTAAAGGAAGGAATGAAGTGGAAGGCCATGATGATGAGTTCTGCCATGGCATCGAAACAGTGACAGACTTCTGTTATCTGGGTGATCGGATAAATGGAAGTGGTGGATGTGAAGCAGCGGTGACAACAAGGGCAAGATTGGGCTGGGCAAAGTTCAGGGAATGTGGGGAAATGTTGTATGGCAGAAAATTTTCACTAAGGATGAAAGGAAAAGTATATATATCGGAGCTGTGTGCGGCCTGCAATGCTATATGGTAGCGAGACATGGGCATTGAAAGAGAGTGAACTGGCAATCCTGAGAAAAACGAAAAGGTCAATGGTGAGAGCAATGTGTGGGGTGAAAACGAGAAGGGAAAAAAGGACTGAAGAATTGTTGGCATAGGCGCCTAACCCGTGGGGGCGTGGGGACCAGGCCCCCACGCATATCTATGAGTGGGAGCAACTTTTTATGCTGCATTGATACATAAAACAATAGATGAACTAGCGATCGGCAGCAGGAAAACATTTTTAAATGCAAACCGCAACAGCTTCGCGCTAAATAATCACTAGAACGAGTAGCGATGTTACAATCCCACACCAGACAAAAAAATCTGTCATTTTTACATTGATTTAACGTCTGCAGACGTTGAATCAATGTAAAATGACTGATTTTGCTGCCTGAGATATAGCAAAAATCTACCATATTGCGTCGATTCAATGTCATCAGATGTTTGGTATCAGAGTAGCGATGCTACAATCCCACACCAGACAAAAAAATCTGTCATTTTTACATTGATTTAACGTCTGCAGACGTTGAATCAATGTAAAATGACTGATTTCGCTGCCTGAGATATAGCAAAAATCTACCATATTGCGTCGATTCAATGTCATCAGATGTTGAATGCACTCAAAAACAACATAATTTGCTACGTTGACGCAGCGTGCGTTTAGCTTTATGCGCATGCAAACAGACTCGATGTCGCTTTCGAAAGTCGAAACCTCTGCAGAGAATTGTCGCGGCAGTGAATCGCTTGCTGTGAAAATGAACTTGAAGTCTCGGCCCGAGGTAACCACTAACCAACGTAACAAGGGCTGGTGCAAACCGCATTGCGCACATGTGGCATAATCAACACAACAATGGACACGCGCAAACTGCATGGCGCACACACGACCGTTGCCATAGAAACCCGATCAAAGGCGGGGAATATGCGCATCTTTTGTTTCATCTGCAACACGAAAACGGGCGTATTACAGCCAATTGAAACTTGAACGCTGGTCAGCCATAAGTTGCGATATTGTAGTGAAAAGGGAGCAATGTCAAGTCGAAAACTTAATCAAACGTCTCTCCGTAACTATTTTTCAAGGGCTGTTTACGGATGTCAGCAACTTTTAAATTTATTCAAGGTGACGTGCTGTTGAATTGATGTAAACATGAATGATTTTGCTTGCAACAGGTATATTTTCAAGCGTATGATCAAGTTAGTATTTTCATTCCATTTACAGACAATACCTTTTAGTAAACCTTTTCGTCTCTTGTTTCATGCTAATAAATCTAGTTCGTTGCTAAACTTTATGTTGTGCTTAGCATAAAGAATCGCACTCCATCAACCGCTAGCCAACGCAGACGCATAGCATGTGTTTTGGTCGAGTTTTGTTTATAATAATTAACGGTAGGTCGAACGTAGCGATAACTCCGAGTGTGGCAATAAAAGCAATTCTAGTGTGACGACATAATTACGTCATCCATCTGCATGACATTTCGCTGAATTTACGTTGCTGCTGGTGAAACACGCTTTCGCCCCCACGGCCAAAAAAATAGTTAGGCGCCTATGATTGTTGGATATGCTAGAGATGAGAGAGACCATAGACCAACTGGCAAGAGCAAATGGAGTAAGATGGTATGGACATGTGATAAGGAGGGAGGAAGGAAGTTTTCTTAGAAAGGCACTAGATCTAAAGGTGGATAGGAAGAGGAAACGCGGTCGTCCAAGAAGAACGTGGAAACAACAAGTGAAGGATGAGTTTAAAAAAGTCGGACTAAAGGAGGAAGATGCAAGGGACAGGGTGAAATGGAGAAAAGGGATTAAGACAATTGCTGCGCGGAAACAATCGGCCACCCCCACTAGTGGGGAACAAACCGACGATGGATTATGATGAAGTAACACACTCTGATGTTTGCAGGAAATGATGTGCCTGAAGCATAGTCAAGTCGTGCATATAATTATGACTCATGCAAAAATATTGCAACCCTATCATAGCATATTAATCAAAAATTTTAGGCCCATTTCCAACTCATTAAGGCTAATTTATTACCAAATTTTTGATTTTGTACCATCGCGGTAGGTTAAATGGTCATTTTGGGCCAAAATGGGCTTGTATCATACGGGCAAACTATACACCTGAAACTTCTGAAACTGTTACATTCCTATCTTAACTTTTCAAGACAAAACTTTTGAGACTAGTCCGAGCTTTCTATGACCACCGCCACCGGTTCATAAGTTAGGTGTCAAATCCAATGCATTTTGGAAATCGCTCGTTAGACCCCCCGGTAGCGGGGAGTTTCCGGAGGGGCAACCCAAAAATTTTTTCATAATATATTTTTTTACACCCAGTGGCATAATTTTGGGGGGTACTGAGATTTTTTTAATTTTAACATACCTCCCTATAATAGTATTTACTGTTTAAGAACAGCATGTGAAAAAGCAAATGGATCTAGACTGTGCAGTGTGCATGATTAAGCAAAATTCCATGGTCTCATAACAACAGCACTGATTCCTTCACTGATAGAACTTATATTGATGTGGAAGAGCATTGAACTTTGACCTTGAGGTCATATGAAATCATGTGAACCACATTGCTAATGTGTCAATATACTTTTTATAATTAGGAAAGGAAAGTTTAGGCTATTTGGTATTTGCTCTTCAGAAACAAAACATTGCTGCCTCGAAACCATACAATAGCGAATATGACTCGGCAACTACAAATTACCTTTTGTTACTTTCTTAAACAGTTTATGAATCAATTTTATTTAGTTATCATCCTTATTTGCAGTTTTCATTTGACTTAACAACACCCAACAACATATAACATCAACATAAGGCAAACCAGGGCGTGTTGTCACAGGTTTGGGGTTTTTCGATTTGTGCTTTTGCTATATACAATGCAAGTAATTTGGTTATATCCACGGGGCGTGTTGTCACAAATTTTTTTACAAAACATTGATTTTCTTGAAATCCTTTTGCGATTAAAAAGTTTAACTAGTGGCAAAAGGAAGTGTAAGTGGACAGTGTACGAATGATATAACCAAATCACTTACATTGTCCTAGCAAAAGCACAAATCGAAAAACCCCAAACCTGTGACAACATGCCCCGGTTTGCCTTACAAAATCAAATTTTATTACGTGGAATTTACACATTTATAAACAAGTTGAAATTAATTCAACAACTGCTTTGGGTCTTGTTTGCTTGCCTTCACATATCGACCAAGTGTTCGGTAGTTTATGCCAAATTTTGCTTCTGCCTCTCGTAAGCTGTGACCATCATCACAGCTGTGACAACTCGCCCCGATGTACGCAATCAGACAAAAGTTTTAATGGCAGCTAGAAAAGGCACGCTATCAACTTCTAAAGTGTCAGCTAAACTTCTAACATAATAAGCTATAAAACTGATTTCATATTTGCGGTCAGACTGCTCTTATGAAAGCGTCACACAATTTTAAAAAGTTAGTGAAATTTACATCAATGACCAAATTTTTGATAATAATTTAAGCTAAACCTGACTGTCTTTTCTTGACTTTGCTAACCTCAAAATGAAGATAACTCTTAACAAAGCACGTGCTACAAATATATATAGACTCGAAGCATTCAGTGCAAGTACAAAAAAATTGCTGTGACAACACGCCCCGGTTTGCCTTACTATCAGCATTTGCAAGTGAAAAATTTGTATACGGTATATAATTGTTTTTTGGATGAAGACGTTTGAATCTATTATTATTACCACCTTTAGGCTACTTCAAAGAATGACCTAGGCTGGGTGTGGGGTAAACCACTACTACTGTCAATTTAACATGCAAAATAGTTGCAAATCAGCCTTTGCATTGAAGTTGAAGACATAACTAGCGGGTTGATTTTCACACCTGGTGTGATAGCGGTTACAAGGAAACGCTGTGCCAGATATTCATTATGTACATACATATAGCTAAAATAAATCAATTATATTGCTGAGCTGAAACAAAGCTAAATTCCTACACTTTGTGTGTATATAAATATTTTGCAGGTTCAAAAAAACTTCAATTAAACTTGGAGTAAATTTTCATTCCTGTGGTAAGATAACCTACCCTTTGGTAGTCTCTGTGATATGCCTTTTTTATTTCTTGCCTCTGCGAGTTTGTTTGTGCTGTCGAAATTTTAATGATTGTTGCCTCATCAGTTCCTAATAAAAATGTAAAACAGTTCCATATATATAATACTGTACAAAAGCATGTGTTTTATAATTTCAAAAACCATTGAAAAGACAGCACATATTACTCAATGAATGCACAACAAACTATCTGTCATTAGATAGTTGCATATGCTAGTATCATTTATCACCTGATCAATATATATTTAAAAAGTTCCAGTTTGATGATTAACATATCAACTTCTGCAGCATAAATGGTGGCAATCCACTCATTTTCAACACTAATTTCAAGCTTTACTGAATGACACACTTTAAATTTGATACTTTAAAATTAATAAAAATAGATGTTGATCATATGAAAATGTGTACTTAATATACAAAGGTGTTGAACATGTGAAAAATGTTGAAAAGATGTAAGATATAATGCTTACATTTCCAAAATAAGTAAGGCTGTGGCTAAATTTACACTATATAGTGTAAGAATAGCCTCAATAGTGTTGCCAGATAAGGAATTCCTCCCTAATTTGAGCAAAGTTTAAAGCTGTTGAAAACAAAAACTTGTATTTGGAAATGTTGTTGGTCTTGGGCAAAGATCAAAACCCTAAACTTATTCCTAGCTCTAGCCCTTACCTTAACCCTTCCTAACTTTAATCCTAACTCTGGCAACACTTCATTGTGTAAAAATAGCCACTTCCAATAATAAAGATGTTAATAGAGTAGAATAGACTCAGAGTAGCAATCTGTGGGCTAGAAAACATACAACTAAAATAATTGATCATAGCAGAACACATTTTCTTGTCAAGATAAGATCGGCATCAATAATTTTGGTTGGTTTTTGCAGTACGGTAGCCTATATAACATGTTGAATTAAAATATGATGAGTTTCATCACTCAATCATCAGCAATAACTTACCTGCTCCTTTCATAGCATTCCTGAGCAAGCTGGCGTCTCCACTGGGATTGAAATGCGTGGCAGCAATGATAGATCCATAGTAATTCGCTTGTCTAGCCATTTTAAACACACTAAGATCTATGGGAAACTAAACTAGAAAACTACTAACTAAACAGTAAGTTAAATGAAACAGAGATTGTTATTGAGATGTGCTACTTAATGACACACTTAGAATAGATTATTTAAAAAAAGATATGGCTATATTTAGCCATTGTTATGCATGTAACAATTAGTAAGTGGGACTTTTGGAAACCCTTGTCTTGAACAATTGCGCTCAAATCTGGCTCATATTATATTG
Source organism: Aplidium turbinatum (assembly GCF_918807975.1). Taxonomy (NCBI): domain Eukaryota; kingdom Metazoa; phylum Chordata; class Ascidiacea; order Aplousobranchia; family Polyclinidae; genus Aplidium; species Aplidium turbinatum. The sequence goes on from NC_137476.1 coordinate 8,894,131, forward strand.
CTGTCAATCAGAACTGCGATCAGCGACTTCGGCTTTTTTAAAAATTTTCTCTCGATCTTTTCAGGGTACGAACTGACTGTACGAATGAGTTCAAGGTACGAACTAGGTTGCACCCATTCCAAATTCCAATTTCCAGCGCTGCTGCAGTCACGGCGACCAGGCGACGCCAGTGACACCGCGTGTCGTAATTCTTTTCTAATCAATCCACAAGGGGTCTCGGATACATTGGAGCAGATGCAATGCGCTCTTTCGGTTTCGCAAGAAATAGGCCTTTAGTCTATTTGATGTTTTATGAAAAAGTTAAACCATAGCATTCGAATAAGTTCCCGCGCTTTTCAAAGTAAGCAGCAAAATTTCTCTCTCCAGGCCCAAATCAAAAAATGGACTCATAAAAAAAAAATTAAGGCCTGGAGAAAAGCTAATTATAAAAGAAACAAGAAGAAAATTTGATTGTAGTCATATCAGCACCAAAATAATCAAAATCAACCAGGAAGTTGCGGAGATAATTAAACTTGAAAACACCTTCAGTTAGGCTAACTAACAAGTCAGCAGTCATTGTTTGTTTTGCATTTACGAAGATAAATCACTGCTGCCAGTGAAATCACCAAGTTTAGAAGACAAAGCATTAAAGCAAAGTAAGTTAAAAGGACTCAGTTTGACATTCTTTACATTTTCTCAATCGAGCCATTATTTTTCACCCAACCGTAAGTAGGCCTAACCTTCAACCCAACCAAGACCAATTTCAGCACAAGCTCAACCATCAACACCAAAGAAGTTCATTTATTGGAAACAAATCAAATTTCAGAAGAAAAGAAAAAATATCAAATCTGGACAGTTAATTATTGTACGTTACCACTCCATTTTTTGTTTAATTTTAGTTTGTTATTCTATTAATTTGTAGTTCTGCACAATTTTGAAGTAACCAGCTAGGTCAAGACTGCCGAATATTTTTTTTTCTAAGTTTCATACTTTGTGACGTAATAATAATATTTTTGAAATCTTTACCTATTCCTACATTGATCGATATCATAAACCGACTAAATTAGGCTACGTCTACGTAATCCTCGCCAGGCTTAATTATCTTTTTGAGCTGCATATTTTTAATCAGGTATCATTTTAACTCAATTCATTCGATTTTATATCACTGCTTGACGCAATTTTGCCCTGAGTTACCTTTCATCAACTAAAATAAGTATCGTAATTTAATTTAGTTCCTAGTTTCAAATTTAAATTATTACTTGCAGTGCCTAGTCAATTTCCAAAATCCTTGCTAAATTAAATATTTCATAACTCAATAATAGTGTTTTGTTTATTTTCCAAAGTATTTCTCGCATGCTCACACCACTTAAACCAGACCTGTTTTTTGTTCTTTTTCGACGCTTATTGGCCGCCGTCCTATTTTGTTACACAAAAGTGGATTCTTTGATTATCCTGACTACAAGTTATAAATGCAGGTGTTGGTGATTTTTCTTTTTATCTGTTTTGTTGCAAAGTCATTTTGTAACCTTTCGTGTCCTGCGTCATTGCCCAGCCAGCAAGCCCATATGGGCCCCATATACTATTTTAATGGGCTTGTGGGCATGTGGGTTTTATGTGGGTTTTTTTGTTTTTGCCATATGCGCCCAATATGGGCTTTCTTGCAGAATGTGTTGCTAAATGACAAGGTGGAATATAAACCTTCCAATCTTCAAATGCGTGATCATATAAATGCATTTTAAGAAATTTAGCCACATAAAATTATTGATCATGGGCTAAGCATGAAATATTGATGGGCTTCCCACTTTGTTTATGGGCAGACCATGGGCTGCCCACTTTGTTTATGGGCAGACCATGGGCTGCCCACATTTTTTATGGGCAGAACATGGGCAGCCCACATTTTTTATGGGCAGATCATGGGCTACCCACATTTTTCATGGGCAGGCCATGGGCTGCCCACATTTTTTATGGGCAGACCATGGGCTGCCCACATTTTTTATGGGCAGACCATGGGCTACCCACATTTTTCATGGGCAGGCCATGGGCTGCCCACATTTTTTATGGGCAGACCATGGACTGCCCACATTTTTTATGGGCAGACCATGGGCTACCCACACAGTGATTCAAAGGTTTGTGGGCAACCCATACTAATATGATATACACCTCGATCAGCATTTGTCTAGACTTTGAGATTTTTTAGTTGTCTCAAACGACTTTTGTTGATCTTTTAAACAAACACAAAATGAAATTGAACAAGCAAAATTACTGGAGGCACCTTGCTATGCATTGCGCAAAGCTCACTGCTTGCAGTTGGAGCACTTTGGCAAGGTTAGCAGTAGTACTATTTTTTGTGCTTACGTACCACAAATAGGAAAATGTCACATGGAGCTATATACCTACTCGTGCGTTGTTGATCAAAATAAAACACATCGTGTGCACTGTCTGCAGTTGACGCTCTTGGCTTACGCCGATTGAGCACTTTACTGGGGGCACCTTGCTATGCATTGCGCAAAGTTCACTGCTTGCAGTTTGGCACTTTGGCATCTGTCTGCAGTTATATACCTAATATACATATGGGCAGCCTGTATTAGATTTATGGGTTACATATGGGCAGCCCATGTTAGATTTGTGGGTTGAGTGTGAGCAACCCATAAATGAATATGGGCAGCCTATATGGGGGCAATGTGATGCCCGCGGACACAATGTGTATGGGCCCCATATGGGCATCTCACATGGGGCCCGTACATCAGCCCATATGGGTCCCCATGTGGGGCCCATATAGGCTTGCTGGCTGGGTGGTTGTGTATTCATCTGTTGGTCATACTTTGTTTGTTGCAATGTCTGCGGATTGTAAAAACTTGTATTCAAAAAACTCCTTCTCTTTAACTAACAATATTAATAGGAACCAGCTATCGATTTTACATGTAAACATGAGAAGCCTAGTTGGCAACTTTGAAAAATTAGAATCACTACTTGTCGAAATGCAAGAAGCACCGGACCTTATTGCTGTGTCAGAAACCTGGCTGAATGAAAATCGATTGCAATTTGTTAGTTTGCAAGGCTATAATTTTGTCCACTTTAATAACAAACGAACTGATGCTAAAATACAAGCAGGCGGTGTCGGGCTATACGTAAGCAGTTCAATAAAGTATAATCAAATTAATAATTTAAGTTTAAACTTACAGGAATGTGAAGATCTCTGGGTGGATATTACTTTATCAAACAGTAGACAATGCACAGTTGGTGTAGTCAGGGCCGGATTAAGACGAAACTGGGCCTGATGCTGCAGCGCAAAAACAGGCCTATTTTTTCTAGGCATTGGTACATATGCATTCGACACTCTGACTCCACCGTACACGCGTAATCAGACCGACCAAAGAGCCTTTATTGCTTTCGACGCAGTCAGCCAAATTTTAATGAACATGAACAATAATAACGACGTGTTATCGTAAAAACTCGAGAGTAACATCAGGCTATGTAACACCAACACAATTCAATACCAATATTGCCTGAAAAGCGGAGTTAATGAAGAAAAGGCTAATCCAGATCAACTTAACGTTGGCATATTGTCAATGCTGCGCTAGTGCTGCTTACTTATACTACTGTTTTTCGAGCCTTAGCAAGCGCGAAATCTTCGATCATGTCAGTGCAGTCAAGGCTGCTCAGCACCTCATGTTCAATGCTCATAAGCGCCAGCATGTTTAGCCTTTCCTCCCTCATCGAGGACCGCAGCTCTCCTTTGACTATTCCCAGTTTTGAGAAGCTCCGCTCGCCGGAGGCATTAGACACCATCAAGCACAGATAGATGCGCAAAGCAATCTCGACGTTTGGAAATGTTTGAGAAAGGTTCAACGACGACAAAAGCTTGTACATGGTAAGCTCTGCTGACTCGTTCACACTCACCGATTTCTGGGTGCGCATAAATGCAGCAAACTGTATGAGCTCAGCCACCAGCGTGTCTTCCAAGTCATCTGGATACGAGGAAACGAGATTTTGAGCTTTATTCTCGATCTGCTTTATGCTCAATGACGTTAGCTCCGAAAAAAATCCGAATGTTGTAGATATATCCTCATACGCCTTAACAAGAAGGAAAAAACTAAGACTTTTGAAACAAATAATTCTCAAAATGGAAATGAACCAAGTATCAGTAGGTGCAAATGTAAACTACGAAAAGGGCATATGCAGATAAGTTGAGTGTCACAGAGGGAAGTAAGAAACGAAAAGGGGAATTTGTCAGGCAATACAATAAAAATATAAAAAAATCTAAAAAACCACAATAAAAATACTTGGAGCTTGGTTTTACAATAGTTCCGGGTAGTGAACAATCGTCACGGCCCTAATGTTTGGTGTGCTCCCAAATTCTGCCAAATGACGTTATGAAACCTTCTAAAGTTGTTCGTCACTTTCATTCAAAGCACAACAATCTTGAAGGCAAGCCACTTGAATATTTTGGACGAATATTCTCTGATATGAACGATTAAAAAAAGCAAATGAAAAGATGACGACTACCGAAAAATCCTTTCTTCATGAATCCTATCTAGTTTCTCTACGAATAGTTAAAACCAAAAAAAGCATACACGATTGGGGAAGAGTTAATAAAGCCGTGCATCTTATCTGCGGCTGAAGTAATGAAGGGCCCTGAAACAGCTCGAAAAGTGTTATAATTTTTCATCTTAAATAAGTAGTCTATGCCAAAATCTTGCTTTATCTTACGTGCCTAGGCGTAACACTGTGCCTAGGCGTGCGAAAGTCGGACTACAAATTTCATAATAAGAATTATTTGTGGGTTAATTAAGCAAAGGAAAACTGTTCAGCGTCCGGAAAATTCACGTCTGTTTTCGTCTGGGCCTATTTCAGGAATGGGCCTAATGCTGCAGCATCAATAGCATCCACCTTAATCCTGCACTGGGTGTAGTATACAGGCATCCCCAAAATAAGCTAATTGAGTTTTAAAACAAATTCTGTGAGTGCATTGATTTGTTAAACAATTTCAAAAAGGAATATTACATATGTGGTGATTTCAATATTGATATTCTAGCCAAGACAAAAAATTCTGCTGTAAAAAATTACTGTGATGCATTTCTCTCTTTAGGCTGCAATCAATTAGTACAATCCCCAACCCGTGTAACTTCCACAAGTTCAACTTTAATCGATCATGTATACAGCAATGACCAAACTAATAAAATTCAATGCCATGTTCTTATACATGATGTTTCTGATCACTTTCCGATTGTAGTTGTGATAAACTCTATAAAACCAAAACAAGAAAAGTACACACAAAAAATAAGGAATATGAAAAACTTTGTTGCTGATAAATTCGTTTGTGACCTGGAAAATAGCTTGACCAACCAATACACAGAAAGGAATGATTCAGTTCATAACAAATTCAATCATTTCATCGACACTTTTAATGAAACTTTAAACAAGCATGCGCCTTTACGATTATTGTCTCGAAGAGAAAGAAAACTCATGACCAAACCATGGCTAACAAAAGGAATTTTGAACTCCATCAAAACTAAAAACAGACTATATCACTTAAAAATTAAAGACCCAACAAACACTTCTGCACAAGCAACATACAAAAAGTACAGAAATGTACTTACTCATACCAAAGAGCAAGCAAAAAAAATGCATTACAGTTTTCTTATTACGCAAAGCAAGCACAACACTGGAAAAATATGGAAAACCATAAATGACATCATCAGGTACAAACATAAGCACACAGCTCACATACCAGAAGAAATAATTAGCACTGACAATGAAAAAATATCTGACCCTGCACAAATAAGTAACTGTTTTAATGATTATTTCACAGACATTGGACCTTCCATGGCATCTAAAATCCCTCTGCCGTCTCCTGGCTCATTACTGAAATTGCAAAGTGTTCCATTCTCCTTTTTCCTAAAACCTGTCACTCAAGAAGAAGTATTAAAACATCTTAATAATCTTTCTGTCTCTAAAAGTACAGGACACGATGGAATACCTATAAAATTTGTCAAACTATCCTCACCAATAATCGCCCCTTTCCTCACCAACTTATTCAATGAGTGTATCGATAAAGGTGTATATCCTGATGTACTAAAGGTAGCTCAAGTTACCCCAATCTTCAAAAGTGGTTCCAGGAAAAATTGTTCCAACTACAGGCCCATATCACTATTGTCCCCTTTCACCAAAATATTCGAAAAATGCCTGTATGAACAAATGTACAATTATCTAACAAAAAAAGACCTGATCACACCACATCAGTATGGATTTAGACCACAATATTCCACTTCGTTAGCTGTGTCAAACGTTTGTGATAACATCTTAACTAACCTAGATAATAAAAATACAACTTGCTCTGTATTTCTTGATTTAGCTAAAGCCTTCGACACAGTTGATCACACTATTCTCATACAGAAACTGCAAACATATGGTTTTCGAGGCCTTCCATCACAATTGTTAAAAAGCTATATCAGCAATCGTCTACAGCACACGGTCGTCAATGGAATCTCTTCAAACTCAAGACAGGTTACCTGCGGTGTGCCCCAAGGATCGACATTGGGACCCCTTCTTTTCTTACTTTATATAAATGACTTACCAAATTCAACAAACATGAATGTTAAACTATTTGCTGACGACACCAATCTTACCATGAGCGACAAATGTGAAATAAATTTGCAGAACAATGTGAATGCCGAAATGCAAAAAGTTTACAACTGGTTGAAGCTTAATAGATTATCGTTAAATTTCTCAAAAACTGAATACATGCTAATAACAAATAAAAAACACATAACAAATTTTAACATTAACATTGGTAACACAAGCATTCAACAAAAAGACCAAATAAAATACCTTGGCGTTTACATAGATAACAAATTAACATGGAAATATCACATAGATAAAATTTGTGGAAAAGTAGCAAAAGGTTCATGGGCGTTGCTTAAACTCAGAAATTATGTCAACACAGACACTTTAAAAGATGTGTATCACGCTTTGATTTACTGTCATTTGCAATATTGTATTTCAAGTTGGGGAAAGGCCTGTGACAGTGCACTGGATCCTTTAATAAAATTACAAAAAAAGGTTATAAGAATAATTACGAAACAAAATTACTATGCTCACACTAATTTTTTATTTTTCAAAATGAACATCTTGAAACTAAAAGACATACATAACATTGAAATAAAAAAACATATGTACAAAGTTCATATGAATCAGTATCCGTCTACGTATTGTGATTTATTTACAAATGCTTCATCTATTCATCAGCATAACACAAGATATCAAACAAGCAACTATTTTATCAATAGATCTAACACAGAATATGGCAAAAAGTCCATGCAGGTATTGGGACCAATGCTCTGGTCAGAGGTTCCAAGTAGCCTAAAAAACTTATCATTTCATTGTTTCAAAAAAGAGATCAAAACGTTAATTTTACAAAGCTACAGTGCATCGTAAGTGATATGTTATGAAAACCAACTTGTCAGTTTCTTCGGAAACTTGATTATTCTCTGCTTGCTTCATGGAATTTTGTGTTTAGGCCTACGTTATCATCAATATGTTTGTTTTTTTTTTTTTGTTTTTTTTTTTCTGCGTATGTTGTTTTTGAAGCGCGGGAACGTTTCAACGTTTTATTTTTTCTCTTGTAAGCTTACTTTAAATGGCAAAATCGTAATTTCCGTAGGGTGGCAATTGACAAGTAGACCGTATGGTCGTCTCGTTGTCTCCCTGTCGGTATGGGAACTTGTGTAACTTTTGTATTGTGTGTATTGCATATTTCAAACATGTACCTATGTTCCTGTTACTGACAAATAAAACATTGATTGATTGAACCAACAGCTAATTTAAAACGTTTTTGTGCTATGTGTTTTCGTTCAATAGGCTATCTAATATCTATAGCCAGATAACTCAATAGGATAAGCGCGTGACTAACGGAACAAAAAAACGATAAGATAAACAACTGCTTCAGTATGGTTAGAATATGGCTCCGCTTGCAGGTTGAGTATCGTATTTCAAGGATAACTCTTTGTTCAATTAGGGGGAGGCTTAAAATTTGCTTTGGTATGAGTACACCTTAATTTTATGCTATGAGACATACTTAGGGCACTAAGAAAAAAAATTGAAATTGGTTTGAAAAACCCCCCGGATAATGGGATTTTAAAAAATCCGGGGGAGTAGCGCTGGCAAAAATGTGATTTTCAGACATTATTCAACAACCACTTGTCAGAAACTGTTCAAATTGGTCTCAAAAGATGCAGAAAAATTAGGTGAGTGGTTAACGACCACTTTTGGAGCTTCAACCAAAGAACATTATTCTAAAATCATAAAATATCTGAAATTTTTTACTAATTTCTTCCAGAAAACAAGGATTTTAAATATTTTCATGAGAAAATACATTTTAATATTACATTTACTTGTTAATGATTAAGTATTGAAGTGCTTTAATAAAAATAATAGGTTAACTATACTGCATGGGTATATTTTTAAGAGAAAACTAATATTAGACCCAAAAATGTAAATGCTTTTTCAATGAATGTGAGTATACAGTCCCTTTTAATATGCTATATTGTAAGCAGAACTTTTAAAACATATATGTGTTGTAATCAACCAAATTAGATAGCATCTGTTAGTGGGGTATACACCACAAGATCAAAAAGCCAAAGGGTAGTTGAAGAGGAAACGTACACTGAAGCAGAAGAGTTGAGAAAAAGAATTTTACCGTCCAAAAAAGATATTGTTCAATGTATGATATATTTGCTGCGTGATCACCGTGCTGGCAAAGCTCTAAGAACTGTAGATGAGGCATGTCATATCATGGTATGTGAACAAAGACGGTTATTTTTCTTAAATGTATTAACAAAAGAAAAATGATCGAATCGCAATTTCTGCAACAAAATACACAACGTAAGATTGTTAAACTGAACACTAGAACTAGAACAAAAGAAGCTGTTGTTCGCTAGCCTGCCAGAATGAAATGATACAAATAAAACAGAGTACTGCCTCGCGGAGTACACGTGACAAAAGGAGTGCAAAAGTAATCAAGGAAGCATGCTAACTGCAGGCATTTGTGCAGTATGTAATCTAATGGATCACTGGATGTATTGCAACGTGTACACTGTCAGTTTGAAGACAGTCAAGAAGCGTGTTATTAGTCTTTATAGTTTGTTCAAAGATACTATCAAAAAGTCAAAGCAAAAATTTTATATGCAACCAGCAAAGAAGTCTTCACTGACTTCAATGCATCCATGACTTCAATGCATCCAATGTTATTTGATATATTTTGTGAAGATAAGGAACGAAGAGTGGCTTTGGAACATATCACATATGTATGGATTAAAGATGGGAGAAATGGAGTGGAAGTTTCTAGATGATATGAGAACAGTTCGCAAGCACTACTGTGAAGAAGCAACAGATAGAAGATGGCAAAAATGCATGGAAAGGAAAATTGCTCAAGAACGTACATTTGAGCAGTGATGTACGCGCATACAAAAAATATTGACGCCGTCAGCGCAAACGCAAACGTTCGAAAAACTATACGCCGCATGCGTCAACGCAACTTGAAAAAAAAGTTGGCGGCGTCAGCGTTAGCGCATACTCTAGCGCAAACTCATTTTGTTTGCTAGGTGCCAAACATTCACACGGTATAAATCACTCGAAACAAAACACTTTTCAAGCCACTTCGCGATTTCTCGTTACAAGAAATATATTTTTGGCCGGAAGGCACATCTGGCATTGAAAATATAAGTTTTTGCCTTTCGAAGAGCTTAAAATACTTTTCCATGTAGGGCCATGGATTTGTATTATCATGCTTCATTTCACTTGGAGATTAGTATTACCGTAAGTTATTCCCTGAATACAATAGTGTAGTGTAAGAAACTGTAGCATATACCTATCAACAAAATTCTAGTAGCCTATTATACTACAGTAACTGTCGCTCCTAGTAATATACTAACTGTCGCTCCCTAAAAATCCATTATAAAAAACATTCTTTTTAAAATAATTCCGTTTGAATAAGACTAATGCTGCTTTTAATGCCATAATTCTCTCAGTAAGCTCTATGCTTTTTTCTGATAAGATTTTTAAAAAGTGGGTTAATGGAAGACAAAACTGTCAGACACAAGCAAGTTTAGATTCTGAACTGCACAACTCTTTGTTATTAGCATTCAGGGATAGTTAGCATTACTAGTGTTATTAGCAGTAGGCTACTCAAAAGCCTCTCACAATTGGCCCCTGGATGCATGTTTTGCTAAACTGCTCATCAAGTTACAAAACATATATAATTACATACTTACGCAACAGAATGTATAAATTGTCAAGTAAAAATTACCAGGCTTGTCCATGGGACATTTTTTTCTGTCCCATCCCATCCCATAGCAATTCATGCCTGTCCCGTCCCATCCCATCCCATCCCATGGGATTCCCATCAAAATACAATTCAATAAATGTTATTAAATTTATGGAAATTTAAGTCTAATGTGTACTAGATAGGACTAAATGTACAAAAAGAGGTAGCCACTTTAACAAGTCGAAATTCTGCCACTGAAATTGACTACAATGCAACCGCCAACCAATCAGAACGTGTTATAAGAGGCTATCGTCCAATTGTGACCCTTCTAGCACTTATCCAGAGAGTTAATGCTTGTTTTGAACTTTATTTGGTAATTACAGAAGAAAAAGAGCAATAGCAGTGGTGAGAATCGAACACGCGTCAATGAAATGACTACTTTCTAGCCCTAACCCTATCCCCAAAGCCAACCAGCTGACAAAAAATCCATCACTTAATTTGCTTTCTATGATCTTCTTTTCGCCATCTTTTACGTCACTTAAACCGTAGCTTATGATTGGTTGGTGGTTTCATTCTAGTCAATTTCAGTGGCAGAATTTCGACTTGTTAAAGTGGCTACCACAAAAAGAGATACAAAACGACAAAATTTATTGACTTTGTTAACTTTAAAGTTCAGAAAAGTTGTCTATCTATGACAATTCATATCATTTTTTAAATAAAAATGCCTAGCTACTGTCCCATGGGAAATGCAATTCGTGCTGTCCCATCCCATCCCATCCCATGGGACATTTCCCATGGGATTACCGTGGGAATCCCATTCCCATGGACAAGCCTGAAAATTACCTTAGCTTGATAGCCTACTGTATGTAGGCCTACACATTACTACGCAGTCTACGCTACATAGCCTACAACAAGAATAACCGGCAAAGTAATGTACTACATATAACATACAGAGTACAACATCATGCAAGCAATCACGGTCGGAAACCAAATCTTTGAGTTTGTTTAGATACATAGGCTGCACTGCTCATTGCCTGAGAAGTTTCTGATTTGCCCCAAAATGCAAGACTTAACTAATATAAATTAAAGTGCTCACAATTGCTTACAAACGCCTTCAACACTGCTTGACTAAAAAAACTTCACACTACGAAGCCAAGTCATTGTTTACATTTTACATGGAACGGCATTACCAACCTACCTACTTGCTTGCTTACATTACATTCCTGTTCTGACCCGCAATTTCTCAGTAGGCCTAAGTTGTTTTAACTAATTCTTTCTTTTTTTCTGCAAGACTTCAGTCTCCACGTAGGACTCTAGCGTCAAAGGCAGTAGTGCGATATACAAACAAACTCCAGCTGACTGAACAATAGATGACACTGTGTCACAACACTAGAACAATGGGCAATTGCAAGACGTTAATATTTCGCAGTTTGACAAAAAAAATTGCAAACAACAACTAAGACATTAAAAAGTATGCGTTGACGCTATGCGCTAAAAAACCGCGAAAACTTTACGGCGCATCCTCAAGCGCAAACTATCCAAAAAAATGTGGCCGCAAGCGTTAGCGCAAACAAAAAGTCTACGCCGCATGTATGCGGCGTAGAATTTGCGGCGCATACGTACATCTCTGCATTTGAGAAGATGCAGCAAAAGGAGAAAGAAAGGCAAAGGAGGGAAGAATTGGCTTTGAACAGCAAGTGCTGTTGAAGCTATTGATGCACAAGATATTGAAGTTGCAATGGAAACTGATGACCATGATGATTATTCTCCAGAAATGGAGCAATCTAAAAGTAAGAAAAGGTCCTCTAGTCACATCATTACTGATGAATCTTCAAGTGATTGCATTCCCAAAGAATACAGACATATTAGAGAGAGCTCAAACATTGTAAGGCCAACTTTTTACAAAACAGTTGATGTGTTAATTAGTAAGTAACCATTGCTCCAAAATGCAAGCAACACCTGCAGTGATTGAAACTGGTCGAAATGATGTTTGATCGGAAAAACTGGAAATATCATAATGAAAATGAAGAGCTGATTGATCTTGACACAGCTCCCCACCGCAAAAGTATTCGAAGAGCTGGAGTTGCCATACATGCTTTGTCTCTAGGTTGCTTGGTAGAGGAGATTATAGATAGCAGTGATTCTGTGGTTACCTATCACACTGATGGCTCTCAGGTCCAGGGTATCACCATTAATGGTACTTATAGAAGGCTCCCAGCTTTACCTGTGAGCACTGAGCAATGAATAGAGAAAACTAGGCTTTATTAAAGCAAACCACCCTTGCTATTTTATCCACTGTGAGTGGTGTTGCAGTTGAGGAAATTTTCAAGAAAATTACATTTCAGATGACAGATTCAGCTACACATAATCTTCATGTGGATGAAATGGTTGCTACTGATCTTAGTGTTGACCATATTCCTCAACATCTCCTTTGTCACACACACACATCCTTGCCTTATGTTCATCAGGAAACTTTTGCAAGTCATCAGTGACATTGAGAGTACGCTTGCCGATGCAAACATATGCCCAGAACCTGAAAGTTTACCTGAATAAACTTCAGTGTTCCTCAACCGTAACATGCAGGGGCGCCGGAAGCGGGGGGGCAGGGGGGGGCGGCCGCCCCCCCTGCCCTAAATTTTTCTGCAGATGGAGGGGCAGGGGAGCAACGGTGCCCTTTTAAATTCATGTAAGCTACTGCACATTTTGCAATATAACAATTTCTGCTATTCACCTTTAGCCTAATTATAATCTTTCATTTTTGCCTAAAAATAATATATACGGCACAAAATTTTGCAACACAGTACAGGCCTTAAAACTCTTTTTTTTTCGGCAGCCATCTTGGTTTACCGGGAGCTCCTTCTCGGCGGCCAAATCTGCGTGCTTGGAGGCCAAAATACAAAATAAAAATAACGACAGCACAAGTAAATAAAATTAAACTTGAAACAATGCAAAAATGATCACTTATAGCGTTGTGGAAGTCTGGACCTGGGCGACGTCCTATAATGGAATCGTTGCACCACGCAATAACTGCTTTATCGGGATTGTAATCCAGTACTGCGGGACCATCTAACGACACTTGCACGAGTGTCTCCAATGTGGCTGACTTTAAAGAAGTTTGCCACTCCCCTAGAATTCTGTTTAGCAACGAAAAATAACGTTAGACATGTGTTGACGATGACCGCAAGGTAATAAAATAAGTATTTCGATGATGTGAAGGACATTACTAAAAGAAGCATAATTATTGCAAAATATAATAAAAAAATGTTGTCCCCTCGGATGTCAACTAACTTAGTTCTCCTTCCTAACTAACCTAGTTCTCCTTTTTAATGTCCGACAACATCGAATCGACATAAAAACGACAATATTGCCAGCCGATGTAAATTAGCACTTCGGATTAAGACTTTGTTAAAATAAACGTCGAGAATTACAAACAAGACTTACAGCGCTGGTGATCGCAGATGGATATATTTCATCAATAACAAATATTCCCGCACAATGCAACAGTGACGATTATGACGCGCTGACATAATTTTGCGTCACTTTTTGATACTACATATTTTCGACAGTTAATCCACGATCATTCTATTGCGAAATAATTGACTAGAAGAGACCGGCGACCAAACTTGGCCGATTGAGGAGGTAGCACCGGCGGTCATTAAAGCTCTACTTAGCGGCCATCGCCGCAGGCTGCTTTAAGGCTTGACAGTAGGTTACATCATTATAACATAGCATGATGCCCTTCTTTGTATACTGGACACTTGTAGGCTATCCTTACTCAATACATAGTGAGCTGATAGATTAGCATTGTCGTTATATTTTATCTTAAAACTTGAAAAAAAATTGGCCTTTTAGTAAACAAAAGTGCCCTTTTTTCGTAATCTTGCCCCCCAGTCAAAAATCGTTCCGGCGCCCCTGGTAACATGGGAAGATTTTGACTCTGCCATTATGCATTGAAACGTTAACCGCATCTAATGTTGAATGAACTTTCTGGGAGAACGTGTTTGAAGTATTGTAACTGTGTGGACTCTATCTCTTTACATACTGCAACACTTTCCTATGTTTAATGCGTGCATTTAGACTAGAGGTTATTTTGCGTACTTATTTGTATGTATTTTTGCGTACTTCACCCAGTTTACTTGATTATGTTCCTTCAGTTTAAGACCATAGAAAACTTTAACTGTTTCTTCTAACCTACAGAAGAAGACTGGCAACTGTTATGATAACTACTCCATCAGTAACCAATAATTTGGTAAATTGTAAGCATGTTTTTTTATTCAAAACTCTTGAGAAAATGCAAAATTAACGTTTTTTAGGGGTGAGAAAAAGGAAAAATCTTACTTTAAAAAAAAACTATCATGTTGATGTTCCGTTAGATTAAAAAATATGGTCTCAAACTGCTCAGACTGTTTAGACCATCTTTTAAGACCAATTGCAAGCATTTCTGACAAGTGGTTCTGGAATTACCTCTGAAAAACCATCTGCGCCCCCCCCCATTTTTGATATCTGATTATCCGGGGGGGTTTTGCGACCAAAGTAAAAACAAAAATTTTTAGTGTTTCGACATTGATCCATAGCATAAAGTTCAAGTGTACTCATTATTCAATTGTTGATTTTGCAATTTTGTGCCCCTCCCTAGTTCAATGAAACGGAAACACCGTACGACAAAGGAGTGACCCATCCATAAGGCTGTTGATGGTGCATAATGCTTTGCGTCAAAAACACGATGTCCGGCTAGGCTACAACCTCGATCTCAGTCTTCAACATGGCATAAAGAAGCCGTTTTTATTCTGAAAAGGAATATCCGTAAGAAATAATGAAATAACGTTCTGGCCAAGGAAAAAAGTCTTCTTGGAAAATAAAACCACAGTAGTCTACACTAACCTACCGTACAATAATAAATGCGCCAAGTAGCCTAAGTGTAAATATGTGCATGTTAAATAGGCTAGCCTATATCACCTGGCAAAAAAATCGGATTTCGGTTCCTATTTTTGGCCAGAATTTCAGACTCTAGTTCCACTCCGACTCCGGCTGAAAACCGACACCCCACTCCTAAATGCTCAAAAACTCTGTCTCCAATAGGCTAGGTCCAGAGCCTCTGAGAGAAATTTTTACTAGGGGTACGAAGAGTCATTCCGGGCCCCCTTTGTCTTGGGAAAAAATTGTGATGTTTGCTTTGGCGTATTGCACACCACACCACATTTTACTGCAGAATTGGACATCTGTGCGCAATAACAACATATCAGGCTGCAATAAAACTATTATTTAGTGTTGTGCATATCATGTGATATTCCCACGCCAATTTGTGTATCCTGCATTGAATTCGTGTGTCAGTTGTTGATGGTGCTTTTGAGAGGTGTCGCTTTTCGTCGCGAGGTATAGGCCTAGATTTTTTTCGTTTTCGCTCTCATTTCTTCAGCTCATATCAAAATTAGACAAAATTGTTAAAGAATATGGCTAAGGTCAATGTTCATTGATTGTGTAAATATGTTGAGAATCGAATTTATTTTTGTAAAGTTAAAGCTTATACAAACCTTTTTGAAAAGTGTATAATAGGTCCTGCCCCTGAAGGACCTATTACACACAATTAAACATTGAAAAACAAAACATGTCGATTCACTTTCACTGCAAAAAAAGCGCATAAAAATGTGAAATAATAATACTTATTGTTTATGAACACTTTAATTGCCAAAGTAAAATTAATTAGCCTAGCATTACATGAATAGCTCTTAACTGGGAGAGAGACGTCTTCATAAGGGGGGGGGGGGGGGGGGGGGGGGAGTGTTAAACTCTTTTCCACCATAGCCAAATTTTATTATTTTTGTTGAATGAGTTTTGGAGCTTACGTGTAATAAGTTATAATGTTGCTAGAAAAGTAAGGTTTATTTTCAAAACCCACAAAATTTAATTCTTCAAGTGGCTTAACTCATTGTGTAATAGGTCCTGGACGACGTTACCGGTAGCCTACTGTATACTAATAGGTCCTTCAATGATTCATTTTTAATTCTTAGTTAATGCAAAAATATTTGTACAAGCAATCACTCTGAAATTTTGTGACAACTTAGGTTAATTAGCCTAATTACCACACAACCGCAAATAAATGCAAACTTTTACAAAGAGCTTTAATAACAAAATTTATCGCCTTATTGCTGAATTCCCAAAAATTTGCATTCTGACCCTAAAATTGAAAATCCTTTGTTTCTAGCTTTTATCACACGAAACTTCATACAACTTAGTTGGACTAAAATCTTGATCCAAAACCATAGAAACCGAAAACATTTATTTTGAAGTAAAGAAAATACAGCGCTGTATAATAGGTCCTGCATCTCCCATACATCTTTAATGTAAATTTTTTTTAAATTCATTTTTTTATTTCTCTTAGATGTAGCCAGGGCCGGATTTAGCTGATGGAGAGCCCGGGGCACTTTTAGATCGGGGGCTCCCCTGCAAAAAAATTGTTCGTGCCTACGGCGCGAAAAACCACCTCTGTGTCTATAGGCTACATGAGCATCAATCCAGCACTGCACAGCATTTTGCAGAGACTTCAAAGGCTGAAAGGAAGAAAAAAAAAACAACACAAAATCACATTTTTTCCACTTAGGGGGGCCCTTCAAAAGTCGGGGCCCCGTGGCACCTGCCCCCTCTGCCCCTCCCTAAATCCGGGCCTGGATGTAGCTTATAATTATTTCTGAAGAGGACACTATGTGGTGTCGAAAACGTTGGATTTAGTAGTTTTTTCATGTTTTTTTTGTGTGTTTAATGTTAAATCCGATAACGTTACTGACTGTTACAAGCCAAGCTTTCTACCAAGGCTTAAACATAATATCTTGTTAAAACATCATCTAGTTAATCATCTGACCAATCCTAACCTTTCTTCCTTAATTTTTGCATTCACCACAGGCCCAGCACTAGCAGAGGTGAACGAGAGAAGTCACTTTTTTGACTCCGGCTCCGGTCCTGCTCCGAAAGTATTCTCCGGCTCCTGCTCTAACTCAGAAATTCATTTTGAAGTGAAATAAGCGTGAAACTACCTTTGTCAAATAGTTTTTAAAAAACAAACAAAAAAACACCCGGGCTTTTTCTCAAACCTGCTTTTGCTACACTATGCCCCTCCCCCCCACCCCGCACAAGAGAATAACTAACTTTTATGATTTAATTTAAAGTGCTTTTAAGAGAATATTTTGCACGTAAAACCTTAAATTACCACTACTTTGGGCCCCTAATTTGCTCGCAAAGCACTCGATTACCCTTCTGGGCCCTTTTGCTAGATTACGGGCCCCCCGGACTAAAAAATAACAACTTTTATGCTTGAATTTAGTCGTTTAGGATGGTTTTAACCAAACATTTTTGCGCGTAAACTATAAAACCACAATTTTGGGCCCCCCAACAAGCACAGGCCTGGGCCCTCAAGGGTAGCCTACGCCGTACCCTCCGTAGCCCCCTCTCATAGGCCTTAGCTAGCCCTACACCTCTGCTGGCTACCTTATCGCAAAGAGTTATAGCTGGCTAATAGCGTTTTTGAGTAACGTAGAACTTTAAAAGCAGCGTTTATTAAAAAGAGAGAGACTATGCAAAATGATGTCGTAAAAAAATTCAAAAGCATTACGGTATTTTCTAAATCTTGAAAACCAGTCAAAATCTTGAAGAGAACCAGAAATAACTTCGCTTCAAGATGTGATTGCCATTCACTTCTGAAAGTGCAGGATCATTGAGTGATAAAAGTTACATTTTTCTTTTGACGGTCCCGCTTTATTTTGTAACTGCAAATCCAAGGAGGACTACGTCGGTCTGACGCCAGCTGACGGTCGTTTCCAGTTGTTTTCACACACGAACTGGATTGGGCAGAATACGGCATGCCAAACCTGCTTGGATGATACAGAGTTTTCTTTTTGCACGCTTCTGTGTTTCTTGACAAAGAAGAAAAATCTTGTGTCTTTTGTTCTTCTGCTTCTCCAGTGTGGCATTCTTTGATCATATTTTCTGAAGGAGTTGCCAGATTTGATTTTTTAATACCTATTGATGATTTCGAATTGATTATTGGCGATAATTCCATCTTGTTTTCAGAAGATATCTGTAGACACAAAACGACATGCATTTTAAACAGTAGTCTAGTCTCTTATAATGTATTATAGCCTATCTTGGCAGCTGAATGTAGCAAGAATTGACAGCGGTAGTATTTTAACTTACTTTGGATTAGGCTACCAACCAAACTACCGAAGTAAATATTTTAGAGAAGCCTAAAACTACGAAAACCCGTTTATTAAACAATGAATTTTCAACCAAAATCAATTCATTTTAATCAATTGTTTAGTCAGAAACGCCTTCGCTTTTATTGAGCTATTGCGAAAATCATCGAGTCTTTTTTTTAAATTTGAATGCTAAAATACTGCGCTTTCAAACAGAAAACATAAGCCATTGTTAACTTTAACGAACAAATAACTTTGACTTGGCCTTCGCGAGTGTCGACAGCTCTCTTCCAGACAGACGTGTGCTTGAGAAGTTCCCGCGGTCCCAACACCGGCCGTCCCTCATCATCGCCCCAAAACTTGTGGCTCCTGTCCCGAGTTCACCGGTGAAGCGATGGAACTTCAAAAAAGCCGATTGGAATCAATACAGCCTCCTAACCAATGAGTCTGCTGCAAAGTTACCACCGACTGAAACATGCAACGCAGACGAGGCATACCAGGACTTCTGCAATGCCATAATAACTGCGGCAAAGGCCACAATACCACGTGGCCATCGAACCATCTATACACCATGCTGGGACTCTGAGTGTGAAGCTCTCTACCGCTCATACCTAGCCGCCACAAGTGGTGCTGCTTCTAACACCGCCGCCACCAGACTACTTGAGCGGCTGGACACAAAGAAGCTTGAGCGGTGGAACGAAGCTGTCCAAACCATCGACTTCTCACACTCAAGCCGCAAAGCATGGAGCATCATCAACAACCTCACTGGGCGCTCAGCAAACTCCCCTTGTCAGTGCCCCGTTTCTGCTAATGCCATCGCTTCCAAGCTAGTGCAGAACGGGGTGTACAAGACAATGGACCGCAAGGCATGCCGCCTTGTTGCCAAGGAAGTATCTGCCCTATGGCGAGTGGAAACACCACCAGAAGAAACAATCTCTGGAGACTTCACTCCAGAGGAATTCGCCACCGCCTTCCGCCTAGTGAAACCACACAAGTCTCCAGGGCCCGATAAGATCTGCCCTGAGCTTGTGCTCCATGCTGGCCATGCCCTAAAGTCCTGGTTACGTAGATTCCTCTCTTCCTGCCTGCACCACCTCACAATCCCAAAAATCTGGAGAAAAGCTTTAGTAGTTGCGATCCCTAAGCCTCACAAGCCACCAGAGGACCCAAGGAGCTATCGTCCGATATCCCTCCTCTGTGTTCCTTTCAAGATCCTCGAAAGACTGATCTATGCCCGCGTCAACCCAATCATCGACCCGCTCCTTCCAAAAGAGCAAGCCGGGTTTCGGCGCGGAAAATCCACTGTAGATCAGGTCACACTGTTGACCCAGGACATCGAGGACTGCTTTGAGGCAAAAAAGAAGGCCGGCGCTGTCTTTCTAGATCTCACAGCTGCCTACGATACTGTAGGGCATCGCGGCCTTACTTACAAGCTGCTTCGCCTGCTTCCTGACCAACATATGGTCCATATGATTATGGAACTTGTCAGGAATCGAAGCTTCACCCTCACCACCGGCAACCCACGGCGAAGCAGACTGAGACGCCTGAGAAACGGCGTCCCACAGGGATCGGTCCTGGCTCCACTTCTTTTCAACATCTACACCCACGACCTGCCAACCACGGTCTCCGCAAAATACGCTTATGCGGACGATCTGGCAATTCTCCACTCCACAAAGTCGTGGGAAAATCTAGAAGACACCTTGAGCCAGGACATGCAAACCATCTCAGCTTATCTCCAGAACTGGCGACTGAAACTCAGCGAAACCAAAACTGTGGCGGCAGCTTTCCACCTGCACAATCGGGAACTTGATCGTGAGCTACATGTCCACAACAACGGAAAACCTCTGTCCTTCTGCCCCGAGCCAAGGTATCTTGGGGTGACACTAGACAGATCGCTCACATACCGCCACCATTTGGTGTCACTGCGCAAGAAACTGACATCCCGCGCTGCATTACTGAAGCGCATGGCAGGCTCTAGCTGGGGGGCGAGGGCTGACACTTTGCGAATAGCAGCCTTAGCCCTTGTCTACTCTTCAGCAGAGTACTGTGCACCTGTCTGGTGCCGCAGTGCTCACTGCCACAACATCGACACTGCCATAAACAGCGCCCTGCGCACAGTGACCGGATGCTTGCGTCCCACACCATTGGACAATCTCCCCATTCTCGCTGGCATCCAACCTGCTGAGCTTCGTCGCAAAGAAGCCACTCTGTCCCTCGGTCGACGGGCACTGGAGCCTAATCATCTTCTCCACCACAAGATCTCTGCCTTCCCAAACGGGCACCCCCGCCGACTGAAATCAAGACACCCATTCGTGCCAGCCGCTCGGCTTCTGATCAACGAAGCTGATGAACAAGACATCTCTGCGGCTACTTGGGCGGACCATAAATGGAATTCTGAATGGAGGTCAAGCACCACCAGACTCCATTCAATCATCCCCGACGCCGACACACGCCCCATCGGCCTGACACTACGGAGACAGGCATGGGTGCGCCTCAACCGTCTCCGTACAGGCGTCGGGGTTTTCCGCTCAACCATGCACCAATGGGGAATGGCTTCTTCCTCCTCCTGCGAATGTGGTGCCGAGGAACAGACCGCAGACCACATCATCAATGACTGTACCATCTTCAAGCCACCTAACGGAGTGGAAGGTCTGCGCGTCATGGATGATGAAACTAAAAACTGGCTGCTCTCTAGCAGCCTTCCAGTGTAGTCCGGAAACATCGTGAATCTGGGGTGGTAAAAGGATAGACCCTCGGCCCCAGAAGCTCAGACGACGACGACGACGACGACGACGAACAAAAGAAGCACAATATAACGTTCGCGTTTTGCCGCTTCTACTTTTTTCTAAGCTTAGACCTTTGCTATGTTGACGATGACGTGTATAGTTTTCGCTGTGATGGTCAGAAATAAAAACAACTGAATTGAATGTGTGTGAGATTCGTTTTGGACTTTCTAGTAACGAAGAGTGATCAAAACGAAAATTCTTTGGTCAAGCAATAATTACAGTAAACAAACATAGGCTACTTTGTGTGTGTAATTCGGCTAAGAAAACTTAGCCTTAACCTATCTTACGTTATAACACACCTGCCTTCTGATACCATATCTTTTCAGATTTTTGCCTCTAAGTAGTCTCGGAGCAGCAGACATAAACCGACTTTGATAACTTTCTAAGCGCCGGGATTTGTGTTCGTTGGGGAAAGTAGGAAGGAAATCGCATGGTAGTTGACAGCCCGGAAACGTGCTGTTCAACATAACAAATTATAAATGTGATAAACTATAATGACTTGGCGTCTCATTGCCTTCAACCCTCGACAAGAGGAAGGAGCTTAATGATGATGATGATAATGACAACTTACAAGCAAGTAGGCGGTAGCATCGGAAACTTGAAGTTTACCCTCTTCTTTTAAATTTAAAAGCATAGTTTTACAATGTAGCCTATCATAAGTCTACTCTTTTATACCGATTTGAATTCGTCAAACTGTCATCAAAAACTTCTGGTGTTGATGAGTGTTCAAATGTATTCTGGTCAGGTTCAATTATTTTAGACTTAAGTGTTCGACTGCGGACAAGCTTTTCCTGAAAATAAAATAGTTTATTAATGAAAAATAATGTTGTAGCTAAAATGAGTTAAACCAGATCAAGTGTTATTAGAAAACTGAAAGTAGGTTTAATGCAATCAAAAAATAAAGAGCCCAAAGTGTAGATACCAAACTCATGTTCAGCAAACAAACGTTTCGAAAACTATACTGTCTTCATCTTGAAGACAGTATAGTTTTCGAAACGTTTGTTTGCTGAACAATGAACATGAGTTTGGTATCTACATTTTGGGCTCTTTATTTTTTGATTAGATTAACCAGGCGTTCTAACCATTTTGCTCCTAGGTTTAATGCATTTCACAAATTGTGATAGCCATATAGCAAATGCATGCCATGCCTTGCCTTTATTGCTAGTGTTAGGTGTGTGTGTACCTGCAAGCTGTCGTTTCTCTTTTGAAATTTTGGTAGTTTAAGATAAGGAATATATGTTGAAATAGCATAGACCTACTAGTTGTTTCAGAGATAGGAATTTTGATTTCCATAAATAAACTTTGTCTAACTACCCCCCTATTGTGGATAGCCTAGGTATACGAAGCCGAGTAACGTTGGCTCAACAAGACAAACTCTCTATCAAAGCTCAATCTTCTCTTCATTGGACAAAGCGTTGCAGACTGAAATGTTGTAGTCAGAAGTCTAAGCTATGTAGGCAGAATTTCGTCTTACCCTAACACTGGGCAAATATCCCACGTTGGTTGGGCCAGATGCTGGTCTGCTGCTGAGTATCATTTCGCTGCTGGTTTCAATGTCGTTGCCCTTACAACCGATAGCCTCTCGAGCAAACGGAACATTGCAATGCAATACCAATCTGCAAGGATCCTGTTCTGTCGTTTGACCGTCAAGGCATCTTTGATCTGAGCTTTTTCTGGAATTCTGAAGACATGCAAGCACTACTGTATATCTATAATACCTATTGTAGGATACAAACATTTCAAACCGGACTGTTCAATAGGCTTACACTAAATTTTATAAACGTGATTTTGAATGTAACTACAGTCTAAACTGATGCATCAAACAACTTTTTAGGCCTATGTCTGATTTGCATAAAATTCTTAGGTGACGAAAACTGGAGCAAGGCTTTCCGAACAATAAAGGACAAACAGTGGCTATAAAAGTGAATTAGTTCCTTTAAAAATGGAACTGTTCTCTGAGTCAAAATACCAGAATGTTAAAGTACTATTTTAATTAACTTTTCTGTCAAAGGTAGATAAGTTACAGAATGAAGAAATCATACTTTAGAATTATATACTTTATATCAATGTGATCATGAGTGAAGTGATTGCGAATGGTTTTATATTAGGCTCATAGAGAGTTATTCATAAAACTTGTTTGAATACCATATCCCGGGACTTCACCGAGACAGAAATTCCAGAGCCTTATCTTCAGCATTACGCTCTTATATTTACTCCGAAGAAAGTAAGGTCAAATTATTTTTGCCATACCAGCCACAGATAGACAAAGCTTATACTGTATATGTAAAATGAAGACGTTGCCAGCGGTCTAATCCACCTGTTGAGTATATTTCGCTCTCAGATAATAAAAAGTTACACACCCCTGGTATAGTATACCAATTCAACAGCTGTCAAAGTGTTTATGAAAAAACAACTTTAGCATGGGCTACCACTGGTCAGGGATATCTAAAGAAGGGGATGCGAAGGCTCACAGCGATTGCATTATTCTGATGACACTACCAGGGCGGTAGTTTGTAGCGCGTGAAACATGCGGTTCTTTTCAAAATTGCAGAAAGTTTTGTAATGCAGCTGGTACAGTCAGCTACCAAAGACAGTTAGTAAATGTTATATAGAGCGTATTTAAATAATACTTGTTTGGAAAGTCAATTGAAAAGTTACCAGTAGCCTAAGCTGTTTTTCTTAACAAAGTCTTTGCAGCAGGCTAGATGTAAAGCAACTATATACAGGTACTTGAATTAACAAGTAAACATTATGAGCATGCAGTGAGCATCCAGGCCTGATGCAAATAGCGCAATGCAGGTTATCATAACAAGATTAATTAAACTACTATCGGTGCCAATTGTCATTTTATAGAGAGATTATTATTTACGATAAACAGAAGCCCTTCTATTGTCAGACGCAATAAAAGCCTTCGTATCCCCTTCTTTAGATATCCCTGCCAAAAGTCTATCTAATGTAGCCATCATTGGACTTTAAAAAAATCCAAAAAAGTCGCTTACTTGAACTTCTGCGATATTGACGCGAGTTGACATAGGCCAATTTGGTTTCAGGAACTGAACCTCTGTGCTAGGTTGGGTAGTAGTAGGCATTTGCTCACAGCTCGACCACGTAAATCGAAAAGGATTGTAACTTATGCAGGAAAGAGAAAGTTCTGGACGACTACGTTTGTTGTCCATGTTTTAAATAAATAATTTCTGCTCTAGCTAAGTGATGTTAGCAATTTTTTTTTTAATACTTCTGTTTTTTATTGTGCATACAAAAATTAAGATGAATGTAAAACTCAATGAAATGTATGTTGAGCATTGTGACATCACAAGCAAAACTTAAGTAAAAGGTAATTATCATCATCTTTTGCCGTCTCCAAGCCGAAAGTTTGTTATCATTTGCTTCCAAAAGTCACGTTCTCCGCTATTTTTTGTTGTTCTTCTTCGATGGTTGACACCTCAGGCAATTGTTGTAGCCTACTTCATTGTCCTTTGACGTGGTTTGATGGCAACATTTTTGTAGTTCAAGCATGACATCAAAAAGAGTTTTTTTCACTTGTTGAAATAAACAGGAGTGGTCAGATTTCTTTTGTGTCTTTGATTTAACAATGATTTAGTAGGAAGTAGATTTTGGATTGAACTAATTGTTATGAATTGTAGCCTACTTTCATTAAGTAAAAAGGTTTTGGACTGAGAGGTAAAATGCTTCAAAATGAGTTTCAGGCACCAGTGGGACATTTTGTTTATAAACGTATAGGCCTACATAATTGCATATACAACATATAGGCTACAGTGCTGTATTCGAGGGTATACGGCGGTATACGCAGTATACTCTCTGCTTTTTCGAGCAACTAATAGTATACCCTCTGGTTTTCCAAAGAGAGTGCCTATGCTATCCTGACTGATTCCTAATGTATGATGTTCTGCAAGAATTACCCATGTTATCCATTGAACTTCAGTCTCGAAGTACAACTTTAGCTTGAGCCGAACTTTTAATAAAAAGGACAATACGAATTATTGAGAGTTTCAAGGAAAATCCGGGAGAAAAAACACAGTTGGCTTTAGGAGCAAAGGATAATTTAATGTTCAGACATATTCCTCTGATACAGAATTCTAAAATGGTGCCAATTAATGCAAATCAATTCATTCAGAACATTGTTAGCAGAATGCAAATGAGACTTTGCGCTAATGCCGACACTGACAATGGTCAGCTACTGGCTGATAGGCTATTGCTAACTTGCAACCTGAAAAAATGATAGAAGGAAGTTTGCGTCATGAAGCAGAGGTGAGAAGAATTTGTAAACTCTTTGACATTGATGAAATACAGTCAATTCAAGGATTAAGAGACTTCAATGAAAAAGTTGAATTGTGCCCAATAATTTGAAGCCTCTCTTGACAGCTATTTCAACTTTACCTCGTTCGACAGCAGAAGAACGTGGTAAAGTTTAAAGAACAATATTAGGCTATCACAGGTTTAAGAACATCTTTGCTCACTGATAATGTGAGCTGTTTGATGTTTATTACTTGCAGTGGACCACCTGTGGCTCAATTTACCACTAAAAATATGTAAGATCATGGCTGCTAAACCACCGATCAGCTAAGAATACTAAATCCCAAATTTGTAAAGAGGATAAAGATGTAGATTCCTCTTGGCAGGCTGTTTGGAATGTATTCATAGAAAAATAATAAGAGAAATTCGTCGGCTGCGTAGTCGAGTAGTGAGAACGTCTGCGCGACGTTCGAAAGGACTTGGGTTCGACACCACTCCAGAGCACGCGGCTGTGTCTCGGCAATAGCACTTAATGGCAAGCCAAAATAAGGGGAGCAGTTGACTCGAAGACTGTATATGTCACTTCGCTGCTTCCTGTATGTCTACACGATTATTATTATTACAATTTGGTACCTCTCGTCCAATTTTGATGTTGATAATTCATGTTATGGTAGAACAAAGACTGGTATTTTGCAAGTTGTGTATTATTTATCATTTTGGCAAATATGACAGTATACCCTGTGCTTTTTTTAGGAATACAGCACTGAATATAACACAATATGATGATGTTGACAAATCCTTCTCTTCAAAAAAGTCGTGGGACATTTAAACAACTCTATTGTGTATTTTGTTTTGTTTTCAATAGTGTTTGTTTTATAAATTTGACAGTTTCACTGAGTCAATTCATTAAAACTATTTATTTCAACATTTGTTTTGATGTAAAGTGTCGCAACACGCCTTCTAATACACAAATGCATGCATGAAGGCAATGTAAAATCTCTGTTTTTTTTATTTGCAACTAGTTTCTTGTTGCATTAAATTTTTCTTTAAAGTGTAGGCAGAGGTGGGCAGTAACTAGTTACAAAAGTAACTAGTTACTGTAACTAGTTACTTTTTGAGTAACTGTAACGGTAACTTCGTTACTATTTTCCAAAAGTAACGAAACGCGGTAACTAGTTCCTATTTTAGCACTTTTTCAATAGTTACAGTTACAAGTTACTTTTGTATTGAAATTTCAGTTTTTAATTCCCGCTTATTTCTCTACATGTGTTTGTGTCTTGCTTAGTGCGTGTTTGCTCCGTTTCGCGCAATAATGCATTTTTCTCGCAGATGTATCGGCGCAGCACTGCGCATGCGCGGTTCTTTAATCGATTAATCGTTCTTATCGTTCTTTAATCGATCGATCGTTCTTAAATCGATTTTTTAAGATGTTTAGCTTCATATTTATGATTTGGCTCCTTTTTGGCGATTTTTGATAACTGATTTGGCTAAATTAATTGTTCTTGGCGATTAATCAATATGTACCAAGACAGGCAAGACACAACAATACAACAGGGTTGAGCATTATAATAATATATTTTACATATTTACAAATGAGTTTAACAGTCAAACGTTTTCGGTTTAACTTAAGCCCTCATCAGGAAACTGAAAATATGTATAAAAATGCAGTAAATTTCAACTTCTTGAAGGTAACTAACTAACTGACTATAAGCATCAAGAAACACGCAGCAATTAAAAGCAATTTGTTGATGCTTATAGTCAGTTACTTAGTTACCTTCAAGAAGTTGAAATTTATTGCATTTAGTGTAACGCTTGCAATGCCTCTAAAAAGATTGTCTGACATTAAAACCAGCAACAGCATTGCTGATTGCTTGCCGTTGGTGGACGTTCTTGTGGAAGCAATACAAACCAGATTTGGTCATTGGTTCGAGGACAGCGACTTTCAGCTTGCGACTGCATTCCACCCACAATTTAGACTTATTTGAGTTTAATGCCTGATCATTAAGCGACACTGCTGAATTAAAGACCAAAATAAAACAGAACATGCTTCAAGCAATTAAAGAAGCAAACTGCTCTGCTAAAGAGGGGAGTATAGCAGCGACACCGAAGTGGATGGTGGTAGGTACAGCCACGGAGGACTTTTTGCACCACTTTACGCAAAAACCAAGAAAAGAAAGCAATGCGCGTTGAATCTGTTACAGAAGTATTTGGAAGCGGACCCTGAGGACAAGTTAAGCGGATCCAGATTCACAATTGGACGGATGAAAAAACTGTTTTAAAAACATAACACTCCCATTCCGTCAAGTGCTGCAGTAAAAATATTGTTTTCATTGCAGCACTTGTTCATCACCAGACTTTATTCGTTCATCCCCGACGCCGACATACGCTCCATCGACCTGACACTACCAAGACAGGCATGGGTGCGCCTCAACCGTCTCCGTACGGGCGTCGGGCTTTTCCGTTCAACCATGCACCAATGGGAAATGGCCTCTTCCTCCTCATATGAATGTGGTGCCGAGGAACAGACCGCAGACCACATCATTGATTGATTGATTGAATAAATCTTTATCCTCGGACTGGGAAAGCTTCTTGCAGAACTTAACCCTGGCAGTTTCGCATACTTGTAGACTAAAGGCTTTAAATCACTGACGCAGGCTCGGTCACCAAGATTGACAGAGTGAAGTTTCTGATTGTTGAAGTCTTGTTGCCGGGAAATTATTCCATCTATTAGATGTCGCTAAATGGAGAGCAGTCCTTAACGTGCGTTGCTCAAGCGTATGCCCTGAGAGTCGAACCAGTGCCGCTTGATCTTGAAGCTTCTTCGTTCCAGAAGTGACGCGCTAACCAATTGAACTATCGGGGCGGACATCATCAATGACTGTAGCCTAACATCTTCAAGCCACCTAACGGAGTGGAAGGTCTGCGTGTCATGAATGATGAAACCAAAGACTGGGTGCTCTCTAGTAGCCTTCCAGTGTAGTCCGGGAACATCGTGAATCTGGGGCGGTAAAAGGATGGACTCTTGGCCCCAGAGGCTCACACGACGACGACGATTGGTCAGGGACATTTTAAAGCCCAAAAGGGCAGGCCTGAGTGACGAGCACTTTGAAATGCTCGTATTTCTCAAAGGAAATAAACATATAAGCCACTGAGTATTTTTTTTAAATAAAACCTTGTTGGTTTTGTACTTGTGCTGTTATGTTAGCATGGTTGGCTTTAACACTATATATCAAATATTGCGGTTAACCTGGACTTGCATGCAGAGCTGGCCAGGTGCAGAATTTTATGTTGATTTGTGAGCAACTGAAAGTAACTAGTAACTGTAACTAGTAACGGTAACTAGTTACTTTTTAAAATCGGTAACTGTAACGGTAACTCAGTTACTATTTTGGCCAAGTAACTGTAACTGTAACTCAGTTACTTTTGAAAGTAACTTTGCCCACCTATGAGTGTAGGCTACCACTGCTCTTTTAGGTTAGGCTTAGGCACCAGTGCGACACTTTAGTGCGATATTTAAAACTGGAAAGTAAACATTCAAACATTACATTTTTTTGTTGAAATGATTTGAAGATGTGAGCAAAAACTAAAACTTTACGAAAATGTGGTTTGGCACACATTGCTCGTACATTATTTGAGTTAATACAGAAAAAAAGCTATTTTCGTCCGACTGGTCTCTGATCTCCCGTATTGCCTATAGGGCTGTTCGAAACAAAATGCTTTGTTTTAGTTCGAGGCGAAATTCCTTTTCTTTTATTAGTTTTGCTTCGAAATAATTTTTTTGTACCAAAGACAGGCAAGACACAACTATACAACAGGGTTGAGCATTATAACAATATATTTTAAATATTTACAAATAGTATTAACAGTCAAACGTTTTCGGCTTAAGTTAAGCCCTCATCAGCCTCAGAAATCTAAAAACATTTATAAAAATCAATAAATTTCAACTTCTTGAAGGTAACCAACTAACTGACTATAAGAATCAAGAAATACGCAGCGATTAAAAGCAATAGAGTGGAAATCAGACAGACAGACGGAAAAAATTAGCCTTTATTAGGAAAAGGCAACTACGTAGGCCTAACTACAAAAGAATTTGCATCACAGGGTACATGAAACATCAAGTAAATGTTGAGGAGAATGGACTCGCCTCC
This sequence comes from Aplidium turbinatum, assembly GCF_918807975.1. NCBI lineage: Eukaryota > Metazoa > Chordata > Ascidiacea > Aplousobranchia > Polyclinidae > Aplidium > Aplidium turbinatum. Next base: position 8,923,745 of record NC_137476.1, read on the forward strand.
CGAAAATAATTGTTTGTTTAAATTTGGGTTGTAGCGTTTGATTAACAGCGCTTCCTGAATTTTTGTGTCAAATTGGGATTTGCGTTTGCTTAAAATTTTAAATGAGTCAGTGGAGAATTTTCGATCTTAGCAAAAAGAACACTCCATGATATGGTCTTTGATGGCACTTTTCTTTAAGTACCTAAAGTTCAGATGCTCCCGTACTCTCGTGGTAAAATGTCTAATGGACATACCGATGTACCACAATGCCGAATCACACGGACATGTAAAATGTATACAATATTTGAGCAGAAAGACAAAGGCATCTGGTACTTTAATAAATAGCTGAAAATACGAACTAATTTTGAATGTTTTGTAAATAGGAAAAACGTCCACATCAAATTTACTTTCATAAACTGTCTGATTTTAAGAGCAAACGTTTTAGATTCTTTTCCCATTCCTGTTTGTAAATATGTAAAATATATTGTTGTAATGCTTAACCTTGTTGCATTTTTGTGTCTTGCTTGTCTTTGATAGGTCTACAAGAAAGTAAACTCTTTCCCGAAACTACAAATAATTTTCTAGTGAACAATTTTTTTTGTTTCGAATTTCAATACATTTCGTTTCATTATGCATTACCGGCAAACACAACAGAATCCGAGAATGCAGAAAGCAATATAGGTTATTGTAGTTCACACTGTAAAGTAAACTAACGTTTTTTTCAAACATTTAATGCTTCAACTACATTCGGAAAACTTCACTTTGACAATCTCGGTGATAACCGGCCCTGCGTCAAAAGCCAATACAAGTGGACGAAACTACCAACAATAACCCATCAAAGGCTTTGTCAGTCCGAGAATAAAGATTCAAAACCTATTAACCAAAGCGACTTTGGCCATTTAGTGCAAGCAACCTTCAAAAACTGATGAAACAACAGTAGCCAGCTGCCATCAAACTTATTAAATTTCAAAGTCACAATAGTCATAGCCTACAAGATTGTTTTAATGACGAGTGATGGTAGGCTATAGGCTATGTACAGTTTTTTTTTTAATTTTGTATTTTTACAATATACAGCAGGCTAGTAGGGGCTTCGCATATTGTGCATTAAGTTAATTAGGCTACACCAGGGGTAGGCAAACTTCTTGTACTGAGGGCCACATTTGAAAAAATATTGCAGTCGGGGAGCCGCACACTCTCATTACAAAGTAGGAAAATTTACCTGGTGTGTAAATAAACGCATATTCATATTAAACACAACTTTTGTATTTCACAGTTACGTTTAAAGCTATGCAATCATCATCACAAAAGTTAATGAGACTTGTGCAACTGTTCACAGTTTTTTACAATCTTCTGCAAATTGGGAGCAAGTTTTCTGGTAGATATCCTCATAACATCATGCAAGTTGGTGTCTGTCAGCAAAGACCTGTTCTTCGACTTGTTTATTTTTAAACAAGAAAATGCTTGTTCGCATATGTATGTGGATCCAAACAGTGTCAAAAACTTAGGTGCAAAGTTTTTTAAGTTTGGAAACAAATCGTCAGACAATGACTTGTAAAAGTCAGGCAGTGAATCTGACTTAAACTTCTCTTTTAAGTCATTATTTGCTTGCAAGTCCAGCAGTTCCAGCTGTAAATCCTCAGGAGCCGAATAAACTTCTGTAGTGAGTGGAGAGCTGAGCATATTAAACTGCGGTTCCAGGTTCTTTAAGTCTTGGAACCTTCTGCCGAATTCGATACCCAAGGTATCCAACTGAACTTTATACTTTGCTGCAAGTTCATCAGAAATGTTTGCTTCTTTCAGCAAAGGAAAGTGACAAAACCTGTTGTTACGAGCTTGTTTGAGGAACAATGACAGCTTCATTTGGAATGATTTAACGTGGACGTACATCTCGGATCTCTGGACGTACATACAAACCATAAAACTGGCTTCCGTTGCAGCCTCTTGTATGGTCGACTGTTTGGTGAAAACACTTTGTTGTTTCTTTAGCTTGTTCACTAGCTCTTAGCATTTCCGTTTTTTTTCTTCACTGGTGAAATTTTGTCCAAAGTTTGCGTGCTTGGTTTGGTTGTGTCTTTTTAAATTGTACTCCTTGAAAACAGCCACGGACTCACGGCACAGCAAGCAAATACATGTTGCAATACATGCGCGACTGACGTATGTGTGTTTACGCACTGAAAGTGAAGAGAAAAACACACTCGTAAAGGGAATAATATTTTGTCATGTAACCTGTTTAATTAAAACAATAAGTGATGATTAGGAGTTTCTGCAAGTGCCGGCGGGCCGCATAAAATGGTCTCGCGGGCCACATGCGGCCCTGAGGCCGTAGTTTGCCCACCCCTGGGCTACGCAGTACATGATGATCATGGATATGAATACGATTCCCGAATGAAATTATTTTTATGGGGTAGCTTGAATTACATAAAAAACCATCAATGTCCTGATCAATAAGCGTCTGTAGTAACGTTGCTAAATATTCTTCCGCAAACCTGCAAAAGTAAAAAGCAAGTGCTGTATACAATATAGGCCTACACGCTCCAAATGCATATCAAGTAAGCTGCATTGTAGAATATGTATTGAGAGTAAAGGCAGGCGCGGATCTAGGAGTTTTTTCGGGGGGGGGGGGGGGGGGGGGAAGAAAGTTTGAAAATCAATTAAAAAGAAAGAAAAAGATAAAACAGATATAAACAATGATACTACGACATATAAGTTACGATATGTTATAAAATAAGCATTAAAACAGCCATTTTGATCAATTGTGAATGTTTAAAAAATATTTATTTCTTATATAAAAATTGCTAAGCATGCAAAGCAAACTTGAAACCTGGTTTAAAACCATGTATGCAGTGTCCATGACCAATTGGATATTTGTATGTTTGCAGGCAGTGGCGTACGCAGGATTTTTTTAAGGGGGGGCCATTGAAAATGCTTTTGAGTCGAAACAAAAAAAGTTAAAAAACGCCCATTTGCTAATAATAGCCGATAGTAGTGGCGTAGCCAGTAATTTTAAAAGGGGGGTTTTGACGGCCGGCGGGCGAAGCCCGACGGCGTCCTCGTCAAAGGCGACACCTAGCGGCGGGGAAATCTGGGAGGTCTCCCCCACAAAATTTTGAAAAACTACTTTAAATTTGGTGCATTCTGAGAGCATTTTCAACAAAAATGTGGGTATAAATATTCCTGTAAAATGGTGCTGTCCGGTGGCATAGCAAAACGATAAGATCATGTTTTCTTAGGCATTTTTCGGTAATAAAGCTAAGTCTCTATGTTTTAATAAAAGTAATTTGCGTTCTTCTGGTGACTATTTACTAGGTTACCTCCTGATGTTAAAGATGATAACTAGCTTTTGTATTTCCGACGTTTCGTAAATAATAAATAGTCACCAGAAGAACGCAAATTACTTTTATTATAAAATGCCTGGTGAACAGTCTCTCTCTGTTTTCTCTATGTTTTTTTGTTGCTAATTCCTGGCTGAGTTTTATTTGAATGTTTGGTATTGGCAAAACTCGCTTTTATAATGCAGTTTCGTTTTAAACTTTATTTTAGAGACATAGAGACTGAAAGCATCATTCTTAATACTTCTTAATATCGTGACGCCACACGCGTGCCAAAGGGGGAAGGTTGTAACCCCCAACCCCCCCCTCCTTGGCTACGCCACTGGCTGATAGGTTACTGGCATAGGTAGCCTACTCAGCTTGCATTGACGATAATGTTTTAATTTGCAACGGCTAGTTTACTCATATGGATAGATGTTGTATTGAAAACAAACGATACGACATAACATTCTTAACGTCGCATTTAATGCCTTACGTAAATGACGTAGTTGGCTTACTAAACCCAATGAATTACGCGTATTGAGGGTACGTTCAGTGGCGTACGCAGGATTTTGTTCCGTGGGGAGGGGGGCATTCGATATAATTTGACTTTTTTTTTATCAAGAGTTGCCTTATACTACTCTATAAGTATAGTCTGACCAAGGTGGTAGCTTATCTGTTGGTGAAATATAGACTCTCAAGTCTCACGGTCTTTGCGTATGTCACTGTACAGATACCGATTCTGAATATGAAAATCATGATAGTAGATCTAAACGGAGAAGTAAAAACCATAATAGTTCGATCATGATAGGCAACGTCATTACCTTAATTAAGCATAAATCGAACTACTCTGTGAAAGTTTAAATATCGAATGCAATTTTAACTTTAATCAAAAATTACCGCACTCTGAACTATAGAACGAAAAAGAAGGCCTACCTTAAACCACCCTCAAGCCAAGGCCTATGAGAGGGGGGTACGGAGGGTAGGCTACGGCGTAACATCATCTATAAAACAACATTGTCAACAACATCATCTATAAAACAACATTGTAATCCAAACAATATTAAATGCCTTAATCTACGTCGTTAACTACTAAAACATTTTTAGAAGGGGAGGCCATGGCCCAATGCCCCCCCCTGCGTACGCTAGTGTTTGCAGGAATATACGGTAATAGATTGGAATTATAATCATAAACAGACATAACCCAGCAAAACAATAAGCTAACGTTTTCGACTAGTCATACAGCCCTTTCCGAAAACGATAGCTTATTGCGTTTGTTTTTATAATGCTAAATGTAGTGTTGTTGCTGGGTTGTGTCTGTTTATAGTTTAAAAAAAATTACCTCTCTACCCAAATTATATGAAGTTATAATGAAGACAAAAAATTATAAAACAGCCATTCAAGGTTTCAAATTGTTTCAACTGACGTCATTTTGTTCAGCGTTGGTTTCAGCTGAGTCAGCTCCAACAAATGTTGCTATTAAAATGTATTTGATGTTGTATGAAAAAAAACAACGGAGTCTAATCGATGAATAATTTCAACCATAATAATAACAAAAAATTATCCCTCTCCGGGATAAGTTAAGTCCGCCGTGGGACTAATATCGTCTGTTTAGAAGCATATCAAACCATTTGATGCGGAAACATTACAATTTCAACAATTCCCCACAAAATTTCGGGGGGGGGGGGGCCGGGCCCCCCATAAATCCGCGCCTGAGTACAGATTATTTTGATAATATTTGTTTCTTTTCCTTAAATCTGCTCTCCTTTGCATCGTATTTGGTTTGGGCAGTCTTTTTGATATACAGTGCTGTATTAGTAGGCTACCATCTATAAGGCCATACGAATAACATGAAATAGTAGCATAGGCAGCATTAAGCCTAAACAATGTTCGTTTTGTTAGCTCTGTTACGGCACTCGAAGGGATAGCGGTTTGACACCGTTCAAAAGCACGTGACTGTGTCTTTGGCAGGGCACTTAAAGGCATGCCTGGTGGATACGAAGATTGGCTTCCTTGCCTTCTCGTCCACTCAATTTAAATCTTCAACCACCGGACGCAAGCCTGGATATGACAAAACACAGTTTTTTTATAATCTACCATTTCCCTATCTTGGTTTCATGGATGAACAAATTATAGGCTACATGTTTTTAACGCCGCGGTGAGAAAGGTATAGGCCATGGCGCCCTCTATTATAGCTCGCCGTGGTATAGGCTAATAGATTGTTTGATCGTAGCAATGTTTATCCTTGGACAAAGAAAGCTTGACAGCTTACTCCTGGTGTTCTCATGCCTGTAGAGGCTTTGAACTACTGACGCTGGCCGGTTAGCGAGAATGACAAATAGTGGTTGTCGATATCTTGTTAACAGATGTGACGATAATAGTAAAATAAAGAGAACTGATTATGGAAATACTGTATACCGTTTTGAAAGTGCTACAATTGTAAAGCTCTTTCTCTACAAGATTTTGCTAGTGCATTGCATACAAGATGAGAGCAATTTCATAAAAAATCTTTGTCCACAAAATGTTATATTACGCATGTGCTGATAAGAAATAAAACGTCAACCAGCTGAAGTTGACCGATTAACTGCTTAACAAATTGAACTGCTGAATACTCACGAGTTCTGCGCACGCAGTAGTACTGCATCTTCACATATTTGTTGCTTCCAGGGCATGGATCGATACCAAACGCGGAGTTGGAGGCATGAATTTCACAAGAATTGCGCCCATCGCATCGTACTTTGATGAACAACCAAGACCACGCAGCTTTACAATGGCCTACTCTGACTAAACCACCAGAACAGCTGAAGAATGTAATTATTCATAAAACTCTTGCATTTTTTTACCAAAATATACGAATAACATAAACAATAGGCTACATAGTCTGCAAATTAGACTCGATTTGAATGCATGCATAGCAATTGTTGCATAAATTAAATTGCATCGGCTTTAAAAAAAAAAATTCCATGGAAAAATAATTCCAACAAGCTTCAGTGTAGGGGTATATGCATTTTCTGTGTTCTAAAATTCCTGTTTTCTTATAGTGCAGCTGATAACCTCTCATAATCAAATCAATTGTGCAAATTATGACTAAAGCATGAAATTTTCACCAGTGTTAGCACATACCATAAGGGTCATTTAAAGATTGGGAGGTAAGTCAGATTTGACCTCTGATGACCTTGAGAGGTCAATGACCTCAAAGTATCAGAATATTGATATTTGACGTCATTGGTCAATCTTAAAGATGTATATGATGTACAAACCATGCATATGTGTCATAATAAAAGTGTCTACACATTCTACAGAGTGTTGACTATGTTAGTGTGTTGGTCATTACTATTGGAGTTGCCAGGTTGGTCCTTTTACGGTTAAAATTCACAAATGTGGCCCTTTTTGAAGTCGTTTGGCCAAAAAAATTGGGTTTGGCTTTTTGGCCTTATTTTGGCCTTATTTTGGCTTTTTTCATATTGGTTTGGCTCCAGATTTTCTGTTTGGCGTTTTGCATTTAGCTTACTGTATTTTGTAAGATTGAAACAACAATGGCAACACTTGTCTTGTATTCTTTCAGTAGTGGTGATGGTTATTTGCGCGCATCTGCAGAGTGTGCAAGAGTGTGCAGAGTGTGCAAACATAATAACGCCATGACAGCAGTCTCAAGCCGAAGAAAAGAGATCTTATAAAACAACAACACCTTGACAATGCCATTTGTCACTCGTACATGACTACAAAACTGTGTTCCGAAAGCTCGTGAAAAACCTACCTTTATCACAGCGCACCCGCAGCAATACGCTGTGAAAGTACAATCACTTGTGGGAAAGACTGGTTAACTTGCTTCTCATGGTGGTGTAAGTAAAACCAATTCAAGGCACAACGTGACTAGGTCAAGTTTTGCTCTTAGCTCTTTCGCAACCATCGAGGTCACGACGTTTAATCTAAATAACCAGACATTTTTCACAAAAATCTGTTCTATTTACGTCGTAAAAACATCTCATGTGATCGATGTAGACGCACAATCTTGACATCAAATGAAAGCATACATCTTCAGCTACCCGAAGATGCAAAGCTTTGCAATAAAATTTAAAACATTCAATGTACAACTAGCAACTTTCTAAACGGTATTTTTTCTAATTTCTAAAAAACTTAAAAATTGGAAGAAAAGTATACTTCATTACAATCTTTACTACCCAAGCATGATACAATAATATGAAAATATATGTAGTTTAATAATAATAATGTTATGGTTTTATTTATTGTCGCTCTACAACAACTAAGGTCTTTTAGCGACAGGGCTCATTTTTAATTTATATCAGGTTTACGATGTTATCACATTATTACCCGACTCATTCTCACTGCGCTATGCAGGATAGAACACAATCGGTACCGTTTTTAAAGTCTGCGGTTTGACCCGACCTGGAATCGATCTCAGATCTACCAGCACCAGAGCTGAAGGCGAAACCACTCGGCCACTGAGCTGGTTCCTATATGTAGTTTAATCGAATGCCAAAACAATTCTGCACTTGAGAAAAATTTTACTTCGTTTCTGCTCGCAATGCTTTAGGAGGTACAGCAGAATAATTATGGACAAATTTGGAAAATTTTAAGCAAAAAGGTTTACGTAATTTACAGTCTTTTTGATCGAAAAATTCCATAGTAAGGGGTTGCCATGGCCACCTGGAGATGCGGCCTGATTTGTCACATTTTGCAGATTTTGATTACAGCTACTGCTAGTGCTTGACTGACATTTTTTGAGATGTTTTTACTTTTTGTGGTTTCCTAATGACATAAAACTTTTTTGTTGTCTTGGGGAAGCAGTAGCAAATGAGAAAAAGTAAGTTGAAAAACGCAAAATCAGACTGTTATTGAAAATTAACAGTCTGACTAAAATCTTCGAAATCAAATTTTCTTTGTTTATCAACATGTGAGGATGTTAAAACCTATTGTATCATCTGGGTAAAAGAATAAAGAAAGCGTAAAAATCTAATTTTTAGAAAAATGTATTTAAACGTTCGTCCAAAGTTAGAAAAACCTGGAAATTTCTGCAAAATGTGAAAAATCAGGCCATATCTTTAGATGGCCATAGGGGTTGCCAAGCCAGTTTTGACTGCCAATTCCAATGAGTGAAATAAAAATAAAAAATATACTGTCCCCATCTTTAAGAAGTCCTCATCTGATAACTGCACCGCCAAAATATATATTTTTTTAATTAGCCAAAAAAGAACACGTAAAGACAATGGATCTGCTATCATTTACATTTTTTGCTTGAAATAGGCTACCTTTTAACCTTGGACGTATGGATACGTCCTTGGTCATCATGGCAAAAATCCAAAGACGTGTGCAGTGGCGTAGCTAGGGAATGTGCCGCCCGGGCCGGATTCTGATTTTGCCACCCCTTCAAGATTCAGATTTTGCCGCCCCATTTTTTTAATTGACTTAAAGTCACCCAGCGGCGGGGGGTCTGGGGGGCCTACAGCAGAAACTTTTGAAAAATTACTTTGGATTTGGTGCATTCTGAGAGCATTTTCAACAAAACTGTGGGCATAAATCCCCTGGTATAAATATTCCTGTAAAATGGTGCTGTCCGGTGGCATAGCAAAAGGATAAGATCATGTTTTCTTGGGCATTTTTCGGTAATAAAGCTAAGTCTCTACGTTTTCTTGGTGCTAATTCCTGGCTGAGATATTTGAATGTTTGGTATTGGCAAAACTCGCTCTTTTAATGGAGTTTCGTTTAAAATGAGGCAAACTTTGTTTTAGAGACATATAGACTGAAAGCATCATTCTCAATATCGTGACGTCACACGCGTGCCAAAGGAGAGGGTTGTAACCCCCCCTCCTGGCTACGCCACTGTTTTGAACGTTGCCATTCTGTTTGCTTTTATTTTTCGTGTACTTTTGCATTATCAACAAAAAAACAAAACGTCCTGTCTGAAAGTGCCGCCCCCAGACGTGCCGCCCGGGGCGGTCCGCCCCCCCCCCCCTAGCTACGCCACTGGACGTGTGTATACGTCCGTGGTCGCGAAAGAGTTAGAAAACTATACATAAAAAAATCACGGCGAGAGAGCTTGAGGTTTTGCAAAACACAGCACCTTAAGAATAAAAGATTTCTCCGGTCTGCGTCTATAATAATTAATCTTCTACGCACGCATACAAAACTGGTAGGATTAAGCTTACAAAGAGGTTTTCTCATTTCAAAATTAAAGATTCCCAGAATCAACTAATCAAACTATAGCCTAACAGGAAATCAAACTACCCTATGACTGACGAATGAGTCTGGAACAATGTTTCAGTGAAAAATATTTCGAATTGCCTAACAAACAAAGTCAGAGCTTTTTACTTTGCAGACATAAAAAAAGATCTAATTTGACTATTTATTGAAGAATTGGTGGGTGAGTTGACTAGCCTGCAAGAATTGCTGTCTTTCTACTTCAGAACAGAAATATCTACCAACTTCATTTTCCTTTTTCATTAGCTCACTGAACACAACAAGACCATCATGATATTCTGATGCATTTTGTTAAATCAATGATTTATTCGATCATGATTTGGTACTGAGTAAATTGTATTTCAATGTAGTAGAAGTAGATTTTGGTTAATACATCTACATACTTAATAATATTACATCTTGGTTAATACATCTTTGAGCATACATAAAAAACCGCTCGTCACATCCAAATTGATTGGATCATAATATATTTCTTTGCTCATTCCCCGTTATATCGGTAGCCTACCTAAATACCGAGTTGGTGGTGACCATCTACTTCAGATACTGTACGAACGAACATTACAACCAGGGCATTGGAGATGGGCTGATAAACAAGAAAGTTTATACTTTAGACTTTGCTTTTGATTTTTAAAGACCAGTGGTTCTCAATCTTGTTAGACCCAGGCCCCACTGTTTTCTTTAAAAAAAAATCAGGCCACACATGGCCACCTAAAGATACGGCCTGATTTGTCACATTTTGCAGAAATTTCCAGGTTTTTTTAACTTTGGGCGAACGTTTAAATAATTTTTTCTAAAAATTAGATTTTTACGCTTTCTTTACTCTTTTCCCCAGATGACAAAATAGGTTTTAACATCCTCACATGTTGAAAAACAAAGAAAATTTGATTTCGAAGATTTTAGTCAGACTGTTAATTTTTCAATAACAGTCTGAATTATCGTTTTTCAACTTACTTTTTCTCATTTGCTACTGCTTCCCCAAGGCAACAAAAAGTTTTATGTCATTAGGAAACCGCAAAAAGTAAAAACATCTTAAAAAATGTCAGTCAAGCACTAGCAGTAGCTGTAATCAAAATTTGCAAAATGTGACAAATCAGGCCGCATCTCCAGGTGGCCATGGGCCACACCAGAGCCACTACATGTTTTAAAAGCGTTTATTTTCTCTACGACTACATTCCTTAAAGTGTGATATGAGATATAAATGGACATTTCACAAGGTTTATTAAAAGTTATTACTAAAGGCTATTTAACAATTCGAATGAGTTTGAATTAATTTGATGGTGAAGATGCATATTTGCATTTTGTGTCTCGAGTCAATTTGAAATGCGAGACTAGGATAGTGATTAGGAAAGTCAATAAAGTGGTAGATCACCTTCAACTTCCACGACCAACCAAAATTTTGCCATACCCCATTTGTGAGGCACAGGCCCCGCGTTAAGTATTACAATTATAACCCAATTTGAGTCAGGTTTTATTTAATTTAGTTTTCTGATTTAACAGATTTTTTGACAATGCTTCATTTTCGTAGAATGCAAAAGTTTCAAAAGTAAACGCAGCATTTTGATATGGACCTGCATTGCTACACTTTTACTCTGGTAGCAATGAGGGAGTTTTATGTGCGGTCTATGATTTGGCGCAAAATCAGTTCGGCGAAATTGATTATATTTGAGCAAGAATTCTTGATAATACATGATAATATTGATAATATGGTAAGCTACATGATTAAAAAACGTCATCAATTCCGGTAGTTGATTTGCTTCTTTTGGATTTGTGAAGTCATTTCCATTAATCTAAAAAAATGATAGAATAAACAATATTATTGCTGCTTCTGAAACAACTTATGTGCATAACAACAGAAGTCTATCAATGGCGCAATGGGATAGTACAACGGTACACAATGAAATTCTGGGCAATAAAGAGAAAATACTTAACCTTTTTTTTTCCGAAACTAGATTCAGAATCATGGCGATCTATACTACTAGTAGCCTACTAGCCTTCCCAACGTCGCAACAACCAAACAATGTGGAGGCCTACAAAGTTTTGGCAACTAACAGGTATTAGGCGTAAAAAAGGTGTCTTTGCATGAATTATTACTAACAAACAAATACTTCTGGAGCTACTGAGTATAGGCTACTGAGTGTTTTAAAAGTTGGGTCACTCTTCATTTCGTGTACCTTGATTCTGTTGATATCTTGGTTCTGATGGTATTCTTAACATGTAGCTATTGTTCTGCTTTCTTACCACTTATTTAATAATATTACATCTTAATTACGTTTTGGCACTGTATTTACAGTTTTTAGGCTAAAAAACATTACTTGATCAATGAAAATTGCTGATTATATGTTCTAACACTTATTTCAGTGGGTAAATTGAATTTTCGTACCCCCACATTATTTGGCTGTTGCCACATTGGGAAGGCCAGTAGTATAGATCGCCATGTACTGAATCTAATTCCTGCTTGGCACTGAGCAATGGAAAAGATTCGGGTAATAATTGCGCCTCTATACGGCTGCTTTGACACTGTCTGCTTTGTAAAGCGCTGAGGAGCAACGCATTCTGCGATGAATACGGCGCTATATAAAAACAAGCATTATTATTATTATTTGCTTTCTTTCATATAACCTATATTTGAAAATATCATTTTTACTGTGCAAAATTTGTATGCACATTGATGACTTGACCAGGTGGAGAAGTGATGGTGTCTTGTTCGTACTTACCGATGATCGCTTTCACTTCTTTGGCAACACAAGTGTGTTGCATCTCCACATACTTAAAGATTCCACTACAAGGGTCACCAAACACAGAGTTGCTGGCATCAATTTCACAGGAATTGTATCCATTGCATTTTGTTTCAATGATAGACAGGGCATTCTTAGCTTCACACTTTGTGAAGATGTTAGCTCCGAAACATCTCAAAAAGCCAGCTTCACAATTTCTTAACATGACGCCACTCCCACGACATCTGGCAAAACAAATACAATTATTCAACAATTCCAATATTTCAATGTCTTTTTCTGTAAATATTTTGTTGTTGTTTCGTAAAACGTTGTTTTATTACAAGCCTAAGCAGTTTTTACTTAGCCAAGGCATGAGGACATTGTTGCATTGGTGATCATGCTGTATGATATCCTCCTTGAAGCTGGGTTACTGGGTATTCCAATAACAGATGGTCTACTTATTTGGGGCGCTGCATTTGAGACAGTTTGGTGGGGTTTTCATCCCCCATTGTTAAAGGTTAGTTTTGCTTCAGTCTGTTTTGCCTTTGTGTGGTTTCAAGTAAACCATAATTTTCAGGTAGCCTATCAAGCTTGAAAGAGCATTTTGTTTGGTTTTTAGTAAGGTTAACTCTACATCAATAGAGATTTTGTTTTTCACACTGTTAAAAGCAATAGTTATTTTATTTTAAGAGCTTTATTGGAGAAAAAAGAATGGTTAGGTTATATTTTCTAAGATTTTGAAAATTGCACAATAATGGAAGAGAGAAGTGCGTAGAGGAGATGTGCTACCTTTAGGACAAAAATGACATTGTTTGCAATAAAACGTTATTTCAACGCAAACTATGACTTAAACCAACTGTGTTATAAGGGGTAATCATTGCTTCATAAAATTAAAACAGTAACGAATGCAAAGTTCTTTTTTTTTGTTTTTTTTCTATCATTAAAATATGCCATCCCATAGGTTGCTTAGGGGAAGGGAAGGTAATTTGATACACCCCTTCACAGAAATGTACAAAAAATGTTATTAGAAAATTCTCTCCAAGTCGAAGGTCTGTGAAAATAATACCTACAAAAATGACATCTTGCAGCTATGTCGTGCTTTTGTGGCATAAAATAGGAAAAGTGTGTTTTTTGAGTATTTTTGTAAAGTTTTTAGCTCATGATTATTCTCGTCTGTAAGAAAATACAAATTTAACAAGAACGATGCTCCTCCAGCGAATAATTGCTTGTTGAGATTAGGGTTGTGCTGCTTTATTTGGAGTGCTTTATTCATGAGGCACTCCAAATAAAGCAGCACAACCCTAACCTCAACAAGAAATGGAAGAAAAGTTCCACAAAGATGAAACCAAACTCATTTAACAGTTTATTGATAAGGCTTCAAGGGCATGTCATGTTTCTTTTTTGCAATGTGCAATGTGCATCCAAGCATACAATAATCAAAATTTTATATTTTTTTTTTGAAAAAGATAAATTGATACATGTAGCAGAAGGATTGATTTAGTTGATTTAAATAAGTTATTCTTCTTTAACTAAACCGGCTACTTTGGGAAGCAGCTATTATATTGGCTTTCGTAGGCTTACAAGCTATCTGCTTTCAAAAAAACGAGAACAGCGTAAGGCCTGAATCTTGAATAAGAACTCCAGCCAATCATCCTTCCCATGTCCATCCTGCAACAGAAGCTTTGCCTCACACATGGGCCTCAACAGTCATCTTTGCACCCAAGCACACCAACCACATATTAAATTTTATTGTTTTGCTGTCAAAAGGGGATTTCTGTATTAGTTTTACTGTATCAAATTACCTTCCGGGTGTATCAATTTACCTTGCACGGAAGGTAAATTTAACAAATATGTATCAATTTGTGTATCAATTTACCTTCCGTGCAAGGTAAATTGATACATTTGTGTGACGTTTTTAAAATTTCAATTAAAAAAAGTAACAAAAATAGAAAAGTAATTTTTTTTTAAAAAAGTGTGTAAGGGACAGGGCTGTAGCCAGACCGCAGGGCAAAGGGGGGGGGCAACTTTTTTTAGGGGGGGGGGGGGCGAAAAAATTTAAATGGAGCTCTGCAACGGGAAAGATGGGCAAATGGGATTTTGCCCAGGGGGGGCAAAATTTTTTTCAGGGGGGCGAGGCCGCCCCTGGCCCCCGGCTGGCTACGGGCCTGATAAGGGATCAGATTTTCATTTTAGTATAAAACCAATAATTTGTGTCACGTAATTTTTGTAATTACCTTTCCTTCCCCTACATAGCTTACTAATGGGACAAAGAGATATCTCCAATGAGACACTTTATTAACCAATTGAAAGTAGATTGATTGTTGAAAGTATGAGGAAATAAAAGAAACTCAGGGAAAGGATCGCTGATATAGCTGATAGCAGGATAGCGGCTAGCAGATGTCAAAACAATTATGTTGTAAACATTATTCCATACCTTGGAGCCCAAGAGTTGACGATACAACGATACTTATTACTAGTTGACGATACTTATTACTTAGTTAGAGCTTGTGACATCTGACACAAAATATGTCGGATACCAGTCAAAGTGGAATTTTGTTTAAGCGTAAAATTTCCTTTTTTTCGTTTCGAATGGAAATAAAATTAAATGTATCAAATATGTAATTTATGATGTGAGGTAAAAAGCACCAGGCCTACTGTGCTTGCAGAACCATTATTATTACTATTATTATATTATTATGGCGATTTATGATATTATTATTACGACTATAAATAACGCAGCGGTTTTTGCTTAAGATTTAAAGATCAAAGTGAAATTTGTCATAAAGTACAAAAGAATGAACATGACGCTGCCGTGATGCAAAGTAGGTCTGGTGGGAAACAATATCATAAGCTACTCGCAAAGTGAAAACACTTCTGTTTCTCTTAAAAATGAAAAAAAAAAAACTAAAAAGGTTTAAATGTTCAATGCATCCAATCAATAATCGTTCGAATGCAATTTCATGTGCTACGCAATCTTTGTGTCAGGAAAATGTCTGTTTGGAAAGATCGTTGATGGTTTCAAAACTGCAAATGCACGTTTCAAAGATGTGGCAATAGCGTTGCGTTTAAAAAATTAAAAATTTTATTTGAGCTACTTGAGTTGTCCCATTGCTGGATCGGTTATGCAAATGCCTTAAAACAAAGAAGGAGCAAGATCAAACCAAAAGCATTCAACTTTCGAGGCGCGTGCTTGAGCAAGGCACTGCAAGGACAGCTCATTATTCAGCGCTTTTATTGGATGGAGCAACTCACAGGCTAAAACACTAACAACAATCACCAGCTCAGTGGCCGAGTGGTTTCGCCTTCCGCTCTGGTGCTGGTAGATCTGAGATCGATTCCAGGTCGGGTCAAACCGCAGACTTTAAAAACGGTACCGATTGTGTTCTATCCTGCATAGCGCAGTGAGAATGAATCGGGTAATAATGTGATGACATCGTAAACCTGATACAAACTAAAAATGAGCCCTGTCGCTAGAACCTTAGCTGTTGTAGAGTGACAATAAATAAAACCATAACATTAGTATTATTACTAACAACAATCGGAAACTTCACTCAGTCAGTCTCGGCAACATTAGTGTTACAGTTTAAAATCAAAACAAATATTGATATATTTGAATTTGATGACCTTAAACAAAGAATATGCCTATTTATGACTTTACAGTCTGATGATATTGTGCAATTTTTTCGTCCGCCCTGTTAGCTCAGTGGTTACGCGCCCGGCTCAAGATCATGCGACGCTGGTTCGACCCTTTGGGTGTGGGCTTGAGCAACACATTTCAGGACTGCTCTCCATTTAAGCTGCACCTAGTGAATGGAATAACTCCACGGCAACAACACTTCATCACTCGGAATACTTCACTCCGTCAATCTCGGTACCCGGCCCTGCGTCAAGAGCTTCTACAAGTATGCGAAACTACCAGAAATAACCTATCAAGGCTTTGCCAGTCCGAAGATAAAGATTCAAACCAACCAACCAAAATATTTTCACCACTAGCAAACTTTCTACAACTTTCTGCACCAGTAAAAAGTAAGACTTGTTACTGACCGTAGTGATGACTTAAAAAGACTACGTAAGTTACTCATAATTGTTATTCAATGATCTTACATCTGTTCGTCTTTGCGTCCGTATAAGGCACTGGTTACCTTTATCACTTGACCTGTAGGACATTGCACAGTTTTCTTGGATTTCTCACAAATCACATTCCGAGCTGTATCACCAAACAAAAAGATTTCATTAGTTTAACCCCAATGGCCATTCCAGTGTAAACACTGCACTGACGAGGCTGGGAGGCCGAAACGGTGTGCACAGTCTGCAGTTATATCTCAAAAATGTTTTTGATTTCTACAAGATTGGTGAAAAGGCAAAGATCAGCAAATAACTGCTCATATGCTAGATCCAGCTCAATCTATCAAGCTTTCTGGGACGCAATATCGGATGCTACAATATAGAATGCTTTCAACATGGCGGAATTGCTAACGTTGAGTGGTGGAGCTGATGAACAGAGTTTTGGGCAGATCTATTTCAGAGCTGATCTATTGGGCAGCTTTAAAGCATTGAATATTCCAATAGACAAAAGCATAATATAGAAGAGTTTGTGCATGATGATGAAAACAACGAAAAATTCATCAACGAAAAATTCTCACGCCGTTAACCAAAATACTATTTGAAGTTATGGGGTTCAGACTGTCAAAGACCATTCCCTATTTATCTAAAAACCTTTAACCTCGTAAAAAGCTTGTTCAACATATAGCGCAACAATTCTATTTGCTCATTTAACGCGATTTTAGAACTAACGCATTCAAATTGCTATGGTTTCTTTTAACAGTAAATGTTGCTTTTCTGTTAAATTGTAATTTTATAATGCTTATTTTGTGAATTAGTACCACGTTTATAATACAAGAATAGTTGTTTCAAGTTAAATTTTGGTTGGAGCTGCATTAAAAATTCCAGATGGATTATATAGTTAATATCAACTAAAGTAGATTCACGTAGTATGAAGAAAATAATACAGACCAAAGGCATGATTAAAACAGAGTTTTTGATTCAGCTCATCATCTAATAGGACAAGCCAAAATAAGTGTAAGCTATTTCTGAAATAATATTACTCAAATAATGAAAAAATATTTGATGTAAAAGCGACTTCACAAAAAATATGCCAGTCTGCTAATGCAGTTACAATTAACTTATCACGTACATCTTTCACAATCTTTTCCGGTGTAACCATTTGGACAAGTGCATGTGTAGTCGACACATGAATTTGCTGCTGTACAAGTTCCACCATTTTGACATGGATTAGATCAGGGTTGGGCAAACTTTTTGTACTGAGGGCCACATTTGAAAAAATGTTGCAGCCGGGGGCCGCACACTCTCATTACAAAGTAGGAAAATTTACCCGGTGTGTAAATAAACGCATATTCATATTAAACACAATTTTTGTATTTCACACTCAGTTACGTTTAAAGCTATGCAATCATCATCACAAAAGTTAATGAGACTTGCGAAGAAGAAGCGTTCTTCCCGGCCGTCAGCACAAGGCTGAGCACTCACTAGTACAGCGAGCAGCAGTTGTGATTCGCTAACCATAACGGTGTAGCTTCCACGCTAGCCATTCAGACCTCCAATAAACGATAAGTTTCTGGGCAGCCGATTTGTAGCAAGAATTGACAGCGATAGACACGTGTTTCGCCCATGAGGCTGGGCTCGTCAGTATCGCGCCATCAGTGGCAAGAATACGGTGCGATACTGATGAGCCTAGCCTCATGGGAGAAATACGCGTCTATCGCTGTCAATTCTTGCTACAAATCGGCTGCCCAGAAACTTAAAGTTAATGAGACTTGTGCAACTGTTCACAGTTTTTCACAATCTTCTGCAAATTGGGAGCAAGTTTGCTGGTAGATATCCTCATAACATCATGCAAGTTGGTGTTTGTCATCAAAGACCTGTTGTTCGACTTGTTTATTTGAGGAATAAGTCTGAGGAACAATGACAGCTTCATTTGGAGTGATTTAACGTGGACGTACATCTCGTGTGCAAATAAACCATTGCCCTGAAGTTTTACATTCAATTCGTTCAACATTTCCATGATATCAATGGCAAACCTAAAGTCCAACCTCCACTCTTCATCAACTACGTTGGTACTAAAATCACATTGAATGCTTGTGTGTGTTTACACGCTGAAACTGAGGTGTGTGTGTTTACGCACTGAAAGTGAAGAGAAAAACACACTCGTAAAGGGAATAATATTTTGTTATGTAACCTGTTTAATTAAAACAATAAGTGATGAGTAGGAGTTTCTGCAAGTGCCGGCGGGCCGCATAAAATGGTCTCGCGGGCCGCATGTGGCCGCGGGCCGTAGTTTGCCCACCCCTGGATTAGATGAACACGGTTGAGCAACACCTAAAATAAATGTTTCGTTGAATTTTAAAACTTCGTAAAAATGATAAAGTTCTGATTCTGTTGTTGGTTAAAGCTCAAAGTATGATCAAGTTTCTATGTTAAAATTGATTAAAAGTAAAGATGGAGTCCCATACTTGATTACAAGTGTCAGGGATGAGAAGATAAGATTCTTTTTGTAATAAGCCATCGGAACTAACGAGAGTAAGGTGGCCAGTTCCTTTCTCTCGGTCACCTTTTTTCATCAATTATGCCCACACAATTTATTACATCTTTGGGTTTAGGCAGAGGTGAGCGATGTTATCAACAACCAGCTTAAGCTGGGAGTCGAACTAGGTTTTAATTATTGGAAAGCCGACGCCTCATCCGCTACGCCATTCCACCGCCAAAAAAAAAACAATTAGGCGAGTAAATTATAATGTCTAACCTAAAAACCTAACCTAAATGTAATAAATTATAATCCAAAACAATGAGAGTGAAAGAAGAAGATGTTGCATACAGAGTGATGTGGAGGACTGCAATCTGCACCGGTAACCCCACTTTAAGTGGGCATTTAACCAGAAGAAGAAGGCGAGCAAATTATAATACAGAGTTAAACGAAACTCTTCTGCTTGAGACTTTTTTTATTCTCATCACAAAATTCGTTAATTTGATTGGGTTTCGAAATGCTTTAATGGTTGTTGCACATAGAGGTCGATTCCTCGAGCTGTGACAATAAATCACCATTGTCAAAGTTTAATGGTTGAGTAACTTGAGACCACGAAACACCGTCTTGTTTTTGGTTAACAAAGCTTTAATCATATAAGAATCTTGCTCTAATTTAGCCGCAGCAACTCTATTTATTTGGCTGCCGCGATTTTACGAATAGCCTACTTTCCAATCCTTGTGTTGTGTTTTTAGACAAATGATGCTTTTCTTTTAGCTTGTATTTTTAACACATTGGACGCATAACCAGGGTCAAATTGTTCTTGCAAGTTTGATTTTTGTTTTATTTAGAGAATAAATTTATCTGCTTTGCATTTTCTGACATCTTCGACAAAGCTATTTTACACAATCTTACATTCATTCAACATTTGCAGATCGATTTTCTGATAAGCTACATAAGCCCATTGAGGTCTTCGTGATCTCTGGCTGTTTTTTAAACTTAAACAAACCAACACAACATGGTAAATCTAGCTAGTTTTATCATTTTGTACGTATTGTGATATTAGAAAAACTTTGAGGATTTCATGAATGCCAGACTTGTATAATTGATCACTCACATGATTCACAGTCTCTTCCAGTATAACCGTCCGGACAAACACATCTGTAGTTCACGATGCAGTTTCTATACCCGATGCATAGTCCTTTATTTTGACAAGGATTATGTGAACACTCTTGTTTTACGCCTGCAATAAGAGCGATTTATATAAATCTAGTTTCGAGAGAAACTTTGATTTCTCGTACCAAAGACAGGCAAGACACAACCATACAACAGGGTTGAGCATTGAGCAATGAGCATTACTCATGTAATTACTCTGTGAAGCATTACTCTGTGATGCTCATTGCTCAACCCTGTTGTATTGTTGTGTCTTGCCTGTCTTATACAAATTTGTAATTTTAAAAGGATGATTTATTTGCTTGTTACAAAAACTGATTGAAACTTAAAACTGTATTGAAACAGCTTGTCGTTATTCAATTTTAAGAATATTTGTATTGTGTTTGAGTTGTACAACTAAACCCTTTTTATAACATACAGTATCTATGGCTGTAGAACGTGTTGGTGGAAGTAGTGCAATTATGTTTAAGTTAGTATAATTGCATCAAGATTACCAGTGCGTAATAGGGAGGGCCGTCGGGAACAGATCGCTTAGCAACTCGAGTTTCTTAGGAGGTTCGTCAAGTAAATGACGAAATCGAAAACCAAAATGTATATGTTTTATTTAGTAGTTTTACCTGGGCATTTATGGCAATAATTCCATTGATTATACAGATGTTCCGCATTATAAGAACACCACGGTTTATTGGGACTATTTATAGTTGTGCACTGGTTGTAAGTGACTTCGTTGTAAGTGAATGGAAAGGTGCAAGGAATGAAAGCAGTGCCTTTTTGGGTACAATAGCAATCATCTTTATCCGCACGCAACATCGAAACAAGTTCTGCAAAGTTTATTTAGATTTGACTTTTAGGAAAGCTTATTCTAGAGTTGATAAAAAATAAGACTTTTGAAAAAAAACTAGGATTTATGCCTATACTGTACAGTATATTGTGAAATTTACAATAACTTTGTCTGACAAACACTTTGGCATGTTTTGTCGTAGCCAAAACTGTTTGTGTTTGACAAAACATTTAAATGAAGTATATTAAGGCTAAACATTAGACAAACTTTGCAAGAGGTGGTCCAATGTTCTTTTAAGAGATGCTTATAACTCTGATCAAATACATAAACAGTCATAATCACATCGACATCAAAAATATAAGCTATGACAAAATCGGAATTATTCAAATTCTCTTCACTCGAAAAATCGGACAGAGTGACACTGTCTTGGCTTAGAAACATATGCTTTGAAATCCAATCTACAATTACACTAATATGTCGAGTAGAGTAATAAGGTCAAAGATTGAAGTCACGGCGTAAAAGTTTGAGCAGCTAATCAGATGCAGTAGTTTATGTTCAGCAAAAATAAAGATTGTAAAGAAAATAGAATAGATATTGCTCTAATACAAGTGGAACAAAAAACTTTGACAACAGCGTGCTACAAAGATACGAGTCTATGTCTACACATTGGAATTACATTATACAATGAATGCAATTCAAGAATGTATCAATGAGCATGTTGAAACGTAGTTGCAATACTTACCAGTACTTTCACTGAATTTGTGAAAACACACAGACAACGCCAACAGCATGAAAGACAGACGATTCGGCATTTTCTTACAGATCTCTTTTTTTGATCACAAGAGTTTAAAAAAACACAGACACACTTGCAACTGCAATTAAAAATAAAGAAAAAAGATTATAGCCTATGAGCTCATCCAGACAAGTGAGTCAGTAAAAAATTGAAAATAAGTGCAAGCCAAAGTTGCAAATCAGAAAGTTTTTTTCGTATCACGAGTCTTCGCGTTTGCACACCTGTATTTCAATTTATTCACGTTAATTGGATTTGAATGCAGGCACAAAATTCTGCATTCTTTTTTAGATTACCTAATGACCGTTTCATGACCATCGTACAGAGTTATTGTTTTTGGAATTTGAAACTGCAGTAAGAAGATTTTTGGTGGCTGCTTTTATGTTAAATTGGTTAATGAAAGGTCAATTAGATCCAACGAACGTTTTCCTTCCTTGTATTACTATCTTAAATACTGTGTCAACTAGAAGAAAGTTTCTTGAGTAAATCGGAAAACTAGTCCTAATATACAATCATACATTTTAGAGTAAATATACAGTACAGTATATTACCTTTAAAGAGAAAACATATGTAACAGGGTTCATTTAAATATCAAAATAACTTCTTTAACTATTAAAAAAAAATTAGGTTAAACCAACGTTTTTATAATTTTACGGTAGGAAACAAAAAGGAAAAAAAAGTGACGCAAAATATGTTTGAAAATTTGTTATATCCAAGCAAGTGAATAAAATCAGTTTGATAAAAAATTGATAAAGCATTGGCTTCCATAAAGCTGCCCTTCAATATCTTCCAACTCTCAGTTTCCAAATTTTATGTTCCGAATGACATTCAAACTGTTATTTGCTGAGATGTCAAACCAAACAAAATAAAGTAATAGGCATGTTGAAACATTTTGTACCATTATTAAAATTTTATTTCACATTCTTTATAAAACACAACATTTATAAATAATAAATAGCTATTATAAAAAAGCAGTTGAAAATTTACACTCTGATTAGCAATGTATTTGTTATCGTATTGGACCCCTGAGGGGTCCGCAGACTAGTTTTAGGGGGTCCATGAAGGTCCAATGGAAATCTTAGTGTATAATTTCAAAAATGGAATAAATTTTTCAAAAGAAAATAGATTAAGTTCAAACAACACCGATGATTTTCCTCAGGTCATCGCTACTCATTGCTTTTACATCGCCAAGCATTAGCATCGAAAACTCCCCCAACAAATTTGAAAGAAATTTTGTCTGGTAGTGTGAAAATCGTTAATTGTATCAGAGCTTGTACTTTGAACCATCGAATATTCAAGAGGTCATGTCAAGAAATGGGAGCGGAACATGAAGTTTTCCTCTATCATACAGAAGTTCGCTGGCTGTCAAGGTGACAAGTTTTGAAGCGCTTATTTGAACTTCGAATGAAAGGGTGTCCGACGTTTTCTTCGTAACAGTTCTTCGTAAAACAGTTCTTCGTAAACAATTCTTCGTAAACGATTCTTCGTAAAAGCAATTCTTTGTAAAACAATTCTTCCCAAAGCATTTCTTCGTGCATGCAATTAAGATTTGATGTAGCCTATACAAAGAAATGCTTTACGAAGAATTGTTTTACGGATTTCATTTCACCAGTAACTGTTTACGAACAATTGTTTTACGAACAACTGTTTTCGAAGAATTGTTTTACGAACAACTGTTTACGAACAATTTGCCTATAACCGAATGAAAGTTTCTTTTTTTCTAAGGGACAATGTGCAGACATTTGGAAGCATTGCAAAACTCTTTCAGAGGTTATGAAATTAAAACACTGCTGAACACTTCTAACAAGACGAAGCTTCCGATATCCGTTGAGACTCAACAATACTGCTTAGCCGCAGAGAATATTAAAAATACGGCATGGATACGTTACCCTGTCCTCGTTGAACTGGAACTTTCACTGATGAGGACCTTGCAAAAGATCAGTTCATTGAACTAAGAGCAATGGAAAATTCGAGAAGTATTGGCGATTTTTGGAGTGCGTTGACGCAAGCATATCCTCTTTTGGTAAAGAGAGCCATGGCTGTTTTCAATGCCGGTCTTTAGGGTGTGCAAACCGTGTGATTGCACAGGGCCCGCAAATTAGGGGGCCCGCAATTTACTCAGAAAATGCAGCGTTATTTCCGAAAAATGCCAAAGAAAACATGATCTTATCCTTTTGCAAGCAGGTAAAAGTTCTAAAAATAAAAGACATTCACAAACTAGAAATTGCTAAATTAATGTTTAAATATAACCATAATTCTTTACCCTGTACCTTTTCGAATTACTTCAAAAAAACATCAAACGTTCATAATCGCTCAACTAGATGTTCAATCAAAAATGATAATTACTTTGTTCCTCTGTATGCTACTACAAACTTCAACGAAGCATCAAGTATAGTGGAATAAAAATATAGAACTCAATCCCACTAGATATTAAAAAAAAAATCTTTTGACTCATTTAAAAAACTTTACAAAAACTATCTAATTGCAGAATATTAAAGTTGAATGCAGTGTAATTTACTAATGTGGACCGATACTCTTTAAGCTTTTAATCGTTGACTATCAACACCTAAAATTGGAACTTGTAATTTTGACATATCATAGATGCAAGTTTGATTCTGTCTTGACTCTTTGTTGCTAGTGTAGAAATTTTAGTGTAATGTTTACTAAATGTTTATTCATTGACTTGGCTGAGGGTGGCTGCTTGACTCGAAGACCGTAATGGTCACTTCGCAGCTTCCCGTTGTGATTTTACTTAATTTCTGACATTTTAAAGCATTTATTTGGAAACTATAGCCTAGTATGTAGTATTCGCTAAAGTCGTTAAGAATTACATCAAGATTAAAAATCAAAGCAACGTGTGCATGAAAGTGCCCTATTTTAATCAAACACCTCAACAACCATCTCTTTGAATTTTTGCCAATGTATGCTACAAAGCAAAGTCTGTCGTAATACTGAGCACACTCACACAGACAAATCGGTTTCTTCAGAAAACCAAAACAAAAATGAAGCAGTGGCCATGCTGTTCCAGAATAAAAGCAAACAAGGAGGAAATGCTTTTAATTAGATGCCAGGAAAATATTCAATAAGGGAAGATCAAAGGTTCTCTCTTTCCTGCCCTCCAATCTAGCCTGAAAAGATCTGCTCATACGCCTATGGTGATGAAAGGTTCTCTGTATGTTTTTTTATTGATCCTACGTTAACCAATAGCTTGATTCTGCATAATAAAATTTGCAGCTGTGCACCTCGTCACCTGGCGCAGCTGCAATGTTCAGGAAAAAAATATAAGAGATATCACCAAATAACTTAAGGTACTTGAAGAAAATGCTGCACAATGAAAGTGATGAAGTTCCTCAATTTACAACTGTCTCAAAAAAACAACACCAATTGGTATTACCGTATCTTTTACTTTTGAGACAGCAATCTTGGAAAAATGTTTGGCAAAAGTGTATCTAGAATTCATCAAATACTGTAAAAACAATTGAAACTTATTACAACCATTACAGATTACCCACACATGTTCATTTTTCTTCGTCTAACTTTAACATTGGACGAAAGAAAAAACCTTAAACCATTAACGACAGGAATTGTCGAAATTTGTAGTTTAGTTTCATGTTATTATGTTAAATGCCATCTGGTTGTTAGGTTTTATTAGCCTATGGTTAAACAAAAAATCCTTCTCTACCAAAATTGTATCAGAAAAGCGTTAACAAAAAACTACATTCTAAAACTATTGAAAATTCGATGTACCTAGAACGACCACACCGGTCAATGGACCGGTAGATGAGGATATTGTTGTTTGTAGATGTTTCCCAAATAAATTGTTTTGTCGAAATGATAAACCAAGCTTATGCCAGAAAGTTTGTCAAATAAGTTTGATTATTTGATATCTACAAGAATAATTTTATTCAATAATTTTTATAGTTCCTACCTAACTCGAGGATTAACCGTAATATCAGCCGAATGTACGCTCATTGTCAGAAAACAACGAAAAAAAACAAATGCCCTACCGGTCAATTGATCGGTATAGTAGTTGTAGGGTTAACTTTAACTTCTTTATGTTTCCAATCGTGAAAAATTAGTCGACAAAACAAGTACAGTATATAATGTTGTATTCTAGTAGTTAATATGCAAGACTATCAAACAAATAATACATTTTTGAGTGCATCAGTATTTGAGATTAACTGGCATCATGCTCCTTTTTCATCATGTGGGTGAAGGTAAGTTCTCAATTACAGTTTGCCTCAATAAAGTTTCTGGGAATAATTGTAAACGAACATTTGTCATGGAAATCTCATATGGAAATCTTGCTTCAAAAAATAAGATCAACAGTTTGCGTGACAAAAAAATTAAGCCTTTCCTAAACAAACAAGCACTTTTATCCATTTACCATTCTCTAGTTGAGAGTCAAATATTGTATTGTATCTCAACATGGTGTCATGAAAACAAAACTACATTGCAAAATCTGCAAGGTACATGCAATAACTTTCTTCGTACTGTATTTGACATTGACCGCAGAGAAAGCATAAAAGGTGTAATGGAACTCAATAATTTAAAATCAATAATTTAAAATCAATGCAAAATACAGAGATTGCAACTTTCATGTTTAAATATTCAAAAAAGCTACTTCCCACAACATTCAATGATATAATTATGTGTAAACAATCAAGTAGCCTAACAACAAGAAGTAACTCTCCTTATATTCCTATATATTGCAGAATTAACACTTGCAAACAATCAATACGGTACATGGGGCCAACAGTTTGGAACAAGCTTCCAACCACTACAAGAAATGAATGTAAAACAGTAACAGGCTTTAAATCAAAAACAAACAACTTAAATTTTCCTTGAAATAATCCTATCTAAGTATTACATACACCCTGGACCAAACATACTAATATTTTCTTGCCCATCAATGATAGGCCAAGGTGTGTAGATTTATAAGCAAAATAGTAAGATTGTAAATCCTCCTACTGGCTTTCTGGTTCTTGTGTTTTTTGTCCACAGAATTTTTACAGATTCTGCAGAAGTTTTTCCATCCTCTTTGACCAATCGCCATCTTTCGGTGAAGCGGTGGCCATGTGCTCCAACCAGTTGTTTTATATCAATATCTTGGACTGGATCGTCATGCTATTGTCTGTTTGTTTATCCATTTTCTAACGTAATATGCCGAATTGGATTTTTTTTACTTCTATTATCGTTTAACATGTAAAATATGCGGTAACCCAAATTTCTCATATTACTGTGGCATGCCACTACTACATCCCACCTAGAAATGCCTGTCATTTTTGCACTAATTCAACGTTTGCTAACGTTGGATCGGTGTAGATGTGACAAGTTTAGCTGACTGGGGTCTAAACTTATCGGTTTATCAACGCAATTTTATATCAAATGATATCTTCAAGACATAAGTACTTTCTTGGGTATAATTGGATTTCCGCAAGATGATGATGTTGTTTTTGCTAGTTTGTTTTAGTCATTGTTTTCATGTCGTCAAGTTATAACCTATCTATTTTGTGAGTCGTACTGCGTTGCGCTTGAAATGGCTTTGCCCGTGGTAGGATTTCTTTGTGAGGTTTTTCTTTGCCTGCCTTGCTCTTCTTTGCTATGAGCTAAACGCATCAAGACGTGTTCCCCTCACGACCATCAGCACTCTTGATAACGCACCATGGCCGATCTTCATAGCAACTGTCCATACAAATCTTAAATATATCAGCTAAAGCTGAGTGGGCTAATAAAGCTATAGCCTAAATATATGTTGTTTATTTGTTTTTTTGGTTTGTAACATTTTATTTTTTTATTTTTCCTTTATATTATAAATTTTTTTGAAAGTGTTGCGACCGTTCAAAATTTCTTTTAACTCAATAACTTACTTCGGTCACAAGCACGTTTTAACGTTCGCGTTTTGTCGCTTATACCTTTTTCTCGACCTTTGCTATGTTGACGTGTATTGTTTTTGATATGATGGTCAGAAATAAAAACAACTGAACTGAACAGCTTCTTCTTTCGTATGAGAGGTTGGTTTTTGGACTACGTTTTATTAGGGAGAAATGTCCGGGGATTCTTCGAGCAGTAACTTGATTGTAGAGTCCTCCAGCCTTGACAGACCGACTGCCCTTGGTGGAGTAAATGTCGGGCAGTGGTAGAGAATGTGGTCTGCTGTCTGTTCCTTTGCACCACAATTGCATGCCACAGTTACACCTCATTGTTTGTGAACAATTATTCCTACTTCTTTAAAAGTCGAGTCGTGAACTACAACTTTGCCATAGGCCCATGTCGCTTATGGTGTTATCCAGCGTAGTCTTGCGTTCTCCTGATGAAAATGAATCGTCTTCTTTCGTACGAGACAGGATTGTCTAAACTTCAGGGCAGGTTATGGAAAACCAGATCAGAGGAGCTTTCATTTGGTGTTTGTAGATGACACAATCAAGAGTGACATAGTAGGCAGTTTTGGCAGATGAAAGAGCCGAACACATTGATGCATGTTAGAATTGAAGAGGCTAGTAAACTTGAAGAATAAGATGATAAAGATTTTAAGGAGGATGTTAGGACGTCATCCTGGTTAGGCTTCTTCTATTTCTTTCCCGAGGATTCATCCTTTTACCATCCCAAAGATGCCTTGATGTGTCTCTATTTGTTGCCTAGCAAGCGTCAAAATTGTGAACACTTGCAGGTATTATTGGAACAATGAAGATTAAAATCTTTGGTTGTTAAATAATCGTTGCTAATTTGTTATAATCAAAATCTCTTTCTTTCTCTCCTAGGGGAGTTCTGTTACTCTAAGGCAAAGGTTTTCTTTGGAATAAATGCGTACTGGTGTATTTTTATGGCAAATACGTACAAGTGAATAATAATTTTAATTATTTAACTTAACATGGGTTCACCCTCAAAACTAAAAATCAACTGAAACTTGTTAGTTTATAATAAAATTAAAGGAGGAACCAATGTTATTAATTACAAGGCAAAGAGATAATCGTTCAATATGGACGGAAAGGTGAAAGGTATTTTCCTAAAGCACCTCGAAATTTAATGGGGTCAGTGTTGTTGTTTAGCATAGGCAAAAGATCAAAGACCAAAGGTGGCCTAATTTCCTTTAGAAACCACCTCAAAATTTAATCATGGTTTGTGTTGTTATTCAGTAAAGGCAAGAAGACCAAAGACCAAAGGTGGCCTAATTTCCTTTAGAAACCACCTCAAAATTTAATCATGGTTTGTGTTGTTATTCAGTAAAGGCAAGAAGACCAAAGACCAAAGGTGACCTCATATTCCTTCGAAAGCACCTCAAAATTTAAGTATGGTCTGTTATTTTGAAGCTTATTTGTTGCTGTAAACTACATCACAAAACTTATTGGATGATGAGATCTTTGCTGGTACATTTCAGTACATTACATTGAGTAATAAAAAACGGCCACATTTATACAGGTCAAGAAAAGCGATCTGTATAATCAGACGCAGAGCAGGACGATTGCAAAACATGGAACAGTATGAAAGTAGTAGCAAACCCAAGGAGGCACTTGGCCATAAACTCCTCCACAAAACCAAAGAAATGTATTCTAACATTGAACAAACGTGTTTTCAGCAGTGGATAATAATTTTACGCAACCCAAACCTTATCGATATAACTGTGTACATTTTGTAAACACAAGAAATTAACCCAGCGTAATTTTCATCAAATGTGGTTTTGAAAGCACCCACTTTGAAAGAAAGGTAATTTCGACATTGATTTTTCATTTTATCCAAAAAGTTACGTTGACGTCTTTCTGTTTACATTTTGTGAACTGTATCTTTTTATGGGTAGTTTCCTGGTTTCCACAACCGAATTGTAATTATCTGATGCAATAAAAATTGATTGAGGCTGTTCACCAGGCATTTAGTTAAATAACATGATAACGTTCTTCTGGTGCAAACTAAGCTATTATTATAAATACACTGATAATTAACATAAAAGTGAGAGAGGAAGAAAAAGAAAGACCTTATGAGGTCACCAAGTCAGCTTCCACCCCTGCGGCAGTATTTTACAGAAAATATTACCAATGAAAATTATACTGAAAACACTTAGAGAAAATAATGAAACGTTGAATAAGGTTACAATCGCAGTGAGTTAGTTAGGCAAAACCCTACAAGTACATACAAGCCAAAACATTACAAAATTGTATATGAACATAACATAACAACAAAAACACTGAAATCAAACAAACACAAATTAAATCCCAGAAGCTGTCAGACATGTCAGATCAACACTGTCAGATCAATTCCACAGCAAACTGCACAATGGAGTTGCCTTTAGCAAGAGTAACAACCAACCAAGTACATTTGATATTGCTTTTTAAATCTAGATTGGATGTGTTGGAATTAATGAATTTTATAATAGGTCTCAGATTCCGGAGTGACATGGCCGATGAACTTTGATCTAGGATCTTGCAACATACATATATATGTTCTAATTCTTTGACCAGTGATTTTGAAAACTTGCTGCCTTTTTTACATTTGTAAGTGTTTCATCAATGCGCCCATTAAAATAAATGGCAAATGGGGAATCAAAATCTGCATTACTGAAACTTTGTGCTTCTTTTCGGACCTATCTTTCTCGACGAATTTTATGTCGATCTATAACAGAGCTGTCATCATTTTTACTTATCACCCCAATATCCAGCTACAATGAGCTTGCAATAAAGGCTGCTGTTCTATCAGACACACCTGCTCTGTCGCATACTTGAGCTACAGATGAGAGACTCCGACTTCTCCTTTGATTGCTTTTACCGAAAATATTCTTAGAGTCAGCAAGCTCTTCTTCGCAAGTTAATGCATCACTATCTTCACATGTTACCGATGTGTCTGTGTCACATTCAGACGATGATGAAGCCAGTTCAATCCTGCGTTCAACGTATTGATTTGGCTGTGCTGCTTGGCACTGTTTCAGTTTGTTTTTCCGCTGATTCATTTTTCTAACTCTGATCGTTTCAATACCAAAAATAATCATTTTTCTATTTGTGCGCTGGTCAATCAAGACGTCCTGCTCCTTGCAGGGCACTTTTTTAGAAGCAGAACAAGTGCAAGATGTAAAATCTAAACTTTTACAAGGTGCAATATCAAATAGTTTCTTTCCTTGATTTTGAATATTTTGTAGTTTGTCTTGGTACAAAGGAGTGTCTGCTCTGAATGAATAATTTTTCAAAATTTTCAACAAAATGGAAATTTTCAGAAGCTGTGAGGAAGCTGGAGGAATAGTTCAAATGACTCCAATTTTTTTTCTTAGGTTAATTAGATACATCTAAACAATATTGTTTCTACCCAAACTAAAAATATTTTTGCCAAATATTTTTTTAGTTTTTTGGAAAAATTGCGTTTTTTATCCCATTTTTCGATTTTTGAGCCGCATGAGGAGGCTGAAGACATTTTTTTACGAATCTCAAATTTTGTCATGAGTGTTTTCTCACTCATTGTCACCATTTCCCCACTACCCCAAGAGAATTAAAAACAAAGCTCAAAAACGAGCCACCCTACTCTACAAGTCAACCCGGCTCTGTTTGTCAGTGGGTAGCAGATAATTTCGATTTTAACATTTTAACGATTTTAACTTCGATTGTAGAGTCTTCCAGTCTTGACAGACCGACTGCCCTTGGTGGAGTAAATGTCGGGCAGTGGTAGAGAATGTGGTCTGCTGTCTGTTCCTTTGCACCACAATTGCGTGCCACAGTTACACCTCATTGTTTGTGAACAATTATTCCTACTTCTTTAAAAGTCGAGTCATGAACTGCAACTTTGCCATAGGCCTATGTCGCTTATGGTGTTATCCAGCGTAGTCTTGCGTTCTCCTGATGGAAATGAATCGTCTTCTTTTGTACAAGACAGGATTGTCTAAACTTCAGGGCAGGTTATGGAAAACCAGACCAGAGGAGCTTTCATTTGGTGTTTGTAGATGACACAATCAAGAGTGACATAGTAGGCAGTTTTGGCAGATGAAAGAGCCGAACACATTGATGCATGTTAGAATTGATGAGGCTAGTAAACTTGAAGAATAAGATGATAAAGATTTTAAGGAGGATGTTAGGACGTCATCCTGGTTAGGCTTCTTTTATTTCTTTTCCGAGGATTCATCCTTTTACCATCCCAAAGACGCCTTGATGTGTCTCTATTTGTTGCCTAGCAAGCGTCAAAACTGTGAGCACTTGCAGGTATTATTGGAACCATGAAGATTAAAATCTTTGGTTGTTAAATAATCGTTGCTAATTTGTTATAATCAAAATCTCTTTCTTTCTCTCCTAGGGGAGTTCTGTTACTCTAAGGGAAAGGTTTTCTTTGGAATAAATACGTACTGGTGTATTTTTATGGCAAATACGTACAAGTAAATAATAATTTTAATTATTTAACTTGACATGGGTTTACCCTCAAAACTAAAAATCAACTGAAACGTGTTAGTTTATAATAAAATTAAAGGAGGAACCAATGTTATTAATTACAAGGCAAAGAGATAATCGTTCAATATGGACGGAAAGGTGAAAGGTATTTTCCTAAAGCACCTCGAAATTTAATGGGGTCAGTGTTGTTGTTTAGCATAGGCAAAAGATCAAAGACCAAAGGTGGCCTAATTTCCTTTAGAAACCACTTCAAAATTTAATCATGGTTTGTGTTGTTATTCAGTATAGGCAAGAAGACCAAAGACCTCATTTTCCTTCGAAACCTCAAAATTTAAGTGTGGTCTGTTATTTTGAAGCTTATTTGTTTCTGTAAACTACATCATAAAACTTATTGGATGATGAGATCTTTGCTGGTACATTTCAGTACATTACATTGAGTAATAAAAAATGGCCACATTTATACAGGTCAAGAAAAGTGATCTGTATAATCAGATGCAGAGCAGGACGATTGCAAAACGTGGAACAGTATGAAAGTAGTAGCAAATCCAAGGAGGCACTTGGCCATATACTCCTCCACAAAACCAAAGAAATGTATTCTAACATTGAACAAACGTGTTTTCGGCAGTGGATTTAGTGGATAATAATTTTACGCATCCCAACCCTTATCGATATAACTGTGTACATTTTGTAAACACAAGAAGTTAACACAGCGTAATTTTCATCAAATGTGGTTTTGAAAGCACCCACTTTCAAAACAAGTGAATAAAACAAGTGAATTTTAAATATGATTGCCACAGATTGTATTGAAGTAAGCAAACTGGGAATAAACTGGAGCAAAGCGCTAAGCAGAGTAAATTTTCAATCGCCAACAAGGAATTTAGTATTCGATGTAGCAGAGATTTCTTGATGACTAGAGATCGACCGGTTGGTGATTATCACAATTCTTTCTAGTTCTTACATGCAAAGAGACTTTGGAAAGATTGGTGACGTAGTTTATTGGGATATCAAACATTAATAAACAGTCAGATAAATGGTCCTATAGTTACATTTAGTTATATAATATCTTCTAGTTTATATACGTTCAATAGTTATATATACGTTTTTCTTTTGTTGAGGGTGGCTGCTTGACTAGAAGACCTTCCAAGTCACTTCGCAGCCACCCGTTGCAGTATCCACACATTCTACGTGATCGTTTGTATTATTTGACTTTGCTTGATGAATGTGTGTATTTATACTCGCAACAAAATAAACGCCAATCAAACAATCAAACCATGGTGGTCAAACTGTCTGTGTGTCTAGGAATGATACAAGTTTAAGAAACCTAATAATATTGTAATACCGGTGTTTGCGGTGCAATGTTGGTTATGTTTTTTGTTTTTCTACTGATATCACAACGATAAGCCTCTTTTGTATTGTATTAGCTTTATTGCTTAACTTAAAACATTAGCCTGCCAATGGAGGACTTGAGTTCAAGAACTACTTTTAGATTTTAATTTTGTGCATGCATAAATTCTTGGTTTCAAAACTGTGTTAGATTTATTGTTATGAACCTATCATTCAGCTTAAATTTGCGTTCCTTCACGACAAAGTTATTAGGCTACACAAAACGACGTAGGCTGATTAGGAAGACGTCGGTGACACTTTAAAAATATCTAGCGACTACGTCTAACACACCTACGTGTCTCTACGCAAAAAATGCAAGGCGTAAAGAACTGCAGAGCAACAGCGCTTTAGAAAATAACTTGTTTCGATTTACATCAACATAAAGTAGGCTTCCTGGTGAAAGTCTACTCTACAGTCGAGGGAAGTGAGCTCAGGTATTCGGTTGTACTAAGAAGGTTTTACTCCCAGATAAACATTCAGTACCAACAAAGACAAGAAAACCATGGAAAAGACAAATGTTCCTTCAAAGAGTTTGTCAGCAACTCTCCTCTGTTTTGTCTTCATTGCGTTAACTCAACTTCAAGTCTCACATTCGCTCTCTTGTGTGCCTTGTGACAGATCCAATTGTCCACCTTTGCATTGTGTTGGCGGAACGCATCTAGATGTTTGTGGGTACGCATTCTTTTTTTTGTTATGTTTAAAGCGTTTGACGTTTTTTCTCCACATTCTAATTATAATAAGTCGGATTACGAAAGGGACCGATTTTATTTTCTGTCTTCAATCATACAATGGTTATTCAAAAACTTATCCTCGTGATTATTTTAATGAATTTTATCTAAAGAAGCACAATTTACATATAATAGCCGATTGTATTTTTCAGTTAAATAAAGATTTCATATAAACTGACAGACAATTTGTTTGGTTGTAGCTTACTACAATGCAAACCTACAAGACATCACAGAATTCAAAATTACTTTAATTTAACATAAGAAACAAGCGAATGATTCAAACATTTTCTACATCCACGAAGCTTCAAAATAAAACTTATATATTGTCTGTAATCTTATCCAATGGTGGGAAAAAGAACACAGAATAAAGTTTAAACCAACTGGTGCCCTTTCAAACGCTGAAGAGCTCTTAACATTGGACTATGCAGCCGACACCATGCATGTAATGGCATCTACCAATAATAAAGCTCCAAAGTTATGTCTAAAATCCATTTTGTTTTATTCATGTACTCACTTTCTCATGCACACTTGGGACTAGCTATAGCTTCTTGTGGTTACGATGAATTTTCAATAAACCGGTGAAATTTTTTTTTTAACTGGGTTTATTTCCTTCGTGGTTGTGTTTGACATGATTTTTGATTTTGAAAACTGTTCTGACAAAACTTGTTTTATTTACATTGTTTTAAAGTCAACTGATGATTAAACAATATGCTTTGAACACACGCTAAACTTCTTGTCACAAAACTAGTCTTATTTAAAATGGACTTAGAAAAGAAATAAAGTTTTATTTTTCTCTTTCTCAGGTGTTGCCAAACATGTTCGAAACAAACCAACGAAAAGTGTGGAGGACCATTTGAAATTTACGGGAAGTGCGACAAAGGCTTAACTTGTTTTACTGAACCTCAACATGAACACCAACGTTATTACTACGAAACTGGGACTTGTCTACGTAAGATACCTTTTAACAAATTGTAGGCCTACAACTCAAACAAACAACAAAGTTAAGCTTGGTATTTTATAAAACGTCATCAAAATATTATTTATTTAAGTCTGAAGAACACCTCTAAGTCTGAACAATTTACAGATGCAAGAACGGGAGTATTATAAGCTACTTTGTGAGGCTTTTGTGGTCAAAGATTTTCATGTGTTACATTTTTGTGTCGAGAGCAACATAGAACCAATGGGTAGGTGTTGCAGTAAAAAAGAGATGATGAAGTAATTTTGCGTCAAAATAAAACAAAATTTCCTTTAAAAAGCTTTGAAACTAAGCTGCAGCTTACTCCCTCAATCAGATGTCGATCATCCAAGCAAAACTTTCCCGAATAAAGTTAACGCGTTCTAGTGAACAGCAAAAATATAACTGACTGAGACTATTGTAGGTTCGCAATCAATAAAAAATAGTCATGTGAAGTTTGTAGATCGTTTAAACTTCGACTTTATTTGCAAGTCATTGGTTGTGTTTTGTTGAAACAACCCTACTGGGTCTCCAAACGACTACAAAGAGTAATAAAAGTATTATTTTTTATACCAAACTGCATTTTCATTTGTTTTAATTTTTTGTTTTAACAGACGATTCCTTAGCTGCATTGTCATAACATAGCTTATCCTAACTTCAATTTCGGCCGAAGAACCTAAAAAAATTCAGTTTAAAAAAACGGTTGCCTATGTCATAACTAGGGTGATTTTTTTGTAACTTAAAAAACTCAATAAGTTGATTTTAATTTTGCAAAAAAGTAACCAAAAAGTAACTTTATTCAACAAAAACAAGAATGCGAAAGAAATAGCAGCAATTCAACATAAAAAAGCATCTAAACAACATTCAACTTGTGCTCAAATTATAATTACACATTCAAATTACACATATGAAGGTGTTTTACATTCTCTGGCAGGAAGTTTCTGTGAATCAAACACTTTAGCTGTTACAGTGAAAACAAGTGGTTAAATACAGTTAACACAATTTGTTTCATCGAAAAAATTACTTTCGAGTTTTCGGGCATACACGCGATACGAACAAGCATGGGCTCATGCAAACCTAAAAGCAGATATATTAAAAGTCTTAGCATTACATAGAATGTAAATTTATCTCTCCAATAGCAATGAAAGATTAATTAATGGAGGAATTAGGCAAAAGTATGCAAAATAAAGTGACCTAACAAATGAAAAGTAACCTAAAAACACAAAAAGTGACTTTTGGTAACTTTATAACTTCTTAAATATTGACCTCACTACCATGAAATTTTGGTTCTATATTTCTTTTGTTAAATGGTGCAACCAAATAAAAGTAACTTTAGTGACAGAAATCGCCCTAGTCAAAACAAACAATAAAACGACTGAATGTTGACCTCATTTGGTGCACGTCTTATAGTTACCCGAGTATTTTGGTTCCTAGTTTCGTGGTTGCATTTATTTTGTTGGTTTTATTTTTAGTTTTCTTATTTTCTATGTTTTCGTCTGGGGTTAAATTAATAAATTCCTAAAAACTTTTTTAAATCATTGATTTGTATCAATGTAATTCAAGCAACGTTCGATGAAGTAAATTTCTTCTTTTTCTTTTCATCAGAATCGTATGGAATATACAGTACGTGAGCCATTGCTTGACTGTAATTCTCGATGAATAGTATAATCAATATAGCTTACTAACTGATTATAATTTAAAATTTGGCATGGCAACTTTGCGATTAAAAACATTTCGTGTTCGTGATTCAATCAATTAAGGTCAAAACTGATTTTATTTCGTCTCGAGCCAAAATACGAACACGGCTTAAATTTCGAAAAGATTTTACTTCAATGCTCAACGTCTCTATCCACGTGACACTTTCAGCAGAGCAATGCTGTAAACTGTCCTTGCATCTCACGGTGGCTTGTTGTGTGAGTGTGGAAACAATTGAACATAGCCTACAAGCAAACCATTTGCAAAATGTCAGTCATAAAAGTTGCTGTTTTCAATTTTTGATTCAGTGTCATGATATTGAACAAATAATGCAAATTGTTACTGCCCCAATGCAATCATCTTCACATTCCAACCCAATTTTTCATGTTTGCATTTTAGAAATCTTAATTTGTTGCAACTGCAATTCTCTGAGATTTTCTAGAAAGTTGCTGAAGCTACAGTTTCTTATACCAACAGTTTACTTCCTTTTTTGATTTCCTTGTGGGTGCATACTGCATATGCGCATTCACAGGTCGTGCTGACACAGGTGATTTATTTTGATAGCTATCAAACATTGAGCTTATGAAAACATAAGGAAGTAGCCTACTTTCGACTCACAATATAAGAAAGTTTCAAATAGCGTGGGACAGTTAAAATATGAAAAATTTCACAAAAATAACTTTACAGAAACTTCACACTGCTTTATGTAGTCAATTTTTTCGACAGTTAGAAAAACTTCCTACAAAATTTTCTAGATGTACTTTTTAAACTTTCTTACAAGTATTATAGCCTAATTTTTTCATTGCATTTTTTTGCTGTTATATTTCTGACTACTAATAGCGATTTCTATATTATATTTCTATTTCTAAATTACTATAGCGAAATCGATTCTTAATAAATTACACTAAGAGGTTAAATTGCTGTGTAAATGCCAGCATTTGGTGAATGCAAAATAACGTACCATATTTCTGATTAATTGTTCCAGAATTAAAAAGAATAGCTTAGTGATTGCGATAAAATGCGCCTAAAAGCTATCGCTGGACAAAATGCTTTATCTGAAAAATTGCAGATAAATTTTTTCGACGTTTGAGCCTTCTGTACCGTATAAAGGTAAAGGTGAGTCCCATACTTGAATCCAAGCGTTGGTGGATGAGAAGACAAGGTTCTCATTATACTAAGCCTTCGGCACTGTCGAGGTGGCCAGTTCCTTTCTCGCAGCCGCCTTTACTTCAGCAACTACCCCCACCCAATTTATTACACTCTGGGTAGAAGTGAGCGGTGTTTGTCAACAACCAGCAAATGCCGGTATTCGAACCAGGATTACATACAGTACATGATTAGAAAACGAACGCCTTACCCGCTGCGCCAGCCGATTTACTTTTATATTTGGTTATATTTGTGCTATTGATGTTTCCTGATTATAGACAAAGAGGCTGGTCTTCAGTCTTCTTTTGATCCTCTATCTTTTCCTCCCCTCACAGGCTACACTTGAGGGAAGGGAAATAAGCCATTATACTACACTTTGCATGATGTGATTTATTTTTTTTTCTGACAAGGGTACAGTCTGCGCAAAAAAGTGTTCGGTTAAACTAGAGGCTGTGCAAGTTGTAAGACACCGATTGCTGAACTCAGTTTTACCGATGCATACTTTAAATTATTTAATGTTCCATCTTTTCTTATTGCTGACACCAAATTCATGTGTTTACTTTGCGCCCCCTACATTTTTGCGCCAGTAATGAAAAATTAAGTTGACATGAAATTGTTTGCATTAAGGACGTAGCCTACTCCCTGCCCAGTCGTCATCACTTTGGAATATAAGCTACTTTAGCGGTATTTATAACGTAGGCATAAGTAGTTGAGCATATTGGAATGTAGAATAGTAGAGTTCTTGCTTTTTATAATACGGATATTCTTGTTGTAGGAACATCTTCATCCAACTTCACACTTCTTACTTCACACTTTTTACTCCTTCACTTCACACTCCTTCACACTTCTTAAAATCATGTCAAACATTCAAAAGTTGATTTTCACTTGTGAGAGTTGTGAGTTATCAGTAAGATATTGGATGAAAGTGTTCGCAGTTAAAATAAAGAGTTCCACCATCAGAATCATGGCTTAACTGGTCAAAAATGTGTGATTTTAGCAAAAATAGAAATGTTCAGGCCTCTGGTGGCAGGGTATTCCATCATCTGAAAGAAAAATAATTGCCATTTATGGATTTCTCATGGTCAAAACCATGGAAAACAATGCGAGAAGCTAAAAAACGTTGAAGTTTTTTTTTAAACTTTGACCAGGTTTATTCAAACACGTCATATGTGAGCAATCCAAAAGGACCATACGATGTTCGAGTGGCCAAGTGATTCAAGTGATCAATGCTTTTTATGGGCGCAAAGATAGAAGCACGTAAGAATGACAAGTAGTTGTTAGATGAATAGCGAAAGTAAGCAGTTGCTAATTGTATTGCCAACACTTTTGAATATGACTATCATGCACAGTAGCCTACAAAGAATGAAATATAAATCATAATTTGTCCCGTTAGCTCATTGGTTAAGCGCTCGACTCAAGACCAAGCGGTGCTGGTTCGGTTCTCTGGGTGTACACTCAACAACTCATATCAGGAC
This sequence comes from Aplidium turbinatum, assembly GCF_918807975.1. Taxonomy (NCBI): domain Eukaryota; kingdom Metazoa; phylum Chordata; class Ascidiacea; order Aplousobranchia; family Polyclinidae; genus Aplidium; species Aplidium turbinatum. Next base: position 8,962,984 of record NC_137476.1, read on the forward strand.
TGCCCTCCATTCAGCGGCACCTAGTAGATGGAATAACTTCTTGGTAACACATCAACAATCGGAAACTTCACTTTGCCAATCTCGGTGACCGCCCTGCGTCAATGGTTTGAAGTTTCTACAAATAGGCGAAACTGCCAGGAATGGCCCAGGATAAAGATTCAAAACCAATCAACCATAAGACTGTGCAGTCAACCTTGAAGTTTTCAACCAACTCACGATAAATGAAAACTTACAACAGCAATCGTAGGAAAATTTGATAATTGTTTGTTTAGATGCTCTCTAGAAAGAAACAATAACTGCATATAAATCATTCTATTTGAATAAGAATGTTTTAAACATTCTTTCAAGGATAAAACATAGGCTACTTTTAAAGTTTTTTGAAGAGTAGTGATTTTACTTTATTTTATACATTTTAACTAGTTTACCTTCAAAGTGAACTGCTTTAGTAGAAATCAAAAAAGCTGAATACGATCAGATATATTTTATATTTTACAGGTGTCCTAATCTTCCTATCAGAACAACAACGTGCCCGACTGCCGATTCTTCAACAAGAATCAGAAATACCTGTGATGGTCAAAACTTTTGTGTTGTTAATGCCAACAACTTTGTATTTGGTGATCCTTGTTATGGTACTACAAAATATGTAGAGATTGACTACATCTGCAACAAGCCAATCAAGCCAATCAAAGCAATTATCTGTGAATCGGATTGGCAAAGAATTGCTTGTCCGCCTGGTCAAGCCATTCATGTGGAATCGGGCTTCTACGGTCGGGATGACTTAACCACGTGAGTTTCTGCATTGGTTAGTGCAAGAAATTGGATTCAACCCCCACTTAAGATGGGTAGTGCACGAGCAAGAAACTTTTCATAAAGTAACATTGCATTGAGGTTAATTAAATTATTATGTTTGTTCACATATTACTACCAAGCAGGTAGGTGTTTGGAAATCAATGCTATAATGAAATTGTGTATTTTTTCTGAAAAAAAAGCAACGTAAAAGTGAAAAGTGGATTTGTATATTTTCGAGATGTCCCAGCCATCCCTTCCACTAACACATTTTGTGTAAAGGGCATTGTTATTTTAAAGGTTACAATCTCACTACTTTTAAACTTGTTTAAACAGTATTTTTGGTGGCAAAGAACCTGTATGCACACTGCACAGTCAGTAGAGAATACAGACAAAATGGGCGTCATAGTTTCAATGAAACACAAATTCTACAGTATGCAGGATAATGTAAAATTTGTGATGAAAAAATTTAAAATATTAGTTGGGTCTTGTACAAACAAGCCGTGTATATCTTGTTTCATAGGCTACTGGAAAATAGACTGAATAATTTAGGCTATATAGTATATCTTTCTTACAATATTGTATAGCCAAAGACTGCACATGTGTTTATAAGCCACGGAAGAAGTAGGCCTATATGTTTTTCAGATGTCTCAGTCCTACCATTCTGACAAAGCAATGCAAAGCTGTTGGATCTTTACACAAACTCGAAGAAATGTGCAACAGACGCAATTCATGTTCAATCGATGCAAGTAACAGCGTGTTCAAAGAGCCGTGCTATGGTACTACGAAGTATGTGCAGATGATGTACCGCTGCGTGAAACGTAAGTATTAAGTTCTTTCTCTTACGAGCAATTAGTTATTATTGTTCGTGTCATAGGCTAATGGTTAAGTAGCGATAACGGTTTAATTTCTATGATTTGAAAAAGGTCTAAACTTAAGCATAAACTGCGCCAACTACAGACAAATCGTTTATGGTTGATACGGTATGATTCCTAAAAGCAGCGGTTTAAGCCTCTTACATATTGTATAATTATTTTGCAGCTTATGTAACCTTAATCCTACCAAGCGGGGTCCAATCAGACCTTAACAATATTAAAGATAGAACATTTTTTTCAAAATATTTGATATTTGAAAATGTAGTCTATCGTTTTTAATGCACAGTAAGTAATTTCAATTCATCAGAAGATACGTTCAAAAAGATTTGCTTTTCTAATCGAAGGATTTGCGTCCACCAGTTTTTGCAAGAATTGCAGAAATTCAATAATTATTTTGTAAACTTGCCACTTATCACGATACGCCGGGAGTGTGGTTGATTTGCTTTCCGAAGCTCTCTATCAGAGACTGCTACAAACATGCACTGTAGGCTACTAAAATACCAATTTTATTGTAAAACCAGAATTAGAATTATTTATAGCAATCTTTTTATAGATTAATGCAACAAGACTGGAGAGTATGGAGTATAGCAGCTGATTCAAAAAGAATATTGTTGCATTTCAAAGTGAACGATTATTATTTTTGTCAAAAGTTTTAATTTCAATGGTCGCACTGTAAATGAAAACTCGAGTTAAAAAATGTTTTAGTCATAAAAAGCGTTTTTGAGAAAAGTAGGTAAAGTTTTGCATAACTGCAGCTAAGAAAGTGTTGAATGATGTTGTACATAGGTTGGCTTGAGAAAATTGAAGAAAAATAATGTTTGCAAGAGAATACGCTTTGATCATTATTCTCCACAACTTTAACACTAAGTTAAAATGTTAAAATTGCATTTAAGTAGATCTCTTAAACTCAGCCACGTCTTCAAATGAACGACATAAATAAGTTCTATTTTTTGCGTGGTAGAAGACATGGTTAACAATGAGTCTAAAGCCGGGATGGACTTGTTGCTTTCTTGTTTAACGTATAAAATAAGGATCGGTTATCTTTTCAAGTACTAAAGCAGTCTTTTAAAAATGCAAAGAATATGGTTAAAAAACAAACTTATCTTTTATTTGAATGCAGAATTAATTTGATGTTGCGTACAATATACAGTTTAATCCCACATACAGAAATTTATTGTTTTTGCTTTGACGTCAAAGAATATGTTGTGTTGCATATATCTGATTACTATAATAGCCAAATTATAACTTTAAAATGTAATGAAAATGGTAGCTGCTTTCCCGCAAAGCAGCAAAATCATGCACGGAGAAGTTGTGTAATTGCTGTGAGTCAGTCAGTTACTTGTCCGGCAGCCACTCAGCCGCAGAAAGATCGCTGTTTCTTTCTCTACATACCTTGAAACTATCTTATTGTCGACATAGATATTTTTTTTAATAATTTTTTTTTTAACCTAAATGTTTCTGTAGGTGTTGCTACCGTGCCCAAATTTTTAACTATTTTTTGTTTATTTGGTTTTCAAGCACCTCTTAACGTTTGCATTTTGTTGCTCGAATTTTTTCTAAGCCTTTTCTATGTTGCCATGTATTGATCTGTCGCAACACAAGTATGTATCGTAAAGTTCATTAGTTTTTCTTGATCTCATGCTACCTACCCTGTGTATGATTCATTTATATTAACTCTGATATTTCTCAAAAACCGAACAAGTTATGCAGTGTCTTGTGCTCTAAACTAAAAACAAAATGCAAAAAAAGTGGCCACACTGGACCAAATTTGAAAAATCGAGTCGAATGGCCAACTTATTGGCAGAATATTAAGCCAAATCTGACAGCTCCGCTGGTCATTATTTTAGCTATTATGATGATTTTGCTAAATTTTCGGTTTTATGCAAAAACTTGCCTTCATTAGTTGAAACTTAATCATCTGAAAAAACTAAAAAGGTGAGTGACTCAACGCCTATCCCCCCTGCGTACGCTAATGAAAATACTGTATCTCAATTACAAAACGCAGTAGCCTGCATTTTAAATAAATCAACTTTGCAGTCACCACAACAAACAATTATCAAAATTGTGAAGGAGCATTCTTCTTGGCTATGAGCACAAGGCTGAGGACTCAATAGTAGGCTTTTGCGAGCAATTGCGATTTTAGCAAATTGCCTGATTTCACACCCGACACAAGCTCTGAGGGAAGGATGAAAGCAAACAAAACATAAACACTGTTGATTTTCATCATCCAAATGACTTTAGAAACAATGAAAAATACCTAATTTCAAAAAAGTAGCTTAGGAACAACTTTTCATAAATTTCCCTACCATCCCTAATTTCCCTGCACAACAGTAGAATTTGTTTTTGAAGATATATGAGCTTAGACTGCATTGGCAAATTCATTTGAAAACTTCGTTTTAATTGGGATTTCTTCAGTCTAGAAAATCAAAGATTCACCATAAATTTCTTAATATATTTCTGAGAATAGCTTAATCATCAGACAGAAATATTGCCATCAATTTTATTAAATCTCAAAGTTACAATGAATATAAGATAACTTCTTCGTACTTTTACTATTACCAGGAGAAGTTTCAAATTTGAGTTTTGAAAACATGATCCGGCAATTTTTAAACCAAAAATGACAAGATGATTATCAACCCAGACTTCAATTCAAATTAATTAATATCTGAAAATATTTTTTTTATGAAAATATTGGAATTTGTAGAAATAAAACCCCGATCGAACAAAAATGGAAGACGCCAAACTCGAGTGCCACCCTTGTTTGGAATCAGTGGTTTATATCCAAGTAGTCTTGAGCGAGAATTGAACTTCCGACTTGATAACAATTGTTGAAGATGTCCACAATTTCCATCAAGGAAGTTTGATTCCGGTCCAAAACAACCTGGATGTGCTCTACTGATGATCCTAAACAAGGATGAAACTCGAGTTTGGAGTCTTCCATTTTCATTTGATCGGGACCTTAAGTACTGTACTTTTTTATTTACACAAAAACGTTGGCAAAGTTTTTGCTTCACTGGGTAGCCTACAACAAAATGCAAAACTTGTTGTCAGCAGGCCTATGTGTTTGGAGTTCCAAGGTCTTGTTCCATCAATCTGCAATTTAAAAAAATGAGATGAAAAGTAGTCAGTTTCCAAATTGTTTCTTTAAAAGATATCTTGTCTTACGTAGAATATGAAATCTAGTGGAGGTTAGCAAGGCACATGGGTTAGTTTTTTGCATAATAGAGAAAATGGTTTGGTCTCAGTGTCAGCTACGGTTTCATTAAATATTTGGTTTCAAGCAGACTGATACCAAAAACTTTAAAAATTAGTTTTTGCTGTTTCCTTCCTCATGCTAAGCAGTAAAATAATGATGAAGACTGTTCTGTGAGCATGTTGTAAATTTGATACAAAGCTTCAAGCTAGGAAGCAACAATTGCTTGTAGAGTGACGAGATATAGAATATCGACATGATTATTATTACTAGTAGGCTAGGCTCAAAGCCGACTATAGTGGACCGTGATAAGCTATCAATGATGTAACCGCCTTCCCAGACAGCCACTTAGTCTGGTTCAGATCTGGTTGAAATTTGATCAGATCCGTACCCGATCTGGTAAAGATCTAGACCAGATGAAGTGGCTGTCTGGGTTGTTTAATAAAGAAAAAGATCTTTCAAACGTTAAGTTACCTTTAAAGATACAAGTAGGATACCAACCTTTTCTTCAATTGTAACAGAAGAAACAAATGTCTATAAAGACCGATCATGCGCAACGTGGTTTTGAGATTACTCAAGCAATCAAAGATTTAAATTCTAAATACTTACGGTGTTCGTGTTCGCAACGGTACACCATATGCACATACTTTGTTGTACCACGGCATGGATCTCCAAACACACGGTTACTAGCGTGTATGTAGCAGGAGTTGAGACCGTTGCAATATTCTTGAATAGCAGCAAAAGAGTTTTTAGCCTTACACTTTGTTGTCTTGATAGGATGCCTGGGACATCTGAACAAAGTAAATCTTTATCATATTTAAGCCATTTGAGTCCTTTAAGCGTTTAAAAATGTGAGTTTATCCTTTCAGCGGTCTAGATAGCGGGTATTCTCCAGATAACCCCGAAAGTCACGAACGAGCAGCCAAGCGTTAACATTACCAAATGTACCTTAATATTTTATTGGATTTAATTTTTTATCCTTAATGAGCGTAGACTGTACCGGTATGTCAAAAAGACACAACACTTTTTGCAGTTATCAAACATTCTGTGTGAATAATTTTAATAGCACAAACACATCACAACAACAAATCATTTTGAAAATTAATTCATTTTACCTGATTTACTATACATTATAATACAAAGTGACTAAAGTAGGTAGGTAAACTTTGTTGTGTAAAAAGTGTGTTTGAGTTGTGACATGTGTGTGCCACATGGTATGCATCATTAGCTAAGTAGTGGCGGTAGCATTGCTGATTTAAGTACAAATGGCAAAATAGTATAACAATCATAAAGATCTGACGTGTTCAAACTCTTACGTAGACGTTCCTATCCTTCCATAAAAACCAGATGTCACTCTGATCACCCAGCCAGGAGGACAATTAATATATTGGCTATCCCGTTCGCAGATGGTTGCGATTATTCCTTGGTATGGAGTACGACAGGTGTATCGCATCTCCACGTACTTTGTGGTACCAACACAGGGATCGCCAAACACAGAATTGCTTGCATGCACTGTACAAGTATTCTGACCATTGCAATTTGCTCTGACTTTGTACAGGGACACGTCTGCAGCACAATGGGTTGTCTTTATGGGATTCCTATGACATCTGAAGAATGTAGTTATACATTATTTATTTATTTTTGCTTTATGCTTAGTATTAAGACAACAAATCTATAGGATTAATGACTAAACTAGAACTCTTGTATAGCCTACTACTTTGTTTGGTAGAAACTTTACTATATGCCTCCTCTACACTACACAATATTTTGAGCTGAAAGTGGCTTTTTCTTTGTTTCGTTAACACAAAGCTTCTTTCGGCAACTGCGCCACTGAAAGAAGCTTTATGTTAATGATCATCAAGATCACGATCTTGATTATCAAGATCATTCCCGTCTCTACCTGTTAGTCAATGGTCCTTCGACTCTTCATTCAATGTTAGTGGCTCAGTGCAATGTTAGCAGTTTTAAAATGTCTGCTCTTTGCTTTCAATTTTTTCTAGTAAGCTATGCTATTGTTTTCCTTTGATGGTGTTGGAAGTATTGTTCGGTGAGTGTTTGGTTTTGTACATTGTTTGGTGCAGATTCACTTGTCATAAACTACTAATCTAAATTGTTAATGTTGTAGGTGTTAGTAATGTTCACAATCACAAGCACAGATGGTACAGTGTTGGTAAGGGGAATCGCTGGCCTAGTGCTAAGTGCAATGCCCCTGTAGCCTAGTATCTGGCAGTCAGGTAGGTTTATTTGTGCATGAGATCATAATAAAGTGGTTTAAACCTGTCAGGCAAAACATGGTTAGTTATGGTTTAGGTATAATCACTTTTTTTTTTATCTAGGCATTTAGTGACTCACAATATGTAACCTACCATTTAAGTACATATGCGTGGCTTATAATATGAAATAGTTTTGACCAAGTGTTGTAGTCTTGTGAGAGGTAACGACTTTTTATTGTAGTTGAAATCAAACTAACAGTGCAGATGTTGGGCTAAGGTGGGCATGATTCTCTGATGTACCACAGTGGGACACACGATGATGAAGAAGATCAAACTACCATGAGACAACATAAAAAAAAGTAGGCTACATGACAATGGAAACTTGTATTAAACTCTTAGACTGTTTAAAAAGTAAATTAGACTTACTTACAGTAATTCATTAGACTCTTAACTTAAACCGGATTGTTTTTATTTTCAACAGCTTGTTTAACCAATCTATAAAATAACTTTGTCATTTTGGAAATGCAAGGAATTTTTAAGAGGATAAATAGATTTACAATAAAAACTGATACTTCTACAGTATCTTGTTACATCAAACCAGTCATGTCATATGGAAGTGAAAGTTGGACCTACAGCCATAGGCGTAGCCAGGGGGGCGAAAGGGGTCATGCCCCCCCCAAAATTTTCAAAGATTGGATTCCGAATTTGAGCCCTTTGTTGAAAATATAATAAAATTTGTAGAAATTTATAACGTTTTCCAAGACATCTGGCTATTAACACCCCCAAGGATTTGTTTTAGACACACAGAAAGACACCAATAAGTTTTACAAATCGTAAATCGCGCAAAATTTACGCGATTTAGCCTACGTTTCTTTTAACTAATTTATAGATCAATTTCAGAATGGCTTGCTCGGTTGGGTCTTTGTGTAGTTATTGAGTTTTTGTGTAGCTGAGTTTTTGGTGTTCTCTAATTTTAGCCGCAGTTTTTGCCCGTTTGTGTGTAAAAGCTACTTTTAATAAGTTAATAGCTGTTTTTCTGCTAATAAATTTCATACAAATAATACTCTAAAAGTGTTTCCAGAAAGCGCTATAATCCATTATTTGAGTGTAAATTTGCAAAAATTTTCCGGGAGAGCATGCCCCCGGACCCCCCTAGAATACGCGTGCCTTTGGCACGCTCTAACCCCCACCACTTTTATTGCTTCCCTTGCTCAACCCACCAGAATATGCCACTGCACACCAGGTGGCGATGGCTTAATCAATTGGCGTTCTCATCATTTCATCAAATATTTGGCCTCCCCCAAATTTTTTTTCTGGCTACGCCACTGCCTACAGCAAAGAAATTCACAAAAAATTAATGCTTTTCAACTCTGGTACTACAGAACACTATTAAAAATATCATATAAAAAACACATTACAAACGAAGCAATTAGGAAAAAAATTGGAGTGCAAAATAGAGGGGCAAACGACTTAGCAAAACAAAAGATGAGATTCGCTGGACATATTTTGAGAGGATCGGCAGGACAGCTACATTGGTTATTGAAGGTATGGTAGAAGGAAAGAAGTGCAGTGGAAGAAGGAGACGAAGATGGGGAGATGACGTGATACAGTGGAGTGATTTGTTAAGCATTGGAGAAACAAAAAGAGTAGCGGAAGAACGGGACTTGTGACAGCCAAGCCAAGAAAATGACAGCCAACCTTCGGATCGGAGACGGCACGTGATGATGATGATAAAATAACTTACGTTTTCCTATTCTTCCGTCCGTATACAGCAGATTTCACGTTAATAACTTGACCAGGTGGACAGGTGATGGTGCTTCGATCTCTCTCACATATGATCGCTTTCACACCATTGGGAGAAGCACGACAACCGTATTGCACCTTCACATATTTCGTGGTACCTTTGCAAGGATCTCCAAATACGGAGTTGGAAGCATGAATTTCGCAAGAATTGAGACCGTCACAATTTGCTTGGATGACTGCAAAAGACCCCGTAGCTTCACAATGGGTTGTCCGAATTGGATTCTTGGGACATCTAAAGAAAATATTTGTTTGTTTAACACATTTTTTTATTCATACAAAAAGCTTAAAATATACACTATTAATACACCATAGAGCTGACTCGATATAGACTTTTGCTGCTTCCTGTCCGTTGTGGTATCTAGATTGTTATGGTGATATTTTATTCGTAGTGTTACAATTGTACCGTACTATTCTTGCAACAGACGAAATAAAAGTTTTTCTCTCTCTCAATTGATTAAAATTGAATCAGGTTGCATCAGCCTAGGATTTGTTTTTAAAATTATAAATTATAATTTAACAGAAACTTTATAAACTTTTCTTGCTTTTATCACACATTTCCATTTGCTTACAGTATTTTGGGTGCAAATCTTTTCAATCTCAATCAGTGGCGTAGCCACTGATTGAGATTTGGGGGTTACGGGGGTTTGGGGGTTACAACCCCCCCTTTGGCACGCGTGTGACGTCACGATATTGAGAATGATGCTTTCAGTCTAAAAACAAAAAATTGCCTAATTTTAAACAAAATTGCATTAAAAGAGCGAGTTTTGCCAATACCAAACATTCAAACATCTCAGCCAGGAATTAGCAACAAGAAAACACAGAGACTTAGCGTTTTTTCCGAAAAATGCCGAAGAAAACATGATCTTATCCTTTTGCTATGCTACCGGACGACACCATTTTACAGGAATATTCGTACCCACATTTTTGTTGAAAATGCTCTCAGAATGCACCAAATTCAACGTAAATTTTCAAAATTTTCTGGGGGAGGCCCCCAGACCCCCGCCGTTGGGTGGTCAAAACTCCCCCCTTTCAAAATTCCTGGCTACGCTACTGATCTCAATTGAGTTTCTTGTAACGTAGGCTACTGCAGCTTATCAATCACAGCTGACAATCCGTGATTTCAAGCAGTAGACATTGTGCAGTTAATTGTTGAATGAAAGCAAATCAAACACATACTTCCCCTCCTTTAAAATATAGAAATTACAACTTGCAAATATTTGTTACTCAACCACCAAATAGGTCAATGCAACTATGGCTTGTATATTGCGCTATTTTGATTTCATAGGATTCCATTTACAGTAAAATAAATTCAAAAGTAGAATGTTGATTTTACGTGTCACTGTCTTTGCGTCCATACAAGCCCCCAATAATTTCAATCACTTGACCCCTGGGGCATCGTATTGTTCCTCTGGCTCGTTCGCATATGACTTCATCATACAGGGAAGAAGCGGTTGCTGAAATGACAAACATATTAAAAGTTGAATTAAAACCTGTGGCCCCAAATCTGGTACGAGCATTAACTGAAGTGAAATTGTTTGGTTGGATGTATTTTTTAGAAACGAGTTTTGACGTGTGGATTGCGTGACATTTGCAAGTTAGTAAAGTTTGGAAAAGCCAACATAAACTTGCAATAGGTTTGCCTATGCATTATAACTAACAGTAGCATTTATTAACCGTAATAGTAAAATATTAAATACAACTTTATACACTATCAAGCAATTATTATTTATTATTTTAATTATATTTTTTGGAAACGAAAGTAAGTTACAAATTGTAGTGCAAAATAGAGGGGCAAACGACTTCACGTGGTCGTCCCCGCAAGTACCAACGTCAGGAAACTAAATTTGCTACCACTGTCGCTAAAAAATTAGCCTGTGGTGGTTATACCCTAGTAAACGGTGGTGCCATGAGGCGTGGTGTTAACGATGGTCAAGCAGCACATCTCCACTTTGTCAAGTATCCAGATCTTCGTTTGAAAACCAGTTGGGCCATGGCCTCTCTAGACCTACCTCATCACGGCATAACCGTTTACTCACTGGTGTTGGACGTTATGGTGCAGACAGGTTACGTTGGGACTTGGCAGAGAGTGTTACCTGTGAGTGTGGTGAAACGCAGACGGCAGCACACACAATCAAGAATTGCCCGCTGTACAAACCACCTCTTGGCCTGGAAGGTCTAGCCTTCATTGACGATGACATCAGGCAGTGACTAACCAATGGGTGCCTTGATATATAGTGACAACACGAGAAAAGAAGGTGATTTTTACTTCAGATTAGTTACGAAACGGATGAAAGTTAATATTGAAAGTTATAATTTCAAATAGAACTGAAACCACTTACCGAAAGCCAAACAACAGATCAACCCAATTACTACCAATACCTTCATTGCTATTGACTTTACAGCAACTATTCAGTTTTCTTTAAAGTTTTCTTCTAAAAATATTATATGACGTCAAGTTTACTTGACGCTTAAGCTATTAAGTTTTTAAAAAAATAGTTTTTTAGGCCAAACTAAACGTGTGCTTCAACGATTTTAATATTGTACGAAAGTTGTATGAAGGTGTAGTGCGAGACTATAGCAACCTTTAAAGCAGGGGTTTTCAGCCTTCTTTCACCACGACCCCCGCCCCAGTAGTTAAATTAAATGTACACTAAATTTTTTCAATGCCATTGGAAATGATACTGAAAAATCCATATTTATCATACGATTCTAAATAATCTTTCTTTTTTTCCTTAGCGTGGTTATTGGTTAACTTTAGTCTGCATAAAGCAACGTACAAGAACTTGGTGAAAAATATCGAATGCTTTCCTATTGTTATTGAAGCCTTGCAACGTCTGAAAGCTTGAACAATAGAATAATCTGAGGTCAAACGGTCGATTTTAATCTATTCTGGCAAAAATAATTGAAAACATTGCACAAAATTTTCATGCTTCTGGCGACCCTCCGAAAAACGGCTTGCGACCCTCACAGGGCCACGAACCCCAGGTTGAAAACCCCTGCTTTAAAGTCATTTCGCTTGAATGGTTTGCCGCTTTTGTCAATTTGTATGAAAAGTTAATCTAAAAACATCACACATCATTTATTATGCGTTCGGCACTGGAATGTGCGCGCCATGTTGAGTTCAGTTTTGATGACTACAGTATTTAATTTTATAATGATGTTGAAGTAAGAAAACATGCTAGAGTGAGATGATGCTTCTTTTTAAGTTCGTGCTAGGCTTATATTGCTTTGCGTTTATCCAACTCTGACTCACTCGTGCAGTTATTGAATAGGTGTCACTCCGCGCGAAGCAATATATACTGCCAGCGCAATCACTGATGACGCTGTTTCATTTGGTACCTTTCCAACGGTTTCTATGCTGTTCATGTCTGATTGGCTTGTAAACACATGAAGATTGACTACAAGTAAGTCTGGACAATGTGTTTGGCACGTACAGCGTCACGAACTGAAAACACCGCAATTGATAATTACCTAAAACAGACTCAACAAAGAAACATCCCTTGGTTATTTAAAGCTGTTTCAGCATTTTTGCGGAACTAATTACTTTTTACACGTTGATTATATTTTTAACAAATTTTACATGTCTAGATCAGCTCATGCCAAGCATGACAGGCATAAAGATAGTTACTCTTTCACCAGACTTTGCCAGGTTTGTGACATCTATTTGGCATCCTCACCACAACTTATTATATAACCTACCAATCACAACCAATACAGTCACGATATGTGATACCGATCTAGATGAATTCAAAAGATTTAAACCAGAGCATTAACCAACTTCGCAAGCCACGTTTTCAGCTGAGGTAATTTTTAAGATTGCTTTGCTGTTGAGAAAGTTCTTTATTTAACCTGTGCTTATTACGTCGTACAATTTTTAACGTTTTACAATCAATAAAAGCATTGATTTCCAATTAAATTATATCTTTCATTAAGTGATTCTGATTGGAGAGCTTTGCTTGAATTGCTTTGATAATGCTTACACTCCGAGGAGTTATAGTGATTTAGATTTTGCGACTTTTTTCCGCAATATTTTTTCATTGTTTCAATATGTTCAACCAATCCAGAGCATTGAACTTGAGTAAATCTTTTATAAAATTGAAGTCCGATTTAGGTAGGCTATTTGCCTGGTTGTTGGGGTTGGACGCCACCATTCAATCATGATGTGCGGGTTGTTGACTGAATAGCAGTTAATTGAAGTGGCTGTGTGCAGCTGCGGCACCATACCAGTGGGATATGCAGCCAAACGAACAAGGCTGGGGTTGCTTTTGCTTGGTGTGGGACGGGTGCAAGCCATTGTCTCTAAGTTATGCGCACCAGACACCATAGTGAGGCAAAACAAGATAAAGATGTTTTGTGTAGCAGCTATGGATGGCAATGATGTGTCCGTTATCGAGTCAAGATTTGTGGTATCTTATGATATCCACAAACGATTATGAGATTGTTCTTGGTCACTTTTATATTATGTCGGCTGCATAGCCAAGCGCCGGAAGCCTTGGTACGGTGTTCGTATTTATAATCTGCAGGTGGAGTGTTTTCAACGATAGAGACTGTAAATTTTCTTTAGGAACCAGATGAATGCAGCATTGTGAGCCTTCTAGCACTCAACCAAAGAGCTGATTCTTGCTTTAAACTGTGTTTGATCATTACAGAAGAAAAAAGATTAATGGCAGGAGTGGGATTCGAACCCACACCATCAAGATAACTATTCCTTAATCCTAACCATCTCGAGGCCACTCAAGATGGTTAGGGCTAAGGTCAAAACATTGATTTAATTTACTTTCTAAAGTGCATGAGTCGCATGACTGCAATCAGCTGAATTAAATCTTACCTTCTGATTGGTTAATACACCTCATTTGCTGCAGCGACCTGCAGATTACGAATATGCACACTGTTTCAAAAAGGCGCCGGCTTGACACTGCCGTTTTTGGCAGGACACTTAAAACATATATTACAGTACAGTAGAAGACTTTCGAAGATACTGGCTTAGACTGCACTTACACTAAAATAATTTATTTGAAAACTTTTTCTTAACTGGAACTTTTTCAGTCTGTAAAGCCAAAGACTCACCGTAAACTTCCTGGCATATTCCTGGAAAAATTTACCAGACAGAAATACTGCCATCAATTTTATTAAATCTCAAAGTAGTCATGTGAAGTTTGTAGATCGTTTAAACTTCGATTTTCTTTGCTTTATCTTTCCAATCTTTGATGAGTTAACAAATACGATAATCTCACCTCTAGCAGGTTAACGCTTAAAATTAGGCTACTGTAGTAAAAGTCATTCTATTTGGGGCTTTGACCATTCAAAACATGGAAATCTTCTTCTTCGTCGTATGAGCTGTTCTTCTGGACTGTATGTTTGGGCATGATGTCATCAGCCACTCGACAGTCTCGTCATCCAGGGCTTTCAGTCCAAGCGCTCCATGTGGTGGTTGATGGATTGGGCAGTCATGGACGACATGATCTACTGTCTGGTCTGTGGCGCCACACTCGCATCCCGGTGAGGGAGCCAGGCCCCATTTGCACATGTCTGAACGAAAGCGACCGACGCCGGTTCGTAGGCGGTTAAGCCGGACCCACGCAAGTCTTGCGAGGGACATTCCCGGAGGGTGGGGATCGACGTCGGGTAGGAAATCACGGAGTCGGGAGGTGTTGTTTTGCCACTCCATGTTCCATGTGTAGTTCGTCCAGTGTGCCGCACTTATTCCAAGATCTTCAACGTTGTTCAGAAGCTGTCGTGCGGCGGGCACAAATGGGCGTCTTGATTTCAGTCGCTGCTGTCCTCCAGGTAGGCGCTGGAATGTACTGTGGAGGAGGTGGTCGGGGTCCAGTGCGCGACGAGCAAGGGAAATCATGGCTCCTTTACGGAGAAGCTCAGCAGGTTGGATGCCTGCAAGGATGGGAAGGCAGTCCGTTGGAGTAGGACGCAGGCATCCAGTCACAGTGCGTAGTGCGTCATTGATGGCGGTGTCAATGTGGCGGGTGTGAGAGCTGCGGCACCACACTGGTGCGCAGTACTCAGCGGTAGAATGGACGAGGGCCAAGGTAGCTGTGCGAAAGGTTTTCGCATCAGCTCCCCAGCCGGAACCCGCCAGCCGCCTCAAAAGTGCAACGCGCGCAGATAGTTTTTTGCGCAGTGACTCCAGGTGTCGTCGGTACGTGAGTGACCTGTCCAGGGTTACGCCGAGGTAGGTGGGTTCGGCGCAGTAGGGGAGGTGTTCGTCATCGGTGGTAATGTTGATCTCACGTTTTTCTTCCTTGTTGTTTAGGTGGAAGGCCGCCGACACTGTCTTTGCCTTGCTGAGCTGTAGCTTTCATTTCTGGAGATATGTTGATATAGTTGACATGTTCTGGCTTAGGTTCCTCTCCATTAACTGCCAATCTCCGGCTGGATGCAGGAGAGCCAGATCGTCTGCGTAAGCATACTTCCTGGAGATGGTGTCAGGCAGGTCATAGATGTAAGTGTTAAAGAGGAGGGGAGCCAGGACAGAGCCCTGTGGGACGCCGTTCCTGAGTCGACGTAGTCTACTTCGTCGGCCGCTACCGGTGGAGAGGGTAAAGCTGCGGTTTTGTACAAGTTCCATAATCATATGGACCATGTGCCTGTCAGGAAAGAGACGGAGTAGTTTGCAGGTAAGGCCGCTGTGCCATACAGTGTCGTAGGCAGCCGTGAGATCGACAAACATAGCTCCAGCCTTCTTTTTTGCCGAGAAGCTGTCCTCGATGTCTTGGGTCATCAGAGTGACCTGGTCTACAATTGATCTTCTGTGACGAAAGCCGGCTTGTTCCCGAGGGAGCTGAGGGTCTATTATCGGTTCGACACGGGCGTAGATAAGTCTTTCGAGTATCTTGAAGGGGATACAGAGCAGAGAGATGGGGCGGTAGCTCTTCGGATCCCCTGGGGGCTTCTTCGGCTTTGGGACTGCAACCACTAGGGCTCTTCTCCAGATTCTTGGGATGCGCAGGTGACGCAAGCAGCAGGAAAGGAATTCTTTTAACCAGGACCTCATAGAGGGGGCAGCTTGGAGTATTAGTTCCGGGCATAGGTGGTCAAGGCCCGGGGATTTGCCTGGCTTTAGGTGCTGGAGGGCGGAGGCAAATTCTTCTGGGGTAAACTCACCAGAGATGTTGCCCTCGACAGGTGTTGGGACCTTCCAGAGGTCCGTCATTTCCTTGAGGACGGACTTGTCTGATTCACGGTCTCTCGTTCTGTGCACTCCATTTTTCACAAGTTGTGAGGCGATGGCATTTGCTGAAATGGGACATTGGCGACGAGAGGCACGTGATCTGCCAGTGAGGTTTTCCAACATGGAAATGAATACTTAATAATCGTGGATTTGACTGGAGTTCTGTCGCGTACGCCCAATGTAAGATATGGCGAAAGGCGATGAACTCTGGAGCATTTTGGTGTGTTTACACCAACAGTCGTTCTTTTATAGTTTTTAAATTAATTCTCATAGCACTTTGCATTGTTATGGAATCAAGCTTAGTGTCGGTTTTGATTAAAGATTGAAAAAAAAGGTCACCCATAATTCCACATGCCAACAAGACCATTCTCATTTCATCTTCACTACGTTTTTTAGCATTTATGATCGTCACTTTAATATCATGCTTAAATAATAATTATTCCTGAACCAATAAGTTATCGATTCTTATTTTAAAACCCTACCACTGTCGTTGCTGCGAAAACTTCACTTCATTTTATTTAAAAGCGAAACACTTTAGCCTACATAGTTTTTTTTTGTATTTAGGCTTATTGTGCGTTTATTCTTAATTGCTTGTGTTTTTGATTGTTTTTTTTTGTAAGTTATTGGTTTTAAGGTTCAGTCGTCCCCGCATGGCTTCATGAGCTGGCACATCTCCAGTTTCTTTAGGTATGTGGAGCCAACTGGTTCTTTCAACTAATTCATCTATTTTAATCTGTTAGGTTTGGTGGCCGTGCTTAAATTACTTTCATCTACGTAACCTTTAAATCTGCATCTCATGCACGTTTTAGACTTTTTTGGTTTTGCCAACTTTTCCTTTTATTGGTTTTGTTCCGGTACACTATTTATAACTTTATCATTGCTGTTGTTTTCCAACAAAGAAAAAATAATTGAATTGAATTGATTAAAGTATAGACACAAAAGCAGAACATCTAAAAATGAGCAAGCTCTGATATAAATTACCGCAATCCATGCATTCTATCTAAGACAGGCCCGGATTTAGGGGGGAGCAGAGGATGAAGGTGCCCCGGGCCCCCCGACTTTTAAAGGGCCCCCCTACGTGAAAAAAACAATCTGTTTTTTGTGTTATTTTCTTTTTCTTTCAGCCCTTGAAGTTTCTGCAAAATGCTGGAGTAATGCTCCCGTAGATGTAGAGGTGGATTTTCGCGCCATAGGCCCGAAAAATTGTTTTGCACGGGCCCCACGATCTAAAAGTGCCTCGGGCCCCCCATCAGCTAAATCCGGCCCTGATCTAAGAAACATAACCCCTTCACCACCTGAGTAAAATTCAATTTCTGCCAACGTATTAAGTTATGTATTTTATGTAGCATTGTTTCCTATCGTCAAAAAGTCACGCAAGACTTGATGCACTTTAAATGGCTTCGCCGGTCCTTAGATTACCTTATGTGGGGCTTACTTTGCTTACCTTTTTTTTCTTTGCTATAAGCTAAGCTCATCAAGATGTGTTCCCCTCACGACCATCAGCACTCCCCGCACAGCAAACAATGTCGGCTGATCGTTGACCAACGGTCGCGAACGTCGCGGTCGGCTTTTCGCCGCAAAACAACCATTTGCCAACTAACATTATTTCTTTAACTGGACAAACAATCAGTAAAAAAGGGTACAACATGTTATAATTTGGTGATATAAACCACATAAAACATTTTTTTTACCAAATATATATTGTGTAAAACTTGGTTGTGGACACAATGCTAAGACAATGGTGGGCCAACGTCGCATTTGTCGTCGTGGGCATTCAGTTGAAAACCAACCTCCAGCCACCGATTGTTTATTTTGATATTCCGGGTGAAATAATCTTACATAATGAAAAGTACCCATTACAATTCTGTGAATTAAAGCTTTTATAAATTTTTATTTCAACAAACGTCAATATCATAAATAGGTTGTTAACACAACGTTGAACCAACGAAGAACCAACGTCACGTACGTCACCGTGGGCATTCGGTTGTCAGCCAACCTTTTGAGAATAAATCTCAATTTTGGTGTTTCTGGCAAACGAATTAAGAGATATGGCAAGTATGTATTATAATTCTGTGAAATGAAGAATTTTTAAAGTTCATTTCAACAAAAATTTAATATGACTAATATAGTTGTTGACGCGACGTTGTGCCAATGGTGGATCCCACAGCGCGTTCGTCGCCGTGGGCATTCGGTTGTGAACCAACCTTTCTACAACAAATATCATTTTTCGTATTCACAACAAAATAATTCGAAGTATTGGCCAGTATATGTTACAATTTGATGAAATTAAAGTGAACAAAGGTTTATTCTAACAAAAACGCTATATAAAAAATAGTTTGTTGACGTGACGTTGAGCCAATGGTGGGCCCCACAGCGCGTTCGTCGCCGTGGGCATTCGGTTGTGAACCAACTTTTTTACAACAAATATCATTTTTCGTATTCACAACAAAATAATTCGAAGCATTGGCCAGTATATGTTACAATTTGACGGAATTAAAGTGAACAAAGGTTTATTCTAACAAAAACGCTATATAAAAAATATTTTGTTGAAGCGACGTTGAGCCAATGGTGGGCCCCACAGCGCGTTCGTCGCCGTGGGCATTCGGTTGTGAACCAACCTTTCTACAACAAATATCATTTTTCGTATTCACAACAAAATAATTCGAAGTATTGGCCAGTATATGCTACAATTTGACGAAATTAAAGTGAACAAAGGTTAATTTTAACAAAAACGCTATATAAAAATAGTTTGTTGACGCGACGTTGAGCCAATGGTGGGCCCCACAGCGCGTTCTTCGCCGTGGGCATTCGGTTGTGAGCAAACCTTTTGCCAAAAAATCTTAATTTAATTTTATTTATTTATTTGCAATCAGACTCAAAGTCCATAGAATTCAAAATGCTTAGCCTACGCAATTGAATCAAATAGCTTTCAATCAGAGAAAACACAAGTCTCACGAAACAAAGTGTTACAATCACTCATACAAACAGCCTATATTAAAATGTTGCATGACCAAATGCTGCATAAATTTGATTAAAGAAATTCATCTTTTGATAAACGTTTTTACAGCTTTTCAATAGTTTATAAGTCAGTAAATCGGTTGGATATCGGAAATTTTTGGAAATGAAATATAAGCCGTCGCCAAAAATTCATATAAAAATAATATTTTGTTGAAAATACAACCAAGAAAACTCAAAATGCAAAAATTTTGTCTTGTTTGAGGATAAGGATTTTCATTAGCCTACATCTGCCGTATTTAACGTTTGACTAGAATTAACTACATCAAAATAAAATAATTTAATTTGGACCAAAAAAATGATTTCATCATGTTTTGACAATAACCGCAAATATCCCCCATAAAGTAGCCTACAAATGATCATATGAATGTTTGTGGTGGGCAAAAACTATTTCTCAACCATTCAGACTTTCGAGTGTTCAATACAAATTACTTCCTTTAGACACAAAACTTGTTGTTCTCATCTCGTTTGCTTCGAATTTTCGAAGTATTTCGTTTCGACCTAAAAGTTTCTTTTGAAAAGCAAAGTCCAATTTTTTCACATTCATCCAATGTTTGAAGATGTTGAATCAATGTAAAATGCCTGATTTTGTTCGCCAGTGATTTAACCCAAATAGAATTGTGGTTTAATTAAATCCAAAGTTTGATTGAATTGAATTAAGTTTAACTACTAGATTCACCCGGACAACAGAGCAGAAATTGATTTTCATTGATTCAACGTTCACAGATGTTGATACAAAAGCATGCTTTGCTGGCTGGCAATAAACAGCTTTTTGTTAATTAGGTCATGAATTGGTGTTAATTAGGTCATCCTCTTCTTTTTTCATTTTTTTCCCATGCTGCCCTACTTTCAAATTTATTCACAGTGAGTTGTGACGGCTTGAGGGCTTGTACGAATTACGAAGATAATATTGCGGTGCTTTGGTATGTCAGCAAGGTCCAACCAATGAAATTGCGAAAGATTTTAAGCCTACAAGCTCCAGCCTCGAATAATATCATTAGTCGCCTGGAAAAGCATTGGTGAGTGTATACTAGGTACTGCATATCGCTGTTTTTATTGTTGTTAGCATTTTTGATAAAGCATGAGATGGTTCAATTAGTTCAATGTAGTAGCCTACTATAATTAATTATAATGCAATACCGATACATAATTATTCATAAATTTAGATTTTAGGACACACCTGGGTGTGTACTGTGCAGTGCATTGATTTTTGTGTTAGTTTCGATAATACTAAATAGCTTATCTCCTGTTTTTTCAATGAAGTCAACGTTTTGTAGCAAGCTTGCGCGGTGCGTTTTTTGTAAGGATTCTGAAAGTAACGAAAAGGTTCCAGATGCTTGTTTAATAGATCAATGAAAAGTCAATTCAATACCATTACTTATTTTTAAGTCAGTTTGTTTTAAATGGACACTGGTAAGCAAAGTGATTCCTCCTACATTGATAAAAAAAAGCTCACCCTCAATAATTTGTTTATTTTTTGTCGCCAGTTTTGTGGCTCAGACTACTGTCTTGTATCGCAATTTTGCAATTTTGGTACGATCTAATTGATTAAAAGCAATTAGTTTTAACACAAAATCTAAAAAAACACTAAATTATTTGGTCAAGTTTTTGTTAGGTCATTAAGGTCATTTTCACATTTTAAAGTAAATTGTTTTGAATATTCAGGTCGATGAAAACTTGCTCTATTTGTGAGGAATAGGCTGATGATGATGGATGATGGTGATGATGATGAGGCTACATCAGATTTCGATAATCCTTTTTCACTCCAAGCACAAGCATGGTCAGCTTAAGCATTTACCCCTTTACCTTATGTTTCTTTTTCAACAAACTCTCAGTTTTTAATGAATAATAACTACAGACAAAGCTTCCGTAGTTAATTTAATGCAAGGTTGCATGAAAAAGGTGTTTATTACAGTGACGAAAAATCATAATTTTGTATTTGTAATAGAAGTAATTCGCAAAATCTTTGAAGAAATGATTTCAAAGTTTATTTGTAGCAGGATAATTCTCATTTTCTTTTCCAGACTGTTGTAATCAATGTAATTCTGAGTTTATCCATGGGAGATACTTTCAGAGCTTTTTCAGTGTGATTAGTTCATTGCTTTATGGGAAAAAGTTGCTTGTTAGAGTTAGTTACGTGGCTTCAGCAACCAACCTTTTCCACTAGACATACTGGTTTGGACCAGCTATTGGCAATTTATCCCAATGACATTATTATTTTTAGATGGAGTACGAAAAACCCATAACTTGTCCACAGCAACAAATTGAAATATCCATGCCGCTATTTCAGACTGGCTGAAATACGCAAGAGATGAGGATTGAGAAGTTTGAGAAGAGGAAGACAGGAAATTTGATTTAATTTGCCTCATGCCCTTTTCTAGACCGCTGTTATATTTAGCATGTTCTTTGTTTTTGCTGTGATGGTTAGAAATAAAGACAAACTTAACTGCCATCTGTCCTACTTTTTGCTTGTATGAGTGCCTTTTCTAGCAATGTTGTACCGAGTGGAATGCTAGTATAGTAAGTGATAAGGTTTACTGCGAATTGAGGCCTCGATCCCACGTCTTCGTGGTCATCATTTTCAGCACAGATTAACTCGAAAAAAGTGAGTTAACAACACGCCACCATGTGGTCAAAGTTAAGAAACGTTTTCGGTTTGGTGAGGCCGTAATGTCTAACCCTTGTCAGAGCAAAACGTGAGCGTTTGGTCGTAGATTAGCAAATGATGGCCAACGTTAGGCCCACGAGTAACCAAATCGTTTTCGCCAGAGGGGATGATTGTAAATTGCGTCTTCCACGTCGACCCAACGAAAGCGTTTGGTCGTAGGTTGGCCAACAGTGCACTAACGTTGGTTCTACGATTAAACAACTCTTTTTTGCCACAGTGAGGATAGTTGTAGGCTAAATTGCGTCGTGGATCCCACGTCGAACCAACGAAAGCGTTTGGTCGTCAGGTTGGCCAACAGTGCACCAAAGTTGGGTCTACGATTAGCCAAGCATTTTTTTTGCCATAGTGAGGATGGTTGTAAATTGCGTCATGGATTCCACGTCGAACCGACGAAAGCGTTTGATCGTAGGTGGCAAATGGTCGGGAAAGGGTTGGCCAACAGTGCATCACCGTTGGGTCTACGATTAGCCAAGCCTTTTTTCGCCACAGTGAGGATAGTTGTAAATTGCGTCGTGGATTCCACGTCGAACCGACGAAAGCGTTTGGTCGTCAGGTTGGTCGCAGGTGGCAAATGGTCGGGAAAGGGTTGGCCAACAGTGTGCCACCGGGGGATCGACGTTTAACCAACCGATTTTTGTGACTGACGATTCGCCCAAGGTGGCCCGCTGGCCAAATTTGTTACGCGCCAACGTCGGAAACCAACGGAGGGCCCACGGGACGTTTCCGATGGTCTAATTGTCTTTTTGTACATACTGTACCTTGAAACTATCCTATTGTCGACATAAGCAATAGGATAGTTTCAAGGTACAGTATGTATATTGTTTTTAAAAACTTTTTTGTGCTACCGTGCCCAACTTTTTAACTATTTTCTGTTTATTTGGGTCTCAAGCAAGTCTTAACGTTTGCATTTTGTTGCTCGAATTTTTTTCAAAGCCTTTGCTATGTTGCCATGTATTGTTCTGTCGCAACACAAGTATGTTTCGTAAAGTTCATTAGTTCTTCTTGATTCCATGCTACCTACCCTGTGTATGATTTATTTATATTAACTCTGATATCTCTCAAAAACCTAACAAGTTATGCAGTGCCTTGTGCTTTAAACTAAGAAAAAAAATGCAAAAAAAAAAAAAGTAGACACACTAGACCAAATTTGAAAAATCGAGTCGTATGGTCAAATCATTGGCAAAACATTAGGCCAAATCTGACAGCTCCGCTGGCCATTATTTTAGATATAATAATTATTTTGCTAAATTTTCGAGTTTATGCAAAAACTTGCCTTCATTAGTTGAAACTTAATCATCTGAAAAAATTGAAAAGGGGTGACTCAACACCCATCCCCCCCTGCGTACGCTGCTGGAAATACTGTATCTCAATTGCAAAACGCAGTAGGCTGCAGTTTAAATAAATCAACTTTGCAGTCACCACAACAAACAATTAGCAAAATTGTGAAAGAGGCAGTCTTCGAAATTAGCGTCGGCAATCGGCAATGCTGGCAATGCCGAGGTGAGTGCCGACGCAGATGCATGAATGGGGCATTAGCGTCGGCAATAAAAATGGCGAGGCCACACGAGAACTTCTAAGGTTGGGGTTAGATATTCCCCCAGTCGTTATGCCACAGCCATAGATTTGTTCCTTAGTCAACACCCTGATGGAGCTCTGCGAAAGAGGCGTGTGGATGGGTATCAAAGCACGAAAGCCGCAAAACGTGGACGCTTTATTGCGAACGGCGAAGACAGTGTAGATTTACAGCCAAGCGATGAGCCTTTTGATGTGTCTGATTTCAGTGATGATGTGATAATCTCATCCTCTTATAATTATAGCATCTGATAATTTCGATTCTGACAGCTAGTTCTTTATCAAATATACTTTGTGTTGCTCGCAGTATCCTATAATTGTGCTGAAATTATGTTAGTGTAGGTCTATCGTAGGCTGGCGCAAAATCTCAAAAAAAATTTTTTTTTTCTTTTAAAATTTTTGTCAGTTTGTAATATTGTTCCTTTTGGTAAATGTATCTGCTATACCAAATTTCACAAAAAAATATTAACGTTTGACCCTGGTTCACCTGGTTTGAATTTTTTCAAAATATCGAATTGTCGCTTTTCCCTGAAACTGCTCACCCGCTATCTTCTAACGCACTCTAGCATCTTAATGGACACAATATGAGGCAGTAACACAAACTTGTAGCAAGCAAAGTAGTTTAATTAGCAACTCCATGAACACTGACACGTGTATTACTCTCAAAATATCGAATTCTACCACATTTCAGACATGATTTTCTTTGTGCACCGTTCACTGTAGTAAATATCTACTGTTTTCAGTTTCTTGGATCATTTGACGATGTTTATCGATTTTTACAGGCCAACAAAAATTTTTTTATATAAAGGCAGGGCATGTGAGAGTCATTTTAATGTATTTCGAGGCCCATGATTCTGAAAATGCACTAAGTTTTATCGAATTGGCTCTAGTTTTTGAGTTAGCCAAGATTCCTGCTACCACTTTTGATAACTAAATCTTTAACTACTACAGTATAGGTGGTAGAAATGGTTTTGAGAAAAAAGCTTGACCTTGCTCCAAAACATTACTGAAGGTATTGAGGTTACTCTCAGTCATGCCTGTTTTCCTACTGTTTCAAGCAAATCACCACTTGAAACAAGAGAGGGCAAACAAAAAACAGAAATAGCAACGTCCACGCAATGATTGCCTTGCACACTCCATGTAAACATGATGTTCCAACTTCCTTCGAACATGCTCACCGTACAGAAGTATCAATTTTCATGGTGATTTTGCGGCTTTCTTTATGCCATGGCACTCTGAACTTCTTAGCCTTGAGCCCAGAAACGGGTTTGAGTGCAATGTTTGCATACTTTAGGAGGAACCCAGGACTCATCTTGATCACCCAGCTTCATGTCAAAGTAATAATAAAATGCTTGTTTTTATATAGCGCTGTGTCTATCGCAGAATGCCTTGCTCCTCTGCGTTGCCTCATGCAGTAAAATATATCTGGGTTGTTTGTACAGCATCCTACTTGTCAAAGGCGTATTTTATTAGCCTATATGCCATTTATTAGCCTATAGACCAGAAAAAAACTTCTTGCTGCAAAGACTTGGCCTTAGAAAAGACTTAGAATAAAATTTCATTTGTACAATATCCATTTCAGTAGGCCTACCTTTTCAATATAAAGCTGCATTCATAAACACATGACTCTACTGATTCACAACTGTTTTCATTGAATATTTATGTCTCCCTTACGTTAAACACAATTCATTTCAACCTTTGCTTGCGTTTTTAACTTTTGTGCAATATGAACCAATTGAACTAGACAAGTGCAATTATGACATCATAATGGTAAACAGGGTTGAAAATAAGTAATTTGCTAATTCAAAGCATTTGAGTAACGATTTCAAAAACATTTTCATTGTCGATTATCTCGAAAACTAGAGCCAATTCGAAAAAACTAAGTGCATTTTCGGAATCAGGGGCCCTGAAATACTTTAAAATGACTCTCATCTCTTGTGCCAAAAATTTCTGTTGGTCTATAAAGACTCTATATGTCATAGATTCACTGACTGCGAAAAGGCTGTAAAATCAATTAAAATGACACTAAAAGCATGCACTATTAGTGACTCTCAGACTTGGAGTAGGGTAAAGATGTTCCACGTGGAAGTTAACAGAGGAAGTGACGTCAAAATCACGTGGTCAAATTTTGAGAAATCCCCTCTTCAGATACTGCTAAACCACTTCGAAATTTCCTAATTTTTCAGAAAAATTCAGAATTTGTCCTTGGGTCTTCTTCTTGCTTATGAGGCAGCAATTCAGGTAACATCTCCCAATTGTTGCAACCAGAGCAGTGCCTTCATATCAGGATCTATGAGATTCACATGTTCTTCAGGTCGAAACACTGGACAGTGATTTATGATGTGCTGTGCTGTTTGACAGTCACCACAAATACAGGCTGGTGAGTCACAAAATCCCCAGGTAAACATATTGTGCTTGAAGCGACCAACACCAGTACGGAGGCGATTCAGAGTTACCCATTCTTTTCTTGGCAGGTCTGAGCCAGGTGGTACCGTAGTGTCTGGTGTGACTTGGAACTGGTTGGGCCGTGAGATGGTTTCCCAGCGGTCTCTCCATGACTTCATCAGGTCGAAGTGACCTTCATGAAGCGCCACAATGTGTCGAGAAAAAGGGCGCCTGGAAGGCAGGCGTTGACGTGTGAGCTGTTGTGCGTCAAGGACTACATTGTGGAAGAGATGGCAATCATTGATCTCTGCCTTTAATGCGAGCCGTATGGTAGAATTCTCTCTGCGTAGTTTTGGTGGGGCGATGCCTGAAAGCACTGGTAGTAAGTCTGTAGGAGTTGGACGCAGGCATCCAGTGATTATGCGCATGGTGTCATTAAGGGCGATATCTACTTTTCCTGCGTGTGTGCTGCGGCACCAGACTGGAGAAGCATCTTCGGCAGCACTGTACACAAGCGCTAGGGCACTAGTGCGTAGTGTTGGGGTTTTGGATCCCCAAGTCGACCCAACTAAACATCTGAGAAGGTTGTTTCTTGCTGATGCTTTGGCACGAACTGAGTCACAATGTTTTTTATACGTGAGTTGCCGATCCAAGGTCACTCCCAGATATGTAGGGCAAGGGTCATGTCGGATAAGGGTTCCATCTAGGGGGACTCGTAACTGGCGGCCAGCTTCCTTGTTGTTGAGGTGGAAAGGTGTGATGGTGGTTTTAGCTGTGCTGAGTTTTAGTCCCCAGTCCTTTAGGTATTGTGAGATCAGCTTCATATCCTCGGTGAGGACATCCTCTACCTTAGTCCAATTTTTGTTTGTATATAGTAGAGCCAAATCGTCTGCATAGCTGTACTGTGTGGACTTTGTCTGGGGAATGTCGCTAATATAAATATTAAATAACATGGGTGCTAAGCAAGATCCTTGAGGAACTCCATTCCTTAGACGACGGGGGCGGCTCGATTGTCCATCGCTAGTTTTCAACACAAATGAGCGGTTTGCTATAATGTTAGCGAGAAAGCAAACAAGTTGTTTGTCAGGAATTTTTTTTAGAAGTTTAAGCACTAGGCCTTGGTGCCACACTGTGTCGTAAGCAGCCGTTAAGTCTACTAATATGACACCGGATTTATTTCCCCTCTCGAAACTATCCTCTATGTCATTGGTCAATTTAGTTGTTTGATCGGTTGTACAACGTCCATGGCGGAATCCAGCTTGTTCTGCCGGAAGTTGCGGATCAATGACTGGTTCAAGGCGTGTCATAATGAGCCGCTCAAGAATCTTGTAGGGGACACAGAGGAGAGAAATAGGACGATAGCTTTTGGGGTCGTCCAACGTTTTTTTTGGTTTGGGTAGGGCAATCACGCTGGCCTTCCGCCATATCTTAGGAATTGTGTTACGGTTGAGACAGATTGAATACCCAATACCACTCTAAACCCAATACCACTCTAAACCTCTCCTTGGGTGAACCAGGGTCAAAGGTCAAAACCCAACAAAAATTTTGGGTTTGCAAATATCAGTGAGCAAAATAGAACATTATTCCAAACTGACAAAAATTTTAAAGAACATCAAGGAAAATGAGCCACCCTAGTCTATAGCCTACGTAAATCGAGGCAATCTTTTGGCAGGGAGCTATTAATTTGTTACCGGTACCTGGTTGAGCTATTAACGATATTTTATGATAATTCAACGTCGCTAGATGTCGAATTAATGTAAAACAAACGTAAATTTTTTATTGGGCATTGTTACACAATATAACCCAACTGGAAAATTAAAGCGATTTGTGCGGACTCGAACGTTGAATCAAACCAAACATAACTTACTTCCCCCAGTGAGTTATTTAATGTGAATTACTGTAACAGCATGCCTATAGCGTTGCTCGCTTTATCGCTACTTTTGGTATTATTACATCACAACAAATCAAACAGTGCGGTTGTGATAGACTACTCTATTATATTTTTCGCTTCTCGTTTCACATGTTTTGGTACAATTATTTTTTTCGTAATAAACGTTCACATTGCCGAGGCAAATTCAACTTTTGTCACTCGGCCTCGGCAACGTCTTTGCCAAAATAAAAATATGCTAATTTCGAAGACTGAAGAGGGAGCGTACTTCTTGGCTATGAGCACAAGGCTGAGTACTCAATAGTACAGCAAGCAATTGCGATTTTAGCAAATTGCCTGATTTTACACCCGACACTGCCCTGGTTGAAGGATGAAAACAAACAAAACATGAACACTGTTGATTTTCATCATCCAAATGACTTTAGAAACAATGAAAAATACCTAATTTCAAAAAAGTAGCTTAGGAACAATTTTTCATAAATTTCCCACCACAACTTTGAAAAACGCATGTGTTTTGAGTTTTAGAAACAGAGTCTACAGAACAGTAGAATTTGTTTTTGAAGATATATGGGCTTACACTGCATCGGCAAATTTCGTTTGAAAACTTCATTTTAACTGGGATTTCTTCAGTCTGGAAAATCAAAGGTTCACCAAAAATTTCTTAATATATTCATCTAATCATCAGACAGAAATATTGCCATCAATTTTATTGAATCTCAAAGTTACAATGAATATAAGATAATTTATTTGTATTTTTACTATTACCAGGCTACGTGTTAAATTTAATTTTTTTAAATATGATCCGGTACGTTAAAAAATTAAGGCTGATTTTTAAACCAAAATGACAAGATGATTAAGCTGTCAACCTCAACTTCAATTCAAATTAAATTATCTCTCAAAATATTTTTTTATGAAAATATTTGAATTCGTAGAAATAAAACCCTAATCGAACAAAAACAGAAGAGGCCAAACTCGAGTGTCACCCTTGTTTGGGATCATCAGTGGTTTATATGATTGATTGATTGATTGATTGATTGATTGGTTGATTGATTGAATTCTTATCTTTGGACTGGGAAAGTTGTCGTGAGCAAGAATTGAACTTCCGACTTGATGACAATTGTTGAAGATGTCCACAATTTCCATCAAGTCGGAAATTTGATTCCGGCCCAAGACAACTTGGATATGCATCACTGATGATCTCAAACAAGGATGAAACTCGAGCGTGGAAGACGCCAATACCACTCTAAACCTCTCTTCGCCCCCAGGGTCGGTTGAAAACAAGAGACACTATAAAAAACTACGCCGGGACAGGATATCTAGGCTTCCTGAGGAGGACGGAGCTCACGTCCGCATCTGGAGGTAATGTAATTTTATATGGTTAGGGTTGTCCAATAATTTCTAGTCATTTCTCTGAATATATTTGTTTTACAAATGCTACCGACATAAACTGCCCACTGTCTGCGGTTTCATCGTGGTATGGCGTCTTCCATTTTCGTTTGATCGGGTCCTTAAGTACTGTACTCTTTTATTTACATAAAAACGATGGCGAAGTTTTTTGCTTCACTGGGTAGCCTACAATAAAAGGTAAAACTTGTTGTCTGTAGGACTATGTGTTTGGCATTGCAAGGTGTTGTTCCATCAATCTGCAATTTAGAAAAATGAGATGAAAATTAATCAGTTTCCACATTGTTTCTTCAAAAGTTATCTTGTTTTACATAAACCATCAAATATGGTGGAGGTTAGCTAAGCACATGGGTTAGCTTTTTGCATAACAGAGAAAATGGTTTGATCTCAGTGTCAGCTACAGTTTCGTTAAAAAAATTACCATTATTTAGTTTCAAGTCGACTGATACCAAAAACTTTAAAAATTAGTTTTTATTGTTTCCTTCTTCATGCTAAGCAGTAAAATAATGATGAAGACTGTTCTGCGATCATGTTGTAAATTTGATACAAAGCTTCAAGCTTGGAAGCAACAATTGGTTGTAGAGTGACAAGATATAGAACATCGACATGCTTATTATTAATAGGCAATGTACTTGCTTTCCAAGAAAGCCACTTAGTCTGGTTGAGATCTGGTAGAAATTTTATCTGATCCGTACCCGATCTGGTAAAGATCTAGACCAGACGAAGTGGCTGACTGGGTTGTTTAACAAAGAAAAAGATCTTTCAAACGTTAAGTTACCTTTAAAGATACAAGTAGGATACCAACCTTTTCTTCAATTGTTACAGAAGAAACAAATGTCTATAAAGACTGATCAAACGCAACGTGGTTTTGAGATTACTCAAGCAATCAAAGATTTAAATTCTAAATACTTACGGTGTTCGCGTTCGCAACGGTACACCATCTCTACATACTTTGTTGTACCACGGCATGGGTCTCCGAACTCACGGTTACTAGCGTGTATGTAGCAAGAGTTGAGACCATTGCAATATTCTTGAATAGCAGCAAAAGAATTCTCAGCTTTACATTTTGGTATCCCGATAGGATACCTGGGACATCTGAAAAAAGTAAATCTTTATCAATTTGAGCCATTTGTGTCATTAAGCGTTTAAAAGTGTGAGTTTATCCTTTCAGCGGTCTAGATAGCGGGTGTTCTCCAGATTACCTCGAAAGTGTACGGACGATCAGCCAAGAGTAGGTATCACCAAATGGATCTTAATATTTTTAATGGATTTAATTTTTTATCCTTAGTGAGCGTAGATTGTATGCCAAACAGACACAACACTTTTTGCAGTTGTCAAATATTCTGTGGGAGTAATTTTAACAGCACAAACACATCGCAACAACAAATCATTTTGTAAATTTATTTTACTTGATTTACTGTAGGACTTTATAATACATAGTGACTAAAGGTAGGTAAACTTTGTAGTGTAAAAAAATGTGTTTGAGTTGTGACATGTGCGTGCCACATGGTATGCAATATTAGCTAAGTAGTGACGGTAGCATTGCTGATTTCAGTATAAACGCTAATATAGATCAACAATCATAAAGATCTGACGTATTCAAGATCTTACATAAACGTTCCTATCCTTCCATAAAAACCAGATGTCACTCTGATCATCCAGCCAGGAGGACAATTGACATATTGGCTGTCCCCTTCGCAAATGGTTGCGATTATTCCTTGGTATGGAGTACGACAGGTGTATCGCATCTCCACGTACTTTGTGGTACCAACACAGGGATCGCCAAACACAGAATTGCTTGCATGTACTGTACAAGTATTCTGACCATTGCAATTTGCTCTGACTTTGTACAGGGACACCTCTGCAGCACAGTGGGTTGTCTTTATGGGATTCCTATGACATCTGAAGAATGTAGTTGTACATTATTAATTAATTCTTGCTTTATGCTTAGTTTTAAGACAACAAATCTATAGGATTAATGACTAAACTAGAACTATCGTATACTACTTTGTTTGGTAGAAACTTTACCTTATGCTTCCTCTACACTACACAATATTTTGAGCTGAAAGTGTTTTTTTCATTGTTTCTTTAACACAAAGCTTCTTTCGACAGCTGCGCCACCGAAAGAAGCTTTTGTGTTGATCATCAAGATCACGATCTTGAATATCAAGATCATTCCCATCTCTGCCTGTTAGTCAATAGCCATTCGGCTCTTCATTGAATTTTAGTGGCTCAGTGCAATGTTAGTAGTTTTAAAATGTCTGCTCTTTGCTGTTAGTTTTTTCTAGTAGGCTATTCTTTAGTATGTTGCTCTATGCGCTGTTAGTTTTAACATGCATGTGATTTGCTCTCAGTATCCTCTAGTAGGCTACGCTATTGTTTTCCTTTGATGGTGTTGGAAGCATTGTACGAATGTACGGTCAGTGTTTTTTTCGTAAATTGTTTGGTGCAGATTTACTTGCCGTAAACTACTGATTTAAATTGTTAATGTTGTATGTGTTTGTAATGTTCACAAGAACAAATGGTACAGTGTTGGTAAGTGGAATCGGTAGCCTAGTGCTAATTACTGTGCCCCTGTGGTATCTAGCAGTTAGGTAGGTTTATTTGTGCATGAGCTCATAATAAATTGGTTTAACACTAGAAGCCCTGAAATGTTTCCCTCCCTTTAAGGACAATTGCGGTCATTTTTCACCAGTTGTACGAAACGCGTTTTTTTATTTTTTTATTTTAGTTCAAACATTGATATGAAACAACCAGGCAATAATTTTTTCGTGTTTTCTGGACGGACAAATACAAAGAAAACAATATAAATTAACACTAGAAGCCCTGAAATATTTCCCTGCCTGTAAGGACGATTACGGTCATTTTTTGAACGGTTGTATGAAACGCGTTTTTGTACCGTATTTTCTTTATTTTAGTTCAAACAGTGATATTCGTACAAAGATATACAAAGATGTACAAGATATACAAACAAACATTGTTCGAACATTAGAAATCTTCTTATCACGCACCGGTCATTTTTGACCGGTCAGGGCTTATAGGTAGATGTGTGAAATGCTCTGTTTGCGAAAGTTCTAGTGAAAAATTATTACAGCTACTATAACTCTATCAAAAGTTAGAAAATTTCAAGGAGTATGACCTAGCAAATTGCAAGAACGCCAAAAATATGAAGCGCCAAAACTCAAAACCGGTCAAAAATGACCAGTCAGGGCTTCTAGTGTTAAATCTATCAGGCAAAACATGGATAGTTATGGTTTACCTATAATAACTTTTTTTATCAAGGCATTTAGTGACTCACGATATGTAGCCTACCACTTTAAATACATATGCGTGGCTTATAATATGAAATAGTTTTGACCAAGATTAGTGTTGTAGTCTTGTGAGAGGTAACGACTTTTTATTGTAGTTGTAATCAAACTAACAGTGCAGATGTTGGGCTAAGATGCGCATGATTCTCTGATGTACCACAGTGGGACACGCGATGATGAAGAAAATCAAACTACCATGAGACAATACAAAAAGTAAAAAACTACATGACAATTGAAACGTGTATTAAACTCTTAGACTGTTCAAAAAATAAATTAGATTTAGATTTAAAGTTAGACTTACTTACAGTAATTCATCAGACTCTTAACTTATGTGGTATTTTTTTATCTTTAAGATCTTGTTTAACTAATCTATAAAATAACTTACGTTTTTCTATTCTTCCGTCCGTATACAGCAGATTTCACGTTAATAACTTGACCAGGTGGACAAGTGATGGTGCTTCGATCTCTCTCACATATGATCGCTCTCACTCCATTGGGAGAAGCACGACAAATGTATTGCACTTTCACATACTTCGTGGTACCTTTGCACGGATCGCCAAATACGGAGTTGGAAGCATGAATTTCACAAGAACTGAGACCATCACAATTTGCTTGGATGACTGCAAAAGACCCCGTAGCTTCACAATAGGTTGTCCGAATTGGGTGTTTAGGGCACCTAAAGAAAATATTTGTATACGGTATTTAAAACACATTTTTTCATTTATACAAAAAGCTTAAAGTGCAACTGCACAATCGAATTAACATTGGCTAGAAGCCATTGCCAAGACATCCGGTACCGGTTGAAAAACTCACTTCCTTACAATTGAGGCCCACAGCCAAGAAACCGATCTTTTTTCCACTCTCTCTTGTGCTTCTCTCTCACGCTACCTGGAAGTGACTAACTCGTCAACGCCATCTGGTGACATGACGTCAGTTCAAGGCGAACTTAGTGAAGATCAAACTAGCCGAGATAGGCAAAAGCGATTGTCGCTTCGAGGTCTGTCTCGAACTGACGTCATAATACGGTGTGTTGTGTAATACAATCCGTCCGCCATTGCAGGAACCTGACCAAAAATACAAGCGCGTGGAAAACCATGGATTTGATAATTTTTATTGATAAACATAGGCTTAGCTTTAAAATGTATCGGCGAGGTTGGTATTTATAGATTGAAACATGCTTTTTCAGATAAAGTGCGGTAGTGATGCAAGCCGCGCCGTGCCGCGCCACGTACGCGGCCGCTTTTGACTTTTTCGCCGCGTGCCGCGCCGCGTGGAAGGTTGAAATGACAAAGCCGCGCCGCTTGCCCCGTAAACTTTCAAGAAGTTAAACTTTCGTAAACGTAAACTTTCAACTTTTCAAGAAAATCAGTTATGAAACTTTAAATTTAAATTGGAAACACGGATTAGTTTTTTTCCTTCGGAAACCCTAAGCTGGAAAGATGTGCAAATTGCAAATGGCTTGCAGTTGACAGGGTTTTGGGGCTGGCTTGTGAGGGAAGCTGTACGAATATTTTTGGTTGATAGCCTAGCTGATAAGCTCAGCTCCCAGTTACCAGGCTATAGGCCTAGCGCAACTACCGCATTAGTTACTATAACAGTTAGCCCAGTGAGTTCAAGCTATAAGTTTTACTCTTGTGTGTGTATTCATATAGCCACTAACATTAAAATTGCATTATTGCTTACAAAAAGTGTTCAAAAGTCTTGATACTGGATCCAGGAACATTCTATTTGTCTTAGTTTGTATTATGTCTTAGAACTTAGATGTATTGCTGATCGGTTTATATGAGAATATAGAGAATATGATCTGGTTAGCCTAGTCAATTAGTGCACAACTGTAGGCTACTGGTAGGTTACCAGTTATATGCCATGGGTGCTTTTTGGCACAATTGACTTTCTAAAAAATAACGCGTTAAAATATTTTTTGAAAATTTTGTAATTTGCGGTGCAGTGTCAAAGTTCCAGATAAATTGCGATGCGCGGATACACTAGCGTACGCAGGGGGGGGGGGCCATTGGGCCATGGCCCCCCCCCCCCCTTAAAAATGTTTTAGTAGTTAACAACGTAGATTAAGGCATTTAATATGTTTTGGATTGCACTGTCAGAGCAATTAACAATGTTGTTCTATAGACTAAGCTAATACGAAATACATGGCCCAATCCACCAACCCCACCCCAGGTATGCCAATGTGGCATAGTGTTCTGTAAGCCTATTATTGTGAGAAAAAAATGGATAAAGTCTAAACTAAAACCATACTGGGATATCATGAAGACGTCTGGGATATCAATGGCCAGTGGCGTAGCCAGGGGGGTTTGGGGGTTACAACCTCCCTTTGGCACGCGTGTGACATCACGATATTGAAAATCATGCCTTCAGTCTCTTTATGCTTGGGAATGATGCTTAACATTCAAACATCTCAGCCAGGAATTAGCAACTAGAAAACATAGAGACTTAGCTTTAAAACATAGCTTTATTTCCGAAAAATGCCGAAGAAAACATGATCTTATCCTTTTGCTATGCCACCTGACAGCACCATTTTACAGGAATATTCATACCCACATTTTTGTTGAAAATGCTCTCAAAATGCACCAAATTCAAAGTAATTTTTAAAATTTTCTGGGGGAAGCCCCCCAAACCCCCCGCCGCTGGGTGTCCTCTCAGGCAAAAACACTGTCGGGCTTCGCCCGCCCTTGTCAAACCCCTCCTTTACAAATTTATGGCTATACGCTACTGTCAATGGCCCCCCCCCTTGACAAAATCCTGCGTACGCCCCTGCGCGGATAGATGAGTCAGTTGCGGTGCGGTGTGCGGATAAAAATTTTGGGTTCGCTGCATCTCTAAAGTGCGATAAAGTCATCGTGCAGTGGCGCTTTAATATATACACTATAAATTCACTTTAGAGTTGACTCGATGACTGATATAGACTTTCACTGCTTCTTGTCTGTTGTGAAATCTACTATAGATTGCTATGGTGTTATTTTATTCGTACTGTTTATAATTGTATTGTACTATTCTTGCAACAGACAAAATAAAACTTTTCTTTCTCTCAATCGATTAAAGTTGAATCTAATTGCATCAGCCTAGGATTTTTTTAAATCTATAAATTATAAATCAACAAAAAGTTTTATAAACTTTTCTTGCTTTTATCACACATTTCCATTTGCTTACAGTATTTTGGGTGCAAATCTTTTTAATCTCAATTAAGTTTCTTGCAACGTAGACTACAGTAAGTAGCTTATCAATCACACTTGACAATCCGTGATTTCAAGCAGTAGATATCGTGCAGTTAATTGTTCAATGAAAGCAAATCAAACACATACTTCTCCTCCTTTAAAATATAGAAATTACAACTTGCAAATATTTGTCACTCAACCACCAAATAGGTCAATGCAACTATGGCTTGTATATTGCGCTGTTTGATTTCATGGGATAACGATTCCATTTACAGAAAAATAAATACAATACTGGAACGTTGATTTTACGTGTCACTGTCTTTGCGTCCATACAAGCCGCTAATAATTTCAATGACTCGACCCCTTGGGCATCGTATTGTTCCTCTTGCTCGTTCGCATATGACTTCATCATACAGGGAAGAAGAGCTTGCTTTAACAACAAACATATTAAAGGTTAAATTAAAATCTGTGGCCCCAAACGCGGTACGAATTGAAACTATTTGGCTGGATGTAGTTTTTAAAAACGAAGTTTGACGTGTGAATTGCGTTACATTTGTAAATTAGCGAAGTTTTGCAAAACCAACATAAACTTGCAATAGGTTTGCCCATACATTATAACCAACAGTAGCATTAACCGTATTAGTAAAATATTAAATACTTTCATTATTTTAGTTATATTTTTTGGAAACAAAAGCAAGCACCTTCAAGTGGCCGTTCCCACAAGTACCAACTTTGGGAAACTAAACTTGCTACAATCGTGGCTATAAAATTAAGCTCTGATGGTTATCCTAGTAAACAGTAGTGCCATGAGCAGGGCCTCCTAGAGAAGTCAGCACTGGTCGGGAAACAATACGAAAAATGGGCCCCATAATATTTTTTAGAAAATATACAACTAATTTGTATCTTGCGTTGCATGTTCGTGTTAAGCTGAAATTAGCCTACTTTCCTCAGCATGAAAAGAACTTCGTTCAATGTAAAAATCATCAATACCGTAATAATTAATCACTGGATTACACTTGCAGCAAAAATGCCATTGAGGCAAACTATTTTGTCTAGAAAGCTTTGTAAACACACAATAGGCTTACAGGCAACGAAAATAGTTCAACCAAGCATTTAATTCAGGAGTGTCCAAACTTTTTCCCACGCGAGCCAGATTTGATAATAAGTGTTCGCGGCCAACAGCCACAATAATTTTTCTGAAAACTGCAAGTTGAATTTATATGATTTTTGTGTGTCTGCAGGCCAAAAATAACACATTGTACAACAACAGGCGCGGCCATACAAAAACAGCTCGTGGGCCGGAGCTGGCCCGCGGGCCGGACTTTGGACATCCCTGATTTAATTCAGCCCTTTCTGTACTTTTTGCAATGCAAAGTTGCGGATCACAGCATCAAATGATAAAATTTTGCGACGTCTGAATTGATGCACAACGTGTATAGTTAGGCTTTTCAATCGGTTTTGAGTCATTGGCCTACTGGAGCGCAAACAATTCTTTACAAATTTCAGTAATTGCTAAAACCACGTTCTCAAAGCGCAACCGTTGGAGGTAGCTACCGGAACACAAAAAAAATCATAACAAAACTATTTGGAAAAACTTTTCGAAAGTTGCAATCAATGATTCCTTGTATTGATTATGGGGTGGTTCGTTCTGGTTTGCAGCTGAAGTTTGCTGTGTGGCTTTCTGTCAAAAGTACCAACTCATCCAAAATGTCTTGAAAAATGTCATTGTTGTAGCCTACAAAAAGTACAAATGGTTTAAATTTGTCCCACATGCCCGCAACTGCACAACAGACATACGATGAAATTTTCATGGAAATTCAAACTCATCGACGATATGTTTGAGTTTGTTGATACATTTGTCAATTCCAACAACTGTCGAATTCTTTGCAATGTACGGTAGAATACATTTCTTTCGAATGATTCAGCTAGTTAAGTGGACTTATAAAAGCGTTCTGTCCTCAGGAAAAGAAATTCATTTTCTTTTAAATTTATAATCGCCACTGTAACTTTAGCTTGCGAGCAGTAGCCTACTCTTCTCAGCTCTTACTTAAATTACACCTTCCTTTAATTTCATTAAATTCATCAGTGAATCTTGTGTAGGACCGTAATCCACATAATGCAAAGCAGTCACAAATTTAAATTGCTAGTTGTAGGCTACTTTAGCATTGACTCAGCTTCCGATCAAACTCTTGTTGGTTCCAACTTGATGCATTTAAGAAACGTCTTTAGAGCTTCAATTGCAAAAGGGTAATATAAAGCATTGGGTTTGACTGCACCACGCCTTGATTACCCTCTCGAAGTCAATTTTCTTTGCAAGATGATCGGACAGCTTTTTTTAGATTTTTCAGAATTTTTCCTCTGACTGAGCTATAACTTTAAAGATGCCACAAGCTTACAGATAATCAATTACTCCAAAAATGATAAGACATTTGAACAACGCTGTCTGTAGGCAACATTATGAATTCCAACTAGATTTAAGCAACAACATCCATAAACAAAAAACTCAAATAAAGAAAAAACTCACTACCTTCCAAAATCACATCATGAGAAGCGTGACCAAAAAAAGTCTACTTGACCATACGAAAACAGAAGATCTTTTAACTATGACAAAATTACATCCAATTGCAGCAATAGGCTAATAAAATCAAAAGTTTTAAAACTGTTCGGCCACACTAAAAGATCACAATTCGGAATCAGCAAAGTTTGCACAGAAGGAAAAGTAGAAGGAAAAAGAAAACGTGGTAGACAACCAAAACGATGGCAAGACAACATCCAATCATGAACCGGACTCAATTTGGCGACACTGGGCGAGCTGGCTCAAAATCGCCACTCTTGGAAGCAAATAACTCATGTTGATGCGCAATCTGCTGCAGGCGGAGATGATGACTGATGATGATCCATAAACAAAAAGTATACAGGATTTACTTTCTTTAATCGTGCTTGGACTGATACCTTTAACTTTCCCAGATAACTTATGTTGGATACAACATCCTATGCCTGGCCAACGCAGATTTTGAAGTTAAGGTTCAGTTGTCAAGCAAAAATAGTTTCCGCTTAGCTAAAACAGCACCAGTTTTCAAATTGAAACTATCAATACAATCGAAACCGTTCAGTGATACAGAAATCATTTCAGCTTCAGATTTTATGTCTTGAAGCTGTTCAACATCGCCTGCCTTAACACGAAAATGATTTGTTCTTGATGAGAAGCATCGAGAGTGACATTTACAATGCTTGAGAAATACTTGGAATTACGCACTTCATTTAAGAATTTGTTGATTATTTAGTTGGCACATTTTTACCTTTAGTACTAAAAATGGGCCCCCCTCAAAAGTGCAAAAACAAAAAACTACTCGTTTTTCCTTTACAATGTTTTGCTAGGGAGGAAACTGGCCGACTTCTCTCCCTCTCGGAGCCACTGGCCATGAGGCATGGTGTGAACGATGGTCAAGCAACACGTCTCCACTTCGGTAAGTATTCAGATCTCCGTTTGAAAACCAGTTGGGCCATGGTCTCTCTAGACTTGCCTCATCAAGGCGTAACCGTTTACTTACTGGTGTTGGACGTTATGGTGCAGACAGGTTACGTTGGAGCTTGGCAGAGAGTGCTACCTGTGAGTGCAGTGAAATGCAGACGGCAGCCAACATAGCCAATGATTGCTCGCTGACCGCTGTAAAAACCACCTCATGGCATGGAAGGTCTAGTCTTCATTGACGATGACATCAGGCAGTAGCTAGGGTTCCTTGATAAATAGCGGCAACACGAGAGAAGAAGGTAAATTTTTACTTCAGATTAGTTACGAAATCGATGTAAGTTAATATTGAAAGTTATAATTTCACATAGAAATGAAGCTACTTACCGAAAGCCAAACAACAGATCAACCCAATTAGTACCAATACCTTCATTGCTATTGACTTTACAGCAAGTATTCAGTTTTCTTTAAAGTTTTCTTCTAAAAATATTATATGACATCAAGTTTACTTGAGGCTTAAGCTATTAAGTTTTGAAAAAATTGTATTTTTTAGGCTAAACTAAACGTGTGCTTCAACGATTTTAATATTATGCGTAAGTTGTATGAAAGTGAAGTGCGAGACTACAGCAACCTTTAAAGCAGGGGTTTGCAGCCTTTTTTGCACCGCGACCCCCTCAGAGCAATCAACGTAGCCTCGTGACCCCTCATAAAAATATTCAACAAAACTAGTATTTAAGCAAATTTGATTTATGTCGACATCCAGTTACGTTTATTTTTGCTATTCCAATGTAAACTTGTGAAACCAAAAACGTTTTTTGCGATGTTATCACGGCTTTTATTACATTTCCTCCGATTGTTATTTCCATTTTCTATCAAGTTAGGTTAGATTACAAAAGAAAAAAAATAATGAGAATAATCTACATTTTTGCATTTTCTCCGGTTGAATTTACTGCAATCCTTCTGGATTTATTCAAATCAGTTTCAGGGAAATGGTTGCGTATTTGTAACAATTAAGCTTGTCAATACGTGCACCTGTTGCTGAAAGAATTTT
This sequence comes from Aplidium turbinatum, assembly GCF_918807975.1. Classification (NCBI taxonomy): domain Eukaryota; kingdom Metazoa; phylum Chordata; class Ascidiacea; order Aplousobranchia; family Polyclinidae; genus Aplidium; species Aplidium turbinatum. The sequence continues at coordinate 9,002,970 of NC_137476.1, forward strand.
CAAACAAAATTGCTGACACTAAATTTTTTCAATGCCATTGGAAATGATACTGAGAAATCTACATTTATGTTATCATACGATTCTGAACAATCTTGCTTTTTTTTTCTATAGCGTGGTTATTGGTTAACTTTAGTCTGCATAAAGCAACGCACAAGAACTTGGTGAAAAGTATCGAATGCTTTCCTATTGTTATTGAAGCCTTGCAACGTCTGAAAGCTTAAACGATAGAGTAATCTCAGGTCGAATAATGGTCGATTGCAAAAACACAGGTTTTAATTTTTTCTGGCAAAAAATAATTGAAAACAATTCACTAAATTTTCAGGCTCCTCGCTACCCTCGGAAAAACGGTTCGCGACCCTCCCGGGAGCGCGAACCCCAGGTTGAATACCCCTGCTTTGAAATCATTTCGCTTGAGTGGTTTGCCGCTTTTGTCAATTTGTATGAAAAGTTAATCGAAAACAGGAATTTCATTGTAATTTACTGACAATTAAAAATCATCTAAATATAAATAGGCTAATGCTAAAAACTTCATCACACATCACTTATTATGCGTTCGGCATTTGAATGTGCTTAAGCGCCACGTTGAGGTCAGTTTTGATGACTGCACTATATAATTTTATAATGATGCTGATGTAAGAAAACATGCTAGAGTGAGATGATGCTTCTTTTTAAGTTCGTGCTAGGCTTATCTTGCTTTGCGTTTATCCAACTCTGGCTCACCCGTGCAGTTATTGAATAGGTATCACTCCGCGCGAAGCAATATATACTGCTAGCGCAATCACTGATGATGCTGTTTCATTTGGTGCTATTCCAACGGTTTCTAAGCTGTTCATGTCTGATTGGCTTGTAAACACATGAAGACTGACTACAAGTAAGTTTGGACAATGTGTTTGGCACGTACAGCGTCACGAACTGAAAACACCGCAATTGATAATTACTTAAAACAGACGCAACAAAGAAACATCCCTTGGTTATTTAAAGCTGTTTCAGCATTTTTGCGGAACTAATTACTTTTTACACGTTGATTATATTTTTAACGATTTTTACATGTCTAGATCACCGCATACCAAGCATGACAGGCATAAAGATAGTTACTCTTTTACCAGACTTTGCCAGGCTGTGGCATCTATTTGGCATCTTCACCATAATTTATTATATAACCTACCAATCACAACCAATACAGTCACGATACATGATACCGACCTAGATGAATTCAAAAGATTTATACCAGAGAATCAATCAACTTCGCAAGTCACGTTTTCAGCTGCGGTAATTTTTAAATTTTTTTTGCTGTTGAGAAAGTTCTTTATTTAATCTGTGCTTATTACGTCGTACAATATTTAACGTTTTACAATCAATACAAGCATTCATTTAACTTACAATTAAATTATATCTTTGTTTCGTGATGCTGATTGGAGAGCTTTGCTTGAATTGCTTTGCTGATGCTCACACTCCGAGAGTTGAACCATGTTGATTTAGATTTTGCGGCTTTATTTTCCACAATCCTTTATCATGTTTTCAATTTGTTTAATGAATTCAGAGCATTAAACTTGAGTAAATTTGTTATAGAATTGAAGTCCGATTTAGGTAGGGTACTATAGCCAGTTTGTGGGGTTGGACGCCACCATTCAATCGTGATGTGCGGGTTGTTGACTGAATAGTAGCCTAGTTAATTGAAGTGGTTGTATGCAACTGCGGCACCATACCAGTGCGATGCAGCTAAACCAGGAGTCACCAACCTTTTTTGCATGCGGGTCACTTTGGCACTAAGGAGAGTTGTGGTGGGCCGCACTGATAAAATTTTAGGTAGGTTGACTCTTATACAAGAAAAGAATGCATTACGTACCCAGTATCCAGCATTACATGTTGTTAATACAGTATTTATCTTAGAATACCGCAGCAACAAAATTAGTCGAACAACGCTACTGCCAGGCCAAGCTCTTTTAACAACACTTTTAACTTATTTAGCACTGCCTAATAAACGAGGCCACTTGTTTTGCGCACTTAAAGCGAGGCGAGCGGTTCCATCAGAATATTTATCGCCAAGTAAGAGTGATGTTGTCACTTCGTTTCACAAAAGATATCTTGCAATTAACAGTTTCAGTAAACAAGGAAATGTTTGACACATCGCAATAGAGGCAACAATAGCAAAGGTGGGCACCTGCTACTTTTAAAGTAGCTCGCTACCCGCTACCGCTACTCGGACCAAAGTAGCGCGCGCTACCGCTACTTCTTCCGCTACTTTTGTCTAAAATGACACTAGGAAACACTCTTCAAGTGCCTATTGACGCAAAAATGTCCTTGAAAACGAATGTTATCATTCGTTTACACTGTCATTTTAACGTCGTTATAGACAACACATTCTAAGGGAAATTTATTGTTACGCCTTTTTCAAAAACACGAGCCTTTCAAAATGAGAGTCACTAAGTCCTGCCCGCTTTGGCTTAAGCACACCTTTTCCAACAGAAAAAAGTGTCTCCACCGCAGCACTGGAATGAATGGGGGTGTTGTATTTAATGAACAAATGTTTTAACTCGGTATTCGAAAGGCTCAAGGACTTGCTCCTGTCCGAAAAAAAGGCGTATACATCTACAATTGCTGTTTCCTTCTGCACCGACGTTTCACGGGATGACGCCAACACACAAAAAAATCACCATGTGTTGGTGTCACTCTTCTCGGTATCAACCTGGCTCGAGACTTTGCAACCAAACCGATTATATAGCTTCTTGACCACGCCAGTGTTGCCAAAAAAACGAGTATGTTTTCACTTTAAATTAAAAAGTAGCGGATAGCGGGAGTGCGACTGAAAACAGTAGCGCCCTCCCGTTATCCGCTACTTTGGAAAAAATAGCGCCGCTACTGCAGCCGCTACTCCAACTAAAAAGTAGCGCCGCTACCACTACTTTTACCAAAAAGTAGTTACAAAAGTAGCGCGTTACTGCCCACCTCTGAACAATAGTGACCTGCAAACATATCAGCAAAAAATAGGCTCCAATAACAGGATGAAAAAAAACAGGCACCATGAAACAAACGCTTGTGGAAATCATCGAAAAAACGTTTCTATCGTAACTCATGAACAGTGTTCCATCTAAAAAAGCAATGAGTTGGTTTTTCATCCTGTTTGTGATTGCCTATAAAATCGTCTTTCTTTGAATATTAGACAACTGTCACTTGTGGTGCTGATCAGCATGACAAGAATTAATGTCAATTAACAACATTTTGCAGTACTAAGCTAACTATTTTCATAATATACAACCAGAAAAAGTCTTTAAGTTTATACATAATATTTTGCCAAATTATTGTAAATTGAGTTGGCACACCGACCTATTTTGCCAACAAAAACTTGCATAAAGGAAACACTGCTCGTGAAACACAACAACGGTGAAATGCACACCAGTGTTTACATGACATTTACAAACTAAAATTAAGCAACCCTATGCTCACAGACAATTTCGAAATTCGAAAACATACGTTTTAATCAACCACTGCGACAGTGTGGTTGGACATCGCATTGGAATAACGTTAAGCGACCCTTACCTAGAACTACAATCTGATTGGTCTGTCGGCGGAATCGTATGCAAAGCGAAAATATGCTTCCCGGAAAGTATTTTTTGCCTTCATGCTCTTTAACTCCTCAAGAAAAGTATTTTTGGTTATGCTTATACGCTGATACCTTCCGCGGGCCGCACATAACAGCGTGGCGGCCGCCAGTTGGTGACCCCTGAGCTAAACGAACAAGGCTGGGGTTGCTTTTGCTTGGTGTGGGACGGGTGCAAGCCATTGTCTCTAAGTTATGCGCACCAGACACCATAGTGAGGCAAAACAAGATAAAGATGTTTTGTGTAGTAGCAGCTATGGATGGCAATGATGTGTCCGTTATCGAGTCAACATTTGTGGTATCTTATGATATCCACAAAAGTTTAGGAGATTGTTCTTGGTCGCTTTTATATTATTTCGACAGCATAGCCAAGCGCCCGAAGCCTTGGTACGGTGTTCGTACATATAACACTGGTCAACAAAAAAAAAATTTTTTTTTGCATGGGCTTTGAGAACTGATTTAAGGTAACTTTGGGGTGCTGAATCCGAATCTGACTTCAGATTTATCCTATCACGTCAGGTTTGTGAGATATGATAACAGCAAATTGCTACTTTTGTCAAAAGTGGAAGATTCGGCGTTGCGTTTACCACCAACATATGCAGTGCTATCACGAAAGGTTAGTGTTAGACAGGCCAAAACAGCCTAAATAAGGTTACTGAATAAGCATTGCCATAGGCCTGTTGAAATCTTTGTGGTTTCATGAAAAACATTGACAGGGGTGGGGGTCAGTTATACTTTTAGCCTCCCATTTAGCATGTTACTACTGCATGGTTGATAATGTTGCTTAGAAAACAAATTGGTATCAAGATTATAGTTGGTGGGTGTATTTTAGCTACTATGTTCTACATGGCCTAGATTTCTGGATATAGCATAATGTGTATGTTTAATAAACGCAAAGTCAAATCTTCCACTTTTGACAAAATAAAATAATTTATTTGAAAACTTTCTCTTAACTGGAACTTTTTCAGTCTGTAAAGCCAAAGACTCACCGTAAACTTCTTGGCATATTCCTGGAAAAATTTACCAGACAGAAATAGTGCCATCAATTTTATTGAATCTCAAAGTTACAATGATAATAAAAGTAATTTATTTTGATATAAACAGCATTTATTTATTTTCTATTATTGCGTTTCAATTATGATTTGTCAACATAAGAGCCGAGCACGTTAAAAATATGCTCTGGGTGGCTGACGTCCTGATAAGAACGAAGTTATTATGAAAAGACAGGCGGCAAATATTGGACATAGTTATCACAAGCGTGGAATAAACGTCCAGTAATGATGGGGCGACTGTCAGGTCAAGGGGGTCAAGGCTTCTACGTCTGGAAATTTTTAAAAATTTAGTAACAAGGACTAATAAAGATTTGTAAATTTACTAAGAACAATGAACGACCAATCGTTGTGGAGGATCAGTGCAACTGATAGATCATCTACTTTAAATAGGCAGGGCAGATGATGACGATGTTGAAAAATTAATAAAACTCTTTATTAAGCCAGTAACGATAAATTGATTGTCAACCCCAACTTCAAATGGAATAAATTAACGTATCAAAGTACTTTTCATTTACACAAAAACGATGGCCTTGTTTTTTTCTGTTTCAATGGGTACAATAGAGTGCGAAACTCTATCGTTGTCAGCACGAGTCTGCCATTCTAAGGTCTTGTTCCATTAATCTGCAATTAAGAAAAATTAGATGAAACCCTTTCCATCTAGAGCAGCAGTAGAATACTTTGCCTTGCAAATTAAGGGAGCACTAAAGTCTAAAAGAAATCAACTTTTTTTTCCTTTACGATTTCAGTCAGAAATTTATCATAGATTCAAAATCTGTGTTTGGTTTGTACCTATTCCAACTATTTCAACCTTTAATTTGAGTTTTCTTGAAGGTCCTAGGACTTTTAGTAGGTGAGCTTAAATATCATGTTTTTAAAAATCTTTTGGTCTTATGTACTGTACAAAATTAAGCATTAGGTGGATAAAAAACACTAATGATGTTTTACTATGCTCTTATACTGTATGCACTCATCTGCAATATAATATTACAAGCAGGGGCACTACTGACTCTACCAAACTTAAAATTTTGAACATCATGCAAAACAATGCACTGAGATGTATGGTTAACTGTAAATGCAATACAAAACTTCCCCAAATATAAAGTGTTTGACATACTGAAGATGGATGATATTCATAAACTAGAATTAGGAAGAGTAGTGTTTAAAAGTCATCATAATATATTATCAAAACATTTTGAAAACATGTTCACAAAAACCAAATAAATTCCCAACGACTCAACTAGAAGCGCTAAGAATAAATTTATATACATTCAATCAATAAAAAAATGCATCAAATATGCTGGAGCACACTTGTGGAATAACATCCCAAAGCACATAATAATGTTGTCGTTTTATGTATTCAATAAAGCACATAGAAAGCAGCTTATTTCAAACTATTAAAACCGGCCTTTGGCATTTTTTACTTTCTGAACTCTACGCTGATATTAACTGATGCATTGAAATGCTATTTATTATTATTTATTATTATTGCTTTAGTTTTGTTAATAACTCATTATTTTTTTATTTTTTTTCCGTAGACTAATTCAATTATTTATTGTACACAGAAAAATATCCCATGATGTTGGCACATTGACTTAGATAACCGCATGAGTTTTTTGATGCTTCCATGGTATAGCTTCCATGAGTAAAAGTAGCCTAATATGTTATGTTTTCTACTATTGTAAATTGAAACGAATATGGAGATTTACCGAAAATAAACTTGATTGATTGAAGGTTTTGGTCCTCCAGAAAAATCAAACAAAAAATTAAATCACTTGCGATAATAGTGGATGAAAATCATTTTGGCATCACTGAATGCGTCTAGATTTTAGGATATGGCAACATGAACAGAACATATCGATAACTTGCTCTTATTGCTGATAAATGACTTATTTAATCATGAACATGTTGAAGAGTCAGTTTTATGATTTGTTTGAGATCCTTTTTCAAACGCGATTTACTCAAAATGATATTTTTTGGACAAGAATTTATAACAAATACAAAACTACTGGTCCAAACTGGCTATAAAATTGCAGAGATGTCCAATAGACCTTTATGCCATGGTTCAAAGATATCAACACATTCAACAGTCATCGTTTGCTGACGGTAAATCTTACTGGTTGGTTATTTAAACAAAATAAGCTTGTAATTTCATTCCAATTACTTTTGCGCCTCAGCTGCGTGTGTACTACTGTAATCTATGTCTTTCATTTTTGTATTTCTCTTTTTTGTGTGATTTGAATATGGACATTCTTGTCTGATACAAATAAATAATAATAATATGCAAACTTTAATAGAGCGATTTTGTAATATTTTTGGAAATACACACTTTGTAGAAGAAAATGTTAAGTAAATTTTGCCTTTTTGGGGACCGTTTCTTAAAATTTTTGATTTTTTCAAAATTAAAAATGACAGAAAAAAATCCCCCCATAGGTATGTTGCTATTATAGCCTGCCATCAGCTAAATGAAGTTGATATCATTCTCTCCAGGTCTTGGTTAGTTTTACGGAGTTTCGTGGAGATAGTCAGCAATTTTTTAATCAAATTTATATGCTGTAACTATTTAATACTTTAGCCAATTTTAAAAATAGTAACGTTTTTGGAGAGGTTGTCTCCTGATTTTTTCCGGCAATATATAGTTTGTTGTTGCTTGGATGAAAGTTAGTGGTGTAGCCTATGTGCGCGTTTATTACGAATACTATAAATCCGGTTCTAAATAGTAGGCTAGTGCACTCTTAAGATACCAAATTTTTTCCTAATTGCAGAAGAAAATGCTAATAAAACTGATCAAGCGCAATTTAGCTGTGAGAAGATCAGTCAACCATTTGAAAGCTTATAAAATACTTACGGTGTTCACAGCTGTACACCATCTGCACATACTTTGTGGTACCTTTGCACGGATCTCCAAATACACTGTTACTGGCACGTATGTAGCAAGAAGTGTATCCGTTGCAATGTTCTCGAATAACAGATAGAGATCCTCTAGCCTCGCAACCTGTTGTCCTGATAGGATGCCTGGGACATCTGAACAATATAAATCTTTATTACTTTGAGCCATTTCTGTCGTTTGAATATTAAAGTCTTGCGTTTATTCTTTCATTAGTCTAGACAGCTGGTATTTTTCAGATTATCCTGAAAGACTACAGAAGTCCACAAACGTTAACATCACCAAATGGAACTTAATACCTTTAAAGGCTTTAATGGATTCATTTTATTTTCAATTCTTGATAATATGAATGTAAAAAAGCTACACTTTTGTAGCTTTTAAATATTCTGTGGGAGTAGTTGGAGTTTTCAGCACAAACACACCATAAGCAAATTATTTCGTAAATCCTCCATCACCGGGGTCGACACGTTGTCGTCTGATGGAGGCTTGCGAGGACAAAGAAATCTGTCAGGTAAGTAAGGTGATGGAACACTCACACTTGATTTGACTACATGAGCTGTCAGTCTAAGATTGACCCACCCCGGCATCACGCCAAAGCTTATAGCTTATAATTTCACGAATTAAATTTGTTTACTTTGCAGAACATAGCCTAATAGTTAAATGGCTGGGTTGGTTCACAAAAACAGAAAAGTTTTATGAGTCCACCTAATGGTAAAGGTACAAAATCCTAATGATGTGAAAACAATGATAGAACAATGTATTTCTATAATATCTGATATGTTCAAGCTCTTACATAGATGATCCTTTTCTTCCGTAAAAACCAGATTTTACTCTGATCACCCAGCCAGGAGGACAAGTGATTGCTTGGCTTTCCCGTTCGCAAATGATTGTAGTTATCCCTTGGTATGGAGTGTAACAGTTGTATCGCATCTCCACATACTTTGTGGTACCAACACAGGGGTCGCCAAACACAGAATTACTTGCATAGATTTTACATTTATTTCGATCATTGCAACTTGCTCTGACTTTGTATAGGGAATTATCAGCAGCACATCTGGTTGTCTTGATGGGATTTCTACGACATCTGAAAAATGTACATTATTTATTTCTTTGTGTTTTAGACTGCTAACACTACAGATGACTGAATTGATGTCTAAATTCAAATTGTTGTCTATTTGAATAAACACCTTTGACGGTCACGCAAAAGGTGAAACAGGCTGTAAAGATTACTTTGATAATAGTGATTCAATGTACTTGAATTGACTCTGCTCAGCATCGCGCTTGGCATCTAGCACTCTTGTGTGATATTAATACCATTTTTCGTATTTCGTCATTTAAGTAGAAAAACCTTACTTAGCAGTAAATGTTAGCCAATCTACACACTACTTAGATCAGTAAAAATTGATAAAAATCTGATTATAGTATTTAAAGTTATATTAAACATAATCAAGTTTCCCCGTAAGAAAGATTGCTCATGATGATGACGTTTTGTGGTTGCAATTAAATTATCAGTGTTGGTACTTGGCAAAAGTCGCAATGATTCTCTCATAGCCCATACCAGCACAGTGTGACACACGATACACGATGAAGAAGAAGATTAAACTACCATGAGAATGTAGAAAAATAAATAGGCTACTAACTGGACAAAGAAAACTCCTATTGCTCAACAGTTAGATTAGACTTTGAATTGGAATTAAACATTTTTTTAGATTCCTTAGGCGGGATTTATTTTTCAACATCTTGTTTACTAACTCGTGATATAACTTACGTTCTCTTGTCCCTTCGGCCGTACACTGCAGATTTCACGTTGATGACTTGACCAGGTAGACAACTAATGGTCTTTCGACTTCTCTCACAAATAACCGCTTTCACTCCTTTGGAAGGAGCACGACAATTATATCGCACCAACACATACTTGGTGGTACCTTTGCATGGATCTCCAAATACGGAGTTGGAAGCAGAAATTTTACAAGAATTGAAATCATCACAACTTGCTTGGATGGTTGCAAAAGACCCCTTAGCTTCACAATGGGTTGTCCGGATTGATTTCTTGGGGCAACTGAAGAAAATATTTGTTCATAAAATTCGTTTGTTTATTTTTTCATTCTTGAACTTAATATAGGCCTACACTTTAGACGCAGTTTCTATTATGATTTTAGATTAAAATAAACTACATCTAGTGCATCAGCCAAGGATGTTTTTTTTTAAAAAGTCTATAAATCATTCTACAGAAATCTTTTCAAGCCTTTTTACCTTTAAAAAAGGATTTTCTTTGGTAACGATTCTTGTTGGTGCAAAGGTAATTTATCTCATTTGAATTCTTAGAGTTCAAACTGCAGCTATCGCACAGTTAATTGCTCGATATAGTTGTAAGTTAATCTAACACAAAATTGTTTTAGAAAATATTATACACATTAAAACTTACGCTTTTTTTTCATTCAAATACCAAATGTGTTAATGCACCTAACCTTTGGATATTGAACTTTTTGGTTTGATAAAATGATGATTTAAAAAAAATATTCAAATATAGATGCTACTCTTACGTATTTTTGTTTTTGCGTCCGTAAAAAGCGCTGATAATTTCAATGCCTTGCCCACTTGGACATCGTATAGTTCTTGTGGAGCGTTCACATATCACGACACGAAATACTGAAGTCGAGTTTGCTGAAACAATAAACATAAACTGAAAGATTAAATTAAAGTCTGTGATCTGATGTAGGATGCCCATAAACTCAAGTGAGGCTACTATTTGTTTTTACAAATCTGTTAAAAAAAAGAATTCTAACGCGTTGTTGTGTGAGGTTTTGAGTTTGCATGATTTAATTTTGATAATAATATTTAGAAAACTTTTGTTGGAATTTACCAAATTAACTTCTTTTTAAGTTAATTGTCACACATTAAGATCAACAAAGTTTTCTATATTTTGAGTAAAGAAGGATGTTGCACCGATGGTATAAGCAGCAAGAAAAGGTTTATGTAATCATTCCAAGCTTGTCATTGAAATAATCAAGATAAACGTTAAAAGGGGAACAAACGAGAAATTTTGACGTTAGGTTGCTATTTCCATCTGCTTTGTAAACTAACAGTAGATTTCTCTCGTTATAATGTACAGAAACTAAATTGACCGATTGTGGAAATATACATCCTCGCACAAAAAAAGCTTTTTTGAGAGCTTAATCCTGGCAGTTTTGCATACCTCCTGTACAGGCTTTTAACATCAAATAAGTTAGATGAAAGGAAAGAAATAATAAATTGGATCTGATGATGGTAGTTGTTTCTTGTTCATAAATGGAAGCTCAATTCAGTAGTAGGCTACGTAATTTTTTTTTATAAAATTTGAAATATAGGCTACTGTACAACTGTGCTCAGTCTTGTGAGCTATACCAGCAGCAATTAACTTTCCTTCTTTAGATTGAACTGAATTAATTACGCTCAAAACAGTTATATTTAGATCTTATTATACAAACAATTATGAATTGAAGTGCACGGTAATCATAACTTCAGATTGATTGTGAAATTGATGCGTTATAACCCTAGTTATGACTTATCAAGATTGTAATTGGAATATACTGCTAGCATTTTAAGTCATAATTTAGAACAAATATTAAGCTACTGTACTTACCGAACGTCAAGCAAGAAGCCAGCGCAATCATCAGTACCACGACCTTCATTATTGTTAATGTTACTTTGGTGCAACTATTGACTTTTCTTTAAAGTCTACTTCTAAAAATATATTCTTGATTATTTTTTTTTCTTAAGATAAACTAAATGTGTATTAAGATTCTCATATTGTGGATAAGTTGTTTAATAATCTAGTGCCAGTACCGGATTGAGCCTTCAGTCCTTTCACTTGAAAGATTTGTCCTTTTTGTAAATTTTCATGAAAAATAAACCAAGAAATAACAATTTTAATGTATTTTATTCAAAATCGCTTGTATGTAAATAATATCAAAACCTTCATCATGTATTGAGTGGGTACTTGAGCGTAGGCCTACTTGTATGCTTGAGTATGCTGTAAACGCCGTGTTGCAGTTAATCTTAATAAGTATAGCCTAGTTATCGATACACCCTCAGTAACCACACTACTACCAAAGGCACATCGACTCCCCAACCTGGCCCTTGCTTTCTAAGCTGGCGAACCTCCCCACCCGGATGCATCGCCGGCCGCTCTCCACCGTTTTCAGTACCACATTCGTTTACACTGCCATTTCAACGTCGATATGGAAAAGGTGAAAGTGAAATCTCATTCTTATGCTCCAATGTATTTTTATCAAAAGTCTCTAAAAGCGATCTATTTTGTTCTACTTTAAATTGGAAAGTAGCAGAATTACGACTGAAGCAAATGTAGCGCCTATCCGCTACTGCTACACTGGCAAAAAGTAGCGTCGCTACTGTAGGCGCTATTCTAACAAAGTATAGCGCTATATACTGCCCACCTCTGGTGGTAACCGAATAGATCAAAGGACGACGGGTTAAATTATTCTTTCAGATGTGGTGAAATCAGGCATGGAGAAACCACATAGGCCTTGTAGGCCACCTACCTTATTTTCTGGGTGAGCCTGCCTACCCACTTTCGAAAGCCAAATTTTTTTGAAAAGGTAGCAAAAACGGAAAATCAGAGACGGAGTTCCAAAAATAAAGGTCTTCACTCATTTGATACACACTAGTTTGATTAATTATCTTTGATAGTTCAATGATGAAATCCAATTTTCAAACTTTTCTGTTGAGCCCAATATTGATGGGAAGCACGTGTGGGTGTGGTTGGTGTGATTGGCGGAGCAACTTATCAATCAATACACTGCAATTATTCTCTATGATAGAAATTAAATATGAAAGGAAAGTTGTTACTGGAAAGAAAGCATGAAATTCTGGGTGTTAGCCGAGATTCATTCCAAATACTTATGCAATACCTCGGAGCTATTAAAAGAGAGCAGCGAAATGTAAGGCTTCTCCCCGAGGATGTAGTGATGAGGATCACCTCAATTTACACAGACAAGGCGGGTTCAACGTCGCAACAGTTAACTTCTTTACTAGGGTGAATCTTGCTGATTTGCTACAGGAAAGAAATATAACCATTGTTGGAACTGTTCGAGCTAACAGTAAAGGACTGACAAAGCAGATGACCAAGGATGGAGGAGAAAGATTTTCCAGTAAATTCTTTTACAATTCAACGAACAGCTGCATGCTTGTGAACTATCAGTGCAAACAAAAGAAAAATGCAAATGTCCTTTCCACTATGCATGACAGCCCCAGTATCGATGCAACAGAAAAAAAGAAAACCTCTTTGATCCATTTTGATAGCGAGAACAAAGTAGCAGTTGAAAGGGTTTGACCAAATGGCAAGAAAGTACACCACACGTGCAGCAAGCAAAAGATGGCCTCTTGCAGTTTGGACAAATATACTACATATTGCAGCTTTGAACTCTTGGATTATTTTTAGAAAACGTTCCGACAGCAACATCAGCCGACGTGATTTTATCCTTCAGCTCATTGAGGGATTTAGATAGATTTAGGTAGCCTGTGTTATTTTGTCCACGGAAAGGGCACTTTGCCTTTTGCAGATTTTATTCACATGGTAAATTAAATTCATCAGGCAAATCTCGACAAAGGTCTAAATCTGAAGACGCTTTAGCTTGCTTAGGTATTTTTGTATTATGTCAGTAGGCTATTCGTAAAATCCAAACTGTTGATGTTCTAAATCTAAAAGACCACGTTTGTAAGAGAGAGTGTTTTATAAGAATTATTTAAATACGTAAGAATGAATAAACAATGAACAATTTGCCGTAAAAGTTACTGCTGATCCAATTGGGCATAGTGACTATTTCCTACTTTTATGGGTTATTAATTATTATGGTTTAATTGTGTCGCAGTTCCTGATTTACAATGTTTTCACGAGGATTTTGACAAAATTACTCTTAAGAAAGACAAAAATTTGTCAAAAGCCATAATTTGCCAAATTTGACTTTATTGTCAATTTTGACTTTATTTTGACCTATAAACTTCTTAGAAACAGTCCCCTAGGTGCTAAAACAACTTTATTCTTTGATTCGTGGACAGACAAGGTCTTTAAAAAATTTTGACTTTATTGACTTTCGCGAGCTTTACTTATAACATAATTACTTCCTTTACGACATTTTGGCAAAGGGAAGGCAGGACCAAATTTGTAATCTTTTATGTCCATTGTAGAATTTTAATTGGTAAATATTAAGATTTACTGAATCACTGTTCTAAATAAAGAACATTGATTACTTTGTAGAATACAAAGCTATAATTTAATTCTGAACAAACTTTACATTTTAAACAGGTTGATGTTCTTTCTACTGTCAACAAAGCCAAACTTCCATTTTTTCTACGCTACAAAGTAGGCCTATACCCATTAGTGTTGTAGCCTACGCGCAAAATAAATTGATGCCGTCGGGATTAGCGCGAATTGCAAAGTTAAAGCCGTTATCAGTGGCACTAACAACACGAAAAAGTGATGCTGTGCGTTAACGCTAAGTAGCGCGAACAGATGCACATTTGCGTGTTGTGACTTTTCAGACCACTTAGCGATTTTTCCGGGCACGTTAGAATTTGCTTGGCACGTACGCACTTTTGACATGGAAAAAATAGCTTCTCGCCTTCATGGGAATCAAGTTTAATCTTGATATATAACCACGTGTTTAATTCAGGCCCTTCATTTTTGACCCCCCTTCATACTCTCATCCCCATTACATTTCCTCTCTATTAAAACAGTGCCATTCTCACTAATTTTAGATACCAAAAAAAACTTTTGCAGATTTTGTAGCTTGCATTAATTGAACTTCTGCAACAAAAAGCTCTGTGGAAGCAAGTGACCCTTATGCGTTATGCAGCAAACAAATTAAACTAAGCCAAAGAATTACAACCGCTTGCATTATCTTAATGCAGGGTTACTCAACTAATGTTAACAAAAGTCCAGTTTGACAAGTTGAGTATTTTTAGTGGTTCGGTGAATAAGTTATTTCCCACGCAACCACGAAAGTTAAATTATCTGTACCAAACCACTTTTTTCGGTAAAATGTAACTCGAATTGAAAGTTTTGGGGAGTCTGGGAGTTGAAGCCACTCAGCAATTAGGATAATCACAGAAAAAATTGCTTCCTTTCAGTAGAAATCTGTTTAAAGAAGCCCTGAAACGTGGCAATGAGGTTATTCTTCCAAAAGCTCAAGGTCCACCATTGACACTCAGAAGGTCCGGATTCGGACCGCGGTCCGCCAGTTGAGTAGCCCTGTCCTAATGTTAGGCTACTGATTACTTTAGTAAATTTCGTTGAGTAAAATCTACATTATATCCTTATGAAAACATTGAATGACCCAATGCTGTATGCACTGTCACTACTCTACTAACATAAAAAGGAAGTCTCTCACATAGCTATCTATACATTTCTATTCGATTCAACGACCTTGCTGGTTACGAAATAAATATTTAAGTAAGACGTGAAAAATCATGCCCTTGTACTCGCTGCTCTTACGTCAAAATGTTAGCACTGTTTTGGGTTTTTCCACCATGACACAAAAATATTAGGCTATAACACAACTAAAAATGAAATAACTGCCCTTCCCCCTGCCAGCGCCATTGTATATCCGGGCTGACAATGCTGATGGAAGAGTTTTTTACTTGCTTCCTTGTTTAGGGCTTAGTGTGCAAAACTTGTTTTGTCTTTTCGGGTGTGCGTCTTCAGGTTTCGATTTACCTAAATTGAATTGACGATTTGCAAGTGAAATTTCCGTGAACGCTAATGTGTTGACTCATCCCTCAAAATTGCAGTGATGAATTGTAACCTACTTTGTAACTTCACGAGCCACTGATACAAAATCATATCATCACGTTTCTTTTTTTTTCCTTCCCTCAAAAAGGATATCCTTGTGGTTTCTACGATGAAATCGGAATTTGACTGGTCTCCAGTTAGGCTACTGATTAAATGTTTTCTATCGATCGACAATTTGCTTATTTGAATTGGCAGCATAGCCTGTACAAGTGAACAGTAGATATTGTTCCTTACTACATTACACAAATTCTACCATTTTTAACAAGTAAGCGGCAAACAATAAAAAGATATTGAGGTGATCTGATTGATTGTCCGTATAAGTTTTTTCTCACTGAGAAAGCCCGTACAAAGCCAATTTGTTGAGCGCTTTTGCCTACAAGTTATTCCAACCACTGTGTGTCGCTAAACAGTTAGTTGTTTTTAAATTGCGTGCACAGATCTTGTTTGCAAGTAGTGATTGATTTAATCTTATTCCAAGATTGGGAAAGCTTTTTTGAGAGTTTAATCCTGGCAGTTTCAAACACGTGTAGAGGCGTTGAACATCTGATAATTTACATGAACGAGAAGAAATAATAAATTAGATCTGATTGTGGTAGTTTTCTTGTTCTGAAATGAAAGCTCAATACAGTGCATAATTTTTTTATATAAAATTTTAGATAAGCCTATACTGTACAACTGTGCTCGGTCTTGTAAGCTATTCCAGCAGCAATTACGCTTATAACAGTCATATTCAGGTCTACTTGACTACTTATACAAACAATCATAAATTAAAGTACACGGTAATTATAACTTCAGATTAGTTGTGAAATCGATGCGTTATGACCCCAATTAAGACTTATAAAAGTTGTAATTGAAAAAGAAAAACTTCTTCAATTTTATTGTATGAACCAGGCATCGAAGGCCTCAGATAAATAATTACTAGAGCAAATATTCCTATTATATGTTGCATGGACGATTGTTTCTGTCTTGTCGTTAATATTGTTTCAGATGAGTTTGTCTTTGTCTGCCAGGTGCCCGCTTTCCAAAAGAGAGATGCTCCAGTTTTTGCTTTCGTATTACATGGCCGAGAATTTGTCTGGTTTTCATACTTTTTAACAGAGATCTGGTTTGGTTTACTTGGTGTAAAACTTCTTTATTTGTCCTCTTTGCAAGCCATGAAATACGTTGCATTCTACGGAAGCACCACATTTCAAAAGCATTAATTTTTTCAGCCATTTTTGTTGAGATATTCCAGGTTTCAGAGTTGTAATGAAAAACAGCATAAATATAGCATTTTAAAATTCTTGAGTAGACCTTGTTTTAAAGGAGATATTTTTATTGCAAAAAAATGGTTTCATTTGTTGAAAGCTTGCTTTTGCTTGGGCTGTTCTTATGCTGAGCACTGTTTCGTCTCTTGCATCCCAATTCACCATAGTACCGAGGTATTTGAATTTTTGGACCTGTTTAAGAATTGTTCAATTAACTGATAAATTACAAATAAGAGTTTCGGCTTCTTTTTTCTTTATTGTGACCATTGTTTTTGTTTTCTTTTTATTTAGTTCCATGCCAAATAGCTTGCTTTTCATACACACAATATCTAAGATGTTCTGCAGTTTTATGTCCGAGTCGGCTATCAAAACAGTGCCGTCAGCATATTGCATGTGTTTTCTCCAATACTAATACCTCTTTCATCTTCAATACGTTTTAAAATTATTTCGCTGTATTGTATAATGAGAAAAGGTCGGGTGATAGCACACAACCTTGTCTTACTCCTTTCTTAATGGGCGTGTAGTCACTGCAGTCATCATTAGACCTTAATCAAGCGTAGTAATTTATCAATAAAATGAGTGTCAAAAGACAACGGACTGTTCAATTCTATGTGGGGGAAAAGTATTTTATGCCAATAACAATATTAAATCACATTGTCTGGTGTGCTTGCAAGTAATATCGATCCGAAAGAGTTCAATTTAACAGACTTTGCACTTAAGATGTGCTTCCTGCTCCATGTTCTGTAGCCTGCAGTAGGCTACATTTGCGAAAGTATCTTTTCAATTATGAAACGATTGAAAAGCGCCACACTGAACAGAATTGCTAATGAAACCCTGGATACCTGCTTATACGTCTGTTGAACACAGAATTTAAAGCAGAGATTGACATAATAACCAAAAGCAAAATATCAAAAAAATTTTTTGTTTGCTATTTTGTTGACGTTTTATGTTGATCATGTCTTCCATATCGGTTGTTATTCTTTACTAGCTGAAAATTACTTTTTTGTGTCGCAAACAAGCTGAAGATCACTTTTTTATGTGGCCGTAAATTTTCCTTAAACCTCAGTATGACCCTTCATGATCGCAGTCTTGGACCACCTTGTAGTACTTATTTCATGTGGTGCTAAAACAGTCTACCTGGCCTAATTTTAGGCTAATTGTCTATTACATGCACCGCAGGCTGAGTGATAGGGCATCCAGAAAAACAATTCCATACTGTGACAATTGCAACTGTTGCTTTGTCGTTATAAAAGAGCAAACGATTGGTAGATACGGTATATCCGGGCTGGCAGTGCTGATGGAAGAGTTTTTTTACTTGCTTCCTTGTTTAGGGCTTAGTTTGCAAAACTTGCTTTTGTCTTTTAGCACGACCATCTTCAGGTTTCGATTTACCTAAATTGAATTGACGATTTGCAAGTGAAATTTCCGTGAACGCTAATGTGTTGACTCATCCCTCACTTATTGCAGTGATGAATCGTAATCTACTTTGTAACTTCACGAGCCTCTGATACAAAACCATATCATTGCGCTTCTGCTTTTTTCCTTCCCTCAAGAAGGATATCCTTGTGTAATTGTCGTGAATACAGTGCTGTATTCAAGGGTATACGGCGGTATACGCAGTATACTCTCTGCTTTTTCGAGCAACTAATAGTATACTCTCTGGTTTTCCAAAGAGAGTGCCTATGCTATCCTTACTGATTCCTAATGTATGATGTTCTGCAAGAATTATCCATGTTATCCATTGAACTTCAGTGTCGAAATACAACTTTACCTAGAGCCGAATTTTAATAAAAAGGACAATACGAATTATTGAGAGTTTCAAGGAAAATCCGGGAGAAAAACACAGTTGGCTTTAGGAGCGAAGGATAATTCATGTTATGGTAAAATAAAGATTAGTATTTTGCAAGTTGTGTATTATTTGTCATTTTGGCAAATCTGACAGTATACCCTGTGCTTTTTTTACAAATACAGCACTGCGGTGAAAGTAGTCTTTTTCTCTGACTTGTTGATGAGCTTTGTTTCGCCTTTTCATTTGTCATTGAACTCGGCTACTCACAGGAGGGACCACGTGAAGGTGCTCATGATTTCTATGTTGAAACCGGAATTTGACTGGTCTCCAGTTGGACTGCTCAATGTTTTCTATCTATTGACAATTTGTTTATTTGAATTGGCAGCATAGCTTATAGATACTGTTCCTTCTTACATCACACAAATTCTACCATTTCTAGCAAGTAAGCGACAAAGAATAAAAAGATTTTCAAGTGATCTGGTTGATTGCCCGTATAAGTCTTTTCTTACTGAGTAAGCCCTTTAGGAGCTTTGGAGGTTTTAATTTTGGAGGTTTTGCAAAGCCGACTTGTGGAGCGCTCTTGTCTGAAAGTTAGTTCAACCACTATGTGTCGCTAAACATTTAGTTATCTTTAAATTTCGTGCACAGATCTTGTTTGCAAATAGTGATTGATTTGATCTTTATCCTCGGACTGGAAAAGCTTCTTTGAGGGTTCAATCCTGGCAGTTTCGCATACATGTAGAGCTGGGGAATTCAACCTTTTTTTTTCAGCGCGACGCCCTCAGAACAATCAACGTAGACTCGCTACCCCCCATAGAAATATTCAACAAAACTAGTATTTAAGCAAATTTGATTCATGTGGACATGCAGTTACATTTAGTTTTGCTGTTCCAATGTAAACTTTTGAAACCAGAAACGTCTTTTTGCGATGTTATTACGGCTTTTATTACATTTCCTCCGATTGTTATTTCAATTTTCTATCAAGCTTGGCTAGATGATAAGAGAAAAAATAATGAGAATAATCTACATTTTCCCACTTTCACCGGTTCGATTTATTGCAATCCTTCTGGATTGCAATCTATTCAAATTCAAATTAGTTTCAGTGAGATGGTTGGTGCTGCATTTTTCAACTACTAAGCTTGTCAATGCGTGCACCTGTTGCTGAAAGAACTTTCAAACAAAATAGCCGACACTAAATTTTTTCAATACCATTGGAAACGATACTGAAAAATCTATATTTTGCATAGGATTCCACATAAATTTGCCTTTTTGCCATAGCGTGGTTGCTGGTTAACTTTAGTCTGCACAAAGCAACGTGCAAGAACTTGGTGAAAAATATCGAATACTTTCCTATTGTTAAAGCCTTGCAACGTCTGAAAGCTTAAACAATAGAGTAATCTCAGGTCGAATAATGGTCGATTGCGAAAAAACTCAGTTTTTAATCTTTTCCTGCAAAAAAAGAACTGAAAAAATTACACTGGATTTTCCGGCGTGTCGCGACCCTCCGAAAAACTACTGGCGACCCTTAGGTTGAAAACCCCTGTTGTAAAGTCTTTGAACCACTGACGCAGGCCCGGTCACCGAGATTAGCAGAGTGAAGTTTTCGATATTTGTTGAAGTGTTGTTGCAGCAGGGGAATTATTCCATCCATTAGGTGCCGTTGAACGAAGAGCAGTCCTGAAATGCGTTGCCTAAGCGCACACTCTGAGAGCCGAACTAGCGCCGCTTGAACTTGAGGCCGGCGCGTAACCACTGAGCTAACGAGAACAACAGGATTGCAAACTCTTGAAAAAATCAAAAAACCACAAACACGAAATATTGTGACTCACGCTCATAAATTTAAGGAATAGTCATGTAAAAAGAGAGTTTTTATCTATAGTTGAATTTATTTTAATGGATTGAAACACAGTAAAAAGATTGTTCTTTTTTGTTTTGTTAAATGGCATTTATACTTTGGCCTTTACGTGTATTACACTTGCACACTACATTTAAAATTTGTTTCTGTTAAGGGTCAAGTTTGTTCTCAACAAAAATACTTGGATTGGTCTGTGAACTCTGTATGCTTTTTGGGTGTGTTCGTAGCCAAGAAGCACGCGATCTTTCACAGACGATAGATTTTGAAGAATGCGTAGGACGACGAAAAGAAGGTAGGTAGCCCGACAAACGAAAAATCTCACTTCGACATTTGACAGACAAAAGGAAAGGTTGTTATTCAAACTTGTAAGCTATCCGTGCTTGACGGACGACATAACTGACGATGTATAGTTGCGTAGGCTACTTGTTTTGTGTTTCTTTTTCAGGCAGTTAAAAAACATACAGTGTTTGCTCTGTAGTCCACTGAGTGAAGTTGATTTTATTCGCTCTGAAGCTGAGAGATTGAGCCACTTGTGAATAAGACTTTTATATCATGGCACAAATAAAGATTTTAATAGACTAAAGATTTACTTTCATTAAAAGTAAACACTGGGAACTGTTGGAGGTTTCCTGGTAAACAAGATAGGTGCAAGTCCCCATTGTAAAAGCAATGGGTAGACTGGCAATTAAGAATTCAGAGATATAGAATAGCGCAAAGCAAGGGTTAATGCAGTGGTTCCCAACCTTTTTTTGGCTGTTACCCTAATCTCCACCCTGAAGTGAGCCAATTACCCCCACGATCAATTTTCAAAAACAAAAATGTTTATTGCTATGTATTTCAAAGGGCTAACTATGACAATCAAAATGCAATACAATACTGAATACAAGATAACAATGCGTGGTAAACATTCAATGCGAAGGTCAGGCCTGGACTTCAGGCGCCAGCTTTGTGATCCTGGGCTTTGTGGTAGGCTACTGAGGACAATTCTTGTGTCGCTTTCGACATCCTGGCGATTGCGCTTCTTTGTCTTCCTTCCCAAGACAGTTAAAAATCCTTGTTCACAGCGATACGTTGTTAAAAAAGATGTCAGGATATTTAATGCCCGTGTCGCTAATGTTGGTGCGTCCTGGAGTCTGCTAAACCAGAAGGTTTCTAAGCCTTTCCCATTGAAATCAAGTTTCAACGCTTTGTTAATTCGGAGAGTGATAAATTCTTCTTTGGCCGAAAAGTCGTCATCATCCACCTGGCTGTCATCACATGTGAAGGGCTCAGTGCACCATTGAAAACTAGCCGTGTTCAAATTCGGAAAGTAGTTGTCCATCTTCTTGGCTAGCTGGCCTAAGTGGTCAGCTATGTCCTTCTTCAACGCCGCTGTCAACTCAAGTCCATTGCCTCCGAGATACATGTCAAACGTCTAAAACTGTGCTTCTTCCAACTCGCTTGTTCCACAATTTAACCTTTGCGATAAATGCTGCTCCGGCTACTTTGGTGTCGATCACAGTTACATTCTTGCCTTGAATTAAAAGATTGCCTCTGTTCGATTCACCAAAGATATCAGCCAGGTAGCACAGCTGGGAAATCCACTGTTGGTTAGAGAAGTATTCAGTCAAGTCGGACTTCTTTTCTATCAGAAAAACATGGACAGCCTCACGAAGTTCGACCAGGCGGGTTATCCTTTGCCATGAGACAGCCATCGTACTTCTGTGTGGTACAGTAATACTTCGTATATTTCTCCCATCTTCTTGCACAGTTCCTTGTAAAGACGACTGTTCCATTTCTTCGCTTTTATAAAGTTTACAACCTCCGGTCTCGTTACCCGCCGAAAACAGGCAAATTACCCCCCGGGGGTAATTTACCCCCAGGTTGGGAAACACTGGGTTAAAGGCAAACGAGGTCTACATCCTGCGTGAATGTGTATGGCTCTTGGTTCAATCATCATCATCATCAGTACCTTTTCAGAGCCTTTGATTTAAAAATCACCAAATTCTTTGCTGTGACAATGTTGTCATGCAGTTGGTAAACTAGCATTACGACGTCCGTGCGGTGCGTGGTGCTGCTATTTACACTCTGGCTAGCGTTAAGGTCAATGTCTAGCGGCGATGTTTACACAGAATGAGCTGACTGAAGGCAAGCTTCACAGAACTATCAGTTTTTAGTGTTTTTAAATATCAACCGCCAACCCTTGCTAACAGTTGTAGGCTTACTGGAGCCAGCATCAAATCGTCTTCACTGGTTAGAAAACTGTCTTTCAGTGAACCTACATTTTAAGTCGCAGCTGCAAAGTCAGTGACGGTCTTTCGTTTTTTTTTTGTTTTTTTTTAATTCTTAAACATTTTAGAATGAGAGATAGAAACTTTTTTTTGGGGGGGGGGAGATAGAAACAACTTTATTAGCCATGCGTTTGCCAATGACTGTGTGTTCGTTGATTGTATTGAGTGAATTAATCTGCTGTTTATTTGTTGTTTATGCGGTTTAGCTTTTCTTGTCATGTTGTGTCTGGTAGCATTTTAATTTTATCAAGTAGTCATGGTTTAACAGCAGATGAAATATTTCAGAGTGTCAATTAAAGCTTAGATCAGGATCAGCCAACAGTTAATTATTGCAAAGGCAGTACATCAGCACAGATCTCATGCAAATCGCAAGGACAGAAAAACGTGAAAACTTCGTGTTATGTCTACAATTTTTGACATAAGACAAAAAGCTGAGCCAAAGTGTCGTTTTCATATTCTTTTGTTTAAAACAATTTGCTGTTCTCTTGAGGTTTTGGTTGCAAATTATGGTCTTGAATAAAGAAGTCATTATTTTAGATATGTTTTCACAGGCGTTAAGTTTTGACAAAATATTTAAAGCCTACTGATTTAAATGCTGTTCGATTGACGTTTTTCCAAAAACTATTTCCTGCATCGCTTGTAAGGTAGTTACTATCAAGTAGGCTACCTAAAGTTTGTTGAAAAGACGAAGCTACCTTCGTGTATAAGTTACACACGCAGCAGTAACTCTGTTCGTCACATATCTTCCAGTGTTTACTTGGGAAGATGAACATGACGAGAACAAAAGTTTTTTCAAAGAATTTGTCAGCAACTCTGCTCTGTTTCGTCTTCATTGCGCTGACTCAACTTCAAGTCTCTCATTCGCTTTCGTGTGTACCTTGTAGCGAATACACTTGTCCACCTTTGAATTGTGTTGGGGGAACACATATAGATGCTTGTGGGTAAGTGGCGTTTTTTTGTTTGTTGTATTTACAGTTAAACTCGTTTCATTACCGATCGAAATAAGTCGGATTTAAAAAACGTGCCCATTTGTCATTCAGTTTTATGTCTGACAAATATCTCTCATAGGTGGTCAAGGGCCAAATACAAATATTTGATACATTTTCATTGTTTGATTTGAAAGTTTTGTGTTACTGTTCTAGT
Organism: Aplidium turbinatum; assembly: GCF_918807975.1. Lineage (NCBI taxonomy): Eukaryota > Metazoa > Chordata > Ascidiacea > Aplousobranchia > Polyclinidae > Aplidium > Aplidium turbinatum. The sequence continues at coordinate 9,026,597 of NC_137476.1, forward strand.
CAGTTTAGCAACCGTCTGATTTTTGCCGTTTTTTTTTCGCAATGTTATTGCATAAAATGATATTTTTGCATATAGGTTATAGCGTTGTTTTATTTTATCCGACAAAATACCTACACAAAATACTGTTTGACGAATTCAGCTGAGACATTTCCATGGTTAAGTTCAACCAAAACTTTTGAGTTTGGTTCTTGTTGACAACCAGTCGTTTTTTTCACATTGATTCAACGTCTGCAGACCTTGAATCAATGTAAAAAAGAACTGATTTGCTAAGTGGGTAAGTAACGCTGGAAACTGTCTGCAGATGAACTGCAAATTGCTATGATTTTGTGCGTCGTATTGAGAATAACTTTTAGCATTGCTTTTGAGGTTGGTTTTCTCCTATGGCAGTGAACGTAATCGTTTAAAAGTGATGTATGTGAGTGTTTTGTGGAGAAGTTACGTAATGAGTTCTTTATGTAAAGTCAATATTTGTGACTTCAGTGTTTACCCATGGAGATTGGAGATGGTTCACCTTTTTAAGCAATATTATCATAACCAACGTGATTAATTCAATGGGTTACACTTTTCTTGACAACAACTTTACACTTCGCAGCATAAAACTGATTTAGTTGTGTTGTGGATATCTTTTTCAAGTCAAACTTTTTTCAATTGATCTTTTTTGAAACTAACGTTGCTATCCGAACGCCGACAAGATGATTAATATTTTGATATGTTCAAATACTTAAACAGTTAGCGACAGCAGCGATCAATTTACTATGATAGCTGAGTGCATTGTTTCTAATTTCAAAAATAATATTAAACTTGACTGACAACAAGACTATGACGATAAGAAAAACCTTCAAACTAAGCCACTGAAAGCCCAATTGGACCAAGTAGCCTACCCAGCACGTTCCCGGACGTCCCAGAACAAGTCACTGCAAATGAAATAATATGACATCTATTGTAGTAAGGGAAATAATACTACAGTCGTTGAAGAAGGAGGTTGTTAGGAGCAAAATGGTTGGAACGCCTGGTCAATCTAATCTACAAATAAAGACCCTGAAATGTAAACTTTGCATGTATTGTACAGTGCAGTTCAGCATGAGTTTAGTATTTACATTTTCAGCTCTTTAGTTTTTGATTGAAGAGATAGGCTAGTTGTCTCCCAAAACGCAGCGGTCTCCATAAAACGATAGACTTGTTGTAAATGTATGTAACAAAAATATACAACGTTTTGTTCAAGTTCCCGGCCCTCTTGGAAAAGGTTCCAGGTTATTTAAAGTATCCCGAGTCCGGGATCAAATGTACATCCGTAACATCCTAGACTGATTGACAACGCTACTACTTCAAACTGCTATTCCCACATTTAATCTTCGATTTGATCTCTATTGCTATTAAGAACAGGCGCACCTGTCACGTTGTGCAACGGTTACGGATTCCACAAGATATTTTCTCAGTACGAGCATTAATATTTTAACAACCATTAAACTACAAGTACAATCTCCTTGCTCTCCAAAGTGACAAGTTTTACTGAAGTAAAAGTGATGCTTCCGACAAAACATTAATTAACATTTAACTACAAACAACAGTAAAATATGTGTAGAGTGTAGCCTACAACTTAAAACCTTTTTTATCGTTTTTTCTGATACGTTTTCTAGTTCTTGGGTATGGGCGTTTAATGCTTGTCATGGTTAAAGTATTCAATAGACCAGGGGTTCACAACCTTTTTTACACCGTGGCCCCCTTTGAAAATTTTGAACAATCAATCCCCCCCTATTTTTTCAACATTTTGAAAAAATAAAGAAACATCATTTTAATTAAAAAACTTGTTTATACCGCAACGAATTAAAGACCTTTTCATGGAGATTTGGGCAAAATGTAGCCTACTAGTATTTTTATTAAATTAAATTTATTTATTTATTTCGTTATATAGTGTTGGAGTGGACTTAGAGATGATAAATTAAATAAGTTATTATTTTTCAAATTTTTCCATGGCCCCCTTGAAAAAGGCTCATGGCACACTAGGGGGTCATGGCCCCCAGGTTGGAAACCCCTGCACTAGACCAATGTTTTTTTCAACTTTCTCAGGTGCTGTCCAACATGTGCGAAACAACACCTTGAAACATGTGGTGGGCCGTTTGAAGTTGATGGACTTTGCGACGTAGACTTGACCTGTGTTGTTCGGCCTCCCCATGATGCCACACTGATGGAGAATGAAGTTGGGACTTGCAAACGTAAGATAGGACTAAATAAATTAAAAACCTGAGTTGAAGAATTAATCCCAGTCAGCAAATCAATCGCTTTTTACATCGATTCAACGTCTGCAGACGTTGAATCAATGTAAAAAGCGACTGATTTGCTGACTGGGAAACAGACAAACGAGAGCTGTTGAGAAAAAAAGTTTGCATTGTTTGTAAATTTTATTTAACATTTAGCAAACCAAGTTTGGACAACTTTGTATCGGTTGGCATGACAAAAGTATTTAAACTGTTCATGAAATAAACTTTCACACAAGAAGGCACGTTGGCCACAACACTACACAACTTTAGAATTGACTCAAAATTTCAAGAATTCTACTTAAGTGCCTCAACTCAAGGTATTCAATGGGATAGTTCTTTAACTTAAATCGAACTGGAACAAATTTTCTTTTCGAAGATTGCATTAAGATATTATGAAAGTGACTATATGTATGAGCGTATGACTGTGTGAGTTCGCATTTGAAGATTAAAGCATTATACGTTTACATTCTAATCTACCTGAAGGTTATATGTTAGTTCGTTTCGTATACCCTACCTCTTTTATCTGGGTTCAGTTGTTTACCAGTTACAAAGATGTTTCTGAAGTGTTTTGTGTTTTCAATATATTTCTTTTTAGAGTGATCATTTTCCTGAATTGGACAATCTTTGATAACAAAATTTAAAATCCCGCGTAACCCTCACCATAAAGTTACTATCATGATATGGAATTTAGCTTGTCTGTAATTTTACAGGCATTTTTGTGTCGATGAAAGTTCATCTATCTGCAATAGCTATCACTAGCATGAGCATCAAGACTATATTTGGAAGCAACTTTGCTTCAGTACCTAACGTCGTGCAAGTTCAAATATTTATGACAACACAAAAGAATATTTTTGAAAGCTCTTAAAATAGTTCACATTTAAAAGCTTTAAGTCCTCCTAGTATTTCACCACCGGCTTCATCTGAGATCTGAAATATATTTCTTAGCTGTAGGATACATATCCGTTAAGCAAATAGTTTTATCGATATTCATCTGTCGGTTTTAACAACAGAGTGCCATTTACTGTACAAATCTTTTCTTTGAACCACCACAATAAGTATGATAAATATTTAAAACGTTAACACATTTTGTCGGTGCTTAACTATAGCGCGCTTTGTTTGACACCGGAAACTACCTGATTTCGACTTCAAAAATCAGTTTATTCACTTGTTTGCCTAAGGCTTAAGAGTGGTTTAGGCTGTGTTTATTTTAGATGTCTGACGTCATAAGATGAACGTCCAGGGACAAATCGGCCATTTTGAGATGTATAAATGTGGATTCAGCGCTTTCACATGAAATTTCTGCAATAGCAATTATAATTTATCTCTCCACAAAAGCGACCTTGCTCTGACCAATGCCATCAAGTAAAGCAGAGTTCCCCTTCCAAAAATTATAAATCACTGCATTATGAAGATATTGAAATAAGTAAATGAAGAAGGTGTAAAATGACCTTTTCACTTTCAGTATAATGTAAAGCTATCGATAGTTTGCCACGTTACTGGTTATGTTGTTAACAGTGTCCACAAAATTGAGTCAAAAATGCCATTTCGACTCCGCAAGTGTTGAAGTCCAGCGCCACACCACTGTCAAGTCGCCAAATTTGTGCTTTTTATGTTAATTCAATTTGTGCAGACGTTGAATCAATGTGAAAGTTGACAAATTTGCTCGAGGGGTTGGTTATCAATTCAAAACACGATTTGCTTGTAGCAAGTAGGCTATGGTTGTTCATATATGCTTTTTGAAAAATTTGCGAAAACGATGGTACAACATTCATCTACGTAACACCACATTTCCTTCTCATCTTTTCTCGATTCTTTAAGATTAAATAATCAGCTTTTGTATCAAAATCCAAGTTCATAGGTCACATCCAGTTCAATGTCAATGTTTTAATATTTTTAAGCTACGTATGTTGCCGTTAAATATGTGACGTCCTACAAGCATTTTTTTGAATATGTTTTTTTCACCACTTTATTAAATGTTTCATTTCCATAAAGTTGGTCTTTTCCGATGTCATAACTTCAATCTAGACGAGACTACCACACTTCTCGAATTGAATATTTTCAACTGATTTCTGAAGTGGTTATATTTTGTCATCTACAAGATCTAGCAACGTTTAAATCAGGACTGGCGACGTTGCAGCGATGCAATTCTGCAAGTTTTGTTTGCCAAGATTCAAGCAGATAACAGTCACCTGAATAAGTAACGTTCTGTCAAAGTTAGATTCAAGCTGACATTAATACCCTGACTATAATCCACTAAAATCTCAACCAGCAAAATCTATCGTTTGTTTCAACGTTTGTAGACGTTCTTTTAATCCAATAAAGATGACCTCCATGTTGCTAGTTTGACGGTTTTAAAGCTTTTCGACACCACTAAAGAAATAGCGGTTCACGTTACCAGCAAATAACGGCGATAGCAACGTAAATCTGTATAAATCTTTATGCTGTATCATGACCACAGCTGTCCGGCGTGGCACTTTTTTTATTCGATTTTTGACTCTCCTAAATATTACTCTGTTGGTGGTAGCCTACAGCAAAAGAAAATTTATCAGCAAGTTGTGTTTTTGCATTTGAGCAACAACCGCATGCAGACGCCATAATATTGATATGTTTTTACAAGTTGTTTCAACATGTTTCAAACTCTTGCCATTCCATTTTAGTTCTGCATATGTTATACAAAAAAAAATCGAAATCACCGCAAGCAAACTATTGAATCTAAATTTGAGCTGTCAGAATTTGATGCTGGCAAACCTGCACGTTGATCAGACTTTGAAAGACACACTTTTCCACAACATGTGTTTTATGTTTGGAGAAAACTTTTCAGTACGATTGTACTATCTCACCTGGTTCTTAGCCATGCTTGATTGTCTTTTACGTCACAATCTGACTCATTTCTTGTCAAAGGTGAATTGGACTTTGTTTATCTCACACTGTACAAGTTATGTTAAACTTATTCATTTTAAGATCATCCAGCCGACAATGAAAGAAGCCCTATTGTCTCTGATCACGTACCCTTTTCTCCTCGAGTGTTTGGATAGTTAACCCTTTTTTCTGTACGATGAATATCATTCAGTTACTTTTTGTGTTAGGAAAATCTGATAAGCAAACACTATTTGTGTCATTCATTTGAAAACAGTACATTTGGAATTTCTATCAGACCTTCGCCATGCATTCTTGTTTCTTACGGAGTTTCGTCATTTTACTAGCTTCAGGCACGTAGCCTAAGATAAGTTACTGCTCAAACGAACTGTTCCAGCACTATTGAATCTATTCAAAGGTTTGACTAGGGCACGTTCAAAACTAAATCATTTTAAAATATTTTGAAGCAAGCTTGTTTCAAATACGCACAGCTGTGTCGAAATTTTCCTATTTTCTTTACTGGCAAGTTGATAAATGATAAATGTGATAAAAACAAAGCGACATATTATTTTGTCCTAGTATTATACTCTCAGATATATATTTGAAGACAAGGTTTCAAGCTCAACTGACGTTTTGGAAAAGAAGAAATTGTCCGACCACACAGTGAAGGGTAGTAATTTTGTACTAAAATCATTTCATGCTCCAGGAATGACATTTGAACACTCCAGTTCTTCGAGTTGATACATAAATATTGTGGAAGAGTACAGAACGGCATTGTCCAAAAGCAAATCTGAGTGCAACATTACAGGCTGAGCTTTCACCTGCCTTTGAAGCTTGAACTGTAACCCAAGTGGATAACAGTTTCACTGCTTGAAACATAATAGCAGTGGAGAAAGATTTGCTATTTTTACGTCGCTTTAACGTAGAAAAACGTTTAATTAATGTTAAAAATACAGCGTCTGTTTGATGGGAACCTTGAGTTTAACATACCTAATTTGTTGCCATTGTTTGTACATTTACGCTTTTTGTCGTTTTAGTGATTAAAAGTTCAGTTAGAATGTCTTGCGTTTCAACTGATTGATGGTATGTTTGCCTTGAATTCTCATTACGATGCTTAAAGACGACGATAGGATATTTTGTTCATGTTATTTATTCCTGCTCAGTAATTTTCTCACCAAAGTGTTCCATTGAACTGTTTTCAGTTTCAACAGAACTTGTCAAAAACATATAAACAGTCAGATTTTCCTAAAATATCTTTTTTTTACTTGTGAAATGTATTTTTGCATACTCTTTGCTGCGTGTGCGTGAACAAAGCGGCTTTATACTCTTTGAAAAATGGTTGAAACGAAATTCTTTATCAAAAAAGTCCACTCGAAACAAAATTAAAACAAAAATTGCTAATGATTGTGTCTCTAACATTACCACACTATACTACCTCTCGATTATGGTGTAAAACCAGTGTGTCTTGCTATAGGCTTTGATTGGGTGAAAATATTCAATCAGCAAATAAATTCTTTTCACATTGGTTCAGTCTGCAAACGTTGAATCAATGTAAAAAGGACTGATTTGCTGGCCATCCAAACAGTCTTTTTAAAGGGTTTATGCGAAGTTCCTAAGAAAGAAAATTTGATTTCAGGAACAGCCTTACTTATTATGTGCGTACCCTATTGACAATACCCAAACAGAAAAAATCCGTCATTTTTACATGGATGCAAACATTCCAGACGTTGAATCAATGTAAAAATGGCCAATTTTGTTGTCTGGGGGGACCACAGCCGTCTGTTTGTACGTAAAGTTTTAAAAAACATTCAGAAGTTTACAAACGTGTAAATGGTTGTTATTCCGCGATGAAAGAAGAAAATAGCTTGAGGAAACCTGTTGGTGCCTTACCACGATTCCTGCTAGGATAAACAAACTTATGAAAGCGTCAAATTGGTGTTCATAATGGTGCATTTTGTGAAAGTGGCTATTGTTTGTGACTTACCTGGATGAATGAAACGAGCTGTGAAAGTCATGCGTCAAGCCATTATTTTGACAATTTATGAAATTACTTTGTCTGTCATTTTCAAGTCAGCTTAAACTGAAAACTTTTAACTGAAATCCGTAGACTGTAGTGTAGAGTGTAAACTGTTACGTGCAATCCTGGGGTTAAATTCGTTATTCATATAACCGTTTCGCAAACTTACCGCTTTCCAATTGGAAACATATCACAACCACAAGACACTTGAGTAGTTCTGCATCAATACTGTTTTAGTCAGTCAAAAAAACAAATTATTTCATATACGATGTTTTTTATTATACATTTTGTAGGGGCGTTAGAAGCCTCGCATTCCCCTCCTGTACCCTCTCATATACCCTTGTTTCTTTGAAGTATCAGTGATTTATTTCACCTGACATTCTGACATGTGTATTTGCTTTAATTTCAGCTACTGATTCATTGGCGTCTTCGGATGTATGTCGCGAGACGTATTTTTTTGGTTGCAACTTGGTACACGGAAAGTGCACCTGTGGCACGGAATCCGCATGTACAAATCCTTTCCGATTCAAATCACCTGTGCAATGCTATCTGTACAAAGAATCTTTGTCAAGTGAGTGATAGCTACAAAGTTTCGCCTCTTCAAAAGCAACACTTGAATGCGTTCAAATTTAATTATAGAAACTCTTCATTTTGTGTTGTATAATATATATCATCAACAGACATAAGTGAGCAACAACACAGCATTTATCCTTATAAAGACAAAAATAAAAAAAGCAAACTTTCATAATACGTGTTTTGGATGAACATAAAAGTATTACCTACAATATGTAATATTGCTGCTGAAAAGAAAATGTCGAATCGTTTTAAACCAAAAATGTAAGTCGGTGGGGCCATAGTATGTCCACCGAAGTTATTCGAAGCGGCTTATCCCATATTCTCCGCCAAATGCCTGGTGTCACCTATTATTCCACTTTTACCTTTTAATGGTTTAGTCACACTAGTAGGGTACAAATGAAGCCATAACAGAGTATAATTATTACAAAGCAGAAAGCAGTTTTACCAGACAGTACTTTTGTTTGCGATGTTTTTGAAATTATTAACGCATAATTTCACATGCTCATTCTAGTCAGTTCTATTTGTAAAGAAATGTGATCTGCTGATCCAACCGTAAAAGCCCACACATTTTCACCAGGTAGGGACTCAAAGAGTTTACTGTTCACCTGCTGTTTACTCTGTTGAACTGCTAAAAGTATATCCAGCTATTGTTTGCGTTTGCTTCATGAAAACCCACACAGCCCTCATCTGTTGTCAAGTGTAAAAAGGATTGATTTTCTGGCTGAGATGTACTGTCCTTTGCTTATTCACACCAACACAATAAAGCATATTTTTTGGATCAGTGTATTTCTCCAGGCAAGGCCTGACTTTGCAAACAGCCCTGGCTTTGCAAACAAACAATAAAGTTTATTTTTGACGCTTTTTGACAATTGTTGTTTGCCAGCATCATAATCATTTCATGTTTCACCTTTATTTTGACATACAAGACTACAAAGTCATTTGAAATTAGATCTTTTTCTGCTTTACTGTAAAATGATAAATATTGTGATTTTCAATACAGGGCTCATGAAGCACTCACTTTTTGATGGAACATTCTGAAATATTTATGTTACGTTTCTAATAGCCATATTGTGGAAGTTTCTTTTTAATTTTCTTTACAGTGTTATTGTTTCTTTTTTAGCCGCAAATAAATTTGATTATGTTCCCATAGCAATCATGTATCAGCCTACTATACCTGCATCAACGTTTTTAAAGGAATCTTTACGTCGACATCATATCTGTAACGTTTTGACAATTTTAAATGAAAGAATCTAGTAATAATTCAAAATTACAATATTTAGTCGACCTGACAAATGCTCTGAAATGTAAAACAATATGCATTAATGATTATGCAGCTGCTGTGAACGTGGTAGGCTATTAGCAACCACACGCACAAAGGCGAACTTCAAAAAGCTTTGAAGAGTTGGTAAGCTAAGGTCTTTGTTGCCACAGCCTCGAAAGAGCTTTGCTTCATTGCACATGGTTCTGTATATGGCTTTTTTGACATGCTCATTGCTCAGGTGAATGGCACTTTGTCATAACGGATCCACTACTGCTACGTGTTTTTAACTTGCAACAAACCAATTGGTTGAATTCAATTTTTGAATAAATCGGTTTGGTGCATAATTATGACGAACAGTTTCATTTCACATTATTTTACCTTAGTTTGCTCAACACGAAAGATTCGGTTTGGTAAGTTAAAATGGTGTCATGACAGTACACATTAGTGACAGTACATTTCGTTGACAACACGTTGTTGACGTTGAATCAATGCAAAATGACGGATTTTGCTGTCTGTAGTTTCACAGAAAGATTTGTTGGTATTGACTTGGTTATGCGAATGAAACTGCGTCTGGAATTCTGTCATTGATTAACTTAAAGACATTTCAAATATTCAAACCAACACCTCGCCTTTTAGACCACAAAAACGTAATGGAAGCTTATATAATCTTGTAACACATGAAGCTTTCACCTTGCGCACAATTACCAGCGTCTCATATTACCACTTACGTTTCTTTACGATAAAAGAGCATTGGTTAAATAATGATTTGAGGCTAATGGTAATTGCTAGAGGCCTGATTGAAACGTTTTGTCGATTTCTCTCTGGGTTTGTTACTAGCCGACTGCCTAGGCATGGACTGGACCGGCATATTGTCATAGTGGTTTCTGGTTAGTCTTCGGTTCTGGTGCTTGTAGGTCTGAGTTCGATTCCAGGTCGGGTCATGATAGAACTTTTAAATCTGGTACTTTTGTGCTCTTTCTTTCTCTTAGCATTCACGATAAATTGGGGTAGTAGGCCTATTGTAATGTGTTCCGATGCTAAATATCTCACGATTGAAAAAACATCATTCCCGAAAAAATCTCAGCAGTTATGAAGTGACAATGAGTAAATCACATTATTGTTAAGTTGGTAGACTAGTTAGCTGATTAATTGGTTGGATTATCTGTTAGATTAGAATTAGATGTTCTCTTGCGAGTGTTCGACCGCTATTCTGCCTTAGCCATGCGATATGCTAGACAGCAAAGTTGTGAAAAACAGAACTTTTACATATCTCGGCTTCCCAGACAGCAAAGTTTTGCTGCTTGGGAAATTCAAACGTGGCGAACTTTGAAAAGATCTTTTGTCGTAAAAATGTATTTTTTGTGTTTTCTTCGAAACCTTTTGCAATAACTTTTTTTGATTTCTTAACGGACATAGTGGCATCGGGCGTCTTGAACCTGCGACAAAGGAATAGGTCTTGTTCGCTCACTTTAAAGTGCCTCTGACAGAAAAATAAATTTGCGAAATTTACCTAAGATATCAAAAAGGTGACACTAACAAACTTCCCTGACCAGAAAATTGTAAAAAATATCAACAGGCTACTAAGTTACACGCTTGCAAACTTTCGTTGACATCGGCGAATCTGACACTCATTCTATTGCGAAAATAAAAACGGCAACATCGCTGTGACGTCACCGTAAGCTGGAAGGATACAATCTGTGGTGACTGGTGACTTGGTTAGGTATAGTACGGCTACTGCAAAACGTGAATGTGTTGGGCTCTGTTGGTCTAAAGCATGTGCAAATTAAGAATTACCGAAATAGAAAAGTGAACTTACTATTACTACCAGGTTTTGATCAAATAGGTTGAGTTTATTTTTATCAAACAGCATCTCAATTCAATTGAAATTGCAGTTTCATAGGGCTACAATTTTGATACTTTTTTATTTGTCCTAATCTGGCTATAGCCATTTGCAGTGTAACAACAGTATCTCACAAACAGTAGGCTACCTTTAATTTATGGTTGAGGCAATGCTTAAAAATTGCTGTTCATGTGTATTGTTGTATTTAAAAATATCTATCCCAAATTTCCTTGCCAACTGAAAGTATTAAATGCAATAATTCTCATTGTTCAGATGCTTCTCCTGTTGCCTCAATAGACTCTTTCTATAATATTATAACTGATGCTCTCAAAGCAGCTTCTGATAAAATCTTTGTTGGTGTAAAGAAGAAATGTAACATATTTTCTGTTCCTGGTTGGAATAATCATGTTAAGCAAGCTCATGCTACTGCCAGAGAAAGTTACATCATGTAGGTGAAAAATGGGAAACAGTGAAATGGTTAACTATCATATATGAGTTGATGCAGAGCAAACGAAAGGAGTTTAAAAAAGCCTTTCGCCGTTGTAATCATGCCTCTGAACAACATAGAGCAAATGTGCTTGCCTCAGCACTCAACTTGGACAGCTCACATAAGTCATTTTGGCAGAAAGTAAAAAAGTCTACTTGCAAAAAGAGTTCTCTTCCTGTAAATGTTGGTGGAGCACAAGGTCCTGGAGCAATTGCTGAGATGTGAAAACATCATTACAGCTCCTTGCTAAATTCTAGCAAAACCAACACTGAAAAAGAATTTGTTAACTCATGTATTTCTTCTAGGGATAAATATTACAACTTTTGTTACAACATGGACACAATTGGTTCCTTGCTTGTCAAACTGCCATAAACCGCGCTGCTGGTGCTGACAAAATTTCAGCTGAACATATTGTTTATGCTGATTATTTGTTTTTATATTAGTGTACTTTTTAAATATATATGTGTCTTAGTCATGGCACTGTACCAAATTCTTGCTTGAACACTGTCTTAGTCCCGATTGTAAAGAATTTGAATGGCGACATTCAAGATTCAGGTAACTATAGACTTATTGCTCTAGCCACAGTAATCTCAAAACTGTTTGAACGTTTTATGTGAATCATCTATTGCCTTTCTGGAATACCAGTGACAATCAATTTGGGTTTAAGTCTGGTCATAGTACTGAAATGAGTGTTTTTTAATAAAACAACCAGTGTCCTCTTATATCAGTCATGACACTCCTGCTGGGTTTTTTTTTTCGCTGAGACTTTTCGGTCATTTGTCCGAAATAACTTGAAAAAATTCGGTCATTTTTATTTATTTTGGTCATTTTTAGTCATATATAGTCAATTGACTATATATTTTTTCGGACATTTTGACCGAATTGACTATATTTTTTTCGGACATTTTGCTAAAAAATCGGTCAATGACCGAAAAATGACCCCAAAAAAAAACCCAGCACTCCTGTATATTCTGTCTTTTTGGATGCTTCAAAAGCCTTCGACAAAGTCAATCATCATTTATTGTTTAAAACGCTTATCACACGTAACGTGCCTACTGCCTATCTATTTTGTTCGCTTATTGGAATACTGGTGACCTTTGTGCCTTTATAGTAAAAAAACCATGCAAGTGAGGTGGGAAGGTCACCTGTGCCAATCATTTACTGTGTCCAGCGGAGTCTGACAAGGTGGGGTGTTAAGCCCCTATCTTTTTGCCGTATATATATATTGATCAGCTTTCTTATCTCAATAAAACAAAAGTTGGTTGCTATGTTGGCAACTCTTGTCTAAATCATATTATGTTTCCTGATGACATTTGCTGCATCTCGCCTAGTTTGTGTGGCTTACAAAATTTGTTAGATGTTTGCCACAAGTATGCTGTTGAACATGAAATTACTTTCAATTCTAAAAAGTCATTTGGTATGTTATTCTCCCCAAAAAACTTTTATCTTTTACGTGCTCCTCTGCTACATCTAGGTAAATCTGAAATTGTGTTCACAGACTCTGTAAAATATCTGGGTGTATTTATTGATAGTTCTCAGATGAAAATTATATTTCAAGGCAAGTGCGCTCTCAGTACTGTGCTGCAAATAATGCAAAATCTCAATTTTTCTAAATGCTCACCCGCTGTAAAAAACAGTTTATTTCGTTCTTATTGTATGTCGTTTTACTTATCCCAGTTGTGGAACAAGTTTAGATCTTCTAGTATAAAACGATTACGTGTTGCTTACAATGACTCTTTCAGAATATTGCACAATTTGCCTCGTTAGGTCAGTGCCCGTGAATATCAAGTAATGAATAATGTAACTACGTTTGATGCTTTATTGAGGAAAAAACATGTTTTCGTTTATTAACCGATTGCATACACTCCTCAAATCGCTTTATATCAGACATGATGTCATCTGATTATTTTTATCGTTCTGAATGCTTTCAATTCTTCCAACGCTCATTATATGTAAATTTGTGACAGTAGATAGCCTATTTAGTGAGCTTTTAAACCGACGGCATCCAAGGTGGCTCTCTGTGATCTTTGTGCATTTTCAGTTTGTGTATTACAGTATTTCGTTGTTTTGTTTTCGATGTGGACAGCTTTGTCTGACGCAAATAAATAATAAATAAATATGTGACAGTGTCAGTGACAAAGACCGTGTGGTTTCTTTTTACGCTTTCCCACAAAACAAGGTGCTGAGAAGAAAATGGTAGAAGTTTTCTTCAAGTGTTCGAAAGTAGGATGGGCCATACAAAACTAGTCATATATGTTCTCTTCACTTCACTGAAGATAATTTTGTTAATACCACTCAAGTAAAAATGGGCTTGAGCAAACTTTACATTTTGAAGGAATTTGCCATAGGCTACCATCTATAACAGCAAAGATGCAACCAGTTGCTGATGATGATTTCAGCACTTCTAAACAACAACGTTTACAAAAACGTACCCTTGTACAGGTAAACTAGGCTTTTACATGTATAGACTCTGCTATGTACGTACTGAGGGCACATTATGAGAGAGAGAACTTTTATTTATTATGAATAGTGATGATGAATTAAATATGAATGATGATTCGTACAATTTCTTCATTTTTCACTTCAAGTATATTTTAGGTTTTGTAGGAACGTATCCAGTACAGTTTTATTAAACTGTAAAAAACAACAGATCTTTGAAAAAAGCAACCGCTTGTACCAACTCCGACTAAACTGTGATCCAGCAATCACATCTAGGAAACGTATGTTTCATCCGTCGCTAAGAACGCCGACTTACAATGACGTAATACCACCAAAGTCGTCCCAGAGCAGTGAAATATGGAGTTTCGCCTGTGGTGGCGCTGCGGAGCCGTCGTTTGATGTAAATTACGCCCTAACCAGTCGAGCTACGAGGTTAAGGTTAAAAAGTTTGCTAAGTATGATTCTGCGCAAGGAAATGCTTTAAAAAGTTACTATACTTGGATCCAACCTGTCAGGGGCACTTTAAGCGTTTCAAGTTATCCAAGTTGATTTAATCCATTTTAAGTGCTACTAGAAGGCGGCTCATTTTAAAGGAAAGCACTTTTCTAATAATTTCATTTTGGCAACTTTATGGCCCAATTAAAGCAGTTCGAGTATGTGCCTTTTGTTGGTCAGTTTGTTGCCGATTTTTATGCATTGTAGGTTCTTTGGATTTGAACACATCGGAATTACAGATTTGAAACAAACAATTTATTGTTTTTTTAGCGTCTGAAAAACATTATTGTGGTCTCTTTCTAAGCTTGACTACTGTATTCTTTCAACTAAATTACTGAAAATTTTATTGATGTCTACCTGTTGTAAGATTGCACTGAGGATGATTCAATATCCGAATTCGCGATCAGCTACAAGATAATATTGTGTAATTTGAACTTGTCGTACAATTTCTTTGAAATTAAAAATAAGTTACATTGAAGTGCTGTTTTTCCAAATTATTTTATAACCCCTCCTCCACAATGATAATCGAAATTGAGTAAGATGTTGGATCCATTGGTTGGTATTTTCACAACAAAAGTTACATTCCAGTTGACAAACTTAGTCGTTTTTACACTGATTTAACGTATGCAGACATTGAAGTAATGCAAAAATAATGGCCTTTAGGGCTATAATGTTGATTTTGTTAGTCTGGAAGTTCTTAAAACGTAGATTTAGATTCTTGTCCACGCCAGCAATTCCATAAAAAAATTAACTCCCTTGGCTGTTCGGAATGCTTGAAATATGTTGGTATTTACGACATCACAGTTTATGTCACAGCACATGATTTTTAGACAAGTAGGCTCCAGATAGTAAATCAATCGTTATTGACTTTGAAGACGTTGAATCAGTTTTAAAAACGGTTGATGTGCTGTCTAGGCTAATATCTTGAGAATGACTACTATCTGTGGATAAAGCCAACAAAATGTACCCCTTTGGTTGGGTTGTCCTATTTTCAGTGCTACCTTACTTACAAAGCAGCTTTTGTGGGCTAGAAAGACTGCTGAGTGCTGACTGACAAAAGAAAACTACTTGACAAAAACGTACGAAATATGAATAATTTGTTCCAAGACAGCTCAAAGCGATAAGTTTAAGATACGATGAAAAATATTCTTGCTTTGTCCATGGTTGATTTATTAGTAATGCACGTTTTTAGTCTGCCATTAGTGAGAATATCCTAGCCAGAAAATTTGCCCCTTTCTACACTGATTCAACGTCTGCAGACGGTTGGTTTCTTGGATAAGTCTGTTCAGATTCTGATGCATTGTTCGTTTGTAAAATGCTTATCCAATCTGTGTTTTGTCAACACAGCAGGATTATGAAGATTAGCTAAACGCATTGATGCATGGGGGTGTCGAACCGTTGACCCCGTATCTTTTTCATCCGGACTATGGCTGACGTGCCGAAAATTTTTCATCTTTTTAGAAAAAAGTTTATCCAAGTTTTCTGAAATAAAAATTCGAAGGTATTTAGATGAATTTACAATCAACCATATTATTATTTTTTTCATTA
The DNA here is from genome assembly GCF_918807975.1 of Aplidium turbinatum. Lineage (NCBI taxonomy): Eukaryota > Metazoa > Chordata > Ascidiacea > Aplousobranchia > Polyclinidae > Aplidium > Aplidium turbinatum. The sequence goes on from NC_137476.1 coordinate 9,042,374, forward strand.
TTTGTTAATTTCTAAAGTAAATTGTCTGTTTCAGGAAGAGTAGCTATTCCTATTTGTAAGCCCGATGTTGCTTTGACAACAGCCTTGCGTGTGCTAACGTGGCGTTGGAAATTTTCACATACGTTTATTGCTTTGCGTTTTAAAAAAAAGTATATTGTTGCAGATTTTAGACTTGATTGCAAGCTTGTCAAATGCAATGTCCAGATGTCTGAGAACTGCCCCGACGATTCGGTTCTACTTGAGGGGTATGTCTCCCCAGGGGAGTGTTGCCCCAGTCCCAGCCGCTGCGAGTGCAGAACAGAGCGATGTGTTAAGCAGTTGTGTCCCCCAGGCTCACAGAGGGTGCTGATGAAGACAGGAACCACTACCCCCGGATCTTGTTGTGATGTATATCAGTGCATTTCCCGAGGTATATATCGTGTGTTGTATGTATATATGTGTGCAAGCACCACGTATATTTTGACATCTACAAACTTAGCTTTCGTATTTAGATTTGAAGAAAAACTGGAAATCTTTGAATTTTTTGTGTGTTTTCTATTTACCATATTACTTTGCTCATTCTTGTTTAGAAATGACTTCGGGGGTCTTCAACTCCCGTTTAAGAGATTTGAACAATAAAAATTGTTATTCCTTTAAGAATCTAAGTTGTTAAGACTTCATTGATAAAGCCTTTTTACATTCGATTCGTAACTTCTTTTTTTTCCAAACTGCAGAAGATACTGATGAATGTGCGGTTATTGATTGCTCTTCTTCAAGGGTGTTGTGCCCTTTGGATAGCATCGCTGTTCCCAGTTCTTTTCCACTCAACAAATGCTGTCCTGGCAGACAAACGTAAGTCTGCTTCATGCTTTATTTATCAACTTGCACGACTTGTCAAGGTTGCATTGCGTACCATCCTTTGAAGTATTGCAAGTATGAGCAAAAAAGTATGACAACAACTCTAATAGTAACCTAGATTTTGACTGAACGATTGCTGATATTGATACCAACGCAGTCACTACACTAATTTTCAAAGATCGCATTAGTGGTAGTGAGTGGTACTGAGCACTAGGTTTCCGTGTCGTCCTATGCAAAACCTCTTCTTGGGAAAAGTAAAGAGTTCGCGACCACAAAATAATGTAAAGCATGTCCATTCTCCAATCAAAGATGCTATCACAACTACCGAGGTGGTCTTAACCGAGAAGATAACTTTTCTGAACTACTTCTTGTGATAACCGTGTGTTGTTGTTTGGAGTAGCTACGTCATCAGATCTTTTACCTGCGTCATAATAGGAGACTTAAAAGTGACGACCTTGGTTGGGAATGAATTATTACATGATCAAGACATTGAGTACACACTAGATCAAGACATTGAGTATCAGAAGCTCCAGCTTGAAATCATTCTGATGGCGTTCGTTGCTGCGTAGAAGCAAAAGAGAATAGGCTTGTGAAATAATTCTTCCCTGCATTTGCTTTACATAACTGACAGCTATATAAATCAGTGAAACGTGTGCTGTCAACGCTAATTACCAGCAAAAGCAAAATGATTTTACACTTTTGCATTTTCGAACCCTTTCTTTTGACAAAAATGACATTTATCAATTGGCACTTTGGCAGTGTGTTCTATTTTAAAACTTACACTTTACTCTTCACCTGAAGCTATATTCCAACAGTGTTTCCGTTTGGAGTTGTTTTATTTTTGTTTTATTTACATTTGTTTATATTTGTTTGGTTTTAACTTCAGGCATAAGCAGATTTTGTACCAAATCACATTCCTTCAATCTAGACGTTTCCTGTGTATGGTGAGCTTGATACTAACACACAACAGCATATAGGCTAATCTCTTTTGATTAAAGGTTTTTAATTGGCACCCACACGGTTGAGTGGCCTTGCAGCTGCTAGGTAAAGCTTAGCAAAACAAACAACACCAGTTGGGATTAAGGCATTAGACCAGCTTTGTCATGTAATTCATCATCACAGGAGGCACAGTCAGTGAATATTAATGACGTTGTTTTCAAACGCTGTTTGCATTACTCTCAACGCTTTACAAGGCAGGCAAGTTAAGGAAAACGGAACTAATTTCTGTCCTGAATTCTTTTCTCGGAATAGAATTCAGTGTTATTTTTGTAAGATTTTTGGTATGCAAAGACTTGGTATTGAAATCATAGCTATTACCTACTTTTAAAGCACTGTATTCATAGGTTAGAATATCGGTCGTAGGTTACTGTAGTTCACTACACATCGCTAAAACAAATATAATACAGTATATACGATAGGCTAATATTTAATTATTTATAAATAATAATTAATATACGTGATAGATCGTGTTAGGGAAAGTATTTTAATGATGCCAGTATTTGTTTATTATTTATCAATAGAATTTATTTTTGATGGTATACATTTCTTCTAGTTTGATAATGTTGTGGTGTCACTGATGTGTGTCTTCCGTCGAAATGTGAAATAATATTCACAAACGTATTGAGTTGCTAGAGTTTTGAATTTATACGCCACCAATTGTGATTTGTGAAGCACAATCCGATTTCCTGCTTTGGGTCGTGTGGTATTTGCAACTCATCAGGTAGCTGCATAATCAAGCGGTGAAGCCCTGGTTTAACGTTCAAAAGGGCGCCGGTTTGACACAGCTCAAGAGCATGCAGCTGTGTCATTGGCAGAACATATAAAGCCATGTCTGAAAGTGGATACGAAGATTAGCTTCTCTGCCTTTCGATCCACTTGATCTAAATCTTCAATCAGGGGGTGCAAGCCTATATACGACAAAATTTTATAAGATGGGACACGCACCCGGTGCAGTAATCCTGGTCGGACATCTTAAATAATCTACTAGAATATCTTGAACTTTGCTTTTAGATGCCAGTGCGTAAAGCTCCAGTGCTACCAACCTCCTTCTTGTCGTGAAGGCCAAGAGCTGAAAGTGGCGTTTCGGGGGAACGGTAAACCTGGGTCGTGTTGTGATGAATATATCTGCACCAACGGTAAATAGTTTGTATGATAATTACTACTTAACCTGACACGTAAAACGTAATTGTACAATTGCTGTTGAGAAAGAGCGATCTTCCTGGCGTCAGCACTACCTGACTACTCACTATAGAACAGCGAGCACTGTATTTCGCTAACCATACCCCGTGTAGCCTCCACACTATAGCCATCAAGATTTTTCCAAAAACATGGCAGTCGAGTGTAGCAAGAATTGATAGCGATAGACACGTGTTTCGCTCATGAGGCTGGGCACATCAGTATCGCACCACTAATTCATGCCACATAGTTCTCAACCGCTGCGTTTATTAGTCAATTGAACCCTTACCTTCGTGGAAAGAAAACAACTAAACTAACTGTCGCCAAGGATATGCAAAATGCACTGTTGAGAAGGAGCGATCTTTCTAGAGTCAGCCCTACCTGACTACTAACTAAACAACGAGCATTGTGTAGTATGTATACTTGCTCTCCAAAAAGAATAGTTTTAACACTCATAATAACCATTCTTGATACTTCTTTGCCGGGGATTAAAACATCTGCGCTCCTAAAGCTTGTTTTATGTCCTTGAATGTGTACGTCTAATTACGTCTCTGCAATTCCCTGCAGTTTTGCCAGCACAAAAGTTGTTCTTTTGAGCTTCAATAGGAACATTGTCATTTTAAACACCAATTGATGCAGTGTTATTGGTAAAAAAACATACCTTGTGTTTTCTTTCTTGAAGAAGAAGTTCTTTTATTTTGCATCACCAGCACATGCGAAAAAAAAACCCATACAAGATTACAATGTGAGCTAGGTTGTTTGCTGATGATGATGGGAGTGACAGAAGGACCGAACTGGTCATCAAGTCTGCCACACCCATGTGGTGTCATGGCTTATTTGAAATGGAACGGTGTCGAAGTTGAACGCAAATATTGATTGGCTCTTGACAATCCGAAAATCAGCAACCGGCAATATTTATCAGCCTATGCTAGTACTTTTTTTTTTATCAGTGGGCTGGTGTGTAGTATATCATGAAGGCCTACAACTCACACACCTTTTCGATCCTTTAAATAAATTTTGCTGCACTTATAACCTATTTATTTTACGATTTTTAAGGTGATTCTTTTTACAACCGTTTGCGCCGTAAAGCTATAACAACTTCAGCTTTCTATCTCGCTAGCCGATAGTGTCTTTCTTAGAGTATCTTAATATATTTTTGCAGTGAATGTGCGATGGTATAACCTGTGGCTGATGAAAACAAGCAGCAGGCGATTACAACACTGGCCTTTATGGCACCACGACATTTTAATTGTTACCATTTTGGCGAGACATGGTTGTTATATGAAGGCGAAGCTGTTGCTTTATAAAATGCCGTTGCTTGTATCAAATTCCATAGTTCACTTTTTTTATATAATCTTTACACTCAATCTAATCAAAACAATCCTTGCAAAGCATATAATTATAATTCGATAAACTGCTCTCATCATGATGTCCACGAAGCAAAACTTTTTCTTTCTATTATTTTCTTTACTTGATATTTTACTCATACTTCATCTTTTACTATTTCCTTTTACCACTAACAAAATTTTATGTTAAATAAAACCTTTTAGTTTTGTAGACTCTTGTCTTTATCGTCTCATATTTTGCATGGAGATTTACCTGATGGTGCATAACTAGAGTGAAGATTTTGCCTTAAGTATCAAGTTGTTTATTTTTATGTTAGATACCGTCTTGACTGGCTGTAGTGTGAATGGCACACAGTACAAACATGGATCCACATACAGGAAAGACACTTGCACCGTTTGTGAATGCAAGTTGGGATTAAGCTATTGCGGACCGCCCGGCTGCCCAGACCTGAGCACTTGCACAAGGATAACTAAGAATGAGAACGATTGCTGCCCTACATGTTTAGATGGAGTTGATAAAGGTAACTAAAACAACAATGGAGTTTAATAGTTACTTAAATGTGAAGCTAGGTTCGTGCAATGTAAATGGGGTGCGATACTTTGTCAATTTTGTAGACTCGCCTACGCTACTACGCTTTCTATATAAATAATTAATTCATCAAAACAACTTTTTATCGTTTCAACCTGCCGTAGGCCTATACCATCTTACCTCCAGCAAATTCATCGAATTTAATGTCCGTCTTTCTAGTGGTTAATTTACAGTTTTATTCAATTGTTGTTTGGAGAGCAATGGATTCTTACAATAAAGAATCTAAGATTGATAGCTTTTTTATTTCTTGTCGATACCCAGATAGCAAAATCAGTCTCTTCTCAATTTGTAAATGTCAGATGTTAAATCAATGTAAAAACTGTTGGCATGGTATCTGGGCATGGAGTTGATCGTGTAGACTAACAAACTACTTATATTTTCAGACTACTCCCCATCCATCCTTCCACATCATTTATGCAAAAGTGATGATGATTTCCAAGCTTATGCAGTGGGGGAGACCTGGTCCCCTGATCCTTGTACTTATTGCACCTGCGAGGAAGGGGGCATTACAAGATGCACTGCTGCGTTTTGTCAAGGTGAGATGAGTCGGCGAGGTTTGTTTGTATGAGCAGTTAGCGAATGGTTCGACTATCCCAGATAGCAAATCAATGTTCTGCAGACGTTGAATCAACATCAAAAACGGCTAATTTTCTGTCTGGGATACCCCACTACCCCAACCAGCAAATCAACGCTTGTTGACATTGTTTCAACGTCTGACATTTACGTAATAAAAAGAGACTGACTTTTTTGTCCGGGACAGACCTGTTGTAAGGATTGTAACTTTAGCAAGAACAAAAAACTAAAATGGAAATTCTTGTGTGAAGTGGTAGAAGTTTTGTCCTGGGCCAATGTATATGATAGTACCAACAAAACGGCCGAACAGACTATCCGGTTAGATTTTGGGCGTCATTATTTTAACGGTTGAAGGTATTGCCAATTTGGTGATTTTAATGATGTTCTTTTATATGGTGCTTCTTTTACATATATTTCTTTATTGTATTATAATTAGATTATCCATCGCAGATGCGCATTGCTTTAGTAACATTTAGTAACACTTTAAAAACAGTTGTTGTGTGACCAGACAAGGTAATGAACTCACTTCTACCGATTCAAAAACGAACACTTTATTTAATCAACAAGCCATTGAGTCACTTTTCGTTGCGGTGAAAGAATGCTGCATGCATCTCATAAACTTTTCTTAGTTGTCATCAATAGCATTCAAAATTGATGTGTTTTATCTGAAATGTACCCTCACTGCATAATCTGCAACGCACAATTTTTAAACTACAACCACAAGTCATGATCCGATGAGGCCAAGAATGTGACACGCTTCTGGTCTTAGCCAACTATTCAGTTTTTCACAGTGAACGTTTGCAGACGTTGAATTAATGTAAACTAGGATGACTTGTTGACTGGGTTCTACACTAAGCACCACCTGTGAAACTGTTGATTGACTTATTGTTGGTGTCACGAATCTACAATCTTCGCTTTTATGAAGAAAAATTCTTTTACCTACTAAACTGTTAATATTCTCCGCACTTATATCACAGTATTTCGAAAGCCCATTATTCATATTGATCTTTTGTAGAAGTTTATTGCCACATTAGTGGTTGAGCCTTTAATGAGTGGCTATCGGATAAAGAATGTGTTTAGAATTTCTTTGTATAAAGTTTAAAAATCGATCTTTAGTTTCAAGCGGCTGTTGAATATGTATCACACTTTTCAAAAGAAAAACTTCAAAATATTTCTATTTTTACTTTAATTTTACGTTTCCAAGCTGTTTGCTGGAACTCAACCCAGCCAGCGAACTAGTCCTTTTTTACCTTGATTCAACGTCTGCAGACGTCAGGGTGACGGATTTATTTGCTGGGAAGCTTTGGAGTCACCTGGCACACGGGACTGTTTTGGCGTTTGTTTCTAATTAAAATAACGTCTAAACGACTAAGTACAGTACAAAGGAGACTTCTTCTTCAATTGCCTTGTCTGAACCAGGCATCGACGGCCTCAGATAAATATTAGACCAAATATTCCGATTGTATGTTGCATGGATGATTGTTTCTATCTTGTCGTTGAAGTGTTTCAGATGAGCTCGTCTTTGTCTGCCAGGTGCTCGCTTTCCAAAAACTTTACCAATTAACAGCTGCTCCAGTTTTTGCTTTCTTATTACATGGCCGAGAAATTTGTATTGTCTGGTTTTCATATTTTTAACAGAGATCTGGTTTGGTTCACTTGGTGTAAAACCTTCAAAGGAAACTGAGAGTTTCTATGAAAGTTTGAAGAATAAAATGACTCTTTTTTCGAATTCATAAAAAGATGTTGCTGGGGTAAACACAAGAATGATGTAAAATATTTTGCAGACCAAAAACTGAAAGCAACTTTATTGTATTAAGCCAAATAGTTGTTGATATTCTTGTAATGGCTTCGAAGCATTTTCCCCAGAGTAAACGCGTTCAGAATAATCAATTAATCATGTAAGAGACTTTGCAGTAAATTGCTTTTACTTATTGCAAAAACACATTGCAGTTACTGTCTGAATGGAGTTGTTTAAAGTAAAAACAACCACCTACTGTGTTGGGGTTTATAGGACATGAAACGTCAATGATCGCATATAATTATAGCTCGCCCTCTTGTTAGCGGATTTTTATAAATATTTTATCGACACAGCATCAAAAAGTAATTAAATTATCATTTCAATATATGGATTTTTTGCTAACGCGCAGCTTTCGGTTTTGCAGAACCAGTTGTGGCTACCTACACGCCGGAATGTGACAGCCTTGATGGCTGTCCCTTGACTGAATTGGAATGCCCTATTGGGTTTGAATATGACGATCAAGGTTGCAAAATGTGTCAGTGTAAACCTGGTATGTTAATTATAGTTCAATGTTTCACATCTTCATGTTTGCTTACGACCTTTAAATTTGAGGCAGTTTTTTATTCGTCTTTTATTGCATGAGATGTTCTCTGTATGCTTAATTTGTAGTTTTGATTTAGCAGTAAAAAATGGCATTTTCCGGGCAAAAGTGATGGTGTCCCTTAGATGAGACTGCATTTTGTAGATTCCGTCAGCGTTCAAACTACATTGACTTACATCATAAGGAATACATGTATTTTCTTATCATAGTTAAAACTCGCAGCAATGCTTGATCATGAAATTGCCCCACAAATGTTGTTGTAGCAAACTTTTCAGTCCTCTTTTTGCATTGATTCAACGTTTTTAAAAACTACGACTGGTTTGCTGGTGATGTGTGTGAAAATGTATTTCCTTGCTTGTATCAACGAATCTCATGATCAGATAGCGAATTCGATTTATCTAAAATCTAAACTAAATGGTTATCTTCTTAGCAGTTCATATTAATAAAGCCACTGATCTAATCGTTTACTGATTACATTTGACTAAACCTGATATCTAAGGGTGTGTGTGCAAAAATGGTTCGACCGGTAAGTACAGCGCTTAAAAGCACCCTTTTTATTTGCAATACAACGCTAGTTTTTCCAAGTAGATGGCAACAAAATGTTATGCCTTGGCTTTCGCTTAAAACGATTTGCAAGTAGAAAAGTGTTGGAAAATTGTTATAATAAGTAACTTATACTGAGTGTGTTTACCAACAATGTTATATTTCACTTACAAAACTTTTATAGCTTCGAGCAGAATTGCTGTACAATCTAGTATAAAAATTACGTCATCAGTAAAGTAGTCTCCAATTCCTGGCCTTTTTTTGTTTTAGACCACAACTCGTGCCTCCCAATGACCAACTGTGACCTTCACTGTCCCAGAGGTTACGTACAAGACCAATCAGGATGCCAGACTTGTCAGTGCATCGAGCGAAAGTGCAAGGATTTGTCGGCATGTCGAAAGCAGTGCCCATTTGGTTACAAGTAAGTGTTAAAAGGCATTTAAACTATATGACGTCACGACGTAAAAAGCTTTACGCAATACACCTACAATACCACATCAGTAAAATCTTGTATCAGCTTTTTTGCCATAATTCACCAAGTATCAGTGATCACTTCACTGGCCGAGGTATATGGCTTAATGCAGCGTTTCTTAACCGGGGGTGCTGGAACAGACTGTAGGGGGTGCTAAATGCATGCAGTATAATATCAAAAAATGTCTTTTTACTTTTTTGCATTTTTTTGTCTTTCTGCCAGTATCAGCTGTTGTCATATCAATAATTGCTGTTTCGAAGTAGCCTACGCCCCACATGATTTGCTGTTGTTGTAGTCATCTCCCAGTCAAGTACTCAAATCGATCCTGAGTAGATTGTGCGAACTCACCTGGTGGGTGCTTTGTTGTAATATTGTTGCTCACCTTTCGTTTCTAGAAACCACCATCACTCATATCCAGAGTGGACACAGCAGCCCTTCTTGGCAGACATGAGTGATGATAATTAATAGACTAAAAGGAGGGGTTGATTGACATGCAGGTGAATCAGAGTTGTCGGACAAAATTTCGTCCTTCCGCTTGCTGATTTCTGGTGTGATCAACTGACAGAATATCTGCATTATCACGAGCAGCATTGGAATTGGTCGTTCCATTTCCGACCACCTACCTGTGTGAAATGGCGTTCTCCACCATGCTTCAAATCAAAACAATTGGCCTGAACCGCCTTCAACATGGGTTGCTCGATGATATGAGAGTGGCTTTGACCAATACGAAGCCTCGAATAGAGAAGTAGGTCACACATAAGCAACAACAGAAATCACATTGATACATGTGTAACTAGTTACCCAGCTGGGTATGCTTAAGATTGTCCATGTTCTTTCACTATTCTCGGGTTTTCCTATTTCTTTTATCACCAATGACGACAGTAGTTTTGAAGAATAAACAAAATGATTAATTTGTACATCGCTTTCCTTTCAATAGTGCAGGCCAAAGTTTAATGGCGGCGCCGAAATTTTGACATGCTTTTTGATCGCTTGCGGTATATTTTGTATTCTTTTGTCGCCTAACAAACTGTGCTGTTGTTTTAAGAGAGTTGATTCGCTTGCATATGGTTATAATTGAATTTCAGTTGGTGAATGAAAGCCAAATACCAAATCCTGAATCAACTTCGTCAAAACAACTGCACAGTTTGTTAGACAACAAGAGACTTCATTACAAAATCTATCGCCAGCGATCTAAAGGCATGTCAGAATTTCGACCTCTACGAAACTTTTGGTCGGCACTGTAGTAGTCGTATGTCAACGATAGTTAGGGGGTGCTAGACTGTTCACAGGGATGCTAGAGTCCGAAAAGGTTAAGAAACGCTGGCTTAATGTCTCCAGTTCAATACTCCGTTCGATTCAGGGTGATGTGAAAATGTTGTCTGATATTCGAATGGTTATTAAAAGGGAGTTCCTGTTGAACGTTTTGGTTTTATCCACTGAGATTAAAACTTGTATACTGTGATAGACAAATGACCGAAAGGCATCCCGCCTTGTCGCAAAGGAAGTATCTGCCCTGTGGCAAATGGAAACACCACCAGATGAAGCAATATCCGAAGACTTCACCCCTGAGGAGTTCACCACCACCCTTCGCCTAGTGAAACCACACAAGTCTCCAGGGCTGGACAAGATCTGCCCTGAGCTTGTGCTACATGCTCGCCTTGCCTTCAAGTCCTGGCTACGTAGATTTCTTTCTTCCTGCTTGCACCACCTTACAATCCCAAAATTTGGAGAAGAGCTTTAGTAGTTGCGATCCCTTAGCCGCACAAGCCACCAAAGGACTCACGAAGCTATCGTCCGATATCTCTCGTCTGTGTTCCCTTCAAAATCTTCGAAAAGCTGATCTATGCCCGCGTCAATCCAATCCTCAACCCACTCCCCCCAAAGGAGCAAGCTTGGTTCCGGCGCGGAAAATCCACCGTAGATCAGGTCACACTTTTGACCGAAGATATTGAGGATTGCTTTGAGGCTAAAAAGAAGGCCGGCACGGTCTTTCTAGATCTTACAGCTGCCTACGACACGGTATGGCACCGAGGCCTTACTTGCAAGCTGCTTCACCTGCTTCCACGACGACACATGGTCCACATGATCATGAAACTTGTCAGAAATTGAAGCTTCACCCTCGCCACCGGCAACTCACGGCGAACGCCTGAAAAATGGCGTCCCACAGGGATCAGTCCTGAATCCACTTTTCTTTAGCATCTACACCCACGATCTGCCAAGCACGGTCTCAGAAAAATACGCATACGCGGACGACCTGGCAACCCTGAGCCAGAACATAAAAACTCTCTCAGCTTATCTCCAGAAATGGCGACTGAAACTCAGCGAAACCAAACCTGTAGCAGTAGCTTTCCATCTACATAACCGGGAAACTGATCGTGAGCTGAATATCCTGAACAACGGAAAATCATTGTTCTTCTGCTCCAAACCATAATACTTCCGGGTGACATTAGACAGATCGCTCACGTACCGCCATCACTTAGTGTCACTGAGCAAGAAACTCTCATCACGCGCTGCGCTGCTCAAGCGCTTGGCAGGTTCCAAGCTGGGAAGCGAGGGCTGACACTTTGCGTACAGCGGCCCTCGCCCTTGTCTACTCCTCAACAGAGTAGGCTACTGTGCACTTGTTTGGTGCCACAGTGCTCACTGTTACAACATCGACACTGCCACCAACAGCATTCTGCGCACAATGACCGGATGCCTGCGTCCCACACCATTGGACAATCTTCCCATTCTTGTTGGCATCCAACCCGCTGAGCTTCCTCGCGAAAAAGCCACTCTATTCACGGTCGACGAGCGTTGGAGCCTAAATATCTTATCCATTCCAAGATCTCTGCTCCCCCAAAAGAGGATCCCCGTCGACTGAAATCAAGATGCCCATTCGTGCCATCAGAATATCTTTCATCAATTAATTGATTTCTACTTTTCAGGACAAACAAGAGAGGTTGTGAACGATGTAGATGTCGAAGATGCCCATCCATGAAATTATGTACCAAACATTGTACCTTTGGGCTGGCTCAAAACAGATACGGTTGTACCATCTGTAAATGTCGAGGTAGGTGACCTGATTGCTTTCAGCTTCATGATTATTTTTGGCTGTTTTTTTATTTTTTTTTCTCGGATGCCAAAATTCATTGTATCGTTTAATATTTGCTGTCATCTCCAATAAACTATGTTGTCGTTTCTAACACTAGTTGCAACGTTCATCTGATGAAAGTGAAAGCAAAAGAAAAGAAAAACAAATTGATTTATTACTTCACTGACGTTTCACGCACCATGACAATGCGCATCCTCAGAGAGAATAACGTACATAATAAAATTTACAAAGTGATATACTGCATTGCGGTTGAAGGCAAGAGAAATTTTCTTTTTCATTTCAAGCTTTTCTTTATTCATCGTCTTTCAGCTACCCAAGTCAGTGACGCACCTGCGCGTCCCCTCGGCCAATCATGTACCGACAAGTTGACTGACCGTCGCTATGACGACGGAGAAACGTGGAGCAACGAATGCAACATTTGCGTCTGCTTGGGCGGTGATGTCATGTGTGACGTCATGAAGTGCCCAGTTCCCGCGTGCGATGCGCCGGTGTTTGAAGACGGCGCGTGTTGTGCCACCTGTCCAGGTATGGATATTGAAAGAGCATCATTATTTGTAACTTGCAAGGTTGTTCACCAAAAACTAGTGGCAATGCCATGATTAGACGTTGACATGCCTGGTGGTGCGCTATGGGTGAGCAGGAGTACGAAAATTGACTACCGTTCCATGTAGTCCATATTGTAAACCATAAGGTATAACCTTGAAAATGACAAAAAGATGATATGTAAAGAGGAGCAGAAGTTGATCAATGATCATGTACTGTTAAGTGAGGCTTTTTTTTGAGATAATAGGATAGCATAAAATGTGGCAATACTGTAGTATGGTCCACCACCTGTAAAAAGTCGTCCACAAATTGGTATTGATCGCCAAATGCTGGTACGTACATAATTTTTAAAAGATATAAAGTAACCACATATATTTCATAGGAGATTGGTAACCAAATTTGACATAAATTGCTCTGCTTGGCTTTTTTACTTGACATTGAGCACATTTTCGTAGTGCTAAAGGTCTCTAAAGACTATTTATTGTTTTAGCTATCCTTCTGTGTTGACAGGTGATGCATCCGAGTTTGCTCTGATACCTCCATCTGTATCCTGCCAAGAACCCGATTCTGATTGGTTCGTTGAAGGTGACACGTGGGAAATGAACCAATGCACAAAATGCACGTGTCACAGTGGTCTTGTCATGTGCACGTCACAGCATTGTCCACCAGCCCCTTGTGAGGATCCGGTGTATGATGAGAGAACATGCTGTCCGAAATGCTTAGGTACGAGTACGACTACGACTAGGCTTCGTGTGTGGGGCTACGCATGTAGCCTATAGCCTACCGGATGATAGAAAGATAGACGTCCGATACAAGTAACTTATGTGGCGTGAAAGGTTTGAAAAGTTATGATATACCGTACATCATATACTAGTTCATCTGCTAAGGTTGGTAATTTTGGCACCGATTGTGTTTTTCACGTGATGGAGAACGATTCAGTAATTGCTTAGAATAAACAATCGTCCTGTCACTTCATCTCATGAACTTGTTACTCTGTGCAGCGACTTGCAAGAAGCCAAGAACGACTCAATATCGAGGTTTTCAACATGAGTTTTCTTGGGCCGAAAACTTTGTCATTATCTCGTTTTGTTTAACGTGTATTGTATATCTCTTATCGAAATGGGAAGAAACCTGTAGCCTATAGGTCTCTTAAAATAATTTAAAATGTGAGATAAATGACATGTATTTACACTCTTCGCCCTTGCAGATGAAATGATCCCATTGTCAACCCAGACAGAAAACAAACAATGCCAAGATCACAATGGGACAATATACAGCAGCGGGAAGGTATTCCGCATTGATCTGTGCACAACAGCTATTTGCCTGGATGGCGACATCAAGTGAGCCAATAATTCTTGGATTGCATCGTTGCATTCCTCTTTCCTCTCCACGACCTTTCTAGCCAGCAAATCATCCCGTTATTATATTGGTTCAACGTCTGCAAACGTTTCATCTATCTAAAAGCTGACTGGTTTGCCAGCTGTTTCTTCTTGTTTTCAATTTATAATCGTCTTTTTCGTGCATTATTTTCACTTTGGTTGATGTCATAGTTAGGCCTACAAGACGCAGTTATTCACAGTCATTGTATTGTCTGATACTTCTGTCTTGTGTTGTGTGAACTAATAGTCTCCTAACGCGGTAGAATTAGAAAAAGTCCTGTGAACAATTAGGCCTACCAGCTTCGCCTTTTGGGCTACACTTTAGCGTTGAGGAGCTGAGGTGTAGAGGCCGGCTTTGTTGCTGCAACCTTATTGTTGCTTTCATTGTGTTTGCATCTTTTCTTATTATTTTTAAAAATCTACAATGATATGAAATATCGTTTGTGAGATGGGTTTAGTTAGACGAAACAACCATTGCTGAAGCATATGTCCATTATGTTTCAGACGCATTAGCAAAAAATGTCCGAAAGATCTGTCATGCGACAATCCAGTGCTTAGGACAGGAAGTTGTTGCCCAGAGTGTTTGGGTATGTTGTAACGTTTTCATAAATTTTTACCTTTAAATGGGTGATACCGTCTATTTTTAATGCGTTGTTTATTTGTTAGTTTTATAGTTACTGATTTTATTTTCCTCGCGTTTGTTGAGATTGTATTATAAGTAAAACATGATTTGTTGCCCATTGGGAAATAACGAAATTTTGCAAAAAGGTGGTTTATATGTGTATTGTACAACCAAGATTATTATGCACATAAAAACTTTAGCATAACTAATAAAAGTGTGCAGTGAACAAGGGTAAATTTTTGTCTTGCTTATTTTTGCTTTTTGAACTGCAAACTTCAGATACACCTCCGTCTTTTCTTGGTTGCGTTGACGAAGGTGAGAATAAAACTCACTCGGAGCAATGGAACAAGACATCGAGCCCTTGCACGAAATGCGCCTGCATTGACGGCGTTGTTCGCTGCCGTTTTCCTGAATGTCCCTCGATCCCATCCAAATGCCAGAGAGTGCACCAACCTGTCGGAAGTTGCTGCGAGGAGTGCATCTTGGAGGAGACTGACTTTCCATTTGCAACTGTACCTCAAACCAACAAGAAGAGCGGAGACTGGATCATTCTGATCCTCATCATTACTGCATCTTGTCTCTGCATCGTCCTCATCTTGGTAGTGGTTTGCGTCAAAGTTCGATGTTCCCCGGTGATGCATTCCAAACGCAAAGTGAGTCCCAATGCAGTGTGTGGTTTAAATGTGAATCTGCTAGTTTTTGTTAATTTGTTCATATTTTGTCCTGTGTAGCGTAGTATTAGTGAAGATTTGTCTTACGTTTGTTTGGTCAACATGACTGACTTTTCAAAGTTGTAGCATTTTTAATTTTGCATTGACACTAAAGGACTCTGTTGTTTGCCTCTATATTGTGTTAGCTTAAGAACACCAACTGAGCGTTTGTTGCTCAGTTGGCTACGCACTACTACACAATAGATGCCTGAAAAACTGTGAGTGGAGTTTTCATCTATACAAGCTGTTTACTGTGTGCCACATTTCCGTATATTGGAGCACATTTTTGCACAACACTTACAAAATCACCTTTCAGTATTCTCCTGATTCCTCGAATCCAATCTCGGAGCAGAAGCAGGCCATGGTGACGTGCTCCAGCATAAAGACAGGAGGAGCAACCTCCACAGTATCAACCTCTTCTGAAGAAAAGATGTTGCTGGGAATGCAATGATCATGATGAAAAGATTTCTCAGCAATCATTAATATTGTTACTCCAAGGTGGTACGAGTGCTATGGTGTATTGCCAAGCAAAATTTAAGCTTTTGACCGACAAAAATCACATTCTGATGTCGTTCACGTAACGCTAATTTTGCGTATGTTGTTACATTCAATTTTTTTTTTAGTGTGTTGATTTCACTGCAATTGATGTTACGGGCATTTTAGATTGTTTTTGTTTTCAAGTTTTTAAGTTAAGGTTTTATTAGTTCATAAAAATATTTCTTTTAGATAACATGACACGCGGGAAATTATTCTCCAGCTACTCAAGGCAGTATAGTGCTATTTTATCGCTGCAGTAAATTTCATTCCTGACAAGTCACAATAATAGTCGATAGTTTAACAGATTCTAGAAGTAGCCAGACAAACATTTTGTTTCATTATGTTGCAAAGTTGTAAAACTGTTTTCATTTCTAAAGTTTCATGCTTATCATTCCTTTTTGTGTCAACTCATCCTTTTCCTGAAGACAACACAGGTGAAAAATGTACCAAATTTTTTTTTTAATTTGTTTGTTTCCATTGCTCTTGTTTATTTATTTTAAGCCTTTTTCTGTATCGCCGTTCCACAATGCATTGTTTATGTTTATATTTTTAGTTATTATATCGCATTACAAATAGTAAGTCTTTTCTTTTTTTTGTATTTCGGCTGGGACCGAGTGCCTATAATAATTTCATGAAAGTGTCCAAACGTCAAAGTTCTAAAGTTTCATGATTGCAAATGATTCAAAAGTTTAAAATGCATTAGGCTGGTCATTAAAACTGTCGTGTAGTTGGGGTGTGTCAAAACTCACAAGCTAATACTTTTAAAGGATACTACCTTGCGGGATTTTGTTTGGAACCAAAGGGCAGGTTAAGACTGTTTATCCATGGACTTCTAAATAGTAGCACCTGGACTGGACACGCAGTGACCAACATGAGGCCAAACAGTTGGTACAACAGTTGGCCAACGGTGGGCCAACAGCCAAGTAACTAACCCTGTTGGCCAACTGTTGTACCAATTGTTTGGCCACATGTTGGCCACTGCGTGTCCAGTCCAGGTGCTACTATTTAGAAGTCCATGGTTTATCAAACTCATTCTCTTGTGGTCGTTCTATTCTATTTGTTTAAACGAGAACATATGGTCTGCTGTGTCATGACAGGTCTAATTCATACTTCAGTTGTCAGATTTTAAAACATAATGATGCGAGAGATAGATCCTATCGTATTTTATTTATGCCTATACCACAGCTATAGCACTTAGCATGCAATTTAATTTTGTTTGAGTTATTGATTTGATACACGCTGGAAAAATAAAACTCATATTTTATTTGACGAAAAAACGTAAAATATTTGTAAAAAACTGATGCGTTTCCAACGATATCAAAACAAACGAAAAACTGCAAAGACTGATATAGCTAGCCAAGAAATTGGAATTATTTTAATAAAGTAAATTGTAGTAGCCTATTTCTTAAAGATTGGCAACACTGTGACGTAAGGATTTATACCTTGAAAAGCACAACTGTCTGTTTCATCCAAAGTCCTTGTTTAACATTGTTGATAATGCAAATGAACATCATGTTACAGTCAAGAATAATGTATAGCGAATACACCTGAAAGCAGTGGATTTGGCAAATAACCCAGACAGAAAAATCTGCCATTTTTACATGTAAAAATGGGGGGTTTTTTCGGTCTCGGGACAGGCTTGAAATGGTGTAAAGCCCACCAATTAGCCTACAAGTCGCCAGCGTGTTTACGTTGACGATTATGATGCTGTTTTATAGAAACTTGATAGGGTTTCGATTATCAGTGATTGTATTTCGCCACCAAAACCAAATAAACTGAATGAACATTGAACAAGCCCTCCTCCCACAACTAATGGTAACCTATTGTAGCATTTGTTAGATCGGATTTTTGGCCTACATTCCATCTATTTCAACCACTTTTTTCATTAATTTTTTGCGTGTTTTCACAAATCTTTTCTGGGCGTAGTCGAGTGGTGAGAACGTCGCATCATTGATTGAAAGGTGATCGGTTCGACGCTCACCGAGAGCATGTAGCACCTCAGTTAGCAAATCTGTCTAAGTTTTTACATTGATTCAACATCTGTAAACGTATTGATTCAACATCTGTAGACGTTGAATCAATGTAAAAAGTGATTGATTTGTTAGCTAAGTTTATCTTGGTGAGACAATCTTTTAAGATGAACACGAAATTATTCAGGTCCTTGCTTTTGTGTACACGCAACCCTGAATCCTTGTTGCCTATAACAAGCCTCACCATAAACGATTAAGAAATCAGCACTTTAGATTAGGAACTGATTTGTGGCACAACAGGGAAATTTTAATGCTAAACTATAAAAAATCAATTGCTCAAAAAAAAGAAATTGTGAAAAATCACCATATTTTTTGTCAACCAATTCTTGTGTAGCGTTAGCATTATGATAAAGCGTTTTGTTTTGGACGTTACTAATTGTTCCAATACTATGCGTGGCTTTTGGGTTAGTTGTAGAAACCATAACATTGTTCTTACAACGCTTGATTTTGTGTCGTAAAAAGAGTGAAGAAAATGCAGTCATGATATTTGAACAGTCCTTTTGCAAAGTTGTATTGTCATCGTATCGTATTATACGGTGTGTGTTCTGAAAATTGTTGTTTTCGCTTTTTATTTTTTTGTATATTCTGGCTAATGTTTATGAACACGCGCCTGATGCCACATTTATTGTCGTTTTATAAAAGAAATAAACATTGTTCTTTACGGATTTGTCAAGTCATAGTAACCCATCACTTTTCGATATTCGCTGCACGTCAATAGGATATTAATCTGCGTTGTTCATAAATTGGTTGGAGTCCAGAAAGTCAAAGTGATAATGAAAAGGACGATGAGGTCACGCTTCAGGACTCAGGTGATCCTGAATAGGCATTTTCGTCAAGTTACGTTGATTTACCAAAAGCAAATAAGAAAGGGTTGTTTTCTTGGGATGAGCAAGACCGTGTTACCGTTGGGTACTCCAAATGGGAAACAAATTTATTTCAGATTTATGAGTCCAATATTATATTCTCTTCATAAAATTCGTTACACAGTTACATTAGACATTCTATTGACGGCGTATTACAGACACCGACGTGATATGGGCAATACAGTGTTGCCAGATGCTATCAAATAAATTACCCCAACACGACCTTAGTTCAATGGTAGTTTTTAACCGCGCATCGACTTTAAGAGTTGAAGAGTTCTTTTGTCTAGTTGGAGGTAGGCTAATCTCTAGAAAACAAAGTCCCTCACATCTTAAGACACCGGTTCTGCAGAGCTTCCTGTGCAGATCTAGTTGCTTGTTTCAGCTTCAGCACACAGGCATACACAATTTTGATCTTCAACATCACATTGTGACCTTCAAGAACACGCTCATCTCTGAATATTCTTACATCGCAACCAATCAACTGGAACAAGGTTAAGAGACCAAAGGAAATAGAAATGCGAGGAGTGCATCTTGGAAAAACTGGAAAAAATGGAAAAACTGCATGAAAGAAACGTCGCTTAACTCAAATATTGTACATAACAGAAGCGATAGCCCTTATCCCCTACCAATAGACGCTCCTTTTCTATTGCACCGGTACATCGTTTCAACCTCGCCAGACGTCTAAAACTTGCGGTTGCTACAAAACTATGTCGTGCAATCTTATCTTATCCGTTATAGATCGTAAGCGCTGCAGATGTCTTTCTTGACAGCAGTACTGCTTTTTTTCAGGTCGTCGAAAGTTTTTTGTTTGCTAATCTGATTGAGTTGTGTCCCTTCAACGTAAAACATTTGAAACTTCTTTGCTTCTCCTGCAAAGTATGAAGACACTTGAGGAAGAACAAGTATTTAAACTAGTAGAGGGAACACAAATAAAGACGTTGCGTAATTATTCTGGTGCTAAGATGGTAGCAGAAGACCACAGGGTCAACAAAGTCAGTTGCCACTCTCATACAACAACAAAGTAGAACTAATAAAACTATAAAATAACAAACAGTCCTGTAAACAGCAATTTTAAAGAAAAACAATAACAATAGAAAAACATTATATAAAAAAGTTATCCTATAAGAAACAATAGCAACCAATGACAGGCAGTGAGATGGTGTTTATTTTTAAAAGGTAGTGAAAGACAGTATTACATGCAAGTAGCATAGTATATCTAGGTTTAGATACTTTGTTTAACGTAATGTAGGATTGTAGACAAACAGAATTTGGAGGAGTGAATAGTTTATATTTAATACACATGTATGTCTCATGTTTTATGCCAGCTTTTAAAAATAATTTCGCATTGGTGCACCTGTGTTGTAATTGTAACCATCAGGTAGAGTAGTTCATTCGCAGGCCTTCCATAAAATCAATGGTTCACAACAAAAATAAATGTGTGCTGTGGACTGAGGAGTTCCTAACGTTCACAGTCGATTGTAGAAAAAGTGCAACAACCTATTGGACCAGTAAGAACTAAAGGAATGAATACTCAGAAGAAAAAAAATTGATTGCAGATCTGAACAACCGCATTCGCTATAAAGGCACTGCGCAAATGTGAAAATGAATGGAGAGGAATATGATGTCAGCATCAAACAGCGCATATGTTATGACGCAATCAATGGCGATGTCAGTGACTTTACTGTGAAGTTGTCGACAACATGAGTTTGGGTTCGACTCCAGGCGGCACCAAGGACCCCAAACCTCGTTTTGTCATTAATTGTCGATAATGATCAAAGGACATTCATATTATTTCAGATGAAGCTAATTTTATGTTTAGTTATATTCACGTTTTCACTTGTTTATCCCTCGGAAGTGACTTTGTCATGTGGTGGTGATGACGTCACACGAAAAGGTTTTCATGGCATTCCTGGAAAGCGTGGAAGGACTGGAGAAAAAGGTGAGATGAAATGGTTTGTTCGAGGTCAGCTTACAATGTCTTTGTTTTTACTTCAACATTTTTGAATATGTAAGTTTGCTAATGTTACAGTTACAAGCAGTTTAATTTCCAAGCTGTTGAATATGCTCCGCTCGTTTGTATATTTTCAAAATCAATCAAAATTGAATCAAACAAAATCTTGTCACATTTCTTTCTATGCTGACAATTTGGATTTTTTACAAATTTAAATTATCGTCAGATTAAAAATAAAAATTTTGATTCTTCTGCAACATTCACTGGTGATATTTTCCACCATACAGGAGAGCAGGGATTGAAAGGAAGATGTGAGAAGTTCGAAGAAGATCGAAACGAAATAAAAAGATTATCAGCTCGATCCAAGAACCTGGAAGCCAAACTTAAGTTATTAAGTTGGTTGATATTTTTTTTTATTTCAAACTATTCTTATTTCATATCGCACGGTTTGGTTTAGAAAAATAAATAAATGAAATGAAGCAGAAACATTGAAATAACTGTAAAATCAATCAAAATTTAGGTTGGCTGCGCTGATTGATTTGATGAACAGATTGAAGTTACGATCAATTGAAACAATGTTTACGTCATCTTTCGCTGGACTAACTTTAGAGCGTTGCTTCATTTAGTTATTTGTTTGTTTAATTCTTTTTGGCATAGTTGTTTTAGGTTGGTTAATTCATCTGAATAGAGCTGATTTCTTACCAAAACGAAATGGAGACGAGATGTGGTTTTGGCCTGGATAATTTATTTTGAAATTTTGCTTTAGATCTTTAGCCTACTTGGTCAAAGTAAATTTCATATTTTTTTTACAGAACAAAGTCTTGACCGGGTCAATTCCACCAGAACGCAGGTGTCGTGGAAGGGTTGTCTAACTGAAGGAATTAATTCAGTTTTAATCAACAATAAATTGATTGAAGTTTACTGTGAAGTTAATGGTGACGACAGTTGGGTGGTAGGTTATTGATATAACTTTGTATACCATGTTTTCAACAAAGTAACATCAGCATCAGATGATCATATGAAGAAAACAAACAAAAATTAGTAGGCTATGGTGATGACTGATATAAATGGTGAAGTCATTAACTAATGATTCGACAAACACTTTAACAACGAAGTTGTTTGCACAAAATTTTAAAATTGATTTTTTAAATTTAATAATAAATTTAATTGTTATTTGTTGCAAAGGGCTTTGGAAAGCCATACGGATGAAACTACGCAAGCAAGTAGAGTCTTTTGTCACTTATAAAAGCCAATTGCTGACATACATTCAAGAAACATGTTGCAACTAATTTAAAAACTTAAAAAAAAGGAGGAAAGGAAATATTTCTCTTCACAATCAGTTTCAAATGCTTTGGTAGGCTGATCACCACAGACAACATTGGATACGCCATTAATGCTTATTCACGACTGGTTACTTTTTGAAATTATAGCCCATGTATCCTTTTGAATATAACAAAGAAATTATATTTATTTCGAATTCTCATCATGTTTACAAATTTGCTTCTAGGTGTTTCAAAAACGATATTCAGGTGAAGTGGATTTTTATTTGAACTGGGAAGCATACAAGACTGGGTTTGGGAATTTAGGTGGAGAATTCTGGTTGGGTATGGAAGAGTGATGAAATGTAACATCGCATATGTGGTTTCACCCCATATATGTTCTTTGTAAACATTAAACAAATTTTGGTTAACATCCATTGCTTAATTACGTTATTGAATTGCAAGAATTTTTTCAGTCATACATTGTTCGATTTTATTTAAGGATTAGAAAATCTTCACATCATTACAAGTTCTGGTTCCTATAAACTTCGTGTTGATCTTGAAGATTGGGATGGCAACACTAGATATGGAGAGTATAGGTAATCAAAGTTAACTCTCGATGGTGTGTGGTTTTTGTATGTGTTTGTGTGAGTGTATGTCTGCATTTGTCAAAAACCAATATTGTTGGAAATCTCCCAACCTCTTTACAATCATCCTCTTTGAATTTCCAGCACATTCTCAATTGGAAATTTTTCCTCTAACTATCGGTTGAATGTTGGAAGGTACATTGGAACAGCAGGTTAGTCCAATGAAGTGACATACTGAACTATTGAAAGCATTTTATTAACATTTGTGGATTTCATATCATGCTTTGTAATATATTTTTAAGTGATGTAGAGCGCTATTAGTTTTTAATAAATATCTGAATAGGCAACTAATTATCGCAGGTGACGGGTTGACTTACCACAATGGCCAGCAATTTAGCACAAAAGATCAAGATAATGACGGGGGTTATCAAAACTGTGCTAAACGCTACCACGGAGCATGGTGGTACAATGACTGCTATCAATCTAACTTGAATGGGAAGTACATCGCTAATGGAGGAGATGGCAATGCATTAGCCAAAGGAATGACGTGGAATAGTTGGAGAGGAAGCAGCTACGCAATGAGAAAAGTTACCATGAAAATTCAGCAAATATAATCAAAAAATAATAGTTTAACATTTGCAGCAAGATGAACTGATATAAACTCAAAGCATCAAAGTAACATTCTTTTTGATAGGCTAATAGTTTGTTGTATTTCAAGTTTGCATCTTTTCGAGCTTGTTTGCGGCATATATAAGACAAGTATATCAAGCTATAGTTATAAAGATAAATAAAATTAAAAAATGTAGTTTTTCTGGATTTTCAGTGATTCCTTGGTTACTGTAGGCCTATTGCCCTTGGTTTAAGTTGCTTTTCTGCTTTTGCTCTGGCGCTCATTTTAATTACATAGTTCAGTTCAGTTTATTTTTTGTTTTGTTGGCGAAAAAGAAAGACACAAAAAGCAAAAAGACAATAAACACAAATAATTCGCACAACAAGGATGGCAGCGAAAGACCAAAAGGTCACCAAAGTCAGCTGCCACCCAAACATAGAGTTCAACGGCTCAGCTGCATTGGCACAAAAACGTCGACTTCATCTTGGTTTTCCAGTGATGCTTCAGTGAGAAATGTGTTAAAAGCTCATCCAACTACCAACTATTAACTATATTCGAAATAATGTCCTCTCCCAAACTATGACGTGTACGCAGCATAGGCCTATAGTCGCACTTTTATTCTATAAACCTGCTATATTTTTTCCATTTTTTTCTATTTTTCTGTACTCATTTTTTTACAAAATGGATTCTCTTGTGGCTTATTTGCCATGCACTGGGAGCAAGTAGGCGGTGCTGTGACATTTTCAGATTTATTTACAATAAGATTAGGGTGAAATGTGCGTGCAGAGGACAGATCTTTTCTGCCGCGACTTCAACAGCTCGAAACACACTCCTCCTTTCATTGATGCGACGGAAAGAAAATCAGTCAGCGCTGTGAAGTGCAAAATGCGTGGCTTTGGATATTATAAAAGACTAGGTTTTAACCATCGCCATGGTTTTGACATAGCCTATTCCAGCTATTACCGCTATAAACAGGATAAAAAAAAAATACAATAGAGCTTAATGTTAAACAAGATGATTTTGAAGGTGGTTGAAGCATAACCCCATGGGCCTACTACTATTATTTTTTCTTATTACAATCTGCTGATAAGACCCACAGCATATCGTGTGTAACGTTTGTTTGATCGCCTGATTGTAGAAATCTTTATCCTCGGACAAATATCCTAACGCTTCTTTGAAAACCTAATTCTGGCGATTTCGCATAGCAGCTGTAGAAGCATTGACGCAGGCTCGGTCACCAAAATTAACAGAATGAAGCTTTTGCTTATTGAAATGTTATTGTAGGTCTATATGAATTTTTTAACCACCAAGTGCCGCTGAATGGAGAGCAGTCCTTAAAAATGCGTTGCTCATGGAATCATGCGCACTCACCCAGAACCAAACCACCGTTGCTTGATCTTGCGGTTTCTTCGAGTGCAAAATCGGGCCGCTTAACCAACTAAACTATCGGGCGAACAAGGATTCAACTGTACGCTGTCGGTTACATTGCATTAAAAACTTTAGATTATATTGCAATATGGCTACAATGTAGGCTACAAAGCCAACAAAAGTAGCCTACGAAATATTTCATCCAAAAGGTAAAACTTAGTCGACAAACGTCTCGACACAACAACGTCATAAAAAGCATGACGATTTGAGTTTTGCTGGTAGGCCTAATAGTGTTTTGAAAAATCACTAAGATGAGAGATCAAAAAGCTGTCGTGGTTAAAAATAAGTAAGTTTATGCAAAGTCACAATTGTTTGTTTTTAAATTAAATACGTCTAGTTGAATCTGATTGTAGTTGTAAAATTCACTACCTCTGGCTAAAAGCTTTAACAAGCTGAAGAAAAACGAGATAAATTTTTTGTGGCATGTTTGCAATGTCAAACATAAGCTACATTGTTTATAGCCGTACGGGTCTAAAATGTTTTTATTGGGGCAGAACAAAAATTTGCCCAAATCTTTGTTTTATTGAAATTGCCCGAATATAAATATCAAAATAGCTATCTGTATTGAGCTTGAGAAAATGAGTGCCTAAAGGAACATGTTGATTTGGATAATTTCATAAAAAAATTAATCAGGTTCGGGCAATTTCATATTGTGTTTGTGCCCAAATTAATGATTTCAACAGTTTCATACTAGTCCCGGGTTTCACATAAAAATTAATCAGATTCAGATAATTTCATATTTTGTTGGTGCCCAAATGAACATGAAGATTTATTATTATTATTTATTTGCGTCAGACAAAGCTGTCCATACCGGTATCCAAAACAAAACGAAATAATACACAAACTGCAAATGCACAAAGGTCACAGAGAGCCACTTTGGATGTCGTCAGTTTAAGAGCTCACTAAATATCTACTGTTACAAATTTACATACAATGAGAGTTGGAAGAATTGAAAGTATTCAGAACGATAAAAACAATCAGATGACATAAGGTCTGATATAAGGTCTAAATAAATTTAGACGAAAAAGATTTAAATTTAGAAGATTTAGAAGAAAGTAATAGCCTACCACCAAAGACAAAAAATGTAAGCTTATGTTGCATTGATTTTTAGTCGTGGTATCCTGTATGCTAAGTAATTTAATAGCTATAGGTAGCCTACGGCTTTCGCTCGCTTGATACGTGCCCCAACACCCAGTCAGAGTCACTGCCACCGCCTCCAGATTTGCAAAAGACAAGTCCATGACAAAGCCCTCGGCCTTTGAACTGGCGTAGCCCACGAATTTTTACACGATCAACTACTTTTACTGTAGCCTATGCTAGCCTACATCACTTTAACATTTTCAAACAAAATCTTTTTTACTTTATTCAGAACAAGTTTTGTTAAAAAGATAAAAATTGTTTTTAGCAAATTTCATAAAGCGCTAAAGCTGTTGGTTCAGTTTTGCAGCCCATAGGTATTTCTCCCTAAAACAGCGTAGGCAGTAGCGTTGACAGAGGGTCCAGGGGGTAGACTATATACTTTTGCACTCCGGGCCTGCGGGGTAGGCTAATTTCATGGGCTCGGAATCATGAAAAAGCTACAGGATATTCTTTGAAATGCGTTTTTCTTATAAATGTTTTGATTTGGGGCGCAAAAATTTCATTGGAAGGCTACGGGGTCCAAAATTCTCTCAATGATCCATAGAATAGGCCTACTTTCATAATCATTAGCCCAGGGTCGGAAGTCGTTAGTCAAAAAGCAATGACTATTTCACTATTCGATAGTGCCCAAAAAAGCAATAAATTTCCGCTATCGATACTTAAAAAAAGCAATGAATAGCAATTACTAAAAATATTGTATTTTATTGTATTTGCGTATTTAACAAGTTAATAACGACTCTCACTGGCATGGTTTTACTGAATTGTGTTGCCGCAAAATTTTCCTTAATCATTTAAAGTTCGAAAACCGGAAGGGGACAAGGTCGGATAGTAATCCAAAAACTAAATCTCGTAACTTCGTTTTAACGACGAAGTAAGTGAATAACAAAAAATAATTTAGCAGTTCTTCTAAATATCAATTAGTGAAAAACGAATAATGGTTTCGTTGCTTGCATAAAAAAGCAGTGAATAACGAGCATTCGATATGTATTTTTAAAAGAAATGGGTATAAGCATTCGATATTCAGAAAGCAACAAATAACGCTATCGAATAGTGACAACTAGTCGTTACTTTCAACCCTGCATTAGCCTACATATTTATTTATTTATTTGCATCAGACACGAATGCCCATAGTCGAATCACAAAAGAAACAGCACAAAGAAAGTATAAAAATAAGAGGCATACAAACAGCAGCAACGCAAAAGCATTCAAAATGAAATTACGAGCTCATTTTGATCAGACAACCAACCAGTATAATTTAACGTTATCATATGATGAATAGGCTACCCGGTATTGATATCTCTGAGCCATGGCAGCCATCAAGATTAGGTAACAGCATAGGCCTACATAGTAATATTGTAATGAAGACGGTAATTTGATTTACAATGACAGTCGGACCTCATCAGGGAGGCAACAATGGAGTTTGGCGATAATTCGCATCTTCCAACAAAAGAAAAAACATATTTTCGAAGTAATGCATCAAATGTTATAATGTTGCACAAGACTTGATGTTCACGTACGCTATAATGTTTAGGCAAATTGTGTATAATTCTAAATGCGTTATTGAAGGCAACACGCAGGCGATTAATGTCACGTTGATGATAATTTTCCCACGGATGACATGCATAGCCTACATTAGAGTAGCCTACAATATGAACGGAATAGAACATTTTTAATATCACTGGAGCACTTGTAAAATTTTTATTTGTTGGCAGAACAGTGGATTGATCGCACTTGTCGATTTATATCCTTGTCGTCACACATTGCCGTGTCAAGAAAAACACCCAAATATTTGACACTATCTACGAATTTGATCGCACTTCCATTGAGCGGTAGGCTACGTAAACAAGGGTTATGGAATTGAAGGGGCGCCACTATGCAATCGTCTTATCTGTCGTCGCACCATGTGCACTATGGCTCTAATGCTCTAAGTCTAACCACTCGGCCGTGCAGCTGGCAAGCTGCTGGTAGCTATTGTGAATTTAAGATCTATGCAGTGATGTACGCGTATACAAAAAAGATTGACACCGTCAGAGTAAACGCAAACGTTCGAAATACCATACGCCGAATGCGTCAACGTAACTTGTAAAAAAAGTAGGCGGCATCAGCGCATACACTAGCGTAACCTCATTTTGTTTGCTAGGCCTAGGTGCCAAAGATTCATACGGTATAAACCATTCGAAACAAACAAGTTTTATTTTGAATTTCCACGAAGAAACACAAGCATCTGAAAGTGTTTATCTGACATTTTGCTGCGTTTTGGTTTCAATATGTCTTTGCCCATTATTGAAAACCAGGGTTGAAAGTCGTTAGTCAAAAAGCAATGACTATTTCGCTATTCGATAGTGCCCAAAAAAGCAATAACTTTCCGCTATCGATACTTAAAAACAAAGCAATGAATAGTAATTACTAAAAATTGACTGGCCAAAAAACAAGCCCAAAAACAAGCAATCTGCAAAATAAAAAAAAATACGAAAACTCGAAAAAAACAGAACTGTGTTGCCGCAAAATTTTCCTTAATCCTTAAAAGTTCGAAAACCGGAAGGGAACTAGGTCGAATAGTAATCCAAAAACTAAATCTCGCGAATTTGTTTTGACGACGAAGTAAGTGAACAACAAAAAATGATTCAGCAGTTCGCCTAAATATCAATTAGTGAAAAACGAATAATGATTTCGTTGCTTGAATAAAAAAGCAGTGAATAAAGCGCATTCTATATTTATTTTTAAAAGGAATGGGTATAAGCATTCGATATTCAGAAAGCAACGAATAACGCTATCGAATAGTGACAACTAGTCGTTACTTCCAACCCTGTTGAAAACATTCTTTCAACTGCAGCGCTGGAAGGTATTGGCGTGTTGTAGCGAAAAAAAGACATTAAAAAGTATACGTTGACGTTATAGGCCTACGCTAAAAAATCGCGAAAACTTTACGGCGTAGCCTCAAGCGACAACTATCCAAAAAATGTGGCCGTAAGCGTAAGCGTAAACAAAAAGTCTACGCCGCAAGTCTACGGCGTAGAATTTGCGGCTTATAGCCTACGTACATCTCTGGATCTATGAAAGGGATTTTTGTTTAGTTTGTATCCGAAGAGTAAAAATCCAGCAACCCAGACATTTAAAATTGTCGCTTTGTAAGCAATCGTTTAAACGTTTAAATGATTTTGAAACGATGTAATTGTTTTGGCTTGAAATATTTTTGGTAAATTTAAAAACTAGGCTATTTCTGTTGAAATGATTGATAACATGAAAAATCAATCATTTTTTACTGATTTCACTTTTGCAGACGTTGAATCAACGTTAAAAAGATCAATTTTGCTAAGCCAACAAAAATACGAAATGTTTTATTGAAAAGGTAGCCTAACGTCCATCAAATTTATTCGGTAGTCTATCTTCTTTACACGAGAGTCTCATGAAAAGCCAGTAAAAGCATTGAAATTTGAATGTTGCTGCGAATAGTCATTTGAAAAATCTTTGTTTTATGGTTAATATTGCAATTCAATTCAATGTTGTTTTTTAATTACTTATTTTTTTTTCAAATAGCCTATCAAATAGCCTTTCAAATAGCCAAAATGTTATGCCACAGA
Source organism: Aplidium turbinatum (assembly GCF_918807975.1). Lineage (NCBI taxonomy): Eukaryota > Metazoa > Chordata > Ascidiacea > Aplousobranchia > Polyclinidae > Aplidium > Aplidium turbinatum. The sequence goes on from NC_137476.1 coordinate 9,071,582, forward strand.
AATTTTGGTCCGTTATTACCGGGTTGTTTGAGCTTTTGGCTTGAGGTAAAATAATTTTAACAAAGATGTTTAATTTAAAAACAAAATGTTGTGACTTGACATTTATTCATGCTTGCCCAGTGACAGCTTTTTGTTTTCCTTCCTGCTTAACTCTTCTCTTACATCTGTTGAGATATGCAAGTCTGCGAGCTCTAACCCGTTTATTTGTTTTATTAGCCCAGGGGTCACCAAACTACGGCCCGCAGGCCAGAATCGGCCCGCGAACTCATTTCATCCGTCCCGCCACGTTTCATCCGGCTGCGCCACGAGCTGCACTACAACTGTTAAGGAAAAGAGTTACCAAACTTTTTGTAAAGGACTGACGTTGCTGTTTATCATTAGGCCAAGGCCTATGAGAGGGGGGTACGGAGGGTAGGCTACGGCGTACCTTTGAGGGCCCTGGCCTGTGCTTGTTGGGGGGCCCGAAATTATGATTTTATAGTTTACGCGCAAAAATGTTTGGTTAAAACCATCCTAAACGACTAAATTCAAGCATAAAAGTTGTTATTCTTTAGTCCTGGGGGGCCCGTAATGTAGCAAAGGGACCCGGAAAGGTACAGTAATTGAGTGCATTGCGAGCAAATTAGGAACCCAAAGTGGTGATTTAATGCTGTACGTGCAAAAATGTTCTGTTAAAAGCATCCTAAATTAAATCATAAAAGTTGGTTATTCTCCTGTCTGGGGAGGGGGGGGGGTAGCCTATAGTGTAGCAAAAGCAGTTTTGAGAAAAGCCTGAGGAGAGGTTTTGTGTTTTTTAAAAACTATTTGAAAAATGAAGTTTCACGCTTATTTCACTTCAAATAAACTTTGGAGTTAAAGCAGGAACCGGAGTCAATACTTTCGGAGCAGAAGCGGAGCCGGAGTAAAAAAAACTGACTTCGTTCACTTCTGCTAGGCATGTGGTGAATAGGCTACAAAAGTTAATGAAGAAAGGTTAGGCTATTGGTCAGATGATTAATTTGATTACGTTTTAACAAGATGTTATGTTTGAGCCTTGGTAGAAAGCTTGACACATTGTACCAGATACATATAACACTCAGTAACGTTAACGGATTTAACATTTTTTATTAAACACACAATAAAAAAGGAAAAACAACTAAATCCAACGTTTTCGACACCACATAGTGTCCTCATCAGATATACAGTAATTATAGGCTACCGTACATCTAAGAGAAAGAAATAAATGAATTTGAAAGTTTTATATTAAACCTGTACAAGCAACACCTCTCAACAGCACCATCAACAACTGACACGAATTCAATGCAGGATACACAAATTGGCGAGGGACAGATCACTTGATATGAACAACACAAAACACCAAATAATAGTTTTTTGCCGCCTCATACTATTATTGCGCACAGATATCCAATTCTACAGTAAAATGTTGTATGGTGTGTGTTGTATATCTGAATTGTGAAAGAACTACAGCTTAGCAATACTATGTACAATCGAGCAACAGTTTACAATTAGCAACCACTAAGCGAGAACTACAATACTAGACTGATCATTGCGCATACGATAACAAGACGGCAACAGTGGGTCATTGTTACGTCACACACGAATACCACAACCCCCCTTTTCTACAAGGAAGTTGTGAGCAACAGTTTGTTTCTCAACGTCCGGAGCTTTATGTACAAACATAGTCATTCAATTTTGACGGTCCTTTGGCACGTCGCCTGCTCCGTCGTGGAGGTATCTGTCGTACACTAACATTGTCATTAAAATGAACTTTCCGATTCGGCGAAGGTATCTTATCCTCTCCTTCGGTTGTCTTGTGAGTCACGGTGGCATCATCTATCTCTGGTCGCAGAAATCGTCGATTACGCCAGCAGATTCGACCACTGGGTAGTTTGATGTTGTAATCACGGTTTTTACCTATGCCAACAACTTGACCGATACGATCCCATTTATGTGAAACTGGGTTTTGTATCCGTACACTTTGACCGATAAGAAAGGGATTGAGAACTTTGGAATGCTTATTGTAATTTTGTTCTGCATATATCTTTAGGCTTGCTGCAGCTTTATCCCAATTTTCAAATTTATTTTTCCACGCTTCACTAAACGACTGGATCCGGGCCGGTACGATCGATCGTATGGGAGATCCATATAAAATTTCAGCGGGTGATAAACCATGAGCTTTCGGAGTATTTAACCATTCTAGAAAGCCTTCACAAAATTCTTCGCTGTCAATGCTGCCTCTTTCAGACGTTTTAGCAAGGAGGTTTTTCATAGCCTTGACAGCGGCTTCAGCGTGTCCGTTCGACTGAGGATAATGAGGTGTGCTGCGCACAGAGGTAGCACCCCATCTTTTTAGAAATTGTCGAAATCTACTGGAAGTGAACTGAGGTCCTCCGTCTGTTCTCACGCGGACTGGTACACCTGTATCTACAAAGTATTTCCTGATAACACTGATCACCTGTTGAGAAGTTGGATCGTGGCTAAACTCTGTGATCTTTATCCATCCAGATAAACGATCAACATACACGAGATAACACTTTCCCGCGTAACTGAAAAGATCCATAGATACTTCTTCAAAGGGGCGAGTTGGAGGAGGATCAAACTTCATTGGCTCTTGCTGTTGGATGGGTGAGTGCTCTTGACACTTGCTACAAGATTCAACTCTAGTCTTTATGTCATTGTTGATAGCTGGCCAATAAACAGTTTGTCGGGCACGACGTTTGGTTCTGTCAATGCCTTGATGAGAACAATGCAGCTTGGTCAGGATTTCTTTTCTTTTAGCCTGAGGCACCACGATGCGATGACTGTCCAAGAGAATCAATCCATCCTCGATCGACAATTGATCTTTTAGTTTCTTAAAAACTTGAGAAGCAGAATTCAGCTGCTTGTCTTGAAAATTGTTTTGGATTGACGCTATAAGCTCTTGACTTTGTTGATCTGTGCGAGTGGCTTCTTTGAGTTCTTCCAATATAGGATCAGCACGGATGGCACCTTCTTCGTTTCTGAGGATTGCAAACACCTTGTGTATGGTCGTACTGACGACTTCGTCAGTAATCAAGTCGTCTTTTTCTGGGTCTCTGCATGGAGCTCGGGATAGGGCATCAGGGATTTCATGATTTTTGCCTTTTCTCCAGACAGTTTTGAATATGTATCCCCCTAGCTTTTCTTTCAGCCGTTGAATTCTGGGATTGTCTACCATATCCAAAGTTTGATTGTCCAGGATTGACTCTAATGGCTTATGATCCACGACTATGTCAAATGTAGGCAAACCTTTGAGGTAAATTTGACATTTATTTATTGCCCATACCACTGCGAGTAATTCTAGTTCAACCATGGCATACCTGGATTCTGTTTCAGTCGTAAAACGAGATCCTGCCTTTGTGAGTTTCCATGTGTCATTATGCTTCTGTAAAAGAGCATACCCTAATCCCTTGAGTCGGGACGCATCAGTTTGAAGCATAGTAGGTAGCTTCGGATCAAAGGAAGCTAGGATGGGAGGACTGCAAAGGATTGCTTTTGTCTCCTTGAATGCTTCATCGTGAATTGGGGTCCAAACAAAAGCGTTTTTGGGTTTTAACAAATCTCTAAGAGGAGAAGCGACTTCACTCAGTCTGCACGTGAATCCTCCTAGCTGATTTGCCATACCCATGAAGGAGCGAAGACCTTTAAGGTTACTGGGGGTGGGAAAATCGGAAATAACTCGTATTTGTTTAGGATCTGCTGTTATTCCATCCTCACTCACCACATAACCAACGTAGTCAACGGTGGTGCACATGAAGTTAAACTTACAAGGATTGAGTGTGATTCCATACTCTCTGCATCGATTGAGCACTTCGACAACGGTGTCGAGACTTTGTTGCGCTGTTTTGCTGTAAACGAGAATATCATCAACAACTTTTTCGACAAAGTCGATGCCGTAGATTGCTTCATCACCTCTGGCACAGTACTCATCTTGGGAGGAAGTTAATCCCATAGGCGCTCTTAGAAACTTAAATCTTCCGTGTGGAGTAATAAAAGTAGTGAGGTCCTGGCTTTCAGGAGCTAAAGGGACTTGCCAATATCCTTTTGCCGCACCCAATGTAGTAAAATATTTTGTCCCAGATGGGATATTTGTGACAGCTTCATGCGGCGTCTTTGATGGATAGTAAGGGCGTCGAACGTATTGGTTTAATTTTTGAAGATCAACACATAATCGAATACCTCCTTTTGGCTTTGGCACCACAACGATAGGATGAACCCAATCAGTTGCTTCTGTAACTGGTTCTATAACACCAGCTGCAACTTGTTTTTCAAGTTCTTCTTTAAGAAGGTGTCTGTACGCCAAAGGAATTTGACGAGGCGTAGATACAGCATATGGTTGTGCTTCTTTCTTCAAAGAGATTTTCATCGGCTTGACATTCATTTGACGAAGTTCGCCATCGTTAGCAAATACATCTTGAAATTCATTCAAAAGTGTATGCTTCATCTGATCGACTTCTTCTAGAGTAGGTTGATTTGAAATATGAAACTTGCTTTCTTTTAGACTTGAAATTTGCTTTGCAGTATGCAATTGATGCAAGGTTAGAGGCTTAGGATAGTCTGGTGGCAAAATACTAAGTTGCTTGCAAACATAGCCTACCATGCGAGTAGAAAATCTTCAACTTCTTTACACACATAGATGGTTTCTTTTGAAGACATTTCTCCATACTCTATTTCGCAGTGCAAAGTGCCAATGCATGTAAGTGACTGTCCATTCGCGGTCATCAAAGGGTCATTAGTTGGTGGTTTTAACATGCTAAGATCGTATCCTAACTGTTTAAGCTTGCCTGTTCCTATAAGGGTGGCTTCAGCACCGGTATCCGGCGTGGCTTGACTGGAATCAATAACACTTCTAGATTTTGTTGATCGCAATGTAACTAAAATTTTCGGAGCTGGTAGGCTATCCTTGTGCAATGAATTAATAGCACTTCGTTTAACTTGACCTGTGTGTTTCTTGCTAGTTACGCGACTGACAGAATTTGACATCTTAGAGTGGCATACAGAAGCAAAATGTCCAGTTTTGCGACATTTTAGACATACCTTGTCTTTAGCAGGACACTGGGTTTGTCCTCTGGGTGGGCAGTTCGGTTTTCCACATCTTCTGCATGATTTCACATCTCTCTCTCTAGATTTATATGGACGTCGCGGAAATTCATTTCGGTTAATGAACCTGCTCCGCGTCCTTTCCATGGCAGCTTCGTCTAATTTTGCAGCTTCTTCTGATCTACAAACATCAGTTACTTTCTGAAGAGTTGGAAGCGGCGTGATAGCTAACAATTTCTGTCGAAGTTCCTTGTTTGAAATTCCAGACATAACTTTTGTAACTAAGCGGCGATCTAAGCAGTTCACACAAAGATCGGCTTCTCTAGCTAACGTTTTAATAGCAATAAGAAACGAATCAAAAGATTCCCCTTCGAGCTGTCTTCTTTCTTCGAAAGCTACACAATCCAAGGCTATGTTGCGTTGGCTTCGAATGTAACCCTTTACTTTATCGAGAACTTCTTCTGGTTGAAGCTCGGTGTCATCAGGTATGAGTAAGACATGTTCGAGAGCTTCTCGCATTTCTATAGAGAAAAAACTTCTCATTAACGCTAATTGGCTGTTCCGAGATAGCTGTGCTGCTTGCGAGACTGTGACGTAATCGTTGTACGACTTCCGCCATCTTGAAAATTCGCCTAACGAGACTCCTACATTAAGTACAGGCGGCTTCTGCGCATCTGCTTTTGAGGGTCTATGATTCCCAGCCTCACTGTGCCTAGTTGGTGGGCTATCTTCTGCAGGCGTTTGCGGCTGACGCATTTGGGCAATTAGATTTTGCATTTGTTGCTGACTTTCAGCTGTCTGCACTTGAGCGCGATGTTGCATTTCTAATTGCGATTTTAAAAATTGTTGAAGCCATGCTGGGGTGGCTGAGCTTGCGGCCACTTCATTAGCTTCAGTGTCTGAAGGTTGCGCTGTAGCTAATTCAGATAATTTCTTCTTAGCTGTTTGAAGTTCAGCTTCTAATTCTTTGCGCGACTTTGGCATGATTAGAAATACTAGGTAGCCTATGCTAACCCAAAATTTGCTAAACTCAGCTGACAATAAATCTAGGCTATCAGCAAATTTAATGTCCTTCTAGCTTTCTCTTGGCTCGGCTTTAAAATGCCGGCGACGCCATGTTGTATATCTGAATTGTGAAAGAACTACAGCTTAGCAATACTATGTACAATCGAGCAACAGTTTACAATTAGCAACCACTAAGCGAGAACTACAATACTAGACTGATCATTGCGCATACGATAACAAGACGGCAACAGTGGGTCATTGTTACGTCACACACGAATACCACAGTGTGCAATACGCCTAAGCAAACATCACTCGTTTTGCCTAAGACAAAGGGGGCCCAGAGTGAGAGGAGGGCCCGAAGTGACTATTCGTACCCCTAGTGAAAATTTCTCTCAGAGGCCCTGCATTAGGCCACCACAAATGAGGACAGCCTAGGCCAAATTTGGAAAGATGTAATGTTTTTTCAAGAGCACGATGCCCTGTAGTGTATCACAGCAGGGGATAACTTTTCCAGCACCCTTTCGATTTTAATCACAACTTTGCTATTCCACCACTGACTTTGTTATTTATTGTGCTCAATTCAAGTCAATAGAGATTGTAAATAGTTGTATATCTTTTTGCAATTTGCATCCGGCCCGCAACTGTTAATCTCGCAGCAACCCGGCTCTCAGAGAAAAAAGTTTGGTGACCCCTGTATTAGCCGAATTACGGTGTTGCCAATAAAAAAATTGTAGTTTCTAATCGGAGATAGAAAATCTCTATTTAGCCTGTGACTGTTTTTACTTTTTTTCGTTGAGTTGATGTTTGCGAGTTTTGTACATACCTCCACTTAATTCCAAACCAGCAAACGATGCCTTTGTTACATTGTTTTGATGTCACTGGACGCGAAATGATGTAAAAACGACACTGATACAGTTTGGGTTGACTTGTCAAACTCATGAGGCCATAGCCTACTTTGTTTCTTTGGCCGGTTCTGGTTGACCTGCTTTTCAGTTTTGCTATCTTACAGTTTTCGTTTATCAGATCAGACAAGCAACAACCAGAACCACCACAAAAGCATTTGGGCAAGCATATGTTACAGTAAAAAGTCAGTCAACGTAGGCCTATTTTTATAGCCTAACTGTTTTTATTGTGAGGTGTGATGTGAAATGAGGTCTCTATTACAGCTGCATTCGCATTTTTACAATTTATTGCAAGCACCGCATTCAGCAATCCAAAGCGGAAGAACTGATGAATATGCGAGATGGTATGGCCATGTATTGAGGAGGGAGGAATGAAGTTTTGGTAAAACTGCACTTCAGCTGCCCAAATTATTTGCAAATTTTGATTACTGCATATTAGGGTGGAGTGAAAATTTTTTTTTTTTGATTTTCAAAAAAGAGGGTGTCTAAAATGCTGGCTTAGCACCTAAAAACACATCCCAAACAATTTTTAGTTGGTTGCATCCAAAACTCAGCCGGCTACCCCCCTATTTGGGGTCGAGGGGGGTCAAAATGCTATCTATAACTTTTGAACCACACATGCAGTGGCGATCTTAGGGTATTTCGGGCCCTGTGCGGAATATGCTTTGCGGGCCCCAATGACAATGATTCAATTTAATAGCGTAGCTAGGTGTTTTGAAAGGGGAGGGGGGTGGTTTGACGGTCGACGGGCAAAGCCTGACGGCGTGGTCGTCGAAGGCGACACCCAGCGGTGGGGGGTCTGGGGGGAGTTCTCCCAGAAAATTTTGAACAATTACTTTGAATTTGGGGCATTCTGAGAGCATGTTCAACAAAATTTGGGTATGAATATTACTGTAAAATGGTGCTGTCCGCTGTCAACAAAATTGAATTTCAACCTATTTCGTCCCCTGAAAAGATCGAGAGAAATTTTGAAATGTTTGCGGCAACTCCGATCAGCGACTTTGGCTCTGTTGTTTTTTTCTCTCGATCTTTTCAGGGGACGAAATAGGTTGCACCCGTTGAGTCTCTATGTTTTCTTGTTGCTAATTCCTTTGTTGAATTTTTCCATTGGAAAGGATAAAAATTACTGCATTTTCTGAGTGAATTGCGGGCCCCCTAATTTGCGGCCCTGTGCGATCGCACGGTTTGCACACCCCAAAGACCGGCACTGACACATGCTTGGGAGATGATTTTCATCTTAAAAGAATGGCAAACACCAAGTTTCTATCTGTTGTAAGAGACATAGGGTATAATGGGGTAATTCCGGACATGGGGTAATTCCGGACAGCCTGGGGTAATTCCTGTTCTAATCGTATTATCAGTTTATTTTATTTCAAAACAGAAATATAAAGAATAAATGCACACGTAAATACAAAATAGCAAAGTAAGTAAACAACACAACGCAAACAAAATACATTAATGCGTTCATAAAGTGACTTCCCCAGTCCAAGGATAAAAAAACATTCAAACACAATCTTTTTCAGAGTGAGCAAAATGTTCCTTTTTTATATACATATAATTTAGCTTTTGAGCGCCAAATGTGGTGAAATACTGAAAAAATAAAGTTTCTGTGCTGTCCGGAATTACCTGTAACAGTAAGGCTACGGGGAAATTCCGTTTTTTGCATTAAAAGTGTGCATGTCTGGAATTACCCCACAGACGGGGTAATTTCGGACAGTTAGGTACTGGAAATGTAGGCCTCATCTTGTGGCCATCTTAAAATAATTTTAGAAAATTGCTGTAGCATACTATTAACATATGCGTGAATGTCTTAAATTTGCATTAGGGTCGATTTAAAAGTAACACGTGAGCACTGAGCAATGGTAATCCGAAAACAGAAATTCTGTCCGGAATTACCCCGTTATGCCCTATTTGATTTAACTGCAATAGAAATAGAGTTATTTTTTAAAAACTGATTTTCTTGCATTTTTGGTTGTTTACACTTGGTCAAATGTTGGGATTTTGCATTAGTATTTGCTTTGTAGCCCAAATTATGGAAACTGTTACTCAGATATATACTCCTACGCGAATGATATCAGACTCTACTCCAGTTATAGACTATCAAATTAAGGCTTGTGTGGGATGAAATAGCTTATATATAAGAACAAATAAATAAAAGCAAAATCAATAGATCACAGTCTAAAACAGCCCTACCGTATTGTGCTCTGAATTAAAAACAAAGCTGGTGTCATAAAAAATGCAGACCTGAGAACATACAATCAAAACTAGAGATGTACCGATACCAATATTGTGGCCGATACCGATATCACTTTTTTAGGCCGATACCGATACTGATATTTTGGCCGATACTTTGGTGTTACAAAAAGATGCAATTTTGGTATTTGCAAGGTATTATATCAAATGCTAAGTTTTACCTTATTTGCATAAAACTATTAAAAAAAGCTTTCAATTGGTATATATAATTTATTGAAGATTCAAGAATCCAATCTCAACCGCATTTTTGTGTCATAATAGTAGGTTTTAGTAACGAAAGGCCACCATAATTGAGGACTAGGGTATAAGGGAAGAAACATTACATCATAATTGGGGTTTCTGAAAAATTAAATAAAGTGTTTGCGCAAACTCTCCAAATAGGCAATCATAATTGATAATCAGGTGTAAAATGTAAACCAAGTGATTTGTGTAGTCGTACAAAAACTATTCGACAAGTAATATGCAACCTAAGGGCGCTTGTCGTTTGGTTGAAAAGCTTTTGCCAGGCCAAGACCACCCAGGCAGCAAAAATGCACAATCCCGCATCGCCCCCACGCTGCTAAACGTCCAAAAAAACTATGCAACCCGGCTGCCCCCAGCAAGCCGGCTCCACCAATCCGCGACCCAACTTCCACCCCTCGCTGCAACATACCCACCAAGCCCAAACAATTCCACGGCAGAACTAGCAGGCCCAACACGAAAGCAATGGGACCACAAATCCTCACCAAACCAATCAAAACGGTCCTGGCGTGCCCAAGACGACAACCCCACCGCGAAGAAAGGAGCGCCCCTCCCGGCCACCAGCACAAGGCCGAGCACCCACCAGCACAGCGAGCAGCTGCGACCCGCCAACCACAACGGTGCAGCTTCCACACTAGCCATTTCAATTCTTGTTGATGTCAATTCTTGCTGCAAAATGGCTGCCGAGAAACATATAGTTGATTGGATGGTCTAAATGGCTAGCGTGGAAGCCACACCGCTATGGCCAGCGAATTGCAACAGCCCGCCAAACCAGTGAGTGCCCAGCACCGCGCCGACAGCCGAGAAGAACGCCCCCCCCCTCCCACAACGAGGCCGCCATCCCAGGTGCAACAAGACCACTTATTGACCAGCCCAGCGAGGACTCACAGTCTCACCGCTCCCACCCACTCCGCCACGACATTGCCCAAGCTTGGCGAGTCCACCATAACTAAATGCGGAAACCAAATCACAAACCGACAGAACCAGCCCACCAAAAAGAACCAAGTTACACGGGTCCCCCAAACGTCCAGCAACACAAAAACTATGCAAAATTATACACATTTCCGCCACCTGGGCAGTCCTGGCCTGGTTTTATCCTCTGTTGAGAGTAAAATAGAAACACAAATGATAAATATTGGAGAAATTGAGTCTCCTTCACAACTTAAGAATCGAACAACCCAAAACTTCTGAAACAAAACGTTTTGCTTGAGTGAAAGAATCACTGTAAGCAAACAATGCCAAAAGGTGTGCGCATAAAGTCATGGGAGTGTGAGGTATCAAAAATTTGAACAGGTTTTTATTTTTCTACATCAATGTGACATTAGTTACTACTTTAAAAAATCTATATCTTTGCTTCTGCAGAAAATTCGCAGCAAACGCCTTTTTATTACATGTTTAGTATCGGCTACAGTATCGGCCAAATTTTGCCGATACCGATGCCGATACTTAAAAAATGGCCGATATTACCGATACCGATATATCGGTACATCTCTAATCAAAACATTCATAAAATGGGGAAGTAACAGTCTAAGTCAACAAATTCTGATATGGTACTGAGTGACATCCGGCGGCGGCAACACTACAAGTTTAATGTAGAGAATGAGTATGTTAATATAAATTGTAAGAATGCAAATCATGCAATTATCGCCAATTGATCTGTCATAGCATTAAATAATATCAGCTATAAGTATGTACAATACATGAGTAGCCTACACCACTTGCAAATTGTTCAATGATCACCAATTAAAAGTCCACTACAATCTAAGCATAAATTTATAAACTAACTTTTCAAAGCTACAATTACAATGGATATTGGTCGTTTGATTCAAAACATTTCATCATTTTTCTGGAACAAACCCATTGCCTGATTGAACCATCTCGTTTTTCATGCCCTGCAACTGCAATTGAAGCCTCAGTGACTAGCTTCACATGTCGTTCAACACCCTGGTTATGGTGCGGGGGAGGGGACTAATCCTCACACCCATTGGTCGACGTTGCCTTATATGCATGGATGATTCAGTGCCAGAGGATGAGATCTCAAACTTTCAAGCTCTGCATCACTCATATGTTGTACTGCTGGAGGCTGCCCAATATCAGGATCATTGAGGTTGACCAGTAGATGACAAACTTTCACTTTGAGATTTAATTTTGAGATTATGAATCTTTGAATACTTTTAGTTGAAACAACACCTTCGTTGACAGTTTCCTGCATTATTTGCAACATGAATCCACCTTGAAATCCATCATTTTCAGTCATAATGCTCAGTGAAGTGGTTGCTCTTAAGGATAACATTTTGGTGATTGCTACTTTGCAAACAGATTCGTCCGAATCACAGAGCATGGCAAGAAGAATATTTTCAGGGTGTGCAAAAAAGCATGCTGTTTCAGCACATTGGTTGCAATTTCTTTAACATTTTCGTATGAAAACCATCTAACCCTTTGAATTATGTCACAGAAACTTTTTGGTCCATCAGACACTTTATGGTGCACTAGGGTGGAGTGAAAAAAAATTTTTTTTTTCAAATCAAAAAATCAGATTAACCAAAAGTGGCGTATGGATCTAAAACCAACTTCTGAGAAGGTTTTGGGTTTGTGCCACCTACACCCAGGGGGCCCATAATTTTTAAAGGTCATCCGAGGGTCAAATTTCATGAACATCCCATAACTTGGAAACCGGTTAAGCTAGAAAGTTGGTTTTTGGCTTAAAATTTCTAGAAGGTCCATGTTTCTATATGTTCTAATGCAACTTTTGTCTCTATTTTAACAACATAAGCTGATAATAATAAAAAACGACGTTTTAGTTTGAAAGCTACATAACGTGAAGAAGTGAAAATGCTATATTTGAACTATTTGCACCAATAGTTATGTGTTAAGGCATAATAGGTACAAACTGACTAAGTACTGCTTAAAATACTTTCTAAGTAGTTAGTACAAAGGATATGCAAGCAACAATCATGGATATGTGATAAAAAACTCAATCCCAAAAATAAGTAGCAAAGACTCTTATGCAATAATGTTACTATGCTATTTGACATTCAGTTTCAAAATTTACATCTTTACTTTCCATGAAATTTCTAAGAAACTACTTACAATCAGGGTCGCATTATAAAAATTATCATGTGGTGAAAAAATATTGAAAACCTTCAACCTGAAAACATCAGGACTATCAAAGTCAGAAAAAATATATTTAGACTCTGATCCATTGCAAATTTGGGCAAGGCTGACTGGGCTTTGGTAAAGACCCGTGCCAACCTTAATCCACCACTGTTTGCAATGAGTGTTACAGAAACCATGACATCAACTCATATATAATTACACGTATCCAGTAGCAATACACAGCCAGGGGCTACGAGAGGGGGGGAAGTCGGGCAACTTTCCCCCTAGCATAACATTGTAAAGGAAAAACGAGTAATTTTTTGTTTTTTCCACGTTTGAGGGGGGCCCATTTTTGCCACTAAAATGATAGTGTACCAACTTAAAATAAACAAACTTTTGAATGAAATAGGCAGTTCCAAGTATTTTTCGATCATAGTATTATGTAACTTCAAATGTATCGCATCAAGAACGAATCATTCTCGTATTAAGGTAGGCAATGTTAAACTGCTTCAAGACGTAAAATTTGATAATAATGTTAAGCCTACTGATTTCTGCATCATCAATTTTTTTATTTTAACTTGAAAACTGGTGCTGCTGCATTTGGCTAAGCGTGTAGCCTACTATTTTTGCTTGACCAACGGAACCTTGACTTCAAAAACTGCGTTGGCCAGGCGTAAGCCCGCCCTGTTAGCTCAGTGGTTACGCGCCCGGCTCAAGATCACGCAGCGCTGGTTTGACTCTGGGGGTCATATCATTTTTGGAGTAATTGATCTACTGAAGCTTGTTATGTAGAATTGTAATCCACAAAATGCAGAGAAGCATGGATTTGAAACTGCTCAAGTAGGCTTCTTGAATGAGGCAGCTTTATTTTGAATTTCCTATGTGGCTTGGTTACACTTGAAAATGACACAAGCTACAGTAGATCAATTACTCCAAAAATGATATGATCCCGAGAGTCAAAGCAGTGCTGTGTGATCTTGAGCCAGGCACGTAACCACTGAGCTAACAGGGCAGACTTACGCCTGGCCAACGCAGTTTTTGAAGTCAAGGTTATGTTGGTCAAGCAAAAATAGTAGGCCACTTGCTTAGCCAAACGCAGCAGCACCAGTTTTCAAGTTAAAACAACAGAAAATTGATGATGCAGAAATCAGTAGGCTTAACAGCATCAAATTTTACGTCTTGAAGCAGTTTAACATCGCTTACCTTAATACGAGAATAATTCGTTCTTGATGAGATACATTTGAAGTTACATATACTATGATCGAAAAATGCTTGGAACTGCCTATTTCATTCAAAAATTTATTTATTTTAAGTTGGTACACTATCATTTTAGTGGCAAAAATGGGCCCCCCTCAAACGTGGAAAAAACGAAAAACTACTCGTTTTTCCTTTACAATGTTATGCTAGGGGGAAAGTTGCCCGACTTCCCCCCCTCTTGTAGCCCCTGGCTGTGTATTGCTATTGGATACATGTAATTCTAAATGAGTTGATGTCATGGTTTCTGTAACACTCATTGCAAACAGTGGTGGATTAAGGTTGGCAAGAGTCTTTACCAAAGCCCAGTCAGCCTTGCCCAAATTTGCAATGGATCAGAGTCTAAATATATTTTTTCTGACTTTGATAGTCCTGATGTTTTCAGGTTGAAGGTTTTCAATATTTTTTCACCACATGATAATTTTTATAATGCGACCCTGATTGTAAGTAGTTTCTTAGAAATTTCATGGAAACCAAAGATGTAAATTTTTAAACTGAATGTCAAATAGCATAGTAACATTATTGCATAAGAGTCTTTGCTACTTATTTTTGGGATTGAGTTTTTTTGTCACATATCCATAATTGTTGCTTGCAATTGCATATCCTTTGTACCAACTACTTAGAAAGTATTTTAAGCAGCACTTTAGTCAGTTTGTACCTATTATGCCTTAACACATAACTATTGGTGCAAATAGTTCAAATATAGCATTTTCACTTCTTCACGTTATAGAGCTTTCAAATTAAAACGTCGTTTTTTATTATTATCAGCTTATGTTGTTAAAATAGAGACAAAAGTTGCATTAGAACATATAGAAACATGGACCTTCTGGAAATTTTAAGCCAAAAACCAACATTCTAGCTTAACCGGTTTTCAAGTTATGGGATTTTCATGAAATTTGACCCTCGGATGACCTTTAAAAATTATGGGCCACCTGGGTGTAGGTGGCACAAACCCAAAACCTTCTCAGGAGTTGGTTTTAGATCCATACGCCACTTTTGGTTAATCTGATTTTTTTATTTGAAAAAAAAATTTTTTTTCACTCCACCCTAATGGTGCACTGCCTACAGCATTATCAGCACTATGCCTACAGAATCTGTTTGGCAATAATAGTTGGTGAAGTAGACACAGATCTGAGCATGCTTGAAGTTGGCCTCATCGTCCACTCGTGCTAGCTTACTCTTGGATGCAGAATACTGAGATATGCATCGCTTCAAAAACTTCCAAAAAACTTGTCCATACTTGCAAAATTTTGCATCAAAGTGTACTGTACTTCTTTTCTTGGTTTCAAATTAAATTGCACCATTAAGTGTCTGATAGGCCAAAAAGTTTCTGTGACATAATTCAAAGGGTTAGATGGTTTCCATACGAAAATGTCAAAGAAATTGCAACCAATGTGCTGAAAGCCTGTTTTAGACTGTGATCTATTGATTTTGCTTTTATTTATTTGTTCTTATATATAAGCTATTTCATCCCACACAAGCCTTAATTTGATAGTCTATAATTGGAGTAGAGTCTGATATCATTCGCGTAGGAGTATCTGAGTAACAGTTTCCATAAATTGGGCTACAAAGCAAATACTAATGCAAAATCCCAACATTTGACCAAGTGTAAACAACCAAAAATGCAACAAAATCAGAATTTTAAAAATAACTCTATTTCTATTGTAATTACATCAAATATGTCTCTTACAACAGGTAGAAACTTGGTGTTTGCCATTCTTTTAAGATGAAAATCATCTTCCTAGCATGTGTGGTTCAAAAGTTATAGCATTTTGACCCCCTTGACCCCAAATAGGGGGGTAGCCGGCTGAGTTTTGGGTGCAACCAACTAAAAATTGTTCGGGATGTGTTTTTAGTTGCTAAGCCAGCTTTTTAGACACCCTCTTTTTTAAAAATCAAAAAAAAAATTTTTTCACTACACCCTACTGCAGGGGTCGGCAACCTACGGCCCGCGGGCCGGATCCGGCCCGCCAAGCAAAATTATCCGGCCCGCAGCATTTTTGCAAATTGTAGTTGGCGGGCCAAAACGAACATCCCATTATTTTATGCTGCCATTTGGTTTTACATAACCGAATTAAGATTACTAAATGTTATGTAAAACTTTTGCAATTTTTACTTTTCCATATTTATCCGTAACGCTCACTTGTAATCACGTAGCCTGTGTACTTATGCCGCAACAATGCTCAGTTAGGGCATTGTCGCCATTTTGAATTTCCTTGATATTCTTTCTCTGCGAACTGCATTTTAGAGAGAGCGACGTTGCAGGCCTGACAGATAGTTTGATAGATTTGAAGTTTTAAGAATTAGTTTGTTTGAAGGTTGATAATTTAGAAATATGTGTAGCTTAGGAAGCAGGAATTGGCCTTTTTAGTGACAGCCGGTCCAGACTTTTAAATTACTTTATTTTTTAGAGTTATAATTTACTCCCAGTTCCATTTTTCCGTTTTTTTCAACAAGTGATTCTTGTCTTTGAAGAATTTGCTGCTTGTTAGAATCCACCAAGCATAGGAAATTATCACAAAGCGCCTTTGTACCCGCGACCTATCGATCACGGGTCGCTTTGTTATAGTAAACTAGGTTTGGGGCAAAATTTAGCTTAAGCTTGCAGAAGGTAGCATCAAGGTACTTGGCAGTTTCACCTTGAAGTCCGGTTATATTAGCCTATTTACTGCATGCTAGTTGCAGGCTACATGAGTTGCGTTAGTAATAGTCAATTAACCGTATATTTAACGGCAAGTTGAGAACACAACTTACTGATGACCACTTGCAAGATGTTATGATTCTTGCCTCATCCAACCTATCACCTGACCTTCAGAAACTTTCTAGCAGGAAACAACATCAAATATCACGTTAATGTTGTGCTGTCAATAAATAAAGTACTTGGTGTTTTTCGTTACCAATTGTTACTAATTTTCTTTATATTAATCTATATAAGCCTATAGTAGCTAAATATGGAGATACTCTGATAAGAACGCCAATTTTAACAATATTATGAAAAGTAAAGAAAACGGAAGTGCAAATGGAAAACTTGTACGGCCCGTTGACATCTGCGCAGTTTTGTTTTGGCCCGCGACTGAAGAAAGGTTGCCGACCCCTGCCCTACTGCATATCCTGCACTTCAGCTGCCCAAATTAATTTAAACTGTTTTTTACTGAATAATAATTGTGTATTTAACATTGTGTGCCTATTGTTTCCGCTCAGTCGTCGTACATCAGCAGTATTTCGTCGATTCGGATTACCCCGACGACCGACGTTCACATGCAGTCAGTTGAAAATATGTGGATGCGGGCTAAAAGAAAGCTGTGGCGCCAGTTCGGCACCTCTAAGACATTGTTTCCATCAAACACCTAGATAAGAAGTCATGTTCAGAAACAAATTCAGGAACATGTTCTATCATTTCTTGGCTGCTGTTGCTGAAAATTAACCGCTGTGAATTTCGGATTATATACCATACCGGTACTAATTTTGGCAGCTAAAATGCAAGAATAAATTGCAAGTAATTTGGGTAGGCTAGCTAAAGTGCAGTTTTACTGAAGTTTTTTTGAAAGGCATTGCCTTTGAAGCTAGATGAGAAAAGGAAACAGGGAATCAGGGATGTCCAAAAAAAAGCATGGAATGAACAGGTGAATAATTAAGCAGAAAAACTCAGACTAGGGGAAGAAGATGTGATGGAGAATAGGAGCTGCCTAGGATAATTGCTTCGAGGAAAAGATCAGTCTCCCTGCCAGTGAGACAAAACCGAATGTGAATATTGGATGATGATTAAAGCTAGGCTATGAGGGTTAAATACCTGGTATGGTAATTGGTAGTAGCTAACAAGAGCTTTGTTTACAGTAAGTTAAGTAGACTGGGATAATGGTTTTAATTAAGTAGACTACTGGCATGGTAACGTTGCAGGAGATACAATAACTTCTTGACTGATGTACTAACTCCTCCAAAGCTGCAATCGATTTCCTTGCCAGGGTTTCCTGTGGCTCCAACATGAAAGGCATGCACCATTCTAATGTAGACAGGATCATGATATAATACTGAACTGTACATTGTCTGCATCGATAGCTCATTTGGTTAAGCTCCCCTTTAGCACTCCACCCCACAATACCTAATATTTGGGATAAATTGTTGACAACAACACTTTAACAAGAGGAAACTTTGCTTTATCAATGTCTGTGATAAAGCTTGCATCAGCAGTTCAAAATCAAAGCCTCTTCAAGTAAACTATGCAAAACTACCAAAATTATGCTTTCAAAGAGGTTTTCTCATTCCAAGGGTGAAGATTTCCACAATCAATCTACTTAAACATTGATTTGCAAAATTAATTTAGCAAGATTAGTACAGGAGTAATTTACTTGATTGTAATCTAAGAATATCAAATAAAAGTCAAATTTGCATTGTTTCAGAAAATTAAGATATTTAGACTTTTAGCAGTTCTTAAAACTCTCCCAGTTTTACATTTTTCCATATTTTTATCTAATAGACTGTACATTCAAATAAAACTTTTCTCTAAATAAAACTGAAATGGGTAAGTGTTTCTAAGGTTTGAGCATGACATGATCAATGTTCAATTAAATTTTGTTACCGGTAGTTGATTGCATCTACAATTCTGTTTGGATGTTTAGTTTTTTTGTTATATATATTATAATAACATAGCCTAATATATTTAGCATCTTACATGGGTCCACGTCTTTTAGGCGCCGGTCAAACAGGCGCGCACACTGTGGCGCCTGTTCATTTAGGTGCTATTCCTAGGAAAGTCTGCAGATTGTATCAGCTTGGCAGGTAGGGCAATGCTTTTCACAGAAAATGTTATATTGAACAGAAAAATATGTCATGGCTTCCATGAGTGAAGCTGCTTAAACCGGCAATGCTTTTCACACAAAATGTTATATTGAACAGAAAATATGTTGTTTTGTCAATGCGCGTGTGGAGATGAGGTGTGAGACAACGCTCTACTACTCTTGATATTAGCACATCTCACAGGACATTTGCTATGGATCCTGAACACAGGTTGCAGCCAGATGGAACCTTACTTAATCTGTTATCTTTCGCAATTACTTCTACTCGGGATGGATTGGTCGTGTGGCGGATACATAACTACGTATGAGACAACGCTCTACTACATGAATACATTTCTATAAGGCATATGAACATGAACCCTGGCTACAAGTTGCAAGCATAATGGTGCGACTTTGCTCGTTATTAAACCTAGTCGGAGTTTCGATGGAAAACTAAGTTAATCCTCACTCAAGCCTACCACCCGCTTGAATATAGGCTACGGTATATTTTTTACTGACGTTTAGTGTAGTTATTATTTGACTCACTAAAAGTAAACTCAGTCATGTTCGGAAACTTGAATAATTTATTGATAAAGCTTTCGCCGACGCAAACCTGGACTAACAAATGAACGCCGAACACGCGCATTAAAAAACAATATGATATATTTTTCTGTTCAATATAACATTTTGTGTGAAAAGCATTGCCGGTTTAAGCAGCTTCACTCACGGAAGCCATGACATATTTTTCTGTTCAATATAAAATTTTGTGTGAAAAGCATTGCCCTACCTGCCAAGCTGATACAATCTGCAGACTTTACTAGGAATAGCACCTAAATGAACGGGCGCCACAATGCTCCGCACCTAAATATCCAGACGCCACAGTGTGCGCGCCTGTTTGACCGGCGCCTAACTGTCTACTCCTAAAAGACTTGCTCCCTCTTACATATAGTTAAATTGTTGAATAAACAAAGTATCTTTAAAAAACTGTTATTCTTGCTTCCACAGAAACCGACACTGTAGAAAAGTTCACCAAGAACATTGAAATTGAAGGTGAAACCTTCAAGTATGTTGATATCACTCAAGTGACAGCTCCTGATGTATTTGGTATGTTTTTACATAGTTATACTATAGCAGGGATGGGCAACCTTTTTACCTGCATGGGTCAAATAGCGGCCCGCAACAATGCTTATTTAAAAACATGAAACTAGGTGAGCTTTACTTCAAGTTGGTGAGTCCGATTTGGTGAGTCCGATTCGGTGAGAGCCTTTTTGGGAGAGAGGCTTTTTCAGTGAGAGCCTTTTTCGGTGAGAGCCCTATTCGGTGATTTTTTTGAAAATTATCGGGTACCGTAGCCTAATTAAAACCCAAACTCCCTAACCTCAAACCCAAAACCCCAAAAACCCCCAAACCCCCTAACCTCAAACCCAAAAACCCAAACCCCCAAAAAAAACCAAAAAACCCAAAAACCCCCAAAAACCCCAAAACTCCCAAAAAAACCCAAAACTCCCAAAAAACCCAAAACTCCCAAAAAACCCAAACCCCCAAAAACCCAAACCCCCAAAAACCCAAACCCCCCAACCCCAAAAACCCCCAACCCCAAAAACCCCCAACCCCAAAAACCCCCAACCCCAAAAACCCCCAAACCCAAAAACCCCCAAACCCCTATCTCCTATAACGGCAATGATAATTAGGCTACGGCGCGCAATAATTTAAAAAAAAAACTCACCGAATAGGGCTCTCACCGAAAAAGGCTCTCACCGAATAGGGAACTCACCGAATCGGACTCACCGAATCGGGCCATTCCGGATTTACTGGTATAGCCTAACTACTTTAAACTACTACTGTAGCATGTTTTATAGGAACCGTATCTCAGAGTTTAGGAAGGTTACTACTGTATTTGCATTGCTTGCAGGAAAACTTCCATTTTCAATAAGAGTTCTTCTGGAATCAGTAGTGCGAAATTGCGATGGTTTTCAAATTCAAACTTCAGATATTGAAAGAGTTTCCAACTGGGCTAAAACGTCTCAGCAAGCTGTTGAAATAAGGTTCAAACCGGCAAGAGTTGTCTTGCAAGATTTTACGTAAGTTTGTTTTAATTAAAGTGTTTTGTTTAGCTTACCGTATGTTTTAAAATTTGAAAATAGAATGACTCTCTGAAGTAATTGGAAATACAGTAGAAAATACATCTTTTCGAGCACATGGCCGTGTCTTGGCAAGACACATAACCGTGTGCCAAATAATGAGAACAGCTGACTCAATGGCTGCATGCTTCTTTGCGGGTTACACGACTTTATGCCGGAATGGCCCGTTTTGGTGAGTCCGATCTCTATTCGGTGATTTTTTCAATTTTTTTTTAAAATTATTGGGCATCGTAGCCTAATTATTGTAACGAATAGAATTAAGTAACAAAAGTAGATGACACCATTTAATGGCTTTAATAAACTAAATAGGCACTGCGTCTGAAAAACATAGCAGAACATAAATATACCTTCACGTAACAGCAACAGAAAACTATACTAGCACCACCCTACTTCAACCCAAGCAGCGTGTTAATGGTAACTCAACAAAGGTGTAAAGGAAGACGCGACCTTACACGTCAGCGGCGCCGCTGCAATCAACACAAAGCTTTAAGCAACAGAACATTTATCATTGCCGTTTTAGGGTTAGGGTTAGAGGTTAAGAACTCACCGAATCGGACTCACCAAATAGTAGCAGACCCACTTTATGCTGCAGTCTGAATAACGTTATCATTAGGCCACAAGGCCCAAATGCCTCAAGACATGATAGGCGCATTGTAGGCCTACTGGTGCAAATTAAGTTAAACTATCACCCGATGTATAAAGTGACAATCTGCTTTTATTCTGACGTTTCGTCAGTCAGACACGACTGTCTTCTTCAGGGAGTTAGACAAGTAGTGACTACCTGTCTAGCATGGCAAAACACAAGACCATGTTGCTGAAATCAACTAAACATGCAAAATGAAAATTTAAAGGGGTATTAAAGGAAAAACCTGACTTGGCGATTTTCCACGTTCTTTCTGTTTAACATGCTACCATAAAACGATTTTCAATAAAATTTTGCCCCATTGCGGTCTGACCACCATTGTGCGCGTGCTTTTGTCAGAGCTTTCAAAACGAGATTGGCCTGAGCAACGAAGCGTGCGACTGTAAAGAACGTCATAAAGTCTACGTCATAAAGTCTAGCAATCAACCGATCACGCAATAATTGTTACTGCGGGCGATTTGGCTGTAGGCTATGTATGTATTTACATCAAAACAGCACATTTTAACATCAAAACAGCAGACAGTTTGCTCAAAACATCAGATTGGTAACGTGGCTTTTGTTATTGCTGGACTTTATGACGTATTCTTGAGCTGTGTTTGCACGTTTTGGTCATTTTGAAAAAAATGAAAATAAATGAAACACTGGACTTTGGGCCTTGCCAGCGCCATTGAAAACAAATTTTTTTGGGTAATTGTTTTTGAAATGTATTCTTGAATGTTCAGTTTACTCATTTTAATGCTTAATTCCGGTTTGAAATTTTCCTTTAGTATGCCTTTAACTTCTAGACAAAAATTATCACGCGCAAAGTTGCATTTTATAAAACAGGCTGTCGAGGTTTTAGAAAGTAAAAACAAAATATATACATATATTTATTTGGAATAGATTTTAAATTGCCAGGTGCAGCAGGGATGGTGCCTACCTGGCAGATATATATGTGAAATGTGATCGTACTTCAATGTCATAGACAGACACAGTATCAAACAGTGTTTTTCGTGGTCTATCATCGTTGTATTCGTGCTGTGTGGATTTTTGTGATTCTAAGTTTAACATATGCATTTTGTTGTATTCACTTCATGGAAGAATTCTACCAAACTTTACCGATAACAATTAGTGAAAGTGTATACTACATTTTACATTACTACAACACAGCAAGCTGTGCTGTCATTTCTACAATGTTTAGATGACTTTTGAGGAACCTAGTCTTGATAACTGGTTTAATCAATCTTTGCTTTTTAGTGGCGTTCCTGCGGTTGTAGACTTTGCTGCCATGAGGGATGCTGTAAAATCACTTGGTGGAAACCCTGAAAAAATCAACCCTATTTGTCCAGTTGATTTGGTGATTGATCATTCTGTGCAAGTTGACTTCACTCGGAGGTTTGTCACTCATAGTCATGTGTGATGTCAAATAAGTAAAATTGTATCGGCTTCGAGTCATTCGTGCATGGTGGCATATAGGTCGCGTCATGCGGGTTGAATTGATTCGAACTGCTTCATAACGACTTGTTCTGACAAGAATAGACTCTTAACCCGAGAAGCTCCATGAAAGAGTTAATTAGGCCACCAAGATTTTTCTCATAAAAATCATTTAATCCTCATTTTTTCTGGATTGGTTTTCTTTAATCAGTATTTCATTCTGTGGTTCTTATTTTTCTTGCTTTGCTGCATGCATTTCAGTTCTACAATGAACCTGTTGCATGTTTAATGTTTTTGCTGCACTAGTTGATGTTTGGTATTTGGTTTATTTTTAGCTTGGATGCGGCAGAAAAAAATTTACAACGGGAGTTTGAGAGGAATAAAGAAAGATTCCTATTTTTAAAGGTTAGTCAGTGATTGGCAAACATTAGTTTAGGTTGCTTAATGCTTACACACTATACACAGCCCACAAATCAATCACTTTTTATGTCGATTTGCTGGCTGGGTAAGCTACCTTTGAAAAAAGGGCCGGGTTTTTAAACCACATATTTTGCACTTTGCACTCACTTCGACCCATGTCGACGTTTGTTGTTTGCATTCCGCTTTAATGACTTTGTCTTGGCATGTTTGCTTTTCAACCGGTGTCTTTAGCTTTACCGGTTATGTGTAATAGTGTATGCTGTATTTAAACACAACTTGGTGGTTTTGTTGTTGAAAGAACTTTAAATGTGCGATCTTCATGCATTTTTATCATAAATCTTTTGCCTTGTAATTTTCTAGCGCACAACTTTACAACTGAGCGATATATAGTATATATATAAACAGAGTTCATAATGATATCCCTCATCATACAGACGCAAGATGTGTCTACTGTGGAGAAATTCATTAAGTTGATGCTCTTTTATTAGCGATGCTTTCACTTTAGAGAATATCTTTATGAATTTTATTGCAGTGGGGCGCTCAGGCTTTTCGTAACATGTTGATCGTTCCTCCTGGCTCGGGGATCGTTCACCAGGTCAACCTTGAATACCTCGCACGAGTTGTCTTCAGCTCTGACGACTGGTTATTCCCCGACAGTCTTGTCGGAACCGATTCTCACACGACCATGATTAACGGCCTCGGAGTGTTGGGATGGGGTAAGTAGTTCCGACGACCTTTGGTGCTGACGAGAACTTTAAGCCTTAGTACTGAGCAGTCTTATTTAGAGACGGCATTCGTTCTCTGACAAAACTAATTCTGACAACGTTGCTTTAGCAGACGTTCGTTGAAGCATATACTATATATATATACATTAGGTAGATCGTTTCTACGCAGTGTACAACTGTACATCCTTGGCGACAGCTGATTTGGTTGTTTTCTTTTTACAATTTAATTGACTAGGAAAAACAGCGGTTGAGAGTTCATGGCTAGAATTAGTGGTGCGTTACTGATGAGCCCAGACTCGTGCGTGAAACACGTGTCTATCGCTGTCAATTGCTACACTTGACTGCCGAGAGGCATTATGTACAATGTGACGACGTTTATAGAAATATGCTTTGTCATTCATTTGTTTGCTGTGGTATTTAGCCCGTACGTGACAATGCAACATGGGATAGCATAAGTTTGTTGGTTGTGCCAAGTCCAAAGTTCGGTACTTTTCGGTCGAGTTGCGTAATCTTCAATTAGATTGGGAGGAATGGTTAAGATTTCAATTTGCTGCATCTGGTTCTATCCACAGCAAAGTGGTGAGATTTGGCAGTTGGACATCAAGAGCTCTGGCATTTCCCTATTCAGGCAAACGATATCTTTATAGTAAAAGACAAAGCAAAATCTTCAGAGGTTCCAGTCAATAAATCAACACTTTTTACATTGATTTAATGTCTGTAGCTGTAAAACTAAATCGTTTTCTGGCTGAAGCTCAATATGGTGAAAGGAAAATGTTAAAATATTTCCGACCTTTCAGCTGGTAAGTAAATCATATATCATAATTGAGCTATGATTTCTCATGGTTTTTGTTGTGCCTGGTCTTTTTGTAAAGTGAATATTGTGATTTGTACGTCTTCCTTTCTCATAAATAATTGTTAAAAACAAACCTTTGCATTTGCTGCTTTTCTGCCTCTTATGTAGTTAGTAGCTGGAGGAACTGTGAAGAATTAATGAGCGTTTTGAATGATGTCGGCCACATATATAAAGGAGACAAATGCAATAAAATAGTTGAGATTTGGTTCGTACTTGTTACGATAGCCGAATACTTTAAAGATTTACCTCTAATACACTTAGGCATTTTTAAATTAGAAAAATAAAGTTTTTGTCTGTTGGTGTGTGGTATTTTTCGAGTTTTTGTGGAAGTATATGGTTTGTTCTTGACGGATATAATTCTTGCAGAGCTTTGCTGCAACTTTTACAACCACTACTGTGTAGCCGTTTTCTGCTTGTAAACCAAGCTTGTGGTCAAAAGCGAGCGGAAGATTTCAGATTAGCCAACATACTAATATAACTTTAGTGGAAAATCCCGATTTGCATATGTTCTGAATGGCTATTCTTAATGATCCTCTTTGCTTCCGTTTTGCATTACTGTATATTGAATTAACCAGGCCGTTTTAAGCATGGTCTTTTGTTTGACACAGGCGTTGGAGGCATTGAAGCGGAGGCTGTCATGCTGGGGCAAGCCATATCGATGGTGTTGCCTAAAGTCGTCGGTTACAAACTCGTCGGAAAGATCAA
The DNA here is from genome assembly GCF_918807975.1 of Aplidium turbinatum. NCBI lineage: Eukaryota > Metazoa > Chordata > Ascidiacea > Aplousobranchia > Polyclinidae > Aplidium > Aplidium turbinatum. The sequence continues at coordinate 9,097,062 of NC_137476.1, forward strand.
TCCACTGGCCACCAGCACTGACGTTGTTCTAACTATAACTAAGGTACAAACGGAGTTGAGCTTTTCAAACTGATTTCTCTTGTCTAGTTTCCCATCAGATGTTCTCTCAGCTTTCAGAAAGGCATTTGATTTCATGCTCCGTTGCTTTTTTGCTTGCGGCTGTCGTATCACACCATCAAAATAAACAAATATCATGCAACGTAGCTATGTAAATATCTCAAACGGAACCGTATTGCACATTGTTATATGCAAATTATCTTTAAACGTAAAAATCCCCACACAAGTTTGTGTTGTTTACAGCATCTACGTCAAATCGGAGTTGTCGGAAAGTTTGTTGAATTTTTCGGCCCCGGTGTGGCAAAGCTATCCATAGCGGACAGAGCCACTATATCCAACATGTGCCCTGAATACGGGGCCACAGTCGGCTTCTTCCCTGTTGACCAACAGAGCTTGGATTACTTAACACAAACAGGTACACCACACCCTCAGGTTTTGTCGATCGGAAAGGGTCGATATTCTTTGTATATGTTGTGCCACTGACTTTCGATAAGGAGTAATTTGTCCCAGCACCAACGATAAAGACCACGTAGATGTGTGCATGAAACAGGTTATGATTGCATTCATGTACTTTCTTGCAGCTCTGCATTTCCTAGATAAAATTTTAGTTTTGGGTATAATTTCTCCATGTGTTCGTTTGAATTTTAGATACCGGTATGTGACGTAATGGTTAATATTTACCAAGTGCAAAAAAATCGTCATGTTTACCAACACTCAACCACTAATCCAGCCAGCAAATCAGACCTTTTTACATTGATCAACGTTTGCAAACGTTAAATCAATGTATAAATCGTTTCATTTACTAGTCGAAGTTGAAAGATATAATTGTCTTAACTCCCAGTTGGATAATGTTATGTCGTAAAGGTAGGAGTGGGCTATACATGGGTCAAAAATACTTTTTTTGTTATTTTCCACTCGGGACAGTTTTTTTCTATTCCATTTAACCTATCTCAACATAAAATGACAAAATTTTTAATCTTGTACCCAAGAAAAAAGTGTGCAGAGCAAAAATCCAAAATGGCCGCTATTTTCTATGAAAAATCACATTTTTAGCAATAACTTTACTATTTTGGGGTTGTTTTCACTGGTTCTGGTGTCCAACCCTATGTTTGTGGGGTCAGGCAATCTGTTAGTGCATATTAGAAAAGTCCCTGACAATTGGAGGTTGACTTAATACTAATTGTTACCAAATATATCGTTTTTTTCACCTTTATTGGGTTATTATATTTCTTTAAACACAGTTTCAATTTCCAGAGCATTGTTTAAAATGTGACATCGTTTTCTCCGAGAAAAGACCCAAGTTCCTGAAACTGTCACAGGGACAATCTGTTGCTCTATAGTGTCCTGATTGTCATCAGTGCCAGGTGGTCGCTGCCAAGTTTTATCTCCTCTTCCAGCACACGTCAGATGGTCCACTCGAAATGTTCCATTCATCCCCATCATTGAGGTAAAACCCAACGTACCAACTTTTGTTTTCTCCCACATCCCATATGACGGCAAGTGACTGGTTTGGCTGGAACACTATGCCTACCTTATACTAATCCTCTGTCTGTTTAGCTCCTGTAAGTGTTTGTATTATTTCCTCTTCACAAGGGAAGACCACTGCTTCCTCAACTTGGAAATCATCTTCAAGGAGTACATTGAGGTTCTCAATCATCTCCTCTTGGGATACCTTGTTGACCTGGTAAAGATCTTTGGGGACACCTGCATCATGTTGGTGGGTGACTTTCTGATATTGGATTTCTTGCCTTAAGAATGTCGTTAGCTCAGGTGGCTTTTTAGAAGCAAGAGTTTTTACTTCATGGACAGATATTAAATCCCCCCTCCCATGTTGTTTACATTTCACAAGGAGTTGGTCAATAAAATCACTGGCTCTCGCTTTCTTTTGCAAATTCTCTTTCAACCTTTGCTTTTTCTTCTGTTTCTGCTTGTTGCTCTAGGTCACCTCTATTAAATTTAGTTGTTTGCGAATAGTAGTGGTTGACTGCTCAACTTCATTGATTTGTCTTTCTGATAGCTTAAGATAATCTTTGATCCTCTTTGCCTTGAACATCCTGTTTGAGTGTTTGGCTGATTGTGAAGCAAGATAACCAAACTTGGCTCAGTACCTCTCTGCATTCAAGTTGTTTGTCGGCAGGTTTTTTCGTTGGTTGGATGCCAGTGTATGGAGAGTAGTTGCTCAAGCCGCATTAAGATCAACATCCCAATAGTCACGCTTGCACTGCAGTTCTACTCCTTTTCCAGTCTGGATGCACATCTCTCCAAGAAGAAGATGATCAAGATCGCTTTGTAGAGCATTGTCTTCCATTTTCACATGCGTCCATTCTACATGGTAGTCCCGGAGGGTATGTGTCTTTTTTCAGCAAAGTCACTGCAGAGCTGAAGAAAGATGTCAATTAACAAATCCTGGTTTGCTCGTTCCACTCATTTAAAGAAGGGCATTGTCACTCGGTATGTAAAAATTTCAAGTGCTTTGAATCCTACTATCTTGACAAGTAACTGCTTCATGTGCGGAATGCAATCATAGACTGCATCTGCCTGATATCCAAGTTGGGTAAAACGTCACTCTTTGTAGAAGCTAAACGATTTATATACTCCAGCTTCATCTAAAAGCAAATCAAACTGTTCTGCTAAAGATGCTATCTTGCCATTCCCTCATAGGCTACGAGCTTTAAAAGAGCTGCCAGAGCAGTTTCAACCACAGATTTGTTTTGCCGGAGGTAGGCCTGCAACACTGGCTCTCTCTTTACAATAAGTTTACGAAGACCAATTTTGTTTTCGAGAGCAGCCATAGCTGTGAGATTGTCTATATCAAACCGTTCACATGTATGGGACTTACAAAATAATGATATGGCACATGCTTTGATGCAAGTTGTTCTGCAACACTTATATATCTCAATCTTGAGATTTTTGCTTGCGGCATCTGTAATGAGAGCATCAATCTGCTCCCATAGAGGCACTGCAGTCCAGCGAGGGTGATTGGCAGCTACATGTAGTCTCTTCATCGTCTCAACAATAAGGGCAACTATTTGGTCTCTATCTTCAAATGCAAAGAAGAGAGGATGTAAATTGTAGAGATCATCTTACATTCAGTATAATCATCATCACGAAAATTTAAGATCAGGCCCAATCACCGTCTATCCTACTTCTCTGTGTAGTGTCACTTTAGAGTTACTTTTGTTGTGGGCTTCTTATTTACAAGGGCATTTGCAGCTGCTGCTTTTTGACAGAGTGCTTTTTTGTGTTTAAAGTTGTTTAGCCTATAGATTTAGCTGAAGGCAGGACAATTTCATACAGTTTGTAGTCTTCTGATGATCGAAATAAAAACCACAAAATAAGTTTAAAAAAGTGGGTAATTTTGTCAAACTATATCATAAATCTACACATAAAAGTTATACCCTACTTATTATTGCTTAAACAAATTGCCTGACCTCACAAACATAGGGTAAGACACCACAACCAGGTAAAAATACCCAAAAATGGCCAAGTTATGGCTAAAAACATGAATTTTCAGAGAAAATGGCGGCCATTTTGAATTTTCGCCCTGCACACTTTTTTCTTGGAACTTAGACCAAAAATTTTGTCATTTTATGTTGAGATAGGTCAAATGGAACACAAAAAAACTGTCCCGAAAGTAAAACTAAAAATTGCCCATTTATAGCCCACTGCTACGTAAAGGCCTCAAAATGCAATTTTTCTTATTGTGATTTAAATATATCTCCCACTGTTACCTAGTAATGAACATTGCTGCAACCACTGTTTGAAATGTTGAAGTTTATAAACAAGTTTTCATTTGCAGCCAGGGACCCAAAGAAGATCAAGCAAGTGAAAGCCTATCTTGAAGCAGTTGGGCTGTTCAGAGATTTCACTGATGAGAGTCAGGACCCGCAATATTCTGAAGTATGATTTCCTCTTTGTGTAGTGTAATAGGTTTGAATGATCGTAATATATAGTATTATACACTGTATAATATACAGTGTAAGCATACATTATTGTAATATAAGGTGATGCTATGTTTAATACACTAATACAGCAATATGAATAGTTTACGTTTGTAGCTTGGCTTGTAAAATAACAATTATATATATACCTGTAAGAGTAAAAGAATTAGATCTTGTGAAGTAGGACCTGTAACCAAAACTGAAAACATCTTATCAAAAATGACGATGATTCAACTGAATAACTTTCTGTTTTCAAACACAAAATATTGAAAGTAAAAACTTTACACGTCTTGTTGTGCAGTACGCACCTAGATTCGCATTTAGTGTTAAAAGAGAAGTATCCCATCAAAATTGCACCTTTCAATCAGATTGTTGAGCTTGATCTGACAACCATTGTGCCCTCCCTCAGTGGACCCAAGCGACCGCATGACCGAGTGCCTGTGTCCACCATGAAAGACGACTTCAAAGAATGCCTCTCCAATAAGGTGCTGGAAACTACAACCCACTGTTTAACATTACTTTTTTTATTTTGTCATATTGAAACAACGTAACTTCGTGAAATGATGAATTGCAGTTGTAACCAGAGAATGTTGCTAAATGGACATTGAAGGATGTTAGTTGAACCATGGCAATCTGGAGATGGAAATTTCAAATTATCTTTAGGTAGCCATGGTTGAACTTGTGGTGGATATAAATCTTATCAGAGAATGATGTCATTTTGAATTAATAATGGCCAATGAAACTTCATTAGTAATAGTATGTTTTAATATGTTTTTACACTGCACCAACAGTCGAACACTGCTAATTATTATATGAGAGTCTTGTATTTGCTGTGGTTACAATTTCGTAAGTAGTCCACAACTTATTGGTTTAGATTATTGCATTTTTAGTGCTCCATTACATAGAATACGAAGTTGCAGATCACGTTACAATGTAAAGTGTGATGTTGGTACTAAAGTGGCGGCGAAAGACCACAAGGACAACTGAGTCATCTGTCACCCTCGTGTAGCATGAACCATTGAACCTGCTGTTCTTTCCAGGCTCAGCGTTAAATGGATTCTAAAATCATATAGTTTAACTTGTCTTCTTTTATTTAAAGGTCGGGTTTAAGGGGTTCGGTATCCCGGATGACAAGTTGAACACGAAAGTTGACTTAATGTTTGAGGACAAGAAGTACCAGATTGGGCACGGCAGCGTGGTCATAGCTGCTATAACATCGTGCACAAACACCAGCAACCCTACTGTCATGTTAGGAGCAGGTATGTTGTAGTTGTGTGACTACGCCTAGATTCCTTTTGAATTTTAACATCAGTTGAAAGAAAAATGATTTAACTTCAAATTATAAACTGTTTTCTTGCGTTCTTCTGATGACTGCAGAGTGCAGACACTACCGTAAGAAAGATGTTGAACATCATAAACAACTTTATTCCATAATTTTTATTTTGTATGTATGATTGTATATATTATTTTTGTTTTTTCTCCCTAATAGGTTTTCCTGCCAGAACGTGTCACAATCTAGGTTACATACCAGTGACTTCATGGTTGCTTGTTATATGGGCTGCAAACGATTTATAAAAAAAAACTAACTGCAATCAATTATTATGGACTAAAACGACGCCTTTTGTTTGAAGAGTGTTTACTGTTTATTGGCGAATATCTGCCTCAGGCGAAAACTCGATGAGATATTGCACCAGTTGGTGTGTTGGTTTTTATTGCTGCCACAACTAACCACCTTTGTGTCTTCCTATCAGGCATGCTTGCTCGTAATGCTGTCCAGGCCGGGTTGTCGGTTGCGCCTTACATTAAAACCAGCCTTTCACCAGGCAGTGGGGTGGTCACTTATTACCTTGAGGACAGCGGTGTTCTGTCTTTCCTGCAGAAACTTGGGTGAGAAGGAAACTATTTATAAGAAAATGTTGTCACTCCTTTTGTTGAAAATCAAAATGCGTTTGGATAAGAATCCCCTCGAACTAGCAAAAATTGTAACTTTTATATCGCTTGAACGTGTTCTGACGTTGTTTTTATGCTAGCAATGTTAATTATCATCATAACTCTTTTAGGGATACGTCTGGTCTGTCACATGTTTAAACTTTTTTTCCTGATTTTGTTAATTGTTGCTAACAGCGTGACTAAAATTTTCTAGAAGTTTTATTTTTTTATCTTTCTATTTCAAGCCATGAGATGTTATAACATCTCCAGGCTGTGAAAGATCAGAGAATGTGATTTTAGGAAATTTCTGTCAGATTCTTAGCAACAGTTGAAAAAATATGCAAAAACAAACTGCATCAAACCAGACCGCATCTTTCAAGGCGACCGTGGCTCACTGGGCTTTTAAATTTTCATTTAAGCTGACACTAGTGTGAGTGTATGTCAATGTTTGTTAGCAGAGAAATTGTTTTACAATCTTTAAACACTCTCCACTTTAAGCACAACGTGCCAACTCATCACCTCGATTGTAGGTTCGACATTGTGGGTTACGGCTGTATGACGTGTATCGGCAACAGTGGTCCGTTGCCAGGGTCAGTCGATGACGCCATCAATGAGGTACGCACACGTCACGATTATTTACAGTTCGATATTTGATTCAGTCTTAATTGTGACAAATACCAATATATATCGGTAAACGAATCAACCTTGCAGTAAAGGTTCAAGTTGATAGAAGGTTACGGCTGCATAGTTTCTTGCTTCTTACTTGTTTGGTTTTTGCTATCTCGATCTGTCACCGTTTTACAGCAATTTATTTTACATGATCCATTTAGAGCAGGGGTCACCAAACTACGGCCCGCGGGCCAGAACCGGCCCGCGAACTGATTTCATCCGGCCCGCCACGTGCTGCGGAAATAACAGCTGCACTACAATTTATCATTTTTTTTTTATCATTAGGCCACCACAAATGGGGACAGCCTAGCTCGGTCAAATTTGGAAAAATGTAATGTTTTTTCAACAGCACAATGCCCTGTACAGTATCACAGCAGGGGATAACTTTTCCAGCAACCTTTCGATTTTCATCATAAATTTGCTATTCCACCGCTGACTTTGTTATTTATTGTGCTCAATTCAAGTCAATGGAGATTCTAAATAGTTGTATATCTTTTTGCAATTTGCAATCCGGCCCTCAGAGAAAAAGTTTGGTGACCCCTGATTTAGAGAACATGATAAGATTACTGACATTGGCTGCGATGAAATATTCAACAAATGGTTTGACATCTGGCACAAGTCACTTTGTTTGTATACATTGCTTAACATTTCTGTTGTCTTTTTGAAATTGTATTTATCACTTCGGTCTTCGGCAATCAAGTCAATGCCATTAATAACTAACCTACTGTACACTTCAACCCAGGGTGACTTGGTGGTGTGCGGAGTCCTCTCAGGCAATCGAAACTTCGAGGGAAGGATCCACCAGTCCACTCGTGCCAACTACCTCGCTTCCCCTATGCTTGTTGTTGCCTATGCACTGGCAGGCACCGTCAGTATCGACTTTGAAAAGCAACCGCTCGGTGAGATGTTTTGCTATCTCACTGTGACTCTACCTTTTCAACGGTACTTTGGTTTTGTTGGAAAAGTCATAAAAATTAGCCGGTGCACATCTACGATATTTTGCCAACTGATGGGAAAGGATTTCAGAACTGTTGTGTTTCCCATCGCATCTTTCATTCCTCGTGTGCAGATTTATTATTTTGTTGATGTTGTTACCATGACAACACGGTCAAATGACTTCCATAAGTCGTTATTTTGCATCCAGGCCATGCCCAGTAGTTGAAGATTTAGATGAAGTGGACGGAAAGGCAAGAAAGCCAATCTTCGCCCACCTTTTGCCATGCCTTTAATTGACCTTCTAAAGACAGTACCGCATGCTCTTGGATGCTGTCGAAACGATATCTTCTCATGAGCAATTTGAGCATGCCTGCGTGTCACGATTTCTTTCTATCTCTTACCAGGAAAAAGACTTGGAAAGATTCAATGACGTAGTTTAATGGGTTATAACCGAAAAGCAGTCAATTAAATGTCGAATAATTCTACTAGTGGAATGATAATCTAACTTCTTGAAGGACTTTAACGAACGGCTTCTCAAATAACTCTAATTTTGATCAGAAATTATATCAGCATCAATTCTCATCTACTTGTATTCGATTACTTCAACTCTCAATCAACAATAATTTCTGCATCAACTACCAATCCACAACTCATAAGTAACACAACTCTCATAACCAACTCAATAATAATCATCATAATAATCATTACGCAAACTCCACCACTATTTATAGAAAGTTGTTTCGGTCTAGTAACATCGAGAAGGTTACGTAATGTCACATTGTTCTGTCAAGTTGCAATAAATGTCAACAAGCAGAAGCTTAAAGAAGTCTAAAGAATGTCACGTAGGAGTAGAGGACTGTTACATAATACAGATTTCGTAATCAGAGGTCCATTCGTAAGCAACCTTGTGACATCATGACAAACGATATTGGCAATTGTGAAAACAACAGAACGTTCCAGATACAGAATGATCTAGAATTACGTTACATAACAACGACTTCACAATTAGAGGTTACTACTGGTCATTGACCGATAATAACATACCGCTCAAGAATTTTATAATGAAAACAGCACATTCTGTCAAGACGCAAAGCAGTCCGACGCGAGGCCTTGCACATTGATTGTGACATACGCCCCCCCTTTGAATATTGTTGCAAACAATATAACAACACAATCAATACAAAACACACCACAAAACAATTAATTACTCAATAAATCAATTCTCATAAGTCCATCGTTGCATGATCTACCAACGATAGCTTTTCTCAAAACAACAGTCACGATTTCGGCGAAAGTCTCCAACGTCCTCAACATCTTCAGTGCATCGGCGAGCGAGATGACCCATCTTCCTACATCGGAAACACCTCCTCTCCGGACAGTCCTTGGCGAGATGACCTTCTTTATGACAGTTGTAGCAAGCCTTTTCATCAAAAGGGCAGCTCCTGGCTATGTGTCCAATCTCCCCACATCGGTAGCAGTGGTTGTCACGGCAACGTCTGTTTTCCGAATGTCCGCCGTCAGCAACGCACTCCCTGGCGAAGTGTCCGCGTCTACCGCATCTATAGCAAACTCCAAATGGTCGTCGCCTGCCTCTTCCCCTCGGTTCTTCGCGCTCGTTGTATCCATGACCGTGAGATCGTCGCTGATTATCTGCAGAACAATCTCGAGCAAAGTGACCATTCTTGCCACAAGAATAACAAGCAACTTCAGAATTTCTCTCAATAACATTTCCGATTATAAGATCAACTAAAGAGTTTTGTAAGCATAATGCTTTCACAGTCCCACTACAATACGGAGTTTCGATATATATCTTCGCTAACGGTCCTTGGATTGAAGTGTTATTTATCGACATCACAATTCCAGTTTTTCCCGTTAACTGACTGTCTTTAACCAAATCTCTCCTCACCATTATACCCGTAGAACCAGAATCACGTAAAACTTTTACCTTTTTGTTTCCAACTTTTCCATCTACTACTGGCAGGTAATCTTCAGGTATTATTTCTTCGCAAACATCTTCATCCGGTCTCTCATTCCCAAGCGTGGGTTCAGGAATCATTATCGCACAACCACCTCGATAAACGTTCGTCTCTTTATCTTTTCCAGACTGATTGGAAAGAGAAAACGACTTGTCCTTGCATTCCTTCGCTTCGTGTCCTTGCCTATTGCAACGATTGCACCACTTCCTCGATTCCTGATGATTTCTATTAGTCTTTCTTCGGCAGTTAACAGCCTTATGACCTAAGCCATTACAATTAAAACAACGTACTTCTCTTGGAACCGCACCTTCTTTAGAATTATTTGTTTGCTCCTCGTCATCATCGAATGACAACATCTCTTCGGTCGACAACTTCTCATCATGAGCAACTAAGTACTGTTCCGCCACACTGGCTATTTCTTCTAGAGTCTTTGGACTTCTCTCCATTAAATAAACAGACAGATCTTTTGAACATGAATCTGTGAATTGTTCCTTAACTATAAGGTTTGCCAATCCGTCCAATGATTGATCGGCCCCCGACAGTTCAAACCATTTTAACAAAAGGTTTCTTAAACGTTCAATAAATTGACCTGGGCTTTCGTGCCGTTCAGGCTTTGCCTCACGGAATCTTTGACGGTATCCATGCTCGGTAAAATTGTATCGCTTTAACAGAGCTAACTTCAATCTGTCGTAATTCATGGCTTCTTCTTGCGAAAGTCTTGAATATACATCAAGAGCTTGTCCCGATAATAACATGCTTAGCTGGGTAGCCCACGTCGACTTCTCCAATTTGGCTATTGTAGCATATCTTTCAAATCTTAACAAATAACTATCCAACTCATCTTTTTCTTCAACAAATGATGGCAAATCTGGACGTCTAACTTGCGCCACAATAACATCTCGAGCATTATCATTAGTAGAATTAGATCGCTCACCAATGTCCAGCTTTTGTCTTTCTAAATCAAGTCTTATCTTTTCCAATTCATATTCAGCTTCGCGTTGCGCCCGATTCTCTTCGGCTTCGCGCTGTGCCCGCTTCTCTTCGGCTTCGCGCTGCGCCCGCTTCTCTTCTGCTTCAGCTTCACGCTGTGCTCGTTTTTCTTCAGCTTCAAGTTGTGCTCGCTTTTCCTCAGCTTCAGCTTCACGCTGTGCTCGTTTTTCCTCAGCTTCAAGTTCTGCTTTCCTTATTTCACGAGCAGCTCTTCTATTTTCTCTTTCGTCAGCTTTTCGTTGAGCTTTCTGGGCCATTATCTTGTGATACTCTTCCATCACAAACTGAGACTTATCATTGTCACTCAGCCCCATTCGTTCAGCAATGCCCGTAAGTCTTCAATCATCTCATGTTTGACAGTATCCGACATTTTGACAACAACGACTTCACAATTAGAGGTTACTACTGGTCATTGACCGATAATAACATACCGCTCAAGAACTTTATAATGAAAACAGCACATTCTGTCAAGACGCAAAGCAGTCCGACGCGAGGCCTTGCACATTGATTGTGACACTGCGGTACCCCACATACGTCGTAATGATGACGCGTTGTTATGCAGGTATCGGTTCCCAGGGCAAGCCTGTGTACCTGCGAGACATATGGCCATCCCGCTCTGAGATACAAGACGTGGAGAAGCGATCCGTTCTGCCGAAAATGTTCCAGGAAGTCTACAGCAAAATTAAGGTGGGCAAGTCAAATGTTAATTATCTTGCATCGCAATAAAAATGTCTTTAAAACAACGTAGGATTATATTGTTTACTCTTATTTAAGTTTAATCTGTAAGGTTTATTCGTTCTTCACCGACCAAACAAATTTTGTACAGCGTGGTGAATTTTCTTATGTTTTTTGGATTGCCGTTTCAGTTGTTTTTATTTATTGCAGGTTTGGGAAAAACATTAGTTACAATTGTATTGAAAAGAATTTGGTATAAAAGTACAATAAAAAATCAGTGTCAGCAAAATACGAAGTGCAACGATTTATCTATATTAATTTTGCAAAGGAAATCACATTTGAATTTTTACATCTTGTTTTTCCCAAGGTTGTTTTTATAATTATATTCCACTGTCTCGTGGCATTCTCAGGATGGAAACGATCAATGGAATTCGCTGAACGCCCCATCCAGCGTCCTCTATCCATGGAGTGCAGAGTCCACTTATGTTCAATCTCCACCGTTTTTTGCGAGCATGGTAGGGAAAGTCGGAGCCTTCATGGTTGAAACAAGTAACAGAATGGTCACAAAACATTGTTGATTGAACCAATACACTCATCAACAGCAAGTTTTATTCATAGATGGTTTATTTGCCCTTAAACGTATTAAAAAAGGAAACAGAGTTTGGCTTATTTTATAAACATTACTAAATAAGCAAAACAGTGAGGTGCAAATATTTTTGAAAACATGATATGCTGAAATAAAAATAAAAAAAACGAGCAGACTCAGAATAAAAAAAAATCCATCTACAAAAGGTGCGCATTGAAAACTTCAGTAAAATTGTGCAGCCATAAATCACCAGGTTTTAACAAGCATCCTTTAGTAATATGTTTCTTCTGGTCAATTAATCAGCAATTGTTATCCTGCAGAAAAGACAATTGGCTCCATTCAAGAAAATAGATGACGCCTACGCTCTTCTCTACCTAGGTGATAGCGTCACCACTGACCACATCTCCCCGGCTGGCTCCATCAGCAGATCTTGCGCGGCCGCCAGATACCTCACTGGAAGAGGGTGAGGCTATTCACTTCTTAGAGGAAACGAGGAAAGATTCACACAACTTTGTGATGAAGTCATTGCATTAGCCTTGATCGTCTTAGTCGTTCTTGCCTGTTCTTAAATTTCAATGAAGATGCTCGCACGCGGAAACTTTCATTTCTTCTTGATCGTTCATTGTTTTTCAATGCCTTTTCCTTGTGCAAGTGTACATACATAACGGCTGTCTTGCGTTTTTCAACTATTATTTATTCAAGCTGAAATAGAATTGACTTTTAACCGTAACTCCTAATTTTGCTGCTGATGGTATGCAACAGCTCAAGACAAAACTTAGCAAACAAAAATATTTATGTATGTCACCCTTCGCAAAGGGATTTTTTAAATGAATGCTCTTTACAAACAGAACATCTGAAAATATTGACACTATGTAAAAATATAGACATATCAGTACACTGTATGTCAACTCTTTACGGAGCTGTGAGCCAACAACAGTTTAATAGAAATCATAAACCAGCTCATCTTTCGCAATGCTATAATTTTGTCAACAAATTCCAGCTTGAAGCCGCGTGATTACAATTCCTATGGAAGCCGCCGTGGCAATGATGCCGTCATGGCTAGAGGAACCTTCGCCAATATTCGCTTGAAGAACAAGCTTGTGGGAAGGGAGGCACCAAAGACCGTATTTGTACCTACCGAAGAAGAGGTATCGTCTTGTAGTTGGTTACATAATACGCGTATCTATAGTTTTGTTGCTTTCTGAGAGGGTAAAGTTTAAAACGTTTAAAGATTTTAAACTTATTGTATGAAATTTTTAGGTAAATTGGATTGTATGCTTTTTTGTTGTGCTTTATAAAACAATTGTTGCTTATTTTCTAAAATTTTCTCTCTCTTCCATCACTTGGTCATATGCCCTCTTGCCTTTCTAAGTGACTTGCAATCTCATTTCATAAATATAACTCTATTTATATGAAGCTAATGTAATTGAACACCATCGTGTATCTTTACCTACAACAACAAAATCAATGCGTTGGCCTCAATTTTGTCCATATCACTAAATCCTATCATCATCATCATCATAATCCATCGTCGGTTTGTTCCCCACTAGTGGGGGTGGCTGATTGTTTCCGCGCAGCAATTGTTTTTATCCCTTTTCTCCATTTCACCCTGTCCCTTGCATCTTCCTCCTTCAGTCCGACTTTTTTAAACTCATCCTTCACTTGTTGTTTCCACGTTCTTCTTGGACCACCGCGTTTTCTCTTCCCATCCACCTTTAGATCTAGTGCCTTCTAAGAAAACTTCCTTCCTCCCTCCTTATCACATGTCCATACCATCTTACTCCATTTGCCCTTGCCATTTGGTCTATGGTCTCTCTCATCTCTAGCATATCCAACAATTCTTCAGTCCTTTTTTCCCTTCTCGTTTTCACCCCACACATTTCTCTCACCATTGACCTTTCTGTTCTTCTCAGGATTGCCAGTTCACTCTCTCTCAATACCCATGTCTCGCTACCATATAGCATTGCAGGCCGCACACAGCTCCGATATACTTTTCCTTTTATCCTTAGTGAAAATTTTCTGTCATACAACATTTCCCCACATTCCCTGAACTTTGCCCAGCCCAATCTTGCCCTTGTTGTCACCGCTGCTTCACATCCACCACTTCCATCTATCCGATCACCCAGATAACAGAAGTCTGTCACTGTTTCGATGCCATGGCAGAACTCATCATCATGGCCTTCCACTTCATTCCTTCCTTTACTGCATTTCCCACAAACAAAACACTTTGCCAATCTTGTTGCGGCTCTCTTGACATTAGCACATCTTGCATGTACCCACTTTCCACATTCCTTGCATTGCATTAACAACTGCACTAACAACCTATAGAAAATGATACTTGATAGCCTACTATAATTTCAGCTGGACGTATTTGATGCGGCAATGAAGTACAAAGAAGCTGGAAACCAGTTGATCATAGTTGCTGGAAAGGATTATGGAAGTGGATCCAGCAGAGATTGGGCTGCCAAAGGCCCATGGATACTGGTAACATTTTATCTAAAACTTTTTATTAATTTTTGGGTTAAATTTTTAACTTTTGAAGATGATATGCCAGATTTGCATGTTAAGAGGTAACAAAAGTTTTTTGGCGAAATATGTGTGGTTCTGCTGTTTCTACCTATTATATGGAATTGCCTGGTGTGATCTCTTATCAACCTCTCGACGACAAAGATAAACTTTCCCAGTTGAGAACCTGTGTTCTAAATTACGAATAAACTCAGCTCCCTTTGACATGATCCTGATACATCGTCAGATACGAGACGATATACATTCAATCATATGTCATTGTCTAGAGATAACACGAATCTCTGCATTTCGTTGCCAGATCATCCTGTTATATTCCAAAAGATAACATAGTGAACCAGCCTCTACTTTGTTGCACTGATTTGGAAAGATCGTGTAATTGTAAAAGGATCAACGCTTGACTTTTTTAATCGCTTTCTGGTCATTAACTTTGCACCAAACTATTCAATGTGCTCACAGGGCATCCGGGCCGTTCTTGCGGAGTCATTCGAGCGTATCCATCGTTCTAACCTGGTGGGGATGGGGATTATCCCACTGCAGTTTCTTCCCGGGAAGAGCGCTGACAGCTATAACTTAAGCGGGAAAGAAAGATACTCAATCAATTTACCTGACAGCATTGAACCAGGAATGGATATAACTGTTACGGTAGGACTTGTTTAGAAAGACTGCGTTTCGCGTTAAAATGGTTTAAAAACGCTTATTTTCTATGAAAGCGCTTCAGTTTTCTCATAGTTATTTTAGACCTGTATCCCAAACCAAGTTATTCATGATACTTCCCCATTTTTTAACAGTCGCTTGCCCGTTCAAATCCTTAGTTTAACTTTTGTAATGTTATTGCGTGATGGCAATGGCATATAAACTCACCTTAACCGAGGCTATGCACTTATATTGTGATATTTGTCGCATAAACAGACGCTTCAATTTGATTCTGGAATCCTATCTCTATTTTTTTTGAATACTTCCATATTTATTTAAATGAATTATTGACTCCAGTTTCATGGAGTTTGCAAATTTTGAGAAATCTTTTCAAAGAAATGCATTGTCAATGAAAATGAACATTTAACTCATGAAGTCTACACCAATGGGAACACAGGTTCGAACCCTGCCCACCATCAAACTTTGTTTTATGATTCGTATTCTTTGCAACTGCCTCGATTTATTTTGACCGAACTTGTGTTCCTTGCAGACGCAGTGTGGGAAGAGCATCCCGGTGAAGGTTCGGTTCGACACTGATGTAGAACTGACCTACTTCAAACATGGCGGGATTTTAAATTATATGATTCGCTCAATGGTAGAATGAAATGCTTTTACGAGTTTGATGAAAGAAAGGGTACGACCTATTGATGGGAATACGATAGACCACAGATATTACTAAATTCTCTTTAAAACATTCAACTCAAGTTTTGTTAAAAGATTTTTATGCTTTTGGTTGTGTAATGGAGTACTCACCTCTCATGTTGTTTTTAATGCCGGCCCTCCAGAGAATTAATTACTCACCCAAATAAAAAACAAGGTCTGACACGTTATGATTTCTGCTCGTTTTCACTAATGACAATTTTCACTAATGTAATACAAAAACGAAAAAATAATACCCACACAACATATATGAAATAGAAAGTGTTTTTCGTTTCTCACTTCGTAAGCTAGCTTTTAACACGTTACCAATAAGCCTCAACCTTCTTTAGCGTTTATAGAAAAGAAAACATTATCTCGATAAAATGATTGGACAGTTGTATCTGTTGGATTCTTGTAAATGTGATTTGTTTGCTGGCATGATGCTAACAGCTAAAAAATTGCAGCACAGCACCTCTGGATTGGGCAATAATATCATTAAATTGTGCAACAATACCATTGGATTGTGCAACAATACCATTTGATTGCACAACAATGCCATTGGTTTACCCAATCATAGCACTGGATTACCCAATAACATCAATGTGTTGCGAAATACGAATGGTAGAAAACGCAATAGTTACTGTTTTCCCACTGTGCTCAAAATCCCTGTTTGAGAATTCTCTTCATCAGTATTTAAAGTAAACGGAGTAATCTTGGTGTACTTGATATTTTGTGTTGCACATCGTAGGAAATAGAATTTACAAGTTGTAGTGACTTAACATATATGGCTTGGATACTACACGTGTTCTTAGAGCAGGGGTTTTCAACCTTTTTTGCACCGCGATCCTCTCGGAGCAATCAACGTAGCCTCGAGACCCCCTATAAACATATTGTACAAAAGCATATTTAATACAAACTTTAACCAAATTTGAAACACGACGACATCCAGTTATGTCTCGTTTCGCTGTTCTAATGCAAACTTCCGAAAAACGTCTTTTCACGATGTTGTAGCCTACGGCTTATTACATTTCCTCCAACTATTAGTTCAAGCTTGGGCTAAGAGATAGAGTTTTTTTTATAGGAGAAAAAAATAATGAGAATAAGCCACATTTTCACCGGTTCAATTTATTGCAATCTTTTATGAATTTATTTAAATCAGCTTCAGTGAGATGGTTGGTGCTGCATTTTTTTTTACAAGCTTGTCAATGCGAAGAACTGCTGCTGAAAGAACTTTTTAACAAAATAGCTTAGGCTGCACAGTGCACACTGACTTTTTCAACGCCATTATAAAGATAGTCTACAAACAAATTCATATTTGACATTGAATTAGAAATAACCTTGCTTTTTTGCCATAGCTTTAGTACTGGTTTACTTTAGTTGGCACAAAACGACGTACAGGAGCTTGGTGAAAAACATCTAAGGATTGTCCTTAAAACTATCGAATGCCTTTCTATTGTTGGCCTTTGCATCGTCTGAAAGATTAAACAATAGAATCACCTCAAGCTGAACAATGGACGATTGCGAGAAAACACAGTTTTTAATTTTTTCTGGCAAAAAAAGAATTGAAAACGATTCATTCACTTTCAGGCGTCTTGCGATCCCCTGGTTGAAAACCCCTGTCTTAGAAGATTCTGTTAAAACGACACACCCGCTTTGAACGCAATGTGAAAGAGCTAGAAGGTTCTGCCTTAATACGTATTTTTAGTGAAAATGTGCTTTTTCATGGTTTTAATTTTACACTTTGTACATGTTTATTGTTTATATCACTCCATTTTCCCATTACCGTTACGTGTTTTGCAGTGTGTCACTCAAGATGTGTTTCTGTGAAAAGTCTTGTTTGAAACACGGAAATTGGCAGTCCCTGCTAAAGATCGAAAGCTGTTTAGTGTTTATCATACAGTTATCTTTGCTGATTTTACATCGTTACAATATTGAACAGCGTAGAAACGAGACCTTTGTACAGGTTTTTTCTTTGGTTTTTCAAAAAGGCGTCTGCCAAACCTTCGTCAGTTTTGAAGTTGTTGACCAAGTTTGCTCTTAGTGTTATTCATCTAGTACTGAACAGTACTTGCAGCTTATGGGCTATAAAAGTGTATTTGCTTTACATGTACTATACTGGCCATTAATCGGTTGAGCACATTCTTTGTTTACGCTGTTTTTTTTTTTTTTAATTTTGTTTGAAAAGTTTTGTGGTTATGTCATTGTTTTAAGAAAAACTTATACGGTATCACATTGAAAGATTTCTCTCCGTATTTGAACGGTATGAAAGAGGCAAGTTGAACTTCATAGCTGCTATTCTGTGCATTAAATTGTTTACGATATTTCGAGGTAATCATAAACTCCACTGGCCAAAATCCGTGCAATATGTGGACTGTAAGCCACGCATCTGCCTTTGCAGTTGCTTTATCAATTTAATCTGCTCTGGACTTTGTGATTGTTACATTGAACACTCCTGACCTATAAAACACGTTTTTTTTCACAATAACCTTGATAAGGGAATTAAAAATGAATCGTTGGCTTTGTTCTCAACTAAGTAAAGAACTATTTCTGGAACCTCCCTCTACAACCTACATGAACATGAAACAGATTCCGGCTTACACCCTTTTCTATAAATATGATACTATAAATATGATACATGATACTATCCATGAGATGTTAGTTTTCGAACTTTTAGTAAAGTTTGATACGTGTATTTTACGATGTAGCTACGTCATATGCAAAAGTGATGGCAACCGACATATGCAAAAGTGATGGTTGCTCTGCGACTCAGTTGGCGACTATGCCTCGACAAAAGCGTGGACAATAATTTGTTATTGCAATTTCTCCCAAACGCATTCGACTTTACGAAGCTGAATACGAATTTGTGACCGAACTATGCAGATTGGCTTGCCTCACAAATTAAAGATGTTTACAGATGTATATTGTGAATGCTGCTCAATAAAAACAAAAAACTACACCTTAATTATAGGTTATTGCAAGGTCTTCACATTTCATGGGTAACACGTAACGCCCTGGTGGATGATCAGAACCACTGATTGCATTGGACAGGTTACGTCATATATGATGTGGGGAAAGGAAGGAAATGGGGTCTTGATGCCGGTGGCAGCCTTTCAAATACAGTAGGGGAACGTTCAAATATTACGTAACGCCTTCGAGGGGGAGGGGGGGGTTTATGCAAAGCGTTACGTTAGCGTCACATCGGGGGGGAGGGGGTTCAAGCAAAACGTTACGTAACGCTTTCGAGTACGGAATGGTAGTTTTTTGTGCTGAATTTGTAGTGAAAAAGCGTTACATGGGGGAGGGGGGGATTGAAAAAAGCGTTACGTTGGCGTTACATGGGGGAGGGGGGGGGTCAAAAATTCGGAAAAAAAGCGTTACGTAATATTTGAACGTTCCCTAGAACTCGGTTAATCCGTATTCGATTTAACCGGCGATTCCATCCGGATTAGGCGAAGATCCGGATTAACCGATGACGGTTCTATCAAGCCTGACGTTACCTAGATAGAAGAGTATCGGTAAAAATCACCGAACTTGAACGCACTAGTGTGGTCAACTGGTCATCTGCCAATTCCGAGACGCGCGATCACCACATTAGCGACCCAGTGATAGAGTTCTTTTGAGGTGCATGTAAAATGAATGTATTTGTAGACTCTGCGTCTAACGCACACTGGCAAAAGTTACATCTTCAGAGTTCAGACATGCGTGTCGGAATAATCTGTTAGTCACTCAAAACTTTTGAAAAAAGTTACCGAAGACGAGTTTCTATGGAAAACTTACAAAAAATCACGGTCAAACAAAGTAATCACGAGCAAATCCGGATAAAGCGATAAAGAAAGCACAACTTTTGTCCGGAATAGGCGAAGATCCGGATAATCCAAAGCTGTTTCTCAAGAAAAAGATTACAAATCATTTGTACTTCTAGTTTTATCCGGATTAGGCGAAGATCCGGATTAACCGAGTTCTACTGTATCTCAAGTGGGAAAATATTGCACGCGATGGTGATTGCAGACGGCTACAACGCAAACGATACATGTTGTCATAATATGCGTAGCAACATTACAGAATTAATTCACTTGCACTTTCGTATGATCAAATGCATAAAAGAGTAAAAATAAGAACAGTATAAGTGCAATTACGTCATCCATAAAACCGGGGTCGGCTGCATAAACGGGTAGGCACTTTAACGTATTCTTCTGTGCCAAAGCATTAACGCAATCATGTGTGACATCATTAAATCACGTGACTTTTTAGCGCCAGATTGTGATTATGGAAGAAAGGTCGGACAATTTCCTTTATGAACTCGACTGATTGCGGTCATTAAGATCCTTCTTGCACTCAGTTCGCTTACAGAAGAAAAAAGAATAATGGCAAGGGGTGGGAATCGAACCCACACCATCGAAACTGCTATTCCCTGACCCGTTGGCCACGCTGTTGGTGGTAATACATTCACTTAATTTACTTTGTATTAAAATTCTTTCGAGAAGAATGTTCAGAATATCACGTGCTGAGTCACATGACTATGATGTCACGCATAATTGCGTTACTGCTTTGCAACAGAAGAATACGTTAAAGTGCCTACGGTACTAAATAAACGAGTAAACGTAGCAGGTTACAAGGTTTGCCAGCAATCGAAAGCATGCAATTCACTGGTAAAACGCTTAATCACGTCTGAAGGTGGACACGAATACTTATAGGTTTTCTTTCCTTCCCGTTGACTTAATCTAAATCTCAACCACCAGGCATAAGCCTGGATATGACAAAAGTTGAACACAAGGGATAAATTACAAAAGACACGCATCATCTTAGAATGTCCAACCAAATCTTCACAGCTTCCTTCATGTCTGAGAGCTGTCTTTAATGTTGACGTAATTGCTATTTGACCCTGCGCCAACCATAGTATTGACGTAAGTCGACGATTCATCGACCGTGGAGAGATTTTCGTAGTGGTTGGGTTTAATATCCTCATATGTGTGAACAACAGGCCCAGAATTGATCTGAGAAGTGCTCATGTATCCGTTCTCGTCTTCCTCGAGAGGTGGAGCAAGATTTCTGCTGTTAAAATATGAAAACGCATGTTTGTGAATTGTGATGTCGCACGACCATTTACTGAATTCAAGCAGCGACATAGGATACAATGGAAACTATGGTCTGCAGTCAAATCTGCACATTACAATGTCAAGTGGCCGATAATTTGCTTCAGGTTCGTGTGCTGCTCTGAGCATTAACCATCAACCGTCGGCTGCATAACCGAGTGGTGAGAGCCCTGGGAAGGCACTTGCGGTTCGACACCGCTCAAGAGCATGCGTCTATGTCTTTGGCAAGACACTTAAACTCTTAAAGGCATGCCTGAAAGTGGACACGAGGATTGGCTTCCTAGCCTTCCCGTCCACTTAATCCAAATCTTCAACCACCGGGCGTAAGCCTGGATACGACGATGACGAGCATTAACTAAACTGTTAATGCATGTTCCTGAAGCGCCAGGTATGAGGAAGATCATGGTGGTGCTATTGTATGTTCGTTTTGTATGTATGGCGGAAAGTGAAAAATTCAGAGACAAAAGAAAACTTCACTCCGTCAAATGCAGTGATCGAGTCTGCGTCAGTGGTTCAAAGCCTCTACAACTTACAAGCATGCCAAACTGCCAGAACTAAGCTCTCAAAGAAGCTTTGTCAGTCCGACGATAAAGATTTAATTAATTAAGATCTAAGTTAGATGTTTTCAACATTCCACACTTGTTTATTCTTTCATCAATTTCCAAATTCATTGCCAATATATTGAATTCTAGTTAACGTCTGCAGAAGTTGAACAAATATGAAAGAAGATTGGTTTGTTGCTAGGGCTGGTCTTAGACCGGGGGACATTTACTAAAGAAGACTCCGTTATATTTTCTTACCTTTCAACAGAGTGTAAGTCTCCAATCTGGGAAGGCGACAAATATCCATTGTTATCTTCTTCTAGGCGTGGAGATGAGGCATTTCTGCGATGGTAAATATGAATCGTACTTAACTTTTGTTATGCATGACAATGGGGGCAAAAAAGAGCGATAAGTTGGAAGTCCTCTTACAAATATGTTCCTATAGCCTACTATACACAGAAGAGACATGTTGATAACACCGCTTTAAAAGTTTAGTCTTCTGGTAACTTGTAGGTGATTTGCATCACTAAAACTGAAATCAATTCATCGAAAATCGATGGATATTTTAGATGTTTAACTGGTGAATGGTTTCATAACCATAGCGAGCTATATACGCAGGCTTTGCCAAAGAGCAAAGCTACAGTTATGACTAAAGATTGGTGTATTTTTGAATTCGGCTACATTTCGTTTATACATTTTTAAATATTGTCAAGGTGTGATTAGTAAATCTCAAACCACTGCAAAACTCCTGGATTTACTTGAAAAAATTCCTGCTACCAATGTTGCCAGATGCTCTTAAGATTTCCAACACAAGTGCTACCATCTAATAGTACAATTTTTGCTTGTCAAAAGTAACCCGAAATACAGGGATACATAGAATTACGGGATGACTAACTTGGCTACGTTATCTGACAAGTGAAGGGTAAAGTACTGCTAGGTATTTTTTAATTTTTAGAAACAACTTTTGAGATATTTCTTTGACATTTTTAAAGTAGTGGTCTTTTAAAGCACTTCTTTTTAGCAACTTTGAACTTCGGGTTAGTTTTAAACAAGCAAGCTTTGGCTGACTACTGCTCTAAAAATGTCAAAAAAGTATTTTTAAATTTTTTTCCAAAAATTTAAAAAATATCTGGCAGTACTTTACCCTCCACTTGTTGGAGAGCATAGACAAGTTGATCATCCCGTAATTCTATGAATCCCTGGCTTGTCAAAAATAACACAATCGTTAACTAATACTCAGACCAGAGCGTAGCAAATTAGCCTCCAGTCAAAATTTAAGCTTGTATGTTGACATGGTTTGCGTAGCCTATATAAGCTTAGGTCACCATTGTCTATAAACACTAATATTAGAGAAGCAAATAGTCATTGGCCTTGATAAAACGCTAGAAATGGCATCTGCTCTACACCGAGGTGGACACAAAAATTGGCTGTTTGTCCTTCATCCACTTAATTTAAATCTTTAACCTCCAAGCATAAACCTTGATACGATGGAAAGTAGCCAAACAATAAACTTTTTACTACAAGACCACAATTACGTAGCATGCAGCGGGTATTTCCCTAACTCCGCAGAACAGAAATTAATTTATTTTATTTTCACAACAATTACGCTGGACAAACGAAACTTGATTTAAAAGAGTTGCGATCATGCAACTCATCGTTCATGATGGGACGAGCCAGTGTTCCCTCTAAGAAAATTTTACGCTGAGCAATTTAGTGAGCATGAGCATTTTAATGCTGAGTTAAAATGAATTACCAACTTTGTGAACCGAGTTTGGGAACCACTGGTCTAGAAGAAGTTTAATAAAAAGCGAACAAATTACACATTTACTTCAAATAGTTTCTTCTTGTTTTCGTGGTTTTCCAATGTTTATACACTTTATCTATATTATATGGCTCCAGCCTGCACCTATTCTTTGTTTTGATTCTGTTCATGAGGCTGAAGCCTCTTTCACAGTCGGCACTGGAGGCTTGGAAGGAAGAGCATATCTGAAGGAGGCAAAGGAGTTGAAAACTTTTCTTTTTTTTTTCAAGATCGTTTTACTTTTAAATTTGGAAATTGCAAGTGCGCAAGAATGAGATTTTACTGCGCAAATAGTCTGGTGGTACTGCGCATTTGTTCAGTTGCGCATCTTAGAGGGAACACTGGACGAGACTCTATGAAACGGTGCAAACAAGAATTGACATCACATTTCATGCCAAATTTCCAATGTTCTATGATTGACTGATTGACATTTTTATGCACAGGCCTTCAAGCAGTGCCGGTCGTTGGGGTGTCCAAACCGTGCGATCGCACAGGGCCCGCAATTTACTCAGAAAATGCAGTAATTTTGTCATTTCCAATGGAAAAATTCAACAAGTGAATTCAACAAAGGAATTAGCAACAAGAAAACATAGAGACTTAACGGGTGCAACCTATTTCGTCCCCTGAACATTTCGTACCCTGAAAAGATCGAGAAAGAAAACAACAGAGCCGACGTCGCTGATCAGAGTTGCCGCAAACATTTCAAAATTTCTCTCGATCTTTTCAGGGGACGAAATAGGCCAAAATTTTATTTTGTTACTTCGATTTCAGGGTACAAATTTTTCAAGGGACGAAATAGGTTGCATCCAGACTCAACATAGAGACATAGCTTTATTTCCAAAAAATGCCAAAGAAAGCATGATCCTATCCTTTTGCTATGCCACCGGACAGCACCATTTTACAGTAATATTCATACCCAAATTTTTGTTGAACATGCTCTCAGAATGCCCTAAAATCAAAGCAATTTTTCAAAATTTTCTGGGTGAGGCCCCCCAGACCCCCCGCCGCTGGGTGTCACGCCGTCAGGCTTCGCCTGCCGACCGTCAAGCCACCCCCCTTCCCCTTTCAAAACACCTAGCTACGATACTGAATTGGATCATTGTCATTGGGGCCCGCAAAGCATATTCCGCACATGGCCCGAAATACCCTAAAACCGGCACTGCTTCAAGCATTTTTTTTCTTCTATGATCAGGTTATTTGACTTCTCAAAATCGTTTCAGTCGTACGAAGTAAGTAGTTCATAATATTGTCTAGTTTTGCATAACCACAAAATACGATTTTCTTTTGTCAAGTTCTTATGATGCCATGGACAGACGTTGTTACATGCAAATAACGTTAAACTTTGCATAAAACTTTTTGCTTGCAACCATTTTAGCAACTTCAGTGGGAAAATTTTCTCAGAAGTTATTGCAAAATGTGGTCATTGACAATAACATGGTAGGAATAACGCAATGCTTGAGGTGTGTCGTACTGAAATCTTTCCACCGCTTTTGATAAATGACCGCAGATTTTAACGTAAAAGTAAAAATCATTTTTGAAAATTAAACTGCAAAAATATTGCAAAATCCTTCTTTACTTAAAAACATTTCTGGAAAAAATATGAAAAACAGCAAAAAACATCTACACTTCAGAATAATGAAAAAAACACGACTTTTCCGATTGCTCGTGTTCGTGCTATAAAAAGCTGTTGTGCTGTATTTCGTTATGACAAACGTCACTTTTGTTCTAGACTGTGCAGTGTGCAATACTGTGCATATTACCTTGGTTATGGGGGGGTTGCAGTGGGACATGTCCGAATAACAAACGAATAAGCATGCTTACGATTAATTAGACCAAACGAATGAAATCAAAAGGAAAGAAGAATGATTGAATAAAAAATCGGTAAGAAATAAAAAAAAAATATATGATGCGTAAAGTATTCACTTAAGTGCAATTTCTGGACGTGACGTTTGATGGATTCTGCGAGAAAAAAGTTTTAGTTTCAGAGTAAAGCAAAATAAAATACTGTAGCAGCTTTGTTTCCGCCCCGATAGCTCAGTTGGTTAGCGCGTGACTTCTGGAATGAAGAAACTTCAACATCAAGCTGCGCTGGTTCGACTCTCGGGGTGTGCGCTTGAGCAACGCACGAAAGGATTGCTCTCCATTCAGCGGCATCTAATGGATGGAATAATTTCCCGGCAACAAGACTTCAACAATCGGAAACTTCACTCTGTCAATCTCGGTGACCGGGCCTGCGTCAGTGATTCAAAGCCTCTACACAAGTATGCGAAACTGCCGGGATTAAGCTCTGCAAGAAGCTTTCCCAGTCCGAGGATAAAGATTCATTCAATCAATTCAATCAACATAGAGTTGAAAAAAGTATGTAGCCAAATAAAAAAAAGGAAAAAAATACTACACACAGACTATATATAATATAAAAAGAAAACATTTTCAGTTACTCATTTTATAAAGTTAAATTTGGAAACATTTCACATTTCATTTCTAGAATCGTTTGATGAAGTTCTAACAATCACAACTCACTGTTTCTTTCCACACGCCTTTCGTGAGCGATGGTTATAATAGAACGCCCCGAGAACAACAATGATGACAGATAAGCATGCCACGATTGGTCCCACGATGAGACCGACATTATCTGGAAACAAGTTCAAACATTACTCTGTCGACTTTCCAACGACCTTATATGATGCGTATCCCAGACAGCGAAATCCGTCATTTTTATATTGATTCAACGTCTGAAGACGTCTGAAGACGTTGTATGTAAAAATGACGGGTTTTGCTGTCTGGGATGAGAACTTGTAAAGGATTATTCAAACCGTAAGTCTTCAGAAGGTTCTGATTGAGTCGACTCGCGCCTCAACTATTACATTAAATTTTTTAATAAAATTGAACAAACAGTGTTTTGCCAATGTAACACAATATAGCTGCTTGCTTTTTGGAGGACGTGAGTTATGCGAAAAATGACGAGAAAAAAGTGCAATCTTTCGAGATGTGGTGCTAAGTGTTGAGCAGTGAGAAAGAAAATCAAAGTACTTCAGAAAGTAATCAGTACAAAGTGTTGCTCTAACAATGTAACAAAGTAGAGATTAAAGAGTTTTGGACATGCGATGAGGCAAGGTGGAACGAAAAAAGTCATCATCACTGGAAAAATTCATAAAAAATAAAACACCGACCACCATGGCTGAACATTTGAACAACATCGAGAAATAAGATCAATGAGAACAACAGAGACAACACGGACTGGTGAAAGAGAGCTGTGTACAAAAAATCTCAATGCGACTCTAAATCAAAGTAACAAAAGAACAGGCCATTATTTCGCGTACAGAGCGTGTCACGGAAATGAAACTGTTGGTATCATCTTTTGGTGACACCCAATACACCAAACATGCTACATATCATAATTAATTATAGAAATGAACTAATACATGATTCATCTTCAACCTAGTTTGCCACCCCTCCCTTGAAATAGCTCACAAGGTTCTTTGAAACCAACAATAATTCCTGTTGAAAGGCTGCGGTGCAGTAGTGTTGCATTCTGACGACTGATTAAATAATAAATATTGGAAGTGAATGGAACTTGTTAACACAACTGAGGTAATAGAAACTTTTTTCAAAGAAAATCTAACCATTAATACTTTACAAAACCTTTTTCAATAAACCACATTTGCCTGACACAGTACTTTCATGCATGGAATAAAGACATGGTTACTTACACAACTTGAATTTGCAGGAAATTAAAAAAAAGAAAACCTTTTATCCCAGAATGGCATCTTCAAGCGAAGTGTCGAAGTAGATAAATATCCACAATTAACAGCATCGGTTTGTGATTACAAATACACTTGATAGGGTTCAATTAACCAACCAACTAACCTGGTTGTCTGACTACCCATCCAAGTCCGTGACAAGAAGACGATTTGAAAAATAAAACAACACAGTTTAGTTTAAAGCCATTACGAGCAAAAAAAGAGTGCAGCCATAACCACATGCTAGTTGTCACTAGGCCTTGCAGTAACTGTACCAGTGAAGATTGAAGTATTGAACGCCAAAAGCTAACACCGGCTAAGGGAGAATTAGCTGTTTTGAAAAAAAATACTTTACAGATGTTTTAGGAAAGTGCAGAATGAGTTCGGAAATCCATTGTCGCAACATTCCTAAGTTCATTGGCGGCAAACAGTAATCCTTGAACCGTGCCTAGTGCCTACCATACACAAAGCTATTCTTCGTTTGGATCGCTGGAGGGGACGAGGATCTATCTTGTTACAACACCAGATAGGTTACGGTTTTCAGACTACACCGAAAGACTCCATAATCGTGCGCATATGTACGATTGTAGGTAGCCTATACGACAAATAATTTTTCTGATGCTGTGAATGCACTTTCAAATATTATTTCGACAAAGTTTGATTTACTATGGTCGGTCCTGCCACAAATGTTGATAACTGAATATTCCCCTCACAATTGAAGCATTGTTGTCAGCAACTATCAAGCAAGCCTTGAAACATATTTAGCTGCGTGATCTAACCATCCCCTGATAGCAACAGTCGTAGTGAAGAAATCGATTTACCAAAGTGAAGCTGGTTGAACGTAGAAGTCACTCACGTGTTGAAATTGGAGTCCAATTAGTGGCCACAAGCAGGCCATTGCCTTCTGTCTTGGCTGCTACAGCGACTCTGTATAGGGTGTTTGGTTCCAATGAAGGGTTGATGCATATTACACCCCATGGTGACATAGATTGAGTCCCATCTCCAATTACAAACTAAAGAAATGGTCGATAAGTTATTGCTGCAATGAATGCTGGAAACTTGTCATTTCATGCCGTATTTACTCAAGCTAGAACTGCTACAATTTGTTAGAATTTTTGCGGCATCCAATCTTACCGGTAGATTTTATTTTTTCATCATAATAAAGTTTTTATCATATTTTTTTATCATAATTTCAGCTTTATCATAATAACCTGCAGGATACTGTTGAACAGTAAAAAACAACTAAAATCGTGCAACAAACATATCATTTGTTGCTAAGGAGGTGATCTGTAAGTTTCCTTTTGGTTGCTAGTGTCACTACTTCGAAATCCCAGATACATTAATACTTCTCACTAATCCAATGGATTGTGTCTGTTTCAAATTTATCAGTGTTTGCATGCGGCTTCTAATCAAGTAAACAACAAACGTGTGCAAAGAAAGATAAGTTTAATTTGCTCCAAGTAAAAATCATTATATATTTCACGAGTGCATTATAAACAACCTGTTTTAGCCTGATGCTGCGGGTTAGCTGAGGTAGTAGCGGTTTTTCACGATCTTTTGAAACACAGTTCTCTAGTCATATGTAATGACGAGTACAAGGCTATGACTAGTTATGTTGTACTCATCATTACAATTGACTAGGGTACTGTGTTTCAAAAGCTCATGACAAACCGCTATTACCTCAGATAACCCACAGCATCAGGCTAAAACAGATCGTTTGCGCATATGCTCGTAAAATAAACATTAAACAACGTTCATGCTGCTAAAAGCGAAACTCAATCTATAATAAAAATCAATATTCTTGTTTTTACCAGAAATCGTATCACGTTGTAGCTTAGTTTCTATTCTGGAAATGATTCTACTAAAAAAATTCTATACAAAAACAGCCACCCTATCACTATAACTCATAAATCACTATGAAAAATAACTCATTTAAAACATCATTTAAGACTTCAAGTGCTCACTGTGATTTCCGCATTCCCAGTAGCCCTTCGAGATCTTGCTCCTGCCTCCACTCTCATACCATCCTTATCCGTCCAAAGAGCGACACATTCACCAAAGCTTGGATCCGATGAGCTCGTAGAGCAGGTCTCGTTCTTAGTCACGTCGGGAGGTACTGTGCCATCTCCCTTGGTCAAGTAGACGCCAAATGACTCGATGGGTCCGTTGACATCCAAGAAGGTTCCAGAAGGAAGAGTGAAGGATATTAAGCTCGGGGAAGTGGCAGAGTCAGGATTCAGTGATATGGTTACATTAGGTCGCGGTGGTGCTAAAAAGTTATCGCACTTTATGAAATAATATTGTGAGACTTATCCCAGAAAGCAAAATCCGTCATATTTACATTGATTCAACATCTGCAGAAGTTAAATCAATGTAAAAATGACAGGTTTTGCTGTCTGGGTATGCACAAATATAAAGTTTCTTTCCACTAACTAGCTGCAGTCAACTTAAGAATCCATTCATTTAGGAAAAAGTGTAGCGCTTTCAGCATTTGAAATGTTACTCATTTTCTGCAGGGATTCATAGAAGTAAGGGATCGCCAACTTGGTTGCGATATGCGCATTTTAAGCTTTTTTGTTTTGTTCTTAAATGCTTAGTAATATATTTTTAAACCTGTAAGTTTTATTCAATCTAAGTTTTGTACATAAATTCACATTCTTATTGCAAAGTAACACAACTACAAATTGCTTTGACTAAATCTTGTGCAACTTTAAACTTTAGGTTAGTTTTGTACAGACAAGCTTCGGGCGACCACTACTTTAAAATTGCCAAAAAAAAAATGTTTCTAAAAATTTAAAAAATATCTGGCAGCACTTTTACGTCCACTTCTCGGATATCGCAGCCGAGTTGGTCATCCCGTAATACTATGAATCTCTGATTTTCTGAAAAATTAAATACAGTTTAGCTTCAGCTATCAACTTCAAATACTCCCATACAAAACTAACTGTCAATTAAGCCCAACTTGGCAATGTCGCCACTCTAATCCCGGGTTTTATGAAGTGTACTCACGTGCTGTTAACGTCGTGAACGTTTCTTCGTACGATGAAGATCGATCAGGCATCCCATTTATACCGATGATCACAGCTCGCATTGTTATCTTGTGGTCAGTAAAAGGGGCAAGGTCGTCAAATGTGATTGTTCTTCGTGTATTGCTTATATCTGGTATAAGCTAAAACAAAGGTTAAAATTAAAAAGAATGAAATTGAATAATTTTACTTTGGTAACTTCTGCAGTCCTCCCAACAAGCACTCTAATTGAAAAACGCACTTCATAAACCAAAAGAAACGACTAGAGTTGGTGAGAGAAGACATCGCTGCAAAGAACTTGAACAGGGTCAACCCCAACAACCGGGAAGCATGGCGAAAGGACTGCAAAAATGGCGGGCCCCTGCTGGCGGAGACAAATGCCAGGTATCATCTACTAGAGACAAATATACGATGATAATGATAACTACAGTAATAATTCAATATCAAGTTGAGATCTACTAGCAGTACATTGACTTACTTCACTATCTCTCTCCAATTCATAAAAGTCGACGTTACCAACAGGGTCTTCCCACGTTAGCGTCAACTCTTCTTGACCAGTAACCCCGGATGCAATCGGTTGTTCTGGTCCTGTATGTCGAAATACTTTGTTCACTGAGTAGTGACAATACGAAACCAACAGGGTCTTGCCAGCTAAACGTCACCTCTCTCTTTGATTAAATAGCACGAACACATTGGGTAGGTCTGGTTCTATGTCAAGGTCAACTTCATTAAAATAACCTTTAGCAACTTGTGCGATGCTTTTTTAAAACAAGACTGATTCAATACATGTAAGTACACTCCAGGCTTCAGCAAACATTTGCCAGCTCCAGCAATCATGTAATAAACATTTCTTACTTTGGCGTTGCGTTTTTTTTCGCGGTCATTGACCGATCTTTTAGCAAAATGTCCGAAAAAAATATAATCAATTCGGTCAAAATGTCCGAAAAA
This sequence comes from Aplidium turbinatum, assembly GCF_918807975.1. NCBI lineage: Eukaryota > Metazoa > Chordata > Ascidiacea > Aplousobranchia > Polyclinidae > Aplidium > Aplidium turbinatum. The sequence continues at coordinate 9,127,829 of NC_137476.1, forward strand.
ATATGTAGCCAATACGGTCAAAATGTCCGAAAAAATATGTAGTCAATTCGGTTAAAATGTCCGAAAAACTATGTAGTCAATTCGGTTAAAATGTCCGAAAAAATATGTAGTCAATTCGGTTAAAATGTCCGAAAAAATATGTAGTCAATTCGGTTAAAATGTCCGAAAAAGGTATTGCAAGGTTGAGTTTCGCTAATGAACGTTGAAGAAACGTTTGTCTGTTCTAACTTTTCTCAGATACTGTAAAACACGTCAACGTTTCTCAGCGAAACTTGATGTTGTAGCTAGTCAGGAAGTGCAAATTTTGGTTTGTATCAGCTACTTGAAAGGAAATATTTTCATCAGAAAAAATGACCGAAATAAATAAAAAATGACCGAAATAAATAAAAAATGACCGAATTTTTTCAAGTCATTTCAGACAAATGACCGAAAAGTCTCAGCGAAAAAAAAACAGCGTAAAACTGGCATATGCTCCACTAGTAATCTATGCTTTCCATGCAGAAGTAGCTTGCTGCATATTTTCACAAATTTATCACAAAAAAAATAAATTACTTCGCTCTAAATCACTAAACGGCAATTGCAAAGTTGCTTGCAAAGCAAACACTAACTTGAGTTAGCACTGGCAACACTGGAAGAGCTATCCAAGCCGTTGCTGTTGACAACAACAGATATGGTGTAATTGTGGCCTGGTAGCACTGGTATTTGGCTGCTGGTGTCAACAAATGCAGTTGAGACACTGCCAGCTTGACCGGTCGATGAATCAGTTGTGCTGACGTAATTGATCTGCAAGAAGGGAACAAACCAATCAATAAACTGTGCTCTTTTCCGACGATTTGGACTGTCCAAATGTATATGAAGACACAATGGTAGTGCCTAAACCAGATGTTGTTTGTGAAACTAAAGCACAATAAAATTCATAAACACAGAAAGCTAAAGTCAGTAACCTGAAAGATAGTTCGACATTCTTGTTTTTTAGCATCAAATTGGCCATTAACAAACCATTTTGACCAAAAACAAAGTGTCAGAAATATGAAAGCAATAATATTAATTAACAAAAAAGTTTTTGTATAAACTACCGCAGTTTCTACAACTTGCCACCAACACAACCAGCAAATGCTTCAAGTCAGAACATCAACTCACAGTGATGGTGTCCCCGCTTCCGTCAGGGCTGACCCATCCCACATCTACTCGGGTAGTTTCACTTCCAGGCGACTGCTCAGCAACGAGATTCTTCACCGAATCAGGATCTGTTGGATGAGAAGACATGCTTTTTAGGTGAATGTAACACGTATGCTACTATAAAAACAGCATGTGGTTTTCTAAAAAAAAGATCTTGACACCAACTAATTGCAAGATATTATCCATCTGATTCAGTTGGAATAAGCAGATTAAAAAAAAAGAAAAATTTTTATATTTGAAATTTATTTCAGCAACCCATCAAGAAGCATTCAATAATGCTTTTACATGTTTTACTCTTACTAAAACATAGAGTTCAAGCATAGTTTATCCGCCGCCAGTCAAATTTAAAATTGCACGTTGGCATGGTCGGTGAACATGTACAGTTGGTCGCCATGGTTAAGAACCAACAAATCACAGCTAAGTAAATGCGTTTGTTCATGAAAAATGTCAAAGTGCAGGAGATGTTGTAAACTTCAAGACATGAACTTGGTGTGGACATTTTGTGACCTAACTAAGTGCTTCAGGTCAGCAACATACTCTGCTAAGACATAAAATGGTTTCTCCTGTGATTAACCAACCTCTCTCGTTTTCGTTGCTACTGCAGTTAAACATTACTGCAATGTCAAATAAAGCAAAAAACATCTACCATTCACACAACAAACAAGAGAACAAAAAACAAAACACAGACAAGTTTTCAGCACCCAGAACAAGCAACAAGTTCAACCAAGAAACAGCACACCACAAGTTATTCACCACGTGTTGTGTTTGTTAATATTTAAAGGTGGCAACACTGCAGTTCTTTTATCCTCATTTTCAGGATTGCAAAGTCGCCTTGCAGCAACTGAAGTGAAAATAACGCAAAAAGTGGCAATGGAAACGAATTAAAGGCAAAAAAAAATTATAAATGCACATTGTATTTAAATTAATTCATCTAATGTATTGTATTAATACAAAAAAATTTAGTAATACAAAAAAACGAATATTTTTCACAAAAACCTTGGTAAAAATTTCCAAACAAAGCAATTATAATATATGATTATGATCCAGTGAAAGCCAAGGCTGGTTTTCCAAGTATCTTATTAACTCGTGACGTCATGAAGTCGACCTGCAGAGTGCAGAGCATGCAAGACTGCAAGTATTGCGACGCAGACAAGAAAGTTTGATAATATTACGTTGCTTCAACGTATTAAAGCTTGATAAAGCGCCAATCTGTAAAATGAAAATATTACATTAATTAATAATTAATTTGTAGAAATAATTACTATAAACTTGTTGAGGATTGTAACCTTCTTTCAGTTTCGATACCGCAGGTTGATCAATTGCAAACAATGAACAATGAACATGCATTCACCAATTTGCTTGGTATTAAACTAAAACATCTTTAAACTCATTACCTATGTCGTATAGATTACATATTACGTATATCATCTTTTCACCGCTTACTAAATTTTAATTATTTAAAATAGGACAGAAAGCACCGGCAATAGCTCTGTAACTAATCAGCCTTCTTGTCAATTTATTGCAGTGATATTTCGGTTACAAAATTCGTTCGAAACGGAACATAGTGAATTGCCACCACCCATGCACAAGAACGAGATGCTTTATAATCACTTATGATCGTTGTAGCGTTTTCAGAATCCCCGCGCAATCCAGCAAAGACGGTGAAGACTTCAATGGAATATCGGTTCCCAAATTCTAGCACAAACTCATCAGTGGTCTCCTCAGTGGTGAGGTTCCGTACAAGATCACCATCCTCATCAGTGTACGTGATGATGTATTTATCTGCCTCCCCAAGTCCAGGAGGAAACCAAAATAAAGACACTGATGAATTCACAGATGTTGGAGGAGCTTTGAGGGAGGTCACTGGATCGGAATCTAAACAAAATATCACATGAAGAAAACTGGGGTGTTTGTCTTGCACAAAACATCCAATGATTCGTGTCATGCTCATCAAATGAGCGTTTTCGACATATATCCTTACTCCAGCAATATGATTAGGTAGAATGAAGTTGTAAAATATTTTCATGTTCAAAATTATTTGTGTTGAAGAAGATTTAGTATACGGATAAGATGCCAAAGTAAATGTTTTTGTCTACTTTCATAAAAAATAACAAAACCAAATAAAAAGCATTTAAATAAATCTGACTGATGAGTACTGATAAATCTGACTGATGAGTACTGATGTACCAATCAATAATTTGATTGATAGATTTCTATTTGTCACCAAAATGAAAACCTTTTTGTTTTGTTTTTTATGTAGTAACATTAATCTACAATATTTATTCCTGTTGAAAATTAAACAAGAAACACGTGAAACCAAACTGGTACACAAAAACTCACATGTCGGGTTGTCGGTGTTGGTAATCTCTTCACCAATCACATCAAAGAACTCGGTTTTTACTATGACAATGTAATAAGACCCTGGAGTCAAGTCAGGAATTTCAGTCGAGACGGTTTCATTTCCGACTGGAATTGTGGTGATATTGCTTGTAGCATTGACAACGTGAACAAGAAACCGGTGAAAACCGCCGCTAACCGGTTCCCGCCAGTCAGCACGAAGAGTGGTTGTGCTCTGCGGACTAACCATCAGCTGTTGAGCTGGCAATGGAGCTAAAACAAAGATAAATTGAAAACTTTGGGAACGCGATATCATTACGTCACATTTCGACATTAAAATACGTCACATCGGGAATGAAAATTGCCAGACTACACGACATACTAATATGAAAGTGACAGAACCACATACGCCAGGTGGTGTGAAACCATGTAATGTTTACAAGGAACAAGCTCTTTAAGTAGACCAGCTATGACGTATGTTGGAAGATAGCACCCAGTACAAAGAATGTGTTCAAATACTCCATGCGATCGTCCCAGCAGGTCGTTAAGTAGATAACTCGGCACTCTTTGAACTTCTTAATTCAACAAATAAACTTCAAATTATCGATGTTCAAGAATAAACTTTAAAAACTTGATAACGTCTTCAACCTCCTTACCAATCACTGTTGCCTGACGTGCAGTGGTGCTATTATATCCTTTGTACTCCGCGATCAAAGCAATGGAGTACTTGCTTCCGTACTTGAGTGTGACAGAGTAGCTTGTTTCTGTGGTGGTGTCTTCATGCGTTTTCAACCCAGTGAGAACATCAGTGAAGATGACAAAGAAGGAGTCTGCTTCACCTAATGTTGGAGGAGCCCAGTTCATTGTGACGTCATTCGTCCGAAATGAGGCTTCCACGTTGAAATCTGACGGGGGATCTGGATCTGAAATCGGTAAGTTTTCGATAATGCAACGTATTTTTACAGTTATTAGAACACATCGCAGACAATCCACATAGTACAATTAATAGTGCGGTCATGACAGGGTGTTTCATCAGATCTGCAACAAACTTTACAGATGGAATGATACACTGAACGTGTATCATGCCCAGAAATACAGCACACGAGTTCGATGCTCTAGTCAGCAGGTTTTGTTTTTCTTTGCAAATTCAAAGGAAACACGAACACCTCAATCACCGTCACAAACATTTCAAGGTTTAGTGAACAACAGAAAGCATCATATCAATTAAAACGAAAGTTTGTTTCTCTTGGATGCATACCGACAAACCCTTAGATTGACTTACATGTTGGGGCAGGGACACTGGATGCACTTTCACTTTGAATTCCAAAGAATATGACACCAACCCTGGCGACATACATAGATCCAGGAGTGAGGCCATCCAAGATGGTTTCCAAAGTGTTGTTGTCCACAGTGATGTTGCGACGTCCGGAGCGCAAATCATCGGTATAAACGATGAATTGATGATATCCTCCAGATGATGATGCATCCCAAGAGACGCGGATGCTTGTTGTGCTGGTTGGCATGACAACCACGTTGCGAGCAGGCAAAGGTGCTAAGAAAGGTGTTTTTTATTTGATTGCGTCGATTTAGCGCTTCAAAGCAGGAAATCAGAGGCAAATTGTTTTGTGAAGCGTTTTGATAGTATTGATTTTCTATCATTGTGATGTAAAAAAGCTGAAGCGTGACGCAAAGCTAAAAAATTTTAAAAATCGGATGCAAGATTTCGGCTTTTTAGGTCCAAAATTCAGATTAATTTCTTGCGTTCTTCCGGTGCGGTGACCGTAGACCAGACTATCATAAGATAAAAAGCTGGTTATCATTACAACATCTTGTGATAGTCTAGCCCAGTGATTCCCAACTTTTTTAAGTTCGCGACCCACTTTTAAGTTTTATTACATATTTTCGTGCGATGCACAATAACATATGACCAAACGAATGAAAAGCGAATTAATGAGAAAAGAAACAATGTGTCCACATGCAATTTAATATTAATGTGAAACTTGAGCTTGCATAGGCTTGATAGGAGACAAGCTCACATGTAACGTAGCATTAAGAACGTCCGTTTTCAGGCACTGTTTTCATTGTACTTTTTGGGTGGTGTGTGTCCAGGTGCCTCTTAAACTTCGATGGTTTCAATGACGCATTCGATTTCTTACATTGTTGCATCATTTTTACGTAATGGTAATACAATAATTTCCCGATCTAATAGAAAACTGTACCATTTAGAAATGCTTCGTGGCCCATCTGAAATAGCTTCGCGACCCACCAGTGGCTCGTGACCCACTGGCTGGGAAACACTGGTCTAGCCTACAGCCATCAGAAAAATGCCAGAAATTAGTCTATAATTTTTTGAAGGCGAGACTCTCAAAGAAACAAGTTCGGGAAACTTGTCACTTTTTGAATTTCTTTTGTGTGTTAAGTTTAAATCGCTCTCGTTGCACTTGCAAGTGTTAATTGCAGGTCTATTCTTACAGCCAACAAAATAATAATAAAAAAATCTTTTCTAGGTTTGGTAGCAGTGCAAATTTAAGGTAGGTAAAGGTAAAGGTGAGACCCATACTTGATCCAAGCATCGAAAGATGAGAAGATGAGATTCTCATTATACTAAGCCTAAATCTAAGGAAGTGTTTTCCAAACACTTTTATCGATGCACATTTTAAATCTTTTGGTATCATTATTATTTTTTTGTTGGTGCCAAACTCGTGTGTTTACTTTGTCGTTCTCTACATGTTCACGCCAGCAATGAAAAATAAAACTGAATTGACTCCGAAGTAAAGTTGCAGCATCAGCAAGTTGGTATTCTGAGGCGGCATCTACCATATAGCACTGACGTCACGTAACATTGCTTAGATGGTAAATTTTGCATCTCAAATGAAGCACACAACCATGGTCTCAACCACGTTCACGCATTTAAGACAAAAACAACGCAATGACAAAAACCATCACCCAGCGCCACAGAAGTCTGACCAAAGACATCCACAATGCAGCTCATACAACAATGACACAATCAAACACTCTCAAGCAAAAGTCATAAAAACTTCTCATATCATATTCGGTTATTATAGGGTTAAGGAAGAAAACATCAAAATTTGCTTAGTGCTTGAAGTGGATGGAGAATAGAGGAACCAGCCAAGTTAGTGTGCAGCTGTGAGATAGTGAACTGATAAAACAAAAAACTTATCGTCGCATAGATATTACGGCGCATCAAATCCCGGATCAAAAACCATTGTTAATATGCACCATAGTAGATATTTATGAAATGATGATGGTATTCTGTAAAAAAAAACTACAAAAAATCATAATGCTGTCAAAATATTTTTTATACATTGACAAACGCTTGGTTTTCTACGTGGACGATGGACACACATGATTGCTCATTCATGACTTGCAAAAAATGTACGCAATAAGCACTGTGTTAGTGTGTATGGTTATTGGTTAAGAGAACATTATAAGATGCCTACTACGCTTAAACAAGTAAAATCGAAACTTTTCACACAAAAAGTTTCCAAGAAATAACAATTATTGATTTGAATAATTCAAAACGTGCAGCTAGACAATAAAAGTGGTCCACTCAGACACCTCTCGCTTAAACAAAACCACCAATGGTTTCACTACACATAAACCAAGCGAAGACTTTCTAGGCCATTTCGACATTCCCTGACTGTACAAGATTTGGATTTCATTAACCTTAGATTTTCCAAAAAAGGAAAAGCTACTACCATGAGTACTTGAGTAGTACATAGAAAAGTTGTTGTACTGGTAGGACATCAATTTATTTCATCGTTCTATAAGGCCATTCACTCGTACCCAGGCTTTATGCCTGATGAAGATTTAAAGTAAGTGGACGGGAAGGCAAGGAAGCCAACCTCAAGCGCCAAAGACACACTTTTTGAGCGGTGCCGAACCAGTGCCCTTTCGTGCGTCCTACCAGGGCTTTGAACACTCGGCTGTGCAAGCGACAATCAGTGTACAAGAAAATAAAAATTATTCATAATTAAGAAACAACGCAGCATCTCCACAAACGAACCAATCTTCTTTGATTCATCATAAGTTAACAAAATGATGATAACGTTCTTGCCAACAATACCCGTGACTTGCAAAAAATAAAAATAACGCGATGAGCACTAGAAGTGGTTAGAGAACGGCATAAGACGACGCCTACTATGATTTTGAAAGGACAGTTGATTAAAAAACCTCAACCCGCTGTAACATCCCAGACTCAAATTTTCAACTTTTTCCTGAAGCAACATAACGTAGTTTCAAATCTTTCACATAGATTGAATCGCACAAAAATTCCATTTTTTACATACTACATTACATGTTGCGACAGTGCCAGATTGTTTAACGTACTAATCGATTTCGGAGTCAAACAGGTCTTAAGTTTCGCGCTTTGTCGCTTCCGTGCTTTTCTAGATCACTGCTACATTACGGCAAGTATTATTTTTGCTGCAACGATAAAAAAAACTGATTTAATAGCGAAACTGTTATTAAGTCCAGTACACACACATATAAATGCAGTCACATTGCAAAATAAGGATAAATGCAGCATTGCCATAAATGGATAAGCGGTGTTTGTTATTGATTCATCGCCATTTGACTAACAGTCACGATAGCCAAGTATCAATAATGCACCGCCGAGAATTATTACTAACAAGTGGCATTTCCGCGTTAAAAGAACAAACGAGCATTCTCATTATGCAGCAACAATAAGAAAAACTACATTAATTTGTTTAATGTTTGTTAATTATCTGTAGCACAGAGCGTGGTACGCCAACGCGGATGAAATCAGCTGACAATTTGGTCACAGTGTTTGAGAGACAAGATAAATACTGTACTGTGATAAAAGAATATATCAAATCACTTGAATAGAGATGATTGCATGGTTTCAGTTGGGATAGTTGGACGGCAAAGCGCAAGACCAGAAAAGTAAAGTCATCCTCTGACCTCTACATATCGACTTTTGCCCAAGGCAGTTACCCTCAAAGACCCAATAACCATTGCCAACAATCATAGAATACACTGTGCCAATGGAAGACGGAACAAATGCTTGAACAAGCAAAAGCCAATAAAAGTCGGAGTGTAACTAATTTGAATGTTTCCTTTTCCTATTAATATTATGAACTGACATTTGCATGACATCTCACCTGTTGTATAGCCTAGTCTTTTTATGGCTATCACGTTTTTTGTAACTGAAACCATGAACCTTTGAAGAGTAAAGTTACAAAAATTTTGAGAATCAAGCTTGGCTGGTGAAAAACATGATGGCAATAGCAGAGCTTGACATGCGTTGCAGTTTTGCAATAAACAGTGTTTCAGGCTGATTGGCAAAAAGCAAAATTTTGACTAATAAATTGTGATCATCTGTCGGAAATGCATATTTTGCATTGGAGTACGCTGCTGTGTTGTGTGATCAATTTAATCCACAAAACAAATAAAAAAAGACTTCAGTAAAGTACAGTCCGTGGAAACATTTGCAGTTGATCACACCAAAACAAACTGCAAAGTGAAACTATGTTCATACAGCAGCAACTGCTACAAGACAATAGAAAGCACTAAATTTAAAACGCCTCTTGTAAAATTATGCTTGAACAGCTGCTTTTATACGTTCAGTAAAGACAGTTTCATAAAAGTTATGACAGTTACAACAAACAAACATAAAAAAACATGGTAAGCTTGAATTACTATGCTCACCATTATGGTTTGACAATAACACAAAGCAAATATACATACCAACAATGGGTGAAGAAGTACCCAATTGTTTCCAGACAAATTTCACAAAATGTTACAGGCGAATTCCTACTCGCCGTTGAACGGATGATTTGGACATGGTTCCAGAGACATGACTTAATGTGCTAATAAGTCGTTGTAAAAAAAAGCGTATCCTATCCAATCCAGGTACCGTATGCAATATGCATCATCTCACGTTCCTTCAACTCCACTTTCCTTCACAAACTTGCTTCCTCTGGATGCGGTGACAACCAGGGACGTCACAGCGGATGTGTGGTGATGCAGCAGTTGTTGGTGGGTGAGAGTGTTTTGTGTTGTGTCGTGAAAGTCACACACCAAAACCGTCAGCCATGCAAACTTGCATACAACACCACACATTGAAACATAAAACACACCACAAATCCTACCGGTGCTCAAAACCCAATTCGCTTAAATTGCAGTAATTGTTTCAACTAACGACCAAGAAAACATTGTTCCTCATTGCTGAATAACAAAAAATATTGAAATGATCTCAAAAACAGCCACATTAATCGTTGTGTTTCAACCTTCTGTCATGCAATGTACTGTGAACAGAAGCATAGTTATTTCAAGCCATTCCCAAGAAAAACGCTGTAAAAAACAATATGCCTCATACGATGATAGATGAATAAACCAAAAATATATTAAAAAATGAAAATGTAACAACGTTGGCCTTTGTCAAGAAGTTTAATATACAGTAGACCAGTGCTTTTCAACCGGGTATGCTGTATACCAAAGTGTATACCAGATCAAAACTAGGGTATACAACTGGAGAAGGGTATACGTAGGGTATACACTATACAGCTTAGATCTGTGGTAGTGGAAGTCACAACAGAGACAGCAACAAGCTAGCCATTAAAATCAACTTCAGTTTTGACGTTTTTTTGCACTTTTGCATGCGTAGTTTCTTGTAGCCTTCTACTTGTAGCCTACTAATATTTAATGAATGTTAGTTTTTTTTACTTCCTGTGCACAATTAAACATTGCTATTTGTGAGGTATACAAAGTTATTAAAATTTTAAAAAAGGTGTACCACGGACAAAAAGGTTGAAAAGCACTGCAGTAGACAACTGGACATGTACAAGAAAACATCAAGCTTCTTACTGGTCGGGAAACTGCCGTCTTCAGCCGAACTGTTGGTGTTCCCACTACTGATGATGGAGACAGCGTACAAAGTACCAGGGTGGAGTCCAGTTATGTTGTATCTTGTCACGTCCTTCGGTATTATTCTACAAAGGCAAAGTTAAGAAGATTTACAATATATTTTAGATCACTGTCACTCAATATAAATGCATAACAATAAATCAACCAACATAACATTGCACTTGAAGCCAAAGCCTAAAAGTAAAAGTTGAACAATTAAAAATTGAAATTTACAAGTCGTGTTTTTCGACTGTTGTCAAACTTAGACATCAAGTTATGAAACGCGGCTTGTGAAGTGCAATTACATCAATCTTTACAGATTGCTACAAAGTCTACTGCAGAACTTGATACTCTTCACTTTGCGGTGGCCTTCGGGCTCGATATTTTTAACACCCTGATGATGACTTGACACGTCTCTGTTTATTGTCATGTCATTTTTGGGCTCAGTTTCAGGATTTCTGAGACAGACTCGCCAAAAGGAAGTTGATAAAGCAATAACCACAGACAAATGTTGTCACTTGAAAGTCGCTTGACCAAAGCCGATTGTGATTTTTTGGAATTCGTGTTTTTACAAATTCAAGTTTCACCAAGCTCCAAAAGTGTGTCAGTTACAAACAAGTTATTACAAACAAAGATTCTTTATTTACTGATCAAGCTAGGATAAAATATTTTATCAGTAAACATAGACTATAAAAATCCTTAAGAATATGGCGATGATAAACTGGAAGGTACACAAGTTTTAACAAAACCAACCAACAATTGAAGCTGTAAATTATTTACCAAGTAAGAACGTGCAGTAGAGCGCCAGACATTCTTACGTTTCAATTGGTGAGCTTGAACTGCCTTGCACTGAGTGAAATAAAACGTATTCGTCGAATACCACCTGTACACTTGGTGCTCTCCATTGCACTTCGATGCTGGTAGTAGTTCGGCTTATGTCACGTAAATCGTTTGGACCAAAAGTATCTATGGAGTATGAAATTTGATAAATATGCACAAACTACAGACATTACAATACGGGATATGAAACTACGCTTTTCCGACATTTGAAAACAATGGAGTTAGGCTCTTATTAAATTCACATATTCAATTGAAAGCAGTTGATCAAAAATGTAAGTTTAATCCGGGCAGGGTTTATAGTTGTTGAACAAAAAGAAGCAAACTTTAGGACACAAATGAAATTATGTTGATTTAAAAAGTTGTTAGTGATGGGGTAAGTAAGCATATAGTTTTGATCTATAGCAAAAAAATAGATAGCAACATTTTAACCAAATCAAACCTCACTGTCACGGATTCAAAGTAGGGTATATGTTTTACAGCTGCACAATTAATCAAAGAACCAACTGCGTTTTCATTATGCTTTGACAACAATGCAGTCGTTGTAATTGAGAGGCGAAAAGGAAGCAAATCTCACGGATTGCGACGACCGAAAAGCTTCGGTGGATGCCGAATGACAATTCAGCTGAAACCGACGCTGGTCGATCATGTAGTTTTCAAAAGTTCACAACAATTTTCTAATTAAAAAAAAGTTTTTTCGATCTCTACGTTATACACAATGCAAATAATTGTCAATGACACATACCAGTCGGTTGCACAATGGTAGCAGGATCACTGCGGATGTCGTTACTGACAGAGAATACTTCGATTTTGTAGTTTAGACGAGAAACCAAACCAGTTATATTGAATGTGGTTTGAATGGTGGAAGCAAGTTCTTTTTCCATCGCCGCTATTGTATCATTGTCGACAACGCTATATCTGATAATCTACAAAACACAGTTTAGTGGTTTGATGTTTACAATTCAGCTTGTTCATCTCATAAACAGTTAAATCGTGTTTAATTGCAAGGACATTTGAGAGACAATGAAATAAAAAGTACATGTGTCATAGGCAATAGGCATATACTCGAATGAATACACAAAGCATATTTCTCTCGGTGTAATGCATATTCTGCTTTGCAAAAATCAAATTTGTCATGTCTGAAACTCCATACGGTAAGTGACAAGCTTTATTTGTATGAAAGCACTGAGCCTTCTAATCTGCAAAATCGTTAAATTAGAATAGTTACGCAAAATAACAATAGCGTTAAAAGATTTCATAAAATGGAACTTTTAAGCTTTAAAACGCCCAAATTTTTTTCCACTTCCAAAACGCTAATTTATGTATGATGTAATATGATGTATAAACCTAGAAAGGAATTTAATAAATGGAAATCGAATTGTTGTTCAGTGTGTCTGGTCACAATAAAATACTCCATGTGATGTATCACTCTCGCTTTGATAGTATCATCGAAACAGTACACTGAGGTTATACTGACAAACTTTCTCATATATTTAATGACTAGTAACGTTTTCAAACCTGTTTATCAAATATTGCATCTTCCGTAGTCTGGCTAACTGGAAGCGCCCATGTTATCGAGATGCTCTCCTCTGTCTGGCTGTCTGAGGTCAGGTTTGTGATTGGAGATGGGGCTGAAAATAATCGATGTTCACTAATAAACGAAGCACAGTTTTGATAAACTTTTGACTATAAACGAATGGAATCGAATTTCTCAAGTATTAGACCATGAGGGACCTTCAGCCCATGATACAGTGGTGGCGATCAATATTCTCCAGATGAGCATTCCGCGTTGAGCAACTTCTCACTTCAGTAAACATGACTATTATTAGGTTGAGTAAGCAGAAATTTATATTCAGCAAATCCTAGCGTACGAGTTCTCGAAAACATTGCTCAGTCCCACACAAACACAACGAGGACAACCTAGAACGGCCGATTGGGCGCAAGACAATTGATCGCCGTCGGCCTGTCGCAGGGACATCTCGCCGAGAGACTAATTGGTCATTGAGCCTTGTGTAGGTATTTTTGTTTACCAATGCAGAATTCCCATTACAATTTTATTTACGAGATATCTGTTGTGAGTTTGTAAATAAATGGATAAAATAGGATTCGCACCACATAGTCTTGCGGTGAGATATTCCTGCAACAGGTCGCCACGCCAAAATGCCGTATACCTTACAAAAAGTTACCACTAAACGCTAACTGAAAACAATTTAAAAAATTTAAACTCTTGTGACGAAATACAATCGTATTATAGTAACAACTACGTAATTAACGTTAAAATTACACAAAATCTCGTGTTTTTTACAAAAAGCTCAATACCATCTACAATCTACATACCCATAGTAATTGAAGCTGCACCCGATGCTTCACCATCACCACCTTGACCAGTAGCAAACAAAGTGACAACGTATGTTTGACCTGGAGTGAGACCAGATACAGTGATGGGAGAAGTTGGACTTGATCTCCTCAATTGACCTTGTCCGCTTGCAAACACGGCTGTGTATGTTACTCCAACGGTGTTTGCCAATAAATTGAAGCTGACTACAGCCTGAGTGAAAGAAAACAAACTGGAGTGAGACGAGATACAGTGACGGGGGAATTTGCACCAGAGCCGCTTAATACATTCGTTTCACTTGCGAACATAGCTGTGTATGTTAATCCGCCGTCGTTTTCCACTTTAGCAAAGGTAACTGTCGCCTGCGTAAACGTAACTTGTTGTAACACTAAAATAAGTTATACTTACTTTAGATGGTTTCCTATGCAAGACATGTCGCTGGATCATTTGCAACGAGCAACGCTGCTAGTTCCACTTCACATAGAAGACTATTGTTGTTTTAGTCATTTTTTATGATGTACTATACAATACAGTCGTCGTCGTCGTCGTGTGAGCGTCTGGGGCCGAGGGTCTATCCTTTTACCACCCCAGATTCAAGATGTTCCCGGACTACACTGGAAGGCTACTAGAGAGCAGCCAGTCTTTGGTTTCATCATCCATGACATGCAGACCTTCCACTCCGTTAGGTGGTTTGAAGATGGAGCAGTCATTGATGATGTGGTCTGCGGTCTGTTCCTCGGCACCACATTCACAGGAGGAGGAAGAAGCCATTCCCCATTGGTGCAAGGTTGAGCGGAAAAGCCCGACGCCCATACGGAGACGGTTAAGGCGCACCCATGCCTGTCTTGGTAGTGTTAGACCGATGGGGCGTGTGTCGGCGTCGGGGATGAACGAATAGAGTCTGGTGGCGGTTGACTTCCATTCAGAACTCCATTTATGGTCCACCCAAGCAGCCGCAGAGATGTCTTGTTCATCAGTTTCGTTGATCAGAAGTTGAGCGGCTGGCACGAATGGGTGTCTTGATTTCAGTCGACGGGGGTGCTCGTTTGGGAGAGCAGAGATCTTGTGGTGGAGAAGGTGGTGAGGCTCCAGTGCTCGTCGACCGAGGGACAGAGTGGCTTCTTCGCGACGAAGCTCAGCGGGTTGGATGCCAGCAAGAATGGGGAGGTTGTCCAGTGGTGTGGGACGCAGGCATCCGGTCACTGTACGCAGGGCGCTGTTTATGGCAGTGTCGATGTTATGGCAGTGAGCACTGCGGCACCAAACAGGTGCACAGTACTCTGCTGAAGAGTAGACAAAGGCTAAGGCTGCTATACGCAAAGTGTCAGCCCTCGCCCCCCAGCTAGAGCCTGCCAGGCGCTTGAGTAGCGCAGCGCGGGATGTGAGTTTCTTGCGCAGTGACACCAAATGGTGGCGGTATGTGAGCGATCTGTACAGTGTCACCCCAAGATATCTTGGTTCGGGGCAGAAGGACAGAGATTTTCCGTTGTTCTGGACGTGTAGCTCACGATCAGCTTCCCGATTATGGAGTATACTGTACTTACAGTATACTGTACTTGTATACTGTATAACTATACAGTACACTGTACTTACGATAAATATCATTCTCAACTAGATGCAGAATATTAAAGTGTTATATTTATCTAATTTTTAAATATAACTCAGAAGCCTGGACAATTAGTCAATTACCAAACCAATTAATAAAAGAATAAATGGGTTTGAAATCTGGGCATTCCGAAAAAATGCAGAGGATTTCCTGAACTGACATAAAAAGCCACGAAAACGTTTTAAAGCAAGTCAAGCAAACAAAGAATCTACTAAAAAATATCAAAGAAAATCAACTTCAATTTTTAGGACACGTGCTGTGAAAAGGACACGTGCTGTAATATTCCCAATTGCAACTTACGGATGCGAAACATGGACAATGAACAAAACAGACAGAAGAAAGATTGACGCATTTGAATTGTGGTGTTGGAAAAGGTTACTGCGTGTTCCTTGGACAGCCAAAATAACAAATGAGAAAATTCTTGAACAAATTAAACCGGACATATCCCTAGAAGCTAGAATCGTCAGGCAGAAACTTTCATATTTTGGCCACATAATGAGAAGCAAATCAATGGAAAAAGACATCATGCTTGGTTTGGTGAGCGGAGGAAGAGGAAGGGGACGCCCGAAAACAAGATGGCTTGACACGATTGTAAATGACAGTGGCATGGGAGTGCATGAATTGAAGGAGGCTGCGTGGGATCGAGAGATGTGGAGAAAGATGACGTATAGAGTGACCGAGAGTCGTAAACGACTGAACGGATGATGATGATGCTGTGAAAAGGAAAATTAGAACACCTCTCTGGAGTCTCTCTCACAGGCAAAATTGAAGGGAAGCGTGTCCAAGGCAGACAAAGATTGACCTATTTAAACCAACAAACTGACAAAACCAACACCAACATACACTTGATACACACACCAAACAACAGAGAATCTTGGAAACTTTTCATGTAAGAGGTGCCCAGTCAATGCTTGGAATCAAGTGCGACAATAAAAAAAGAAGACTTACGATATTTTGACAACTTCATTATTATTGACACAACATTTCAACTTTTCTCCATCAATATTCAATAGTCAATACCAAATGCGAGTACGTTACTTTGCAATGATCAACAAACTACAAACAGGCAGAGTTATTTCCAAAGGATTTAAAATGGCAGTATTTTCAGTAGATTGAATAAAAGAACAAGATTCAGATCAGAAGTACTCGACTTGTAAAGCAGTAGACAATATTTTTATAATCAATAGCTTTTGTTATGGGCAAATAGAAAGAACAATAACGACTGCTTTAACTAAGCGAAAGAATATATCATAGGCTACTTTAAATTGTAGCTTCCATAGACTGCTACTGACTGTAGAGTGGCCTACAAAGAAGTAGTAGATGAGCTATTTTACACTGGAAGTTGAAGCCAGCACGCACCTGTGATGTCCTGTCTGTTGCGCTTCTTTCAACTCTAGTGATGGTTGGTTTTGCAGGCTCTGCAACGTTTCATAGAATTGTCACTGATTCTACATTTTACATTAATATAACACACAACTTACAATGGTCAGAATATTGAATAAACTACGAAGCAAAATCTATAAATCAACATTGATTTGTATATCAAACAATGTTCAGAGAGGTGACAGTATTTGCTCTGTTGTTGAAATTGCCATGTCTTGAGCACTATAAATCGTCTGAAGTTTTATGCTGGTTTTTCCACGATGCACTTGTGCCGCCACTACTAGAGGTAGTTTTTCCACTGAAGAAATCTTCATAATTTTCAATGTGGCTTCAGTTGCAAAACTTAAATTCCACGCAACATGTCGCACCACGCCAGCAGTACCTGGGTTTGGCGATTTGGTTTGGGAAATCAAGTATTTTACCATCATATCAGTAACAAAAACGCTCATCAAAGCAAATCGAACAGAATATCATTGGGAACAGATCATTGAGCATGAAGCTGATCGTTATTTGTGAACAATCCTATTTCAATCAAGAACACTAAAGTATGGAAACCTTTCCTTTAACGGTAAAAACGTCAAGACAACAAAGTATCAATGTAGTGCATATTAAAACATACAAGATGGTATGAAAATAAAGTATAATATAAATCTCTCAGTCATCTTCTCAGTTGCAAACTATCCTAGCTGAAAACCGGACAGGCGATTAGCAAACAATGTGGACAGCAATGCATCTACACTTTCTACAGCCAAGCATATAGAATCTGAAGACAGTTAGAAACTGTCATCTGTGGGGCAAGCAATCACTCATGAAGTTAAGACTTGGTTCTGCTGTACAGATGGGGCAAGACTAACATATACCACAAACTCACTACAAACATAACGCAAAGTGCACTGAATCTAAATCAACCGTCCTTAAACATATCGCCATAACTAACTAGATCAAACTTACTTGTATAAAAAGCCGCGGTATCAGACGGTTTGCTAGACCCACCAGAATTCACTGCTGATACTGTGAAACTATATTCTGTGTTGGAAGCAAGATTATCGACGACTGTTGTATCTCCTGAAAGCCCAGTTTGGCTATCAGTACCATCAGGAGAAGGTGGGCTCCATGTGACCGTGTAAGTAATCCCACCAAGTCCACCACTAATCCTATTCCATTGCAATGATATCGAAGAAGCAGTGTTGGAGGTACTTGTTGGAGCCAGTAGCTTTTCAGGAACTACAAATAAGTAACAAAAACAACTTTATAACAATAAACTAGGGAGGCCATTATGAAAGAATCGAAAGTTCCCTTTGTCTGATGCAATTCTATGAACAAAAATATAAGAACTCGCCACACCAACTTGAAACTTTCGAGTGGAAATATTAGAATAAAAGAACATTTCCTCTTCAAGGAGCTGTAAAAACCATACAACCTCATTGAAGAAGAAAGTGTTATTGACCGACAGAAGAAAAGTGGATAATGCCGGTACTCGATCTAATACCGCGATCCCTACGATGCAAGACTCGCAAGACGCAAAACTTGGCTATTTCAAGGTCTGTTGTTGAGGCAGTGTAGGTCAGAGGTGTTGCTTGCAGTGCTTCAGACTCCAAACATTACAAATCGACAAAATTAAGTTATACCAGTTCTGTAAACAGTGTTCATGTCTGTGGGCAATGGTGTAGCCTATTCACGCCTCTCCATGTATCGCACATCTGCGATGAATACAGCTCTATACTATATAAAGTTAAAAATTATTACATCATTATTATAATCAGGCATTCAGTGCAAATTTTAAGAAGTCATTGCATAAAAAATCAACACAACCACGTGCTTATCATTCCAGTAAGTAAAATATACGTCACCTGTGTATCCAGTGACAGAAGCAGGTTCGCCAACTCCACCCTGGTACAAGGCAGCGACGGTTATTGTATACTGTAGGTTGGAAGTAAGGCCGGTAATTTGTGTTGAAGTTGTCGAAATATTCATGCTTCCGCCGTTATGAGCTGGTATCCATGAGACTCTGTAGCCAGTCACCGTTACAGCATCACCACCGGTTGGTGGTGCGGTCCAACTTACATCAATAGTTGAAGATGTGAAGGCATCTGCTTTAAGATCAGCAGGCATCGCAACCTCTAAAAAAAAATATGGCACTAAATTGTAAAATTTGACGCATCTTCCAACTATGATAAAAATCGTTGACACGGACTCCGCAAATGAGTTGCTGCCGAAACGAGATGTTTATTAAATATTTTAAGCCACAAAACAAGCCAGTAATGAATTGTTGTCGCTACCGTATTGTTAATTGGACATAAACTGTTCACTCATTTCTACTGAGGAAGAGAAACGGAAGGGAGTAGACGACAAAAGAGGGCACAGAAAGTACAGATTTAAGTAAGATACAACAACACACCAAAGGCTAAAGGAGGAATGACATAGTCATAGAATGATGATAAAGAACAAGTTAAAATTCTTGGTTATGATTGAACGGCTGCAGGTGGCAAATAGAATAAACATGTTGACAAACGTTATGTCGACAAACATGCCTTAACTTTCAAAGCAATATCATACAAAGTGAAATAGCCAACTTTCAAAACCGATCAGAATGACAACCGAGTACTAACTTTGCAAAGGGAAGAAATGTTGAGCGAATGTTAGTCCAGATGTTCAATCCCTGTCTTTTAACCAGTGCCAGCCATGCAC
Source organism: Aplidium turbinatum (assembly GCF_918807975.1). NCBI lineage: Eukaryota > Metazoa > Chordata > Ascidiacea > Aplousobranchia > Polyclinidae > Aplidium > Aplidium turbinatum. Next base: position 9,147,082 of record NC_137476.1, read on the forward strand.
AAGTATGCCGGCATCCTAACAACCATCTTCATTTACTTTCACTACAATCTTCAATTCTTGCTTATTATATCGCACCACTACATTGCTGGTTTGATAATTAAAATGATTTTGCAAATATCTCACTTGTGATTCCATTAATCGCATTCGATACTTCACCCTCTCCACCCTCATATGTGGCAACCACAGTTATGCTGTATTGTGTGTTGGAAGTGAGGCCGGTGATTTGCCCTGAAGTAGTCGCAGCACCATCAAAAGTCTTGCTTCCACTGTTGTCAGGTAGTGTCCATGAAACTTTGTATCCGGTGATGTTTCTACCACCACCATTGTTTGGTGGTGCTGTCCAACTTACACTAATAGTTGTTGATGTGGTGTCGCCCACATTCAGACCAGTAGGTTTCTCAATATCTACAAATAAATTCAATGCAAAAGTTGCATAAAAGACATAAAGGTCAATTTAAAGTCATCAGACTTTTCGCCATAACAACGATTCAATATATAAGGAAATATTTGATTAATTGAATCTTTATCCTCGGACTGGGAAAGCTTCTTGCAGAGCTTAATCCTGGCAGTTTCGCATACTTGTAAAGGCTTTGAATCACTGACGCAGGCCCGGTCACCGAGATTGACAGAGTGAAGTTTCCGATTGTTGAAGTCTTGTTGCCGGGGAACTATTCCATCCATCAGATGCCGCTGAATGGAGAGCAGTCCTTCACGTGCGTTGCTCAAGCGCACACCCCGAGAGTCGAACCAGCGCCGCTTGATCTTCAAGTTTCTTCGTTCCAGAAGTCACGCGCTAACAAACTGAGCTATCGGAGCGGACTTGATGGCCTAGTGAAAGTTATAACTCTCAAAGATAAGTCAACAAATGCATCAGCATCTAATTTTGTCTTGTCTGGAAATTTCTCGACAGTGTGATTCTTGTACCATGTGGATCGCTTTCAAATTAGTTTATTGAAGTTTAAGTCATGGCACAAATAAATTGGTTAAAATATTACGCAAATAGCTCACCTGTGATTCCATTAACTTCACCCGATACTTCACCCTCTCCACCACCCTGATATGTGGCAACCACAGTTATCCTGTATTGTGTGTTAGAAGTGAGGCCGGTAATTGACCCTGAAGTAGTCGCAGCATCATCAAACATCTCGCTTCCACCGTTGTCAGGTGGTGTCCATGAAACTTTGTATCCAGTGATTGGTTTATCACCACCACCACTTGGTGCTGTCCAACTTATATCAATAGTTGTTGATGTGGTGCCAACAACAGTCAGACCAGTAGGTTTTGCAATATCTGCAAACAAATTTAACGTGAAAGTTGCAGTGATATAAAAAAACAATGCAATGGTCATTAGATTTTTTGTCATTACATCTATCTATACCTTATATGGACATATTGGATGGCCTAGTAAAAATTGTACCTCTCAAAGATAAGTTGGCAAATGTATCAAATTACTTATTCATTGATACCAGAACTTAGTTGTTTCGTTGATTAAATATGAAACAAAAAAACAGCCGTAAACATTCGTATGCAAGAATTAGTAGTTTGATGATTGCAGAAGTCGATGGTGATGGTGAAGATACAAGATTCAACATTTTAAAGTCTAGTGCGGCAACACGCATCTGATACAATGTAAGGAAGTTTGTTTATAAAATTTGCTAAAATTTTGTTGAATAAGCCAATCCAAGTCACACAACCACTTTCAGCAGATTTTTTTAATCAGACGCTTCGACACAACATTATGTTCTGGTCAGGAATAGCCATAACAATTTATAGATCTACATAACAACAATTCATTTATCATGGACAAGAATCAATTAAGTGTTGCAACACGCCGCTAAATGAATGAATCTTCCTACATAAAACAAAATAATTGCATTAATAAATGTTAACCACAAAGCTTTGGTAGAAAATTCACTTTGTTATGCCACAAGCGTACACACTACACAGCCAAGTAACATTACCGGATTTAGTATATTTATTTAAACACACAAGATGGATCAACATTCAACAAGTAAATTGAACGTTTTCGACACATCATTCTGTTCTTGTCAGGAATAACAATAACAATTTATCTTCGTCAAAAAAATAACAATTAAAAATTTAGAGTCCACTATACTGCTATAAGCGATATCTCTAAACATTGTAACCCCAAAATAAGTAACCAGAATTATAAAATTTCTTTCAGACATTGGATGGATAGATCATTTTAAAAAAATATATTCATATTTTCTTCGTCTTCAATTTTGTTTTCGTAGCTTTAATTTATTGATAACTTCCTGATACGTTTATGCAAGCTACAGTTGGCACAGATGTGAGAGCTCTGTCTTTCGACCACTACCAACTATAAAGTAATTATTCCAACGTAATAATTACGATGCCATTATTTACTTTAGTTTTACTACGACATTTATTTGCATCGCAGCTAAAAATGGTGATTCTCAAAATAGTGGACAAATAGCTCACCTGTGATTCCATTAACTGCATCCGATACTTCACCCTGTCCGCTCTGATGCGTGGCAACCACAGTTATGCTGTATTGTGTGTTGGAAGTGAGACCGTTAATTTGCCCTGAAGTAGCTGAAGCACCAGCAAAAGTCTTGCTTCCACTGTTGTCAGGTGGTGTCCATGAAACTTTGTATCCGGTGATAGTTCTGGCATTACCACCGATTGGTGATGCTGTCCAACTTATATCAATACTTGTTGCTGTGGTGCCAACCGCAGCCAGACCAGCAGGTTTCTCAATATCTACAAACAAATTAAAAATTCACAATTGTCACACTCGACTTGTAATGAGATAAAAATTAACTGAAAAGTCATTGTCTTGTCGGTAACTTTGAATAACATCGTTGGAACTATTAGCTAGCAAAAGTTGTTGTAAAAATTGTACCTCTCAAAGGATGAATTAACAAATGTATTAAAAAACTTATTGATATCAGAACTTAGTCGTTTTTCTGATCAATCATGGAACAAAAACCACGGCAACCAATCGTATGTAAGGATTGGTACATTTGATGTTATAAAAACTGTTTGGAGAGATACAAGGCTTGCCAAGACAGGTTCGACAAATACGGAAAAGTTCTAACGCGGCAACACCTTCTGATACAAAATAAAGAAGATTGTTTCCAAAAACCAGGGAACATCGCCAAAATGAGCGTACAATCAAGCAACATAACCGGATTCAGCAGATTAATTTAAACACACGAAATAATTGAACAAGTAAATCAAACGTTTTCGACACAACATTGTGTCCTTGTCAGGACTAACAACACTAATTTAGCTACACCTACAGAACAGCAACAGAACATTCAGAGGACTTACTATAGTACTTTAAACGACACGTCTAAACAACCTCAAAATAAGACACAAAAACTAGAATATTTCCCATGGTAACTGCAATTGTAGGTTATTGCTATCGTTGAGATGCTTTGCTTCATCAAACTCTTGACTTCTGTTACTTATCATTTCATAAAAAACTTGAGTTCCATTACGTTTTTCACTCATAATAGCTTATTGATTACTCCTTGTGACGTCAGCCGGAATTCAATTCGAAACTATACGGCATCAGGGATTGCATACATTTATAGCACTGAAGATGAAGACAGTACATATAGTTTTCGAAACGTTTGTTTGCTGAACATTAGTTTACTATCTACATTTCAGGCTCTTTATTTTGTGATTAACTGAGAAGTTTTAAGACTTTGGCTAAAATTACCTTTCGAAAAAAAGTAGAGAAACGAAAATAGGATGAAAAAATATCGTTCTACGTACGAGCGTTTTGTAAATTACAATTGCCGACGTTGTCTAATTTCTAAAACCAAACAAGTAAAACAAATTACCAATTTTTCTAGTCTGCAATTTTTTTATCGTATTGGTTCATTGTTGTTAGTATCTTCCCGATAAGATTATTCAAGATAGAGTTGGCAGAGTTGTGAGAGCAATGTCTTTCGACAACTACTAACTACACAGTTATATTCCAGCCTTATAATTACGATGAAAACCATTGTTTACTACAACATCTAATTGTTGATCATTGTATCACAAAAAATTGTTGTTTCTTAAAATACTACGCAAGTACCTTACCTGTGATTCCATCAACTGCATCCGATACTTCACCCACTCCACCCTGATATGTGGAAACCACAGTTATGTTGTATAGCGTATTAGAAGTGAGGCCGGTGATTCGCCCTGAAGTGGTCGCAGCATCATCAAACATAAAGCTTCCATCTCCAGGTGCCCATGAAACTTTGTATCCGGTGATTGTTTCAGCACCACCACCACCACTTGGTGCTGTCCAACTTATATCAATAGTTGTTGATGTGGTGTCAACCACATTCGGATCAGTTGGGCTCGCAATATCTGCAAACAAATTTAAAATTGACCATTGCCACACTCAACTTGTAATGACATAAAAATCAATCCAATTTCAGTCTGTTAGAACCTTCCATAACATCGCTTGGAATCACTACATGGCCAAGTAAAAGTTGTACCTTGAAAGAGATATGTTAAAAAATGAATCAAATTACTTATTGATATCAGAACTTAGTTGCTTCGCTGATCAAATATGAAACAAAAAACATAATAACATATGCAAGAATATAAATCGATTTCGAAGATATAACACCTTTGAAATCTGGTTCGACAAATATCGAAAGGTTATAACGCGGCAACACCTTCCGACACATAATAACGACGTTTGTTTGCAAAAACATTGCCAAAATGACGTTGGATAAGCGAACAAAGTTAAGTAATATAACCGGATTCAGCAGATGTGTTTATATAAACACACAAAATAGTCTAACAAGTAAATTGAATGTTTTCGACACAACATCGTGTCCTCATCAAAAATAACAATAATAATCTATGCAACACTTAGAGAACGAATTTACTACTATATACTGAGTGCTGTAAGCGACACCTCTAAATTATTTACATGAAACATAAGAATAAACAAATTTCAAGACGTTGGAAAAATGTATATTTTTGAAAAAAGAAAGAAGAACAGGATCAAAAACCGGATCTAAAATTCTTGCACAAATGTAGAGTAGACCTCTTCCAAGTAATATCATTCAAGATAGTCAGCACAGTTATGGGGGTCTGATCACTACCAACTGTTTCATGGCATTACAACATCATCACGACTACCATTGTTTATATTCACTGGTATCTAACCTTTTACTTGTTTCGTGGCAGCAAAAAAAATAGTGATTCAAAACGTTATGCAAGTAGCTCACCTGTGGTTTCAACTACTGCATCCGATACTTCACCCTGTCCACTCTTATATGTGGCAACCACAGTTATGCTGTATTGTGTGTTAGAAGTGAGGCCGGTGATTTGTCTTGAAGTAGTCGAAGCATCAAACATCTCGCTTCCACTGTTGTCAGGTGGTGTCCATGAAACTTTGTATCCGGTGATAGTTCTACCATCACCACCGATTGGTGATGCTGTCCAAAGTATATCAATAGTTGTTGATGTAGCGCCAACCGCAGTAAATCCAGCAGGTTTCGCAATATCTGTAAACAAATTGAAAAGGGATTAAGTGTTTGGTAGTTTTTTAAACTTAGACTGCGGATATAAAACACTAGCTGTCCAAGTGAAGCAACCACCAAGCAAAGGTAAGTTGAGCTGGTGGATGCCAACATTGACATCAGAATTCAGTTGATTTGCTGATAATACACGCAACACAAGAACAAACGCAAAAGTTCACATTCAAAGATTGATTAATTGTGAAAATCTTAATACTCGGACTGATGAAATCTCTACAAAAGCTTAATCTTAGCAGTTTCCCATACTTGTAAAGGGTTTGAACAACTAATGTAAACTTGATTTTACCACGGTACATGACTTAAAGCCGCGATCTGAATGACGCAATACGAATGACGCATAATTGACAGAGTGAGTGTTGAAATGTTGTCTGTAAGTCATTCCATGGGCAAGGTGTCACTGAATGAAAAGGATTGTCCTTGAACCGCGTTGCTCAGGCGCACACACTATAAGTACAACCACTGGCGCCGACTTACGGGGTTACGGGGTGGCCACGCCCCATGATACTCGCGTAACATCAAGCAAGCTACATGAAGATTACGCAACACGTGGCTACGAGTTTTTTTCCTTGTTGTTGTTGCGATCGTTTTATTTGTTACTTGTCATAAGTCATTGTTACATTAAAGTTAGGTTTACAATGGGATTTAATAACCAATAAAATACGATCTTTTCATTGCCTCCCTCAAAAATATTTTTTGAAAATTTTTTAAACTGCTCATAATATCGCTTTAAATTATGCCAGCTATAAAATACTTGGAAATAAAATTATCTCGATGATTGATAGCTCCACCCCCTAAATGAATATCTATTTTCAAATTTCATTAAAAAAATGCAATTTTCTAAACTTTTTGAGTTTTATTTAAAAATTGCACTTAGGAAAGCAGCAGTTTTAACGTTCTGCAAATTTACACGTTTACATGATTCTATTCGAGGAAAGCTACACCCCCTGCCAATTCCCAGTAATAAAAGCAACCTTTTTCAATTACTTAAGATTTTGCATTTTGAATTATTTTCCCATTTCAATTGGAGTGTACTGTCATCTACTTCATGCTTTAATTTCTATATACTTTTGTTATCTACTTCATGCAGTAATATTGCGTGTCAATGCGTGACAAACTGTGAGGCGGGAATTTATTGGTCTGACATAGGAGTTGCTTGTTACATCCCTGGTTACATCATAGAAAAAATTACGAAAAGTCGTCCAGTAAAAGTTTTCGCCGACATTCCAGTTTTATTCAGCTTAAAGATGCCACCGAAAAAGCGTTCAAAATTGCAGTTCTCCATTGAGTCATTTTTTGTTGCGTCTAGTCAGGATTTCAGCCAGCATGAAAGTGACCAAACGCCTGAACGAAATGAAAGTGTGCCACTGCCAAAAGGCGTTAGCACGATCAGGGAGGTGGAAGAATCGAGCACGAGCAGAATAATCGCTGTTGAAGGGAGAAGCTATCAAAAATCGTGGGAGAGCGAATTCCCGTGGCTAGAATTCGATAGATGCAAAGATAGAGCATTCTGTTCGATTTGCAACTATGTCGCAACTGCTTGATCTACTGTATTTGCAAGCAATGAAACAATTTCATTAATGCTTCCAAACGTGGTCTGCATTGTGCGGAGTGATCGTTCAGTGCACTCAGGCGCAAAAAAAACCTACTTGCGATCTACCATGGTCCATGACGCAACAACGATTGAACCACGTCATAATTTTAAATGTTTATCAAGCTGAAGCTTCACGGTTACAACTTGACCAGTTGATTAACAGTTGGATTGACAGAGCTTCTGTTCGCAAAAATACTTTGCCAAATGTTAAGTGTCATAGCAGCAACGTAACAATAAAATTCACAACATACCTCCTGTGCTTTGTTTTAAAGTTGCTTTGTAAATTATCGAGCTACAAATCAGGTGTGAAAAGACAATTGCATCTACGAAACACGCCAAGTAAAAATCAAACAAAAACATGCAGTTTGAAAGTTTTTAGGTTGCCATATTGTGCTATCCGCCACCCTGTGCAAAAATAAAAGTCAGCGCTTATGAGTACAACCATGGTTCCTCAATCTTGATGCTGCTTCATGCACAAATCCGAGTGCATGTTCGTACGCTTGATAGCTTGACAACAACTACCACCGCTAGTTTTTACAATATTCAATCTTTAAAAATTGTATGGCAGCACTGCAATTAGTCATTTTCAAAACATACTTCAAATAGCTCACCTGTGGTTCCAACTACTGCATCCGATAATTCACCCTCTCCACCCTCATATGTGGCAACCACAGTTATTCTGTATTGTGTGTTAGAAGTGAGGCCGGTGATTGTCCCTGAAGTAGTCGCAGCATCATCAAATGTCTTGCTTCCACCATTATGAGCTGGTGTCCATGAAACTTTGTATCCAGTGATTGGTTTATCACCGCCACCACCTGGTGCTGTCCAACTTATATCAATAGTTGTTGATGTTGTTGCACTGTCACCCACAAGCAGAGCAGTTGGGCTCGCAACATCTAAAAATAATTTAAAAATTGGCAATATTCGCGCTGAACTTTTAATGACATAAAAATAAGTATAAAATCACAGGGTTTTCGGTAACTTCCATAACGTGAATTACTAATTCGAAAATATTGGTTAGCCAAGTAAAGGTTGCAGGATATCCATCAAAAAAGATAGTTTGATGCCATGCATCAACATAGAGATATCAGAAAGTGGTGGAATTACTATCTAGACCAGTGGTGTCTGGCACGTGGCAAACATGCCAAATTTGGCATGCAGCGTATTTGAAAATGATACTCGAGTTCTTGCGATATGCCGAATTCTTAAGATTTGTTACACTGTCAATTGTTGAAGGTGGATTTGACATTATTGATAATTTGCTAAATTAGCCCTTTTTTGTTTTATCTACAGACATGCAGACGAAACAACAGTAATTGCGAAGCGTTGTTCTACTATTGTGTGATTATTATACTGCGATGGAGGTTTGCAACAGAGGTGTACGGAGTGAGGCTTTCTAGATTCCTGCTCCAGTGCTCCACTGCGACTACAAAGTCTGTGAGTCGAAAATTCATTTTTTTTTTCAATGTTTTGGGAATATTGACTTCAAACCGCACTCCGACTCCAGGCGCAAACCATGAATTGCAACACAGGTTTTTTATACTATATATATCATAAAACTTAAATACTTTCCCAATATCCTGCCATAAAAAAAGCATCTTTTCAAATGAAAAAATACTGCTTGGAAAAGAAAAGAAAAATAAACGCGCCATACAATTGAAGTTTTCACTAACAAATGACAAGGATGGATCATAGTTTTCGGATACAAACATTTTTCACATAACACATCGTGGTAAAAAAAACACCAGACTCCAGCTTCTGCTTTTGGCAAAAAATTTCAAACTCCGTTTCCACTCCGACCGAAACTCCGGCTCCTGTAGGGCTACACTTCTGGTTTGCACAACAATGTACATTCAAACAAAGCCAGGCAAATAGAGAAATTGTGCATCATACGTCATTGAGGAAAATATTGCTCGTTTCGCACGACCACTGTAAAACTGGGCATTGTTCAAATAAGTTTTACAAGATCAGTAATGACAAACGTGTATGAGGAACAATCGATACTTTGTTTTTACTCTTGGCTGGAGGAAGAAATCTATCTAGTTCTATTGAGGAATGATTGTTTCTGGATTAGGCATATTCAGCTTGGAAGCAAATTTGTTGCGAACATGGATTCTCTGTCATGAAAATCAACAAACCCTAATTGCGCAGCCAGCTCATTGACGGACGGTCAGATGCAGTGATGCGCATTGATACTACGCCGTTCGATCATTCGTGTTTGATTAAAAACAAATTTTTTGCAAAGAAGCAGTTTTGGTCATTGTGAATGATTCGCATCATTAAATAAATAAATATTTTTCTAGTGGGCTATTAATGATTGTTCTATTTCTTACAAAAATCACTTTGTTATTACTGCATTAGAAAGAATTAGTTAAACATAACTATCAAACGTTGGCACGGGAAGGAATTGTAAAATAAAAATTGGCACGCAAGCCTGTTTGAGTTGGACACCCCTGATCTAGACAAACAGTCAACATAAAAGCAAATGAAAAGATTGATAGCAAAGAATAGTAGTATGATGTCATAATCCATCAGACGATAAGACATCACTCGTTTGATGATGTTGTTGAAGAAGCTACTGCAGCAACAGCATTTCAATGATAAAGGTTGTTTCAGAAAACATTCCCAAAATGACTTGGATAAATTTTCTCAAAAAAATTATACATAAATCAGATGAAATGAAATGATGAAATACCATCGTTAATGCGTAGAAGCGTTTTGTAAATTACAGTTATGTAGGCTACGTTACAATACATCCAGTTTCTCAAACTAAATAGACACAAAAGTGCATCTGGTTTTTGTTCACTGATATTTTTTTTCTTAGCTAAGGATTTTGCACCAAGAGGATATCAATAAGTTTATTCAAGGTTGAGTGAGCACAGTTGAGAAAACCCTGCCTTCTAATTTCAATTAACCATGAGGCAGCATTTCCACGTTATAATGATCCGCACTGTTTACTTTCACTAATATCCAACTCTTGTCTATTTCATCAGCAATAAAATTGTTTAACCAAAATAATACGCAAACGGCTCACCTGTGACTCCATAAAGTGTTTTCGAATCGTCACCCCGTCCACCCTCATATATGGCAGTCACAGTTATCGCGAATCGTGTGTTAGAAGCGAGGCCGGTGATTTGCCCTAAAGTAGTCGCAGCACCAGCAAATGTCTTGTATCCACCGTTATAAGCTGGCGACCATAAAACTTCGTATCCGGTGATTGTTACAGCATTTCCACCATTTGGTGGTGCCGTCCAACTTATATTAAGAGTTGTTGATGTGGCGCTATCCACACTAAAATCAGTCGGCTGTGCAACCTCTGCCAACAAATCAAAAACAAAACATTCACATCAAACTTGTAACGACATAAACATCAAGATCCACCAAGTTTTTCTACAACGTGGAGTACTGATACTCTATGAAAATATTAGCCTGACAAGTAAAAGTTACACCAACGCGAGAAAGGTAAGTCGGGCTGATGGATCACAATGCTGGAGAGTGATTCATTGATGACTGATCTAACCTTTGCTTGACTGATTCAGAATGTTACTTATCACCGGTAACATACAATAAAGTGTGTGTGCATCATCTCTTGCATATCAAACAAACAGTTCAAAACCACTGCTAAACGTATGACTTATTTCTTTATTCCCTTCGATGGTTCATCCAATGTAAAACAAATGTAAATATTTAAATCAGGCCGAAAGCTTACCACTTCGCCCATTAGCGGAAGCACTTGGATCACTGACGGTGTAGGAAGAGTTAGTCAATGACACAACACTGACGATTTCATAGTTTGTGTTAGATGGGAGATTTAGTAATGTAACAACTGTCAGAGGATCAGATCCACCAGCGTTTTTTGAAGATTCTTTAGCCTGCTCACTGCCACCTTCAGCCTTGTACGTCACATTGTAATTGATAACCTTAACTCCTCCAACCGAGCCTATATCCTCATCATCCCATTCAACATCAATCTGAGATGGTATCATGGAAGTCACACGAACATTCGTTGGAGCAGGGGGACCTGCACGAAAACATGGTTGTTTAGAGACAACAGAAGTTATCAATTTTGCATTGTACAAACATCTCATAACGTCATATCAAAGTAAACTTATTAGGCACTTTTAAGTGAGATACTACAGTATGAAGACTTTGAAAAGTTGGTTTGTCGTGTAGAAGATGAGGTTGTTGGGAAAAAGGTGGTCGATGGTTCGAAATACTTCTCCATCGACTCTCTTCAGTAGCTTCTAGCCAGAGTCTACTCCATTGTGACGACAAGCTCCAGAAGAGAGAGTTGAAAAGTACGTAGGTAAGTCATAACCATCTTTTTCTCGTCAAAGCTTTCTCGTCAAAACTAGATGTTGTCATAACAACATCTAGTCACCAAACAATGATTGACTTTCCGTATGATACATATATGTATTAATGCTTATGCTTTGAAACCTCCACAGCCAAAGTTCTTCTACATGTTAAAGGTTTGGTTCATAGTGCAAACAGACCATTAAACACCAGGAGATTTATAACATTATAGTACACTTCTCAATAGTGTGAGTGACAAAAAAGTATTTGTTTAGTGATCAATAAAATGCTAACGTTGCGGCTACAATCTGCGTGCAGTAAAAAATTAAACACTAATTTTGCATCAGCAAAAATCTAACTGGACATGGTCCTTTCTGATATGCTTCCGTGTACTAGGCTACTCATGACGTTTTTGGTAAACATTGTGCAAAAGAGCATTGAATAAACGATGTGAAAAATTTTAAACATACACAAATAAAACATTAAAAAAATGAAATTACTTGCTCCAATCAAGATTTAACCTGACACACACTTTAATCTGGACTTTCATGCTGGTGTTTTAACACGGTACCAATAAACATTATATATAAATTACAGAAGTAGCAAAAGTCAATTAGCAATCTCATGAACTGTGCTAGCTGTCTCCCAGTATTAAACAAAACATATGCTAACTTGTAACTAGCTCAGTATTTTGATGGTAACTTTCTTTCGGTAACTATCAGTTTGGTAACTTCAGCAATTTTTTTCCATATGTGTAATTGCGCATACAGCTTTGTTCTTTCCCTCCTCTAAGCATTCCTTTATTCTCCTGAATACAATAAGTACTTTCTGCATGATACAATATTTTCTGATGAAGCACACAATATTTGTAATTTCAAAATGGTCTCGCTAAAGCTAAACTGCTTTTCTGGTTTTATATATATATAATGTAGCTTCAGTCTAGTTTGCTGCAGTAAAGTGAATATGACAACAAATTAAAGTAATATTTACATCATGAATCTGACTAATGAGCATCTTTCGGTATTCTTTCCACACAAAAGCAGCATAACTTTATTAAAGAAACTGAAAAGTATTATCACCTTGATATGATTGCTGGAGCATAAATGTTGTGTTTGTCAAAACATAAAACTGTTAATCAAAAAAATGAGTGAGATATACCTGTATACACAGGTGAGATTTGTGTAGCATCGTTGTCTGTTCGGTTCCCATCAGCTTCATACTCAAACACCGATATTTTGTAGCCTGTTCTTGGTTGCAAGGACCCTTCATCACTCCTGGTTATGGTGTGCTGAAATGTATTTATCCTCACTCATGATATCTCCAGTTAACTGATCGTTCAGATAAATCAGTGTCTGATACTAGTCAGCAAATAAAACATCTAGCAGACCTTTACAATGCCTAGTATATGGCAGATGATTAAAAAGCTCATTAATATTTTTGTTTATTTGAAGCTTTCTCAAATTATCATGCATAACAAAAACACTGCATTTAAAATTATTCATAATATAAAAATCACCAAAAGTTCTAAAAGTGGAAGTGATGAATAAATCACTGAAACATCACAATAAAACAAACATCAAAATGCCTTAAAATAACTTACAGGTGAAGTAGAATATCCAGCCTCAGTTGGTTCAGACGTGTCACCACCGCTATCCAATAAAACAGTTTTAACTTTGTATCGCATTTTATCAATTGACTGCCATGAAATTTCAATTGAAGTTGAATAAGCCATTGTCACTTCCACATTTTTTGGCTCCTGACAATTCTGTATAAAACAGTCTTATATTCAATATCAATCAAACAAATCAAACCACGACTCTCTTGAAAAACAACATCAAGCGGCAAACAAGCTGCATCAATAGCCAATTGGCCATGTCACGAGGAAGAAAAAATTAGAACACACTGCTTTCTGTGAGAAGATCAAAGCAAAATGAGCTCGTGGAAAACTAGTGTCTCACTTTCCTCAATAACCTCAAGGATCATCTTTACATTAGTCATTACAACCACAACAATTTTTGGAGCTGGTATACAAGTCCCCGCCCCAACCCCCTTGGCAACTCATGACAAAGAGGAATTGACCAAAACATGTGGATTGAAGTGTGTGAACAGTAAAGCAAAGGTAAAGTAGTTTCACCCTATATGTTTGGTTGAGTCCTCTCTTTGTCATGAGTTACCAGGGGGGGGGGACTTGTATACCAGCTCCCAATTTTTAATGCAGTCAAATACTGGGATAAATAGAAAGAGCTATGCATGAACGCCTAAACCTGGAACAGGCATGGTACACAAAGAAGAAGAATGTTCAATATATACCAACTTTTCTCAGTAACTTTGATAGTATAATACATATATAATTCAAGATTTCTTTCTAACTATTTTAATTTGTATAAATACATATCATATAATTGTTTTGCGACATGTTATAAAGTTAAATATGACAAAAGCAGTAGAAATAACTAGGAATAAACCATAATGATTTTTAAGCAAGGAAGATGGGTACCGTACTAAGTAGACTATGTAGTTTATACTTACAATTGAAATTATCATGCTTTCAAATATCAAAACACACAGTAGTGTTTGCATAGCACCAGCCATCCTGCACAGAAGTTTTCTATGTTAAAAACCTAAAAAGTCAAAATGCTTTTGATTGATCATTGTTCAAACGTACTTTTCAAAACGAAAAATAAAAATTTACAACAATGTGACAATCAACAAATCATACATTATACATACTGAAAATGTTATAGTCCTTAAACTTAGTGCAATAAACTTCAGTCACATAGGTTGTTGATACATTCATTGAGCAACGCTGCCAATGTGATACCAGAGAATACTTGAGTTGCAATTAAACAACAAAAATTCTTGAAGTTTAGTTAAGCACTTTATCATTATCTTCATGTTTCACCACTTGTGGCGAATGACGTATATAATAATATGTATATATGCACGATAAAACTTTTACAATAGAACAAATGATGTATATTATATTATATACATACCGTAGGCTATCACATTTTAACCCTTGGCCAAAAAGACGAGTGTCATTTATATTTTATATATTGCATGAGTTAACACAACAATACACAGAAGTTTTAGTACAGTTATTCTTTATTTTAATATTGGCAACATTATTATGTAGTAAACTGGGAAAACCATCAAACGGAACACAAATTCAGAAACAAAATTACAGTAAAACTGTTAATTTTCTCTGAAATTAATCCCGTCTGGTAGGCTAAGTGCAATAAAAAGGAAAACAGTTTGCAAATGGTTAATTAATATTAGGGACAGTAGAATATCGGGACGACTCACTTTACTGATTTTTCTTGCGAAATGGACAGCTGGAGGGTTACTAAGAAGTTCAAAAATTAGCAGAACTGCACAACGCTTTCTTCGCTTTTAGGTAAATTCATTCTCATCAAATGAATTTGTATATTTGGTTAAAATTTTGGGTGCTAGAAAATCTGCAAAGCCTGACGGCAGTGTGAGGCTGCTTTCCGTTACCGGTGTTGCTTACGTGAAGTCTACCGCTGCATTATAATGACTTGAATAACTTACTATTCAATAAACATATGATAACACATATTTCCTACATTTATGTTGGCGATACACACTTTGTACGCACGTGGGCAGGTCATATAAACTGCACCTGAGTATGCGACATATGGCATTAGACCTCAAGCTGTAGTTGCATCAAATTTTGTCATAACATTGTGACCCTCCAGTTGTCCACCTTACTTTTGAGTGAGCAATCCCCTACTTCTACCATCCCTAATTAATATAAACAGGTTAATTTTTTCAATCTGACCCTCTGTTGCAGTTCATAAATGTTGTTTTTGTCATGGAAATTTATAATAAAGTTTTGAAACTACAGTAAAGTCAGGACCACAGAAACTCATGGACTACTATTTCAGTATCATGCGTTCGAGGGACAAGCGGCACTTAAAAAGTTTAATTCTTTTGTCAGTTCTTACAAACCTTTAAAAGAAACTTGAAGCAATCCTATTCATTTGTAATAAAAGTTATCATAGCTTCAGCAATCTAGAAAAATAATAATGTAATATATTACTCAATTTTTCATAATGTAGGTAAAGCATTAAATTATTTTATAATTAAAGTAGAAATTACTGCATAAATAAAATCTCCTTATCATTTTATCAAATTTACTTACAAAATACAAAAAAAATTGCCCTGAATACAGAAACACCAACCAACGGCTTCTCCAAACCATGCGGCAAATGTGCACTATGCGGTAACCATGGAGCGCATAAGCCTATGATAAAAGAATGCACCTCTATTAAATGTAAACCCAACAAAAATTTCAGTCTTAAACAAAAATTAACTTGCCAAAATTACGGAATATACATTGCAACGTGCACTATATGTCACGAACACTATGTAAGCCAAACCATCACAAAGTTTTCCACGCGTTGGGCCACACATAGATCTATTTGGAACAGTTTTAATTACTCTGATAAATCCGGTGACAAAGCAGCATTATTGAAACATTATGCAAAATTCCACAACAGTGAACTAAAAAAGAAACCAGCTCTGGCAGACTGCTTTGTTGTTACTTTCGCCAAACAACCCAGCAAACAATATTTAGACATCGCTGAAGATAAATGGCTACATAAAATTAAAGCCACCATTAACATACAAAAATTGATTCGACCAACCACTTAGTCTGTTTTGTTACTCCCATGTCATCAGTAACCTCCGACCCCTGTAGTGTAGATTATTCAACCATGCCCATTCACAAGTTATTCTTTTTGGCGTTATATCAATGTAAACTTATGGCAGTGGACTGTAATCTAAATTGCGTTTTTCTTTGTATTCGTCTGGTTGAACGATTGTAATTTACTTGAGGGATGATAATGTTCATGTGTTCTTGAATTTTGTACCAGTATGTTGAAAATCGTGGCAGAACACCAGTTTAAGATTTAGGCTTGCAGGTTTTGATTTTAATTTTATGTAACCATCTATACAGAATAGAATTTTATGCATGTTGAAAATATCGGAGTTTGCTTTATTTGTTCGTTTTACGTATTTTCAAATTTTCTTTTTTACATGTGCTAGCTGAAGATGCTATTACTATAGCGAAATCGATTCTTACTTAATAAATAACACTAAGAGGTTAGATTGTTGTGCAAATGCCAGCATTTGATGAATGCAAAATAGCAGTACCATCCTTATCATATTGAATTTAAACCAGACAGTGAGTAGGCTACTGAAAAGTCTAAACCTGTTCTCTATTCTATTTTATTCTTGTTTAATATTTTCACAGCTATCTTATGTTCTGCAAACTCGGATAGATACATTCAGAGATAGACTCAGTAATCAAATATGATAAAAGCCTTTGAAATAATGTGTGTTTTGATGTATCGCTGTATCCATTGCAGACATATGTTGCTTTTTAGCGCTTTACAAAGCAGACAGTGTCAATGTGCCAGCCATACAGAGACAGAGACTCTACATTTATTGAGTTCCATTAAGGATAGGGGATCTCCTGACTAAGAAGCAGCAGGCCAGCGATTCTCCATCAAGTATCAATTCAATAAATAGTCACAAAAAAGAATTTACACAAAAAACAGGGGTCTAAGGTTTGCAAAACTATGGAAAACCGTACTACGCCAATTGTATGCAAAACTATGCAATTTTTAGTTTAGTTTTATCTCAGAAATAACATTGCTTTTCAATTTCCATACTATGGCAGAGAATTATAAAGATTTTATAAATATATATACTAGCCTACTGCAAGAGTGACACAATTAATCCGTTCATGCCATAAGCCTTTACATGAGAAAATGGTTTGACCACACCAACTTCACAATTTCAGCATTAACTTGAAATTGCAAGATAAGTTATTTTTGAACTAGATTTGGAACTTTTAGCCTACATAAAACTTTTCACAACGCAAACCTAGGCTACTTGTTAGAATAAAGTACCATAGTCAATATCTATCAATATCACATCAATATCGATCATACGGTACTTCCCTGGCAGAATAATACAAGTACAAGAAAGTAATTTAAATAATATGTTGTTCATTTTTTGCAAAACAGCTCATTTCAAATATTCTTTCTCTCAACTTTGTTTTGTTTGTTTGTTTGTTTATCTTTATCCTGCATTGCGGGAAAGCGGACTTGAGCGCTATGCATCGGTGTACGCCTTTCGACATACACCTGACCCACGCTGCAGCCGACGGCAATGTCTGTTTCCGGTTGTCTACTCTACTTATGACTTAAATTTGGTACTACCCATTACTCGAAATCGATCACTAGGTAGAGGCAATTATCGTAAAGTTTCTTGCCCAGAGAAACAACAGTAAGTGCGGGTGGCTGGAGTCGAACATGCAGGCTCTCGACTGCGAGCCCAACGCGCTAACCACTCGGCCACGGCTGCACTTTAAACTAACAATAAGTTATTGAAAGTAAGCTATATGGGCTTCAAAGATGCAGTGTACTTTGTTATTTTTCTTTGTTTTAATTGTGTTCGTTAAGTCACTTAAACCGTAGCTTATGATTGGTTGGCGGTTTCATTCTAATCAATTTCAGTGGCAGAATTTCGACTTGTTAAAGTGGCTACCAAATTTTACAGTCATTTCAAAGATAATTATGAAGTAGGGTAATCCCCGTTTATAGAAAATTAAAAGAAAAAGGGTGAAATTAATTCAAAGAAAAGATTCAAAGAAAGATTTCAAGAAAAGAGTTCTGTCGCAACATTTTATCTTTAAAAAGTAGACTTTTAAAGTTTGAGCTTCAAACGGCTCAAACCAAAAAAAAATCAATTTAGATCAGGGGTCACCAACTGGTGGCCGCGGGCCGCATGCAGCCCGCCACGCCGTATCGCTGCGGCCCGCGGAAAGTATCAGCGTACAAGTATAACCAAAAATACTTTTCTTGAGAAGTTAAAAAGCACGAAGGCAAAAAAATACTTTCCGGGAAGCATATTTTCGCTTTGCATACGATTCCACCGACCGACCAATCAGATTATAGTTCTAGGTGGGGGTTGCTTAAAGTTATTATAATGCGATGTCCAGCCACACTGTCCCGGTGGTTGATTAAAACGTCTGTTTTCGAATTTCGAGAATGTCTGTATGCATTGGGTTGCATATTTTAAGTTTGCAAATGTGATGTACATACTTACACATTACACATAGCCTACATAGGCTACACATCCGCCCCGATAGCTCAATTGGTTAGCGCGTCACTTCTGGAACGAAGAAACTTCAAGATCAATAGCGGCGCTGGTTCGACTCTCGGGGTGTGTGCTTGAGCAACGCACGTTAAGGACTGCTCTCCATTCAGCGGCATCTAATGGATGGAATAATTCCCCGGTAACAAGACTTCAACAATCGGAAACTTCACTCTGTCAATCTCGGTGACCGGGCCTGCGTCAGTGATTCAAAGTCTCTACAAGTATGCGAAACTGCCAAGATTAAGATCTGCAAAAAGCTTTCCCAGTCCGAGGATATGGTGCATTATCAAGAGTGCTGATGGTCGTAAGGGGAACACGTCTTGATGCGTCTTGCTCTTTGCTATGAGCTAAACGCATCAAGACGTGTTCCCCTTACGACAGTGACGATCGGTGAGGGAAAGCAAGGAAAGCAGTGCTTACCTGAGCGAAAACTATTCAAAATATAATGACTGAATTCTAGGTTTAACTTCTTATTATTTTTATCAAGTCTATTTTAACTTGAAAATTACTGTGTTCGTGACTAGAATTACTTGTAACGCTTGTGAGTAGTCTAAGTCCTCACCAAACCGCATGTCTTGCCTATAAATGCCAATTAACGCAAACGCTTTTGTCAGAAACCATCACTGAAGCTTCAGGGAAATCAACTTTCAAAATTGCTTACCCTACATTGAAAAACGCCTTCGTTTTATCCAATCCTCAATTGTTTTGCAAAACGACACCAGCTGCTTAGCCAATCAGATGTGTTATCTGGTGTTATGGTTAAAGTTGCTTTCCCAGTGACGTCAATGCGTATCTCATAGCGGCTGCTTTTGGTTTCAGGCGAAAGGAATACAGCCTCTACGCATGAGTGATTTTCGGGCTTGTAACTATAGGCTACTGAGTACGCTAAAAATAAAGCTGGTTCTCTTACCAAAAAAACATAGATTCTACAATAAAACATGCAATTCCAAAGGGTACATTAACCAACCAGTACTGAAACAGCACAAGCGTTTTTTAAATTCTTTGGGTCAATAGACTGACATCACAAGTTCAGAGCAAACATACTTGTGTTCTTCAAGAATGGACTAGCTTAATTTATAGACTAGCTTAACTTTTTTCCCGCGCTTTTACAAAGTAAGCAGCAAAGATTTTGCTCTCCAGGTCTAAACATATAAATTGGATTAAAGAAAAACTTAGGCCTGGAGAATAGCAAACTTTAGTCAAATTTAGAAAGGAATTTAATTGTGGTCATTTCAGTCCGAAAATTTTCGAAATCGATAAAGAATTCGCAAAGACAGAACAATTCAAAGAAACCCATATCAAGAATCCAAGTCTGCGGTTGCCGCATGTAACAAACAAGCAATTGACTCGCCAGCCTCAGCTTTGAAAGAATAGGGATGAGGAAAGTAAATTATTATCCAGTGAAGCAATTGAAGTACAATACGGTAGAAAATTTATCAAACAACCATTAGTAAGCCATGTGGATTAATTGTTTTACATTCTATTGTGTAACATCTTGTTTGCTGCCCATTATCAAATCGGTTCAAAGTTTGTCCTAAAATTTTTTGTTTTAAATTCAATTGTTTTTTAAACTTTTCTGGATTAGTGTGTGTTGTATCGGTATAAATCAATTTAATTAAACCAGCGCAAGAGTTTTTAATGATAATTTACTTAGTTTTTGACATAAAAATTGAACGTTGGCCAGCAATCAAGCCTAGTCAGTTTTTAAGAAGGGCTGCCAGACAAGTCTGGATCAATCGCACTTAGCCTAAATCGACAAAAATGCTTTTTTTTCTTGCTTTTATTTCAATGCGAAGTGTTTGATTTTTTTTAATTGAATTTAAATTTTGTTGCTTTATGTCAGTGGAAAAGTGACAAAAATTGTCATAAATTGTTATTTTGGGCTCAAACTTTGTAATTGATACGTCGTCTGGATTTGATTTTTGTTAAATTTCGTCTGAAGAAAACATTATTGACCTATTGTGTTATTCGGTTACACTCAATTATTTCTCATTTACATTCTATTCAATTTGTTTGTCAAATTATATGGTCACATTGCGCTAGTTTCATGCAGCCTAACAGGTACCACTGAGAGTCACTCAGCCATTTCTTTTATGACAGAACAATAGGCCTAGGCTATACCTTTTTTTTTTTAAATTGTGATTATTTTTGTATTGTAATACTGTTACTGAAAATGTTTTTACTCGTAGCCTTGAACTATTTATTGGCTTGAACTTTTCTTGGTTGCACTGAAGTTTAAACGCCCTTGCTACAAGAGTTTATTGATTTCAAAAGTTTTTCCTATTTTTAATCACCCGGAATAAAGTTTATATTTGAATAAAACCACAGGACTTTACTGAAGGATCGCAGCAGCACATAATTTTTTTTTTCTTTTATTAATATTACTGAACATCAGCCTATCTTGTTTCAACGTAATTTGCCGATGCTTGACATTTGTCACATTAAGAACTGGGAAGCAGCTGACTCGATGACTGACATAGTCTTTCGCTGCTTCCTGTCTGTTGTGGTATTTAGATAGCTATGGTACTATTTTATTCGTATTGTTTATAATTGTACCGTACTATTTAACGTTTTATTTTTCTCTTGTAAGCTTAGTTTAAATGGCAAAATCGTCATTTCCGTAGGGTGGCAATTGACTTGTAGACCGTATGGTCGTTTCGTTGTCTCCCTGTCGGTATGGGAACTTGTGTAACTTTGCATTGTGTATATTAATTGCATATTTCAAACATGTACCTATGTTCCTGTTACTGACAAATAAAACATTGATTGATTGATATAGGCTAATTATTTGCTCTTTACTAGTGCACCAGTCCAATGCATGTCGTAAATGCTTACAGATGACATTGACAATAAGTTTTTGTGCTCAGTCTAAAAAAGCAGCCAACATTCTAGACTAGTCCCAGTTTGATTGATTGATTGAATCTTTATCCTCGGACTGGGAAAGTCCGAAGATTTTGTTTTGGAAATGCTCTCAGAGCGCACCAAATTGGAAATGTTTTTCAAAATTTTCTGGGGGAGGCCCCCAGACCCCCCGCTGGAAGTGTTGCCTTCGGCAACACGCCTTCGGGCTTCGCCCGACGGTTACGCCCCCTCGTGCCTACTACCTTGCTGCAGCATATTTCCAAGTTGCTTTCCCAATGGTTTAAGCCACCGAACGTCACTGCCTTACGACCATCAGCACTCTTGATAACGCACCATGGCCGATCTTCATAGCAACTGTCCATACAAATCTTCAATATATCAGCTAAAGTTATGTAGGCTAATAAAGTTATAGCCTATATATGTTTATTTGTTTTGTAACATTTTTTTATTTTCCCTTTATATCTTAAATTTTTCTGAAGGTGTTGCGACCGTGCCAAATTTTTTTCAACTCAATAACTTACTTCGATCACAAGCACGTTTTAACGTTCGCGTTTTTGTCGCTTCTACCTTTTTCTTGACCTTTGCTATGTTGATGTGTATTGTTTTGATATGATGGTCAGAAATAAAAAAACAACTGAACTGAACTGAACTGATAAAGATTCAACCAATCAAAACCAATGTAAACACTAGTGTGCGTTTCACCGTTGTTGTGTGTCACGAGCAGTGTTCTCTTTATGCAAGTTTTTGTTGGCAAAATAGGTCGGTGTGCCAATTCAATTTATAGCCTAACAAATTTGCAAAATATTGTAGGCTATATACATTTAAAGACTTTTTTGATTGTATTATGAAAATATTTAGCTTAGTACCGGTACTGCAAAATGTTTTTGTTTTAAAGAAATATGGAACGCTTCACAATTTTACGTGTCATTCTTGCGCAGGGACCATGCTAATCTTCTCTGTACTATCGTTCCAATTTTAGTATGTACTGCCGAAGCAAGTACTGCAAAATGTTGTTAATCAACAAATTCTTACCACGCTGATAAGCACCGCAAGTGACAGTTGTCTATAATAAAAGAAAGACGGTTTTATAGACATATTCCATAATTACGCAAAGCTCTTCTTTCGAGCCTTGTTCTGCGCAAATAGACCTTTTGCACATTCAAAATCACCAGAGCGTGACGTTTGAGTTACGCGGAGTCCGAGGGTTGAGAATCGCTTGTTTTCTACGGTTTATGAAGGCGTTTCTTGTTATTGCAAGCAAGCGTGAGGTCGCTGGCAGGTGAAAGTAAATTTTTTGTGTTTATGAATTAATGTAGGTTATCGGTACATTTCATTTCTTGTTCGTTTTAACCATAGTGTTGGCTAACGGACTAGGAAAGGCAATTTAGGACGGCCGTTGTGGAGCGTGTGCATTTTGACCGGGAATTATGGATCACGTTAGTGGTACCTTGTCTTGCAACATTTTATTTTCATTCTGCATAACATATGCAACAAACCAACCACACTTTATTGGTGATGCCAAGCATAGTCACTGGTATTTTCTTGTCGAAGATGTAAAATTGACAAATTTTTTTATGACCCGCTCTTTACATGAATGTGATGGCGTGCAATACTTCGTGTATTCAACACTTCGTCTTCACTCATTTGAGGCCTACCTAGGAACGGTGGGATATTCAAATGTAGACCAATACCATGTAGGCTAAATCTTTTTCTATAAGAAACCCTTTTTCGGCCATAACAGCACCATTGAAGTGCAGTTCATTAGCAGCTATTTTCTGCTTCAAAAGGTGAAAAAATCCACTCCTCTGACATATTTCTTCGTCACTCACATTACCCGTGTACAACTGAGATACAAACATACCTTATTTCTTGGATCAACTCCCACTAATCTAATGCCTTTGCAGTGTTCGTACTTTTATAGTTCGAGTACGTTTACGACTGACGGTGAAGTGAGGATGATGTTTCGAGACGTAGGCTTCAGTGTAGTCGATGGTGACCATGGTGCTTGAGTAGTCCTTTTTGAAGTCTGGCTTCATGGCTGCTATGATAACATCACGATGACGGAATATGTTCAAATTAATCAACCTTAAATACATGAGATGCATTCATGAATGAAAAATACGGTGTACAATACGAATGCAGAACTAATACCAAACCTTGTGCGGTTGTGCCTAAGTCTGTATAAAAGAAACCCAGGCGAAGCTTCATCAACACCAAGAAAAATTCATCTTCCACCGCTAGTCTATGTAGCCTAGATGCAGTGCTCCTGTATCATTTTGAGGTATTTTGAAAGTAGCATCGTCATAAAGTTCTGCATCAACATTTTGATTTGCATGCTTAGCTTTTGAAGCTGTATAATACAGGAAATTCTTCCCATCTTTGCCGGGCAAGATCGCTTCCAATACAGCAAAGAACTGGTCGAAGGTTTACACTTCTGTAGCCTAAGTTTACAACTTAAAAGAGTTTTATTTTCTGGAAAACTATACTGAAACACTGATACACGCCTGTAAAAACCACAAAACAACAGCTCAAGCAAACGTTAAACAATTTATTCGCCTGCAAACTACGCCACTAACCCTATCGCACAGCATTGTGAACAGCGGCTAGTCGTTCACGACTCCAACGTCACGCTCTGTTGGTTTGTTATGCAAAAGGTCTATTGTAATTGGTCATTGATGTCCAGGGATTTGGCAATCTTGTTTTCGATGGTAACTGTCGTCTGCCACGGTTTAAGCGCAGGACATTCTTGATCAGTTTCATTCTGCTGATGGTCCTTTCAGCTCTATAGCGACAGTAGCTGGTGTGATCGGTCAGAAGAATTCTGGTGTAAATGCAAAGATTCGGATATATCTCCTGAAGGCTGTTCTTGTAGGCTACGTTAAAAAAATGCTTGCCGTGACAAGTCCTTTCTCGTTCTCGATGACATAAATAAAACGATTCAATTCCATTATTAGTTCGTTGGCATCAATGTCTCTCATTTTTATTTTATTTCTTTTGCAGTGATTGTCCAGCTCCATTGTCCGCCCCAGTAGTTCAGTGGTTACGTGCCCGCTCAAAACCACGCGGCGCAAGTTTGACTCTCGGGATGTGCGCTTGAGCAACGCATTTCAGGACTGCTCTCCATTCAGCGGCACCTAGTGAATAGAATAATTTCCTGACAACATCACTTCAATAATCGGAAAACTTCACTCTGCCAATCTCGGTCACCGGCCCTGCGTCAAGAGCCTCTACAAGTATGCGAAACTACCAGGAATAACTAATCAAGGCTTTGTCAGTCCAAGGATAAAGATTCAAAACCAACCAACCATTTTCTCTGAGACACTTCTTCAGGCTGCTAGCGTTGTTCAGAAATCCAAACAACTTGTACCACTCCACGAGTTGGTGAAAGCGCAAAGAAACAGAAGACATGGCCTGATCAGTGAGAACAAGAAAAAATTGCGATTTGAATTTTTCTTCAGCTGAAAAACGACTCGAATCATCAGCACATTCGTAACCAAACCTTCTCTTTCTACGTCGCACCGTGTTTTTTGAAAACACCTGCTCAATACCAATAAGCTCGGCTATTTCGCGTGCGTTTGTGACCATGTGATTAGCCTATATTGTGTATTTCGATAGTCTTCCAAAAACTTCGGGGGAGAGGCCCTCATTCCTTGCGGGGCCCCCTCCGATCGGAGGGTTCGGAGGGCGGTTGCTACGCCTCTGTCTTTACCCCTGTTATTGGAGCCTATTTTTCGCTGATATGTTTGCAGGTCACTATTGTTGCTTGTATTGCGATGGGTCAAACATTTCCTTGTTTACTGAAATTGTTAATTGCAAGATATCTTTTGTGAAGCGAAGTGACAACACCACTCTTGCTTGGCGATGAATATTCTGATGCAACTGCTCGCCTCGCTATAAGTGCGCAAAACAAGTGGCCTCGTTTATTAGGCATTGTTAAAAAAGTCAAAAGTCAATCACCATCAATCGTTTTAATTTTCGTCATTAACGCGTCCGGGACGAAAAAGATACTAACTACAAAAATCGATATAAACCTACCAGCACGTTAACGAACGGGAAAAGGTGGCAAAACCTTGAAAGGTTTAAAACGTGCCTGAATGAAAAATTATGTAGTAGGCTATATAACAGTAGTTAGCACGGCCACAAAACCAAAAAAAACAAATAGCAAAATATAAAACAAAAACAGAGAGAAGCACACATGTAAGTAATGAATGACAGCCTAATGAAAAGTGTTGTGGATTAAATTTGCCAGTTCCAATATTGATGTGGATGAGCAATTGAGCAGTCATAATAATAATAGGATGGAGAAAAAAAACGGACATAAAAGAAACCCATCCTCAGGCAAAAGCCCGTTTCGATGTGGCCCAGGAGAGCAGGTGTTCGTCGTCGTCGTCGTTCGTATGAAGCAGAAAGTTTGTGGTCAGCCGAATGGAAGGACTTGAAGCCAACTTTTCGTCAGATCGTCAAGTGTGCGGAGGCCTGTTATTCCATTGGGAGGGGAATAGATGGGACACCCAAAGATGATGTGGTTAGCTGTTTGCTCCGTCGCACCGCACTGACAAGCAGCAGAGTCAGGGATATCTAGAGAAGGGGATACGAAGGCTTTTATTACGTCTGACAATAGAAGGGCTTCTATTTATCTTAAATAATCTCTGTTTATGGTAAAATAACAGTTGGCACCTATAGTAACTTAATAAACTTTGTTATGACAATCTGCATTGCACTATTACCACCAGGTATAGATATTCAATGAATGCTCATAATTACTTGTTAATTCAACTACCCGTATACTTGCTTTACACCTAGCCAACTGCAAAAGTTTTGTCAAAAAAACCCAGCTAACTGGTAACCTTTCAACTGTCTTTTCAAACAAGTATTCTTTAAATATGTTCTACATAACACTTGCTAACTGTCTTGTGTAGCTGAGTGTACCAGCTGCACTACAAAACTTTCTGCAATTTTAAAAAGAACCGCATGTTTAACGGGGTACCAACTACCGCCCTTCTAGTGTCATGAGAATAAGGCAATCGCTCTGAGCCTTCATATCCCCTTCTTTAGATATCCCTGAGCAGAGTCCCTTATGCCCCAGCGTGTCAAGCAAGCATTGAAGCGGCCAACTCCCGTTCTTATTCGGTTCAGTGTCACCCACTCCCTTCACTGAAGTTCAGAACCAAGTGGGAGTGAAGAGGCAGAAGAGACATCGAATAGAACGAGGCGAGACTTTATTTTTGGCACAGTGCTCAATTCCTCGGACCAAGCATCTGACGTGCTGAAATCAGCGAGCTGGAGTTTTGCAGCATGCCTTACAAAAGGGCGCCGTGATGGTAGGCGTTGTATGATTGGGACATAGGGAGTGGATACGCAATCGTGTAGTACAGCGGTTCTCAACCTGTGGTCCGTGGACCACTAGTGGTCCGCGGGTATTTGCCTGGTGGTCCGCGAGCAAAGTTTGAAATCGTTATTTTTTAAACCTTTTGCATAAAAGTTGTTAATTTTATCAAGGCTCATCCACTAAATTGTCGTCTCTTTGCTTCATTATGTTCGAATAAGGATCTTGATCATGAACAGCTACTGATGCATACCCAAGTTTTCTGGTGTTTAGCCGACAGGGAAAAAGTGTTCAACCGACTGTTTCGTTACGCGATGCTGCGAGAGAGTTTCTTGGAGAAAAAAATCCAAGCTTGTTCATTTCAACGATAGCTTTTGGGTTGCTGTTCTGGCTTATTTGACGGACATTTTTGAACAACTGAATAAACTTAATTCACTGCTGCAAGGAAAGCAGACAAATTTACTTACCCTCAGTGATAAAGTGTCTGCTTTTAAGAAAAAAACTTTATCTTTGGAGGACAAGATTATTGCAGGGCAACTTTGACATGTTTAATCAATTGTACGAATTCACTAAAAAAACAGAAAATGCTGAAATCAATAAACAACTGTTGATGAATTTTATTTCTGACCATACTCAGTCACTGCAGGATCAATTTAACTTCTACTTTGGTGATTTAAACGTTTAGAGTTTTTCTGGGGTTTCCAGTCCGTGAACTGACCAGTGACACTACTTTGAATATATTGCATCCATCCGAGAGTGAGCTTGATAAAATTTTGTATACAAGCTACACATGAGTATCCACAACTGTCTCAGAAAGCTTTGAAAATAATTTTACCTTTTGCGACATCTTATCTTTGTGAATGTGGATTTTCTGCACTGGTTACAATACAAACAAAGTATTGTTCTCGACTTGAAGTCGAAGATGAAATCCGATTGAGTCTTTCAAGCATTACACCTCGTTTGGATATGCTTTGCTCAAATGTGCAAGCTCAAGGTTCGCACTAAATGTAGCAATCTTTCTAATACTAACTGCTGTTTATGACTTAGCAAGCAATAAGTGACGTTCGTTACAAGGGGAGGAGGAAGTGGAGGGAAGTAGTGGTCCGTGACTGAGACACAATTTTTTTAAGTGGTCCTTGAATCTCAAAAGGTTGAGAACCGCTGGTGTAGTAGGCTATGTGGTTCGGATCAGCACAGGCTTTATTTACCAATAAAGACACCAGCGCTTCTCTGCGTACATTAGCGGGTAGGATACTTGACAGCACTGGAAGGTATTGCTGTGGTGTTGGTTTTAAGCATCCAGTAACAATGCGCATTGTCTCGTTCAGGGAGCCGTCTAATTTTTTGGTGTGCTTGCTGCGACACCATGCCGGAGCTGCGTCTTCCGCGGCACTGTAGGCAAGCGCCAGGCCATCTATGCGGAGGGTACATGGTTTTGCCCCCCATGTTGTGCCGGCCAAGCACCTCAAAAGTCCATTGCGTGCAGTTACTTTTTCACGCAGGCCTTGGATGTGCTGCTTGTACATCAGTTGCCTATCCAGTTTCACCCCGAGATAAGTTGGTTGACTCTTGAACGGTAACTGACAACCATTGACTTCGACCTTCAATTTCCTGTCGACTTGGTGATTATTGAGATGAAAGGTACTGACGGTAGTCTTTGTAGCACTGAGTTGCAGTCTCCACGTATTTAAGTATTCCGAAATTCTTTTCATATCTGACTCCAGTGAGTGCTCTACATTGGACCAGATTCTATTAGTGGCCAATAGGGCTAAATCGTCGGCATAACCATATTGCTTTGACTTGGTGTAGGGGAGGTCGCTGATGTAAATATTGAATAGCAATGGTGATAAGGTTGATCCTTGAGGCACGCCGTTTTTCAGAGAGCGAGGTCGACTACTCTGTCCATCACTGGTGTAAAGTGTGAAGCGTCTATTAGAGATCATCTTCAAAATGAATCGAACTGTGTGACGGCTAGGGATAAAACGAAGAAGCTTGAGAGTCAGTCCACGATGCCATACCGTATCATAGGCTGCAGTTAGGTCAACCAGTACCTGGCCAGCTTTCTCTCGATGTTCGAATGCATCTTCAATGTCGTCAGTGAGTTTCACAACTTGATCAACTGTAGATTGTCCATGACGGAAACCAGCTTGTTCCTTCGGTAGTTGAGGTTCAATGATAGGTTCAAGACGTAAAAGAAGCAGTCGTTCTAGGAGTTTAAATGGGACACAAAGGAGAGATATTGGTCTATAGCTCTTGGTGTCATCGGCAGGCTTTTTGGTTTGAGAATAGCCATCACTGAAGCCTTACGCCATACTTTAGGGAGTTTCAGTTGCTGAAAGCAAGCTGTATAGAACTTAGCTAGCCATTCTAATAGATTGGTAGGGCAATGCTTGAGAAACTCAGGAGGTATCTTATCCGGACTCTGAGATTTACCAGTCTTGATGAGTTTTATTGCGTTACGCAGTTCCGTGATCTTGAAAGGAGAATCAAGATAAATGTCAGAGTTGTGTGTCGCCCAAAGCTGTTTGATCTCACAGTTGACTGCTCTGGACGATGTTGCGTCAATCTGTTTACATCTTCCATTACGAAGCACTTGTGTCGCGATGGCGTTTGCTGAGACAGGGCACCGCTTGGGAGCAGAGGTGCGTCCAGAAAGATGGCTGAATGTCTTCCATGCCAAACGACTGGAATGAGTAAAATCGATGCTTTGGACAGTTTCCTCCCAGCGCTCTCTGCGATTCTTATCAAGGTATTCCATTAGGTTATTTGCTCTTTAAATTGATTCACTGCCAGGTTCAGCCTTTAGGAAATCATTGTACTTGTACTGACATTCTTTGTCCCAGGTAGGGATATATTGCTTTCTTTGCCCTCGTGGGATACCGGCCTTACCGGCATCTAACAGGAGTTGGCAGAATGAAGTGTAGGCTTCATTTATATGTCCATGGTTGCTGGTTTTCGTAAACTGGTGCATTTGCGTTTAAGAATAATGTCCAGTTGGCTTTGCGGAAGTTCCATCGATTTACTGGTTTTGACTTAGCAGGTGTTTAAATTTAAAATTTAATGAACTGGTTTAAATTTAGCAGGTGTTGAGCTTTTTCTGTGGTTAGACTGCACATCACACAGTAGCCTAAGACGATTGAGATTTGATATCCATTTTAAGTTATTGTTTCTTGTCCTGGTGGGTGATGGAATGAATGAGCTGGTAGATGATGATGTCCTGCGGTATTCTAACATAAATATGAACAACATGTAACGCTGGATACTGGATACGAAATGCGTTCTTTTCTAGCATAAGAGTCAACCTACCTAAAATTTTATTAGTGCGGCCCGCCACAGCTCTCCTTAGTGCCAAAGTGGCCGGCATGCAAAAAAGGTTGGTGACCCCTGATATAGTGAGTATTCGATACCGTGCTGTGAAAACTGAAAGGTTATAATATCCAATCGTATTGTTGCAATCTGGTGTCTTCGGGAAAATATTTATCAAACGTTTGAAAAAGACTATAAAGATAAATAATAATAGCCTACTGTATATTGCTTCACAATGTTTTGACTAAACTCATTTTCTTCAAGAAAGTCGTTCAGTTCAGAAAACAAATCCATTCTTTCACTTTAAACACGGCTAGCCCAGTGTTGAATTTTCTTTTTGATTTTGTTATGCACTGTTAGAATGTCAATTGATTCTCTTTCGTTTAGACAGTTAGCTCAGTGGTTACGCGCCCGGCTAAAGATCACGCGGCGCTGTTTCGACTTTCGGGGTGTGCGCTTGAGCAAAGCATTTCAGGACTGCTCTCCATTCAGCGGCACCTAGTGAATGGAAGAATTTCCTAGCAACAACACTTCAACAATCGGAAAACTTCACTTTTGCAATCTCGGTAACCGGCCCTATGTCAAGAACCTCTACAAGCAGTGGCGTACGCAGGATTTTTTCAAGGGGGGGGCCATTGAGAGTAGCGTAGCCAATAATTTTGAAAGGGGGGGTTTTGACGACCGGCGGGCGAAGCCCGACGGCATTTTCGCCTAAGACGACACCCAGCGGCGGAGGATCTGGGGGGCCTCCCCCAGAAAATTTAAAAAAATTACTTTGAATTTGGTGCATTCTGAGAGCATTTTCAACAAAAATGTGGGTATGAATATTCCTGTAAAATGGTGCTGTCAGATGGCATAGCAAAAGGATAAGATCATGTTTTCTTCGGCATTTTTCGGAAATAAAGCTAAGTCTCTATGTTTTCTTGTTGTTAATTCCTGGCTGAGATGTTTGGTATTGGCAAAACTCGCTCTTTTAACACTTTGCTCCTCAAAGGGAGGCCAGATTTGGCCCCCCCCTCATATTTCCTTTAATTATTTGAAGCACAGTAACGCCATGCACTTGGTTTTTCTTGACTTTTCCTAAAATTGCCAGGCGGATCTGATGATATTAAATTTGATGCTAAAAGTTGTGTAGTTTTCTTGTAAATTCAAGATTTTGGTGAATTTTTGCTATTTCTAGCTCACTTCCAGCAAAGCGTGAAACGGATTACATTGCGATGACAAGCCATAAGCTCATAATTGCTTCGTGCATCGATATGCGCGAGCAGAGAGAAGCATCCTCTTGCTTTCCTTTGTTTGGTTTGACCTCAATAATACAAAGCGCGTTATTTCTTATGCTACAAAGAAAAGCCAGTGATCGCAAAGCTGTTAATTAGAAACAATAATAGCAAACGTTTTTTGCGTTATCAGCTCTACAAAGAAGAATAGCAATCCACGATCAAAATAGTAGGCTATGGAGGCCACAAACTATTCAAAACAGTTGTTTCAAGCAGATAATAGCCTATTCATTGACGAATATAAAACGTTACAATAAGAAATCTTCTCTTGGATAAAAACACGAAAACCTGGTTTCGAAATAAACGTTCTATGGAAATGCTCTCATTGACAAAACTTGCAATTGAGGAAATGTATCACTGCAAATGCTTTTGGGAGAAGCCGAAGAAATAGCGTTTTTGCAAACAGTAATTGTGAGATACACTCAAAATTATGAGATAGGCTCCATTTACACGTATCAGCTAACTCGATGGCGTCCCTTCAATGCTTTATGTCGCTTACTTGTTGTTCTGTCCTGTATTTTTGTTTCACAGTGCACTGTGTTTTGTTCCAAAGAGCGCAAAATAAAGATGATAATGCCTCATCTACATTACAAAATATTTTGTAATGTAGGCCTACAAACAAAATTTACAATGTACACAATGTACATTACAAGATATTTTGTACTGTAGACGAGGCATAAAGTTAGGCGTCACATAAGACAAACAACAAATCAGCTTTCTTCATCATTGATTCAACATCTGAATACGTTGCGCCAATGTATAAGAGGCCGGCTATCGTGAAGACCCGCCATTTATAAACGATCCGATTATACCAAAAGTGGGACAAACTAGTGGATCAAAGAATGAATAAACAATGCTGAGAAAACTAAATCTAAGTGACGAACAATACCGATGTCTTCATTTATCTTGGAAAAATGCTGCCTAAACTTATCAACAAAAAATACCGTAAATAACGGCAAGGATCCCGAAAGCAGGATTTGCTCGACTTTGGCATGAATTTAGTCAGACATCTACAGTAATAATTCCACACATACAATAACGGGCTCTCAACTGCTGTAAGATACATAATAATCAACCTGGTTCTGGGCGATTTGTGCAACAGTTTAGGGGAAGACACTACTTGAAATGATGCACCACACAAAAGATTTTCAATGAAGACTGAGTCTAAAAACCGATGTGGATTGTGCTGCACAATAACTTCAAGTTTAGGACAAAAGAGGCACAAAATATCACGATAAAAATAAAGACCTTGTGGGAAATTTTCGAGAATCATAACACGATGCAAATACCATAAACGCTTAGTTTGCATGCTGCTCTAAGCTGGCCGGCAACTACAAAGGTAGACAATAGCCTACAGGCAGTTTATAATTCGATAACAGCGCAATAAACATTATAAATACGTAAACTGACAATTTTCTTTTACAAACGTTTTACGTCTAATAGTAAATTTTCCCCCAACAATTTTTTGTGAAGCACTTGCAAACCACGGTTTTGTAAAATAATTCATCATTATTATTTTTTACTTCTCGGATATTGTAAAACGTCATCAGCAAAATCACAAAAAAAATTTCATTACTTCAATGTAGTAGGCCTAAGAATTTTTTATAAAATTGTAGCCACGTTGTTTCAACAAAGAAGCCATTTTTTAGCAATATAAAGTTATGGAAAATAATTTGCAATCCTGCAAATGGTTGGAAAGAATCTAGGAAATCTTCTCACAATCTGGCACAAAATGATTATGTTTATTGTATCTCTGTAAAATTTTTTACGACAAACTTTGAAGCTTTGTTATAATCATTTTTATCTTTGAAGTCAAAAGTTATTTTTTTTTTTTGGCCAGAAACATAATCACTGCCTTGCTGATGTTGTCGCTTTTACGCGTATTTTTAGTGCTTCAAACAACAAGGACCCAGTCAGCAATCCAGTCCTTTTACATTG
This sequence comes from Aplidium turbinatum, assembly GCF_918807975.1. Taxonomy (NCBI): domain Eukaryota; kingdom Metazoa; phylum Chordata; class Ascidiacea; order Aplousobranchia; family Polyclinidae; genus Aplidium; species Aplidium turbinatum. Next base: position 9,180,412 of record NC_137476.1, read on the forward strand.
ATTCAACATTTGTAAACGTTAAATTTATGTAGATTTGCTGACTGTGAGTTATTTCACATTTCCTTTGTTTACGCATGTTCCTCAATTCGCTGTTGCATTATTACGACGCTGGCGGACTAAAAATGTATTTTCAAATTGATTGACACAATCTTCAATAAAAAGTGAGCTTCCAACTTAGCTTTGTTGATGTAAATGCTGTATTTTTTGTGGATGTAATTTATGAGTCATGTTTATAAACACTCGTAAGCGAAATGACTTATGATGTGGCCTGCATGATATTTGTGATGCGACTTGACACAAATCCACAATTTCAAAAGCACCTAATTTGAACTTAGAAATTTCAGATAATTTCAACAACATGTTCATTGTTCAATTGTCTTCTCTCTACTAAAAATATTCATACTACGAACTCAATTGTAGACCTAAAATACACAAACGAAGATGTAAACAGCTATTCAAGCAGGCTAAGGTGTTACTTATGAGAAATTTGGTTCCATAAAACTAGAAGCTAGCCATGAGTTTCGGAATGCATTAGTTTAGGATAAAAATGTAAGACAACAAACGCAGTTTTGATTTTTTTTCAAATTCGTGTAACAATGTTACTCTGATTGTAACTATTTTAGAATCAGTGAGTAGCTTACAATAAGATTTGCTCGCAAGTCGTAAATTCTAATCAATGCAATGATTCGGCACACCGCACACACACTTCGTGCATTCGATCGAGCTCTTTGTTATTTAGAAGTTTGCATGAAATCGGATTAGCACGGTAATTAAATAGCGGCAAGTTAAATCAAAATTGTCGTTTTTGGGTACCTTTGCAAAAATTGAAATATCAAGTTTAACATATAAAATTTTAAAATAATGACTTTTCAAACTTATAGACAAATGATTTGCTTTCACACCAGTGCAACTTCTGTTGAAATAGCATCAGCGGATAACACGTAACAGCTGATTGAATTTGATCCAAAAACGGCCCCCCCTTGAGCAGTTAACTTCCAAAAAAACGTTGAAAAGCAAAGGGTTAATGCAGTTTTGTTTAAAATTAGGCAAGTTTTTTTTAGACTGAAACTATCATTCCCAAGCATAAAGAGACTGAAAGCATCATTCTCAATATCGTGACGTCACACGCGTGCCAAAGTGGGGTTGTAACCCCCAAGGCCCAACCCCCCCTCCTTGGCTATGCCACTGGCCATTGATATCCCTAGTTTAGACTTTATCCATTTCTCTCTCACTAATCACTATAATAGGCTTACAGAACACTATGCTACATTGGCATAGGCTACCTGGGGTGGGCATTTTTTTTATCCATTTCTCTCTCACTAATCACTATAATAGGCTTACAGAGCACTATGCTACATTGGCATGACGTACGCAGGGGGGCATGGCCCAATGGCCCCCCCCCCCTGCGTACGCCACTGTCTACAAGTATGCGAAACTACCAGGAATAACCAATCAAGGCTTTGTCAGTCCGAGGATAAAGATTCAAAACCAAACCAGCCTTGTAATGACATATTTAAGCTGTTCATCTCAAAAATACAAGATAAGTAGGGTAGGCTACAGCAGTTTTGCCAACCAATCAAAGTCGTCAAGATTTGCAGCAATTTCGTGTTTTCTATTTTTAAGAAATAACCGGTGAAAACTTTACCTCAGGACAACCATCTCACTTCTGAATGAAGAAGACTTTTATGTTCCGACACCATTTTGTCGCAAAGAATGGTAAATAATCTTAGCTGGAGAAGTCTCAATTCAATATAAGTTAATTACGGTAACAAATTTTACAGCTGAATCGAGAACACATTTTAATTGTTGGTCTAATGCAGGGGTTCTTAACCTTTTTTGTCTCGTTTACCCCTTGCCGAATGAAAAAAGTAAAATTTACCCCCACCGTTTTGGTGGCCCCTTGTGATGTCATCGTGTCCAGTCAACCATGCGAAGAAATGCAAAACATTTTTTTTGTCTGGATTTACTTTGGCAAATATCAAAAACAAGCTGTTTATTGGCTGAATAGCCGAATACACGATTGTTTTTGTCGGGGTCCTGTAAAAAATAATGTCTACTCAAATGTCCTAAATAACTATGATAAAAGCACACAAGAATGTTTAAGTTTTTTTTTGTTTTTTTTTTATTAATAACCGACACGCAGTTTCAACAGTCAATCAGTGAGACTTTTGTGCTTGCTTTCCGCGAACAATTCTTGGAACCAGGGCCTCTGAGAAAATTTTTTACTAGGGGTACGAAGAGTCATTCCGGGCCCCTCTCTCACTTCGGACCCTCTTTGTCTTGGGCAAATCGCGTGATGTTTGCTTAGGCACATTGCACACTATACAACATTTTACTGCAGAATTGGACATCTGTGCGCAATAATAGTATCAGGCTGCAATAAAACTATTATTTAGTGTTGTGCACTCGCCAATTTGTGTATCCTGCATTGAATTCGTGTGTCAGTTGTTGATAGTGCTGTTGAGAGGTGTCGCTTGTACAGCTTTAATGTGAAATTTTCAAATTCATTTATTTATCTTTGATGTAGCCTATAGGCTAGTTATTCCTGATGAGGACGCTATGTGGTGTCGAAAACGTTGGATTTAGTAGTTTTTTCTGTTTTGTGTGTGTTAAATAGAAAATGTTAAATCCGTTAACGTTAGTAAGTGTTATGTGTACGGTATCTGGTAGGCTACAACAAGTCAAGCTCTCTAATAAGGCTCAAACATAAAATCTTGTTAAAACATAATCAAATTAATCATCTGACCAATAAACTTTCTTATTTAACTTTTGCATTCACCACATGCCTAGCAGAGACTACCGTTTCCAAATAGTATTTAAAAAACAAAAAAGCCCCAAAATACCCGGGCTGTTTAAAATAAGCCCGGGGTTTTCTCAATCATGTTTTTGCTACACTATGCCCTCCACCCCCGGACAAGAGAATACCCAACTTTTATGATTTAGTTTAGGATGCTTTTAACAAAACATTTTAGCACGTAGGCTAAAGCATTAAATCACCACTTTGGGCCGCTAATTTGCGAGCAATTAATTCAGTTACTATTCCGGGCCCTTTGTCTACATTACGGGCCCCCTAGGACTACAGAATATAACAACTTTTATGCTTGAATTTAGTCATTTAAGATGGTTTTAACCAAATAATTTTGCGCGTAATCTATAAATTTACAACTTCGGGCCCCCCAACAATCACAGTCCTGGGCCCTCAAGGGTACGCCGTACCCTCCGTACCCCCCTCTCATAGGCCTTGCTTGGAACAGTCGATGAAAGAGCTACTTGCATGTCGTCTTAGGGAACTAAGCGAGATCGATGTTTTGTTTAAATAGTCAACAATGAAGAGAACCCTGCTTCACACAGATAAGTAGTTGGAAAAGGTAAAATAACTTCAAATGCACACTTGAGAGAGTGCAGACTCGACGACCTCCTACCAGCGCCGGATTCTATAGTAGCAGATGTAGCAGCTGCTACGGGCCCCGCGTTTCACAAGGCCCCGCGCTTGGCGAGCACAACATTTTTTTTTTTTGCAAAAAAATAAGTTTTGGCTTGCAAACTGGAATGGCATAGGAGAACATTATAATTGTAGGATTAAATTACTAGTCCCAATGTCTTGTCTCTTCTTAATTATTCCGAACTTAAAAAAACGGGAATTTCCGTTGGAAGCAACTGCCTGTTCGAATGCCGCTAGCCCACGATGCTAGTCCTAGTTGTTTGAGGGAACATTCGAGAGAATGGCAACTTCGCGCATTGTGTTGTCACAGGGAAGAATTTAATCGTTTCTTGTGTGCGATTTTAAGGTTATTTAGAGTGGAGTGCTAAAGAGGCTCTCTGCAACACGATGGTCCGCAAGAGCTGATGCCATTAAGGTTATTAAAGAACGTTTTCCTTTCATAAAGGAGGCACTAGAGAAACTTGCGAATGACCAAAAGCAAAAGGCAGAATGTCGACAGCAGGCAAATGGACTCCTCGAGAAAATGGAGTTGCTCGAAACTGGAATCTTAGTGGTTTTTTGGAATAGCTTACTTGATTGCTTTCAGGCAACTCCAGCCTCTCTTCAAGCAAAGCAGCAAAATCTCAACATTGCTTTAGCGTTGTGTGCCTCTTTGGCAGGATCTCTACAGACTTTCAGGGAACAATTCGCTAAGTTTGAGTCAGAGGCGCAGAAGCTCACTGGTGCCGGATTACCGACCAACAAGCACAAGAAGAATTGTCCGATATCGAAGGCGCGATGAGGATGTAAGCAGCAGCCGTACAGTTCCAGATGCAATGGATAATCAATCACCTAAAGACAGATTCCGGGTGGAAGTTTTCCTTGCAGTATATTGGACAGCCTACAATCTGCGCTGGAGCAACGTCGCAGGCATACACCCAATTGAACACACGGTTTAGTTTTTTGTGAAATCTGCATGACCTAACACCTGCGCAGATCCAAGAAAGTGCTGACAAACTTTCCAAAGCATATCCCCAGGATTTGGAAGACGGATTGAAAGATGAACTACCTCAGTTTTCAAAATTCGTAAAGCACATTGCTATTGATTGCTCCTCTCCAGAACTCAACTATTTCACTTTGATTAAAGAAAACAATATTGACACCACGTTTCCTAATATTGACAATTTGTTGCGCATTTATCTTTGTATGATGGTAACTAACTGGAGAGAAATCATTTTCAAAATTGAAGTTGATTAAAAACTATCTGCTAAACACGATGGGGCAAGAGCGGCTACACTACGTAGGCCTAACTGTTTTGAATATTGAAAATGACATTCTGAAGTCACTGAACTCATCTGAAATAATTGCCAAATTCGCAGAGATCAAAATGCGTCGAAAAGACCTTTGAATGATATTGTTGAAGTTCTATATTTTTCCTTGCAAATAAAACATTACATTAGACTTTTGTTCTTTTTGTTGTTGTAGAATGTAGATCAAATCTATAAAATATTCAATTACTTCCCGGGTATTATCTGTAGCCTACATCAAATCAATCTGCTACAGGCCCGCACTTTGTTAATCCGGCACTGCCTCCTACGCCTTCAGGGCTACTGTCTTTCGCACTCTCTCATTGGATGTAAACTGTACGTCTTGGTCTTTACGTTTCGCATCCAAACAAAAATAAATGACCATCCATCCATCCATCCAGTCAGCGTAAAAAACTCTTCGACTAATCCACACCAAAACTTGGAAAAGTCACCATTGCACGATAAGAATTTGGAACAAAGCGTTGTTGAACATTGAAGATCAATCAATCTTTGCAATGATCGTCGTCAGCAATACTTTCTAACTTGGCTTCGAAGGAATGAGTTATCCCAGGGGTGGGCAAACTTTTTGTACTGAGGGCCACATTTGAAAAATGTTGCAGCCGGGGGGCCGCACAATCTCATTACAAAGTAGGAAAATTTACCCGGTGTGTAAATAAACGCATATTCATATTAAACACAATTTTTTTTATTTCACACTCAATTAGGCCTACGTTTAAAGCTATGCAATCATCACAAAAGTTAATGAGACTTGTGCAACTGTTCACAGTTTTTCACAATCTTCTGCAAATTGGGAGCAAGTCTGCTGGTAGATATGCTCATAACACCATGCAAGTTGGTGTCTGTCAGCAAAGACCTGTTTTTCGACTTGTTTATTTTTAAACAAGAAAATGCTTGTTCGCATATGTATGTGGATCCAAACAGTGTCAAAAACTCAGGGAGCGTTCAAATAATTTTTGACCCCCCCCCCCCTTCCCCATGTGACGCCAACGTAACGTTTTTGTCACCCCCCCCCCTCCCCCACGTGACGCTTTTCCATTACAAAGCCCGTTTTGCCAGTTTATATCAAAATTATGACGTGGAAACACGTGCTGATAAAATATCTTGGTTTGTATGCACCTAAAGCTTACGTTTGAGACATGAAATTTTAGCTATATTCTTTTTTTGGATTAAAACGTTATGTAGCCTACTGAAAACGTTTAGTAGCCCACCGCCCAAAATGTTTCAATCCAAACCTTTCATTGTTTGGTTATGTATTGAAAGAAACATCACAAAAGCACAAAAGAAACCGCAAGGAAAGCTAAGCATCTTCGAATGGGGTCATCAATGCTTCAAAAATATTTCTATATATTGGAGCAGTAGCCTACTCTCGCTTGTGTGGTTCGAACTTGATGCATAATTGTCTTCTTCAGACTCGCACGTATGAATGTCTTCTACCTGTTGAGAGGTTTGTGTCAAAGTCATTTGGTTCTTTAATGAACATATGTAGGCCTAGGCTATGTAACAGTCATAGGCAGTGGCGTATGCAGGATTTTCTGAAGGGGGGGCATTGACAGTAGCGTAGCAAGGAATTTTAAAAGGGGAAGGGGGTTGACGACCGGTGGGCCTAGCCCAACGGCGTTTTCGCCAAAGACGACACCCAGCGGTGGAGGATCTGGGGGGCCTCCCCCAGAAAATTTAAAAAAATTACTTTGAATTTGGTGCATTCTGAGAGCATTTTCAACAAAAATGTGGGTATAAATATTCCTGTAAAATGGTGCTGTCAGGTTGCATAGCAAAAGGATAAGATCATGTTTTCTTTGGCATTTTTCGGAAATAAAGCTAAGTCTCTATGTTTTCTTGTTGCTGATTCCTGGCTGAGATGTTTGGTATTGGCAAAACTCGCTCTTGCAGTTTGTTTAAAATTAGGCAAGTTTTTTTTAGACTGAAAGCATCATTCCTAAGCATAAAGAGACTAAAAGTATCATTCTCAATATCGTGACGTCACACGCGTGCCAAAGGGGGGGTTGTAACCCCCCCTGGCTACGCCACTGGCCATTGATATCCCGGACGTCTTTATGATATCCCAGTATGGTTGTAGTTTAGACTTTATCCATTTCTTTCTCACTGTAATAGGCTTACAGAACTCTATGCTACATTGGCATACCTGGGGTGAGGTAGGTGGATTGGGCTATGTATTTCGTATTGGCTTAGTCAATAGAACAACATTGTTAATTGCTTTGACAGTGCAATCCAAAACATATTAAATGCTTTAGTCTACGTCGTTAACTACTAAAACATTTTTAAGGGGGTGGAGGGAGGGCATGGCCCAATGCTCCCCCCCTGCGTACGCTAGTGGTCATAGGTACACCTGCATACCTGTTCATCACCGTGTGTCGCTTTTTTGCTGCTTGACTCGGAAAGTAGGCACAAATAAACTACCGTACCGTACTCGTAAGCGTTACGTAACGTTTTGTTTGAACTCCCTCCCCCCAGATGGGACGCTAACGTAACGCTTTTCATAACCCCCCTCCCCCTCGATAGCGTTACGTAATATTTGAACGGTCCCTTAGCAGCAAAGTTTTTTAAGTTTGAAAACAAATCGTCAGACAATGACTTGTAAAAGTCAGGCAGTGAATCTGATTTAAACTTCTCTTTCAAGTCATTATTTGCTTGCAAGTCCAGCAGTTCCAGCTGTAAATCCTCAGGAGCCGAATAAACTTCTGTAGTAAATGGAGAGCTGAGCATATTAGACTGCGGTTCCAGGTTCTTTAAGTCTTGGAACCTTCTGCTGAATTCGATAGTCAAGGTATCCAACTGAACTTTATACTTTGCTGCAAGTTCACCAGAAATGTTTGCTTCTTGAAGCAAAGGAAAGTGACAAAACCTGTTGTTACGAGCTTGTTTGAGGAACAATGACAGCTTCATTTGGAATGATTTAATGTGGACGTACATCTCGTGTGCAAATAAACCATTGCCCTGAAGTTTTACATTCACGTTCAACTTTTCCATGATATCAATGGCAAACCCAAAGTCCAACCTCCACTCTTCATCAACTATGTTGGTACTAAAATCACATTGAATGCTTATGTGTGTTTACGCACTCAAACTGACGTGTGTGTGGTTACGCACTGAAAGTGAAGAGAAAAACACACTCGTAAAGGGAATAATATTTTGTCATGTCACCTGTTTAATTAAAACAATAAGGGATGAGTAAGAGTTTCTGCAAGTGCCGGCGGGCCGCATAAAATGGTCTCGCGGGCCGTAGTTTGCCCACCCCTGAGTTATCCAAAGAGCAGTAGCCTACTGTTAAAACTTTCACCTTCGAAGTAACCGTCAAAGTTCTTTTAAGGCGGCAAGGTGCTGGCATATTTCGACTTCGAGGTCAGAAATCTCGTTGCGACTTCTACTGACTTTCCAATCATCAAATGTTGGAAAATTGCGTAAATTCCTTTGTGAACTCTTATACTCTACAGATCTAATTTTGTCAGAAAGCCCTGAATTTTGTCATGTAGGCTACATCTATAATGGTAGCTAACACTTTTTCCTTGCATTTGGATGTTGAGCTGGTTCAAACTTGAAAAAATGTCTGTCAAGTAAGCCAATGCACCAATAAATTTGTTGTCGCCAAAGTGCTTACTCAACGGGGATTCGCGATTCGCGTTCTGGAAGAAAAATCTTGATTTCACCATGTAGTTCGAAAACTCGCGACAAAACAAGACCCCTAGAGAGCCACCGAACTTCAGTGTGATAAAGAAGAACAGAGTGTTCTGATCCCATCTGATCACAAACCGCTTTGAGTTGCAATCAGCAGAGTTGCAATCCACTTTGTGGTCGAAGTCCTAATTAGGTTGTGTACAGTAAAAATGTAACACACATACGCTGCTGAAATGAAACTGGTAGTCTACTTGCGTGGAGATAAAGGAAAAATACGAAAACTTACATTAAGCATAAATTTGAATCAAAATCGAATGCAACACTACCAGTTTTTTAATACCGTAACTGAAAAAATGAAGTTTGCTTTAATTTATGATTCAATAAATTTACCCCCTCGATAGGTGATATTTACCCCCAGGGGGTTGAATTGAATTTATCGTGCAAAGTTGAATGACTTGTCAACTAAACAGATGCTTTTCTTTCAGACTATAAAAATCTGTTTTGAAAGTGATTTAATAGATTCCCAATGAATGAATTATTGTATCAGAAATATATTTTATGATGTAAAGAATTATATCTAAATAGCCTAGGCTACAATCATCTCTGCCGGGACTCAAACCCGGAACCTCTGGATTAGAAGTCCAGCGCGCTAATCCATTGCGCCACAGAGACACAAGAACAACTTCAATGGGACACATTTTTATCTTTTTCTAAAATGCTTGAATCAGTTGTAAGAAATTAAAAGGCTAATTTGCATATTTTGAAGTATCTGAAACGAAAATAAAAGACCAGTTAGAAGAAAGTGGCAAAACCTTAGGCTATAAAGTTTAACGCTTGCATTACATAACCACTCATTTAATTAAAAACGGATGCTTGCAGGTGATCGAGGCTACAAGGAAGTATTCTGCGCCGCATTAAATATACTCTCTGAGGCAACATTTTATATATGAACACTGCTGAACTGCATCTCAAAACATTGGCTGCATGAGATATTGCCTAAACTTTAACCCTTAAACAATTAGCTACGGTTATTGTGAAGAAGGGAGAGTTCTTCCTGGCTATCAGCATAAGGCTGAGCACTCACTAGTACAGCGAGAAGTTGCGATTCGCTAACCATAACGGTGTAGCTTCCACGCTAGCTATTTAGACCATCCAATCAACTTTATATTTCTCGGCAGCCGATTATAGCAAGAATTGATAGCGATAGACAACGTGTTTTGCCCATGAGGCTAGGCTCGTCAGTATCGCACCACTAATTCAGCTTTGTGCTGATAGATTGATGATTGATTGATTGAATCTTTATCCTCTGACTGGGAAAGCTTCTTGCAGAGCTCCTGGCAGTTTCGCATAGTTGTAGAGGCTTTAAATCAATGACGCAGGCCCGGTCACCAAGATTGGCAGAGTGAAGTTTCCGATTGTTGAAGTTTTGTTGCCGGGGAACTATTCCATCCATTAGATGCTGCTGAATGGAGAGCAGTCCTTAGTATAGCCAGGAAGAACGCTCCCTTCTTCATAATGCCCCCCTTGGTGCATGATTTGGGGCACGAAGATTTTCAATCAACACTTTTAACTGCCAAAGCTATCTTAGAGAGAGCATTGTAGGCTACATATAAATTATTCACTGACGATTAGTTGGCCTTGCGCCAGCCATTCCAAGATGGGACTTGTTGGTGTCCTAATAAGTTGAATGACTTGTCAACTAAACAGATGCTTTTCTTTCAGCCTATATAATCTGTTTTGAAGTGGTTGAACAGATTTCCAATGAAAAAATGTTGTATTAGAAACATATTTTATGATGTAAAATAATACATTTATATAGGCTACATTTATCTCTGCCGGGACTCGAACTCGGAACCTCTGGATTAGAAGTCCAGCTTGCTAGTCCATTGCGCCACAGAAAGACACGAATAATGTTAATGGGACATATTTGTATTTTTTTCTAAAAAGCTTGAAGGAGTTGTAAGAAACTAAAACCAGATCCAGGGGGTATGTTTTGGGCCACGACCCGGGATAATATAATGAGTGCAAATATTTATAATGGTCAAAGACAAACTTGACTTGTATAAAATTATCACAATTAGTTTGAACCCAATAATTTCACGTTCAACAGGAATCAAACCCCCAACCTTTGGCTTAAAAGTCAACGCAAATCTACTGCAGGCTATTTCTGAAATGTGTTCAGTAGGCCTAGGACTCTTTCTTCAGGTGACCGGTCAATTAGGCTATGCAAGCTAATTTTTAATACACTTATTGTGACTTTAAAATGTCGCATACAACATTAGTTGAGTCGACAAAATAAAAACAAGAAATTAGCCACTTCCGCCTTTTATAAAACGATTTCATTTCGTAACCAAAACTTTTCCTGTGCCGCTCGCTTTTAAGCCTTTTGCTCAACTAGCCTAAGTAACTTGTCGGCCTAAGTTGATAAAATGAGTTCATTGCATCTCTTTAGTTTTCCGAACGTTTCACGACGAACGAGCAGCCACCCTTAGGCTACACTAAACTGCAATGGCTTTTGACAATGAGTGAGCAATAGCTATATTTCAGGCTGAGGAAAAATGTTTTGGTAGAATAGCCTACGTTGAGCATAAAACGTGTTTGAACTATGTAGGCTATGGTGGAACCGTTTAGACGGAACTTGGGGGTCTATTAATTTACTACCCCCAGTTTGGTGACTTTTCAGCAGCCCATTTTCAAACTGTCATGCAGTTTGAAAATGGGCTAACAAGGCAACAAGACTTCAGCAATCGGAAACTTCACTCTGTCAATCTCGGTGACCGGGCTTGCGTCAGTGATTCAAAGCCTCTACAAGTATGCGAAACTGCCAGGATTAGCCTAAGCTCTGCAAGAAGCTTTCCCAGTCCGAGGATAAAGATTCAATCAATCAATCAGTTCATCAAACGACAATCCATAGAACGGTAAATTAGCGTTTGGCTTAAAGCAGGGGCGGCAACTTCTCTAGTAGGCGGGCCAGATATGGGAAAATAAAGTAAGCTACTTGGCGGCCGGATTTCTGAATCGATACATCAATCGCGTATTTATCCACCTACAAAAGGCATAAATCGTATTTAATGTAAACTATAAGTTTAGGGCATAGAGACCAAAAGCAGTATTTAGCAGTTTTCCGGGCTGCTTTGACTTTTACGAATAGGCTACATTCTGCTGCTTAACAAGTCTTCTGTCCGGTTATGTTCCTCTTGTTTTCCGTTCCGCTGTTGATAAAGTACCTACTACGTACCATAGCCTGCCTGTTTTGTCGCATAATGATGGCAAATGTTGTATGGTACTTTTTAAACGCGCCAACACTTTTATTGCACAGCAAACATGGTAAATGCTAGAACCTATATATATAAATACTCTTTCTTTGTTGTAATTGTGTAATGGTTCACCTTTTTGAAACCCATTCTTGTTTTTCCTTAGAGCTCATGCTTTAGTTCCATCCTTGTCAATTCTATGGTCAGGTTCTAGTGTTTATCAGAAAACATTCTGCTTGCTTGCCGACTTGTGAAAAAACGTAGCCTACTTGGGCATCAAATCTTTGTTAAATTCACGACACTCCTTGTCAACTTCACGTTTCTTGGCAAAATCCATGGCTAAAAAATTATTGTATTCTAAATCTAATTTTAACCGAAAACAAAGAATCTAAAAAAAAACAAAAAAATTTTAAATAGCGTTGAATATTGCTACAGTAGTTGTATGCTAAAAATAGATCGGAATAAAATGTTCAACAACAGTTACAAGGAATGCTCTCCAATAATCTTCTGGCTCAGTATATGGCCTCTTAATATTCAACGTTAGCTCCCCATGCTGTTCCACAGCTATTGATTTCCACGTGGGAATGCGAGCAGGGATTTTCAGTTATGATGAACATCAAGTCAAAAAATCGAAACCGACTAGATGTGCCCGGAAATGACTTTCTTTGCGCTGTTAGCAAATTTACACTGCGCACCGACCAATTGGTGGACAGTAAGCAAAAATCTCATTAAATTTAGTTGTGGTGCTTTAGTATTATTTTAGTACGCCAATATTATTCTTCTGATTAAAATACGACTCGATCAAATTAGTTGTTCTTTAAGAAGTGGTACGCTTGGCAGTACAGAGCGTCCAAGTGGTACGAGGTCGTGAATAGGTTGGGAACCCCTGGATGCTGCTTTACAAGTCTTTTGTCCAGTTCTGTTCCTCTTGTTTGCAGTTCCGCTGCTGATAAAGTACTACCATAGCCTGCATGTTTTGTCGCATAATGACGGAAAATGTTGTGCGGTACTCTTTCAACACGACAACACTTTTATTGCACAGCAAACATGGTAAATACTAGAACCTGTTACACTTTCTTCCTTGTAATTGTGTAAGCCTAATGGTTTACCTTTTTGAAAACCATTCTTTTTTTTCCTTAGAGCTCATGCTTTAGTCCCATCCTTGTCAATTCTATGGTCAGGTTCTAGTGTTTACCAGCAAACATACCGCTTGCTTGCCGACTTGTGAAAAAAAGTACTTGGGCATCCAATCTTTGTTAAATTCACGACACTCCTTGTCAACTTCACGTTTCTTGGCAAAATCCATGGCTAAAAAAAATATTGTAAATTCTAAACCTAATTTTAACCAAAAAAGAAAACAATCTAAAAATACAAAAAAACTAAAAAATAACTAACGATCACTATTATTTGTGTCCGTTCCGGCCTTAATAATTAAACTAATCACTAATCTGCCAAATTTCACATTGATCTATTTTTCGGCTTGCGTTCCAGGCAAGGTTTGAGACCAGCGTTGCCAGATTCTCAAATGGGTTTATCACCAGAAATGTCGGCAAATTTCACCACATTCTACAAAATTACATCAAATTTTATAACCTTAGAAATCGTAGCTGTGAACCTGAAACAACACAATGTCGTTTCATTAATGATATTTTACGCATACCGTACTTTGTTAAAACATGCTTGAGGCCGAAATAAGTTAGGCTATTAAGTTGAAAGAAAATTGGCACGGCCGCAACAAAGACTATTCAGAAAAATTTAAGATAAAAAGGAAATGAAAAAAAGTTTCATACAGCAATAAAAACAGCAACATATATTCAGGTAATAGCTTTGTTAGCCTATACAGAAGGGGTTCCCAACCATTTTTACACCGTGGCCCCCTTTGAAAATTTTGAAAAATTAATAACCCCCTTATTTTTTCAACCTTTTGAAAAAACTAAGAAACGTCATTTTAATTAAAAAACTTGTTTATACAGTAGGCTAACCGGTACTAGTATTTTTTATTAAATTTTAATTTATTTCTTTTGTTATGTAGTGTTGGAGTGGACTTAAAGATGATAAATAAAAAAAATATTATTTTTCCAATTTTTCCATGGCCCCCTTGAAAAAGACTCACGGCCCACTAGGAGACCATGGCCCCCAGGCTGGGAACCCCTGCTATACAGCTTTAGCTGATATTTTCAAGATTTGTATAATATAAACAGCCTATAGACACCTTCTATGAAGATCGGCCATGGTTCGTTATCAAGACGTCACTTGACTAAAAACCGAAAACAAACTATCAAAGAACACAAAGAAAACAATGAACTAAAGAGTATCAAACAGTCACTACTATATGAGTTATGTAACAACTAACAAGTAGCGGGGGATTGCAGCATACTGTTGCCGCCGGCCACATTATCATGTAAGACTGGAAGCTGCCTGCAGCCCGCTCAAAACCCCGTCTCAGGCCTGGTCCAGGCCGCGGGCCGTGTGTTGTCTGCTCCTGGCTTATGGCGTAGGTGAAGAGTCGAGACATTATAGAAATCAGACCTAGCAGCTTTTTCATTCAAAGCCAATCAATTTTATACTTTTAAACAATAACAATCACTTTTTGTACCGTATCTTAAATCAGGTTTACATTTTAAAGTTTGACGTTTGCAATTTTTTTACGTTAAAATAACATGAAATCTCTGTTAGTTGTTGTACTTTGTCTTGGAATACTGTCAACCAAACTTCACACCGCCTATTCAAAGACCAACAATAAGTAAGTGTTCCCAATGGATGTTTTTTCAAGACAAGTATTTAATGCATTTTTCTGAAGTTTTTAAAGATTTTCAATGTTTTGTTTCAACATCAGAGCTTTTAGGTTACCTGGCCCTGTATTTTTGAATCACACATGCCCAAAATTACAAAATTTATTTAAACTCCAAAATAAGCCTAAAAGTAATATTTTCTAGCAGACTTACGTTAAATTGTCATAGTCAAGCAGACCTACGTAAAAATCTACGGGAAACAGTTTTGAGGGAAGACCAAGATTTTCAAAACTTAAACTCTCGCGCGGCCAAATTTAATAATTTGTTGCGGAAAAGTCCAAATAAGCAGAAACGAGGATGAGGCTTTTTGAAAGTTTTTTCTTTTTTTTAATTGGCCACTTCCTTTAAAATGAAGTCGCACTTTTCCATCTTCACGACCTTTACACGAGGAAGCATCCAATAAAATTACAAGCGCGAGTTGTTCATACTTGAGTGAGAAATTGCGTTGAGATACAGATTTGAATTTTTGTAATTTAAAAGAAAATTGTTGTGATTTGAGGTTTTAATGTTGTAACTTTGCATTACAATAAATAAATTCCATCTTATACTGTAAGCATTGTACTATTCAGTTCAGTTGTTTTTACTTTTGACTATCACAGCAATAACAATACACGTCAATATAGCAAAGGTCGAGAAAAAGGTAGAAGCGCTAAAACGCGTACGTTAAAACGTGCTTGTCACCGAAATAATGTGTATTATTTAAACCCGTTCCAAAATTTCGTCTTGGATGGAAGTATTTTTACTAAAATTCAATACTTGATAGAAAGCGAAAAAAATTAGATATAAAGAGCACAAGACTTTGATAGAAGCAAAGAGACAGACCAAAATCAATTGAAAGACTACACGAGAAAAGACGGAAATCTGAAAAGATTGACAGCGAAGAATTCTTTGGATAAATTGCATGGAAGAAATACGATTGACTCCTGGAGAGAGAATAAGAGTTTCTACCAAAAATAAACAGTTTTCATTTTTCGAATAAGCTACTGTAATTATCGATTCGTCAATAGACAAGAATGCGATGTTGATTTCTTGTTATTAAATTTAACTAAATTTTATTTTTAGCCGATTCAGCTTAAAAGATTGAAAAATCTGCATTCTTTTAGATTATGTACTCAAAACTTGCATTTCAGATCAGACAAACACGTTAAATTTAAACATTTAAGGTTACCTTAAATTATTAACTCAATATGAAATATATTTTAATCTTTGCGCTCTGTGCTGTAATATTATCAAGCCAATTTCAACTCGGCCTCTCAGATAGCGAGAACAAGTAAGTACCATTTGAAACACAGCTTTTCCAAAGTTGTTTATTGCCATGTTCAAGGCAATGCTGGTTGAAAGATTTACATTACGCACATAGAAATACATGAAGACCAAACGCGAAGCCCAAGTTCAAACATGTCATTCAATGTGTTGTCAAATGCGCATGGCCTCGGTTGTTGTCAAAATGGTTAACTTCAGATAACTATCAGGAAAGGACCACTGACAAAAAAATTCAAGTTGAATGTTCTCAATCGTATGAACAAAATTTTGACACGAGATCTTTGAAAAACAATCAACAAAAACACCTGCAAAGACTTTTACTGTTCTAACTTGCGGCCTACTTTTAAAATTTAGTCGACTACATTGAAGACTATTAACTGTCCTTTTAAAATAATCACTTTTAATGAAAAAAAATAAATATATTACTCAGACAGCCACTTCATCTGGTTCAGATTTTTACCAGATCTAGACCAGATAAGGTGGCTGTCTGGGTACTTTGTTATTTTGGCTGTGTCTTTACAAAACATTTGAAGTCATGCCAATTATGGGAACAAGCGCTTCGATGTCTGTTAGTCTTTCGCTGTTTCCCATTAAGTGCTATGTTATATCTGTAGTTATGCAGGCTAATAATAGTAAACTAATGTTATCAGAATAGTCTCAAAAATCGATTGTTATTTGAATCTTTCCAGTGAGGAAGTTTTGGGCGTCGCCAACGAGACATCGGAATGGATTTTATCTGATGAAGACACCAGCGACACACGCCGTACGGGTAATGGTAAGTCTGTTGATAAATACGTTCATTTGTAACTTCATCCACGATGCATGGTTAGAACTATGCTTGATGTACTGTAATAGTTTGTCCCTTGCTCAATTATTTGTTTGACAAAAGACCTCTTCAAATTGATCAAAGGATTGCCTTTTTGGCTGGGTTCAAGTTTATCACGTAAATGGTTACCATACACAAATAAATAACTTTGCAATTATTGCTGATTGTATAAGTCTAAAAGAACTTTGGAAGCTTCTAACCAAAATCTATGAATAAGCTTAAAGTTTTTGTAGCCTACGCATTTTCTTAGTTGTTAAAAGATAAGCCAGTTACAACTTAGGTTCTAGATCAGGGGTGACGAACCTTTTTGCGGTCGCGGGCCACTTTGTCAATTAGGCCTACACATGAGTTATCGGGCCACACAACTTTTTAATCGTAACCTACTATGAAATCTGTTAGAAGCGACTCAAGATATTATTCATGAAGAGTAACAAACGGCAGATGAAAGTAATAAAACCCACACAGTTGAAATTATCTTACGCAGAATCGAAACATACAACAGTAAAAAATAAAAACAAATCAACTTGAGCAAAAAGGATAGAGGAACAGCTACTTGCACTGATAATGAAGACAGTTTAATTTTCGACGCGTTTGCTTTCATATGTGTATGATTTCTTCTTTTTTTGGCTCTATCCTTTTTGCTCAAGTTGACTAAATGTTTCGACCATTATGCTCAGAAACAAAAGCTTTCCTATTTTCTAACTTTAAACCCTCGAAGTTAGTGTATAGGGCAAGAAAATAGCAAAGGAAAGGTGTACCAGTGAAGGCATAAAACAACTTTGAGATATCTTTTGTCTTTCATGCATGAGCGATTGTGAAATTGTTTTGCGGGCCTCACAAAATTCTTTGACGGGCCGCAGGTTCGTCACCTCTGTTCTAGATTAACGTATGGGGATTGTTGGTGTGTTTTTACGGCTGTACTTACTGGATTTCAATTTTGTTGGTATGGCAGCTTTTTAAGAACAACAATTTTTTTAAAAAACTTTTGTTTTACTTATTGCAGAAGACGCAGAATTTGATGTTGAAAAGTGGCTGAATACGGACGAATGATCTCATATTCTTTGTAAACTATACCATCGTAACTCTTGCATTGATCAAAATTTTTGATTTACAATATGGCTATTTTGCATCTTTCTAAATGGAATCGGTAATTTCAAAGGCAATCAACTCTTAAACTTAAAAGATCTAACAAAATATGTAATTCAAAATTTTGACCGAGTTGGCTTGTGTTAATGATCATTTACGAAAGTCACTCGAAAAACTACAAGATGCACTGTGCTTGAACATTGAGAGTTTTGCTCTTTTCAACTTGTACAATTCGATACTAGCCATATTTTTTATATGTCGACCCAATATGTTTGTTATGCTCAAAAATTACCTATTTTCGACCCACACTAAAGTTACGAGGAGGTTTTGTTGTACTTTAAGTGCAAGTACCGCTTTACCTTATCGCCAAAGCTTATCTAACCTTTTTTTAAATAAAAAAAGGGTAGGCTACTGCCAAAAATATTGCTTGGACGTTTCTTTAAGGGACTGTGCAAATGTGGCGAAATATAATCTCGTCCCATTTTCACTACACATGTGATGTCACTCTTTGATGCTTTGTCTTGAATATATTTTGTAATTCCGTAACTAACAGCACAGAAGTCAAAAGATGTTATCTTCTTGCATACTTTTTGTATGATGTAACAAATGAATCTTTACCATTGCTATTGCAAAAACGAAAAATATTTGTTGAAAGTTTAATAAAACATTAACAAAAAGGAGGCTGTGCTAAAAAATTACCTCAACGATTATTTTCTACTCACTTTACAACCTTTCACAGTAAGTCATCATCCGGAAAATGGAGTTTAAAACAAAGTGACTTATTATTGTCTTGGTGATAGCCTAACATATATTTGCTTTCTGCCGGTGTAATTTTCCGTTGTAATATGACGGCTGATATGTAAATAAAACCATATTCATTAGTAGGGCGTCATTGTTATTAGCAGGAAGATGATGATAGTTTCCCGTAAAATTTCGTGCTCTCAACTAATGGGTAATTACATTTGGCGTGCACCGGATTTGAAAAGTTTGGAAATAGGATTTTGTTTACGGAAGGAAATCTGACTCAGCAAAGAATCCAGCATATGCACGACTCTTCTTCTACCGTGTTCAAGTAAATATCAAAACGAGTGGTTTCCGCGCATGATTTGCCAAAAGCAAACGATAAGGAGGTAGCCTACTTGCTGAAGAGTGCGTTAAACATTTGCAAAATAATGAAACAGAAGTAAATGTTTGTAGAACCGATTTTTTCCCTTGACGTTTAAAAAAAACTTGCCCTATTGTGTCACCATTTATTGACAATATGAAAGGTGTTTTTCCACTTACGATGAAAGTTATTACAGTTACAAATAATAAAATGCGCAGCAGTACTTCCATCCCAACACCTATTTTTGAATTGAAGTCTTCCTTGTAAAAACGACTAAAACTAATAACACGTTTGACGTCTGTTCATTCAAATGTTTATTAATAATTATGCAACTACTCTTTATGAAATGTTCATTTATAAACATTCAGTAGCCTATATAAAAATATAGGCTAGGCTACTTTGTGCCACATTGCTGTTACCAACAAATGCACATAAACAATTCACTACATAACTGCCCTTTGAATATCGTGATATACTGTATTTACATAAAAACACAATTGAACAATAAATGCTTTTAATACTACAAACAGTGCTCAATGATATTAATATAATATAAATATAATATTATACTAATAATAATATACTGTACAATTATACAATGAATAATTTGATATAAAAACACATGCTTGAAAACAAGACCATAAAAGCAATTTAAAGCCAAGCCATTGATTAGTCGATAAGCTTTCGTTTCGTAGACTGATTGTTTTGCACAAAGTTGCAAAAGCATACTTGGAGTCTGCAGTTAGTCTTCACGGTGCAATGTATAGTCATACAGCACGCTTGTAGAGTCTCATCCAATTCAAGGTATTTGTGAGCTGTTGTCTACAGAAAACGTGTTGCTGTGTCTACGTAAGGATTCTCTTGTGACGTCGTATCAATTATAACGTTGGCAAATGTAGTGGAAGCATAAGCTGTAGAAAGTCTTTCAGTGTTGCCAACGTCTTCATATGTATTTGCTGAGAATCCTCCTATATTTATTGGGTCTTGGTATGGGCTTTCCAGTGATTTCTCGCCACCTGTAGTGTTGGAGACAGTACTGGAAAAAGCAAAAGGTGATGTAACATCTTCATATGCGCTTTTCAGGGGTCTTTTCATGGTTGGTGGGCCTACATATGGGCGCTTTAGTGTTGTCTGCCCACTTGTGGCGTTGGAGAATGTACTAGAAGAATCAAAATATGATGTAGAAAGTGTTTCGATGTTGCCAGTGTCGTCATATGCGCTTTCTGGGGGTGCTCTCATGATTGGTGAGTCTACGTATGGGCCCTCTAAAGATTTTCTACCAGCTAGGGTGTGGGGGAATGTGGTTGAAGGATAAGCTAAAGAAAGCGTCGCGATTTGGCTAACGTCTTCATATTGATTAACTGGGATTTCTTTCCTAACTTGGGATGGTATCACATATCTTTTATGACCTTCCATAGCATACAGCGGTGCAGGCATAAAAGGTTTTTCCTTGCGTGGTACGATGGGCTTGTCGTCAAATGGTTCCTTACTTGAAGAGGTGACAGAGTTAGAAGCATTATTCCTGAAAAATAAAATACGAGATTTTCTTAAACAAGAAGCTTTGCTTTAACGATAGAGACCCAGAATATTTTATGGCGGTTTAGGTAAAATATTGATGTCCTCAAAGTTGACCTTCCCAAGGCTACTTTTTACTAGCTTAGGCTATATTTTTCATGTAGGTCTACCAAATAAAAATTAAACATAGATTTTTTAGTATACTGTAAATCTCGAATTGAAAACGTTAAGGCTATTGACATACAGTAGGCTGTGTAGGCCTAAGTGACAATTGGAACAACAATTGAGCAAGGCATTCTGAGAAAACCAGAGTTAGAAGTGGGCCACTAGCAGTGGGTTTGCTAGCAATATTGTTACACTTTCTGAATATAGCCCCCCCTGAGTATTTCCGCCCCTCTGAAAGTCAACAGCGCCCCCTAGGAGCGGTAACGCTCGTTAAGAACCATTGCGTTAGGTGAATATCATGAAATTAAGCGAACGAAACAAGCAGAAATTCTTTGCAAATTCTTTGTAGAAAATTTGCTTGTTTTTTTGATTTTGAGGGAGATAGCCTCAGTGACTAAGTGCCTCTCCTTATATCCCATATCCGTTACTGCTTTGAAAGATATAGACTTACAACAAGTAAAGCGTAATCCTCATTTGTACGTATTTAGTGCATGGCAGCAATTGTTTCCACTGTAATCAATTTATGCTAAAAACATATATTCAACTTTTCGACACTGGACAGTCGTTTTGGACGTGTGTTCTTGCAACCGGTAGCGACCTTTTTGCGATCCGGTACTGGGTCGCGATCTGGTGTTTAAGGATGCACCTGGTTTAGAACAGATGTTATTGTTCTTTACTATAGTTTTCATGAACTTTCACGCGACGTTGTTGATGCTGTAGGGCTTAGTTTGTTCATCTGTAAACTTCACTGGACCCCTACTAACTTGACAAAAGTAAATGAAAGTAATTGTATTGTTCATGAAAACTCAAACGTTACTGACTATAGTATGGCGAGTGAGTGGAATAAGTTGATTTATTATAATCAAACTAATGTAAGTTTTTCAAATAATAACGTACGGTTCTTCTTCAATTGATTTTTGTCGTCGATAGCAACATATTCCGAACATAGCCATGATGACAAGTAGAGCCAGAAATGCCACAACTATCCACACGATGAAGCCAAGTTCACCTGGAAAGTCATTCAAATATTGTTTCTAAGATTTAACGCCTAACCTTGGATTGGGGATAGAAATCGCTGAGGAATTGAAATGCTTCTGCTGTTACCAATAAAAAATAATAGCGTAGGCCTACACAGCAACGAAAAATTTACATTAAACAAGAAAAAGAATAAAACATTTTGGGAAGACAAACAAATTTGCCCAAATTTTGTCGTTTGAAAATATATATTAAAAACGTAACATGTTACAATTTTTCCAAATAACTAGACATTTTTGACCAATTTGCAACTTTTTTGTAGCAGGGTGCCCTGCATTCCCATCTCTTACTGCTATGAACAAGAACATAAGAAGTTAAAAGGAAAAGTAACGAAATGTAAGTATAAATATAGTTTAGAAAAACACTTGTATATTACTGTAGAAGCAAACGTGAAGTTCTTCGTTGTATAAGCACGAAAGCAATGCAAGACGTGCCATGTCAACAACAAAACCTTATAAAGACACCAAGCAAACGAGACGTGAATTAATTATTATCTATGAAAACAAAACCACACTGAACAAGGCAACAAACATGTCATTAACAATATCGGAGTGCGGTGTTTACGAAGAGAATTTAGTGTAATTAGATATTTTTTAAACTGTTCCAACAAACAGGAAGTTTCAACATATGGTCATGCACGCATTGTTATGATGCTACCTGCACCACAAACGTCTAAAAAAATATCTCACTAGAAATGTTACAAATACAAAATCAGTAGGCTTACTGGCTTAGTATTTTCAATAAATAAAAGTTTCTAATCACCAACAAACCTGGTTGTCTAGCTGTCTCATCCAAATCGGCGACAAGAAGTTGATTTTGAAAATAAATTAACACAGTTAATGTACGTTATTGCTACAATAAGTTTGTAGCTTTGTAGCTAGCCTAAAGTTTGGAAATCAACATAATAAACACATGTGCGCTTATCGTTTACACAAGGGGAAGTATATCTTTTTCAACTTGGTGTGATGTCACACATAGATTTAAATATTGAACTGCTACAGTACTACGTTAGATTCCACTTAAATATTTATTTTATAGGTCTACAGTTCTATAAAATCTTTCTATTCTTTTTACCACAACAACAAACACCTCAACTCATTAAACTCTTTAAAGCAGCAGCCTACAGGTTTAGCAAAGCAATACATACTTGTTGAAATTGTTTTCCAAGTGGTGGCCACAAGTTCATTATTGCCTTCTGTCTTGGCTGCTACTGCGATTCTGTATGAAGTGCTTGGTTCCAACAAAGGGTTGATGTGGATTACGCCCCATGGTGACATAGATAAAAGTCCACTTCCGATTTCGAACTGAAAAGTATTAAAACTGTGGTAATTATACTATATTGCTCTCTTCTAATTTGAACAATATACTTTCTTAGATATAAAGAAGAGAAAATGAAACGTGCCTAATATAAAGTAAGCTATAGACAAGAATGTGGATATTTTGGACCGACTTTTAAAGTTTGTTTTCCACATCCGCTAGTGAACACAAGCTTCTGTTATTGTTTTCATAAAGTGTCTTTTTAATGTTTTTATGTTTACATTATGATTTTTTAAAGTAGGCTGATCATTGTACGCTACTTTCATAAAAAACATATAATTGTGGAAAAAGTTAGCTTAACTAAAAAATAGTTGAATAATTCTGATGAGTCTACAAATGCCTTCATTTCAACGCAATAATTAACATGAAATAATATCTAAGACTCACATTAATGTCTTTATTTTCTGTTGCTCTTCGAGATCTTGTTCCTAGATCCACTCTCACACCCTCCGCATCCGTCCAAAGAGCCACACATTCACCAAAGCCTACATCCGATGAGTTTGCAGTGCAGGTCTCTTTCATTGTCAGGTCGGGAGATGCTGCGCCCTCCCCCTTAGTCAAGTAGACACCAAAAGACTCAATGGGTCCGTTGATATCGGAGAAGGTTCCAGAAGGAAGAGTGAAGTATAAATTGGTAGGGGAGTTGTCATAATTGGAAGACAGCCAGATAAATTCATCAGGTGTTGATGGTGCTGAAAATTCACCATACAAAATCTTAAAAGTGTTCATACGTGGCAAGATACGTTGTCTAAAATTAAGACCAACACGTAAACAACACAATACTTAACTTTAAAATAAATGCTATAACTACACAGCTTCAAAATATTTTGCTACGTTACCCGAGTTTTTTGAAGTGTACTCACGTGCAGTTAACGTTCTGAACGTTTCTACATACGATGAGGACTTATCAGGCATCCCATCTATACCGATGATCAGAGCACGCATTGTTATGGTGTAGTCAGTAAAAGGGGCAAGGTTGTCAAGTGTGATTGTTCTTTTAATGCTGTTTATCTTTTGAACAGGCTAAAAAAAGACAAAATGGTTCAATTCATTGCTTAATGCATAATGATTCGTACAATCGGCAGGATTAAATTAATTGATTAATATTTACTTACTTCAACGTCTCTCTGCATTTCATAAAAGTGAACGTTACCAACAGGGTCTTCCCACGTTAGCATCAACTTTTTTTGACTAGAAACTCCGAACACATTTGGTTTCTCTGGTTCTGCATGCAACAATACGTAACCCATTGAGGTTATAATTTAACATATAGGCCTACGTTGAAAACAACGGGCGCGCACTCAATCATCCGCAATAATAAAGTGTGAATTGATTCCAAAACTGCCAAGGCGATACACAAAGCAAAGTCTTACTTGAGTTAGCGTTGACAACACTGGAACGGCTATCTAAGCCATTACTGGTGACAACAACAGATATGGTGTAGTTGTGACCAGGTACTGCTGGTATTTGGCCGCTGGTGTCAACAAACTTAACTGAGACACTACCACCTGGACTGGTCGATGTATTGGTTGTGCTGACGTAATGAATCTGTAGAAAGAAACAGACCTAATTGATAAATACTTTTCTTCACCAAAAATAAAGACTTTCAAATGCAGAAGCGCAATTTGTGAATTCAGGTATCCTGCAGAAATTATAAGTTATAGTCCTTTTCCGATTGTTAAGTTCGCAAAGTACTTCGGTAATGGAGTGTCTTTATCATTTATAAAAAGGATTGTAGGCCTATCTTAGAAGAAAAAAATCAAGCATTCAGTTGGAGCTTAGATTCCGAATTCCGCAACTATAGTTTACAATAAAATGCCCAAATCCCCTGTTAACATTGTTCCTACATGCATTGGTATTACAAGATCGCTTTGTAGGCTACAGCTTGAATGCATTCATTTGTACACACTTAACAGTTAAATAGAATGATAGTCTCATATTTTTCACCCCAAATACACAAATATGTGACACACAGTTTATCAGCTCATCGAAAAAGAAAACTGTGTAGTAAAGTAAAAGAATCTGTAAAAGGTAGGACGCGGATTATTGATACGCAATCTCTTGCTTTTTTAAAGTTGCTTCATAGTTAGACAAACGTCATTCACAGAAACTGTAATTTAAAGCGACTCAGGGTTTCATCAAAACAACACATTTTTAAATAGTGAAAGGATCAAAACATTCTTAGAGTAACCCCATTTTCAAGGATTTAGCTAGAACAATAGTTGAACTGCTTCTTTCTGCTAAAAAGGTTAGGGGGCTGGAACCTATGCAGTTTGTATGGACCAGCCACCACTAAAAACATTGATGGTCTTTGGGCGAGAAAAACTCTAAGTAGTAGCCTACTTCGACCCAAAAACGTTGTTGTTGCTCTAGCTCAGTTCTCTTCAATAAAAGTTCCGCGGAATCTTTGGGTTCCGCGGAACATGAAGTGGGGTACCATGAGTTTAAAAAGTTTTCATAAGGATTGCTCGTTTTTTAGGAAAATTGATTTTTTTGTTTGAATACATCGATGCTTCATTCGGAATTTTTAGATCACCGAGTCGCATTCACACTTCAAGTAGGCTAATTAGTTAAACAAGAGGTCGAGTGCAGTCAATAGTTGAAAAAGGAACCTTGATAGTTGTTGCGTCACTTGTTCATTATTATGCTATCAACAGGAACGTTATTGTTTTAATCTAAATTTTTGTTAGTGGAGGTTCCATGGCAAACGCGAAAGTAAATCAGGGGTTCTTCGATGACAAAAGGTTGAAGCGCGCTGTTATGGCCTATTTAACTTGTAAAATCAAAAAGCAAATAAGTATTTTATCATCTCTATGTATACGCCAGGGTCAAAATTGGAAACTTAAAAAAAAAAACTTACAGTTATGGCGTCTCCCGTTCCACTAGGTGGCTCCCAAGTTACATTAAGTCGTCTGGCTTCATTTCCAGGCGTCGAACTGACAACGACATTCTTCACTGAATCAGGATCTGTATATGAATACTTGTTTATGTTGTTGGCAAGTGCGAACCAAAATGAACCTAAGTAGCCTGCAAAATAAGTTTAACAAACATCTACAACACAAAAGCCACGTTGTTTAAGAAAAACTGACTACGTGAGTAGAATGATCCAACAATTGCGAAAGGGAAAGAGTATAAACACAAGTAAAAATGACGACAAAGTATTGTATGACGACAGAGAAGCTGTTGAGTTGAAAGAAGATGATTGGAATTGACCAAAATGAATATGGAAGTGGAAAATCAAGCACGCATAGGCTACAAAGAAAAAATTTGTTGAAAAAACTTGTGGTTGGTTTTTATAAAATTAATCTAAAAATGTAGAATTCAAATGGCCAAGCTAATTTTTGACGTCAGTTGCCGGATGACTCTGAATGCGACGTAGGAGATTTTGCAGGTTATAGGCGAATTCTTCGTAAACAATTCTTCGTAAAGCAATTCTTCGTAAGCAATTCTTCGTAAAACAATTGTTCGTAAACAGTTGTTGGTGAAATGAAATCCGTAAAAGAATTTTTCGTAAAGCATTTCTTCGTATACCTCAAATCTCCATTGCATGCACGAATAAATGCTTTGGGAAGAATTGTTTTACAAAGAATTAAGTTTACGAAGAATTGTTTTACAAAAAATTGCTTACGAAGAATTGCTTTACGAAGAACTGTTTACGAAAAAAACGTCGGACACCGGTAGGCTACCTGACCGGTGCGCGTATTTATAATCTGCAGGTCGCTGCAGCAGATGGAGTGTTTTGACGTAGGACAATTTTCCCCATGAACCAGGTGACTGCAGTTATTGTGACCCTTCTAGCATTCAACTAGAGCAGTGGTTTCCAAGGTTTTTTCGAAGCGACCCAGATTTAAAAACTGAAGTTTAGAAAATTTTGTGAATTAATTAAACCTAATATTTTACTTTGAAGGCATCCAAAAGAAAAAAAAAAATATTATGGCAACGTTACGCGTTGATAGCGCTTTAAGTTGGCCAAAAGTAACATAAAGTAAGAATGAAAGGAGGTAGGCCTATCGGTACTTGTAAAAATAAGAACGATCGATAAACGCATATTTAATTGTAGGAATTGCTTAATTGCAATATATTGTACAAAACAACTACTTTATACAAAATATTTTTTTGTTTAAAGAAAAAAAAATTAACCTTAACACCTTTTGGTGACCCAACTTTGGGTTGCGATCCTTACACTGGGTACCACTGAGCTAGAGAGTTGATTCTTTCTTTAAACTTTGTTTGTAAATTACAGGGGAAAAAGAGTAATGGCAGGAGTGAGAATTAAACTAACGCAATCAAAATTACTATTTCCTAGCCTTAACTCTCTCTCTGGCCTTAACTCTCTCTCTGGCCACGGCGAAACGTTCATTTAATTTACTTACTGACGTGATGAGTCACATGACAGCAATCAGCTGTTTAAATCTTGCCTTCTGATTGGTTGATAAACCTCATCTGCTGCAGCGACTTGCAGATTACAAATACGCAACGGATGCAATGGGAACAATGTGAGAGTGAGCTATCCAGAGTCAAGCCAGGGGATGTGAGCTTTGTGAGCAAATAAATGCTTGTTTGTAATAATAATCTTTTTTAACTTGAGTTTTGTCAGTTTTTCTTTCACTAAGCTAAAATTCGTCAGTTTTAATTAAAGTAGGCCAATTGTTCTAACAAGATGGCCAACTTTTAATCAAACTTTTATAGATCAAAGTGGTCCACATTAGCATTCCACGGATCCTCTAAAACCATCCTTTTCTCAGGTACATACTTTTGTACACGGAATGATCTCAGAGGCCCCAAAATTTCCAATAGGCCAAGAAAGAAAACAAACTCGTATTTTGTTTTCTATAGGGTAGGCTATTTGCATGAAGTCCATTTTATTTTTGAGATAACTTTTGCTTTTTGGAGAAAACTGCTTATTTTCTCGATGATTTTACTACTAACTTACTAAAAGTATTTTTGAATAAGTGATTTACTAACGGTATCTTGTTTCAAGAGCCCTAGAATGTCATCGGTGCTTTGACTGGTACCTGGGTCGGCACCTGGACAAGCACCGGGATCAAAAACTATCCTCTCAACCACACTGACTATACGATGATTTGCTTATGGCCAATAGACCTATACTTATTTTTCTACAGCCTTCACAATCTCTCATACCCATAGTAATTGCACGTGCATCTGATGCTTCACCATCGCCACCTTGACCGGTTGCAAACAAGGTGACTTCGTATGTTTGGCCTGGAGTAAGACCAGATACAGTGATGGGGGGAGTTGGACTTGATCTCCTCACTTGACCTAGTCCACTTGCAAACACGGCTGTGTATGTTACTCCAACGGTGTTTGTCAATGGATTGAAGTTGACTACAGCCTGAGTGAAAGAAAACAATTGTTGAGCAATGCTGAATTGTGAATCTTTACTAGAATTGTATTCAAGTGAACAAATATTATTTAAGGCGACTTTTATGACCCTTATTAATAAGCTGAAGGTCAAAAGGAGCTCAAAGATTCACATTTTTGCACAATTTTCAACCACATATCAAAAACCCAACGAAAATTTAGCAAGACGCACGAGATCGATCAACCTGGAACATCATTGTACATTGCAGCGGACGTCGAGTGGTCTGAACATTCGCCCATACCTAGCTGTAGCTACTACAGCAACATCCGGGGTACTAGCATGTAGTGGGGGTGATCTTGAGAACAATACCTTGCTCCTTTTTGCAAGTATGAGTTTACTGCAAAGAAATTAATGAACTTCCACGTCGGAAGGTTTTAGCCAAATAATGCCTTGATTACAAAGAGAACAAGTTAAACTAATTTAGAACATAAAAAACTACACTACAACCATAATTAAACTAACACCGTAACTTCCAAGAAAGGAATCCGTGGCAAACTGACTGAGAAAATAAGGCACCACACAACTGGCCGACAGAAACCATACTGAAAACTGAAAAACTGACAAAAAAACTGTGTTTCACACTGAACGATTGATTTAAAGGAGGTTTATTGCTTCAAGCAATGCAGCATGTGTCAAATGCGCAACGCTACAACAACGTAAAACTACGTATGTAAATCAAACCCTGATAAGTGGTGCAAATTCCGAGGAAACGCCCTAATTTTAAGTCAGCGTTTCAAATTCCTACCAAGCACAAATTTCACAACGGCAATTAGACTAAAGCAAACACGAAAAAAAGCCGTAGGCGCTACATACATCGAGGGCTGTATCAGCTATGATATCTCCAGAGAGAGAGAGAGAGAGAGAGAGAGAGAGAGAGAGAGAGAGAGAGAGAGAGAGAGAAAGAGATTAATAAGCTACTGTACAATAATGTACACCAAACTTTAAATTTTAAATAGCAGATTGAAACGCCTGGAAAATGATGTCCCACAGAAATCAGTTTCGGCTTCATTTCTTTTTAATATCTATAGCCTACCTATGACCTACGATTTCCGCAAAATACGCATACACAGACGATCAGATAATTTTCTTCTCCACAAAGTTGTGGTAAAACGTAGAAAACACAGAGCTAGGACATAGAAAACTTCTCAACTTATCTCCCGAAATGGCCACGGTAACTCAGCAAAACCAAAACTGTGGCAGCAACTTTCCATCTACACAATCGGGAAGCTGATCGTGAGCTGAATGTCCATAACAATGGAAAACCTTTGTCCTTCTGCTCCAAACCGAAATGCATTATGTTGACATTAAACAGATTGCTTACGTGCAGCCACCATTTACGGTCACTGCGCAAGAAAGTGTCATCTGGCGCTACGCTACTCAAGCGCTTGGCATGCTCGACAGCTAGGGAGCGAGAGCTAACACGTTGCGTATAGCAGCCCTAGCCATGTCTACTCCTCAGCAGAGTACTATGTGCACCTGTTTGGTTCCACAATGTTTATTGCCACAACATTGACACTGTCATCAACAGCGTCCTGCGCACAAACCGGATGCCTGCTTCCCACACCATTGGACAATCTTCTAACTATTGCTGGCATCCACCCTGCTAAGTGCTAAGCTTCGTCGCGAAAAAGCCACTCTATATCTCGATCGACGGGCACTGAAGCCCAACAATCTTTTTGACTCCAAGATCTTTGCTCTTTCAAACGAGCACCCCTATCGACTGAAATCAAGGAACCCATTCGTTCTAGCTGCTCGACTCTTGCTCAACTCCGTTCCAGATGACAAAGAAGAGTGTTGTCCATTAAGCTATTACAAGTATTAATGTCAAATTTTACGTGGGTTCATTCTGGGCAGCCCGTTTTCAAAACAACATTTTATAAAATTCAGCCTGAGTTGAGTTTCAAACATTAACTTAGTTTCAAAAATTAAAAACTTAATAGCCTACACCATTTTTTAATGGCAGCATTGGTGTTTATTGCAGAAAGGTTTGGTCAAGAAAGGTTTGGTCATTAAGAAAGGTTTGGTCATTAACACTTTGACTGCCGGCGTTTTGAGCTTTTTTTGTAAAGGTTTGGTCATTAGGAAACTATGATCTTGCTAGAACAGTTTTAAATTCCGGAAAATGTAAAATTTACAGTTTTTAAAATTTAAAACCCCTCAGTTTTTTTAATGGATTTTACAATTTATTGTATTTTTTGTATGAATATCATTATTACTTTCCTTGACTAACTTTTCGAGCAAGTTATATGGTTACTAGGCTGCCTACATAGTTATTGGGCTACCCAGTTAGGTAAGGACATGAGCCTGCAAACAATCTGATCTGATACCCAGCCGAACAGCTCGGTTGGGGCCCAAAAGGGTGCTTATTTGTTACCCAGATGTGACCTGGATGTCATTTCTGGCTGGGTTTGTATTACTACGTTAAATGATGTTAAAAATGGTCGTGACGCTTTGGAAAAGTATCACGACAATTCAAAGCCGACAATTCAAAGCCGATGATTCAAAGACGAAATTTTAAGGCAGAGATTTCTGAAGAAGAGATCTCTGTTCTTCAGAGATCCCTGGGTTAAGGTTAGGGTTAATGTTAGGGTTATAGACTTTATGGTAAATAAATTATCGGCTTTGAATTGACCGCTTTGAATTCACCGCTTTGAATTTACCGCTTTGAATTATTGGCTTTGAATTGACGCATAACCCTGTGGAAGTGTATGAAGTTTGGAAATGCCAGATCTAAAATTTGAAACTTCGCCAGACTTCGAACTTTGTTCTCTTGAACAAGATACATTGTGCTTGTAACTCATCTTGTACTCAAAGTGGGTTTGTACCCAATTGAATGGACCAGTATACTAATACTCATGAAAATTTTTAACTGAGATAAAAAAAAGAACATGGAAATGGAACAATTATATTTCAGTTTAACAGGAACAAGTTCAGAAATGACTCTGAATAAAAAGAAAAAGTAGTTTCAAACAAAATCCAATCATCAGAATAGAAATTGCTTGGCCAGGGTTTGAACCAAGAATCCAGAACAGAAGTTTTTATTTCAAGTTTGTTCGTAGATACCAATAATGTGATCCATAATTTTTTAACAATCATTTATGCAAATTACAAGAAAATTTCATTGTGCGTATCCGGATAAACACCTAGATTTAAAGTTCTGCATTTACTCTTCAGTGTAAGCTAATGCCTATGCAATTTGGAGCAGACTAAGCTAGCTATATCAGTGCAACATTATGTTTGCTTAGATTGATAGCCAGAACAAAATGGGTAAATAAACTTGGGTATGAAAGTTTTAGTTATTTAGGCTAACGTGTACTTTTAGAAAATCAAACTTACATGGGTTTTCTTGTCCAAACTTTTACTTACAGCGGCGATGGCTACTTTGGCTGGATCTGAAATGTTTTATATTAATGACATTACTTTACAAAATCACTTCTGAATTGTAACTTAAAAATAAAATATGACACGCAGAAAATAATGTGAGTGAGGAACTGGCTTACACCAAAAATTACTACATTAGAAACTCCCAGTGTTCACTAGCAAGTACATAGCTTTTTCTATGAAAGTAGGAGACGTTAAAGTTGGATCTGAAATTTTCTCTGTGTCGCCACATAATTGCATAGCTATAGAACCCAATGGTTTGATTATATATTTAAATATTGAGCAGTATTTGAACTAACAGATGTTCTTTGCTCATCACATTTCAACAATGGAGTGTAACTTTTTGAAAGATTATGAAAAGTAAGAACACTGCATCACCTGTGGTTTGATCGACTGCATCCGCTAGCTCACCCTCTCCCCCCTGATACGTGGCAGCAACAGTTATGCTGTATTGTGTGTTAGAAGTGAGACCGGTGATTTGCCTTGAAGTAGTCGAAGCACCAAAAGTTTTGCTTCCACTGTTATGAGCTGATGTCCATGAAACGTTGTATCCAGTGATTGTTCTAACATTACCACCGCTCGATGATGCTGTCCAACTTATATCAATAATTGACGATGTTGCACTGCCTACAGCCAGACCAGTAGGCTTCGCAACATCTACAAATAAATCAAAATTAACTCAAAATTTTTGAAACAAAGCAGAATCATATGAATCTAACAACAAGGGCAGATATAAACCAGTTTAAAATTGAATGAGGCTGTTTAAATTTGCACGGCAAATGCTAGACACTCGTTGGGAAAATCGTTTCACCGATCTTCTTTTGATGATGTAATCCTCGATCGTGCTAAGCTACCTAGCCCAGAAACTAGCATATTGCAACACCGCCTCCGCTTGGCAGACATGTCGAACAGATGTACCCAACGAGGCTTCCTCGATTAATGCTTTATGGGATACTAGAGACTGGAAAAAGACCAACTGGAAGATCGAAAATGCAATACAAAGATCAGCTGAAAGTTTCCCTTAACCAAGCAAATATTGACCTGAAATCATGGGAACAACTTGCCAGTGACAGGTCAACTTGGAGGAAGAAAATTAGGAAAGACATGGAATTATTCGAAAAAAACAGGAAACAAAAGGCTCAAGAAAAACAAAACACTAAAAAAAGAAAAGCTAAAAAACACGTCCCCATCCTCGATATGATGTGATTTTTTTCCTCTCAAGATAGACTTGGCCTCCAAAGCCACATCTACATTTCTATCCAAAGCCAAATCCGACAAGAAAAGGCTAATGCTTAGACATGAGCTGGTGCCGACGACGAAAGTATAGAGTATTTAAAT
Source organism: Aplidium turbinatum (assembly GCF_918807975.1). Classification (NCBI taxonomy): domain Eukaryota; kingdom Metazoa; phylum Chordata; class Ascidiacea; order Aplousobranchia; family Polyclinidae; genus Aplidium; species Aplidium turbinatum. Next base: position 9,213,254 of record NC_137476.1, read on the forward strand.
TTACATATTTTTCTTGCTCATTGCATTTGAACAATGAAGTGTAATTTTTAAAAAGATTGTGAAAACAAAGAATAATGTATCACCTGTGATTCCATTAACTGCATCTGATACATCACCCAGTCCACCAAAATATACGGCAGCGACAGTTATCCTGTATTGTGTATTAGAAGCAAGTCTGATGATTTGCTGTGAAGTAATCCAAGCTACAAAATTGAAGCTTCCACCATTATGAGTTGGCAGCCATGAAACTTTGTATCTACTAATCGTTTTAGCATTACCACCCCTTGGCGATGCTGTCTATCTTATGCCAATAGTTGATGATGTCGTACCAGTTACAACGAGACCAGCAGGCTTCACAATACCTAAAAATATATCAAAAATTTTAAATCAATTCATTTAGTTTTATAAACAAAGCGAAATCACTTAAAACTAACAATTTAATTGATACTGTAATCCAGCTAACGTAGGCTACGTTAGAAGCTGATTTAATATCACAAAAGGTGATACGGTAACACCAAAAAAACTTGGGATGGAGAATAAGTGGCATCCCATGCTTCATCTTTTGAGCGACATCTGCATCAAACAACAAATGCGAAACGAAGCTTGTCAACAAAAAATCTCCTCATGAACGGCGTAGCTGTAGGAGGGCGTCCTGCCCACCAGCAGCCCACCATAGCCTACAGTAGAAGGCTAAACAACAAGAAAAATTGTCATTGTGTAGCAGCTTGACTATATCAGTCTAACACTCGCCATTTTTCTTCAAGCAACTAATGATAATTTTGCAGATAAGTTAGCTATTTCTAAATACTCGTTAGCCGGATTTAATTAACTGAAAAAGGGTTTAGTTGATGACTCAATAGGGAGAGCTTTGAAGCAAAAAGCTGCAGGCCTACTGAATTGGTCTAAAATTCCCAGAAATAGTGCGTTAAGCCTAGACTTGGACAACTAGATTTTCTAGTTGTCAAATTCGATAAATTAGAGCGAAATGTCGGTAATTCTAATTCTAACCTAATTCGGTAAAAACTTGTTCGCTCTAATTGTAGTTCTTATCCAATCTCCAGTTTTGTTAAAAATTTTAGTTTGTCCAACAGTATTTATTGCAAATGGAAGGATACTGCGCTCTTATCAACGCTATACAAAGAAAATGCAATAAAGCGATCAAGATCACAATGTCATTCCATCCCAAATTTGATTAATTCACTAATTCGCTGACGTTGCAATGTAGCCTATATAATGACGTAAGTGCATGGGCGCCGATCGCTCTCTAAAATTGGTGGGGACATTTACTAGAAAAAGTAGAAACCGGCGTTGAGCGAAGCGAGCTAGAAAGATCGGGGGTCCGTTCTGACAAACAAACAAATACAGTAGGTACAAGTCTAATGCGATGTATAAATATTTTAATTGTCAGTGTCAGCATTGGACAGCAGACGTCCAAACACTTGGCAACGAGTCTCCGGCAAATTAAAAACGAAGTCTTTGGAGTGGTCATTGAGGTTGATTAAATTCAAAACTTTGTTATGCACATGGCAGACCATTGCATGATTTAGCCGTTTTTGTGTCATGGTCGATGGTAACCCAGTTTTGACACGTCGCAAAGTTGAAAATGAACTTTCAGCTAAACACGAGCTGGCTGGTGATATGAGAAAAAGTCGCACAAAAAGTTCCACTTGCGAAACATTTGCCAAACAGCGGATAGCATCTTTTTGAATATCATTCGAAAATCTTCCACCAACTTTCCATTGTAGGCCTACTGCTTTCGAAAGAAGCATAGTTCTTGTGCAAGGGACTCTGTGTCAGAGAACTCAGGATAATCGTTTACTTCATGTGATTGTAGCTTTCCACTAAAGAGTGATTCTTGCGGAACTTTGTAGTGCTCAAGATCGGTCGACTTGAAATAGTCAGTAAGATTTTGCTGTGTGCTGTCAATGACTGCAAAATAGTCTGACCGATATTTCGTCTACGGTGTTTGAAGTTGAGGAGGCTGGCGATGGCCATGTCCATGCTGAAGACGATTTGGGATCTTTGTGGGACGTGAAAGTTACAATGACTCAAAGTTGCAATCCTCCATTACCATTATTCTCTCAGCATTTACAAAGACACGATGAAATTCTTCTTCACTGCATAGATGGTGGAGTTTGTAGTGGAGCACTACAAAGTTCAGCACCTTCAAGCATGCCAGCCGCAGTCACCGTGCAACCTTGCAAGGCTTTGTTAAAACGTTCCAGTCGCTGAATGACAGATAATGTCTCTAATAATCTAAGCACACTCGACCCACAAGAAAAAGATTTCAAAAGCAAATTAGCAGTCGTTGCTACATTTGAATCAAATTGACTCACAGCTACTTCCAATACTGACTTATAACTTAATTACCAAGCACTGCTTTTACAGCAGCTGCACATGTGAGCCATCTTGTTGGACAAATTTGTTTCAGTTGTGATGCAGCCTGAGGCGAAGACTCTTCAGAATGAAGATTCAGGTACAGATGTTTTAATTTCCCAAAAACCTCTTGTTTAACTAAACTAAGGCTTCCAAATTTTAAACGTCTGACTAATACAATTGTGACATTCGGTTAATAGTTTCCCTATTACGTTATTAAAATAATGTAAAAAGATGGCGGGGCATGTAAAAAGATGGTGGGGACATGCCTCGCTGTCCTATAGGGATCGGCGCCCATGCGTAAGTGGTTTTGGCGCTGTGACTTTGTAATGACACTTTGATCCCGAGTTGCCACATTGGCGTTTTCATCCAACTAAAAAAAGATATATGACAACTGCGTCCAACTAATTCTAATCTAGTTTAAATTCTTATTCTACTATAATTTCTGAAAACTTGGGTAGCTCTAATTCTAATCCTAGTCTAATTTGTTATAATTCTAATCTAATTTCGAAAGACTACAAAAATTCTAGTTGTCCAAGTCTGGTTAGGTCTATAAGCCTACATGAAACAGAAGCAAGTGAAGTAAAAAACAGTTGAATTCAGATCAATTCATTGTAGCTTAGCCTACCGATGTTAAAATCGTCTTAGGTGCACAACTTTATTGAACAAACCCTTCCATTGGTTATTCCACAAACAGATAAAACAATTAGCTGTAAACTAACTTTACTTGGTTTGAGCAGAAATTTTCGCAAAATAATAAATTAAGAACCATTCTTTTAAAACTTGAAAAGCACTGGTCTATTTAATAAATTTGCAACGTTTTGTTTAGTCTTCAAATTCTGTGGATCAGGTAGCTTAACTTAAATTAATAACAAAGCCATGAATTTTTCAACTTAAAAGTTAAGATGGCCTATAAAAACCATACTCAGGATTGGGGCGAGGGAGGCATTCGATTCAGTTTGACAATTTTAGAAAAACAATAACATTTAATACTTTTAAGTTACACGTAAAACACTTAACTTCAAGCTAAGTTACTGAAAAATTAAAAAAAAATATATTGAAATATAGGAGAGGGCATGGCCCAATGCCCGTCTCCCTTTAGCAAACGCCACTGCTCGTCTATCAATCTATAATATTCTATATGCTGTTTTACAGTAGTTCTCACTACTTACAAGCATTGCTACTGCATTGCATGAAAAACTATATGATTTTCAAAAAACACTTTACGCATTAAAGTACCTGTGATTCCGATAACAGTCTGAGATTGGCCACTTTTTTGTGCTGTAGAAGGATATCCAATTGTATACAAAGTGGCAACGGCTATGCTGTACCGTGTATTGGAAACAAGGTTTATGATAAGAGACGATATAATGTCACTGACATTCATGGCTCCACCGTTGTGAGAGGGAGTCCAGGAAATTTCGTAGCCAGTAATAGATCGAAGTGCAGTGGATGTTGGTCTTGTCCAACTGATACTAATAGTTGACGTTGTGGTGGAACCAACGTTCACAGAAGCAGGCTCAAAAGTATCTATAAAAAATAAACATTATAAATTAGCCTTTTCGTTCACAATTGCTTAAAATTGTAGCTACAATTAACTACTAAAAATGTGTCCTCCAACAAACATGCTCTTTGAGTTTTAATTTAAGCTGGAGTCATAGAAAGTCCAGGATAGGCTGTGCTTTCACCGCTGCTTGAATTGATGCTGAACGCAAATAAATTCAGTGGAAGCATAATCCTCAGACAAACCCTGTTTAGGCAAAGATTGCCAGCGGCATTTACGTATTTGATAAGTAATCAAAACTATAATTTTGGTAAAGAAGTGATTTTCTTGAACAATAAAAAAAATCCTACCTACAGCAACCTCACGGCAATTAACATAGCCTAATACAATAACGTGAAAATAAATTAAAAAATACGAACGTTTTCGGCCATACCTATGTTAGCCCTTATCAATTAACAAAAGCATGTAGCCTATAGCATCAGTCATTTTGTTACTTGATATGGGCTAACATAGGTATTGTGTATGTGGCCAAAAACGTTGTAATTTTTATTTTATTTTAACATTGTTATATTAGTCTACTAATTAAAACTACACGATCAGAACATTTGTTAAACTTTGCTAGCCAAAGTTGAGTGTGGCACACTATACCAAGAGTTCTCAACTGGGAGAAATTCGTCCCTTGAGGATAAACTACATTTATCAAGAGAGTAAAGTTACTAAACAGTGCCGTGTTTTATACTGTATAGCGTTGTATCTACCCCAGATAAGCGTATGAAAAAAATGAAAAATGATTGGAGAACGTTTATGTTTAAAAAGTCGACACAAAGGGTAGGCTAAGCTAAAGTAAAAGGGCGAGAACCTCTACATTACACCGATCGCCTGCATAGATACAAGACTCGTTTGAAAAATATTGAAACATTTCGAGCAGTAGCCTAACCTTTTGATCAAGACTAAAATGTCTGTATTAGCCTATACTAAAGACGTAATCAAAGCGTAGCTTAATTATTTTTAGTCATATCTAGACTTACGCCCGATGGTTGAATATTTAGATTAAGTGGACGGGAAGGCAGGGAAGCCAATTTTTGTGTCCACCTTCAGGTACAATTAATTCGTATGTCTGCGACTATATTCACAGTAGCCTACTGACAAATAAGTTGTTTGGTTTGGGCTTTAGCCTAGCCTTCAGCATTGTTCTAATGACTTTGACATTACCGTACCCGATTGGGAAGCTAAGTTAGAAGTGTCATTGCTTTCCATTACATCCGATTCGAAAGTTGTATAAGCCACATTTGTTCCTTCAATTTTTTCTGATTTCTTCTGACAATTCTACAAAATTTTGAAATTAATAATCTACTGTAGCCTTGTTACAAAAGGTAATTTTCTCATGTAACTCTAAACACCAGTCTAACGCCGTAGTGGAGAAAACGTACAAGAGTGTAAACTCAGGTAAAAAAAATCAGATAAGGATTATTATAGAATCTAGGTGAGCACGAAACACAAGTAGCTTAAGTGTTTACAGAAGAAAAAGTCATTGCATAGCTAATGCAAGCAACACAATCTCTTCTTGGATTCATATAAAATAAAAATAACTTGTTAACTTACGATTGAATGTATTGCAGTGACAAATACCAAAAGACACAGTAACATCTGCATTAGTTCGGCCATTCTTAAACAGAAGCCCTCTTTGTAAAAAAGTCTGAAAACTAAGCAAATATAAATCTATTGAAATGCATTCACAGCTATGATTCATTGACCACTAGTTTATTAATTGTTTAGTTTAATTAGTTATTGATATTGATCAGTGTTCTCATTTTCAGTAAAACGTCTTAAAGGTTTGTGAAATGATCGAAATGTTTGAAAAGATTTTGTGATATTTGAAACAGTTTTGTTTAGAAATAGAAAATCGCATTTTAATTAATTTGAACATTTTCCTAGTAGCAGTATTTTTTGTATTTTCTTGGGAAGTTGTTTGATGTCATCCTTAGTTAGGCTTGTTTGGCTTTTTTAGCCTACATTCTTAACATGATCACTCCCTCAGAGTTTCTACTAAATGTCCGTCACTAGGCTATTTAATTAATTAGACTACCATGGTATTTTTTTAATTGTCAGATGGAAAAAGTGGTCATTTGGATTGTAGGCTATATTGCAGGCGTCCCCAACCACCGGTTCGTGACCCAGTACCGTGTCGTGAAAGATTGCTACTTGGTCGCGAGAACACACGTCCAAAATGGCCGTCAATAGAGCAGAATGATTAAAAGTAGGCTATGTTTTTAGCCATAGAAAAAATTATAGTGAAAACAATTGCAGCCATGCACTAAATACGTACAAAAGAATTTTACCTCCAACCTGCTGTATATCTATCAAAGTAGTAATAGATTCAAGGAGGGGGAACTTGGTCACGCACCTTCTTTCCAAAATCGAAAAAAAAATTGTCTATTTTTTTGCATAATTTTCTGGTTCGTTCAATCACTTATCATAAACCTAACGGGTGGCATTGGGAGCGGTTTCATTGATGAATTTAAAGAATGGTCCCGGTATATTATTAAAGGGCAATCAAAAACCATGATGCTAATAAAATATTTCAAAGTAGGCTAAACATCTTGTTCACCAACTACCTAACAATTAAATTGACCTATTCCAGGTATGAAATAAAACGTGCCTTGTATATTTGTATAAGCTATATAGGATAGTGTTCGAAAGATGGGGAACCTCAGATGGATTTTCTAAATTTTACTTTAAGCTCACACAACACCAAAACCTTCAACAAATATATTATTGAAATCTTTCTGCAATCGTGAAAGAAAATATATTTAAAAAATTTCTATTTTAAATCAAAACTTGTCACTTAAAGTTCTGAAGAAATCTGGTTTTAATTTATGGTATTGGTCTTTTATTAAATGCAAGATGTGCGCCTTGATTAAAAAATAATCATCGGGCCTAAACGTGCGCAAAAAAGCAATCAAAACACTGTTAAATTAGTCAAAAAATTTTGAGGAGCAATCTTCCTATACACCTTGCTAAACTAGTTGTCTGTTAATTTTTTTGACCTCGACTTTACATTGTCTATTTTATTTTACGAATTTTGCCAAACGTTTGTTTAAACCACTCTAAAAAAATTAAACTGAAAAGCAGCCTTTGTTTTTCCTATGGCCGGTCCGCAACGTTATTTTTATTTTAAAACCCGTCAGTGAGAGAGAAAAAGATTGGGGACCGCTGGTAGGCTATAATGAATCTGTTTTTAAAAACACTCCGTTTATTTCCGGTGGTGAGAAATAATGGACTTCAAAAGAAGGAAGCCACCTTTGCGTCTGTTTATAAGTGTCTTGGGTGTGTATGGGGCTCTATTGCTAGATTGTTGTCAAACTGGCAACTTTTCCAACATCGTTAGAATGCACTCTGCCATTTGCTTGACCCGGTTTAATGCTTGCCGGTTTGGTCAATGGTCATAGTAGTTAGCCTGCCTTAGTAGCACACACCGCGTTACATTAGCGTTGTTAATCAAAGCTTTCTTTGATCACTCAAAACTCACTTTATAATTTCCCCTTTACAAATTTCACTTTGTTTTTTTCTAACTTTGTTTTTTACTACTTTTTACAACAATTTCTCACCTAGTCTGTACTCAACACTATAACAACATACGGTAAAGTCTTACATCAGGCCATCATGCATTAAAAATATGTTTATCCTACATCACTGTGTTAGTGAAATGAGTTTCATCTTGAAGAAACTTTTTTTACATACTGCTAGGCCTACTGGTCAAGTTGGTGCATTTGTTAAATATCTTTTATACTGTGATCGGAATTTGGATGAGTAAAATAAATCTAAAATGTTCATTTTATCATTAATTTGCATCTTTTTTTTAACTGCATTCCAAAACTCTGTCTCAAGTCCCTTGTCCCAGTGGTGCAATATGCCAAAGGTACAGTCGTATCAACAACACAAGCAATTGCAGACCAACAGCTTTATCCACCACCATACTCCAGCATTTTAAATCAATAACTTGGCACTTCTTTTCACCTTATTTGTGACTAATATGACAACATTTAGATTTTTTAACGCATAGCACTGACTGTTCACATCTGAACCGTTTGGTATGACTAATGCTGGGGTTATGCAAGTTAGTGTGTAAAGCCCACACATATTCTCGCTGTACATGATGATTTACATTAGTAGTTAAATGTAGTCAATGCTGATGTATAGTTATTAGAGTTACTCATCATTTTCTTTATTAGATTCTTTTTGTATGTGGTTGCTTGACTCGAAAACCAACATAGACAGTTCGCTTCCGCGTTGCCATTTATTTGTACGGACTGGCACATTTAAGCAATTACGTGTCACCCACTCACTCTTCCCTTTAACAATGGATTATTTTTAGTTTTTGAAATTTTTTCTCACTCGCTTTGCTTGTTCATAATGTTCAAACACATTGCATTAACTTAGCCTTCGGTTATGCATTACGATTAATAACAACAGTTAGAAAGCGCCAGATGGAATTTGTAGGCCATATTTACAGACATGGAGGTTTGGAAAAATTTGCACTATTGGGGATGATACAAGGAAAAAAAGCAGAGATTAACTTATTTAAACAGCTTGAATCAATGGGCCCCAACACAAACCAATGGGCCACAATCAAAACGAACGATTTTATAAGAATAGCAAATGGTAAAGAAGTTTGGAAGACCATGGTCGCCAAAGTCTGTATCAGATCAGGCACATAATCATTATTATCATCATGAGGCAAAGTATCCTTTGCAGATTATTCGGAAGTATCGAGACCCTAGGCAGATTTTTTAAATTTCGTTGCTACTTGAAATCATAAAATGCACAGACAAAAAATTGCGTTACAATATCATGCTGATGAAGAATATCAAGCAGAAGCATTTGAAGATTTCTAAGTGTCACAATCTATTTCTATCTCTTACACGTAAAGAGACTTTGAAAGGATTGATGACGTAATTTAAAGGGATATCAATCGCCAAACAATCAGATAAATGGTCGAATAATTTTACTTGTGAGATCATAAGTAGATAAAATCCTTGAACTAACGAATGGTTCACCACTTCCAGCTCGTAAAGAAACCAACTTCTGAATAGTAAACATCTTGCAACCGCTACTTAACATTTGGGAATAACTTCTACTTTTAATATTCAATATCGGCTACAACTTTACAATACAATCATCTACAGCAAGCGTCAGCAACTTACGGTCCGCGGGCCGTATCCGGCCCGCCAAGGAAAACCACCAGGCCTGAAGCCGCTTTGCAAATTATAATACAGTAGAATTCGCCTATAGTGACACCTGAAGGGACCGCGGAAAAAGTGTCACCATAACCGAAGTGTCACTATAGCCGAATTCTACTCAACTGTTGCGTATGCAAACGGGACTTTGCAACAGGTGTCACTATAGGCGAAGTGTCACTATAGCCAAAGTCACTATAGGCGAATTCTACTGTATTATGGCCTATGACCCGCCTAGTGATATACTATTTTATAACCGAATCCCCAATTTTTGATTAATGTAATGGTAGCATAGGCTATATGCTCTTCATTTTCTCCGCTTCTTTGGTGTGTTTTATATCGTTCATGATGTAAATTGTCATAACACCCGACAAACGTTTGAACATACCTTTTGACTCAATCGTCCGCTGGCTGTCAAGACGATATGCTAGAAAGAGTGTACACGTTGAAGGAAGAAATAGCAACGTTTCTTGAAAATAAGACCATCATTGCTGCAGAATTTCATGATCAAGAATGGGTTCTAATTTGGCATTTCTGGTCGATTTAACATCACATCTGAACAACTTGAATGTGCAGCTTTAGGAAAAGCTCCAATTGATACACAAGATGTGGATGCATGTAGGCTTAGCCCACGCGCATTCGAAACAAAACTACGGCTCTGGGAAAGTCAGTTGAAAAATGCAAGTTATGCTGACTTTGCTACTCTTAATGTTGTGACCAAACGATGTAAGAGAAAAGAGAATGTATTACTCATGGGGTTATGCAAGGTGGCGTAGCTACTCAGTCTTGCTATGTCTGTTTTCAGAATAAGTTGATGATTTATAGAAGCAGTTAAATAATTAGTCAAGGGTGAATGTACAAAACAGTGCACAGTTATTTTTACAGTGATTTTCTATATCACTTTTTTTTGCAGATGGCATTCGTTGCTCTTCTACAGAACCAAGTTGATCTGAAAGACTTTATTAACAATGTAAAAAAATTATGGAAAAGCATAAAATGCTTTGTAGTCTTACGATGACCCTATGAATGCTTTTTTTTCCACGTAATATGTTTGTTGGTGTAATCGGTCTCTTGTTTTGAATGCACCGCCATGAATTTTTCTCGAACATGAATTGAATCGTAGAAACGTATGTTAAATCGCTTTCGAGAGATACTAAAATGTAAGTAGGCCTACAGTAGCCTATACATCCTGACCTAAAGACTACTATCTTTTTGCAGACTTATAAAAATTGTTAACAGTAACACAAACATTTTGTTTACAATATAGTTTCGGGAGAGAGTTTGCTTTTTTATACCAAAGACAGGCAAGACACAACAATAACACAGGGTTGAGCATTACAACAGTATATTACATATTTACAAATAGTTCAACATATCAAACGTTTTCGACTTAACTTAAGTCCTCATCAGGAATCTGTAAATAATTATAAACTACAATCAATTTCACTTCTGGACAGTGACTACCGTAACTAACTAAAAGCATCGAGAAACACGCACGATTAAAAGCACTGGAGTGGAAAACATACAGACAGACGAAAATTACATTAAGAAAAGGCAACTGCATGATTAAGTTACAAACGAATTTGCACCACGGAGTACGTGATACAACTAGGCTAATAAATATTGAGGAGAATGGAGGCGCCACTGGCAAATAATTGTTTGTTTAGATTTGGATTGTAGCGTTTGATTAACAACGCTTCCTGAATTTTTGTGTCAAATTGGGATTTGCCTTTGCGTAAAATTTTAAATGAGTCAGCAGAGAATTTTTGATCTGTGCAAAAAGAACAATCCATGATATGGTCCTTGATGGCACTTTTCTTTAAGTCTCTAAAGTTCAGATGCTCCCGTACTCTCGTGGTCAAATGTCTGGTGGACATACCGATGTACGTCAATGCCGAATCACACGGACATGTAAAACAATATACGACATTTGAGCAGAGAGACGAAGGCGTCTGGGACTTTAGTTGAAAATACGAACTAATTTTAAATGTTTTATAAACAGGAAAAACGTCCACATCAAATTTATTTTTCATAAACTGTCCGATTTTACGAGCAAATTCGATTTTACGAGCAAATTTGATAAATTTGATGTGGACGTTTTTCCTGTTTATAAAACATTTAAAATTAGTTCGTATTTTCAACTAAAGTCCCAGACGCCTTCGTCTCTCTGCTCAAATGTCGTATATTGTTTTACATGTCCGTGTGATTCGGCATTGACGTACATCGGTATGTCCACCAGACATTTGACCACGAGAGTACGGGAGCATCTGAACTTTAGAGACTTAAAGAAAAGTGCCATCAAGGACCATATCATGGATTGTTCTTTTTGCACAGATCAAAAATTCTCTGCTGACTCATTTAAAATTTTACGCAAAGGCAAATCCCAATTTGACACAAAAATTCAGGAAGCGTTGTTAATCAAACGCTACAATCCAAATCTAAACAAACAATTATTTGCCAGTGGCGCCTCCATTCTCCTCAATATTTATTAGCCTAGTTGTATCACGTACTCCGTGGTGCAAATTCGTTTGTAACTTAATCATGCAGTTGCCTTTTCTTAATGTAATTTTCGTCTGTCTATATGTTTTCCACTCCAGTGCTTTTAATCGTGCGTGTTTCTCGATGCTTTTAGTTAGTTACGGTAGTCACTGTCCAGAAGTGAAATTGATTGTAGTTTATAATTATTTACAGATTCCTGATGAGGACTTAAGTTAAGTCGAAAACGTTTGATATGTTGAACTATTTGTAAATATGTAATATACTGTTGTAATGCTCAACCCTGTGTTATTGTTGTGTCTTGCCTGTCTTTGTTTACAAGTAGGCTAAATAAATCAGCTAGATTTAAAAACTTATAGCCTATAATAATTTATTTGATAAATCTTTCTTCACCCCAATGACATGTTTGTATGATGTCCGAGAGAGGGGGACAAAGAGCACTTGCTGTCAATACAATTTTTACGAGATTAATGCGAATTCAGGCCCTTGGTCAGTGTTTGGAATCTTTAAAACTCACCCGATCTATCCAACTCAAGACAAAGATCGTACCTTAGTTCTTGACTTGTTCCTATTGTTTTCAGGGTAAGTACAAAAAAGTTCGGCCCCATTCCTTTTGAAGAAATGGAGCTCCACAGGTCAAGTCTCCCATCTCGCTATTTAAAACTGTTGCATCATCTATGACTCACATGAATACGCTGCACAGATGTCGCTACAACACCGTGCAACATTGCGCCAAGTTACAATGGTGACAAACACGAACCCTTTCTGTCTATTCTACGCATTGCTTATTAGCTCCTGTAGTGAAATCAAACCTTTCTTCAAAAAAAAGTTAATCAAAAAATACATTTCACTCATCACAAGTAAAAACATGTCAGCAGTTGTTAATTGAGTATCATCCTAGTGTCATGGTTTTGAGTGTTTTCTCTGACAAATCAATTAAACTTCACCGATTCGTTTTCGAGTTCACATTCAGGCCCGCAAAGTGTTTTCAAATCCGCGTTCTTTACTTTTAACTTTTTAAAGTCGAATTCGTACTCAAGTTTTTAAAATTCCTGTTAGGTAGGCCATAAGTAGGCTGATGTTTCAATGAGTTTATTAAAGCATCAACTTGTTTTTACTATTTATTTGTTTTCGCTTGCTGACTTATATAAGTCATCTTTTATGTTTTGTGAATCCTTCTCTAGTATGATGAGTCCATTGGGCGGCTTTACTGGGAAGCTGCGTCTCCTCTTTTTCTTGCATTTATTTTTTCAATAATGTTATTAAATTTTGAGTTCAAGGTTTTGTTTGCAGGTTCAAGGTTTATTGCTGGTTTAAATAATGCTGCCATTTTTGAATTCGAGTTTCAGTTCTTTTATCTGCTTCCTATTTTCTGTTATGTGACTAGCGTTTTGACCACTGACCATGAATTGTATGACTCACTGCGCAATATCTTGCCCCAGAAAAGTATCTTTTTAGCAAGCACATTGCAAACGAACAAAACTTCCCTTAACAAGGCATAAAGAATGAACAATACAAACAAACGAGAAAATTTTGTGTTTATTAAATGTTGACCAACGATTTTTCAACCAGATAACTGATCATGCAGTAACTTGTTGATAAGATAGACATTGGAATAACCACTATCTGTAGACTGAAAAACCATTTAAAGTAAACAATTTTTTGAAAAGCAAATCCTGGAATCACAAATGTAAGCACAAAATATCATGAGATAAAACTATCCAACGAGATAATAAGCAATTTCAATTTCCATATGGAGTTCTCCAAACGAAATCAGATAATGGTAAAATATTAGATCGTAAGCAAATCCATGTTAATCGAAATATCATGAAACAAGCAAAAGCTTTGTCTTGTGAACTATGTTTGTAATGTTGAAGCGAAATAAACTTAATATCTGGCAGTAAAATGTTGCAATTTTGCTTGTCTATGATGATTGTAAAACTGTTTAATTTTCAAAAGCACTATCGTTCAATTCAAACATTTCAAGTTACCTATAATGAAACAAAACCTTTTCATGACATTGCATTTGCGTGTTGTTTCATATAAACATTGGTATTTCAACCTCAAATCAGTCATTCGAACAAATCAAGATATAGGTAAACAAAAACACGATTAAACAACATCAAAAGCATGCACATATCTTTTTCAACAAATAATACATTTCTGATAAAAAGATAATAAATAGGAAAAGTTTGTGGGTTTCCTCAAAACTGAACCAAAGTATCACAAATGCGTTGACATGCAAGTTCTCAACGCGGAACTGGATAAAATTTCAGTTCAGTTCAACGGATAAGATTTATCCCAGACAGGAAAGTCAGTCATTTTTATATTACATCAACATCTGCAGACGTTGAATCAAAGTAACATGACTGATTTTGCTGTTTGGGATTGAATTCTTGTCATGTTCCAGCGAGCAATTGAGTCCCTTTTTACGTGAATTTAATGTCTTCAGATGTTAAATTCATGTTAAAAAGGATTGACTTGCTGACTTGATTGATTTTGGATTCTTCCAAGGGGGAAAAACAACAGCTTCAAAATCTAAAATTTAAATAACATCGCTGACTTTTCACAAGCCTTAAGAATGCCTTTAACTTAGCTACTTCACCTTGAACAAGAACTTTTGCAACAAGCAGAGCTTAAATATTTATTGTTGTTGTTGAAATGTCATCCTGTTTTACTGATGCAGTCATATCAACGAATGGAGAGTGTGAACTACGCATCGAAATACGATGCAAAACTTACATTACTTTTGCAATTTTTACGTTGATTCATCGTTTACAGCACGTTGGATCAACAAAAAAATTACCAAGTTCACTCGGCGGTATTAAATAAACAACAAACAAGAGATATTTTGATATTTGGTCCATCACAAGAAAAAACATTAAACTCAAAACAGAAAAAAACAAAATCAAAAGAACAAATAGGTTAAAATGAATTTGGTCGCGGCAATGAAAAAACAAAACAAAAACAATTTTAGTGTGAACATGAAAAACAACGAACAAAATCAACTTTTTTACGTCAATTCAATCGTGAATTGACGTAGAACGTAAAAAGTTTGTTCGTGACAACTTTAGACCAGAGCAAAACTTGCTACTAGGTTGATCATATGCCGAACTGCATAAAAACAATGTCCTCTGATGGCTAGAAAACTGATAAAAAATACAACTTAAACGGGGTATGGATATTTTTTTATAAATTTTTTTAGTGAAAAAGGTAAGGGGAGCTCTTCTATTTTCTCTTCATTATTCCATAAACAAAGCTTTTTGCTTATTGTTATGCGGCTAAGTTCTTGAAGGGTACGAGTTTTTCTTTTAAGAAGAGGATGCGTTAGAGAAACTTGGATTTCCCTTCTCCCACAACGCCCCATCCAGGAGCACATGAATTGTCCCCTTTCACGCTTTGTTTCCTTACTAGTGTCAAGAGTTTGTTGAGTGGTTTGGTCGCAAGACAATGCAGCAGAGCGTGAAATTCCCTGAGAAAATGATGCGGGATCTGTGTGTGAAGGTACATGAGATGTGGAATTTAAATTAGTTTGGTCCTCCTTTTCAGCTTCCTCCTTCTTTATTAAGTACTTGGTATATCGGAGAATCATATGAACCACACATCTCCGATAGTCTTCAGGTTCGCGGTTAGAGTTAGGAGCAGAAAACCTTCTGCGAGCATTTGTTCTTTCATCTCCGTCGGAATCAAAGCGGAAAATTCCGTTCGTGTAAACGATCCTAATGCTTGTTGGTCCTTGCTTGGTCATCAAGCTGAGGCTGAAGAGAAAGCTGAAAAAAAAACACAAACAGTTTAATTTTCAATACAATTTTCTCTTAAAAGCGAAAGTGAAGTAAAGGTTCGTGGAAACAAGGAACACCCTTTAAAACCACCTATTTTAGTTTCTATTTGAAATATGTAAATTTGACATGTTTAATTGTTCATCCCAACAAATAAAACCGTTTCTTTTCAACCCAATTGTTTTCCTTCAATCGATCCCCTGTCAATTTTTCCAGCTAGGACATTATTGTATATAAAAGAATTTTTACTTCTTTTTTTGCATCAAGCATTGCAGTGAAATGATGTCAAAGATGGCTTTTTGTGATTCATTTTAAAACAATTTGTTTCGATTGGTAGATTGCATAGAAGCAACGTTTTGATGTATTATATCAACGAAAATGTTTTGAAGACATAAACTGCAGATTTCTTAAAACGGGCGTTGAGAATTTATACAACTTCTAGGAAGCACAGAAATCCGTGTCTCTGTCGGAATAAACAGCTCTTCTCTTGTTGCCATAACAACGCCTTAGCTTGGGCAAATTCTGTACTGATGATGTCATGCTCACCGTTACATAACCAAACCTTACATAAGATCAAAAATGAGGCGCAGGGAATAATGAGCTGAAAAATGCTAAAACGCCCCAGGGCGATATTACGGTGAGCACTTTTCTCAGAAAAGGTCTCGGGCTCTGGGCGGCCTATTGGCAAAGATCCTTATCGTGTGGAAAGAATCGTTCATTTATACAAAGAAAATCAACGTCTTGTTACGTAAAAGTGATCAAACTGAGCGTGTTTTTTCTAAAGGTGATTTGTTTGTAAGATTTCAAGAAGCGCTTTTCCCGAAAAGAAAACATCTTCCAACATGTCCTTATTAGTAAATAATGTTGTTGTTTGTTAATAAAATATACAATGGATTTGATTACAAACAAGAGGATCATTATCAGCTTTGAAAGCACATAGCATTCATTGACATAACGTATCTAGTCATCTAATTAAGGTGACAACATCTCAATTAGTCAACTAACCAAATTTCTTTCTATCAACGATGACAGCACGCACAAGGTTTCGACATTTTTACAAAAAATGCCTTTTCTTTTACAAAACGAACACAAATTGCCCAATCATACAATACTATTGCGTATGAAATGTTTAAAAAAAATGTAGCAAGACAACCCGAAGCAAGAGGAGTCCATAAAAAAACAACAAGGGAAAGAAAGGTGCAAGTTAAAAACTCTCATAAACTTGAATAAAGCTTAGCTGTAAAACAAAGATTTGCCAACTACAATCAAACAGTTTTCTTGAACAAACAGACCAAAAAAAACACAGCAGAAACAAACCAAATTCAATGTCTGAGATTTGAATAGCGTCTGGAATCAGTCTTTTTTGGCCAAGTCATAAATTATGCACACGTTTTTTACGAAGCTTCATAAACCTTGCCTGCGTTTATTTTTATTTTTTGCAAACGAGTAAAACTATTCCCCGAAAAAGGTGAGGTATAGGAAGTGTAAACAGCATTTTGCAAAATTAGAAAGAAAGCATTTTCCGAAAATCTTGCTTGTTGTTTTTTCTAAAAGTATAAACTTTCTTGGATTGGTAGGTGCAGAATACAATGATCAAGTTTTTATTCATACAGTGTACACAAAAAGCAAATAGTAGCAACCATTATGTCAAAAGATGGTAATTTTTTTTACTATTAGTAACCTTTTAGAACCGCAAGACCTTTCAGCTTTGTCTTTTGGTATACACTGCAGATATGTCAAAATTAACTATATCTGAACCTTTGGCAAAAGTAAATTAGCCTAATCTATTGCTAACATTTATTCTGTGGGTACAGTCTGTTTCGCTTTGTGCATGAAGGACAGCCTGACCTTTTTATGCAACCTCGTTAAGGTAAATTTCTCGGAAAGCAATAAGGTTATTGAACTGATTTAAATCGACATGTCTATAATCCTACACACCGAGAAAGATTAATCGATTTTTGTTATAAAACCAAACAGCCTGAAATATTGCATAATCAATAGAAGCATCTTTTTGAAAACGAGTTCGTTTTACTTCACACGTCACTGACAATTCTAGCGGTTTCATTTCTATTGTATGATTATCTCGCCTTTGGTCGTTAGGCTTAAACATAAAAATCTAAATATAATATTGCACTTCATATAGATCAGGAACTTTAATCACAGCTATGAATGCGACTGCGTAAATTAGGTACCGGTAGCGAAAAAGTTTCAAAATCACATTTATTTGGGTCGAGACTTAGACAAAGTTTAAACTAGCTGTATCTAAGAAGGTTTACAAGGCACCCCACTATGGACTTGTATGTTTTCAGCGATAATATAACTAAAGGTTTGAAGGCCGTTTAAATTTTTGAACAAAAGTGAGACATCAGACCCGAATCAACAACCTGGAGAGCATTGATGGATTATGAGTCAGATGTTGTGCGGAGTCAGACCAAGATTTGCGGTGTTGCTAAAGAAGTTATGATACGCCCTTTTCCTAAAAACGAAAGTGCTTTATCGATGTTGTTTTATGTTTCCAATCCGTTAACTTTATGTAGGAAGCGCCATCATCAGCTCGAAGTTCAGTTTCCAAAAGTTGGTCATTCAACAAATAAGCTTATGCAGAATTATGGAGGGGAAACCATGCCAGTAAATTCCTTGTTTACTTTTGATATTTACTGAAAAGTGTCTTTATCAGACAGTAACTTAATACAGCTGAAGGTTCCCACAAAAACATTTGGCTGTTAAAATGACGCATTTAATTCTTACCAATTGCTTACTGAGAACTACTGGTGCTTTTACAGGTTAAAAAAAGGTGAGATGACAAATTTCATTTGTACGCGTCAAGACGGCAATGGGATTTAATAGCATTTAAATGTGGTTTTGGTTTGAGGTTAGTCGTTTATTTCTTCCGTCGCACTTTGCTGTGGACAAATATAGAAACGAAAATTGTCTTGAGAATTTTATTTTGTTCGGATTATAAGATTAATGGCAAAATCTTGCTAAAAAGTTTTTAGCAAGTTCTTGCTCTTTAAGACTACATGACCAAAGATTCATTGCACTTCAAATGCCATTAAAAAAGAAAATCATATATACCTTTGGTCGCTACTGTCTCGCAGCAAAAAGGTTCCGACTGGTGAACCATGCAATAACCTTTTGGCCTCTTGTCCCGATAGTTCCCCCCAATACCAGGGACACTCCTCGACGGTTTCAAAGACCCTTGCCAGTCTGCACAAGTCCACAGCAGCTTGGTTTTGATACACAGCATGAGATTTGTGGTTGCGACCAAGCTGGGGACATTCATTCCAGGTTGAGCTTGCTTGCACTGGGTTGCCAAAAGGATCAAAGAGCATGTGCCCGTTGCAGTGGTTAGGGTAAGTGTTGTTTCCATAGGGCAACCCTCGCAAAATGTTCTTTGAACGGCAATAGGCTACCAACTTTGCATAAGCTTTTGATGAAAGTTGAAATTGGCTTAAGGGTTTGGGGGAGGAAAATACTCTGTCAGAGGAAGGGACAACGAGGGCGTTGGAAGTGTATGTGTTGTTTGTTGCTCGTGCAAGGTTATTCCTCCAAAACGAATTATTGCTTCCAATTACTGCTGCTCTTCTGCAGCAGCCAGTTTGATTCGTGAACATTTTATGTCCTTGGATTTCTTCTACATCAGAGACGAAAGTAAGACAAGGAGCCATGGCAGTTTTCTCAAGGTGAAATTGACAGCTTGAATCAAATTTATGACAACACTGTTTCTGACATTCGTAGGAATCTGCAAAAATACAAAAAATATAATTAAGCAAAATTAACTAAAACTAATGCAAATTGGGCTTATTCTGAAAAGTTCAGTGCAAGGGTTGTATATATTTTCTAATAAACCGAAGCTACTGTTCAACTGTATAGTTAAGTTACATACTACTTTAATTTTTATCCAACTATCTTGGTATTTGTCAGCTTTACATTTGGCTTAGCTGGCGGTAATTGTTTCTAGAAATACTGAAACCAGTTTAAAAAAAACTCTGCTGTCTTTAGAACACTCAACGTCAAGGTTAGTTAAACAAGTAACCGATGGATTGCAGTCTTTCTAAAACCATGACCGAAAACTACACGATTAGTAACAGCCTCAAAACATCTGCCATTGTCACACTGTCTGTACGAGTCAATAAGCCTGAATGAACGCTGCGGACAGCTGCTACCTTCTATATATAGGCCCAGCAAGTTTTTAACCTAGGAGCGAGGATTGATACAATGACATTCAAATTCCGAGTAATTTATAGACCTGTAAAAGCAATTTCAGCGTAAGCGTTGTCCTTGGAATTACTTGATCGCTAGTACATGTGGAATGCTGCCGTTTACAATGCGTCCTATTCGGTTAATGATTTACCTAACTCTAAACAAACTGTAGTACCTCTCTCAATCTTGCCAGTTTTTCCTACTCCTACTCAGTAAAACACTAACTTGTCAATAAAAGCCTGTCAGCAAATCGGCAGCTGCAACTTTAATAGTATATATACTTTTTTTCTTGAAAGTCAATCATCTCTGCTGAATTAACAAAGAACTTTCTTGTTTCAGGCTTCACGGAAAGGCCTCAGCCACACAAAGCTGCGGAAATATTCTTGTTCTAGCAAAAGCGTTTTGAGCTCACGCCAAGTTCTACGAAACACTTTCCTGTAAATTCATCTTCGCAAAACTGTGATTTAGCTATTTCAGCAGTAATGGAGATACACACGCAAGATTAGCGCCGCATTAATTGCCTAGTTCATACGCCAAACATCGGGCGTCGCAAAGCAGCTTTATTGACTTCAATTACAATCTCTAAATTGCTTTCCCAAATTTAAACAGATTATAATGTCATATGGGCAATGACTTTTTTTTATTTTTGAACATAAGGTGGAAAAATACAATTTGAACTTCAGATAAATGCCTTATGCTGAAGTTGTTATCTGGCGTTATTTTTAGCAATAAATGAAAAGTTGATCAAACTTAAACTCTTGCTGTAGATGATGTTTGGAAATTTACATGCGGTTTCACACTTTCACCCATCGATACCTAAAACAAGGTACGATAAAGAGCTCTGTCTTCAACTACAAGTAATTGCACCTGCACTGCACAGAAAACGATACCAAAGAATGCGCAAAAACGCTTGCCACAAGCTTCCGCATGACTAAGCAAATAGGCCTGACTTGCTTTCATGCTGAGCTTTTAACCAGTGACTTCATTTTATTTGAATAAACTCGATTGATTGACATGTCACATGTGGCTGCTCAACCTTTGTAATTAACTAATTCCAGTTGTCGAATCCGGCATGTTTGTTTAAGAGCGTAAATCAAGAACAACGCCTAAACGTTCACGTTGATAGAGAAAAATTACTGCTAGTTGTAGCAACGACCTGGCAAATATATCGTTGACAACCAGTAGCTGCTAGCGCCAGTAGGCTTGGCCGTTTCCTGTTCTTTTCGTTTCCTAACTTCACTGTAAGTCGTTGTTTCAAAATTGATTTGCTTCAGGCTGTCTGAAAGTTTTTTTCAGATTTTCTTAACCCTAATCGAACCAAACACCGTGTATCCATCAACTAAATCTGAATCCCATTACTTTTTCATTGGACATAACTGGTACGGTTTTAATTACTTTCAAAATTACTTTTCTCTTTATCGATCATAAGGGTCAAAGTACTCTAGATCTGATTCCTTTCCGGACAAAAGAAACTTAACAGAAAATGTAACGTTTTTAAACCACGCATGATTTTGTAATAGGAAGATTGCGCCATTACGTCTGCAGACGTTGTATCAATGAAAACGACATATTCTACTGTAGAGTATGAAACGTGGTCAAATGTACTTCTCTGAAGAACTGCAATAGAGTACGTTCTCAGAAAAATTATTTCGTAATCTATCGAAATTGTTTACTGCCTTTCTGTTTTCAAGGCAATATGTAACGATAAGTTCATACTCTCAGTGTAAGCCTAAACGAAATTTATGATCTTCAAAATTTCTCAAATTTTGTCATTGGTAGGCCAATAAAAGTAAACGTTTGTAAAGCAACTGCAAGAATGTCCTAAGCTGACGATTAAGAAAACCCAGTCGAAGATACATGTCACTATGAACTATTTGTTTATAATTGTGTCACAAAGGCACAATTCCATACAACCAAGACAGGAAACAAACTCGACTAGCAAAAGTTATCTTTCCTTACATTGATTTAACAAGTGGTTGAAAAAATGTATCACAGCAATGTACTGTAAAAAACATTTTTCAAACGGCATTATTGACACAATGAAACAGAACCTTACGTCACATTCTTGTGATTCAAAGTGATTACGTAATTTCACAGATAAAATTCAAATGACGCAGCAACCAAGTAGTGAGCCCATAACTTTCTATCGTTACGATACATAATGTGTCTGACTAACGAAAATAACTAACACTTATTCACATGTTAAACTTGTCGTTGTATACTAACACATATCCTCAAATCGATTCCTTTCAAAGCTTAACGTTAAGCGACACCATTAAACAATTACAAAAAGATCGAATTTTCTATCACAACGTTTTGGTTTCTTTGAATTCACGGTAATTACCATGACGCTTTTCAAAAAAAATAATAGTTTTATTTATGACAGTGCGACAGCGGAATTAAGGAAATTTCATTCTTTCATTGAAGTGGTTGTAAATTATCGCATTGCTGTATAACAGCTGGATAATTTGTTTGTTTTAATGAAATAGTTTCAGCAAGAGACAATGATTCAAACAAATATTTAAGCTTTCGTAAAAATTAGACAGAAACGCTTTGGAATAACTTCTGTATTCGTTGCAAAGTGCAGGTTTATAGGAGTTTGACTCTGATTGTAATACTTGAGCCAAAATTGTAATGTTAATTTGACATCAGATTATTGTAAGTTAAGGCAATTCATCAACAAAACGCCGACCTACAACATGCAAATGTTGTTGACTAAAGTACAACATGCAGTTGGGTTTAACGAAGTTAATGTTTGCAGAATATAATTCGCAGAATTCATATGTTCCAAGTACTCTTATAAGCCTTAATCTTAAAAACCAACAATACTGTTTGCTTAGCAGTTGAGTTAAGTTCACATGCAAAAATGTGAAACCTAACTGAGGCGTCAATCTACGCAACGTAAAAGGACAAAAATATTCAAGTCCTACCAGTTAAAGTTTACCTCCATGTGTAAGTTCAATTAACGGTGAATTGTTGTTTTGCCTATTGTTAGATTTCTTGATCTGTACCACAAACCAGAAACTCAATTGGCGTTCAGGTTGAAGGGAATTTATAAAAGTTATGTAGAACTAATGCATTGAAGTGTACATAAAGTCACAAAATTAAAGGCAAGTATGTTTTATGGCTATCACATCTTGGGAATGTTTTGTAAAAAACTATCTTTTATTCTAAGTATGAATACTGTGATTGGAGCGTAAAGATTCTTAGTGACTATTTACAACCGATAGAATCGTTCTTTCTTCGAATCAACAGCTGTAAAACTTTTTTTACATTGCATTTTTTTCCAGGATAATGAAGTAAGCTACTGGTATACATTATCACATGCTTTACTTTTGTACTTCGTTTCACTCTTCAAACATTTAAATGACGAAAAAATGAAGCAAAAGTGTGCCAACCGACCAACCACCGAAAACGTTCCAATTGAGATATTAACGAAAAAAAAATGCTATGTTCCAAGAAATGTTGCTTTCCGTATCGCTTTTTACGATGTGAAATAGTGAACTGGGCAAAACGGAAGCATGGATTATCAGAAACAAACTTGTTCAGAAATCGGAAACACATAATTCGATGATTCAATGTCTCAGAAATGATTAGCTAACAACTTTGTATGTACACTGTGCAGAAGCGCTTACTATATGCTCTGACGAAAACACAGGACGTCATCTCGTTACAAAAAATGACGCCTTTATAATGATTAACTCCACAAGCAAACGCTAGATCAACAATAAGTTTGCCTTCTAGCATTAGTTTAGCATCGCTTTACATCTTTTCACTTCACTTGATAGTATTTACTACAAGTAACGAGAAAGTTTTCCTATCTTCATATACGCAGAATTTAAAACACCCTTTGTTTTTATGTTATCCAGATGGTCATGTCCAAAGATATTACCAGGAAAAACTTTACTATGTCTATCATTTCGGTTTAACAGTGATGCCACATTAAGCCAAGCCTACGAAAACCTGCGCGTAGGCTACATGAATAAGGTTTGCTTATTAGTTTGTATATCTAATAACAAATAAATTTGAGGCTTTTCTTTCTTTTCTCTTGCATCTTGCTTCCCAGGTTGATCAAGAAAATTTACGTTTAAAACATTTTTGAAAAACACTTTCAAATCAAACTGCCTGGTAGAACAGCATAAACTGCAGCTAAGGGTGCGCAAAAGCATTACCGGTATGCGCTAAGATAATTTAAAAAATGTAATTGCAATGACTACCATAAATCAAAGAATACAAAGCGCCGTAAGTGGTTGACATTGCAAAACTACATATAATTAAATCTGTCTACATTTTTCTTTGCAAGACTACTAGGGTACCTCACGAACACTTTTAATTGATTCAACGCGAAATCTAGCTAGTTATATCACTATAACATCGCTAGACATTAAACTAATGTAAATAAGAAAATTTGCTTTCTGTAAAAAGATAACCTTAATTTCAGTTTACCTCTTGATGTTGTCGAGTAATTAGTAGCCGCCAGATGACGCTCCCAAGCTCGCAGGGCATGAGGTTCCCAATCCATTGTGGATCCAAATCGCTCGCTGCCGTGACAGTGGCCAGAAGAACACTGCTGCGCCAGTTGATCTTCACAAAATTGATTTTCCTCCTGAGACAAGCAAGGGATCTCATGAACTACGGAAGAGTTTTTGTCGGTTCGAACCAAAAACGAAATCGACGGACGTATTTCTCCTTGGGCTGAGGGCTGGAAGAAAGAAGCACCATGCCCACAGGCATGCACCATCGGAGATGAATGTTTTTTCAGGATAGGACATTCTGTGGCCACACAACAAGATGCAGGTGAGGTCACGTGCGAGTTGCAATGTTCTCGACTGAAGCAGCTACAACTTTTATGGATCCCACTTTCTGACATTAAATGGCGGGGTGTAGTGTTACCATGGCAACAAGGGTGACATGCTGAAGATGACAATGGTTTAAACAAACTGCGATGGCAGCTCGAGTGACTACTGCTCGCATTCGGATGACATGTTTGTGGAGTTTTTTGACATTCTCTATGCGAGGTAGGATTTGCTGAGTGATCATTGTTAGTTGACACCCATCCCCAGTCGCAGTCTTTGACCGTATCTGCGGTGCATTTGCTTCTAGCGTCCGACCGTGACCAACGCTTAGTGCTCTGCTGATGCTGGCATTTTTCCAGCCGAACTGTGGAATCTAAACGAAGATGGCAATTCGTTTGCATAACACCTTGAGAAAACGAACCGTCATGCTCTTGAAGAAAAGCGCAGGGAAAAGACTGACCTTTTGTGCAACTGACTTCGGGATGAAGATCAAAATTATTCTCATGATGATGTTGAGAAATTCCATGGCAAGAAACTTCTACTGAATGTTTCACATTGGCATGCCTTATTGATGATTCTTCAATGCAATTAGTGTTTGAGTAACTAATTTCAATATTGCGGTGATGTGTTTGATTTGGGCTTTCAAAGTCGTGCTCTACTCGCGATGCCTGAGGCGATGCGTTATGTAACGCAGATTTTGAGGAAGCGCCCATTTTGTTGGTTTCATCAAAATTTAAGACTTGTTTCATAACTGGAGGGGAAGTTTCTTTCTTCAAAGAAGGGTTAGTTTTTGATACTGATTGTTGATCCACTTGTTTGTCACAAATGGGGTTGAGTTGTTTGGTTTTTATTTCTTGTTCAATTGGAGCATCGACAATCCGTAGAGTTTCGACTTTAACGTCATTGTTTTTAATTGGCTCCAAAGTGACTTTGATGACCGCTTCAGCATTGTCAGGAACATCAATGTCTTCCGTGTTTACGATCAAGTCTCCCTTTTTGAGGTCGAAATCACATTCTTTGTTGAAATGGCTATCTTCTTGTTGACCATTCCCGCTTCTGCAGTAGTAGTTTTCGGTAGCAGTCGGCCGTTGCGAAAGTAATGATGGAAGAGGGCGTTTGCTTCGCTTTTTCTGAAAAAAAAAAAGTCCAATTGGTCACATTTCACATTATTAATTAAATTGAATAATATTAATAGCAGCCTACAATCCAATCATCAAGACATTTTTTTCTTCACACAACGCAAGAAATTTAGCCTGACGTTAATTTCACCATAACCTGTCTAGTTCGATAATAGTTGGAATTTCTCGTTTAGTTCTGACCCCAGGTCCGTTTGACCTTTCAACTGACATTAAACCATTCAGTGGTCAGCAAATCTTTTTTCATGCAAAACTAGACTTGTAAATATGTTTTTTTTTCCACACTGATTGTGATTTACTTCAGTAGATTGTCAGGGTATTGCGTTTGTAAAGTCATAAAATAAATGTATAAAAGAATTGTAACTGATGATTATTCTTAAGCCAAACCATATATTTAAATAATTGCAATGATTTTATTTTGAAGTAAGTTTTAAGTTGTTTCGGTTAATATATGAAAACCGTTTTTTTTATTTTTTTATCACAAACCATCTTTAAGCTATTTGGACTTTTCAGACGAGTTTATTGAAATTTAGTTTACCTGTTTCATTCTTGCACAATTCACTCTTGCACAACATTGCCATTACTTTAAAGTGAAACATTTCAAAACTTTCTGAATTGTTTTTCCTATCATTTTGTTAAATAAACTTTCTTTATCAATATTTTGCATTGAAAAAAGTTTCTGAAGCAAGAGTCAGAGTTGAATTCAGAGTCCGGCCAGTTACAAACCGAGGAGTCGGATATTTTTCGCCCGACTCTACAGTCTTGCAATCTATCAACAAGAAGTGAAATGAAAACCATGTTTTGACATGGCGCTTTTTATATATATTGGTTTCTTTTCGTTTAATTTTGACACACTGGCAATTTCACCATTTCGTAACGCACAAAAATCGCAGAATGCAAAAGTGCTCCAGAATTCAAAACGCATTATCTCACGGCATGCTCGGAAAAGATTTACTAATAAATATGCGTTATCCAAGCGTACAAGTGCTCTGAACAATTACATTTTCATTTTCTTTCACAAAAAGTAAAACAAATGTTCAATTTAACCCAAAATCACTTTGTTCATTTCTAATTTAGCTTTGCAGTAACGAATCTTGGTCTGTAAATCTTCTGTACAGGACTGCTTGCAATCCGATGACACTAAAGTGGACAAAACTAAAACATTTTAAGTAACATCTGAACTTTCTACTTCGCGGTGTCACAAGAACATAATTGAAAAGTAAACTTTTCGAATTCAAGAAATATTTAACCTTGAACTGATGTACTGAGCTTCCCTTACAATAGACTACAGGGCATGCTTATTTCAAATAATGTTTCATCGTTCTAAGAAGGTGGCATTTACAGTAATGCAAAGATCTAATGGTACTGTTGCTATGATAAAGCATTTCCGATAAAGTCAACACTTTACTCAGTAAAGTTTTAGTACTCAGTGGTTCTCAAACGGTGTGCCCGGGCGCACTGGTGCGCCCCAGAGGTTATCTAGGTGTGCCCAACAGCATTCCTAAAAAGGTATTCTAATAAGAAAAACAAAAAGAATAGTTACCATATTAGATCAATTTTCTTATCTGCTCCTTCCGTTTAACATCATTATTACGATAATTTCAGGCACGGTCGCAGACATTCGGTAAAACTTGTACGGTCGGTCGCAGGTCGGTAAAATGGTTTTTATATAAAGTGTGCCCAGAATTATTTGTAGTATTGTAAGTGCGCTTAGACTGTAAAAAGTTTGAGAACCACTGCTTTACTGTTTTACTGGTCTAAAATAAACTACACTATTAAAGATTTGAAGGTAGCCTACTCTTAACGTAGTGCTTTGAGAGCAATGGTACAAATAGGCTGACCCGAATGGGCCTCAGTACAGTTTATGAATGTTCAAAAGATTTCTGTGAATTTTGTGAAATTTGTTGTAAATTGACAATAACTCAGTTGATAAGAGGGCAAATTCTTAGAAAAGTCAACAAAGTGTATTTGATCTGTCAACAGTCCACCATCAAACAACCTTTGCGGTACAATCTGTGAGCTCAACGAAATGTAACATTCGGTCAAAATGAGCATAGCTAGCGTAACGTAGTTACAGCATTGACAAGTTACTTTTCCCGGCAAGCAATGTTTGGTAAATCTCAAGCGTTTTCCATAACCAAAATTATCGCAAGTTATGGTTATTTGTATCACATTTTGTGTTACCATCTTTAATAACTCATTCAGGACTTTGTCCAAGAGTATTTGTATGGCTTACACAGCTCTATTTGAAGATAATCGAAAATTTGTTTCCCGTATTTCAAACACAAAGCTGTAAAGTTAAAAAAAATCTCCGATTTTACAAGAACTTTAACTGCTGGAACTCCACCGCAGATGCAACAAAGCGGCGAAGTCTGATGAAAAACATGTTACTTTTGACTACATTGCTAGCAGTTCAAGACACACTATTGCAACAAATTTTTCACAACCTTGTTGTAGTCAATAAATGAAAATTACCAGATAGAATCAACTAACCAACCGCCATGTGATCAGGAGAGAACATTAACGAGAAATGCAAGCAACTATTGTATTTAAATTTTTCCTCATTTTACAAATGTTCAAATCATGTTTAATCCGATATTGAAGCCTTTTGTTAGTTAAATAAAGTTAAGCAATTTAATGCACGAACTTTAAAATCATCGTTATCAAAATCGGTGACAGCTTAATTATAAAAAGAGTATTTCACAACGCTGTGAATCATGCAAAATCACGTGTGCGCCACAGCGCTATCGACTCGTTTCAAGAAAGGTAATGAATTACAAAACCCAGTTCTCAAAATATTGAAGTATAACACAAATATTGAAGTAGCCTTTTTTGAGCAATGTGCCGTGAGAAGGTCAGCTGCGCTCTGGCAACACTACTATAGTAAAAAATGTCAATAGGTTTGCTCAGCTATTTGCTCAACTGGCTGGAGTAAATAACATGTGCAAACAAAATAGGTTTTAAAAATTAAGACCGGAATTGCGAAATACGCATTGTCCTTTGTCAAATGAATGCACGTAAAGAATGAAATTCTGACCAGAGTTTAGCTTTGTTTGACAATCAAAATCAAAGTTGTAAAAATCTTCAAGATATCAAAAGCAGTCAACAAAACTTTAATTCAATTTTCGCATTGTTTTTCCTTAAAGTTTGGTTTGCTAAATATGCTTTCAAACAGCAATAATATAAAGCGCACTTTAACAATAAAGTAAGTTGCCAATAAAGCTAAATTTTTTGCATTACCTTCGAAGCCTTCTCCGATTCACTTCTGTGTTCTCTTCCCAATAGACGCCGTAACTTCTTGTTCATTTTATCGTATCCTTTTTTCCAGTGTTCTTCTTATGATCATTGTCATACAAGTAAACGATTAACACTATGCAGTGACCACTTTAGATTAATTGACACCTGTATTAAAAATTACCAACGTGGTAAAACATTACCAAACCATAAACACTTTAATAAAGGACGAAAAACTTTCGCTTTTACATCCGTCTTCTTCGCGCACTGCAGCGCATTGCGGATATGTATAAATTATAAAATTCGCACACACCACACTAAAGAATTGATCTAAAAAACGTAGAAAATAGTCCATCTACTGTAGATTTTAGGCCAATTATAAGGCAATGGAATAATAAGAAACAAAATAATAAACTTTTATGTGGCGCTATCTCGAATCCGTGGCCGAGTGGTGACGTCTGCGCGACGTTCGAAAGGACGTGCGTTCGACACCGCTTCAGAGCACGCGGCTTTTTCTCAAAAAAAAAATACACTTAATGTGGCAAGTCAAAAATATAAGGAGCAGCTGACTCGAAGACTTATACGTCGCTTTGCTGCTTCCTGTTGTCTATGATGACAGTGTATGTTGCCTCAATGGACGCAAAATAAAAACATCATTGTTATTACTACTATATATCCTGCAGTCTCAGTTATTGATCAAGACCAAATACTTAAGCTACATTATCCGAAATTTGCACATTTCCAACAAAGATTTAGCACCCTTATCCTGCTCCTTTTAATCCTCTGCTAAGCTGCTGAGTTTCGCATTATTAATGTCTCTCTAAGTTTGCTACAAAGCACACTGGCTTCTCACACTTTAAACCAATGAAAACTAAAGATGTTGGGCAACAGGAGTGAAGAACACAGGAGAAAGTTAACCGATCGGCAAAAAAGAGAATACAGAAACAGAAGATCAAATAGTTCTCTTTAATCTAGCCTAGGGCCATCCTGACTCTTACATAAGCTTTGATTTGAACCTTTCACCTTAACATATTATCAAGTTGAACAAAATTTTTTGTCATTTATAAAGTAACTTGTTAGTTACTGGTACATCCACAAAGCACTGTTGTTGTTTTTTTCGGTTATACTGTTCCTTTTGTCTTCTGAGTAAATATTTTGTATGTAGAACACTTTCATACGTGAACTATCACTCGTTAAATATCTCTCCAACAATATCACCAAAATGTGAATATTGCTCATAACTACATGTCGCTTTCGAATACGCGTACTTGTTTATTCCTAATATGCCGAAATCATATTACTTACTCCTAAACGCTTGAGGAGCCATTCTTATACACGCCATTTCAACCACAACCAGTGCAAAGGCTTTTTGTGTAGCTAGCGGAGAAAAGAGCGAGCGATTTCTTGGAAGTAGCTTTCAATTTAGAAGAAAGCACAGTGGTATACAGTGAGGTTACAGATAATATCGAAGACGGCATTCAGCACCTTCATTGAAACATTGCATTACAAAGTGCCCACTTGCTGCTACAATGCGGATAAACGCTGTTTTTTTCCAATCGCTCACCTCAAGACTACTAAATCCACGCAATTGTTGAGAACTGACTCACATTTCTATAAAAATGCGCCGGCAGCTTGTCATTTCCTTTATTTAGACCAGATTTCAGACCATTGATAGAACTGCAGTAAAGTGCGCAAAGAAACATGGCAATAAATAGATGTCTTTCATTGCATCAATACAAAGGTGATACGTCAAAGACTTGACACGCAATGTATTTGGATTGAACATTCATGCGGAATGGAGTACGTAAATCGTAGAAAATAACTGTACGAACATAAGTCGGTTTTCTTAGCACAATAGAACTTATATTTTTAGATTTTGTTAAACACTCCAATGCTGTAAACCTTGCCTCATTTCATTTACCTCTATTCACCAAATGATAACATTTTTGCTTGGTGTGAAATTTGGTATTTCACAGCCAATCAGATCTTTTTAAGAATATTGCCAACTGGAATTTTGCAAATCTGAAACGATGCCGCGTTTTTCCACTTCTTATGTCATTTTTTTGATAGTTTTTATTATCTCAATTGAATAAACAAAAAAATGAATCACTTTTTGAAGTTTTATCCCTACAAACTGCTGTCACGCAATATAGCGTCATGCTGCTCTGCCTTGTTTTCAATTCAGTGTGAAAGTATTGATAACATTATGCATTTACATCAAGAAAACACCTTCATAAAGTTCGGACAATCGGACTTGGTAAATAAAATCCTTTTCTGTTGTCAAGAACTATATAACATGCAACAAAATAGCGACCACAACTTATGCGAACCATCAGAGAATAGCTTCTCGGATTTAAACGTACCTCACTGTTAATGGAAGATTTACTCAAAGGGATAAGACTAGTTCTACTCTTTTGACTTACGTAACGGAGGCCTCAGGCGACACCAAATTTTTGTCTTACTTTTTGCTTTTGATACCTAACTAAAACCTTTACATAACAAGAACGCAAAGGAATTTTAACTATCGCAGGCTAATAAATAAAATACTGAATGGTTATGTAAGCTTTTTTGTTGCAAGTTGTTTTGGTGGTGTTATGAAATAGCCTGCTCCCCTCAGTATTTCAAATATTGTACCACACTGCGTGCAAACATTTATGGAAATTTTTAAGGAAGAACAAATATTTTTAGAACATTTAATCCTACGTCCAAAAAGTGATAAAACTTCTTTGTTAGTTCCTTATCCTCTGTTACATAAAGCACAACAGAAAACAGCGTTGAGAAGCTTCACAGACAAGTCATGCACGCCTTTTCTCGTGTTAGAGAGTTTTAGAAAGGAATTTGATATTCTCCGTTGAGCAGAGACTATTTATTTTTTGCAATATGAAAAAAAACAGCTTAAAATTTCGTGGAAAGTTTGGTTATATAACCTCCGACATAAACCCAAGCCAAGTGCATATTCATACATAGTCTATCGATTCATACCAACAAATTGGAAAATTGATACTTTAAGTACTAAATTGGTCACGACGATATATCTTTATCATCGCACCACTCTGAAAAACCAAAGCCACAAAATTTCATAAAGCAAAAAATTGCGTTTGTTTCAACGAACAAAGTGATATGAAATACCCTGGTTAGTACATTGAAAACCACCTGTAACTTAGATCGACAGAATGTTTGATTTAATATTTAGGTAAATAAAAATGAGCTTTTGTTCAAGTGTCAAGACAAGCAAGTGAGAAAATTATCCATCATTTAAAACTATCACTTTAATCAGTTTACTGACAAGTATGTTGAAATATCTATATCAGGGGTGTCCAACCTTTTTGGCCAAAGGGCCACATGTAGTTTACGAATGGTTGCGCGGGCCACTTGAGTATTTACTGCTAATTTGTAATCTTAAAAATGACTGTCTGATAATTTCTAGTTAAAACCCTCACACCCGAATTCTAATCTTAGAAATGTGTTTGTACATTTTATGGGTTATATAAGAAGAGTGAAGTTGGTTTTGAAGTGGTTTAAGGTTTTTAGTTGAAAGCAAGCCAGCAGCAAAGGGTAAATAATGTCAAACTGGCAATTGACCCTTCTGATGTTGCCGGAACAGCGGAGTTGCGCGCCCCGTAATGTATTGTCCGGCTGTCCCTAGGTTCATCCACGAAAATCTTGCTCGCACAAGTAAGTGCTGACGAATAGCCTAATGATGTCACGAAAACTGCCAATCTATGAATCCTCTGATCTTCTTCTTAAGAAACAATTTTTTTGTAAAATTCTAGCAATAGAAAGTTTTGAACTTCTCTCGCTAAAAGCAAGAAATATTGCTGATTTACAGACTCTTGAAGCACCAGCACTATTGTGTGGAAAAGGGTGGACGCAACAATGTGGAAAATGTGATGCGTAACAATAAAATTAACTTGAACATTTGCGCACCCCATGCACTAGGAATTGTAGAGTAATAGAGAAAGCAAACAATAAATGCCAATTTATCGGATTGTAAGTTCGCCATAAATTACGTTGGCGATTGAGTTGATTATATAATATTATATATGTCATTTCGAAAAATATCACGTGGGCCACTCAGAACCTTCTCGCGGGCCACGGGTTGGACGCCCCTGATCTATATGATGTCTTCGCTGAAAAAATAACTTCATTTCCATAGAAAGATCTCTTTGGTCATAAAAAGCAATAGCTGAGGTCTAAGTAAGTTTTAAATTTGTGTTTTCATTTAAAAAAAAATAGTGACAATTATTAATCATAACTTCAGTAGCCTTTACAATTGGGGTTGTTTGGATGCAACAAAACTTTTGGGTCAAGAAAATATTTCTTAAAACCTTTCTATTACATAAGCGTTGCCAATCAAATCAACACATCACTGGCGTTGACTAGGACAAGGGCAAAAGTTGTGCCACGCAATTCAAGTTATCTCACTTATCTGCATTCTTTTTCTTTTCAATGCATATAGCCAGAATTCAGAGCAGTTTGCTATAGGATCATTAGAGCTCAAACCGTTGTTAAAATTACATTCATTTGGACTGTAATTGCCCGCTTTTCTATTTTCAAACCACAAATTATCCAGCAACAGTCATCGCAACAGTTGGGGCTCCTGTACTGTATTCAGTCGAATGAGTTTTGCAGAACGAGTTATATAGGCCTAGCTGTAGCACTGTGCACTGACCGAATCCTAAAAGTACGTTTTATCTTTTAAATAAATTTTTCCACACAAAACCGCTGGGAAAAGTGGTCAGCTTTTTCTTCAGATCAGATTTAAGTTACTACCACAATACCACAGTTATCTCCCTGCTTTAGTAAATTTAACCGTGCTTTCACTGCACACACAGCTTTGAATACGTGCGTGTTGAAGTTTAATCACATTTCCTAACAACAAAAGCTAATTCATACTTTGGTAGATGAAGCTGTTTGAAAACAAATTTCATTCGGTTGAACAGAAATTTTTCACTAAAAAACTTCATTCAGAATTTCAACCACAAAGAAAACAAATTTGTCTGCAGCAAACACAACTTTATTTTGTTTCGAAATGTTTTTTTTTTCAAACAACTTCAGCATTCTAATGTCGGCTGCAGCCTAACCTGCAGCTTTGTAAATTGGGCATGTTGGTTTTCTTACTTTCTTCTTACAACAACGGCATGCTTATATTTCCTTCCTGTTCGTATCACTTCTCATACGGTAACCAAAGCACAAAAATTACAGCACAGCTGCCATCACTGACGTTCACATAAGATAGATACGTTGCCCTTCTGCTCACTGTTGCTTATTTTTGCTTGTATGTTCAACAACAGCAGCACAGTGCGATTAAAACTATTTTTGATGTGCCGAGTGCAACACCGCTCTACTGCTGCCACAAAACGTTGTAATCAGTGCTCTCATTTTACGGGAATTTGTCCCTAAATCGGGACTTTTGACCACTTTTAGGGACAAGTTTAGGGAATTTGATGATTTAGGGATTTTTTGGGGATTTTAGCAGTTTTGTCTTGTTTGCTTACAAAATGAATGGAAGTTTATTTGTGAAGTTTTCTTCCATATTGGAGTTCATGTTTAGTAAAGTAGTCCCCTGCCTAATGTCCCTGCCATGTTCAAATGCCCCAATTGAACGACTTTTTATTAGCTTGAAAGGCATTAAAACTGACTACAGGAACAGTAGACGAGTCAATATAAGGTTGAACCCCAAAAAAATTGATACAAAAGGTTTTTCAACGGATTCTGTTACCTATGGGCCTACTAAATAACATACTAAAAGTCTACCAAAATCGGACCTCGAGAAAGGGGTCATTTTCAAGATGGCGTCCAAGATGGCCGCCGGCATGTTATATTGCCTATATCTCAATTGCTATTCAAGCTAGAAAGGCGGTTTAGGTGTCTATCCCTAGGTTTTCGGGGTCAATGAATCGAATTAAATAGGTTAAATTAAGATAGGCTGATTATCTACTGAGATACGTATGATTTGTATATAATATACAACCTGGGGGAGCCCGGGGACATTTCGGACGCAGCGATAGGCCAACATCAGACAGAGCAGAGCACGATATTAGCAAATTCACTTGAGGCTTGAGATAAACGCAAACAAAATTATCTTGACTTCCATTATGTAACACGCGCTTGAGAAAAGTGGTTTTCCAACATTTCAGTTTCTATACTTTTGGCAGCTTGATAAGCCGAATAGTGGTAAAATTTTCAGAGACAACTCCTCACTTTTCATCTGAATAAATTCCATATGTATTAGTGCAAAACGGTTTCCAATAGTCTACACCTTAACATAAAACATTTTTCGAAAACAAAACACTCGAAATCCGTCCGTAGTATCCCCAATCTCTCCTAATAAGATGGAATTATCATAGCAGCATATTATACGCGGCATAACAGGTACCATCAATACAGGCATCTAAGAAAAACTGCAACCAACAGGAGGCTCATATTTGGCTTCCTACAGTAGATGAATACAGGTGATTAATCTGTTCCTTTGCTAAGAGCGATTGGAACACTGATGGACGGCAAGGACTTCAGGACATTCTAGGGGTAGTTTACGGTGAAAATTCTGTAGCCCATATGCTAACAGGCAAAGCAGTTCAGAGAGCATTCCGTGGTCATCTTCTTGTGGACAAATGTCTTAGCCGAAGGATGGTATCAGAGATGGAAAATGCTAGTCCCGAATTCGTAGCGATGGTTCAAGAGTCTGAAAGGATGTATATTGCACTATGGCATTAGAAACTGTATTCATATCAGCGACCCTCAGTAAGATAAATGAACAGCTGGAGGATAGAACTGGGTGCTAGATCCAAGACAAGTCAATTGTGGCTGAATTACCAAAGCATGGTAAAAGTTGCCAGGTCACTGATAAAGGCAGATCGAATAGGTTCTTGGCAGATGCACCTACGTGCTGTCAGTGACTGCATGCCGATATTTGCCGCAGCTGGGCATTACAACTACTTGAAATCAGCATACTTCTATATCCAACAGATGGGACAGCTTCACATTAACCACCCAGACGTATTCAGGAAGTTTGAAAAGGGTTTTCATGTTATCCGTCGCAGCAGCCAGTTCTGGGCAGGCCTCAGTTCAGATCTCGTCATCGAGACGACATTGATGAGGTCGTTGAAAACCACTGGGGGTATGACGCACGGAAGTGGAATGGATGAAAAGCAGAGAGCCCTTTGGACCATGTCCAAGTCTATAACATCAGAGTACAACATCGCTATGCAGGAGTTTACAATCTTGTCATTCACGACATCTGAACAGCACAAGGATTCAACAAAGGCAAGGATGAAAAGGGACGCTGCTGACCTGGAGAAGATCAATTCAAAACTTGTCGTATGTTCACCTTTCTTGCAAGATGCTTCGGTATGGAACGTTGTCACTGGTGTTGTAGCCGATGATAGTGTCAACGTGCACGAATATGAGACTGTTGGACAAAAAATCTTACAAAAAATGACAGGACAACCTGCATTCGCATACTCATTCAGTAGAAAGGATAAAGCCAGGACCCTTGGGCAAAAATCTGCTATCAAGGTCGCTCCTGATCGAACCATTGATACTGCACTTATTTTTCAACGCTTCATGGTGGTCTCCCAAGCTGGACATCTATCACTGGAGCAAGTTATGTGTTACGAGCTTAGTTCTTTCCCTCCTGCTCTCTTTGAATCGAGACATGTATTCCGAAAAGCTGATAAGCCACAGTTAGCACACGCGATCTGTGATCACGCAAGTAATGCAATCCTACATTCTGTGCCAAAAACGGAGTGCCACGTACTTGATGACGGTTCACTCCTTCACCGCATACCATGGCAGCGTGGACAAAGCTATGGTGAAATAGCACGGTCATATGCTGATTTTATCATCCGGCAATATGGATGGGTACGAGCATTGTGTTTGACGGCTATGAAGAAGGGTCGACCATTAAAGACAACATGCATCGAAGAAGAGGACGTAATCTTCATCCCGTTGTCAACTTTACAGCGGAGACTATATTCACAGGCTAGAAGGAGGAGTTCCTTTCACAAGATGCCAATAAACAAAATTTGATTTGGATGATAAGTGGTAGGTAAACTTTGGGAACAAAATTGCACCGTGGTAAATGCATCGGGGATGCTGATGTAGAATTTGTGAAGGCCGCAGTGGAGATATCTCTTCTCCATACAACAACGCTGATTGGAGAAGATACCGATCTCCTTGTGTTAATTGTTTACTATGCAAAGAAGATAGTAAGGGCCTTTATTTCAGGTCAGACAAGTCCAAAGCTGATGGCAGTACCAAAGTATACAACATCAACCGTTTGAAAAAAATCTTTGGACATGACATGTATTCTGAGTTGATATTTATCCATGCCATGACTGGTTGTGACACTACGTCTCGGATATTCGGTGTTGGCAAGAAGACTGCTTTTCGGAAACTTGTGCATGGAGATCCTGTTCTTCGGTCTTGTGCTAAAGCATTCACTGCCCCAAACCAGACCACAGAGATTCGATGACCTTGGGTGCCAAGTAATGGCTGTCTTCTTTGATGGCCAGAGCACAGATTTCCTTGCGACAATACGATACAACACCTTCAGCAAGAAAGTTGTCTCTGCTTCATCATTTGTAACGCCCGAGCGTCTGCCACCAACTGAATCTGCTACCCAATTTCACTGTCGTCGAGTTTACTACCAGATAATGGTCTGGGTGGGAAAAGCAGAGAGTATGGATGTCATGAATTGGGGGTGGAACCTGCAAAAGAATCGGCTCATCCCACTTATGTCAAAAATGAAGGCTGCTCCAGACAGTCTCTTGAAGGTCATTCATTGCAACTGCTCCACTGCCTGTAAGACACTCTGCTGCTCCTGTAGAGGATACGGACTACCATGTACCACTGCATGTGGACCATGCCAACTGCAAGAATGTGACAATCCACATAACAAGTCTTTTTTTAGACGAGTCGGAAGATGATGAATAGAGACAGCCGTAAGCAATAAGACAACAAACGGGCTGATCACCCTGGTTTACGATTTACCTTTGTAGTCAACTGTTGTAATTCCGATAATTTTCCGAATGTTGCTGTGTCCAGACTTTAATGGTACGCCATTCTTCAAAACAGATTAATCCCCTGTATTGATCTAATGATCTACTGTAGGAGGCCAAATATGAGCCTCCTGTTGGTTGCAGTTTTTCTTAGATGCCTGTATAGATAGTACCTGTTATGTCGCGTATAATATGCTGTCATGATAATTCCATCTTATTAGGGGAGATTGGGGATACTACGGACGGATTTTCGAGTGTTTTGTTTTCGAAAAATGTTTTATTTTTTAGTGTACTGGAAACCGTTTTGTACCAATACGTATGGAATTTATTCAGATGAAAAGTGAGGAGTTGTCTCTGAAAATTTTATCACTATTCGGCTTATCAAACTGCCAAAAGTATAGCAACTGAAATGTTGGAAAACCACTTTTCTCAAGCGCGTGTTACATAATGGAAGTCAAGATGATTTTG
Source organism: Aplidium turbinatum (assembly GCF_918807975.1). Lineage (NCBI taxonomy): Eukaryota > Metazoa > Chordata > Ascidiacea > Aplousobranchia > Polyclinidae > Aplidium > Aplidium turbinatum. The sequence goes on from NC_137476.1 coordinate 9,251,485, forward strand.
TTTGCGTTTATCTCAAGCCTCAAGTGAATTTGCTAATATCGTGCTCTGCTCTATCTGATGTTGGCCTATCGCTGCGTCCGAAATGTCCCCGGGCTCCCCCAGGTTGTATATTATATACAAATCATACGTATCTCAGTAGATAATCAGCCTATCGTAATTTAACCTATTTAATTCGATTCATTGACCCCGAAAACCTAGGGATAGACACCTAAACCGCCTTTCTAGCTTGAATAGCAATTGAGATATAGGCAATATAACATATCGGCGGCCATCTTGGACGCCATCTTGAAAATGACCCCTTTCTCGAGGTCCGATTTTGGTAGACTTTTAGTATGTTATTTAGTAGGCCCATAGGTAACAGAATCCGTTGAAAAACCTTTTGTATCAATTTTTTTGGGGTTAGGTGCTTTTTTTCCGTATATTGACTCGTCTACAGTTTAAAGTGAGAAAGTTTAGTTGGTTTGCTGCACACCCAACAAGGTATGAAGTTAGCTGGCTTATCAGCTGACGAACTGGGTTTAAGTGATCGAGCTAAATTGTTGAAGTTAGCAAGGGCTGTGAAGAGTTCAGCTACAGATGCTGAAGCACATGAACTAATTGCTAGTCGAATTAGCTCTGACGAATAAGTCGTTAGTCATGCACAGTTTATGTCATTTTTAGCATGTGATAGTAAGCATTGGTAAATCTTCACTGTATCCCTGTAGTGTTAAGCATCACTGTAATTTAAAATACTGCTTTTTGCTTTGAGACTTAGCCCACTAACATTAACAACAAAGTCATGTAGAATGGTTTTTGCTAGTGTTGTTGTTTAAACCTCTTAACTCTTGTTTTTGTTTCATAACGTGAAACTGAATGTAACTAACAATGATTTAGGGAATTTTGATGTAATCTAGGGATTTTTAGACGTAGCTTTGGGGACTTTCAGGTTTTCATTTATGAGAGCACTGGTTGTAATACTATCATTGTCATACTTGATTACAATTCCAAGCATTGACTGCCTCTTCTACGAAACGTTTCACAGTTTATCAGTATTTTGCTATTTGTTGCCTACTTTGCTGAACTTTGTAAACTGACTACGCCTATCCAAATACAGACTGTCACAACATCTTGTTATGCTCTTATTTAGCTTCTCGCTTGCATTCAGCATATCATATATTTCTGACATAATTTCTTCACATACTTTTGACAATTCATCGTTTTGCAAAAGTAAAACGCTTTTATACAATTGGCAATTGTTGAGTTGAACTAGTCAACAATTGCTTGCCCTTGCCCAATTGCTGCCCCTCAACATAACACTAATTTTTAAGGGCAAAATTACACTATAGCAGCCTGACGAACCTTCGTAAACTAAACACGAGCAAACAATGTCAATGAGTTAAGGCTCAACGCTATTAGCTTCTTGCTAATCTTAAACAACTTGGGATTGCTTAAAATCCTTAAATCAATAAAATGCACTAGTCATCTTCTACGGGTAGCGTAGAATGTAAACAAATCGTATTTCCCCGAACCAATTGTGACTCAACAATCTAATCTCGAATGTTTCGGTTTTCAATTGAAATATGTTTACCAGCTCAGCAGCAGAATGACGAGTGCCTTCGACTGTGCTGCTGCTAGGTTTGGGGTCGATTTTGAGGTCAATCATGCCACAAAATGGTAGCCTATCGAATGCATTGTTTTGCGTAAAGCAGTGAGAAAAGATTGCAGTGATATTCATTGGCCTAGAAAGGAGAACATCACTCTCCTGGGGCTCCAAATTTTGCTGGTAAATCATCATGCTCTATGATTCACATTTGCCATCAGGGATTGGAACAACTGTCATTGTTGTTCCTGAGGCCCAGTCGTTTAAACTCTAACTAAGCCACAATTACTAATTTTATAGCATGGCATGCTAATACGACAGAAAAATTAAAACTCGATTAACATCGCTAAAAAAAAATTGCAACTGTAGAGCGACAAGTGCACCATACGGTATGCCGTTATTGCTGGTGCAAATTCTTGCCGGAAATCCAGCTTCATTTTGCCAACCATACTCTAGCTGCAAAATGCTGGGCCAGGTACGAATAAAATGCCCAAGTCCTACACAGGGCCGTTGCAAGAATATGTTTGGTCATTTGGTCCCATACCAATGATATCTTAGAGCCCCAAATCAAAACAATTTTTAAGAAAAACGCACTGACGGCGTGTCTGCCAATTTAGTTGCGGTTTCAAATTCAAACATCCGAAATAACATCATGGAATGCTACATACATCACTGCATGCATAATAAGCTTTATGGTGTTTTAATTTCGGGATGTGTCAGGCGGCCAAAAAGGTATTTAATAGCCTACCACAGTTTTTTAATAACTATTTCTGATACCGGACACTTCCACACCCTTCTTGACTTCGCATCTCGGCTTTTTGATTAATCTTTTTATCATTATTGAATAATTACAAGACCATTGCTTCACAATTTTAGAATACCCTGCATTCATGCTTCTGTGAAGTCAACCGCCTGAAATGCCTTTATTGATTCTGCAAATTTCGAAAATATTAACCCTAATGTCTCAAGCAAGTGTTCTCAATCTGATCAAGCGCAATATTCTTTTTTCCAAATGCAGTTATTTTTTTCTGTGGACGCCAACTCAAGATGATTGATCACACAAATTATCACCCACAAAACAATCAACAACCAGTAGCCGATGTGGTGACTAGTTTTCTAACCCAGCTAGCAAAAGTTTTCGTCTTACGTCGTTTCAACATTGCTTGTCAACGTCAAAACTTTGACGCTGCAGTTTGAGAGTGATTGTTCATCTGGTGGGTGCATCAACTCATCGGCATCAATCACCATTGAAGAAGATAAAGCAATATGTACGCTGCAATGCTAACCTGCTGTGGCGTTGTCTAAGCTCACATTCAGTGTTGCTCAACCCAGACAGCAAAATCCGTCATTTTTACATTGATTCAACGTCTTATTCAACGTCTGCAGACGTTGAATCAATGTAAAAATGACGGATTTTCTTGTCTGGGAAGTCGATTGCGTAGCGCGGCCCTTTCGACTATAGCCCTTGATTTCTCTCATTCTCGTGCTTGAACAGTGCATGGAACGTGTTTCATTTTTCTGCAGAAACTTCAGAAAATTTCTTCTTTCTTAACTGCCCCTTTTGTAACATGTTTAAGCATAATTTGAAAAAAATATCAATTAATACTCTCCAGATAGACTGGATCGAACTTACTAATATTGCAACAATGAGAACTTTTAGTTTGAAATAAAAGTTTTCACTGCAGACGTGCATACACTTTTGCAGCATCGAGTTCCACAAGTGTGTTGTTCTTACAAAGTAACTTTCACAAGTGACATGAAGCTCAAATTATGAGAACAACATCGAAGCATCAACCACCAATCAAAAGACCCAAAAGTTACAAACAATGTCGGGCACAAAATCAACTTTGAAGAAACATACGTCTTATGGGGAGTGAAGAACTCAAAAAATGACAATTTTGAAAACAATATTCATAAAAGAAAGAACTCCGCACTTAAGCTTGAACTCTGTTCCGCTAAGCTTATTTAATTCGTGAAGTGGTAACCCGCAACTCTCTATGCCCATCTCGTTGAGTTAGTGGATTGGCATTTTGCTTTTCGTAAAATGACACATTTTTGCGAGTATAGCAGGTGATTGTTTTTACTGCTTATTTTTTCGCTTTTATATTAGTCTGGTTGTTACTTTCTGTAATTTCCTTCTTTTGCATCACTATTGATTTAGATTCATAGCCTATATGATCACTTTTTGACTGGGCGCTTGTTCGACACCGCTCAAGAGCATGTGGCTGTGTCTTTGGTAAGACACTTGAAGACATGCCTTCGATCGCAGAGTGGCGTTCTTTTGACTACAGCCCTTGATTTCTCTCTTGATTATGAACAGTACGCTGCTCTACGGAGAAATGCCTACAACCCTTCTTTTCAGGGTTATAGCCTGCTGAACTGAACTTCTGTTCTTTGCCCGTTTGATTGACGATGCTAAATTTCAAGTTGACAAATTGCAAACCTTGCAGAACTGCTGACGTCAGCGGCAATTAATTCTCAAATTTAAGACATCAGGGGTTGCTTTCATTGAACAGCACTGCAGATCAAAATCAGTCCAGTTTGCGAAACGTTTGCTAAACATAAGTTTAGTACTGTATCTACATTCTACACTACATATTGGACTTTTTAATTTATAATTAGATTGAGCAATAACCAGGCGTTCCAAGCAATCCAAAATTACTTTTGGCATTGTAAATAATTTTGTTTTTACCGCAGCATTTCTGTTCTCAAACAAAAATATGTTCTGGTGAGACCGCATTGCAAAACGATTTGTTACAACTGCTATTATTATTGATTTGTTTTTCCAAATAGTGCATTGAAAATGCGACATTTCATTGCATCTGAACATTGTTTACCAAGATTTTGTTGTTAATGCTATTATAACTTCGGTGTGGTAAGATTTCATGAAATATCTTTGAATTGACTTATTGCATTATCTGCTTTAGCTCAGCTTTGCAAAATCAATATTTTCTTCTTCAGATGAACATCATAGGTTAATTGCAGAAAACTAAACGATGGATGAGTTTATGACGCCAAAGGTAAAAAAATGCAACCGAAAAAAGTTACAATTCTGGATTAGAAAAAAAGGCACATTTGCTTTTTTGTGCCTGATGTAAATTCACAGTTGATAGGGCGTGAATTGTACATTCAGATAACACTGTTGATAAATGCACTACTGAATTTCACTGATTTTTATCAACGTATTTTCACATAACAGCAGCATTTTACTCGAGTTTTTAACGTTGAGTTTTTACAAAAGTAGCACAAAATTGTTTCAAGATGAGATTCTTTGTAGAGACACTATTCCACCACTTCTTTACACAACAAAATCCGATCAAAATAATTAAGATAGAATAAGGCTAAAAATAAGTCACAAAAAAATTGCAAAGAAATCTGTTCTATGTGCAATTCACAAAAAACTCTTCTTGTACTTAAAGATTTCAAATTTGGAGTCCCGAAATAATGATATTATAAGCCGAAGTACAGTGCAGATGCACCGCCCCATCTCCTTGCTCTGCATCGGTTTCAAGGTCTTTGAGAGACTGATCTATTCCCGTGTCAAACCAATAATTGATCCATTGCTTCCCAAAGAACAAGCTGGATTCCGACACGAAAGGTCAACCGTAGATCAAGTCACACAACTAACTCAGGACTCAGAGGGGAGTAGTTTTTCGGCAAAAACGAAAGCGGAGCTGTGTTTGTTGACATAACAACAGCCTATGATATCGTGGCCTAGTCTACAAACTACTCCACCTAGTCCCTGACAGACAGATGGTTAAAATGATCATGGAACTCATCCACAACAGGAGTTTTACCCTTGACATCGGAAATGGAAAACCTAGTAGACTTCCGGGTCTCAACAACGGTGTCCCACAGGGATCAGTCTTGGCACCTCTTCTTTTCAACGTCTATATGCATGACCTACCATCTACAATATCTGACAAATTCGCATATGCTGATGACTTGGTCATTTTGCACTCTGCGAAAGACAGGCAATTATTAGGAACGACGTTGAGCCAAGACATGACGACTATATGGATACCTCCATCAATGGATGCTGAAGCTCTACGAAAGTAAAACAATGAAGACAGTCTTCCATTTCAACAACAGGGAGGCTCAACGTGTCCTGAAAGCAACCATCAACGGAAAGATCTTGCCGTCTTGTCCAAAGCCAACATACCTTGGGATTACGCTTGACGGGTCACTCACATACCGGCACTACACTATTTACAGTCACTACTCAAAAAACTGACATCTCGCGTCAGTTTTTTGATAAAACGCTTTGCAGGCACAACGCGGGCTGCAGGCGCTAACACCATGCGCACTGCAGCCCTGGCTCTTTTTCACGCCACTGCTGAATACTGCGCCCCTGCCTGGTACCGCAGTGCCCACACCCGCCTCATCGATCGGTCAATCAACGACGCGTTGCAAACTGTGACTGGATGCATGCCTGCGCCCAACTCCAACAGAGTAGGCCATCTACCAATCCTTGCAGGCATCCAACCTGCTGAGCTTTGCCGAAAGGGAGCCGTTATACATCTGGGTTGCCGGGCAGAAGATCCCAACCACCTACTCCATTCAAAACTCAACGTTCCACTTCAGGAACCCTCACGGTGGCTAAAGTCAAGATACTCATTTGTACCAGCTGCCGCAGAATTATTACAACCATTCAGCGATCATATGAAAGACTCTTGGAATGCAGTATGGTGTGCCGCCGACACCAAACTCCAAGGTTTTACATCCCACCCGGTGGCACACCCCCTTGGTATGGACCTTCCCCGGCCGACTTGGGTTAAGCTTAACAAAATCCGAACAGGAGTCGGCTGCTTTGATTCCAACATGTACAAGTAGGGTTTGGCTTCCTCATCGGCCTGCGAATGCGACGCGGAGGAACAAACTGCTGACCATATCATTCTTGAATGTCCCATTTACAAGACACCAAATGAAATGCATGGTATAGGTATAGCAGCACTGGACGAAGCTAAACTCACCTCGGTTTCCATCACCTGGCCTAAAATTTAAACAATCCTGTCTCATACGAAAGAAGAAGTAAAGCGGTGCACACCTTTATTAATTGATCAATCATGGCCACCTTTAAGTGGCCATGATTGATCATAATGTATAAGTGTAGTCGCAGTAGGCCTAGGGTTGATGTTTGGGCCACCAGATGGCGTTTTAGGTTTAATCAACATTATACTCTTTTTGTTATTTTAGTTTCATGACATTTGAAAGTATATTGTCTTGGTACAATGCACGCACGGATGCTACACGTGGTAGCCTACTTCTTGCAAGAACTCTTAAAAATTGGTCGTCGACGTCACACTCATCATCAGTTGTTGACCACTGTAAACGATGTAGGCGTGCAATACACATTTGCACTAACTACAGTTCCTAGCTGTGTTTGTCTCTTCCATATTTCACGTTTATTGCGATATCCATTTTCTGGATACCACAAGACACGCAAACAAACATTTTTCCTCACATTAGTTGGAAAAAATAACCAAGAATACGCTAACTGACAAAAGTCAATTTGCTTTCACTCGAATCAGTTTCATTATATTTGCTTGGAAACTGACTTCCATCTATTAGCCAATCTGCAGTTTACCTATTTTAGTACGAGCTGTTTTCGTCCGCGGAAAGTACGTCACGGCTATCTTAACCCCGTTCTAATTAATCGCTAATAATAATGGGAGCTATGAAAATCACAGAGCCAAAATATTTTACAATAGCCATGTGTATTGTGCATATAAAAATTAATTTTTTATCCAACAAATTTATTGAAATAAAGTGTTTGAGATGAAAAAACGTCAGAAAATCGGTTTTTATTCTAATTTCCCAAAAATTGCTTCAAAATTGACCGTTCGAATGCATATTTTTGAATTATAACATAGAGTAATGCTAAACTAAACAAAAAATTACTTTTGCTCATAAATGTAAGGCATATTTACATTTCAAAGTAATTGCAATAATATTTATAATCTACCTACCATATAATTTGTTTGCTCAAATATCAAGCAGCGAACATGTTAAAAAAACTGCATGAAAATGTCTAGCCAATTTGAAACGAAATGCTTATCGTGAAGGGCAGAAAGGTAGAAAATTACCAGTGTAGGTTTAGAAAATTCGCAAAGAATAAAAACTAAAAGTCAAGAAATTTCACATTTCTACCATATTTCCTTATTCTGTGAACTATTCTGTGAAATTTCTACCAATTTCACATTCTTACCATATTACCATATTCTGTGAAATATTTCACTACTAGAGTGGGGCGTCCTCATAAAACCCCGTGTCGCTACAGATAGGGTTAGGCTAAGCTTATTCATATAGGCTACGTACTATTCGTATCGAACAAATGAAACGTGTATCAATTGATCGTTCCTCCTTTTGGCTGCTTTTCTTGGCAACAACAATCGACTAATAAGCTGCGTTTTAGCAACTACCAGTGTCCTTGCAGATGTTGTTCATAAATTTATTTCCTCCTCCTAGAAATCTCACTGTTTGCATTGTAGATCGATATTTATTAAATGTATACACGCTTGATGTAATTCCTTGACTGAGCATTGCAAAACAGGGCTGCCAAATGCTGCTAGTTTCAATACTAGTAGACTGTGATATTTTAAAATTACAACTCCCTATTTATTTTTGTAAAGATCACAATAGTTTCTCCCAAAACGCTATCGTTAGGCCTATTCTGAGTTTCCTTTTAGCTGAGCTGCAATCAGTATCGGCCCCGCTTCAATCCAGCCTTGCTTGTGGGGCCACGTAACCATTCACTCGGTAAACTGTGTCAAAACATAAAGTAAACAACATCTCTCCTTCAGAATGAAATATCAGTTTAGTTCTACATCTGCATCTGCGATTTCTTTGAATTGACGTGCGCTGCCCTGCTGGCGCACGTACACGTTTCGCAATCGTACTACGAAGAGATGTGCATTCGTCAGATAATAAAGAAACAAGTATTATTGGAATCGGTATGAGGGAGGGTATCATAAAGAAACAAGCGAATTTCATCCTAATTTTCATTGCATCGAATTAATCAATCAACTCGGAGAGGCTTTGTGTGAGTATAACGCTGCCGTCGAGCATGAGTGCGCAAGGCAGGAAAGGGAGTGTAGCTTGCGAGAGAGCAGCATCACGCAATTTCCTGTTTAACAAATGGTTTTTCAGAAGCTTAGGCACAAAGAATCGACGTAGAACTCAAAGGGCAGTGCAACTTTTTAATCAAGGGCCAATACCTCTTCAAAACGTTTGTTTCAATAGTCAAACACAGCTGAAAGAGGGCAAGGGCCACATGTTTTATAAAGACGCTTTGTTTTGGCTGAAAACATAAGTGTCAAAACAATCGGCAGCGTGGCCGAGTGGTTAGCGCGTTGGGCTCGCAGTCGAGAGCCTGCATGTTCGACTCCAGCCACCTGCACTTGCTGTTGTTTCTCTGGGCAAGAAACTTAACGATAATTGCCTCTGCCTAGTGATCGATTTCGAGTAATGGGTAGTACCAAATTTAAGTCATAAGTAAAGTAGACAACCGGAAAACAGACATTGCCGTCGGCTGCAGCGTGGGTCAGGTGTATGTCGGAAGGCGTATACACCGATGCATAGCGCTCAAGTCCGCTTTCCCGCAATGCAGGATAAAGATAAACAAACAAACAAACAAATAAGCAGCTTGAGACCCAATTTTATCTAAAGAACACTTTGTTCTTTATCAGTGTCGTTTGGCAACACTTTTGTATATTATATACAACTGCTTTCAGTTTCAGCCATGTTTCACATCCAACGGTTCTAAAAATCTGTCGACCCCACGTAGCCAACTCTTTCATCTCGACGATACATTGATTGCATTTTAAAGTGCAGAGATTCTGGAAACTTTTTGTACAACATTGGAGAGCCAAAGTTGCTGTCGTAAAAGTTGATTGTCCGCAGCGTTGAAGTGCAAGTGTACCGTGACAACTTTCCTGTATAATGGACTTTGCAGTGTGAACCGTTGTCCACACTGCAAAGTGTGAACAACAGTTCTACATACTATGGTGAAAAATCTCAGAGAGATGGCGTAGGATCGTCGATAATGTCTCTACCAAATATTAAGTGCTTCTCGTTTTTTGATTGGAGTTAATCAAGTGGGTCAAGGCAAATCCAATGTTCTGGGCCGTGTGTCTGGGAGAAAAATAAAACAGCGGAGTCTGATGTAGGTACTACACCATGCTGCATTCTAAGTATATTTCATCCTATATTATTGTTATATGATCACTGTGTCCACTGAGACTAAATGATTGTGTCAGATCAAATAAGCCACCAAGGATATAATAGGTCGCAGCGCTTTGTTAGCTCAGTTGGGCACGAAGAAACTTCAAAATCAATCTGCGTTGGTTCGATTCTCGGGGTGTGCGCTTGATAAACTTATTTTAAGAACTGCTCTCTATTCAGCGCACCTAGTGAATGGAACAATTCAATGACAACAACGCTTTACCAATCTCATTAACCGAGCCTGCTTTAGTGATTCAAACCCTCCACAGCATATATATGAAACGTATATTTCCGAAAGCTTGCGCAACTTACTATTGCCACAGCAAACTCGCAGCATCAGGCTAAGACAGATCGTTTAAATCTACCTTGTGAAGTAAGCTACAATCATGCTGCTAAAAGCGAAACTCAATCAATTAAATACAGAAGTTTGTGAATGTGTACTGTGTAGCCTACCTTGTAATTTCTCCTCATGCAATTTTTAAACTTCCGCGCTAATCCATTTTTTTAATTTTGCTTGCCCACGTGCCTAAATTGCTTTATATAACTCACAAAACCCTTGCTTCGTTTCCGTCTAGCCTAGCCTCATAGCCTTTCTAAAATAATCATCTTTTCTCAGAAAGTTTTTAATTCTTATACACCATCTTCTGCTGCAAGGCTAATTCGTTGAAATAGCCAAGTTTAGTCATCAATGTTTTTATTCTCTGTCTTCTTTTTTTCTTAGTGTTTCACTTGTAACTCCTCATTTGTAACCAGCAGTCAGCAGCCTTGTGTGTCACAACATTAACGTATAATTTTTGCCATTCTTCAGCTTGTCTTAATAACCAATTTCTACTATGCCAAGTCTTTGTACTTATTATATCATTTCGGAATATCTCATCGTTCGCTTTGTATGTTTATTTGGACCCTACATGTTCTACAAGTACCGTATTAATTCGCTATTCTTCACATTGGCAGTCAGAAATTGAAATAAACTTGACCAGTTTGTTTTAGTGCTTTTATAGATCAAGACGGCCAGAGTAAGTTTACAATCTGTTAGGCTCTCTGTTTTTTGTTTTTTTTGGATTAAGCATCGTAATGATTTGGAAACTTTATTGTTTGAACTTTCAGTAAAAGGAACATGAGCCTGGGGAACATAGGAAAATTTTTATGTTTGTCACAATCATATTGCTGCAAAATTTGCAAAAGTTGAAAGCTAGTTTGGTTTAATGGAACAAATTCGTTGTCTGTAAATGTTGCAAAAATGGATTTGTGCTAAAAATAGACACGGTAATCCACATCCACTAATTCTTGCTCCTACAATACCCATTCCTTGCTTTTGTTCGTGACCGGTTGCTGCGAGCATGACCTTAAATGAGTAATAGATTGAGTTTCAGTTTTAGCAGCATGATCGTTGCTTGCTTCACAATGTTGATACCAACAATCGGTTTTAGCTTGGTGCTGCAAGTTCGCTGTGGTGGTATAGCGGTTTGGACCAGCTTTGGGAACACACAGTTCCCTAGTGATGTGCTGTGATGAATGGTGTTGGAGTCAGCGTGTCGTTTTATGCGTTTCCTTGGTTTGGCTTTAGGCTGCTATCTTAGTGAGTAAGCCTACTATGATGAAATGCAGTTTCACATTCGAATTCTAACAGCGATCCGCCTACTTGTGGGCTTACGCCACTTGCTTTCTGCACATTTAACGTATCCAAAGTTTACTACTCATAACGATGTCTGTTTTCAAATAAAATTTACAAAACGTGTAGGCTAGATCAGAAACAACCACAAGCGTACGCAAAGGGTGGGGTTTTGTTGCCAAAGACGAATTGAAATTGATATTTTCAAAAAGTTTTAATTTCTATTCGTTTTCGAAGACTTTTTGCATAGTTTCGTCATGACCATAACGGTTATATATTTTTGTTAAAACTGAATTTATGAAAAACATGGCATATGGTTCTGCATGGTGGTCCAAGACATTTGTTTGCTATAGAACACGCAGCTGGTATCAAAAGTCGTAATTTTTTCCACATAGTGATCATCGCGTTTGTCTTTTGTTTACAGGCTTTGAATATACGTTTAAAAGAAAAATTAGACTACGGTGCTGTTAATTCCACTAAGACTGCCAGCTTAGCCTGACTGTTTTTTATTGATGTAAAATATATTTTTCAGTAGGTCCATAATTTTTCACCCTTTATTGAAACCACTGGATTTAATTTAAATAAAACTGACTTGGCTTAATCGAGCTAGGATACGATTTTGCGGAATTGTTTGCATTTTGAAATATTCGATAGAAAATTAATTTCGACAAGCAAATATTTTGTTTTTCTTTATTTCGAAATCGAAGCTGTTTCGTTTTATTATTTGCTGGCCAGTGACTGTGTGCTGACGCGAAACAGTGTTTCCAAAGCGTCCATTTAGAAATTATAGGTTATTTCCATGACCTTCCAAGTGTAGATGGCGATGGTTGTTTGGCAAAGGTGGGTTATTAGACTATCTTTGGTGAAGCATCAACTCTGAAGATGTAAGCAAGATTTTCACTTGGTTTATAAACGACATTAACCACCAAAATGTCTACTCTAGTAATTCTATTTTAATCTACCCCACTGCTGTGGGAAGTAGGATCAAATACTTTACTTCGAGCAAACTACCAATGAAAACTGTATATTTCAATGAAATTGTTTACAAGAAGTAGCATTTTTTGCGGGATTGCAATCCATTCTTGTTTTACAGCAAATCGCACTCGACTTTTGCGAACCCAATAAAGCCAACATCAACAAAACACCGATTTTGACATCTGTAATATATCACTATATACTGTACAGTTACCAATAGCAGAAGCAATAGCAATATTAATCGCTTTTGCAGACCATTATCATTAATAAGGATTACTGAAATGTCTTGTCCACAAACTGGTTCAACTTGAACAGCTAAATTATCAATGTCATTTTATTTAAAATAAACAAACTGTTTCGCATGTTATGGCTCATAGATTAGAATATTTAGTTATTCATTTTGTGTCACTTGAATAGCATATAGCCTAAACGTCATTTTAACGTTAAGGAGATACAGTAACTGATTGTTACAGATGTGTTCATTTAAGGATAAATTGTGACCTAAAATAAATTTTTATACAGAAGCCAAATTTTGTACAAACCCCTGGTAACGATATTTGTGATGGGTAAAGGAAGAAAAATTTACCAACCACTTCCTTTAATAATAATTTTGTTGCTCTTTGCCGCTTCTTTACATTGTCCATTTTCTATTTCTCGTTTTTTTCGACAGAGGTCTTCACCCTACATATGTTTGCAATGATCCATAATTCCATCAAACTTTGAAAACAAAATCTGACCAAAAAATACCCACCTAGGACTAGGTCCTAGACAGCCACTTTATCTGGTAAAAATGTGGACCAGATAAAGTGGTTGTATAAGAAGTAGCTTATGGGCTACATGAGAATTAGCCTACTATAGCATTAGTTCATTGGTACAGCACAAATTGAGCATCGTTTTACCCTCAAAGGTCTAAATACAGAAAACGGAACCCACTTTCATCATTATCTTTGTACATTGCTACACTTTCATTTTTTTAGTGCCTATGGTTTCAGACATTGAATTCAACTTTTCCTCCCATCGTTTTGTAACAAAACGTTAGAAAAAACAAACACAAGTATAGCCTCCATGTATTTTGTTTGAAATGTGTGTTACAAGATCACTATCACCTTGTCATTATATAAAACCATTTCTCAGAAGTTTAGCATTTTGTTGCATTTTCTATAAAGATCCTTTCAACTTTGAGAAGGTTCTTCGTTACAAAGTCCAACATTTTACGTTATGCAACATGCAAGCTGGCAAAGTCATGTAACGCATTCGGAGAAGCAGGCGTTCAAGGCAACAACTTCAACTGCTTGCGTAACACAAAATCGGCACTGAAACAGATAAAGTTTTTCAGTTTTTTTTGTTCTTTTTTTTCGCGCAACAACTGCGCTATTGCGCATATAAAGTTGTGTAGGTGTTTTGTTTCAAATTTGAAAAATTACTGCCAGTGTTTAATTTACAAATATATTGCTTCCGGAAAGTTAGCCAGTTTAAACCAGTTCTATTTTCACTCTTTTTTTTATGCAGTCAAAACTAGAATTGAGTTAAATAGTCATATCAAAACATTTCAGAAGAAACACAATAATTATGGCAACTCTTGGAATGACAGAAGGAACTTCCGATAACAGAATTAAAAGTTCCAGATTGCGTTTTCCGGCTTGAATTAAACCCTTGCTATAACATAAATGTTCAAGCCAGAAATTGTGCATAAAGCAACACAAAACAGTATTTTCAATTAGAAAGTGTAATTGTTTTTTGTTTTTTTGTTTGAAACATGATATTGAATAACGTATCGCAAAGAAAACGAAGCTTTGAATAACCTGCTTGAAAAAAAGGTTCTTCTGTTCAGACAGAGGGATTTGTTAAAGTATTTACAGACCTATTCAAAAATGTTAACAGCTTGGGCATCTGACAAATGACAGTGAAGATTATCGCGCATTTTTTTCACTGGCCTGTTTCAATGTAAAAAAATTAATCTCAATATTGAGTGAACATTGTTTCATTTATTAAATAACGCCACATAATATTTTTACGTCAAAATTTACAGTTTTATTGCGGAGACTTCCATTCGATTCCACCAATTTTCTTGATCTTAAATTCAATTTTACCAACTATTCACTGCCAGTTGAACAAAGCAATATTTCGTAAACTAGCTCAAACGCAAATGTGTGTTCGTTGACATGGGAAGAAAATGATGTGAAATTATTACCCGGCCACAGATTAAACAAATTCACAATTATAGCTTCCCAGCTAGCAGATCAGCCCCTTTTTCATTGATTTAATGTCTGTAGAGGTTGAATCAATAAAAAACATCGAGGTTTTGGTTGGGTTGCTCGTTTTTTTGTCTGGCTTTCGAGTCTCGACGTCACCAAAGATAGAAAACTAACTGGATAAAAAAATATGATTTCAGAAAATGTACGTTTTTTATCTACAATAAATCAACGTTCCGTTTACGTTGTTATACCTATTTTATAAACTGAGAAGTTTTCACTTCATTTGCAGAAAACGATAATGTTATCGTCATAAATATTGTTAATGCGCAAAATAATAAATATTAGATGAAAGAAGCGCTTCAGGTGATCGAATGAATGAAATCAAAGATGCCGTTAATTGCAAGAGAAATGTCCCTTTTCTGAGTTCAAGATAACATGCTAGTGCGAAACCAATACTGTCACGTGTCACACCCCACCTTTGGTTGTTCAGCAGACGCAGAAAGAATTGCTCTTCTCAAACTACGGCGGCTTCTAATAGATCACTGCCCGTTCTTCATAATGAACCCTCCTTTTTTTTCTTTATTGCATCTGTAAGTTTTTTTTTTGTTTTTTTTCTGTGCAAAGTCATCCTAGCAACCGGTTATCGGCAAAATGGTCCCTCAAGCCTATTACAGAAAAATGATGAAAAAAATCTTTTGCAAGAGACAAGTCTGGATGAACATTGAAGATGAAAAATTAATAGAAGAGACATTTTTGCTTGCTTAAAAAATGCATTTTTTAAATCTTACAGTTCTCATGCAGTTACATTGCTTACAGAACAAAAGCATAGAACTTAGGGGTGCATGGAAGTCGTTTCTTGAATAAATAAGATGTTTGAGTCTGCTAAATTGTCTGTCACACTCCACAACTTTGTTTGAAGCACTGAAAAAAAGCATATCTCGTCCTTTTTGCTTTCGGAATTATATTAAAAATATTGTGTGTATAAATACACTGTTGCAACTATAAAGGTTAGTGTAAAGTTTTAAAGCATGCTTCTGATTTAAATGCACTTTTTAAATGTAAACAAATCATATGTTTGAAGGCTTTTTGTCGGGACTTTAATACGAAGTCAAAGTCCCGGGCTTTTTGTAATAGGCTATCTGACTTATCTTTTTTCTCTGAATTGAGCTTAACACAATTCCAAGGTTATTTCTGGAAACTGAAAGTAAATCTTGTTTCATTTTAACATCCATTTAGCAAATATTTGTTACCTCCGGTAAGAGCGCCAGTTGTAAAACTATTTACTCCCAAAGATTTTGTTTACACATGTGCTGGTAAAACTAATCGATTTTATGGCTTTGAACCACCACGACCTTTTTTCACAATGGGTCAGATTCAATTCGATCTCGTTTGTTTTAAGTTCTCACTAACACAAAAAAAAAACACCAGAAGTTCAGACAGGGATTTCTAGAAGTACGGGATGGGAATCTACGCTCCCAGAGTAAGATGCATTAAATAATAGTGTTGCCAGTTTTTTGTTTCAACATAAATACTATTCTTTATTCGCTCAAAAGTTATTTAATGCTTATTTGATAAATGAATTCTAATATTTGCAAACACAAGATTCCAAAAAGCTTACCACTTCAGTTTATCAACTTAATTTTGCAGTAGCATTGAAAATTTAACAGGTTTATTTAAATTTAAAGCCATTAAGCTACAGCCTAAAAAATATAAATTTAGTCTATAAAATAAGCTACTGATGTGCATCATTATCAGCTTATCTAAAGATAGCATTACTGGATGAGTCAAGTAACGAGAGTAATATTTATTACATTTGTAATTTCTTTTTTAGTTGTTACTTTTGCAGGGATAAGTAATTTAAGTTTATCAATATCAATACTTTGGTTAGTTATTTTATTAATATCCTGGTTTACACTTGATTGAGAAGTTGATGATGGATCACTTTTTAGATTTTTTTTAGCGTTTTTCAGCGTGTTGACACGTTGGGGCCACGGATGTCTAAAGAAGGGGATATGAAGGCTTTTAATACGTCTGACAGTAGAAGGGCTTTTGTATATCGTAAACAATCTCTGTTTACCGTAAAATGACAATTGGCACCGATAATAGTTTAAATCTTTTATGATAACCTGCATTGGGCTATACTCTAGTCTTAATAAAAAATAAACTTACGATGAGTTCACAGACACAAGCAAGGCTGTGTGAGCACTATTTCTCTCCCAATCCCCCCGAAATCCACTATTGAGCCCCTATGTTTAGTAAGCCCCTATGTTTGCTCTTAAATATAGGACCAAAAAGCGTTTAGGACGGCAAACTCTTTCAATGTGGGGAAAAAAAGTTACATTCATCATTTTAGCAAAGAGTAAACAACTTTTACGATTTTACAAGGGAAAAAAATAAATAGGCTATGCTGACAATGCAGAAGGGGATCTAGAAAAAAGTTGAGAAAGGCCAGAGTTTTAACAAAGTAAGATTTAGAACATAAATAAACAATGCAATGCAAAACTTAACGTCCAAATAAATAAAACGGAAAGGGGGTGTGGAAGGCTTGCCCTCCAAAAATTTTTGACAACATCAATGTGTTTTGGTCATTTTTTAGGCATTTTTAGAGGCAATGTAACCTACTTTTTTATCAAGATCCACACTTTGTATGTGACCGAATTCATCAAATTAAAATTGGATTGGGGTGGAAGTTTGGTTTAAAATTTAAGTTAGTCTATCATTTTAATTTTTTAATCACAAACACAAAAGAATGTCAATAATTCATTTCTTGAAAGTTTGTACAGCCTAGTATGCTGTAACCTGAGATGCCCCCACCTTTGCAGATAGCATTATCACTTCATAACCTATCTGTATTCACGTTGAAATTTATCAATTTAATTACAATTAATTAATTATAAGCTATTCGAAATATTGCATCATTTTGTTAATCTATTTTAGACACAAAAAACTTTTCACTCTCTTAATCCTCAACCATGCTTGTGCATTATCGCCGAGACGAACGAAATGTGGTTGAGCGAGCGAAGCGAGCAAATGTTTTTTAGAAAAATGGAAAAAATGTAAAGTTACAAGCTGTAAAACGCTGTACAAGTTAAATACGAGTGGGCCTTTAATTAAAGGTAGGTCCCCAACTCCCCAGTCGGTGGTTTGGAAAGTAGCAAATACGGCCTTGCATGATTTGATTACCTTTTGAATATCGAGCTTCTGTAGTAATTTTTTATTTCTAAAACAGTTAAAAAACATTGAACAGTCTAAAATGAGTGAGGCCCCTAATCAGCCGTGACCCCCTTTCCGAACGGGGGGTAGCCTACTGCGAGCGGTTAACACTGCCCTAGTCACAAGTAACGTAGGCCTATTTAATATAGATCTACAGTTTGCTTTCAATGGAGAGCATTAAAGAAAAAAATGAGCTCAGTTTTAACATTTATCTTTCCAAGAAGGACAAGTTCGCTTATTTTCCCTGCTTATATGTTTAATAATCTTATATGTTCATCTTACATTACTTGTAATTATGATTTTTCAATGCTTCTACAGAGTAGCTTAAGCTTTGGAATCCTTCATGGAGTTGAGGATTGAAGTTTGCGTCCTCTTTCATAACCACTCTTTTTGCGGATGACACCAGCCTAAACATGACACACCACAATTTGACTTGCCTAGAACAACAAGCCAATGAAGAAATAAAAAAGATTGATGTATGGATGAGAACCAATAAATTATCGATTAATTACACTAAAACTAATTTTATGATCATTTGTAGAAATCTTCCTGTTGCAAAATCGTTCTCTCTCACCTTAAACGGCCAAAGCATTAACAAAACTGATCAAGTAAAATATCTTGGAGTAACGATGGACCACAGATTGAACTGGAACGCCCATATCTCTGACCTTTGCACAAAATTGAGTAAAGTATGTGGCATTGCTTACAAAATCAGATACTATGTCCCATTATCCACATTACGATTAATTTACTTTTCATTATTTAAATCAAATCTTCAATATTCGATAATTAATTGGGGTAGGGCCAACAAAACGTTAGTACACAAGGTGGAAGTGATTCAGAACAAATTTATTAGAGCGTGTTTGTTTGGTGACAGGAAAACTTCGACGACCTACATGTACAGCAAATTTCAGGTATTAAAAGTGAGTGACCTTGCAAAGCTGGCATATGCACAGTTCATGTTCAAGTACGAAAATAATTTTTTGCCAGCATGTTTCTCTGGCTACTTTGTTAAATTAGACGACATACATCAACATGATACAAGACATAAGGCTAAAACCAGATTTTTTCTTCCCAGGTTTGAAACAAACTTTGGCAAAAAAACACTCCATTTCTTGTGTGTGCAAGTGTGGAGTGAAATTTCACACGATGTAAAAGATTTACCGTTCCATTGCTTTAAAAAAAATCTCAAAAACCAACTGTTACATGAATATACATGCGTACCTTAAGTGCTCAATACAAAGGATAACTTACCTTTACAGTAGGCCTATATCATCATATCGTAAGTTACTTATTAATATTTGTTCTCTACAGTTATTAGTATCAAATTGCCCTGTTTTTGTATGCTTCACATAAAAATTGTTGCAATTCGGTGGTGGTATCCACGTTTTTCCTCGTTATTTCAGGAAAACTTTCGCAAGTGCTGTAGCCTATTATAGCACACAATCACTAATTATTGGTGGTTGGTCAATTCTTGGTCGTTGCTCGTTGGTTTGAATCTTCATCCTCGGCTTACTCAGTCTGAGAATGCAGATTTCAAACCAACAGTAGTTGTTTTTCAATCTCAGTGGCGAACTCTTTTTATTCAATGAAGTAGTGTGCCTGCCTCTGCACACTAGTGTGTATGAATGTGTAGTTAGATTTACTGTGATGGGGTGGTGGCTGACTAGTAGGGTGGCTCGTTTTTGAACTTTTTTTTTAAATTCTCTCGGGGTAGTGGGGAAATGGTGCCAATGAGTGAGAAAACAATCATGACAAAATTTGAGATTTGTAAAAAATTGTCTTCAGCCTCCTCATGGGGCCCAAAAATCGAAAAATGGGGTCAAAAACGCAATTTTTTTTTTAAATATTTTTAGTTTGGGTAGATACAATATTGTTTAGATATGTCTAATTAGCCTAAGAAAAAAAATTGGAGTCATTTGAACTATTCCTTCAGCTTTCTCACAGCTTCTGAAAATTTCCCTTTTGCTGAAAATTTCGCATTTTTGTGGGTGGGTACATGATACATAATTGCGTTAGACATTTTGCCAGCTATAAAACGTCATTGTATTTCTCTTTATAGGCCTGCCCTGAGCTGTTGCGTCATTTTTTAATGAAATTGGGTTAATTTGGTAGGAAAAAGTGACGTCTTTTATTTGAATTTACGTCACTGACAAAGTTTGTAGTTATGTAACCACAAACAAAAATGCGAAATTTTCAGCAAAATAAAAATTTTTAGAAGCTGTGAGGAAGCTGAAGGAATCATTCAAATGACTCCAATTTTTTTTTATAGGTTATTTAGATATATCTAAACAATATTGTATCTACCCAAACTAAAAATATTTAAAAAAAAAATTGCGTTTTTGACCCCATTTTTCGATTTTTGGGCCCCATGAGGAGGCTGAAGACAATTTTTTACAAATCTCAAATTTTGTCATGATTGTTTTCTCACTCATTGGCACCATTTCCCCACTACCCCGAGAGAATTTAAAAAAAAAGTTCAAAAACGAGCCACCCTACTGACTAGATGACTGCTTATGGTCTTTCGCTACCATCCTGATTGCGCCATAATCTAACCAACAGTTGTACAATGCATTGTTTTGACAATTACATTTTACTCTGATTATTTGTTAATATATGGCGCTGTTAAAACAAAATAAATTGACTTGACTTGACTTGACTTGACTTGACTTTATTCAATTCCCCGGAGATTGATAGAAAAACTGAACTAGTGATTTTATGTTTTATGGATCGTACGGCTAGATTCTATTAAGCAATTACTTCACTACTTACTTGAAAACCTTTACTTGTTACTTACTTAAGTAATTCCCAACTACATAAAATTTTAAAGTAGGCCTACAGTAATTTAAATAGGCGAGAAAATAAAACCGGAGAATTAAAAGCTGCCCCTTGCACTTATTTTGTCTCTTGTCACTTTTTATAACTTAATTCTTACTTTCAGAAAGGGTTCGTCAAAGTGTATTGTTGCGACTAGTGAAGGTGGCACTGGCTGTATAGCAGGCTAGAAATTCCCTTTGCGTCGAGTTCAAGAAAAAAAATTGGCTTACATAATAAACGAGATGTTTTTTTAAGAATCCACCAAATGGTGCCCCAAAGGTCTTGAAAATCTAAAATCCTGCCTTATTGTCTCTCTCTCGCCATCGTTAGTTTAAATTAAAAGATGCTTTAGTGCAGCTGCTCTATTAGTCCCTAAACTCAGGTTTTCTTGTAGTGATGGTGTGATTGTTTCTATGATTTCTGAGCCAGTGAGAGGGAGAGAAAATGAGAAAGGTACAATGGTAATTCAACTGGATGACTGTAATGACTAGGGCCGTTATATTTTTATTTATTATGTTTTTTTGATGTCCTTCTTTTTGTTTGATCGATTGCTTTTGTTTAAACTTCATTATTACCAAGTGAACATGATATTGTAAGTGTCCACCTTGCCAATACAATCGGTAAAAAGTATCATGATGTGAACGTTACAAGTATGCAACTACGCATATTGCATCAGTTATTGCATGTACACCTAATTCTTCTACAACTAGAATTTTTATTGCTCCAGTAAATTGAAAGTTTCTTACTACTTGAATTACCTAAATAAATTAATTTTTAATCTTTGCTTATCACTTAAGTGAAAAAGTTTTTTTTTATTTGAATCCAGCCTTAACGGGTCGAACACTGGGTAACATTTATGAAGTCAATTCAAAACTAGAGATTTAATCAAGTTTGCAAAACAACAATTGTAGATCACATTTTAACAATAAACTCCGTGATGACTAACTGCACGCTGATTTCAGTCGTAGGCTACGAGTTTTCAATGTGTGCGAAATGTTTTTGTTTTCAGAGCATTTTCCGTACAAAGTCCATTTATTTTAGTCGAAGGCCAAACGTTTTCTATAGAACGGGACCATGCTAGACCAAAGTTCATGTCTTGTTTCGGAGCACTTCAAGCGTTATATTTGTATTGCTTAGGCTTATGTTTGTTTTATAATTAAATGCAATGAACTTTAAGACAACTAACATTACTCAACATGTATGTATTCTGATATTTTGTCTGATAATGTATCAACATGTCTGATAATGTCTCAACATGTATTTTGTCTGATAGGAAACCTAGTGGCCCTATAAGCTTACCAAAATATTTTAAGGTGGTAGCAGCTTGCAAGTACGCGACTAGGGTTCAAGAGAGTCGGCTACGAATCCGGCAAAAAAAAACTGCAGTAACTGGCCTTTTTTCAAAGACTATGCTTTGCGTTGGCAATACAAACTTTCATCAGCAATAAAACCATTGATCCCCCTCCAGCTTCGTCTTCTTTTTTATACAAACTTTAAACTTCCTCCATTGCTTGCATAGCTACCATAGGCTACTCTTAAACCAGGTCTGCAGACTCAAATAAAACAAACTAAGCTATCAAAAGATGTTGTAAATGGTAATCCGCATTCATTCCGACCTTCGTCAACCAGATAGGCCTGGTGGTAAAGTAGTCACTTCAGTTACCAAACAGTAAAATAAGAATTTAGTCTAGTATAGTGATTTTCCTAACCACGAGTATCACCCGAAATACGAATTTCAAAATAAACACGCTAATATTTGTTTAAACTCAAAAACTGAAATGGCACAGGTAAGAAGATTGCTATCCCTATTTCTGCACTAAAAATTAGATCAAAACCGCTTTTCAGATTGCAGCAATCAGCAAATGTTTGACCGAGGCCCAAACACCTTTCCCAAATCAAATAGAAAACTTTCTGATTGTTTGCACTACCTTTGCTGTAAATTTTCTTCTGGTGAGCCTAGAATGACTAGTGAAACATCAATGGAATCGAGAAGTAATACTCTAGCGCCATGTGACAAATAAAAGTTCAAAAAAGCAACCGCTAGATAGAGATAGTAAGTTTTGCGGGTTCAAGAAATTTAAAGATTGCACAAGTTTTGTGAAATGACCATGCTTAAACGACATCAATAAAAGTTTGTACACAACCTTTATATATTCATAACATTGACTATGAAAAGAGCCCGACAATAAATTGGTACCGGGCCCAAAAAATCCTGTCAACGGCCCTGTTTAACCACAGAGGGCATGTTTTTAGGCATATACAAAAATAAATTGTGCAAGCAAATTGACAGAGTGACAATGGGTTCGCCTCTGAGTCCCACTCTTGCCGATTTTTTCCTAGCACATCTTGAAAATAAGATTTTGTCAATTCTTTTCCAAGCTTTAGCCTACTTACGACATATTGACGACATTTTTGCCATATTTGATAACGATAATTTTTATTCACAGTTTCTTGAAGTAGGCTACTAAATGCGCAACATCGCAATATAAATTTCATTGAAAAAAAAGCCACTGAGACTATGCCTTGTTTGGATGTAGAAATTGAAGATAAATGGTAATTGATTTGTTGCTTGGGTTTGGCGTAAACCTACAAATACTAATTTCTTTTTAAATTTCAGCGCTGTTTGCGCGGCTAACTACAAATCTCTTTTAAAGTGCCCCTGACAGGTTGGATCCAAGTATAGTAACTTTTTATAGCATTTCCTAGCGCAGACTTACACTTAGCGAACTTTTTAATCTTAACCTCGTAGCTCGACTGGTTAGGGCGTAATTTAATCAAACGACTGCTCCGCAGCGCCACCACAGGTGAAACTTCATATTTCACTGCTCTGGGACGACTTTGGTGGAATTACGTCATCCTAAGTGGACGTCGTTAGCAACGGATGAAACATACGCTTCCTAGATGTAATTGGTGGATCACAGTTTGGTCGGAGTTGGTACAAGCGGTTGCTTTTTTCGAAGATTTATTGTCTTTTGCAGTTTAATAAAACTGTACTGGATACGTTCCTACAAAACCTAAAATATACTTGAAGTGAAAAATGAAGAAATCATACGAATCATCATTCATATTTAATTCATCATCACTATTCAAAAATAAATAAAAGTTCTCTCTCTCTCATAATGTGCCTTCAGTTACATTATGAGAGAGAGAGAGAAATCCTGTGTAACGGCCATCTGGATCATGAAAATTGTTTCGGATTCGCCAAACAATGCATGACGGCATCACAATCCGATTGTTGCTTCCGAGAGCATCACCTTGTAGCATACACTCCAACACATGCCTGTAGGCATTTTTACTTGAGTGGTATTAACAAAATCATCTTCAGTGAAGTGAACATATACGACTAGTTTTGTATGGCCCATCCCATTTTCGAACACTTGAAGAAAACTTTGACCATTTTCTTCTCAGTACCTTGTTTTGTGGGAAAAGAAAGCACACGGTGTTTGTCACTGACAATGTCACATAAACAGCAATTTGTAGGCATTGCCTCAACCATAGATTAAAGGTACTGTTTGTGAGATACTGTTGTTACACTGCAAATGGCTATAGCCAGATTAGGACAAATAAAAAAGTGTGAAAATTGTAGCCTTATGAAACTGCAATTTCAATTGAATTGAGATGCTGTTTGATAAAAGTAAACTCAACCTATTTGATCGAAACCTGATAGTAGTAATAAGTTCACTTTTTCATTTCGGTAGTTCTTAATTTGCACATGCTTTTTTAGACCAACAGAGCCCCACACATTCACGTTTTGCAGTAGCCGCACCATACTTTACCAAGTCATCACAGAGAAAGAATGTATCCTTCCCGCTTACTGTGACGTCACAGCGGTGTTGTCGTTTTTATTTTCGCAATTGAATGAGTGCCAGATTCGCCGATGTCAACGAAAGTTCGCAAGCGTGTAACTTAGCAGCCTGTTGATATTTTTTACGATTTGCTGGTCAGAGAAGTTTGTTAGTGTCATCTTTTTGGTATCTTATGTAAATTTAGCGAATTTATTTACCTGTCAGAGGCACTTTAATCAAGTGCTTTATCTCGCAAGCTCGAGACTTTTGCTCGAACAATGACTGTTTCAATAATGAAATCAATAAATTACGTTTATACTTTGCTAATCAGTAGGCTATTTACCTTGGTTTTTCAAAAAGGTTCTTGGAGGGTTTTTGAATTCGGTTTCCACTGCGTCTCCAGTTGAGGATCCTGGTTTCAAGAACTTTCTAACGATCCCGTTTATTGGTAAGGAATCCTTTTAAAGCACACTTGCGAAGTAACTATAGCTCACACAAAATAATAACTGAAAAATTACGCAGCACAACGGGTCAAGTATTCAGGCCCGGATTTAGAACAGAGGGTGCAGGTGCCCCTGGCCCCTCGACTTTTAAAGGGCCCCCTACGTGGAAAAAAATATGATTTTGTGTTATATATTTTTCTTTCAGCATTTAAAGTTTCTACAAAATGCTGTGCAGTGCTGGATCAATGCTACTGTAGACGTGGAGGTAAATTTCCGCGCCGTAGGCGCGAAAAATTTTTGGCACGGGGCCCCCCGATCTAAAAGTGCCCCGGGCCCCCCATCAGCTAAATCCGGCCCTGCAAGTATTTGTGAGGTAAAATTAATTACTTGTTCAGACAACGACTCAAGCAGATTACGCAAGATGGACAAAAGCACAGTACGAGATAGTGGCACAAACAAAGCAAAAATACGAGAAGCGCAAGACGTGACAATTCAATCAAAAACTGTTAAAAAATTGGAGGCTCCGCAAGCAAATACTTGCCTGTTGAGCCTTGGGTTGAAAGATTTGATGATCAATGCCTCGTGAATCTTGGTTTCGAACTCGGACAAACACTTACGAACAATTTCGAAGGACTCCAATGAGCAAAAGTGAGAAAAACTAACTGGAAAAGGTGATCTGGTACTATGACACTTCCTCAAATGGGCGATCAATGAGGGTTTATTGTTTGAACACGATTGACAGTTTCTAACATGATTTTTAATTGCACTGTTTTTATTAAAATCAGCTAAATTCAAATGCTCTCCCACTCTCGTCGCCAAATGTCGGGTGGTCATACCAATGTATGTCGAACTTGCATCATGCGAGCAAGTGAACTTATACGCGACGTTTGAACATAGGCCTAAGCGGAAAGGAGTTTTAAACTTCAACTGGAAATAGTAACCAGCTTTAAATGTTTTATAGACGGGAAAAATCTTACGTTAAACTTCAAGGCAATAAATCTGGCCAAACTTGTGGTAAAACGTTTGGTTTTTGAATTTGAAAAAGCTACGTAGAGAAAAAAAAACATCACGTCGAATTGACAGTAGGCTATCAACAAACAGTAGCCTAGTGGGCTGCTATAGCCTTTAAATTGTTTCCGCGGAAAAATCAAAGCAATAAACCAGTGGTGCCGAAGTTAGTTGAAGAATGGGGGGGATAAATCAAAATTTTATCAAATTTTAGACAATTTTGAACATTGGGGGGGGGGGGGGGGGGGATGCACACTTTTATACACAATTTTAGTGGTAGCTTACTGGTATTAACTTAAGTTTATTAAACAAGCACCGGACCTCGGTAAATTAGCTGCTAACAACGTAATAATATACAGAAAAGAAATCATGAAGATAAAAGTGCTACCAGTGCTCTCGTGAATGACTGCTGCAAGATTAAGAAACAATCAAAGAAAAATTGGTACCTCCAGCGGGATTCGAACCTATGACCTTCCAATGAATACTAAGTTTTTCCAAAAACAAAACAGAAGTTAGACTGTACTTTTCTTCTTGCCCTCTCCTTCACTAGAATCACTACACTTAGTGCACTATAGAACAAAGTCACTAGTTCGGAGACTGAAAACAATCGAAGCTACAGAAGAACATCTGCAAATTTATGACAAAAATAATAACTTTCAAACCCATCGCAAGAACTTGCTACAACCGAACATATTGCGTCTTACGGTAGTGCGCATTGAAAACTCATTAGTACTGTCATTTATGCTGAATTGCTGATGTCATTAAGAATATTTTGGTGAATGTTGCAAACTATGCTAGCATTCAACCTTTCCTGTCCCAAAGTATTTCTCAGCCATGTTTTCAATCTACGAAGATTGGAAAACTGGAGTATTTGAGAATAGAGAGGTTTTTACAACTCGGACAATGCCTGGTAAGCTCTTTTAGCATCGTACAGAGATTTTGCTCCTGTTGCCTTGCTGAATGAATCAATTTGATAACTCATCTATTGTCTATTCAGCTCTAGATAATTTTTTACCATTTCAGGAACTAAGCCGGTCTTGAAAATTCGTGCAAGTTCTTTATACTTTGCCGAATCGGAATTCAGGCTGTACTTTCAAACCGTTCTGTCAGTTCAGAGATAACTCTGTCCATGAACTGATTGTAAAGTATTTATAATGCAGTTGAGTGTCTGCAGTAGCTGTCATCGAGCCTCCACCCTTTCAGGAACTCTTTGCCGTGGTGCTTGCAAAGGCGTGATAAAATTAGCAGCAAATTTTTCCGGAAGTGAAGCTGCATTTTTGTAATTGTTTTCAAATCACGATATTTCTTTCGAGTGATTTTCAGGGTCTGAAACAGCTCTTCACAAGAGTCACCCAGCTAGAAAGCTACGTATATTACACGTTGATTTTTGGTTGATTTTAGGTAGTATGGTATCTTAGGTAGAATTCAGGTGTTATTAAGGAGTTTGTGTACACCAACAAAAATTCACTTGTTTAAAAAACATTTTTTTAGAGACATATTTTAGCTATCATTTAGTATGACTAGTGTGTAAATATGATTCTAGAAGTTTTATCAGGGATTATTTTTGTGAATATAACTCTTGCAAAAATAACACGTGTTTTCCACGTATATTACACGTGTTCAAAATCCTATGATTATTTGACTAATTTTTAAGGTATGTAAGGTAAAATCACACCCAGAAGAGGGCATACAAAAGAGAAAAAATGTTTACCTTAGCAGAAGGATGTTTTACCGGAATTTTTTGTATGTTGATTATATGTTGTTTCCACGTGTATTGCACGTTTCCATCTGTTGAAAAGTAACACGTGTTTTCCACGTATATTAAACGTGTTGAAGTTCTTTCGTTCATTTGGGCAATTTTTAATCTGTGTTAGGTAAAACTACCTTTCAAGGACGGTATAAACACAAAGAATTTTCCACTCAAGTGGATTGGTGTCAACCACGCTCCTCCGCATTTTTTAGGATATAAGTTAGATTATGTGTTTTTGTAGGTGTCTTTACACGTTTTTATTACGTTATGTAAAAAGGAAACTTCATGACATTTTTTAGTCGCAAATTAATGTGATCTTTTAACGATAGTTCTTAGTGTAAATTTAAGTGGTCTCGCTTACTGATATTAAACAATTACTTACTAAGGTTTGGTACGGTAGCCACTTTAACAAGTCGAAATTCTGCCACTAAAAATGACTAGAATGAAACCGCCAACCAATCATAAGCTCCGGTTTAAGTGATGTAAAAATGGCGAAAAGAAGATGATTGAAAGCAAATTAAGTGATGGATTTTTTGTCAGCTGGTTGGCTTAGGGGTTAAGGTTAGGGCTAGAAAGTAGTCATTTCATTGATGCGGGTTCGATTCCCACCACTGCTATTTCTCTTTTTCTTCTCTAATTCCAAATAAAGTTCAAAACAAGCATTAACTCTCCGAATGAGTGCTAGAAGGGTCACAATTGGACAGTAGCCTCTTATAACAATATGTGTTATACAAATGTGTTAAATTGTTGATTTCAGATACGGTACGCGGAAATTAGGTAGAATGTGGGTGTAAAAACACATAAAATCCACCACCAAATATACGTGTAATACACGTGAAATAGTGTCGACACTTATACGTGTATTATACGTGAAAATTAACCTATAATACACGACCCAAGGAACGTAGAATCTACGTGTCAGATACGAGGAAATTAGGTGTAATGTGGATGTAAAACACTTAAAATCCACCACCAAATATACGTGTAATACACGTGAAATAGTGTCGACACTTATACGTGAAAATTAACGTATAATACACGACCCAAGGAACGTAGAATCTACGTGTCAGATACGAGAAAATTAGGTGTAATGCGGGTGTAAAACACGTAAAATCCACCACCAAATATACGTGTAATACACGTGAAATAGTGTCGACACATATGCGTGTATTATACGTGAAAATTAACGTATAATACACGACCCAAGGAACGTAGAATCTACGTGTCAGATACGAGGAAATTAGGTGTAATGCGGGTGTAAAACACGTAAAATCCACCACCAAATATACGTGTAATACACGTGAAATAGTGTCGACACATATGCGTGTATTATACGTGAAAATTAACGTTATAATGCACGACCCAAGGTACATAGAATCTACGTGTCAGATACGAGGAAATTAGGTGTAATGCGGATGTAAAACACGTAAAATCCACCACCAAATATACGTGGAAAACACGTGTATTAGTGTTGTCAGATACGAGGAAATTAGGTGTAATGCGGGCGTAAAACACGTAAAATCTACCACCAAATATACGTGTAATACACGTGAAATAGTGTCGACACATATGCGTGTATTATACGTGAAAATTAACGTATAATACACGACCCAAGGTACGTAGAATCTACGTGTAATACACGTGAAATTTCTAGCTGGGCAACTCCTTGCAACGTGATAGGCCTACTAAATTGTGCTTCAAGTGTCAAAGGCTTCAAAATCAGCACAAGAATATATTTCTGCAATTTCTTCATTACTGCAGTGCCGTGACCAGTGGCCTGGTCCGACTCGTCCTTAATACCTTCAATAAAGGTCCTTCATTGTCTAGCGTCAAATCCAAGACAATTTTGAACTGTGATCAAACATCAATAAAAGAAAAACAACAGCAATTCGAGATGCTTGTAAACAAATAAATCGAAGTACAACTTCATAGCAAATAATTTTTTTCTGAATTATTGGGGGGGATGCTGCCAAAATATTGGAGAGGATATATCCCCTTCATCCCCCCCCCCTACTTCGGCACCACTGCAATAAACGTATAGGCTTTGTTTGAACAACTTTATTTTTCCATCAGTTGAACCGCTTTTTATACTGCAGTTGTACTGCGATCTCAAAATTTTAGTAGACTTTGTCATGTGGGCAACTAATAAGGCTAGTCTGGATTGACTCACTTTTGATTTTTATGTTAACAAGTTTGTTGTTCGATTGCATATAAAAAATATTTCAGTGGGGGGGCAATGCCAGTTACCTCATGACTACGCCCTTGCCCTCACTTGGTTACGCCACTGTGTCGGTACCATAAACCAAAGTTTTTTCTGATAGAATACAAGGGTCGACCTGCCTTCGCTAAGCAATCCAAGATCGGGAGCTCCCACTCATTTAACAAAAATAAAACGTACAACCATGACTAACTGGCAGGAAATGGAATGGAAGGCATATTTTAGGATGGAAGATGGAAAATGTCAAGAATGAAAGATTTGGATGATGGGATGGAAGACAATCTTCCATCATTATAAGTTTGCACTGCAATACCAAGACATAAGCTACAGAAGCTGTAAAATAAATTGAGTAAAAGTTTCCGTTTGATTGCGTGTTAGAAATATGTCGATTTTTCTTATTGAACCAGCGCGGCTGTTGGCGGACGATTGTTGGCGGTTGGAAGTAAAGTCGACAATATTCACACTTTGTGAGTGTGACAACGACATAAGGCTATAATATTATCACTTAAGTTTAGACATTTAAATGCACTCTACAATGAACAACTTCGCTATTGAACGATTCTATTTCTGCGAACACTTGAACAATTAATCAAAGAGAGACAAACAATGACATTATGCAGCTGTGTGCAAAGCGCTTTGAAAACTAAAACGCAAACTCTGACAATAAAAATAAATCAATCAAGTTTATTTCAACATAGTTTCACATACCGGTGCGGTAGGCTACGTGGTAAAAAATTAATAGTCTACACTCTACATCGAACAGATAACTTTTATCCATATCGAAACTAGGCTACACCGTGGAGTCATCGAAATGAAGCAATAAGGTTTCTAAGCCAAAGTTTCTACCCAACTTTAAATAAGCGATAGAAGAGTAAGTAAGCTTGCATAACCAGGCCCGGATTTAGGGGAGGGGCAGAGGGTACAGTTGTCCCCTTTTTGAAGGCCCCCCACGTGAAAAAAGTAATCTTGTATTATTATTTTGTCCGCCCTGTTATCTCAGTGGTTACGCGCCCGGCTCAAGATCACGCGGCGCTGGTTCGACTTTCGGGGTGAGCGCTTGAGCAACGCATTTCAGGACTGCTCTCCATTCAGCGGCACCCAGTGAATGGAATAATTCCGCGGCAACAAGACTTCAACAATCGAAAACTTCACTCTTCCAATCTCGGTATCTCGGTAACCGGCCACGCGTCAAGAGCCTCTACAAGTATGCGAAACTACCAGGAATAACCTATCAAGGCTTTGTCAGTCCGAGGATAAAGATTCAAAACCAACCAACCATTTTCTCTCAACCTTTGAAGTATAGCCTATGCAAAATGTCTCCTTTTTCTTTCAAGGTTAATTTTTAGTCACAAAAGTTGCCACTGAGTTTGGCGTAAAGGCATTAGCGGTGTGGTGACTTTCAAGTTACCTTGTAAAGTTTTTTCGCGCCAAGGGCGCGGAAAACTTTTTTTGCACCGGGGCCCCCGGATCTAAAAGTGTCCCGGGGCCCCATCAGTTAAACCTGTTCCTGTACACAACACACACCGGAGAGTAGCTAACCACCGCCACATCAAAGCAAAAAAACACTGACGCTACGTTAACCCGCAAAAACTTGTTGGTAATTGGTAAAATGCACCTGCAAGAAGAGAAAAAAACAAACAATTCTCTACGTGATACTGATACCTATAGGCAGGCGCGGATTTATGGGGGGGGGCCAGGGGGCCCGGCCCCCCCCGAAATTTTGTGAAAAATTGTATGTTTCCGCATTAAATGGTTTGATATGCTTCTGAACAGCTGATATTAGTCCCTCGGCATCACAATTGATGAAAATGGTTGTTTTAATGTCTATTTTCTAGCATATCGTATATGTCGTAGTATCATTGTTCATATCTGTTTAGCTTTTTCTTTCTTTATAATTAATTTTCAAATTTTCTGGCCCCCCCGAAAAAAACTCTTAGCTTCGCGCCTGCATAGGGCCTATAAGGCTATAGCCTAACACTTTTTTTTTCATAAAATGACAGAAGACGAATAGGCCTATAACTGCCACTCTAACGCATTTCACCTTACTGTGCTCCCTGCACAGCAAGTGTTGAAGTTGCATCGAAAAAAGACCATAAATCAAATATAGTTATTACTATCTGAAGCCTTTACAAATTGTTTCACCTAACGGATCATCAGAAGGTCTTATTCAAATAGAAAAAAGACCATAAATTGTTCCAGGGCTGTCCACAGAAGTGTGCAGTCGGAGTCATACAGTTGGCGAGATTTTGGTATGTCTGGAATCGGAGTCGGCCAGTTATAAACCGAGACGTCGGAGTCATATATATTTTTTACCCGACTCCACAGCCATGGATTCCATTTGTAACTTAGTTGTAAGCTAACTTCTAACAATTCTAACACCAAACGTGACGTAATCCATAGAAACATATTGCTGTAAATTTTTTAGCTGATATTTAGCCACAAAATTTGCAGATGGAAGATGGAAAAAAGTTTTGAGATGGAATAGAAGATTTCTATGATGAAATAGAAAAAAAATCTCTGAATGGAAGATGGAAAAAACGTCTTCCATATTCCATTCCCCGCCCCGTTAGCTCAGTGGTTGCGCCCGGCTCAAGATTACGCGACGCTGGTTCGACTCACAGGGTGTGCGCTTGAGCAACGCACTTTCAGGACTGCTCTCCATTCAGCGGCAACCAGTGAATGGAATAATTCTCTGGCAACAAGACTTCAACAATCAAAAACTTCACTCTTCCAATCTCGGTATCTCGGTAACCGGCCCTGCTTTAAGAACCTCTACAAGTATGAGAAACTACCAGGAATAACCTATCAACAGGTCCGGATGTAGGGGGTGGCAGAGGGTGCAAGTGCCCCGGTCAATCCAAATGCTGTGCAGTGTAGTGCTGGATTAATGCTACTGTAGACGTTGAGGTGTTTTTCGAGCCATTGCTGCAAAAAAAATTTGCACAGCTGGGGCCCCCGATCTAAAAGTGCCCCGGGCCCCATTGAGCTAAATCCGCTCCTGCCTATCAAGGCTTTGTCAGTCCGAGGATAAAGATTCAAAACCAAACCAATCCCATACCTTGCCGGGTGTGACTGTGAGGACTGGTCACCTTTCTCCACACTTGAAAATATTCCTCTTCAGAGCACTGCTATAGGCTACCCGTAGGCTAAGCTAAAAATTAAACATAAACAATATACCGTAGCCTATAGATTATTTCGAATTTACAACAAAATGAAATTGTTCCTGATTGCGCCATAACCTAACCAACAGTTGTACAATGCATTGTTTTGACAATTCCATTTACTCTGATTGTTTGTTAATAGGCTATATGGCGCTGTTAAAACAAAATGAAATTGGTCGTATATTTTGGAACTGAACGAAACCAAAATAAAAAAAAGTTTGCGTTGAAACAAAATAGCACAGTAGGACTAGTCATTAGTCAATTTTGTTTTAGGTTACGCCGTAAGCAATATTGCCTGCTTTCCTTTTTAGGCTACTAACGCTGTTGTTTTTGGATATGAGTATTGCATTGGCAACATCACAGCATAGAAAGCATGGAACATTTTTTTGAGAGTGACTCGCCATTCGCCAACTGAAATGTAACAGTGCTATAAAAGTTTTCTAAAAATTTCCATACACACTATCTAATCCACGCGCTATCCGCGTGATCAATCTGCTAGTACCGTAAACAAACAACACATGTTAGTATTTTCACAACGGTTTGTCATGTAAAACCGATTTTACGTCCAGATTTATAGTAAAAACATGAGTAATAGTGAACGTAAGCGCAGTGAAGCGGAAAATATGCCGGTAAGCAATTTTGCAATTTGGTCGATCAATGACAAAGCAATTCGTTTGATTTCACTCCATGTGCCGTTTAAGCACGAAATGGCGTCGTCCTATTCTTTCAATGTAGACCTATGCAATATTTTATGTTTGAAAGAAGCAGTGATTTCTAACAAAAGAACCATTTATTGCAATAACAGCAGTGCTCTGCAACAAATTCCTGGCATAAGAAAACAGTGAAATATCTTGCAGTATAAACTTCGCTTGAGACAGATGAGGTATTGAAAAAGGAGACAATTTACTCTTGAAAACAAATAATATGCAGCTGTTAGAGTAAACTATGCAAAGTAAACTAATTGTGGAACTAAAAAAGATACAATTTTAATTGGCATTATCAACAGCTTTCTTCATTCTCTGGGGCTGAGGCTATATCCTTTTACCACCCCAGAGATACCAGTACCCTGATATGTCTCTGTTGTCATTAGCCTGTTTTACAGTTATTGGGACTCACAACAGGGTGTGACTTCTGGAATAAAGAAGCTTCAAGATCAAGCGGCGCTGGTTCGCCTCTCGGGGTATGCGCTTGAGAAACGCACGTAAAGGACTTCTCTCCATTCAGTGGCACCTAATGGATGGAATAAGTCTCTGGCAATAACACTTCAACAATCGGAAACTCCACTCTGTCAATCTCAGTGACTGAGCCTGCATCAGTGATTCAAATCCTCTACAAATATCATGCGGAATTGTCAGGATGAAGCTCTGCAAGAAGCTTTTCCAGTCCGAGAAAAAAGATACAATCAAGTGATTGATATGCACAAAGAGCTAGAGGGAGACTGAAAATGACATTGAAGGAAAGATGGGAATTTCCTGGAAGAAAACAGCGAGAAACAGAATGGTCTGAAAACATATTATGTGGATGCCATCTGGCAGCAGTGGCATGACTGGCTTCTGGCTAATGATAAAGATTGCAAACTGATTTTCCTCATTGATCTTAGACATGCAGATGCATGTTTTTTTCTGATTTCTGATATGTTTGGTCGGATTCAGGTGGCTACCAACTGAATAGGCTAGTATAGTAATGGTATTTACCAGAGCAGTATGGTAAGTTATTGCCTGTTGCAGTCTAGATATAAACCAAATTGTATTTTGGATCAGTTAGCTTAGCCTAATCTTGGATGCTTCGATTTCACAAGTATTAAAAAACGATACCAAGGCTTTTTTGAAGAATTTTTGAATAAACGTAATGTTATATATGTATTATATTTCATTTATATTCATATGTTACATCTATTTTTATAATAGGGCAGATGATAAAACTGCTAATTTTTAAAAGTTTGTATTGATTGATTGCGTGAACCTTTTTTTAAGTATGGTATCCACAGACATTCTTAACCTTAACGCGTTGTTAGCATTTTAATACGAAGACGAGGGATAGGTTTTCTCAGTCTGTAGATAATGGCTAACAGTTTCACAAGTTTGTAGAATCATTGAGCCAAGTTGTCGAGACTGGTGGAGTGAAGTATAGTTACCAAAAGAATTTCTCACAACTTCATTACAAATTCCCTAACAACAACTTTATCTCACCAACATTTTTCATTTTATATTGACTCTGTTGAGTTGAAGGTGATCTCTGTAAACAATAGGTTTTCATCATGCTTATTGCTGGTCCAGCTTCGCTTTTCGGATCCTGAAAATTTTATCGCTACTAGGTAAACAACCTAAAAATTTTAGTATTTGGAGATAAAATGCTTCAACTGGCAACTCGGGATTGAAGTTTCTGCTGATGGATGTGTTGTATGTAGATTATTCTATTCACTAGGTGTCATGGAATGAAAAGCTGTGACTGCTCTTAAAATGGTTCTGTAAAGTCCATACCCAAACACAGCGACTTTGACATTGTATTCTTTTGTCAATTCTCATGCAAAGTCAGATGCTTTTTTATTAAGCTGATCGGTCATATATATATAGTGCCCAGGATTATAAAAAATTAAAATTAACTCTATAGTGCCATATATATATATAGTGCCATATATAATCCAGAAATTGATTGCAGCAGTTGCAAATAAAAGTGCTCAATGTTTAAAAGACAGAGCTAATGTAAATCATTATATATTATATATGTTCAACTACAACTATGTGCCATATATACATAATATATATAGTGCCATATATATATGTAGCTTAATAATTTTTTGCAGTACAGGTTAGAGTAGTTTTGAATTACCTAGAATCGTAATTATATTTAATCATGTCTGTGTCTATTACCAATGTGTTGCTCTTAGACAATGTTGACCCAAATGCTGAAGTAATATTGAAAGAAAATGGAATCAATGCTACTTTATGTAAAGAAAAATTTACACCAGCTGAACTGATTAAAAAGCTACAGGTGTGCAGCTTAAAATACTTTTGCATTTGTTTTATGAGTAAATGCTAACTACATTAGAGTACCTTTTCCTAAAGTATTCACACTCTTATTGTTGTAAACCGTTACAGGCTTTAGCTTTTCTTTTAATCGTTTTTAAGTATGTACGGTATTTATTTGCCAACGTTTTGTGATGTGTGAAGGAGTATTGTAACAAAATATTCGCCTATTCAGACATTTCATGTGGCATTGTCATATTTGAGATAGGGTGTCATTAAAAGACTGTCTTGAAAATGTTGGTATATATATCAGGCAACACTTTTTAAGTCCTTTGATACAACGCTGTGGCTATTCTTACCATATACTGTAATGTGAATATAGCCTCAGAGACTATATGTTATGTACCTGTTCACTCAAGCATGACATCTTTTTTCTCGCCTTCTGTTCTCTTAACAACAAAAAAGCTGCATTTATATATAACCTCTAAACTAGACAACTTTCAGTGTGAATATCCATGGCTCACAGCGACTTCATCGGTCACAGATTCCAAAGGCGTCAATTTGACACTGCCCAGGAGCATTTTTTTTAGAACTTTATTGATTAGTGCTTTTTTGCTACTTCCACTAGTATATTATATTATAATACAATTTTGGTAAAACTAAAGATGTGACTTTTTTCTTCAACCATAAACAGATAAAACCAAGCAACCACACGGCATTTAACACAATACATTAAAGTGCTAATAAAATCCTGCAATCCTCGGCCCTCGCCTCAATACACAGTTGTTTGCCACAGGCACTTACTATCTGCTTAACGTCTTTTCTTAATTCATTGTATAATGTGATGCGTTTTTTGCCTCGTGGAATTAACCGCCATGTGATGTGTCTTTCTCCCCTACTTTGCCGTTTCATTCTTATGCATTTCGTTTTCAATTCATGTAGATCAGTTATTTATTTTCAAAGTAGATATATATAAAATCAGTTAGGCTATATATTTTTCATTATATACTTGAAAAGGGCTAACATGTGTAATGTGTATGGCCAAAACGTTCGTAGTTTATAGTTTATGTTCACTTTAATCATGTATCATATGATGTTAAATGTCGTGTGGTTGCTTAGTTTTATCTGTCTCCAGCTGTAATAGTATGAATAATCAAGATTATGTACGTAATTGTTAGAAGTTTTTATTTGCTGGAGCTTTATAGTTCATGGGATTTAATGTATATAAGTTTTAAATTTAAATCATATTTTATAAAACAGGATTATGATGGAGTTGTTGTGAGATCTGCCACAAAAGTTACTGCGGAGATAATAGAGAATTGTCCAAACTTAAAAATTATTGGCAGAGCTGGTGTGGGTGTGGACAATGTTGACATACCAACAGCAAGCAAGCATGGCATTATTGTGATGAAGTGAGTTTGTGCATATTTTCAATTCATGAATCAGTAGGCTACAGTATACATGCAGAGGTTTTTTGTGCCACTTTTATTGTGCTCTTCCGGCTTTGAGTACATGACACAAAGTTTACATTTTTTCTGGTAAGGCGTGGTTTGATACTACCCGTCATAAAGATGCATTTTTCTAAGCAATTTACAAAGCAGACAACATGTCAGACCCATACCTACTGAGTACTGATTCAAAAGCAGACACTCACCATCAGCTGTTATTTTGTGTGTTGCATGTTTTACAAGAAGCAGTTGACACTGATCAGATTAGAGTAGTTGCAAAGCTGGTGCCATGTCATAAATTATTAATTTTAAAATGTTAATGACCCAACTCTTATGTGTTTTATTGCAATGAAAAGTAATGAAATTATTTTCTTACAATCTCACATGGACTTCGTTGAAGGAAGATTGCCCTCAATTATGTGAAATTTGTACACCTTCATTTCTTTCATTATGCAATTTTTTTTCAACTTCTTGATCTTCTAGATGTTTTCAACTTTTTTAACTTTCTAAAAGTCATTTGTGTCAGAATATTGTGACAAAGACTATATATATGCATTAATTTTTCTTTTTTAGCACACCTGGTGGAAACACCTTAAGTGCAGCAGAGCATACATGTGCCTTGATTTGCTGCTTATCAAGAAATATCCCTGCTGCTGATGCTTCTATGAAAGCGGAAAAATGGGACAGAAAGGCGGTAAATTTGCAATTCACTACTCCGTGCATAAATACTCTTAATTAAATAATTTTAAGCCAGTAAATGTTTGAAGTCAATACTTTGAAATATGCTATGAGTCAGTAAGCCTTCAAATAGCCACTAAAATTGGGGGTGTGTAAAGATTTGATGACCAGGAAGTCTTCTGTTTAAATATGCGATGTTTGTTGCGATATGGATGTACAAAACAGCTGGCAAGAATATACACTTTATGGAAGTTTTCATGTCATAATGCCACATTAGTTATAACTGCGCCAAGTTTTTGTTGCAGTAAGTGAGAAAGTTGCACGTGCGTATAAAAATAACTTGAATTCAAATGTTGCCTGCATGCATTGTTGAAGCTTCCCATAGCACTGCACAAAGTTGCTTGGCAATGTAATAATTTGCATTTAATACTGGTATAATGTTTGGCAGGGACATTTTTACAAAATCACTATTCAGTTCAAGCCGATGATCTAAATACAAGTTTAACTCAAACTGATCCCTGTATTGTCAAATATTTCTTTTGTTACTTTTTCTTATGGCGCAATTCTTGAAAAAAATATGCAGTTAAAAGTTGCACTTAAACAAGAAAAATCTGCAAAAACTTGCCCTCATTATGACTAACAACCTGTAGCATTTGTGAAATAACTTTTGTGTGTGTTATATTTTATATATGGAACAATGGCTTACTGTTTAAAATGATGAGATAACTTTAAATACATTGAATCATATACAGTATAAGTCAAGTGGAGAGTTCTTTTTATGCATAAGTTAAGTACATATCTTTTTTACGGCATCCAGGCCGGATAGCGACTGTCAAAACAGCGACTGTCATAATGGCGACTTCATAATAGCGACGTAATGAAGTGAGCGACTGTCAAAACAGCGACTGTCATAATGGCGACTGCATTAAAACAGCGACTGTTATGATAGCGACTTAACACTTTAAACCGAACCAAACCGAACCCAGCTACTACAAGGCAGAGACCTGACTCAGCGAATGAAAAGATACGTGACAATGAACACACGAATCACTGTTGTACAGCAAAATCGAGGCCAGTATGATCTGCGGCAGTTCCTTCGAGCCCTTGCTCACAATTTAGAAATAAACGTGGCTTGATTTTTATTGCAAGACTTTTGGTTGTTTTAAAGTCCCTTTTGGTTTCAATCTTTTTCTAGACCCTGAATTTTATTGCAAGGCTTGACGACTTTCTGTTGTTTGGCTTGACTAGCCTATTTCTTTTTAAATCATGTGACTTCTATGGATAGTCCAAATAAAATGTTGTTTTAAAGTCCCTTTTGGTTTCAATCTTTCACTACGCAGTGTTTGCCTATTTGTGCGTGCATACGTGTGTAGAGAGGTGTGGGGGATGGAAGGTATGTGTGGAGGGGGTGAAAGAGTGCGTGTGCGCGTAAGCCTTGGATTTAATAAAAGAAGTGAGGTCGCTGTTGTGGCAGTCGCTGTTTTTGATGAATCGCTGTCGTGTAGTCGCTCTATTGACAGTCGCTGTTTTAAATGAATCGCTGTCGTGTAGTCGCTCTATTGACAGTCGCTGTTTTAAATGAATCGCTGTCGTGTAGTCGCTCTATTGACAGTCGCTGTTCTGACAGTCGCTATTTGGAACCCGAGCCCTTTTTTACCACCTGTATTGATTGTGGGGACCTTCAGTGGAAGTCAGTGTATTAAGAATATGAATGATTTCATGCTACCGAATAGTTGAAGACGATTGTTTTAACTACAAATCTGAGCTTCTGTACCGCAGCCAGCAGTAAACTTAAGTTTGTAACTGTGAAGGCCAAAATAAACAAAATTTACAGTCATTTAAAACAAATGCAAAATTTCATTGACAAAATAAAAGTTGATTTGATCGTGCAGCATGGTAAGTTTTTTTGTTTGAACTTTCGTTTTACAAATCGTTTATGTGGCTGCAGTTTATGGGACACGAACTATATGGAAAAACACTTGGAGTCATCGGGCTCGGACGCATAGGAAGAGAGGCGGCCATCAGAATGCAGTCGTTTGGCATGACGGTAATTACATTATAATTACGTTATTGCGAATTTCAGTTTTTTTATTTGCCTACAGTAGAAACGTACACACTCAATACACTGTACCCAGACAGAACAATCCGTTATTTTTACATTGATTCAACGTCTGCAGACGTTGAATCAATGTAAAAATGACGGATTTTGCTTGGGTATCTTGCTGTCATTGCAAGCTTGTTTGAACAAGCTTTCTTATCGGCATTTAAAGCATATTGGTTTGGGAAACATCGGGGGAAAAATGAAACAGATGTTTCGTACTTTTAACCAGTCCGAACACGTGTGTGCTTTGATATAATCTCTACGACTAGTTTCGCTACTGATTAACGTGACGACACGCAATGCTCGGTGGTAGGGTAAGTATTTCAGTCGTGTGCTGACAGATAAGACC
The DNA here is from genome assembly GCF_918807975.1 of Aplidium turbinatum. NCBI lineage: Eukaryota > Metazoa > Chordata > Ascidiacea > Aplousobranchia > Polyclinidae > Aplidium > Aplidium turbinatum. The sequence continues at coordinate 9,292,006 of NC_137476.1, forward strand.
TAAGAGAAATGTGGCATAGTTGCAATTTCCTACTTATATACTGCAACAGTGTATAGCCTATGTACTTGGTGATAGACGATTGGCTTTGATCCACTTGTTCCGAAAGAAGAAGCCATGAAGTACAATATTGACTGGATGACTGTGGATGAAATTTGGCCTAAAGCTGACTACATCACTGTTCACACACCGCTTATTCCGCAAACGAAAGGTATTTAGTGATTTCTAGGAGTTTCAAATTTTTTACACCTTCCTTATCTTTCGTTTGTTTCTTATAACTGGCGGTGTTTTACGTGCGAGAATAGGCTTTGTACTGGCACAAACTAAAATGTTTTTCTAATGGACTTAGCGCTGAGGAGAAAATACATCAAAAAGACTATTGCACCTTATCTGTTCAATAACAAATGCTTGTCATAATTTGAAAACGACTTTTGCTTACGAACATTGAAAATAATTAGGAAAATTGGAAGGTGTTCAATAAAAAAATTAGTTTTCGCAGCTGTTGTTTTTCACAGATCAATGACCCAAAGTGACGACTTATTTCTTCATCTCGTAGGTTTGTTGAACGACACCACGTTTGCTAAATGTAAAAAGGGGGTGCGTGTCATCAATTGTGCCCGAGGGGGAATTATTGACGAAGACGCACTGTTGAGAGCGCTGGAGAGTGGCCAGTGTGGCGGGGCTGGCTTGGATGTCTATGTCAAGGTTTGTTGTGAATTGTTAGCCACATGTTGTGTGTCACGATTTCTTTCTATCTCTTACCAGGAAAAAGACTTGGAAAGATTCAATGACGTAGTTTAATGGGTCAAACCGAAAAGCAGTCAATTAAATGTCGAATAATTCTACAGTGAAATGATAATCTGACTTCTTGAAGAACTTTAACGAACGGCTTCTCAAATAACTCTAATTTCTGCATCAACTATACCAATTCACAACTCATAGCACAACTCTCATAATCAACTCGTAACAATCACCATAATAATAATCTCAGAATCTCAGAATCCCAGAATAAACATTACACAAACTACACCACTATTTATAGTTGGCTGTTCAGTCCAATAACTTCGAGAAGGTTACATCATAAAGAACCATCGTTCGGTCACGTAGCATTTAAAAGGTAAACAACAGAAGCTTATAGAAGGTCACGTAGGGAAAATGATTCCAGAAAACACGTTACATAATACAGATTTCGTCATCAGAGGTTACTTCAGGTCATAACCGACAATAACACAACGCACCAGAATTCCACAATGAAAATAGCACATTCGTTGGATACAAAGCAAGCCATCGCGAGGCATTTGCACCTTGATTGTGACATACGCCCCCCCTTAGAATATTGTTGCAAACAATATAACAACACAATCAATACAAAACACACCATAAAACAATTAATTACTCAATAATCAGTTCTCATAAGTCTATCGTTGCATGATCTACCAACGATAGCTTTTCTTAAAACAATAGTCACGTTTTCTGTGAAAGTTTTCAACGTCCTCAACATCTTCAGTGCATCGGCGAGCGAGATGACCCATCTTTCTACATCGGAAACATCTCCTCTCCGGACAGTCCTTGGCGAGATGACCTTCTTTACGACAATTGTAGCAAGCCTTTTCATCAAAAGGGCAGCTCCTGGCTATGTGTCCAATCTCCCCACATCGGTAGCAGTGGTTGTCACGGCAACGTCTGTTTTCCGAATGTCCGCCGTCAGCAACGCACTCCCTGGCGAAATGTCCGCGTCTACCGCATCTATAGCAAACTCCAAATGGTCGTCGCCTGCCTCTTCTCCTTGGTTCATCGCGCTCGTAATATCCGTCATCGTGAGATCGTTGCTGATTATCTGCAGAACAATCTCGAGCAAAGTGACCATTCTTGCCACAAGAATAACAAGTAACTTCAGAATCTCTCTCAAAAACATTTCCGATTATCAGATCAACTAAAGAGTTTTGTAAACATAACGCTTTCACAGTCCCACTACAATACGGAGTTTCGATAGATATCATCGCTAACGGTCCTTGGATTGAAGTGGTATCTATTTTTGTCACATGGCCAGTTTTTCCCGTTAATTGACTGTCTTTAACCAAATCTCTCCTCACTATTATACCAGTAGAACCAGAATCACGTAAAACTTTTACCTTTTTGTCTCCAACTTTCCCATCCACTACTGGCAGGTGATCTTCAGGTATTATTTTTCCGCAAACATCTTCATCCGGATTCTCCTCGTCAAGCGTTGGTTTAGGAATCATTAACGCACAACCGCATCGATAAACGTCCGTGTCTTCATCTTTTCTAGACTGATTGGATCGGGACAACGACTTGTCCTTGCATTCCTTCGCTTCGTGTCCTTGCCTATTGCAACGATTGCACCACTTCCTCGATTCCTGATGATTTCTGTTAGTCTTCTTCCGGCAGTTAACAGACTTATGACCTAAGCCATTACAATTAAAACAACGTACTTCTCTTGGAACCGCACCTCCTTTAAAATTATTTGTTTGCTCTTCGTCATTATCGCATGACAACGTTTCTTCACTCGACAACTTTTCATCATGAGCAACTAAGTACTGTTCTGCCACACTGGCTATTTCTTCTAGATTCTTCGGACTTCTCTCCATTAAATAAACAGACAGATCTTTTGAACATGAATCTGTGAATTGTTCCTTAACTATAAGGTTTGCCAATCCGTCCAATGATTGTTCGGCCCCCGAAAGTTCAAACCATTTTAACAAAAGGTTTCTTAAACGTTCAATAAATTGACCTGGACTTTCGTGTCGTTCAGGCTTTGCCTCACGGAATCTTTGACGGTATCCATGCTCGGTAAAATTGTATCGCTTTAACAGAGCTAACTTCAATCTGTCGTAATTCATGGCTTCTTCTTGCGAAAGTCTTGAATATACATCAAGAGCTTGTCCCGATAATAACATGCTTAGCTGGGTAGCCCACGTCGACTTCTCCAATTTGGCTATTGTAGCATATCTTTCAAATCTTAACAAATAACTATCCAACTCATCTTTTTCTTCAACAAATGATGGCAAATCTGGACGTCTAACTTGCGCCACAATAACATCTCGAGCATTATCATTAGTAGAATTAGATCGCTCACCAATGTCCAGCTTTTGTCTTTCTAATTCAAGTTTTAACTTTTCCAATTCATATTGCGCTCTTCTTTCTTCAGCTTCTGCTTCGCGCTGCGCTTGTTTCTCTTCAGCTTCTCGTTGAGCTTGTTTCTCTTCAGCTTCTCGTTGAGCTTGTTTTTCTTCAGCTTCGCGCTGCGCTTGTTTCTCTTCAGCTTCTCGTTGAGCTTGTTTTTCTTCAGCTTCAAGTTGTGCTCGCTTTTCCTCAGCTTCAAGTTCTGCTTTCCTTATTTCACGAGCAGCTCTTCTATCTTCTCTTTCGTCAGCTTCTCGCTGAGCTTTTTGGTCCATTATCTTGTGATACTCTTCCATCACAAACTGAGACTTCTCATTACCAGTCAGCCCCATTCGTTCAGCCATGCTCCCTAAGTCTTCAATCATCTCATGTTTGACAGTATCCGCCATCTTGACATTAAATTATTCTTTCAATAAATCTTCGGTATTCTTCGGTTTTTCGGTTATATTCTTTTTCGGTTTATCCCGGACGAGCCCCCAGAATGTCACGATTTCTTTCTATCTCTTACCAGGAAAAAGACTTGGAAAGATTCAATGACGTAGTTTAATGGGTCAAACCGAAAAGCAGTCAATTAAATGTCGAATAATTCTACAGTGAAATGATAATCTGACTTCTTGAAGAACTTTAACGAACGGCTTCTCAAATAACTCTAATTTCTGCATCAACTATACCAATTCACAACTCATAGCACAACTCTCATAATCAACTCGTAACAATCACCATAATAATAATCTCAGAATCTCAGAATCCCAGAATAAACATTACACAAACTACACCACTATTTATAGTTGGCTGTTCAGTCCAATAACTTCGAGAAGGTTACATCATAAAGAACCATCGTTCGGTCACGTAGCATTTAAAAGGTAAACAACAGAAGCTTATAGAAGGTCACGTAGGGAAAATGATTCCAGAAAACACGTTACATAATACAGATTTCGTCATCAGAGGTTACTTCAGGTCATAACCGACAATAACACAACGCACCAGAATTCCACAATGAAAATAGCACATTCGTTGAAGATACAAAGCAAGCCATCGCGAGGCATTTGCACCTTGATTGTGACATTGTGTTTGGATATCATTTTAGTGAAACATAGTTATGTAAAGTTTATGTAATACATAAACATACATACTTACATATACTTAACATACATACATACATACTTTACATAAACATAGTTTATGTAAAGTTTTCAGCAAATTTTCATCTAAATTGCAGTAATTTTTTCCTGAGCCTTCTACACATCGTTGTAAACATAGCGTCTGCGCTGAGTTTGTAGATTTTGTAACGACACTCCAAAATATATATTGTAGGCGAGTGCAACCAATGTATTTTTTTGAGTAGCAGTGTATTTTGGGTCTGTTGGATAAACATAGTGACAAAGCGATGCTAACAACATATAAGGTTAACGTGAAAACAGCATTGCAAGACGATCTTATTCTTCTTTTTTTTGCCACCCTTCAATGACTGATAAAAATCAGAAATTCTGATGATCTTATTCTTACACAACTTCTTTTCTCAGGAGCCAGCCACAAACTTCCCTCTAGTGAAGCATCCAAAAGTCGTAGCGTGTCCGCACCTTGGCGCCAGCACGACGGAAGGCCAAGCTAGATGCGGCAAAGAAATCGCTGAGCAGTTTGCCGATGTAAAAACTGGAAAGAGCTTTTTTGGCGTCGTAAGTTCTCATAAGTCTTACGAACGATATAAGAACTATCATGCGGGAACAAAACTAACAAAATGAAATAAGTAAAACCACAATTAATAAACGTTGAAGAGAAAAGGTAGTGAGGTGTGGTAGGCTACACTTTACACATAAGCTAGTCGAAATTTCAGTTGGTGAATGGGCTTTCAGTTTATTGCAGATACTGATAAGACTTCGGTTTAAGAAATGTTTTCGTGAGATCGTTCCAGTCTTGTACTCAATGTACTCATGAAATTGAATATTTTGTTGAATTGGAGTTACTGGGAAGGAAAACTTGATTGCTGCTGTCGTTTAAAGCTAAAAACAATTATTTTTTTAATGTAAAACAGAGCAGTAATTTATTGCCTCCTGGTCCCCCGACGTTGCTTCCTATGAATAAGCATGGACGTATTTTACTAGCTTACTACCGCCTGTGCTTACCAGTTACGTTACGCTTATAGTCCTTGGACTTCCGTAAAAAATGGTCACGCCACAATTAGAATATCACATAAAATCGCCAAGCATTTGCGTTCTCAGTCTCTTGGGAACCGTGGCAGCTACACTGGTTCAAGCTGTCCAAACTTACTTATTTCTTTACAATTTCAGTTGAATGCTCCCGGTTTAACGCAGTCCACCGGCGTGGAGAGTTGGGTGCCAACAACCATGGGTCTTGGGAAGCTGTTGAAGAGTTTCTTTAACTCCAATCCGAGTCAGATCAGCATTGAATCTAATGGTGAGTAGTGCGAGTTCTTCTGCTGATAGCAATGCGTTGTGTTTTTTGTTATTTTTGAAGTATAGTTTTGTTGCAAATCGAGACATTGCCTTGACTGGAAATGTCATAAAAATGGTTTGAAAATTCGACGGCTAAAGAGCACACCAAGCTGGAAGTGGTTACCTTTGCAATAGCTTCTGGTATTGCACTGGTGAAAGAAATTGTAGCGGGAAAGTCGTTGTATTTTTCTTATACCAGTACTCCAATGAACGTGAAAGGTGACAAACTTTGCTTAACTTATAAAGCGTGCTGGTTTGATTTTAAAGGTACACTTCTGCAGCTGGCGTGGCCACGAAACCGAAAATCTAACCGATTTGAACTTTACCCAGTTGTTAAAATCCCTTTTTGGCACTGAATTACTGTCTGCAGACGTTGAATTAATGTAAAAGGACAGAATTTGCCAGCTAGCTACCAGATGTCCACTAATTAGAGGTTTCAACAACTTTCGCAGGCAAGGAGCTGGCGAGAGCCGGGAATTGCTTGAAGGCTGCCGTGTGTGCTGGCTACCTAGCTTCAACTTCCGATTCTATTAATCTGATCAACTCCGTCGCCAAGGCAACCGACCAGGGAATCACTGTAAGTACAAGATGATTACCCAGACAGCAAATCAACCTTTTGCATTTTACAGATGTTGAAGCAATGTAAAAACAAGCGGTTAATTTGCTGTCTGTGCAGTTTTTGTCCCTATCCCTTAACCGTTGTTTCAATAAACTCAATACACAGTAGATAGCAAGTTGAAAGCATGGTTAGCGAGTGATGTACAATTGTACGTATGTCATATACACTTATACAGCAAGTACATATGTCTGATTGTGGCTGAAATTAAGTATGTACCATTGAATTTCGCATTTTTTACCAAACTTTACTAATCTAAATTGATTTCATCAAGAAAATGTTTTTAGTTTTTCGTGCGCAATAAAAGCTTTCCTTTTCAGGTTAATTTCTCAAACACCGCCGAGGCTTCTGGCAAATACGGAGCTACTTGTTCCTTAGTGGCACAAAGTGAAACTACAGCTTTAAGGTAAAGTCACTCCGCAATTTCTTGTTTTCATATTAAAACATGGTAAAAGTCATTAACTGAATACCATTCTGCCAGCGTAAAATAGCGTTTTGATTTTTACTTATCAAACCTTAGTAACTTGCATGGATCTGCATTCTGCATTTACTTTTGCTCATTTGCTCTGTCGTCTGCAGTCCATCCGACAATTTTTGAATTGACGATCCCTCTGATTACGTCATCTAGCCAACCAATAGAAATGATTTTATTATAAAAAAGCTACTTTCTGTCGCCAGGTTAACTGGAGCCGTTGTTGGTGGCAAGAGCCTCCTTGTGGGCATTGATTCTCAACTTCTGCCTCTTCCACTACCGCTAGATGGCAACATGGTGGTTGTGAAGTGCGGCGCCGCTGACGTTTCATCAATCATTGGTATGTAACTTCCCAGCTAACAACTCAGTCCCTTTTCTACAGTCGTTGAATCAATGTAAAAAGGACAGTTCCTGGCTGGGTTTATTATAAAAACACCAACAAGCTGCCTATTGTGCATAGGTTGCTATTTTTCCGAGTTCAATTGTATCCTGGTTTTGGTACTAAGAGCTTTGGATTATATCTACTTTAAAGACAAAAGGTCAAACACTGCTTCTTTAAAATCATCTCACTACAACTTGTCAAGACATAGGCTAGTTGCGAACTCTCTTTTGGTGTCAAATGGTGTTCGAATGTCGCTCAAACCTGTGCGTTTCTAAGCCGTCGCCAGTATATTGTAATTCGACTAACTAACCTCATGCTCTCGATTATTTGATCAGTCAATAATGAAAATTTGCAACCTGTGCATTGCTGTTCCTTCCGCAATGGTTGAAACTGACAGGTCTGTGTGTTGACTGTTGAAAGATGAGCTTGTTCGTGTATGAAGAAATTTAGTTGTCGTTTTGTTTCCCTAAGCTGTTGCGGCCATTCGTTTTCTACCCAATGTGGCACAAACGAGGAAACTCAGGTGCCACCAAATCGTCCTTCGATTGAAAATCGGCTCAAAATAACCAGAATTTTTATTGCAGGTCAATTATCACTGCTCAAAGTCAACGTGATGTCATTTTCAAGCACCCCGGTTATCAGTGACGCCCAATGGGTCGTGTTCGTGACGTCATCTCCTGTTGCTGGTGCTAGCCTTGGTCCAATGAATCTCCAGTGTTCTGCGTGTGTTCAATTTTAATGCAAGCCTCAATCCAGGCTTGGCATTCTCCGTTCTGATGGGCTTTGAAAACTTCCCAGACAGCAAAATCCGTCATTTTTACATTGATGGATTTTGCTGTTTGGGTTTGTTTGCCCGACAAAGTTTTCAAATTGGATTTTATGACTGGAAAGGTCACATGGTTTTTGTCGGATCACAATTTGTTTTCTCATCGACAACCATGTAATTTATATGAGGTTTCACAATGACAGGGATTCATTTTCCTCATATAGAAGCTTCATAAGTTATATAATTAACAGTAAAAGCGATAATAGGGTAAAAAGAGGTTTGATTTTTTTTTTTTTCCAATAAACAAGCTGATTAATTATAGGACTATTTTACCTCGTAAGTATTTGACATTATCATAATAATTGTGAATACTCAGTACTCACCCAACGTACAGTGCTTCCAGTTTGCAAATCAGACCTTTTTTGCTTGTTTCCTTTTTTTTTCAAATCAGCGTCTGTCGACATTGAATCAATGTAAAAAAGGACTGATTTGCTAGTCAAGGTTGCATTGTTGTAAACACAAGCATTGAAAGTTAGTCATCCGTGACGACCAGTTGTCGAACACGATTGTATGTCGTTATCACTTCACTTTCAATCGCACTTTGTTGCAAGGTGTTGCCAGTCACACAACTTCCTCGTTTGAAACATAATAACAATTTCTTTCTGGTCTACACAAACTATAGTTTTGCGAACAGTGCAATTTCTAAGCGTTGTTGGAAGGTGAGAGATAAAGATTTGCTTATCCCAGTATGAGCTGACACCCATAAGCCTACTGTTGCGCTTTTTAATCATTTACAATATTTTGACCAATAACAATAAATGTTGAGTTTATAGGAATATTTTGTTTTACAAAATTGCGGGTTGATGCAACCAATACGTAGTATCTAGTTGTAGCCTGTGACTCCAAGAGAGCGGCCGCAGTCCGTTGCGTATTTACCAACCTTTCAATCGTTTACTGAAAATGCATTCACGACACTTACGAGAGTTTTTAGACACAAACGATGAGTTTGGACTGAGCTTATTTTTGCTTCAGTTAAAGCGTTTGCGTGCATCAACTTATTAGAATCATTATTACATAATCTGACTTTAGTGTAAAGATAGCTTTGTCTCCATAATTAATCTCTGTTCCCCGACTGTATAAGACTGAATCAATCTCATTGCATCTTCTGGAGCACATTTTAATGGCCTACTCCGTTAAATTAGTGGAAAACGCATAACTGCTCGGTCTTTAGGCGATGTGCAATTGTGCAGCCAGACCTAACAGCTTCTTCGTGGGAAGACTTGGCTTTTCTGATGTTTTCAGTGTTAGATTTCACATGTTTGTAAAAAGCATTCAGACGATTATGTTCTGGTAACTGATTTGGTGCGGTTTTTGTGATATGTTTTATTTCAAACAATGCGGACACGAATGCGTGGTGCTTAGGTAAAATAATTATCCGAATTAGTTTTTTTCTTTTAGAATGGCACATTATGTTTTGTGGCTACCGACATTACATGTTTTTAGGTATTGTGACAGCGCTATTTAAAATTGAATATTGACCAATAAAATTTTTTGTTTATCAGCATATTCACTTAAAATTAAATAATAAACATTACACGACCTACTGCGACACTTGTGACTTTCAGTGAGCTGTCATTGAAATGGATGAAATTGGAAAGTTAAATCGGTGAAAGGCTGTGCTTATGCGTTGTAATGGGTTGATGGAATCTATTTCATCGGACTGAGAAAGCTTCTTTGAGAGTTTAATCCTGACAGTTTTGCAAACTTGTAGAGGCTTTGAATCACTGACGCAAGCCCGGTCACTGAGATTGGCAGAGTGGAGTATCCGATTGCCGATCGTCCACTAGGTGCCGCTGAATGGAGAACTTTTTTTGACATGCGTTGCTCAAGAGCACTCCCCGAGTGTCGAATCAGCGCCGCTTGATCTTAAAGTATGTGAGGTCAGGCACTTAACCAGACGAGCTATTGGACCAAAGCGATCATTTCCTCAAGGTTTGGAGGCACTGCAAAAAGTTAAAACTATTCCCGAAGAGAGAAATAGCACGGTAATGTTGCTTACAGGGAAGGCCGACCTGAAAAATGAATCGATTATGTGAAAGATTTAAAGACAAACTATGGAATCATTAGTCTTTCCAAAAGTGTGGTAAGTATTCTTAAACAGCAACTGCCTCGCTAGATTTTATTATCTACTTGTAGCCTAGACTTGCTGTTGTAAGTTCAATGATTGTTATTACTGGGAGATAAAGGCAATACTGTAGCATGTGTAGCGCATTATTGCACTAACTTTGGTTTTTCAAAATTAACGGAAATGTAAAATCACTACCTTGGTGAATAGTCCGTATGCGCGTTTCCGTTTCATCATGAAGTATGATGGTTGAACGGTTTAATTTATTAAACAAGCGATGATTGAACTATAATACAACAGGTTCGATTTCGTCGTTCTTGCTCATCAGTTTTTGTGATCAAAACAATCACAGCAATTTCCTGGAGCTTTTTGTACATAAGCCAAGTTTAATGTAAACCAAAAGACTTTGATTTTGATACAAGCCATGTGACACCTAATTTTAGAAATCGCGCAGTTGAAGGAAGGCAGCCTAACAGTTGTGACCAGCTATTGCTCAAACACCGCAATAAAGAAATTCAACATTTAGTTGCAAAATCAAATTATCAATGAGCCTACATTGTTTAAAAACAATTTTACGCTAAAGTTAATTTTTTCATGCCTTGGTTGAATGTTTGTTAAGCTTAATCTTGTGGTTTTTCTGCAATATTTATCAAAAGAAAAGGTTCCACAAAAGGTCTAGGAAATAGAGTTTCAAGTGCAGTAGGCTGCCTAGTATTCTATCGAAACCGCTATGTATGGTATGAAAGTGGTTGGATCTTCAGGTAAGTCACTTATGGATGCCTAGTTTAGGCTATGATTGCAGTATCGTTTGCTCCATTACCAATGGGCTTAAAAGTCTAACAGGTTAGGTACCAACAACCACAGGTTATGCCTAATAAGATTTGGCTTGAGATTGATTAGATCAGTGGTTCTTAAAGGGGGGGGGGGGGCGCAAGTTCTACAACAATTTTAATTTTTTTTAATTACTGTAATGTCCTAGAACCTATGCTGTTCGTCATATTTTTATTTTTTATTCATTTATTTGCATCAGACTCAAGATGGTCCATATTACAATCAAACATAAAAAGTAGAAACAAAGTGGATACTCAACTCGGAAGAGCTGAGTCGTAATGTACCAAATACAAAGATTGATAATAACAGTCTGTTCGCGTTAGTTCATAAATCCATTGATTGGTAGACAAGTTACATCGGGTTACAAATTGATATAATCTTTTGCGAAATTATCTTATTTTATATTGTATTCAGTAATTCTGGCTTTATTAGTTAGACCGCAACTTCTCAAAACTATTTTGCGCTGAACTCCTTCAGATTTATCAAATTTTCGACGCTGCTTCATTTTTACTTTTTTGTTCAAATTGCTTTTTTACAGTTTTATTTACTTAATGCTTAAACTTCAAGGGAAAAGCATCAACATCATTAAGCATCGTGACATCATTCGAACTTTTATAACCAAACTCGACCTCCGGAAGAGTGAAATTGAACAAGCAAATCCAGCGAGCTTCAGTAACTTGGATTCTGCTTTCAAAGATGATAACTTTGAGTCTGAGTTGAAGAAACAAATAGAAATCCACCTGAATTGAAAGCGGAGTTCATCAAATCCTTTCCAGATCTGGATGAGAAGCGTTAAACCTGAAAGTTCGTCAGAAACCCGTTTCAATGCAAAGTAGTTGATATTTTTGAAGAAGGACAAGAGGAGCTTCTTGAGATGAAGTTCAACTCCACAGCTAAAGAAGACTTCAAAGAACTGGAACTTGAGACGTTCTGGGCCAATTACCTTCCTGTTTACCCTCTTATCACAACTCGGGCACTTCGAATTCTAACAATGTTTGGATCCACGTATATTTTGTGAAGCTGCATTTTCTGCTCTAGTTGCTATCAAGAACAAGTACAGAAGCAGGCTGAGAGTTGAAGGAGACTTACGTTGTTCACTCTCTAGAGTTAAACCTCGCATTAAAAATCTAATCGCTAAGAAGCAGTGTCAAGTATCTCACTGATGTGTACAATATACAGACAAAAATGCATTTTTTTTGGTATGATACTTATTTAAAATCTAGGGGGGCACGAGGCACATGACCATTATTGAAGGGGGGCTTGATAGAAAAAAAGAACCACTGGATTAGATTCACTCAACATTGTAGCCTAGCCTACAGTAATATAATTTTTATTGGGAAAAAGTAAACAAATGTTTTATCATTTTTGATATATTTGAGTCAGGAAAAAACTTACGCTACTCTTCTGCTGTTTCATAAGCATCTTGCTCTTTGAAGCGACAGTTTGTCAGTTGTGTTGTCGTATTGTGTTACAGATGCTCACAGAGTTCAAGCTGCTGTGGAGGATGATCGCAGTAATAACTCCAACAGCGCTAATATTAGATCACTTCTCAAAAGTGAGTGAACTTTTCGAACTGTTCGAGCTTCACTCCTAATTGCTACATTACTAGGGCTGTAGCCTACTACGCTGTAGTGTAGGACTAAGCCTAAATGTGATTAGCCTATTTCACGACAATTTAAAGTTTACGTTTTGCTTCGTTTTGACCAAAAAAGCTCTTTTCAAACAGTCCTATAAGCCAGTGCTGTATTCGAGGGTATACGCGGGATACGCAGTATACTCTCTGCTTTTTCGAGCAACAAATAGTATGCCCTCTGGTTTTCCAAAAATAAACAATTTTGTACCTCTAGTCCAATTTTGATGTTGATAATTCATGTTATGGTAGAATAAAGATTAGTATTTTGCAAGTTGTGTATTATTTATCATTTTGGCAAATCTGACAGTATACCCTGTGCTTTTTTTTACGAATGCAGCACTGCTATAAACTAAATAACAGTAGTACGCCCTGATAGCTGAGTTGGTTAGCGCGTGACTTCGTGAACGTAAATCAATAAAATTCCGCCAATTTTACATTGATTCAACGTCTGGAGACTTCAACAATCGAAAACTCTGCTGTGTCAATCTCGGTAAATGGTCCTACGTTAAGAGCCTCTACAAACAAGTAGGCCTAGGCTATGCGATACTACCAGGAATGACCTATCAAGGCTTTGTCGGTCCGAGGATAAAGATTCAAAACCAACCAACCAGATGACTAAAATGAACCAAAAAATAAACTAATGTAGCCTCTCTAATCTCTCAGTTTTGTGATTTAAAGGCAGTTAGACTATTGATAAACATTTCTTTCGCAATACAGTAGCCTACTTGCAAGTGAGACAGAAGTCTAAGTTAAAATCTTTCAAAACGACTGATGTGAGTGGTAGCCTAGGCTATCCTAGTGGTAAGTTTTATGGAAAAAGATAACTTATAGTTTATTGTTATTCTTGCTACAATAAACAATCGACACTAAAGTACAAAAATAAATTTTTTTTATTGTGAAAAATATGCTCTCAAAATGTTTTTATTGAACAATATTAAGGAAGAGTTGTAGCCTAACTGTTTTTTAATAGAGAATACCGTACCTATGTCATACTACTCAATCGATAAAAGTATTTTACTTTTATCTGGTTCTTTTTTGTTATAAATATTTCAGCAATAATCTAATAATGTTTTTGCTCGTATGTTTCAGAAAAATCTTTCCAGGGTTCAAACTGCGTTTTTGCAAGTTTACTTTTGCTCTGGGGACTCACGTTCGCCATCGGAACAGCTTCCCTAATCAAAGTAAACCTGCTTTTACTCTTTTTCGTCATGGTGGTAACCAATCATCATAAGTTGCATTTGCATTTCTTTATAAAAACATAACAGTCGGTAATATAACTAACCTAAGTGACTTGCGTTCTTAAATTTATCAAATGGCTAGTGAACAGTTTCACTTTGTTTTTAGTCGGTAGGCCAACTAGGTTATAAGTTAATTTTTGACAAACAAACCATAAAACTGAAAAATTAATAACGTGACCAACAAAAGCATCTTTTAGATCGTAATATACGAGCAGGAATTCGGCACAACAAATGAGATCATACAAAGAGCAAGGGAAGAGTTTGTCGACATTAACAAAAGTAAGTTGTTTATTCGTGGCTGCTTACTCGCTTTTGTTAATTTTTCTTCTTCTTCTCGCTGATAGAGCTTAATCCTGGTAGTTTCGCATCTTGTAGAGGCTTTGCATACTTGTAGATAATCAAAGGTGATTAGAATCTTTGATTGCAGAAAATTGTAGGCTGCAAGAGAGGATATATTTTTCCAAGATAGAAATCTACGGTAGGCTACTAATGAAGCTTCTTTCTGAGAATTTGTTATATTGGTAAAGAACTCGAAGTTTGCTTTTAAAACTGACGCAAGTTTGGTCGTAAAATAGGAAACGTTTACGGTTACACTGTCATCGAGTTTAACAGTGTCATCGTTCCGCTTGTAATTTCAGTGTTGTTAAATTATTATCTATCCGCTAGATGTCGCTAAAAATGAATATACTTTATAATGTGGTGTGCTATTTATCGTACTACTCACACATATTTAAATCGTTATTTTTTTACTTCTTTGCTTCTTTGTAAAACTAGGTATGTATCTGGTTGAGCAGGAGAAGAACAGATTGAACTATGACCAGTAAGCTGCTGGTGTTTTGTAAGATTCATGCACAATCTGAACCAGAGCATCTCGAGGTTGTTTTGCTAGTCTACCGGCTTCCTGCCCGTTTTTGAAATGTCTTCATGTTCCATTATCGACTAGCAATTGCAAATCAAACTGAAATTTGTTTCTTTCATCTCAGAACAAGATTGGTTTGAGGTAAACTTCATTGAATTCTTTAACGTCACAACTGAGACAGATGAAAACTTCCGGACTACAATGTCAGCATTATTTCAAGGTGAGGTACTACAAGTAAGCTAATAGATTAAGTTATTTTGGCAGCCGATTGTAGCATCGAATAGACAGCGATAGACACGTGTTTCGCCCACGAGGCTGGGCTCATCAGTATCGCACCGTATGTGTTAAACTGTTTTATTTGCATCAACAGCGCACGGGTACAAATAATTGACACGGCGAGAGAGCACAAACAAACATAGCCAGGTCAAAGACTTTCAGAAACCGGCCTGCCACACCCCGCGGCGGCGGGGAGCGGCGTGATTTATGGGGTGACGATGCACCCGGAGGGTTAAGTCCACCAGCTTAGGTCGCGAGGGCCAGGCTGGGGAGTCGAGGTACCTGTGGAGGGAGAGTGTGGATCGAAAAACTATATGGCCCGTCCGCAAATTTAGAATGGCGGAACGGGCTAGGGAGACAGGCTCTTTCTGCATAGCCCAGAAAGAAGCCCTGCGACGAACCGGGCGACCCGTCGTGTGTGGACGCTGGAACCGGCAGTAATTGACCGCCGGGCAGCGCCCACGTCTCCTTCAGGCGTCCTCGCGCAGGTACTTTGACTCTTATACCCGGTCTGCCAGTAGGCAGAGCGGATAAAATTGGGGTCTCCCACGAGGAAGAGAGTCGAACCATTTAAGGATAATTTGGCTCTCGTGGCAGACGAATATTCAATAAAAATGTGGAGCAGAGGCTCGATGAGTAATCGACCACCGCTTTACCAGTCAGTTTAACTCTTATCTTTGTGGAAAGAAAGAGCCAACAAAACCAGCAGGTGCCAGGGGTAGGTCAATGTGAAGAAAGGCGTTCTTCCCGGCTATCAGCACAAGGCTGATTACTCACTAGCACAGCGAGCAGCAGTAACGCTTCGCTAACCAGAACGGTGTAGAACACGTGTCTATCGCTGTCTATTCGATGCTACAATCGGCTGCCAAAATAACTTAAACGTTTAATTGGAGGTCTCAATGGCTAGCGTGGAAGCTACACCGTTCTGGTTAGCGAAGCGTTACTGCTGCTCGCTATGCTAGTGAGTAATCAGCCTTGTGCTGATAGCCGGGAAGAACGCCTTTCTTCACATTAAGCTAATAGATTTCAGTTTTGCCTTTAATTAAATGCTTGTGCTACACCGGTCAAGATTAAAGAAAAGATTATTTACCACAACTAATTATAACTTACTACAAAGGCTTGATGTTGGTGCAGCAAACTTTGACCACTAATTAATCAACTTTGGTTGATTCCAATAAGCTTCGTAGCCTATTTAGTATTTATGGGATGAGTTCAGTGGCGCCGGCAGGGGGGGGGCAGGCGGGGCAGCTGCCCCCCCAATGTTTTGGGCATCATCTTTTTAATTTTTTATTATTTATTAATACATAGTAATTTTTTTTTTTTTATATTTGGATCCCAACCTCAAGTAAGTCAACTCAAGTTGCAAGGGGGGGGGGGGGGGGGGGGGGTAAAAGCTCTCTCTTTAAAAAAAAGTATGGCAAACCTTGATGACTAAATTGTACAGTAGATAGAAAGATTTTCTACAGAAGCAAAGACATAGACTTTTTAAAGTTTTAACTAACGTTACATTGATGTAGAAAAATAACAACCTGTTAAATTTTTGATATCTCACACTCCCATGACTTCTTCCGCGCGCATTTTGGCATTGGTCACTTGCAATGATTCTTTCACTTGAACAAAACGTTTTGTTTCAGCAGTTTTGAGTTGTTCAATTCTTAAGTTGTAAAGGAGACTTAATTTCTTCAATATTTATCATTTATGTTTCTTCTTTAATCTCAGCAGAGTATAAAACTTGTAAAAGTTTTTCATCCATACGACGTCATAAATGAAATTATATCTCAAATCGGCGTAATGACGTGATATCATCTAAACATTTTACCGAATAATAAATTAACAAATTCGATCGTCAAAAGTGGTTTGGTGGTGGTAAATATTACGTAAGGAAAAAAATGTGATAAGGTTGGAAGACATTACGTCATGTAGCCTATTTTCAATACAAGTTGAAGTTTAAAATTTATTCTTTTGTTCATAGTCGTAACTCGTAATCCACCTTCAAAGCGGTACTACAAAGAACAAGTTTCGATAAGGGGGGCATCAAGAATAAGTTGACATGACTTTTAACCCTTAGAAAGTTGGGCTCCTGGAGTCTTGCTCAGTTTTGGGGGGGGCTGTCGATTCTTCTTATGCTTTAGGAGTGATATCTCTGTTATTTTGGCACGGTTTCAAAATTTGGGATTCACTTCGTAAAATTATTTACGCTGAGCATATTCGAAAATTAAAACTATGTGAATTTTAGAACTGCTCATATACGTTGTAATGTTGAGGACACTTATGAGTGTAATTTGTAGCGTGAGTTTACACATTATTTTTTGGCAGAGTAATGAAGAACGTGCATTGTAATGTTGTGATTATTTTTTTTTACATTATTTTACATACAGCCAATGCCCTTCACGCTGTGAAACAGTTAGGATTAACGAGACATGGGCCAAATTAATTACTTTCATCCAGCTGGGGGGAAAATGTTTCACAATAAAATATGAAATATTTCAGAGGATGTGCTGAGAAATGCCTTATATCTTTCAATTTATAACCTTTATTCGCTCAAAATTTCAGCTCAATAGAGGTGAATAAAAGTTAGGAAAAGTCAAGAAATCTCGTAGTCGCAGCCTCAGTGGTTTTAGAGATACAACTGTTGATACAAAAAAAGTTGAATTGACAGGCCCCCCCCAACCTTCAAAGGGTTTGCTTTGAGTCAACAGATCTATGTCTTGAGGTTTACGTCAGCTCCAGAGATCAGTAAAATATAAGGTTGTCATCTTCGGTGCAACAAGACCATTGATTGATTGGTTTAGTGAGGATTCGTAGCCCCATTGCTTTCATTTTGAGTGATCATACTGATTTTCAATTTATTCCTACAAGACGTTACATAATGAAAAAATATATAACTAAGGTTGGAAGACATTACCTCATGTCTTTTCAATTCAAAATGAAGTTTAAAATTTATTCTTTTGTTCATAGTCGTAACTCGTAATCCTCCTTCAAAGCGGTATTACAAAGAACAATTTTCGATAAGGAGGGCATCAAGAATATGTCGACATGACTTTTAAGGTTTACGTCAGCCCCCGAGATCAGTAAAATGTTAAGGTTCTCATTATCGTGATTGTAAGCCGCGGGAAATTTTTTCTCTAAAAAACAGATTCCCAGGAAGCTAAACATTTTTTCCAGCCCTGGTAGAAAACAAGAGAAATTAAATAATATACCACTGTCTTGCACCAGTGGCGTAGCCAAGGGAGGGGGGTTCGGGGGTTTCAACCTTTCAAATTGAATTTACGGATGTTAATACATTGTTTACAAGAAAAGCTTTAGCCTATGATGTAATTTCTCGTCAAACTGTGCAAGGATGCAAGCCATCTGCAACTGCTGAGATCGCTTGTTCGATCTAGATTAACATCTAAACAGCTATTCGTTATACAAAACTTGAATATATCAGAAATAGCCTAAAGTAATTTCATTGTCTCAAAGCTTTTTGTTTGACACTCATCAAGATGTATGACCTCTATGACGTTACATTTTCTAAACTTTGGGTTGACTTTAGAGCATAAAAGTTAGTGACTTACCAGAATAAGATCGCTTTTTGAATCAACCAAGGAGAAAATTGATAAATAATAAAACTGAAATAATCTCACAAAAAAAAAAGCAATCAACCTATGTCTCTAAAACAAAGTTTGCCTAATTTTAAACGAAATTGCATTAAAAGAGCGAGTTTTGCCAATACCAAACATTTAAGTATTTCAGTGTGGAATTAGCAGCAAGAAAACATAGAGACTTAGCTTTATTTCCGAAAAATGCCGAAGAAAACATGATCTTATCCTTTTGCTATGCCACCGGACAGCACCACTTTACAGAAATATTTATACCCACAATTTTGTTGAAAATGCTCTCAAAATGCACCAAACTGAAAGTAATTTTTCAAAATTTTCTGGGGGAGGCCCCCCAGACCCCCCGCCGCTAAGTATCGCCTTCGGCGAACACGCCATCGGGCTGCGCCCGCTAGCCGTCAAAACCCCCCTTTCAAAATTTTTGACTACGCTACTGTCTTGCACTGTCAATATTTTGCCCCCCCATTGTTGAAGGTCTGGCGGCGCCACTGGATGAGTTGTCAAAATTGTGATGCATCGACTACAGTACAATCAATATTTAACATTAGCCTACAAATAGCCATCACTTCTAAGTTTTAGCAGTCTATTTTATTTTTTTACTACAAGTATGCGAAACTGCCAGGATTAAGCTCTCAAAGAAGCTTTCCCAGTCCAAGGAAAAAATTCCCTCAATCAAACAATTTATTGCTAAAGCTGTTGAAGTAAACTTGTTAAACTTTACTGCAACCTTCATTGAGCTTACTTAGTTATACACAGGCTAAAACTGTAGGTTAACGTAATCTCTAAGCTACGTTTAGATCAGATTAGATATGGATGGAATATCATGTGGTTTTCCTAGCTATGGCCGACTATGTTTCATGCTCAAAGCCCATTAATGTTTTTCTTCATTTTGTTTAACTTTATCTTTTGTACAAGTTTCTACACAATGTCTTTTACATAATTATTTGACAGCATCTTCTGTCAGAGATCAGTCAAGAGAAGTATCTTTTGGTGGATCATGGGACGACGCAAAGACACGCTGTGCTAATGAAAGATTACAGCTCTGTTCTCAAGAAGAAATTTTTCCAAAAGATATCCAAGCTGGAGTCCAAGTTCTTCTTAAAGGGAGACCGGCTTGGGTGCCTCTGCGGTAGGAAAATACAAATGTAGACAGTAGGCTATAGGTGACCAGGCCCGTTAATGTTGACAGGGAATCCACAAGGAGTAGGCTACATTTGGACCTGAGCGGGGGGATGCTTTTTGGGACCAGAAACCTCCAAAATGGGTTCAGAAACTGGAAGAAAACACCGCGTTGTCTTTTGCAATAGGCTAATGTTTTTACGTCCGATCTATGTTGATGTTTTAGTCAACTGCTGAGTTATTTTGATAATAATACATTGTAATACAGTAGCGTATCTAATTAATTAGCGACAACCTTTTAAAGTACACGTTAATTAGAACAGAAATAAGAATTTATCAAAAGTCTCAGTCATTTTAGAAGATTTCACCACCGGTTACAGGACCATCTATGATTGTTACCTTGACAGAGTCAACTCTGATTGATCATATACGCCTTGGAGAGTAGCTAGTTGAGAAAATTCAGATAATACGAAACCAAGAAATTTTCCAGAAATATTTGATAAAACTACCATTCAACGTTTTATAGGCAGAGAAAACTTTTTCTCGAACCGCAGAAAATTTCATGATCAGATCACCGCTTCAATGCGTGATGGAAATCTACAAATAAATCTGCATCAGGCATTGCAGAGTGCAAAAACAGTGTTGCAGAAGGCGTTTTCGAATAATAAATTCTCATCAGTGCACTACGTTTATGAATGCAATAACAACGGTTAAATTTAAACTCAATACAATACATTACAAACATTATAAGGACATATTCTCAGTGTTCAAACTAAATCCAGAGACATCAGAAAATCGCTTCCCGCATGCAATGCCAGACCGACATTACTCGCTTAAGGTTTTTTTTTTTGGTAAAACATACTTAATGTTCAAAGCTAATAATTTACTTCATTTTTGATAATCTTATTAATCTTTTTCAAAGCGATAATATTGCTTTTGAACACTGACGAACGAATGATTCCATTTGCAAAAATCAACTCCTGTGTTTTTCGGGTAGCTCCATCAACCTAAACTTGTAACCGTCTTAAATTCGAAAATTGTTTTTCTGCAGGCCTACTTCAAATGCATGTGGTGTACTGAGTAAAATTAGTCGTTTATTTACTATCCTAGAGTACAAAATTAAGTCTACTCACATAATCTTATGTTCCTTTATAATAAATTTAATTAATTGTCATTGCTCAGAAATTTAAATTATTTTTTTTACCAGGGACAAGTACAACGACTGGGTTCTGGTGGGGGCAAAAAATCACCCAGAAACAGGAGTGATTCACAACAACAGAAACTTAGCTAAAGTTGCTTGGAACAAAAAAGTCTCATTTCCAGCAGGATATCGCAACGTTAATCTCCACGTTCTGTGCTGCTATCCAATGCCCAACTAGCTGTTTATTGGATTTACTTCCTTAAATTGGCTTCGAAACATTTACGTGTTTTTTCTAGCAAGTTTCATTGCATTCAGATTTCTTCTATTCGACATGCTTTTAGTAGACTACTTAGAATGTAAAATGTATTTGCTGTTTCATGAATTGAACCAGCAAGAATTGTTTTTCTATATATTTAGTAAATATTTTGATTTGTTTCGACACAAAACTTTTGGTGTTAATTTTGTTTTAAAATTTTTTTTGTTTTTTTGCGTACTCAAAGTGCTTTACTAATAATCCTGATTTCAAGTGTTCAAACACAAAATGTTTCGTTTCGGTTCAATATCTGCTCCCTTGGTTCCGTTTCGGATGAAATTCTTTGCGAAGAATTTCGTCTCAACATAAAAACTTTCGTTCAAAACAATCGAAATATTTTCGTTTTTAACTCAAAAATTAGTTTTCGTATTGTGTATCAACACAGTGATCTTCACATCAGACATCACTCTCAGTTGAAGGCTACAATCCCAAACAAAAAATCAACCGTTTGTTACATTGAGTCAACGTTTGCATACGTTGAAAACGAGACTGATTTTTTATCTGAGATTATGATGATCACTTTGGTGCGTTCTAGTGCGAAGAAAGAATTTCAAGTTTTCGTATGCTGCAACAAATTATAGTTGTTTAAATCAATTAAATTCTATTTGAATAAAGCTTGATAAAGATTGGATGATTATTTTAGATCAACATTATCTGGTGGATGAATAAAGCGAGCAGCTTGCCGTTTAATTTATTTCGAAAGATATCTATCCGAGTTGGTTTTATCATCTGGTAGTCAATTCACTTCTCCTATTTCCATTTTTGGGTCACCGATACCGATTACGCTGAACTTGGAATAAAAGAACGATATACCGAAACGATAAACGAGAAACGTTGCTTTTTGCTGTTGATATCGTACCAAAAAAACGTTAATTAAAACAATGAATGACAAATCTCTCAAATTCTAAAGACAAGGGTATGCGTAAAATCTAACAGGTCAGCTTGTGTGACGGCAGAAAGCATTTGACACAAACGAAACTTGACATTGTGGCTACGTCTGCTGAAATCACCATTTAAGTTAAAGTAGGTTACCTTACGAAACAAGCGGTGGCTATATTTCTCGCAATAGTGTTGCCAGATAAAAAATGCTGCTCTACTTTAGGAAAAGTTTAAAGCCGTTGAAAGCAAAAACTTGTAATTTGGAAAAATTTGAAGTCCTGGGCTGAGAACAAAACTCTAACCTTAACTCTAACCCATACCTTAACCCACTCTAGCTTTAATCCTAACTCTGGCAACACTTGCCACGAAACAATGCTTTTTAATTGCAACCATGGCAACAAGCGGGTAAAAACAGCCCCTTCGATAAAACAAAACAAAAAAACAAATAACTAAACAGCAATTATTGAAAAATGTAGCCAGTCCTTAAAATTTGTGGATAACATCACGTCCGTAAGCTGGGTAATTCCCTTAGGTGACGTGCTTGAACTATTGTATGACATTGATAGGCTGCGATGTATGAAGGAAGATGTTTGCTTATTGAATGATGTCATGATTTTCCATGTTGAAATTTTGTTGTTAAGTTTGAAAATCCCCCATGACTGCTTTACCCCAAAAGAGGTTGTTCACTCAAAACGTCACAAAAACAGTTTGCATGAGTCAGCGGACAGGGGTCAAGCTAATAACAACTAGTTGCATTCGAAAACACAACAGTTTGTTTGCGATATTTAGGAGAAAGTCACTTTTCGGAAACTTTGTCAACTGTGATTTCCTTCTTTGCCAAATACGGAAACGGACGTATAAACAAAAATGTTACTAGCGTAGGAGAAGATAAGATACAGCTGAGGTATAAATCATCAAACTAATCACGAATTTATAATGGTAGCTTCACTTGTCATAATTCATCGTCAATGATTGATGGAAAGCGAAAAGATTAAAATGATGATTGGGTTAAGGAGAATGAAAATGATCAGAAAAGTTGTTATCACCAGTAACAAAGTGAATTTACTGTTTTTCTCTGATTATTTAAGCCAGGGGTTCACAAACATTTTTCATTGAGGGCAGGATACCGGTATCTTACGATTTACGATCGCAGACCTTGTAACCAGCCTATAGTTATCTGTTCAATACATGTTGGTGAAAACGAAAGCTCTGCATTTGATATTTCAGTGTTTACAAATCATTGGCGTCCATTCAAATGTCAAGGCAACCCACAGGCGAAAAACTGCTTGCCTAATAAGCCTGATACTTGGCCGCGGATTTTCTTAGATTTCATACTCATGGCGTGCTAAATTTCTATCAACAAATTCTATTTCACAACGTCGCATGCTCCATCCGTTTTGTGACGGGACTATTTTCGCCCGCGGGTCTTAATTTAGTTGTTCCTGACTTAAACCATAAATTTATGGTCGCTTCCTTCCGTCTGTTATTACCACTGGTCAGTTGTGAATCACTTCAATGCGTATACGAAAGCCACAACGTTTCTGTTGCTCATTGGGTTGAATGAAGAAGATTTAAAAATTTGCAGTATATAAGCTCGTGTCCTATTGCTTTGTCTACTCATAACATTCTCTGTTGAAGAAGTGAGCTTGTGCACAGGGTTAAAATTTAACAGGACTATGATAAATAACTCTTAGTTTAGGTCCAGTAGCACGTTCTGTGATTGTTGTCAGAGAAGCTCTTTAAGTTGTAAGTGCGGTTAATTTGATTTTTTTGGAATTTAAAACTCGGTTATACTTTTTATAACAAAAGCTGTAAGTTTTGCAGACTCAAAATTTGTTGCATTTGATGTGAAATCGCCTACTCTAAAACGGTGCGAATTGTGCAGTAAGTAACTTAAAACGTAAGAGATGCCCTCACTAAAGATATTTGAGAAACTTTTCTTATTGAAACTTTTGAATAAAGTATGAGTAAAGGCTAATATGATGAAACGAAACAAGCAAATAAAAAATTGATAGAAAATTTTGATTGAAAAATATCCAAAAGATAATGAAATTTATCAAATCCATAATTTAATAATGATCAAAAAATAAGAAAAAAAAAATTTTAAACTTAGGCTAATTTTAACCACTTGCAAGGTTAACTTTGCAAGTAAGCAACGATCATGCTGCTAAAAGCGAAACTCAATCTATTGCACAATTATACGAAATTGGAGTTATGCGTTAATGCAAATGGTTTGACTATTATGTAAACTTCTAATTTTAAGCATTGCATAATTTTGCTCATTTGTTAGTCTAGACACCACTTGTTGAAACTTTCTATTGGCTGTCTGTATACAGTCTGTACCATTGTAAGAAAAAGAAAATACAACCAACTAAAAGCTATTGATTGCTGTCTAATCGTCACTATTGCGTGCAATCGTGAGCGATGAAATTGCACCTGGAGTGCTCATTTGTTATCAGCTACCTGAGCGATTGAGCAGATCAAGCATGACGGCAAAACCAATAAAGAAAGGATTTTCCCTTCAAATGCACAAAAGTTGGATTTTTTCCGGCTCACTTGTTCAGAGAAGGCAATACTTTGAGAAAGGTGAATCTTTTTTTGAGAAAAATTTGGCAAGAAGCCTTGCTGTTTTTTTCTGAAATAGAAAACAACAATGTATTCTTTGTTAAAAATTGTACGAGGCTGTTGATAAGCTCATTTGTAGAGTCCAGGCTAAGCAGAGTTTGAACGAATTACGAATTGCATTTAAACAACGAATGCAAAAAGAAATTGAATTACTAACACTGACAGAATCACCCATAGGTAGGCTATTTTAACTTGTTACATTACGGCCTAAAAAATTATTTCAGTCAAGTTTTTCTACGTTTCAGAAATAGGCTACAAAACATATTGAAATGAAATCCGGACTACGGATTATTGCCATCTTTCTGGCTTTTTTAACTGTAACTTTACATGCTGCCCCTAGAAGAAGTCGAAATCGACCTCACCATAGACACCACTCTCAAGCGGTTAACTTTAGAAACCGAAATCAGAATGATCAATCTAGGTTATTGGGACCAAATGGACAAAATGGTTATCTTGAAGGGATTCGACTGCCAAGAACTCCAAGTGGTTTGACTAGTTCTAGGGGCGCTCCTGGGTCAGCCCCAAGCATTAGATTTATTCGCCAACGCCGACCCCAACTGTCTGCAAACATGGGGACCAGTGGTGCGGCCCCTGGACGTGTCAACCCTAGTAACATCATTTCGCCAGGACCAAGTACCCCACCAAACCCCCTCCTTTCTGCTCCAGTTGCGGACAATCTTGCCCAAATGAGTGAAGCTGATAAGTTAGATGTGGCTACGGTAAGCAATAAGCATGCAATCGAAAAATGAGCACCTAATACATGGTTTACAATTTGTAAAATCCCGTAGCCTACTCAACGATATTGCAATCTGTTCTTGTTCTTTGCATAATTGAAGTGAGATGTTAAAATTGTTCTTTAGTTTTTTTTATCCTCCTCACACTGACTACAAGTCTGGGTGGAAACTCAAAAAAGTGAAACAATATTACAACTGCAAAGTAACCCTGGAAGTGATGCATTAAATAATTATTTGAAACTATTTATGCAATGAATTTTTATGAGAAAAACTATTTTCACATTTTGAGGTGTGAAGAAAAATGTGCACAAAATATAATCCTACTGCATGAAGATTTTCCGTTTTAACCGAATTAAGGACAAAACCTTGTTTTAGTAGCTTGCTTATGTACGAGGCAACAGTTACTCAACTTTTAATATTTGAAGAAGGGTTCGAAATGCTTACAGATACTGTTGCTTGCAGTACGGTACTTTAAAGTAAGCTAAAGTCTTGTACCTCCCAAGAAAAGTAGGCTACAATGCAAAGGACTAGCGTTATTGTACCGAACCAACATGTTACCATCGCATCAGTAAATACATGATCTGAAAGCTATTGTTGCAATTGTTAGAAATTCATCATTCGAGCAAAGTACGTCCCAGAGGGCCTTGAAAATACGGGAGGTGGAATTTCTAACATGAACGCCATGGTGAGCCTCATGCAACGAAATTACGGCCTGAACCAAACAGGTAACTGCGAACTTGTTCTATTAGATAATTAGTTGCATTTTTTTATTGTTTATTTGATGTTAAACAATGAATGATAGCCTATGTTATTTTAAACAACTTGTGAAATATGAAGAAGTGAGGTTTCATGAAATTTTCTCAAACAACTCAAGGTTTCCCCAAATCTGTGGCATCTCAAATGTTTCTACTCTGCCAAAACGGTCAAAGGTTGGAAAAGTATTATTTTAAGTAGCTGATAAAGAATTAAAAATGATGCTTTGTTCTTTCCCAAAAAATTGAAATAATAGGTACACTAGAAAAACTTGATGTGTAGCTATCTGTTTACATTATTTACACTACATTATTTACTTGCATAAATGTTGAACTTTTTTCTTTATTTCTTTTTTTTTTCTTTGTTTTCTACGTTTTAAAATTGTTCTAAATCTAATGTGTTGCGGCCTTGCCAAACTTTAAACTGTTTATTTCGGTAACTGGCAAGTAGTAATAGCGCTCTCATTTTGTCGCTTTTACTTTTTTCAAATCTCTGTCACCTATCATAAAAGTTAATTCACTTGTGGTCATGATTTTTCTGAACGAGTGATCGTCACTCATGTGACGACATTCATGATCATGTGAATGAAGTAGGCTAGGTGATTATTTCGGCGCATTAATTCCTTGTACTATGGATTTCTTCTACAAAGTGATGCTGAAAATATTTTTAAATGTTGCAAATATTTTGTTGGCTCTGGTGCTGGCGAACCAACCGCGCAAAAACAAAGACTGAACGAAAACACTTTGTGATCCCCTGAACTTCAAACTGTTGTTCAAACAATAAATTGAGCAAATATAATGAGGTCATCATTTCTGATCTTTTCCTGTTGAAAAGCGAAATGAGTTTGCATTTGGTTTTAAAGAGAGAGTCTTAATCGCTTCCGTTTGAGACAGTTTTTATTGCTTTTATCTTGGCGTAAGCCTTTTAGAAAGCACAATCGGAAAACTTGAAAATAAATCTGGTGAAGTCATTTGACGCGCTTGAATATTTTTCGATTTTTAAACAAAATATTTTTTTCTGAAACAATTTAAGTTATAAATTAAAATGCGAATATGATAGAGGCGTTGACAACTTGATGATTTTATGCAAAGACAACTTTTTATGGCAGCTGCCCTGGTTACATTACAAGAATGTTAAATGTTTGTTGAATAAACGTCGAACAAATGCGAAAATAACCAACAAACACAAACAAAGTAAAGGGAAAGAATGTTTGTGGTTTGAGCCCATCAATCGCCGCTGTGTTGTTGTTCGTGTGTACTCAGCACAATTTTGACTTTTATTGTATTTGCTTTGGCGACGTTGCACGCTGATGATTTATTTAGTGGACTTTCTGAACACAGCTAAGTTTACACAAAGAAAAGTGCTGCTGTTTCACAAGTTTGCTTTTTCCAACTTATGGTCTGACATATTAATGTCTTTACCCTCGATTCTGCTTCTCATATGCTTGAATCGGATTTCATGTCCAGCCAAATCAATTATAGTAGGCTGTAGTAAATGTCATGCAAAATTACTTAATCTATAAAAGTTCTCATTAGGCTACGTGTAAAGTAACGATCATCATTATAATCCATAATTTACAACATTAAAACTTAATTATTTTCTGCTTTTCCCAGGTGAACTAGACGATGTTACAGTATCCTACATGATGGCAGCAAGATGTGGCTATCCTGACCCCCCTGCCAATTATCAAACATTTGCCAATAACGAACATTGGACCCACAATCCAGTTACATACATGTAAGTGCAAAGAAAAATTTCGTGTTGCACTCACGTGTAGCTGACTTACATGATACCGTTTCATTATATAACACAAATACAGCTATATTCAGGGGCGCAGCCAGCACAAAAATTTGGGAAAAATTTCCCTTTCTCCCCAACACCCTCAATACGCCCCTGAATACAGCATGTGATTTGCGAAAGTTTCTTGGTTTTTATCCTCTTGTTCCATGATGGAGGTTGTATAAGCATCAGACTTACCGCTTTCTAACCAGCAAATCAAAGCTCTTTGACGTCAGTTCAAGGTTGAATCAATATGGAAATGACTGATTGCTCATTGTGATATTTTGTCAAACACTGGGAATAAAGAAAAACCGCTAATTTTTGAGCTTCTTGCATAGCAGCAGATTATGCTGTTTTGTAGTAACTCAACTCAACACCCTGCTTCAAATATCCAAAAGGGTAAAAACAACAACACTTTTTTAAATTGACTAAGAACTCCATTCTTTCCATTGTAATCTGCGTCATATCGAAAAAATAATTCACTGCTTAAATATTTAAGAACTCGTCACAGGGTTGTGTGGAGACAAAGGAAATGAAGCAAAACGTTGTGAGCATTATTCAACAGCAAATTTGCCATCATCGCAAGCTTGTTGAATCACAAAGCATGAAAAGGGACATTCTCTTTAGCCCCTTGTCATTGCACACGATGTACATTGTACAAAAACAGATCCATTGGTAGCACAAACTCAAACAACATTTTGCTGGACTGTCATTGATTTTTCACTAATTCCACCGCTTTAAAGTAGCAAGGATTCATACATCATTGATTCGGTCAGGTGTAATCATTTGTGTGCATTGTTGTATGGTTTTGTCAGATCTATTGTCGTGGACAACATACTATTTAGATTTGGGAAATTTTACCAAACGGAGTACACTTTTGCATTGATTTCAAACTCCAATTTCATATAACTTACCGTAGGGAGATATGAGAATAAGAGAACCAAAATACTGTGGAGTTTACACTATTGGGTTAAGCAAGGGTTACAATTTTTGTAGGAGATTTTGAAGACTTAGATGCTTCATTGCTCTCTCACAAGACATCATGACATTACAAAAGCTGAAAC
Organism: Aplidium turbinatum; assembly: GCF_918807975.1. Taxonomy (NCBI): domain Eukaryota; kingdom Metazoa; phylum Chordata; class Ascidiacea; order Aplousobranchia; family Polyclinidae; genus Aplidium; species Aplidium turbinatum. Next base: position 9,320,804 of record NC_137476.1, read on the forward strand.
TGCCTATCATATCTCTGCAGAAAAGTAATAAAATTCTTATTTACAGAATTAAAGGCTACACTCCAGATATGAGTCCTTGTCAAGTAAGGAATGCGCTGAAAAGAGCATTCCGTGTCTGGGAGGAAGTCATCGAATTGGACTTTGTTGAAACAGAAGATAGTGATAACGCCGACATGATCATTTACTTCGGATATAGTAAGCAACTATTGATGACTTTTAGTGTGGCGTGGAGGCTATTTTAATGAAAAAAGTTTCATGTGCATTCAACACGTTTTGGGTGGGCCTAATCTCACACATTGCTTTCCTGTTTGCTGGTATTGAAATTTTAACAGTTTTATATTGTAAACTCAGGGAAATGCTGCAAACCCCTGCAGGTCACTGCAAAGACCTTATGTGTAACTTTTGAATTCTATTTCTGCTAGGCTAACTATTTAATCAGTACCGAGAAAACAAGTTTCACAAGACCATACAATGACCCTAAAAAGCTCAAAAGTTTTGCTATTAGAAATTAGATAGGCTTTGGTTGTCATCGTAAACAAGTTCTCAAGAGAAATCTTTTATGGTAGTGAAAAGTTGATTTGAATGTTAGAAACCATTTAGAAGTTTAACAAATACTCAACAAGCGTCGGGTGGTCTGCAAGTCGTGGATTCTTTAGTGGCTTTCCTGTTCCAGAACAATCCGCTTTTTTGACTGTTCTTTCATTGACCTTGTGGATGCATCAATATGACGTTATACGAACGTAACACCATGTTGCTTTTACAGAGGAACATGGAGATGGATATCCTTTCGACGAGAAGAACGGCTTACTAGCACATGCTTTCACAGCTGGAAGAAGTTCTATCGCCGGTGACACACACTTCGACGAAGCTGAGTATTGGACTTTGGGAACCGGCAAAGGTAGGGGTACAGTAACCTCAGTAATTATAAAATCAAATTATTTAATTCACATTCCAACTGCGTTTGCTCTTCCTAGTTGAGTTGCATGGTCAGGGCCTCCAAGAGCCCTGCCGGGCCCCGGTGCAGATGTTGCTGCCGGGCCCCCCAGCGCGACATGTCGCATGATAACTCACAAATCACAAACAAAATTTGCGGTGCGCGTTAATCCACAAGGCCAATGCATACATGGTGTTCCGCACAGTGTTTTTATTTTAAAACCAGACCTGTTTAAAAAATAATACAAAGAATACATTAGGTTCAAGTATTAACACTCCACCATTTCACAAAGAATGCAGTACCGGTATTGTACTGGTGTTTATGACTTTAAATTCACAGATACACACTAGTTATACACAAAGAATAAAGGCTGTGGCTATAGTTACACTAGGTAGTGTAAATATAGCCTCAATAGTGTTGCCAGATAAGGAATTCTGCCCAAATTTGAGGAAAAGTTTATAGCTGTTAAAAACAAAAACTTGTAGGGTATCATATTTTGGAAATTTTTTTTAGTCCTGGGCAAAGAATCCTAACTCTGGCAACACCTGAATGTAACCATGGCAAAAAGTGGGTAAAAATATCCACTTTGAAGATAAAAATGGCAACACTATCCGGCATGGCTGACAACCTGACACATGTAGCAATACATGTAGTATTGCATATGTGTGCATACAGCTTTACATCAACATACTGTACAATATCATTTCTGACCTTAAAATCAGCAGAGACTAGGAGACCAAACTTGGATGAATGCATTGCTATTGTTCATGACATTAAGAAATATATATATATATACCAACTTCATTTCAGGATCAATAGGCTGCTTCTTATTGTTACTCCTTTAGTTTTCTTTGCTTGTTTAAGTGAAACTGCATTCAAGCAGGATTGAGGATCACTTTCTCTTCATTTCTACAGCAAGCGATCAGTAGAAAACAAAGTTGATGTATTTATATTTTCATGTCCTATCAATGTAAATGTACCTACATCTATCACTATACATACTATGTATCGATATCGAATCCTTTACAAATACCCTGCATAACTACAGAATGGCTGTTTTGAGTTAATATTGACACTGTTCCTGAAATTCAAGAGTAAGATTGGATTGGCCTGGCTGGAGAAGACTGCTAAGAAATACTTAGTGAAAACAAATAAAAAGGAAAATTGACAAGATGTCAGAAAAAATGCATCTGGAATACCTTCTGTGTAATGACTGTAACCTAACCTGACCAATCAATTGCTTATTAAAACATACCGTACACACTCAAATATTCACATTAAAACACCACTGAAATTAAAACATTGAAATAAACTGAAATATTCATTCACACTGCAATACGTGTTTTCTGTAGTTTTTTAAAAAGAATGCCCATGATGGGCCCAATCGAAATACGAAACTAACATAAAAAATAATATTTTATGCAAAATCGACCTTGGCACGCAAATTTAAACATTTTGTCAGGCCCTCCTGAAAGTAAAAAATTGAAAATTCTGTAGTCATAAAAAAAGCATACCCATGAGGGGGCCCAATCAAAATACAAAACTAATATAATATGAAGTAAAAAACAATATTTTATGCAAAGTCGACCTGAGCATGAAAATTTAAACATTTTGTCGGGCTCCTTGAACTCAACAAATTGAAAATTCTGTAGTTTTGCAAAAAGGCATACCCATGAGGGGGCCCAATCGAAATATGAAACTACCAGTAGCCTAATATAAAAAACAATATTTTATGCAAAATCGACCTGAGCATGCAAATTTAAACATTTTGTCGGGCCCATTGAACTAAAAAAATTAAAAGTTCTGTAGTTTTGAAAAAAGGGCATAGCCTACCCATGAGGAGGCCCAATTGAAATATGAAACTACCGTTAATATAAAAAACAATATTTTATGCAAAATCGACCTGAGCATGCAAATTTAAACATTTTGTCGGGCCCTTTGAATTCAAAAAATTGAAAATTCTGTAGTTTTGAAAAAGGGCATACTCATGAGGGGGCCCAATCGAAACACGAAACTAATATAAAAAACAATATTTTATGCAAAATCTACCTGAGCACGCAAATTTAAACATTTTGTCGGGCCCCATGAACTCAAAAAATTGAAAATTTTGTTGTTTTGAAAAAGGGCATCTATAGGCTACCTATGAGGGGGCCCAATCGAAATACGAAACTAACATAAAAAACAATATTTTATGCAAAATCGACCTGAGCACGCAAATTTAAACATTTTGTCGGGCCTCTTGAACCCAAAAAATGGAAAATTCTGTGGTTTTAAAAAAAGGCATACCTATGAGGGGGCCCAATCGACATACGGAACTAATAGAAAAAACAATATTTTATACAAAATCGTTGAAATCAACTTTAACGCGTGAATTTAGACATTTTGTCGGGCCCCCTTGAACTCACCGGGCCCCGGTGCAATGCACCGGTTGTCCCCCCCTCTTGTGGGCCCTGTGCATGGTGTAATGTAGCCTACACTGCAAAAATAATTTTCTAATTGTATTCTTTGTACTTGCCTTCGTTAGTTTTATTCCTTAAAGATGAGCTAATTTGAAGCATTTCTGAAAGCATGTGTGTGACATGATTTTTAGAGAGCGAAACATACTACGGAAATTCTGACGGAGCCCCGTGTGTCTTCCCGTTCATCTTTGAAGACCAGGAGTACACCACCTGCACGGCTGTTGGCCGTAATGATGGTTTAGAGTGGTGCTCTACCACTGGCAACTTCGACAAAGACGGAAAGTATGGATTCTGTCCACAAGAAAGTAAGTGTTTATTATTTAATTCTCCTATTATTCTCTTTTCTCTGTTTTTACGTCAACAATAGTTCAGCTTTGTGTGGTAATGTGGTTCACTATTCCAATATTTAAATTTGACCTTTCCATTCAATATCTAATTTTTCATTTTTTCAGCTCTTTTCACATACGGAGGTAATGGCAAGGGAGACCCGTGCACTTTTCCGTTTATATTCCAAGGAAAGTCATATGATTCTTGCACTTACGAAGGTCGTTCTGATGGCTACCGTTGGTGTGCCACGACGGGCAATTTTGATGATGACACCAAGTGGGGCTTTTGTCCAGACAGAGGTAACGAAAGCTTTAACTAATTTTTACGCTCTTTAATGTGAACTAGTAGTTAAAAATTGCAGCATAAGTTTATTGCATTCCACAATGTCACTTTTTTCGTTTTGGATTCAATTGAGCTTAGTTTGATGCGAAAAAGAATTTAATTAACGTTACATTGTTCGATTTAGCTCATGGAACATTTGGAGGCAATGCTGAAGGAGCCTCATGCGTCTTCCCTTTCACTTTCAACGGCAACACATATTCGGATTGCACCATCATCGGAAGAAATGACTACCTGCCCTGGTGTTCTACCACGGCAGACTACGACAGAGACCAGAAGTATGGCTTCTGTCATAGCTCAGGATACAGCCTCTTTTTGGTTGCCGCTCACGAGTTCGGCCACGCCATAGGACTGGATCACTCTTTTGAACAAAGTGCTTTGATGTACCCAATGTAAGTACTGTAAATATTTTCTAGTGTATTTTTGTCTATGCAAAGTTGGTAACTCCCTGCATCTTCAAGCATCGTGCCATCCGCTTGACCAACATCAACTTTCAATTTGCTTTGTCCTGCTGATAAAGGAATAATCCTCTGAAAAGTCCAGTCATCCCCCTTCATATTGTGATGATTTCAAATTCCAAACTGTAAAGATTTCTACTCAGTAGATTAAGCACGTTAATGGCTTTGCCAGTGCTCTCCTGGTGACTGTGCCTGGAAAGCATAAGTTTAAACTTTCTCGGTTTTTATTTGCTGTTTGTGAGAAAAGAATCCATATAACATCTTCCGTTTGATATAGCTAATGCACTGATGATACTGCTAATGCACTGAAGAATGTACTGAGGATGTAACTAATGTACTGACTCAGTGTAGAGATAAGGTCAACATCTATTGCAATTCTGAGAACATTGTAATGATGATGAAAGATTATATCTATAATCAAAGCATCAACTTTGTATCAAAGAAATTTTCTTTCCCTTTCAGGTATCAGAACTTTCAAAACTTCAAACTCCCCGAAGATGACAGAAGAGGAGCTTTGAGTCTTTATTCTAAACGTACATCGAGGTTGAATCCTCTCAGACTTGAAAAGTGTGGTGGTGACCTCACACTGACAGATGGTGAGAACTTAAGAATTGACTCGGTTCCAATTCTTTACATGGTCTGGTGAACAGCCAAAACTAGATTAACATCCAGATAGGAATGATAGAGGAAGTTACACAACCTTTGTGTGATGCTTTGGTTGTTACCAACGCGCTATTCAAACTAAACAACAAATCCTTCTTGCATCAAAATAGGTCTACCATGACGATTTGTATTTTGTTTTGTTGAGAAAACTATTTTTAAAATTCACTTGTTTATAGAATTGACACGTGTAGCTTAAATTGTAGATGATAAAGATATATTCTATTAATGTCATGTCCAAGCTTGGCTTTGACTGTCCATCATAATGATTAATGCAATAACAGTGCAAACCCTACCTTATATTTGTAAATTCTGAAGGCGATAGACAAGTAGGCTCGATAAAAACGAGCTACCCGCCATCAACAACAAACGTTTCCATTTATGACATCAAATAATAGGTTAAATGCACCAAGAAAGATTCTTAACGATATGATAAAGTATCAGTTTTGAAACTCAGCTTCAATTTTCCTTTCAGCATCACCTGATGAGAAGCCAGTAATTGTAACTGATCCTTCAGATGAAGAGATCTGCGGTAACAAGAGCATTGATGCTTTGTTGTACTTTGGAAGAGAGATGTTTGTCTTTAAGGTGAGTTGTTTGGTGGCAATTTCTTATCCCTACCAAAAGTGATCTTTTTGAAGATTGCGCTCAACTTTACCGGAGGGAGTGTCCTTTCACTGAGCCGCATTTCTATACGAATGCTTCAAGTAGTGTAGAAGTAAACTCAGGATAAAAAGTATTATAAGCTTCATAACTCTTCGGTCCATGTAGACATAGTCCAATGAACACACGTAAAGTCCCGGTAGAAATTTTTATTTTGGTGGTATAGGGCAGTTCTGGATGTCCACAAAGAGGATTTTGACAGACAACGATTTTACCTTGTATTAGTTTTTAGTTAGAATTAAAGCACCTTTAATCTCATCAATAGCGTAGTGTTTTGACATTGGGCTTAATCTTCATCCTTGTGGTTGATTTATTGAAATAATTTGTACGTTTATTTAAGGGCCGAAATTTTTGGCGAATGTTTGATGTGAAAGAAGAAAAAAGAGGACCATTCGTCATATCCGAGCAATGGCCAGGGTTGCCAAGCTCTATCGACGCGGTTTATAAGCGACCAGGAGACGACGCACTTGTGTTTTTTAAAGGTATGTGAAATAAAAAATGGCTTCGTTTCGATATGCTCATTAACATTTTTCAAAGTGGACACACAGTAGCGTTGACTGGGGGGTCCAGAAGGTACTTTTGGGTCCTCGCCAGGGATGATTTTAAAGGCTGCAACCTTTCCATAGGTCCTGGAAGCTTGAAGAAACCACCGCGTGTTCTTTGAATGCAGGGCGTGTTTATTGGAAATGTCTTGATTTGGGGCCCTAGAGTCTCATTGGTACCGGGTCCAAATTATCCTCTCAACGGCTCTGAGGACATATTACGCACATCGGCTTCCTTGCATTGTCCTTGTGCAATCGTGCAATACGTGCATACGTGCAATCGCTAAAATCTTTAATCATCATACGTAAATCTAGACATGACAAAATAAAGACAGGCTATCTGCTATAAAAGTGTATTTGACTTAAAATGACACAATGATTTCACTTCAACATGTTATTCAGGCTTCAGATACTGGGTCTATGACGCCTTTCAACTACGGGCAGGATACCCAAAGAAGTTGACAGTGCTTGGCTTTCCTTCCAAAGCAGGCATGAAAGTGGATGCAGCTCTAAACTGGCTGAGGTCAAGAAACAGAAAGCGAACATATTTCTATGTGAAGAATAAATTCTACAGGTAATCATTCTATGGTTACTTTTTTGATTCTGTTCAAATCGCATGTATCCTCTTTGTTTTTTTTCTCAAATAAACAAACAGTTTTTTTTAAAAGACCCACTTTTTGAACTAAAAGTACAGGAAAATGTCTCATCTTCGAACCTCTAGGGATTGCGTTTTTTCCTTTTACAAGTCTAAGTTGTCAATCTTAATGAACGTAACCTTCACACTTGATCTCTGGGTAAACGATTTTCAAACTTTTTTACCTTCACCAGGTTCAATGAAGAGCGTGGAAAGATGGATAGGAGTTATCCTAAGCCTCTAAGCACATGGCGAAGGCTTCCCGTTGATCTAGATGCTGCAGTGGAGGATCCTACTAAACGGAGTAAGTAGAAATTATTATACAAATATTGGAAAAGGTTTGATTACCGACTGACGAGACTGTTTTAGACTTTAATAAAAAATTTGCTTGATTTTCTAACTTTAACATTCATTGTCTTTGCTAATGTGATAAAAGCTTATAAGGCGGGGTTGCTTTTGTTGCTGTATGGTTGTAGGCAGAATCGTTGACAAGGGTCCAGAAGATACTTTTGGACCCGGGCCTGTGATGATTTTAGGGCCTACTAACTTTTCCAAGAGGCTCGGAAATTGTAGTGGTACAAATTATCCCCTCAATGATGGCCCCGGGTGTTGGTCTATAATGCTACTAGAAATATCAACATCCGTGGTTTCAGCAAAAAGTCAATTACAGTTGCTATACTTGTAAATCCAGTCACAAAAAACGATTGATATTAAAGTTTACTCCGGTGAAAACTTTTTAGAGATTTAGTTGTCGAGTGATAAAAGTGTCTTTTCTGCAATTTCAAAGCGTGATGACCAGGCCCGGATTTAGGGGGGGGCAGAGGGGGCAGTTGCCCCGGGCCCCCAACTTTTGAAGGGCCCCCCTATGTGGAAAAAATGTGATTTTGTGTTATTTTTTTCCTTTTGGCCTTTAAAGTTTCTTCGAAATGCTGTGCAGTACTGGACTGATGCTACTGTAGACGTAAAGATGGTTTTTCGCGCCGTAGGCTTGAAAAAATTTTTTGCACGGGGGCCCGCCGATCTAAAAGTGCCCCGGGCCCCCCATCAGCTAAATCCGGCCCTGGTGATGACTCGCCTTCACTAAACACATGTCGGTGTTTTGATAGAACAATTTTAATAGCATCCTAAAAAGGGATTAAAAGGGACTTTTGTGCTTTCATACTCACTCTCAGTCTTTATTATCACTAAAACAATTCACCTACAACTTTGTTGAACAACTCCTTGTCTGTCCTGAAACTAATCTTGCATATCAAGTTACGAAATATAATGTACTGTATTATTTACAGTGGGGCGGTAGTTTTTTAGGCTTGTTAATTTAACAAACTGTGAACAGGTGTAAGTTAAGGTTTTGAAAGTTTGATTTAAATTTGTTTGAAAAACCATAAATAAATTTGATTTGTTGAAACAGGGCAATCTCTATTCATCAAGAACAACGTCGTCTACGCCCTGCACAACTACAAAGTTGAGGTTTCAGAGACATTTCCGGTGAATGTATGGCTTGGATGCGCTGAAAGATCGGCCCAGGCAGTCCCATTGCTGAACAGGCGAACAAGGGATAGGGGCATACCTTAGTTCCATAAGGGCACAGGGCATTCCTTTTTCACAACAATCTCAAACATTCATAAAGAGAGTCGGAAAAACTTTTGTGTATAATGTTGCGTATTTCTCGAGTTTTTTATTACCACAATCTTAAATTTGTATAGGCTAGTAGCTACTGTGCCATTTCTATCTTTTCATTTGTATTATTTTCTTTGAGAAGGGGGCTCGCAGCTCATTTGGTTTAATGTTAATGATTGAAAAGTCTGAAGTGTGGTTCAGGATATTTTTTACATCTTTGTTCTTTGTTCTGTTATATATTTAATTGCTCTAGACTAGAGTTTCACAATACTGCATGTCGTTCAAGACTTCCTTGTTCTGGATGTATTTGTAAATTATTTGTGAAAAGGCTATATATGTTGTCCTAACCTGAAGATAGTCCTTTTTTACGTCGATGAAACGTTTACAAACGTTAATCAATGTGAAAAAGAACTGATCTGTTGGCTGGAATAACTATCTCTAGTAAGTTTCTTTGGTTGGAAGCAAGAATTGATTTAAAAATTCCAGGAATCATAACTGTAGGTCACTTCAGATTTGTTTAAATGTCAATTTTGTGCCATTTTGAAACGCATCGTGTAAGTTATAGCTAATGATCATGGTTTTTAAACAAGTTTTAATTACCCACAGACAGCATAATAAAATATTGCTCATCGTTTTCCTGGTTTCTATTTTTTTGTACATGAATTGATATTCTTTTTTCAATTCATTTTTGATCTATGCTTATTTCGCTTTTCTATGTCGATTTCTGATAAAACACATTGAACTTTTGTAAATAAACGCTGATAAGCTTTTGTTTATTATGTTAAGTTGTTTCAAACTGCCAGTGGAGAAATCATGTCGAAAAAATGTTAAGCAGAACTTCCTTGGCAACGCAGCTAGGAGCTGGAATAGCAAATGTAACTTTCAATCGATTTTAGACCTATAACTTGGTTGGTTGGTTTGAATCTTTATCCTCAGACTAAGAAATCCTCTGATAGATTATTCCTAGCAGTTTCGCATACTTGTAGAAATGTAGAGGCTTTAAACCACTGACGCAGGGCAGATCACCGAGTTTGACAGAGTGAAAGTTTCCCATTGACTAAGTGTTTTTGTTTGAGATTTTTTCAACGCCTGCTGACGATGAATCAATGTTGAAATAACGAATCTCACTGTCTAGGTGCTGTTGGTAGTTGAGAACATTTCATGTTGGGTGTATCAGAACTTTTGTGGTAGTTTTTTTCTCTCACATGAATTACAAAAAGCGAAAAAATATAAAAACCTAAAATCACTTTTTAACTATACATAACCGGCCGAAAATCAACCATTGTCTAACGAGAGTGTTCAAATCTCAAAAAGAATTAAAAAAGAGAACACCTTGGCTAATGGTGTCTAACCTTGGATCATCTAGGCTTCAGGTCCAAACCGACTATACTGTACACTTTTCAAAGCACAAATAATGTTGTACATGAATTGTTGTATTTACTTTGACAGCATATTGTTTCAATTAATTACTGAGCTTGAATGATAAAAAAATGTAATATAAAGTTTTACAAATGCTTAGATGTAGAAACACAACGTCACAAGAAAAATACAATCACAATTCAAATGCTGTTCAGAAAGCGAAAATTCACCTCCATTAAAAAGTTTTTTGTTTGTATCCAAGACACTTCATCAACTGGCGATATGTAGGCCTAACAGTAACAATAATACCTGAAAGCAAAACTTATTCCACAATAAATGAAACTGAACTTTCTTGACTTGTACACAGTTAATGTATATTAGCATCTCTCACAGTAGACTATAGCTACATGCCTGTAGCAGAAGTTTCCAAAATTTTTATTCTCACTTGTTCTTTGCCAAGTTTCGAAATGTCAATTTACTCTACAGTACACAGATATTTTCAATCAGAAGCTATGCATTTAGTTTTTAAGCGGTTAGTTTTCTCGAAAGAGTGTTTAAAAATCAGTAAGAAAAAACTTCTAAGCGTAATTTTATCCAGTTTCTAAGAAATCAGTAAAAAAGCAATTAGGTTTGGTAACTACAAATATTTTATTAGTAGAGCTTTCGCCGCCGTAAAGGCGGCTTCATCAGTACTCTTATTCAAATAGAATCTGTAATGTGATAATGTAATAATCTGTAATGTAATAGAAATGTTTATATTTGAATAAGAGCACTGATGAAGCCGCCTTGACGGCGGCGAAAGCTCCATTAATATAATATTTGCAGTTACCAAACCTGGTTGCTTTTTTACTGATTTTATACGTTTGGTTGAATCCTTTCACATGGATCCTACAAATAATTCATGATTCGCAATTCTCTAAACACCAAGAAGCTAGAACGGAGGTTAAGGGTCTTCAGAAACTTTTTATTATTTCTAAGAAACGTTTGCTTTTGACAAGATTTTACGGATCAGAATTTTGAATTTGTGTCTTTGTTCTTACAAGGGAGTTCAAAACGCTTGAGAAAGTAGATTCAAAACATGAGCTCATTCTCCATCATTTGTTCCAGACCAGAATATACGCATTGTATTAACAAGCAGCTACTTCCAGTTGTTAATTTTTCAACAAAGAAGTTTAGTTTACTCCAAGGGGGTGGGGTTAATCCAAAGAACTATACTTGAGAATCTCACGTTAAAGAATTTTGCTGTGAATGAAGGAAAAGTTTGTAATATAAAATCTTTTGGTAACGGACTTCAGTTTATATAAACATTGATAAACTAACAGTGTTTAGGCCGGACTTTATGTATTAATACATTTCTAAATACTTTAACAACAATAAGTCATACAACTTTTCTGACCTGGACAAATAGAATTGAGAACGTCTAGAAATTACTGAAAGACTTGAAAGTGATCAGTTTAGATTAAATCATTGAATATAGTAACCCAAATGAGTTTCAATTCAAACTAGAATTTCATTCATACAAAAGCAGGCTGACTTGTTGTGGCAAAACCAAATGTAGGCACATGGCCACCTAAAGATACGGCCTGATTTGTCACATTTTGCAGAAATTTTCAGGTTTTTCTGATTTTGGGCGAACGTTTAAATAAATTTTTCTAAAAATTAGATTTTTACGCTTTCTTTATTCTTTTCCCCAGATGACACAATAGGTTTTAACATCCTCACATGTTGAAAAACAAAGAAAATTTGATTTTGTAGATTTTAGTCAGACTGTTAATTTTCAATAACAGTATGATTTTGCGTTTTTCAACTTACTTTTTCTCATTTGCTACTGCTTCCCTAAGGCAACAAAAAAGTTTTATGTCATTAGGAAACCTCAAAAAGTAAAAACATCTTAAAAAATGTCAGTCAAGCACTAGCAGTAGCTGTAATCAAAATCTGCGAAATGTGACAAATCAGGCCGCATCTCAAGGTGGCCATGGTAGGCATTAGGCCAAAGACTCAACTGTCCTTGTGTTTATAAGGAGGCTATTACTGCGTTACGAATCAAAGATAATCAAAATGACAAAAGGATAAGAGAGAAGTGTTAAAATTGAGCAGAAAATGATTCCTTTTTTTCCTCTGAAGCATGATTACTGACACTGCTATAATCATCATCATCATCTATTGAATCTTCTTCTATTCCTTCAAATTCAGGTGGAGGAACTACTTCTAGCAACTCCTGGAGGAATGCAGTGAGAGGCTCTGCAAAAGAAAACATGTATGGTCACCAGTGATTGGAAACACAATACTCTTTAGGAGAAAAGTAATCTCAACTACGTTTAGTATGAGCCACATACTGTTTAATTAAGCTGTTAAAACTTACAGGAAACTGCAGTTTAGTATGTAATCGTTTCTTCTGATGGATTGACTAAAGTGTTGATTTTAACTTGAGGTCACGACCCCAATATGCTCCTCAATTCATTGAGTTTAGTTAAAAGCATTAAAGTTAAGCTTCGTGCAACATTTCCATCATTTAGAAGTTTAAGTGTAAGCAGAACTAACATTTTCTTCTGAGGCAGGCAGTGATTAAACAAATGCCGGAAATCACCGGATTCAAACAATGTAGCCTATTTACCTTGCAAGCCTGCTTAAGGCGAGACTCAAACAAACATGTACCAGTTAAACATCCGAAAAATTATTAAAGTTATTGTCGGGGAAAATTGTCAGGGAGAAATAAAACCCGATGAAAAATCATTTACCCATGAAAGGTGGAACCTTTTTGAAATAACAGAGAGGAAAATAGAATATCAGTCCAGCAAAAATAAAAATGGCTGCGTATAAGTAGGTCAGCGATGGAGCTTCAACAATTGGAGCCACGATAAGGAATCCCGCGGCCAATGTACACAAGGCAGGAATCACCAAAAACACCTACAAAAAAAATTAAGAATAAGTTGAAACATAAGTTAAAATAGCCTACATTTAATTAATACTGTACTTTTGTACCGTAATGTAGCTTAATGTGCTATTGTCTCTAGGTCTAATTAATGTAATGAATTAGTAGTAAGCCTAGTAAAAACAGTTTCAGAATATCAAGCAGCAATCATAAAGCCATATCGAGTCCAACCAAGACAGCAAAATCAGTCGTTTTTAAATTGATTCACCATCTGCAGACGTTAAATCAATGTAAAAATGACGAATTTTTCTGTCCTGGGATGCAACGACCCACAATAGTTAACCAGCAAGAGTGATTTTGCATTTTTTTTCAGGTTTTACTGAGACAACAGGAAAACAAATAACTTGTTTTAACTTGTAACTTACTCTGTAAGGTCTTTTCCAGTGAGGACGCCTGTAACGAAGAACAAGCACCGAGAAGAATGTTGCTCCATAAAAAATCCAAGAAGCAAAAGTAAAATAATCGATCAGAGAGGAAAAGTTTGAAGCGTTTGGAATGATCATGATGAGAGCAATGAAAGCCTGAAATAAAAAACATTCAACTCTTTATCACGTGGGGTAGGTTGTTATATAATAGTTCGCCTTGATAGCACAGTTGAATGAACATCTTGGGATATGCCGTTGAGCAACATACTTCAAGAACAATCGTTCGTTCAGAGGCGTCAAGTCAATAGAATAATCTACAGACAACAACGCTTCAACAACTAGTAGAGACTTCACACCATCAGTCTTGGGACTGGGCCTGCGTCAGTGGTTCTGAGACTGAACACTGTATAGTAGCCTAGGGCGGCTACAAGCATCCAACAATTTGCTTTTTTGCTTGAAGACAAAAGTTTCACAATCAGTCAATAGAATGGGTAGCCGTAGGCCTAAAGTTGTTTATAAAATTTCAATTGTCGTACATTGAATTTAATCACAACTAACCAAAAAATAGGCTTATTTTTGTTTGCTTAATGTTTTTGTATAAATATACCGTAGGCATATAGTAGGATGACGAAGTGGATAAGGCGCTGCCTTTCCAACAATGCGAGCCTAGTTTGACACCCGGCTTAAGCTGGTTGTTGATAAACACCGCTCACTTCTACCCAGGGTGGAATGAATTGGGTGAGCACACTTTCGGAAAAAAGGAGGCCGAGAAAAACTGGTAACCATACTCTCGTTAGTGCCGTAGGCCTAGTGTGATGAGAACCTTATCTTTTTGCTTCCAAAAGCTCAGTAAATATGAACTATACTTATTAGGGTGGGTCGCGAAATGGACTTTTTCACCAATTCGAAAACCTCAAATGGATATGTGAAAATAGGCCCGAAAAAATACTCCATGCCAAATCTGAGCTGATTTGGACCAGAAATAGCTTGCGAAAATGCATTTGAAATTTCCAAAAACATAGACTTTTGGGCGAAAATGGCATTTATTATTTTTTTATCCAGAACTTAAAAACAATTATTCTGTGATCCAATATTGGTGAAATGCATCTCCTTATACATTTTAGATACCACTATACCCTTTTCAAGGTCACAATTCACCTCATGATTATGTTAAAAACTACTTTAAAATGTGAAAAAATTGCTAAATTATGCAATATTGCATCATTTACAAAATTATACTGTAAGAGAGAGGTAGTGTTAATGCAGATTGATTACAATGCTGTCAAAATTGAAAATAACCAGAAAAAATGCATGCCCGATTGTTGGTTCTTCTAGAAAGCTACCCTAGGCACAACTTCCAAAATCTAAGGATATTTTGAAGAAAGTGAATCTCCTTAGGGAAAGATGCCTGGGGGATGGGGACGAAGAAGCTGTCCTTTCACAAATAATGTGAGATGTGAAATCAATTAACCTCAAAATCTGTACCAATATTCCACTAATTCCAGACAAGACTATGAAAACCAAATTGGTTAGGCTCCTTAAAGAATATGAAGATCTCAAAACAAACCATCTCACCAAGAAAAAGCGGACTAATTTTACTTCAAAAGGACACAATTGTGGATGTGATATGAAAGCTCATATCAAATGCAAGTGCACAAAAGAGGATCAAATACCATTGATTGATCTGCATTTTGTGTGGGATCAGCGGTTAAGGGATAGTGGTCGCTCAAGTTCTCAACTTCAAAGTGTCGATCCAACTGGAACTGCAGCACTAAGAGAGCAAGTACGGAAACAAGCAAAGAAAAGATCTAGATCCGCAGCTGCACATTGCAGCACATTTGCCAGTGACATTCAGGGAGACTCTACTAATACTGATGATACCGATGACTCGTCGTCAATTGTTTCCTCTGTTACGTCTTCATTTAGGGATGTTGTTGCTGATACGCCAGAACTGTCAATGTCGAAAACGTATCAAGTTCTCGATTGGCTTCACAAAAGAAGATTTTTGAAAATACTGTACGCGAAAGTGAAAGATACCGTGTGTGCATTCGAGCAACAGCAGTGATATGTACCGCTCTCTTAGTTGATATCGGCATCGTTACGGAAGATGATACTTCACAAATAATTGATAAGAGTAAAATCCAAAGAGATAAGGAATATCTTAGAAATGAAAATGTGGATTGCAATTCCATCGCAATGTGCCCGGCTTTGGTCCAGGATGTGTACTTTGATGGCCGTAAAGATCAAACACTTGTTCCACGACCAGGAAGCAGCGGCAAGCACGTGGCCAAAGAAGAACATTATTCTGTAGTGAAACAGCCTGGTGGCAGGTACCTAACTCACTTCACTCCTCAAAGCGGACAGAGTAAGGACATTCAGCAATTCTTATCGGCTGCCCTAAAAGAAAAAAATTGGCTGACCAGTTTGAAGTTCATCGGATGTGACTCAACAAATGTTAACGTTGGAATGCATGGCGGGGTTATCGCATTATAAGAAAATCATTTGGACCATCGGCTTGTCTGGCTGATATGTATGCTGCACATGAATGAGTTGCCATTCCGGCATCTTTTTATCAAACTTGATGGAGAAACTACCGGTGATAGGCCAATAGGTCATTCAAAGGACCTATTGGGCAGCTTTGTAAGTCTGCTGAATACCTACCTATCAATATCAATTTCCAACCGATTGAGAATGCCCCACCTATCCGAGAACTACCTCAAGAGATTGTCTATGATTTATCGGATGATCAACGGTATCTGTATGATGTGTGTGCAGCTATTCGAAATGGATCTGTACCAGCCCGACTAGAGAGCATCAATATCTGCCCCTTAAACTATGCTCGATGGTTGACTTTGGCCTCCAGAGTTTGCCGGTTGTACGTTAGTGAACATGGTCGTGTTGGTAATGTGAAGGCCAACCTTGAGGCACTAGGGAGGGCCAAATTCTGTCGAAACTTAATTCAAGAGCCATTCATTCAATATCTGATTCGAAGAAGGATTTCATTTCATTTGTGCACCAAAGTGGCAGTTATGATGGAGCAACCATTGATGAATGAATTTACTGACTGCAGCCGAACTGCTTTCATAGATGCTTTTGCTTAATATGTTTCTATGTACTTCAGCTTGAATGGTACAAAACTTCGAACAATTGAGAAAACGCTTTAAATGCGTGCTGCAATAAAGCATTTTATCAATTACTTTTAGCCTATACACACTAGTATTCAGTGTTGGGCGCGATAACTCATTTTTCAGTTAAGCGATAACGATAATCGATAAACGAAAAATGCCTAAAGCGATAACGATAAACGATAAATCAAAAAAAAGTTAAGCGATAACGATAAACGATAAATTATCGCCGATAATGTCCGATAACAATAATTTTTTTTTCTTGATTAGCGCTGCCCCATCCCATGCAGCACGAACTGTTTTCATCAACATGCCGAAAAATCGAACATAATATACTGTAAAGGGACAAAACTTTTTGTAAGTTATGCATAAACAGAATCGCAATAGCGGCAGTGGGCATCGAATCTTCAACCTCTTGATCCAGAATCAAACCACTGAGGTAACCGCCGTGCTTATAATTATACCTTCAGATACCAGTTGGATGCTTTTATCAATTGAGTTACACTGCCGCTTACGTGCAGTAGGCAAAATAATTAAATCAAATGAAAATACCATAAAAAATTCCAAACTTTGTATTTTGTTTTCTGCTTAAAGGGCTGTTTACAGCAAAGTCAGCAATAATTGAAAAAATTCCCAAAAACGCAAAATGCTTGAAAATTCATCAGTAATCATAAGCGTTATTGGTAGTAAAAATGTGCATACTGTGAAATCCATCAAGCTTGTCAAATTAGTCGTGTTTGTTTAAGAACAATAACATAATTATCGTAATTTAGCCTACTGATAATTTCAGATAATTTTTTTTGTTTTCTTTGTGAACACCATCATTAAAGCAATGGCAGAACGCTGAGTTGTTGAGATAAGAATTACAATGTAGGCACTGTATTAGTGGGAATAAAAATATTTGATTGAGGTAGGCTATGTCGCATAGGTAGGCTACAGTAAATGAGAAAGGTTATACTGTATTTAGCATAATTTTACCACGCAACTCGATCCGCCTATTGTCATGCAAAAACTATTACAGTACAAGATGCAAAAAAATGTGATGTCGGTCTGCATGTTAAATGCTTCAAGCAATATCATATTCCGCAATGACTTGTTTCAGTGATGTTGTGTTACTTTGCTAATTTTCATCTTCATATTTTTTGAACTTTCATTTCAATAAAATGCTCGATGACAATAATGACATGACAAGACATGAACAAGACATTTTCCATTTATCACTTTGAGCGATAAGTAAAATGTAATAACGCTTAAGCATTACGCACAAGAAACTTGTGAAATTTGATAACGGATTTGCCTAGCGTCTTATTTATAGGACGGCTTTTTTCTCAAAAAGTACAAACACAATTAGGAAAAAAATAATTGTGATATGTTTTTTAAGTCATAATTATGCAATATTTAAATTTTCCGAAAATTTTTTTAAGTACTTTCACTTTCGGCACAAATGGGTTAACTTTTTAAGTTAAATGGCACTTATGCATTCGGTTATTATTTTTTAATTAAAGTTATATCGCCAAGCTAGAAAAAAATCGATCTTACAGTCTATAACCGATCTTGTGTTGTTATTGTGTGTGAATTTTGTCTTTTAATCTGAGTTTGTGACGTAACCGCACGTCTCAAGGCAAGTTCTTGCAATTTTAGTTAATCTAATCATCTAAAAATTTAATGCGCTTAAAACATTAAGTTTCATGTTTTGACGAGAGAGATTTTATTTTTTTACCACAATTACTAAAAACTAACACTTTCAACGAAAAAAGAAAACACAAGAACAAAATAGTTGATCGTGAGGTGGCGTGAAAGACCATGTTTCCTATGTAAAAGCGGCCTTGTATTGCGACACTTTCACAAACCACTTGCCAATTTCTTTCGCTTCGCTTCAAAGGAAGTTGTACCGCCTGTGCGCTTACATTTTAATTGTAAAGTTCACTCGCGATTGCCCATTGCAGCAAACCAACAAGAAACTTGTTGCATGCATTTCATTGCATTGCAATTTGCAACTCTAAAAATTATTGTGTTGTCAAGGTCGTCGCTGCAGGGGGGCGTGCCCCCTCTCCTGATAACGACCTGTGCACACACACTTCAGGCACTGAAGAAGAACTGGTTTTAATTTTAGTTTCATTAACTAGGTGGCTAGTAAAAATATTACTTTTCATGATCTTTCCACTTGTGTGTTGATCCAAAATAAAATTTATCGGCGATTAATTATCGGCGATAATCAAATATTGCCTTTGGCGATAACGATAAACAATAACCGAAAAAATAATTGAGCGATAACGATAAGCGATAAAAATTTATCGCCGATAATTATCGCCGATGAATTATCGCCGATAATGCCCATCACTGAGTATAATACACTGCAGTATACAATGCACGTTATTTCAATTGTATTCGTCATCATGCATATTTGGCGTTTTTTTCACATTTTCAAACAAGTAGTTTTGAGACATAATCCTAGTTGAATTGGCCTTTAAAGGAGTACAATGACATCTAAATTGTATAAGGGCATGCATTTCATCAATATAGTGTGACAGAAATTTTTTTTTTTCAAGTTCTGGAAAAAAAATGGTAAATGGCATTTTTCCCGAAAAATCAGGATTTTTGGGAAATTTCAAATGCATTTTCGCAAGCCATTCCTAGACCAAATGAGCTCAGATTTGGCATGGAGTGTTTTTTTGGGCCTATTTTCAAATAACCATTTGAGGTTTTCGATTTGGTGAAAAGGTCCATTTCGCGACCCACCCTAATACTTATGCTAATTTTTAATCGTGATTATGAATGCTCACTCACGTTAAACATGAGAGCAGGTGCCGGTGTGAGTCTTTTCACGCTGATATAAGAGAAGAGCTGGAGCATGTGTCCATTTCGACCAGCGGCAAAGGTCAGTCTTCCAGCTGTGAATGCACTTCCGTTGGCAGCACCAAACGTTGAACAGGCAACTGCCACTGGAATGATGAAAGCCGCTGGCCCAAACACTCGATTTCCAAACGTCTGTTAAAATAAGAAAAACATGAAAAGTTGCAAATATACATCATGGTTGCATGCAGGCGCGAATCTAAGAGTTTTTTTCGGGGGGGGCCAGAAAATTTGAAAATCAACTAAAAAGAAAGAAAAAGCTAAACAGATATGAACAATGATACTACGACATATACGATATGCTAGAAAATAGACATTAAAACAACCATTTTCATCAATTGTGATGCCGAGGGACTAATATCAGCTGTTTAGAAGCATATCAAACCATTTGATGCGGAAACATACAACTTTTCACAAAATTTCGGGGGGGCCCGGGCCCCCTGGGCCCCCCCCCATAAATCCGCGCCTGGTTGCATGATATTATGCTACTCCGGCTTATTTAAGTAGCCTATTTCGTTTTAAAGCTAATTTGTCAATTAAAATATTGTAACGGTGTGAATTTGATGGGAGGCATTTTAAACTTGTAATTATTTTTTGAACCATAGAGAAATAAAACAAAGTAACTTCAGCGGGTTTAACATGATGTATTACATACAAAAATAAAACATAATTAAAAGTAAACTCTAACGTTTTCGACACGTACGTGTGTCCTCATCAGGAATTACATCTCTGCAATATACATAAAATGAAACTTGTAAGGTAAATTTGACTTTGCACTATAACTGTAACTGTATACTAACGACACTCCAGACTGAAAAGCGCAAACTGAACGAGTGACACAGGAATGATTACAAGTAAATTATACGGTGGAAAACAGATCACATGAGGTGTAAACTCCAGGCATTTGACAAACAATTAAAACACACACAAGAGAAACGATGAGCCACAGGCAAATAACTACCGGTTGAGAGACGGATTATTACGTTTGATTCGGCTTCCATGATCTTAGTCTGAAATTCAGATCTGCCTCTAGAGATGATTTTAAATTGGTCGATCGAGACATTGTCAGTGCACGTTTCACAAGAGGCGATGTGCTCTTTAATTGCACTTTTAGTTGTTAAGTTTGGGTTTAAGTGCTCCCCGGCCCTTGTCAACAAATGTCTGGTTGACATACCAATGTATGTCTGGTTTGCGTCACGCAAACAACTAAATTTATACACAACATTCGAAGAAAGAGCGAAGGGGGTAGGCAACTTCAGTTGAAAATATTGATGCACTTTAAATGTTTTGTACACAGGATGAATCTCACATGAAAATTTCTTTTTTATAAGTTTAGCTAGGTTTTTTGCAAAGCTTGTTGAATCTTTTTCTATAAAGGGTATACTACAAAATAACTAAAATCTACTTCTTCAGGCGTGTCTTTTGGTTCATCAGCCATGAAGGTGTTTAAGACTTTATTGAAAAGTGGGAAGGATATCCATTTAATTAAAACATATTTTTCAATTTCTTGATTTTTTTCTGAGTCCAGTCAAAATACGGTTTGACCTTGAACAAATTCCAAGAAAGCGTTTTATGATTTTTTTTATTACTATTATATGTGGGGAACAACATACTAAAAGTTTACCAAAAATTGATTACCACAAAGGTTCTAACTATGACGTCATAAGACGATGACAGCTATCGCACTTAAAATAACCAATATTTCCTTATTTCAAAGCTGTAGCTGTAGGTTACAGAAGAGTTTGTATTTTTTATACTATATATTTTGATTTAACAATTTTTATACAAAGTTTTATACTAACTGCATGGACAGGCGAGGTCATGACGTCATCAATGACGTCATGACATACATGTACATTTCTAAAAATTATAGAATACACAGTGCATTTTAATAGTCACTATTTTCATCACCAGACACTGCTTCCTCACTCATATTGTCACAATGCCCTTCTTGACATGGTCCGCATACCCGTGAACAGATAATTCCGTGTCTTTTCGAACTGTACTACAACCACGAGAACAATTGCAGTGAATTATTTTCAGAAGTGTTTCTGGCGCAGGTGAAGTATCCATCGTCACTGGAACTAGACTGTTGTTCTGCAGTTCCCATCCCCATTCAGTAGTGTCCATGGCCTCACCATTGTCCATCCAAAGCATTACTTGGAGGTAACTCCGAAGGGCATGATACTTCGTTACAGAGGAGGTTGGTGGCAGTCGTTCAGGTGTAACAAAGCTTTTGGCCGAACCAACTTTTTGGCAGAGACTAGAATACCTCATTGCAGACAGATTGTCTCCAGGTTTGCCCCCGAACAATGCCACCATCGCTTTAGACCCAGCGTCTTCAATCTCAGCTATCTTTTTCTTAGGTGTGGAAAACATCGTAGCACAGCTATTTAAGACAGAGTCTCCCTTCAAAACCTTGTGTAGAGCGAGTTTTTTTCCGATTCCAAAAACCGCAAAAGTGGTATCGCATCCCGTGAATGCATGCAGGAACAGAAGACTGCTGCAGACATCGTTTCCAAGCAACTTCTTCATAACCTTAATGTCGTATACTGTTGCAGGACTCCCTTTATCCGAGTAGAAATAAAGCTTGTTGCCATCGTTGGTTGACGCGTGATGAAGTAACAACACTAATAGATCTGTATCTTCGCCAATGAGACTAGTACTTTTGTTGGATAACATTGACACTGCTGCCAACAATCTCCACATCTGCATCCCCCTCTGATTGTATTACGTGACAACCTCTGTCCTTCATGCGTTGTGAAATGAGATTGATAAGAGACTGTTTGTTCTCCACATTCGAAAGGAAATCCTCCTTTTTCCCGACAAATTTCGTTCCTTCAGCAATGTTCACTTTGTTACTTGTTCGAGTTTTGCGCCGTCTCTGATGGGTAATGTCCTTAGTGTTTGATCCTCCAATGTAACCATCAAATACTATCGTAGCCTTACCATATTGCTTTACTGTGAAAGATGCATAGTCGTCAGCGATTGAACAATATGTCTTTCCTTCTGACCACTTCAGTCGATGGAGAAGAGAACCTCCGTCAAGAACATTATGTTTCACTTCTGGTACATCCTTGAGTACTGCGTCATCTGAACTCTGTTCTTTTATAGCAGCCATCAGTTGTGCTTTGTTTGGTTTGCGTAAAAGATGTTTTGCCTCAAAGAGGGATGGTGGGTATGGTGAAAGTTCATAGGCCATCACTTCATCAAGGGAAAGATGAGCAGTTTGAGACACCACAAGAAACCTTTGGAAGAAAAGAGCGGGGTCTATTGTTTTGTCCATAGCAACGTCAATTGCCACACTAGATGCCAGGGTCTTGGCTTTCATTAACCGCTTGTACTTAACTGAAAACAGTGATTGACCCTCCATTGTTGCCACTATTTCTCTGCCAATGGTAAACAGGTTATGGACATTCACATCCTTATTTGCATTGACCCCGGTGATAATGTTGCGAAGAGACACTTCATCAGAAAAAGTGAAAAGGTCTCGAGTTTATCTGCAATTTTCTCCAGGTCTTCACGATTTCTTCTCGTCCTTGACGTTCTTTCCTCCTTGTGTTGTTCACTAGTGACAAAGCTCTGGCTAGTGAAACCCTGCATTGTATCACTGTAGGAAGAGGACACTGGCACAGACAGAGTCCACAAGGCCCTCTGATGTTCGGACATTCCACTTCCTCTGGTGAGTCCTCCTGCAGTTTTTAGGGAGCGCATCAGAGCTTGCTCAATGACTAGGTCGCAACACAAGCCTGCCCAGTGCTGATCAGTACGCCTTACAACATGCAAGCCATTCATAAATCTATGGAACACTGATGGCATATCATCTTCCAGAGTGGTCATTGACTGAAGGTAAAGGTAGGCGGACTTCACATAGTTCCCATGCCCAGCAGCTGCAAAAATGGGCAAACATTCGGCTACAGCATGAAGGTGCATCAGCCAGGATCCTGTACGATCGGCCTCGATAAGCTCCCTTGTAATTCCTACCATCTGTTGGTAATTCAGCCATACTTTACTGGTGAGCGGTGTGAGCGAATAATCCATTTCTTTTGGTGGACAAGAGGTGCACAATTTCACTAAGGCAGGTAGAAGTGATGAGCGAATTCAAGTCACTGTCCCTTGTCAGTGTCCGAGCATATAACTGCTCAAGTTCTTGCAACAGGTCTGCAAAACCGGGATGGTCGCAAAGTACTTTGTCTGCAACTTGCTGTGTAAGACACTGATCAAGGAGGAGATGGCCACGAACTGCACGCTGAACTGCCTTTCCAGTCATGATGTGTTGCACAGCATTGTCACCGTAAATTGTTCCCACGATCTCTTTGATTCCACTCCCATCCAACAACGTTCCTATGGCACCCATTGTTATGGACAATTTTCACCAAATCAAACTTCATATAAAAACCGTTATGGTCTACTTAACCTAGCTGGCATCTTACGTCATGGAAATTGCTAGAAAATGTCCAAATATTGCACCATCGTTCGTAAGACCTGATGAAACATTGCATCACCACCTTTGAACACCTGTTTGAATTGCGTGACAATGCTTTTCATTATTGCGTCACAGTTACTGTTTACGTGAGTTTGAGATATCGCAAATTATTCTAGTCATTCGTAAAATGGTTGCTTGAAAGTTGGAGGCATATTTATCTGTTTGCTTAGTGCTTGCCAGCTGGATAAAATTTCCGTCTTTTATCTAAGTAGTTTGTTGTATTGACAAGTTTTTAGTGGTGTACGGTGTTGCATCCCAATTTCGACAGCCAGGTGGCTAATTTTACAGAAATACAATTTTGAATAGACGGTTTCAAAGGAGTGTTTCTTTCGGTCATTACATACAGACGAACGGATTCGGGAATTTTATGTTACAATTTTCCCACGAAGAGATTATGGTTTACCGCTGTGACCATGAATAATAAAAGACGAAGTTGTCAGTTGATAGGCTACAGAAGCAAAGAAATAATAAAAGAAGATCTTGTTGGTTGGTAGTCTACAGAAGCAAACGAAAATTAAAGACATTTCTTCTCAGTTGGTACTGAAGAACTTCAACCAAAAAAATTAAAGAAAAAAACAACATTGACATTCATTTGAAGAAAAAAGATTAAAGACAATCGATCTGTGCTTGAAGATTCAAGTGAACGAATCCAAGCAAGTTTTGTGGAACTTTAGGACTTCATATACCCGTACAACTACGGTATTGTGCATTTAAATTCTTTTTGTATTTTTACGGTCTTTGGAGTTAAGTTTTTTATAACTTAATTTTGTGTGTTTGTGTAACTTAATTTTTTAATTGTTAAATTTAGCTCCAACATTTAATATGTCTACACTCGGTGGCGACAGGGACTCGGCCGCCGTCGACTCGACTGAGTTTAAGCCTGATGATGTTCTTTGCGGTCGGGCAGGCCATTCTGGGGAGGGACCCAGTAACGATGAGGCTAAGTCAGTTCGAGAGGCCCGGCATCTTAGACGGGATATTTTGACTCAAATTGGGGAACTTTCTGTAACCCTAGGTTCTTTGGGTGATAAGTAGGAACTGTTAATTTTTAGATCTAAGTTATCTACTTTAGAAAAGGAATTACAGCATTTCCATGCTCTTTTGAGTAAAATTTTCAACTCTGCAATTTTGGAAGAACTTCGTGATAGGGTAGATCCCGAATTTAAGTCGTTAAAAAATAACTTTGAACAAAAAGTAAGTGAGTTCTCAGATAGGTTGGATGCTGATATACATCCTGAGGATAGCGCCTTAAATGTAAGCACGAGGATGTCTGAAAGCTCGTCTCGGATAGTGGCACAAATCAACCTGCAGCTAAGACGAGAGAAGCTCCAGATACAAGCCGAGGCCGAAGCGAGAGCTGCTGAGGCCGCCGCCAGAGCTGAGGCCATACGAGCTGAGGCTGCCGCGAGAGCTGAGGCCGAAGCGAGAGCTGCTGAGTTCGCACTCAAAGACGCCCAGTTGAGAGCTGAACAACGTAAGGAGGTAGCTTTAGCTGAATATCGATCAGAGGTGGGCTCCCGGCGTAGCTCTAAGAAGGGATCTTCTTGGCATTCCAGAAGTGAACATCAATCACAGTTTAATTTACATAACCTTTTCCAGACGCCTGTTCAATCTGTAAGTGGACCAGTGCAATCCACACGTTTTCCAGCTGTTTCAGGAGGTCTCGGGGCCGCGGCTAAGGGTCTTCCGAAGGCTGTTGAGCCAAGGCCTGCAAATTATAGCCGAACTCCTCCCCCAGAGCGTGCAGGTCACGGGGCCGCCATTAGCAGTAATGCTTTGCCCCCTTCACAGTTTTCTGCGCCGCTAGTTTTTGATCGCCCAGCTACACGCAATTTGCGTGATTGTGAGAGGCGTAACGCGTCTCCTGATTTTAACGTTTGTGAGGATCGTGATCGGGCTGTGCATGTGCTGAGCCCCATCAGCCCCTTAAGGGATACAGCTTGTCTTCTCCCGCTAAATCGAGTTCTCAACAACAGGATTGCTTTTTTGAATACCAAAATAGTAGGACGTTTTTCGATAAGGCGGCCTTGATTGGTTACGATGGTAATAACATGCCATTTATCTTCTTTAAAAATCGTGTTACGGCCTTCATGGCAGCTTCGCCCTTTAAAGGAACTCGTTTGACTTTGTTACAAGCAGCTTGTGTTAGAACAGCTGCGCAAACGATTGCTAATTTGGTTTCCGACACTCCTGGCTTGTCAGAAGAAGACAGGATAGAAATGTCGTTAGCTCGCTTGTCCCAGCGTTTTGGGGTTCGTGGAGG
Source organism: Aplidium turbinatum (assembly GCF_918807975.1). NCBI lineage: Eukaryota > Metazoa > Chordata > Ascidiacea > Aplousobranchia > Polyclinidae > Aplidium > Aplidium turbinatum. Next base: position 9,346,820 of record NC_137476.1, read on the forward strand.
TCTTTTCGCCGAACCGGAAATTAGAAAGTATCGCTATGGTAGCAAATTGACTTCGATCTTTTCCAGTGATTTGAAAGAGTTTAAAGATGAATTGTCGCAGTGTCTGCTTTACGCGCAAGCTTATGGTCAGCGTGACAAATTGGAAGGACGTTTTGTTTTGGATTTGGCTAAGCGACTCCCGTTTGACGCAGCGTTATCTTGACTTTTTAGGTGATCAGTATGGTGGCACTGATGAGCCTACTTTTCAGAGTTTGTTTGAATTTGTAGTACGGGAGGAAACGCGCAAGTCGACTGATTTTAGCATTATGCTAATGGGAGATTCTGGTGAGTCGCAGCATTTTAAAAAGTTTGGCAAAGGAAAATTGCCTTCATGTCCGATTAGGCAGACGTCGGTAAAACCCTATGATAATGTGATTTCAGGGAGTTCGCAGTACTCGACTGCTGTTGGCGCACCGCGCGGTGGTGTGGCCAGACGTAGTGACATACCGGCATGTTTTTATTGTTCGTCACGTGGTCAAGTTGAATATCATTTTTTGTCTACCTGTAAAGAATTTTTGCGCTTGACACCTAAAGATCGGAGAGATGTTATTGTAAAAGCTGGCAAATGCTTGAATTGTTTGCGCCAGCATATGGTTAGGGATTGCGTTCATACAAACAACTGTCGTAAGTGTAGGCCTAACAACGATAGGAAACACTATTTTCTTCTGCATGATTTTTATGTGACGTCACGTGATTCTCTGGATTCGATTGGCAAAGATGATGCTTGTGCCAGAGTTCCTGTGCGTAATGTTAAGATTGGAAATGTAAAAGCAGCCCTTAACCGCGTTACTGCTGCTCGTGTTTTGAATCCAATGACTGGCAAATCGAAGTTGGTGTATTGTCAGCATGATCCTGGTTTGCAGTTGACCTTTGTTTCGAGTGATTTGGTGTGTGAACTTGGCCTTAAACCGTATGATAAAGCGTCGTTTAAAATGGATACTCTGGCTGGTCAGAAACCTACTTGTGCTAACCTTGTTAAACTCAACATCCAGTGGTTAGAGACAGATGAACTGTTTTGTGATATAACCTCGGTGGTTAACCCAGCTTGGGCTGACGATGTTAAAACTTTACCTCATAAGCAGGATTTAAGTGGTTTTCGTCATTTTCATGACGTGAATATGTTTCATTTGACTGATTGTAGTACTGTAGATGTACTGATTGGTAACGACAACGCTTATTTGATGTGGGCTAAAGAAGAGCGTGTTGGTGAAAATCGTAGTGAATCACATGCTTTACTCACTCCTCTCGGTTGGTTAGCTTGTGGTGGTAAGTCACCCTTAGATGAAAGCGTTGTTAACGTGTGCAGAGTGCAGACGTCTTCAGAGTCGGATGTCATCTCTGGCTTTCAGCGTAAAATTGAGTCTCGTGATATGGAAAGAGCAGACCTGAATAAAGTCATTCAGGATTTGACCTTGCAAAATGAAATCTGTGAATTGTCTCGCAATGACATTTTGGCTAGAGAACTTGTTGAACCGAATATTGAGTTGAAAGATGGTCGATTTGAGATACCTGTACCGTTGAAGGAAGATATTGATTTACCTAACAATTTTGTGTTGGCGTCAGATAGAGCTGCTGCTTTAAGGAAGAAGGCTTTAAAGCAACCTGAACTTCGTGAGTTCCTTACTGACACCATGAAGGATCTTAAATCTAATGGCTATATTAAGCGTGCTGGTGAAGCAGAAAATGTAAAGGGATTTGAGTGGTATTTACCATACTTTGTGACGTCACAATTAAAAAAGCGTATTGTTTACGATGGCAAGTCTGAATTTCGAGGAACTTGTGTTAATGATGTAATGTTTTCGGGTCCTGACTTGTTAAACCCTCTGGTAGATCTCTTGGCTAGATTTCGGCTTAGTAGATTTGGTTTCGTGGCCGATATGACCAAGTACTTTTTTCACATTTTGGACTCTTCAATACGTAAGCCCAATTTTATTGAACTGCTTACGTACACAGGCAGTGCCGTTCGGATCGTGAACGAACGCCCTTTGGTACCTTTGAGTGACGACCCTAGGGATTTTACTGTCATCACCCCTGCCTCACTTTTGACTCCATACTTAGACCCATACTGTGCTGTCGGGAAACCACATGATCGTCACCAACTAAGAAGGGATTATCGGTTCAATTTGTCACTTACTCAGCAGTTTTGGAGTAAATGGATCGATTTTTACTTAGGGCTTCAGGGCCGGAAAAAATGGCTAAAAATGGCCGAGAATTTGGAGCCTGGTCAACTTGTAGTGGTGGGTTCTCTCCAAGACATTGGTAAACGTGGGAAGTATCAACTTGGGAGGGTGCATGAGGTAGTTCCACAAATTAGGAAAGGGAAGCCTGTGGTTCGTAAAGCTAAAGTTGCCGTCTGAAACTATGATGAGAGTACGGGGAAAGTGAAAGTAGACTACGTGTTGAGGGATATTTCGTGCCTCGCCCCCGTAAAGAACACCTAAGTGTTAGGGTTTGAGCCTGGTTTTGTCTGCGGTGGCCGACACTTGTCTGAGCCCAGAACAGTCGGTTATTATCGCAACCATTGTATATAGCGTCATTTTAGCGTGTACCTATGGTACCAATTTTATGTATCGTCGTGTATTATTCTTATTGTTGTTCATTCTTTGCATGCCCTTTGTATTTGCGTATTAACTTAAACGTGAGTGATTCAAACAATTTGTGTACATATCGTGTGTTTTTATTTATTGGCTCAAAATTGTCCTTAAATTCTTTTTTAATTATGCCATGTTAGACTGTCATAACTAGGGGGCGCTATGTTACGGACAATTTTCACCAAATCAAACTTCATATAAAAACCGTTATGGTCTACTTAACCTAGCTGGCATCTTACGTCAGGGAAATTGCTAGAAAATGTCCAAATATTGCACCATCGTTCGTAAGACCTGATGAAACATTGCATCACCACCTTTGAACACCTGTTTGAATTGCGTGACAATGCTTTTCATTATTGCGTCACAGTGACTGTTTTCGTAAGTTTGAGATATCGCAAATTATTCTAGTCATTCGTAAAATGGTTGCTTGAAAGTTGGAGGCATATTTAACTGTTTGCTTAGTGCTTGCCAGCTGGATAAAATTTCCGTCTTTTATCTAAGTAGTTTGTTGTATTGACAAGTTTTTAGTGGTGTACGGTGTTGCATCCCAATTTCGACAGCCAGGTGGCTAATTTTACAGAAATACAATTTTGAATAGACGGTTTCAAAGGAGTGTTTCTTTCGGTCATTACATACAGACGAACGGATTCGGAAATCTTATGTTACAATTTTCCCACGAAGAGATTATGGTTTACCGCTGTGACCACCCATAAGATTCATCAATGTGTGGAAGCTCCCGAGCATCAGAACAACATCTTGAACCGGGCTGTCTTCAGGCACCTCGTGTTTGATTTTTGACGCTTTCCAGTAGAGTGGCTGATCGAATGTAACAACTGCAGCGGAGCGGTGTTCATCAGCAAGTTTGCACAGATACTCAAGAGTGGAGAAGATGCATGACTTGTCTCCGGAATACATGTCAATGATGGGCAGGAAGATTACCGAAGACGACCCCGGATGATAACAGTCTTTATGTAGCATGTGCATCATTCCATTCCAGCTCGGTGCAGGCTGTCTGAAGCGGAAAGACATCTCTCACAATACATCAACCGATGGTCAATGGCGTCGAGAAATGGTAAGGGCTTGAATGTTATGTTTCGGCGAGCGTGTTTTGCGAAACGGTATTCCCTTACATCAACTCTGCTTTGTTCAACTATCTCCAAGTCCGCAGTCTTCCGTCTGAGAACAGTGCGACTGACCTTCCTTCCTGGACTAACAGTAGCTACCATCCCCATGCCGTGGAAAGTCCCCTTCCTATCTAACGTGATGATATTATGATCGACGTTGTCCGCAGCGAACAGCAGTGCCGTATCCAGTCTGTCTATGGTACCACCGAGTACATCCTGGCCAACAGAAGCGGCAGCGTTTTCCTCGAATCGCTGAACTTCCGAATATGATGAACAATATCTCATGGCTGAGAGACTGTCTACAAGAAATCGAGACCTGAAATGATGATATAGCTGGATTGCTAACCCAAGCTGCAATGGAGCTACTACAGCCCTGGGACGTACTGCTTGAACAACTGATTGTCCAATGCTTGCGACCTTCCTGTGAATGTCCTTTCCAACGAAGAGGTTTTCAAGCAAGCAACGCAAACTCAGTGGGAGATAATCTAAGGCAGACGCACATTCAAGCGAAGGAGTCTTCGGATATTCATCGGTTGAAGATGGGATCTTAGACTTGATATCGCTCTTGATGAGTTTCGCCGCAGTCTCTATGATGGCTCTCTGCTGGGCTTCTCAGGATTGTTCACATTCATTAATGAAATCATACACAGAAAACTATACAAAATATGATAGACACTGAAAGGCGAGTCGCCTTTAACATTTTATAGCTTTGGCGGCCATATTCTTTGACGTCACATTTGGACCTTTTGTGGTAACCCTATTTTGGTAAACTTTTAGTATGTTTTTTCCTACATGTTATACTACCAAAAAAAACAATAAAATGCTTTCTTGGAATTTGTTCAGGGTAAAGGTTTTTTTTTGTATTTTGACTGGACTAATCAGAACACACCAAACGAGCACGACACAACAGACACAACATTAAACCAGATTTCCATTTGTTAGGGCATAGAGCGTTATAATTTAAAAGCAAGCCAGTGTTGGTAGGTTTTCGCCAAATCCAGGTGTCAAAAGAATTGTGTTTAATTTCGATTTCAACATCAAGAAAAGCGATAGTATCATTAGATTTTTCAAGTGTAAATTCGATATTTTTATGCTGCGAGTTTAACCGTATCTGTTACTGGCGTAGACCTTATGGTCTCGCCCTCTGCTAATTCAGCAATTTCACATAGAAGCAGTGACGCTAGAAACCTGAGATTTCTTGACTTTTACTTTTTTTTCTCGCCCCAACTTTTAATCCCGACTATGTTGGTATCGGATAATTGTGAAGTTCACAATAAACCTTTTGTCACAGCCAGTTATAAGATGCAAGAAATTTCCTGATATTCAATAGCTTGATTGACAGTTTATTATTAGCGTGCGGTTTCATTTTGTGTTTGTTATTCATTACGCGACAGCGCTAAAATTCCATTCTCTACCCAGGCAGCAAAATCCGTCATTTTTACATTGATTCAATGTCGATTTTGCTGTTTGGGTAGGGAGTTGGTCTTTGACGCGATATGAGTCATTCTTTGCTGGCAGACAATGAAATGGAAGGCAATTTATTATTTGCGCAAATTGCTTTGTAGTGCAAAAAGTGCATGGAATACTTTTTGCACAGAAACGGAAAAACAAAATTGATGACATTCTGTGTTCTATGCAAGGGGACTTTCAAAATAAAATGTGAACTGAAAAATTTGACCAAGAAATGGCGAAAATAGGTCAAAAACCGAGTCTTTATCACCTTTTCTACCTAACATACACAATCACGAATATATTTTGCGAAATAAATTGGTTGAAGTGATAGATAAGGCTTTTGACCAACGGCATACTTTTTCCCGTTGTTATTTGATATAAGCCGACGGAGTAATTAGCAATAAGAGAGACGTAGACCTGATGGTCTCGGCCAGTAACTCTTGACGCCAAAAGGAAGCAGTGACAGATACGGTTAAGAGGTTTAAAAATTTTAAGTACGATTCATTCTCATCAAAAAATATAATCATTCCTGTGTCACTCGTTCAGTTTGCGCTTTTCAGTCTGGAGTGTCGTTAGTATACAGTTACAGTTATAGTGCAAAGTCAAATTTACCTTACAATTTTCATTTTATGTATATTGCAGAGATGTAATTCCTGATGAGGACACACGTACGTGTCGAAAACGTTAGAGTTTACTTTTAATTATGTTTTATTTTTGTATGTAATACATCATGTTAAACCCGCTGAAGTTACTTTGTTTATTTCTCTATGGTTCAACAAAGCAAACTCTCTACCAAAGCTTTAATTATTTTTTCTAGGTTGTAGCTTACTCTTCTCATAATGTAGCCAGTCATATTTATCGAAAGACTAGTGTCAACATACTAGAAGAGGTTCTTGAAAACTGCGCAGGGTTTGTACAGTAAGATATAGCCCAGATGTGAAAGTAAGCATTTTCTCATTAATTTATTTCGCTGTTTAAACCGTCTTCATTGTTTGTTTGTCACACTTGTGTGAGATTAATACAAATTCATATCTAACTGACATGGCACTCAAATATAAAGGCTCTCAAGTGACAATACAAACAAACTTTTGAAAAAGTACAAACAGGTGATTGATGACCACACAGTTTAAAACGCCAAAGCCGTGGGACGTCATTATAATGGCATTTAGACTGGAAGCAAGACGCTGCCGCCCAAGACGTGACTCAAACGAGATTGCCATTCTGGCTGTTTTAACGTTAATTTGTGAAATTTGGCGTTTTTTTATGCGTTTGGCGATGAATTTGGCATTTTGACGTAGCCTACTGCACTGTATATTTGGCAATTTTAAATTTTTTTGGGCATTCTACATATTTTAAAAACTCTGTTTTATCCTTTGCAGTAGGCTATCCTGTTTACAAAACATCAGGTTTTAAAAGGCAACTTTTCCCGATTTCTAATGATACTTTCCACATTATTGAAATTTAGGCTTATTTTATCAACAACATAAATATACTACAATAGCCGAAAATGTTGGGACTGCGCTATATTTTAACCAGAGAATCCATTAAAAGAATTTTGAAATTGGCAGTAAAACTGCCAATACGGCAATTCTGTTTGAACCTTATGTTGGGGGTAGGATTTGGCTTCCAGTCCAGATTCTATCATGGCGACGTCCACATCTGAAGCCCTAAAGTGGTGAAGTCCCGATAGCTCAGTTGGATAGCGCTTAACTTCGTGAACAAAAGAATCTTCAAGATCAAGCGGCGCTGGTTCGACTTTCGGGGTGTGTGCTTAAGCAACGCATTCTAAGGACAGACAAAAATACTTCAACAATCGGAAACTTCACTCTGTCAATCTCGGTGACCGGCCTGTGCCAGTATTTCAAATTCTCTACAAGTATGCGAAACTGCCAGGGTTAAACTCTCAAAGAATCTTTCCCAGTCTGAGGATACAGATTCAATCAAAATGTGAACGGTGTCTACTTTGAACAAGACATAGCTCAAAGCCAAGATTAAGATTTCTTACAAAAACAAAGAAGCTGCCTTTACTACAGCAAGTAGAATGTATTGATTTCTCTAGCTCTCCACAAGCTTTGCACTGTGATAGATTATTATGCTCAAATTGTAGACCTAGTCATGATCCAGGCAGCAAATCAATCACGTTTGACATTGATTCAACGTATGCAGACGTTGTAAAACGCAATCAAAAAATGTGATTGATTTGTTAGCTGGGGATTTGCCAGTGGACGCTGAAGAATTGCGGCAAACAATTGTACAGTAGTGACAGTGCGTCAGTGCCAGTGAAGTGAAATCAAAATACTCCATCTAACTCGCAACTATTTAAAGCCGATTCAAGAAAGAGAACTTCTTTTAAATTGTACCTTGATCGAAGGACAACCAAACGACTTGCACCATCCGGACGTTTGGTCATAGGCCAAGCATTTACAAATAATCGTGTGTCATTTTATAAAGTAAATGTTTAATCAAAAACAAACCTTCGTCGTTCGCACAATAAAAAAGTTAGGATTGCACGCCATATTTGCACTAAATGAAGTTGAGCAATACTGCATTAGGCTACGAATTTGAGCAAAACAATGACCCTTTTTGTCGCATCCGGTCCCAATTTTCCCTTCTGGAGAATGCTTGTATAACTTATTAATACAACTTATTTAAAATAATGATATTGATAAAAAGAATTCATCAATTTTTAAACGTTTCTATTCCCGGAATTCACGGAACATTTACAATTTTTATTTTACTTCATTGAATGGCTCGCGTTAAGCCACACAAAGGCTTTGTTACGAACCTGTGTTGACATTGGCTCTTCAAAAAACTGACCATGCGATCAACCTTGCCCTGGTCGTTTTGCAACAAAACAATGTTATTTTTAAGTTTAATGTCCTCAAATCAACCAGGCAGTAAAAGCTTGCAGATCGTAAAATTGCAAACTACAAAATGGATAGCTCAGCAAACGAAAATAAATCAATTCAGAAACATTACAATGCAGATGGCGAGCGATATCAAAGATTTTTAATCTTTTTTTTCTTTATCTTATGCTTCGTCATTGTGTTTTACTGCATCCAATTAAATCCATCCTAACATTAAAGAAAACAAAGTCTGTTAGAGACTATAGTTTAGCCATGGCAACATGGGCCGTTGTGGAAGCGAAGAGATAGCTCTTGTGCTCAATAGATTACCAAAAAAAGTCTAAAAACAATGGCAACGACTCTAGATAGCGGTAAGTTTGCATTATTTCTCACAAAGCAAACCAGAAACTAGATGCTCGTCGTCGTCGTCGTCGTCTGAGCTTCTGGGGCCGAGGGTCTATCCTTTTACCACCCCAGATTCACGATGTTCCCGGACTACACTGGAAGGCTGCTAGAGAGCAGCCAGTCTTTAGTTTCATCATCCATGACGCGCAGACCTTCCACTCCGTTAGGTGGCTTGAAGATGGTACAGTCATTGATGATGTGGTCTGCGGTCTGTTCCTCGGCACCACATTCACAGGAGGAGGAAGAAGCCATTCCCCATTGGTGCATGGTTGAGCGGAAAAGGCCGACGCCCGTACGGAGACGGTTGAGGCGCACCCACGCCTGTCTCTGTAGTGTCAGGCCGATTGGGCGTGTGTCGGCGTCGTGGATGAATGAATGGAGTCTGGTGGTGCTTGACCTCCATTCAGAATTCCATTTATGGTCCGCCCAAGTAGCCGCAGAGATGTCTTGTTCATCAGCTTCGTTGATCAGAAGCCGAGCGGCTGGCACGAATGGGTGTCTTGATTTCAGTCGGCGGGGGTGCCCGTTTGGGAAGGCAGAGATCTTGTGGTGGAGAAGATGATTAGGCTCCAGTGCCCGTCGACCGAGGGACAGAGTGGCTTCTTCGCAACGAAGCTCAGCAGGTTGGATGCCAGCGAGAATGGGGAGATTGTCCAATGGTGTGGGACGCAGGCATCCGGTGACTGTGCGCAGGGCGCTGTTTATGGCAGTGTCGATGTTGTGGCAGTGAGCACTGCGGCACCAGACAGGTGCACAGTACTCTGCTGAAGAGTAGACAAGGGCTAAGGCTGCTATTCGCAAAGTGTCAGCCCTCGCCCCCCAGCTAGAGCCTGCCAGGCGCTTCAGTAATGCAGCGCGGGATGTCAGTTTCTTGCGCAGTGACACCAAATGGTGGCGGTATGTGAGCGATCTGTCTAGTGTCACCCCAAGGTACCTTGGCTCGGGGCAGAAGGACAGAGGTTTTCCGTTGTTGTGGACATGTAGCTCACGATCAGCTTCCCGATTGTGTAGGTGGAAAGCTGCCGCAACAGTTTTGGTTTCGCTGAGTTTCAGTCGCCAGTTCTGGAGATAAGCTGAGATGGTTTGCATGTCCTGGCTCAAGGTGTCTTCTAGATTTTCCCACGACTTTGTGGAGTGGAGAATTGCCAGATCGTCCGCATAAGCGTATTTTGCGGAGACCGTGGTTGGCAGGTCGTGGGTGTAGATGTTGAAAAGAAGTGGAGCCAGGACCGATCCCTGTGGGACGCCGTTTTTCAGGCGTCTCAGTCTGCTTCGCCGTGGGTTGCCGGTGGTGAGGGTGAAGCTTCGATTCCTGACAAGTTCCATAATCATATGGACCATATGTCGGTCAGGAAGCAGGCGAAGCAGCTTGTAAGTAAGGCCGCGATGCCATACGGTATCGTAGGCAGCTGTGAGATCTAGAAAGACAGCGCCGGCCTTCTTTTTTGCCTCAAAGCAGTCCTCGATGTCTTGGGTCAACAGTGTGACCTGATCTACAGTGGATTTTCCGCGCCGAAACCCAGCTTGCTCTTTTGGAAGGAGCGGGTCGATGATTGGGTTGACGCGGGCATAGATCAGTCTTTCGAGGATCTTGAAAGGAACACAGAGGAGGGATATCGGACGATAACTCCTTGGGTCCTCTGGTGGCTTGTGAGGCTTAGGGATCGCAACTACTAAAGCTCTTCTCCAGATTTTTGGGATTGTGAGGTGGTGCAGGCAGGAAGAGAGGAATCTACGTAACCAGGACTTTAGGGCATGGCCAGCATGGAGCACAAGCTCAGGGCAGATCTTATCGGGCCCTGGAGACTTGTGTGGTTTCACTAGGCGGAGGGCGGTGGCGAATTCCTCTGGAGTGAAGTCTCCAGAGATTGTTTCTTCTGGTGGTGTTTCCACTCGCCATAGGGCAGACACTTCCTTGGCAACAAGGCGGGATGCCTTGCGGTCCTTTGTCTTGTACACCCCGTTCTGCACTAGCTGGGAAGCGATGGCATTAGCAGAAACGGGGCACTGACGAGGGGAGTTTGCTGAGCGCCCAGTGAGGTTGTTGATGATGCTCCATGCTTTGCGGCTTGAGTGTGAGAAGTCGATGGTGAGAAGTGTGAGAACTAGATGCTAAAATCTGTAAACTATAATTGTTGTTGAATTGTTTTAAACAAACATGAGGCAATTCAGAAGGTGATAAAAGTTTTTTATTTTTGTCAAACATTTATGTTTTCTACTTCAACGCTATCATCTTACTCCTAGGTGACTTCTTAGCAATACCACTATATTTGCTAAAATAAAAGTTTTAGCATTTGTTGGTATTTGAAATTTACATTTTCTCGACCTTTTTCCAACTCACAATTTAGTCCTTTTTACATTCATTCAACTTCTGCAGACATTGGATCAAGTTCAAAAGGACATTTTTATTGACTAGGTTGCTCTTTCCATGTCTTACTTTCAATTTGACTTTTTGTTTGTCTAACAAAATCAACAGTGTGGGAATTTTGTTCACGGATTGAAGACTATTGGTCTTGGACAAGGTATCGGGTCGAAAAGAAAACTAAACCCAGGCCTACAATGTGAAAAACATTACTACGAAGTTCACTGGTACCTGATAGCACTGGTACCTCATCTCCGATCACTGGGATAAAACTAGTAGGTCAACAATGCTCGCTGCCCGTTGCCTTTTTTCATAAGCATACAGATCATTACGGCGATGAAGTAGCCAAAGTGGTAGTAACTGGTATCTGACTACAATGTAAACACTTCCGTCAGGTAGAAAACATTGAGCTATATTTCCCTACTTATTCACTGAAGTTTTTTATATTATTTATTTTGAGGTTCGATAACCTCATCATACTATTTACAATTATGAAAGACAATAAATCAACTCACAATAGCCACTGCTGAAGAGCTGATCACTTCATTAGGAGTCATAACGGAAAAATACGCGACGTTTACCAAGATGTACAAGATTGTGACCATTGGAATTCCAACTATAATTGTCAGTGGGAAGTTTCTAAACATTAGAATTTTTTTTTTTAATTTTTTACTTTAGTTACCTGACCAAACTATCTGCAATCACAAGTTTTTAAGCAAGCAGCTGTATCAAGTCATCCTACCGCAGACTATGCCAATAAACGAGAGATTTCTATTAGCACTGGATGCCAAACTATCCGCCAAGAATGATAGGAAATCGGTAGATGTATTTTTCAAGCCTCACATGGCCTACTATTTAAATCTAGCTAAAAAGTTTACCAAAGTTTACTAATCCGCTTGACCAAAATTAATTCTTGTCATTGCATTGGTTAGGTCAACCATACTATACGATATTACTTCAATTTCAAAAATTAAAAAAAAACATTTAGGCTACTTCTTAAAAGGTTCATTTTCCAGGCAGCAAAATCCGTCATTTTTACATTGATTCAACGTCTGCAGACGTTGAATCAATGTAAAAATGACGAATTTTGCTGTTTGGGTTATTATTGATGAACCTTTGCGTACTCACCTCAACGGGTTTTTCAATTCTTCCGTGATAAAGTTCAACTGATTCCTGAAAATCATTTACTCAATGAGGAAATTCTAATGTCTGATACACAGATCTGAGGTAAGAATAAAATATTACAAAGGCTTAATATTAACGGGTAAAGTTGTATTTGATGCAGAGGAAAAATAAGCAACATAATTAATCGGACTTACAACAACAGCAAAAGAGAAAATGGGCCGTTTTATTCTATAATAGGCCTACTTGAAATATCAGAAGAAGGTTTTGTGTTTGGCCTGGCGCACGGCCCAGTGGTGCATAGGTTTGCCCGATGTTTGAAAGGGCGTCAGTTGACGCCAATAGAAAGCAAGCAACCATGTCTTGGAAAAACACTTAACGTTAGTTTTTTTTTTGCTTTCTCGTTTACTTTTTTAAGTCTTCAACTACAAAGCATAACTCCAGATAAAACAAAAATGTAAGACAGATGATAGCAAAGGGAAAGATTTTTGAACTATGTAATCAAAATAGTTTCATTCTTTTTCAGATGAGGAGTTTTTACTGCGACAACAGACACATGTTTAGGATCTTTAGGTTTTTGTTTTGGGTGGTCACCATCAAACTGTTCCATTCAATAGGTTGACCTTAATGAACAGCCTCTTCTTAAAATTATGATGTTAAATTGTACATGTGGAGCTCTGACAGTGAGTTGTCCGATTTGGTGTTTATTGGTTCTCAAGCTATGACCCCAAACAAGAATGAAACTCAAGTATGGCGTAAGTTATTCTATTTTTATTCGATCTTGGCCTTAAATACAAACTATAAGCAAAATAGGGAAGGCCTATAGGTTTGGAAATTGTGATAAAGCATAGTTTACTAATTAATGCTGATTGCTGAACAAATATTAAAAATAGTGTTCATAGCTTACTGGTGTCTCTTACCATCCGTCATACGACCATAAACCACTGTAGAATCCAAGAGCGAGTGCTGACACTGAAACCTTAGTGCCTGCGAATGCATTTTCGAAGTTCTCGGTATTTCCTTGACCCAGCATGACTAATCCCCCAACGATTATCGCGGCTATAGCCAGCAGCTTAACAGCGGTAAAGAAAATTTGGATTGCATTGGAAACTTTCACGCTAAAGCAGTTGATTGTTGTAATAAGAACTGCAAGAAAAAAAGAAAAATCTTGAAATTCCATTCACTGTTATCACCCTGTCAGCAGCATATTCTTCTTTCTCTTACTATTTCCATATTTTCTACTACAGTAGCCTACACAGTCTCTCCATCTTCTCTTCGGCCTTCTTCGCTTTCGTTTCTCAACTTCCAATTGTCTCACTCTTCTTCTGACGTAATCTTCGCCTTTCTTTACCATGTGGCCCAACTATTTAGGACGTGTCTCTCTCACTTATCTTTCAGTGCTGAAAAACGTGCAGACATTTTTTTTAAATGGTTTGTGAAATTAGCATTGTAACTTGTCGTACAGGGCCTGTAGCGCACCCAGCATGGGGCTAAGGGGGCTCAAGCCCCACCAAACCCGCCACCAAAAATCAAGTTTTTGTATGTTCCCCATTTATACCTTTTGCTTACAGGTTAGATATGAATAAGACACAGGAATACAACAGGGCTGATCATTATAACAATATTTTTTACATATTTACAAATAGTTTTAACACTAGAACGTTTTCGATTTAACTTAAGCCCTCATCAGGAACCTGAAAATATCTGTAAAAATACAATAAATTTCAACCATTAGGAAAAGGCAACTACGTGAATAACTACAAAAAAATTTGCTCCACAGGGAACATGATACCTACATCAAGTAAATGTTGAGAAAAATAGACGCGCCTCCAGCAAATAAGTTAATTTTTTGTTTAAATTTGGGTTGTAGCTTTTGATTAACACTGCTTCCTGAATTTTGATGTAAAATTTGCCTTTGCGTAAAATTTTAAATGAGTCAGCAGAGAATTTTCGATCGGTACATAAAGAACACTCCATGATTAGGTCTTTGATGGCACTTTTAAAGTTCAGATGCTCTCGTCGTCAAATGTCTGGTCACTGGTGGACATACCGATGTAGGCTACCGTAGCCTACGTCAATGCTGAATCACACGGACATGTAAAACTGTATACGAAATTTGAGCAGAAAGACGAAGGCGTTTAGGACTTCAGCTGAAAATACGAACTAATTTTGAATGTTTCGTGTTTTGTTTCAAACTGTTTTCGTGCTAGTTGTTGTTTTCGCACTTATGCAAACAGAAAGCTAATTCTATTTTGTCATACATGAGGAAAAAGTCAAGATCTATAGAAGATTGCGAGAGTAGACGTAGGAATGTAGGATGCTGATGGTGCTAGTAACATGGGGTTCACTAGGCCAACTTGTAATCTGATTGAGAGAACAAATCCTGATGTATCGGCAACCGGTGGGTTGTGGGCCGTGAGTGCCTTAAATATTAATCAAAGGGATGGGTATTGGCCTAGTCACTGACAATAGTCAATGACAATAGTCACTGTCACTCAGGGGCGTATCCTCAAGGAAAGCATTGCTTCCCCTACCAAAATTGAAAAAAAAAATTTTTTCAGTAAAACGATTTCGTAATTTCTTTACCTGAATACGAATAGAACAGTTTCTAACTCATGTCCCCGTCTAGGTTTTAATTTTAAAAAGTTGGAAGCTTACGGAAGCAGAGATTCGTACCGCATCCATTGCTCTCGTTTTTGCTATACGAAGAAACAAAGGAAAAAAGCAGATCAAAGTTTACGCGATTTACGTTTCTTTAAACTAATCTGTGGAAGCAATCTCAGAGTTACTTCCTGTTGGGTATTATTCCGGTGCGTAGCCTAATGAGAAAATCTAAGGCTTCGGGGTTATATTTGCCTCGCAAGGAAAAGTTTGAGCCTAATGTTAGATTTACACTGATATCCTGGCTACTACAGCAGTAGGTAGCTGTAACTGAGCAGTTAAGCTGAATTTTTGGTGTTCTCTAATTTGAGCCGCAGTTTTTGCCCTTTGTTAAGAACTACCTTTCATTTTAAGTTAATAGCTGTTTATCTGCTAATAAATTTCATACAAATATTACCCAAAAAATGTTTCCAGAAGGCACTATAATCCATTATTTCAGTGTAGTTTTGCAAAAATTTTGCGGGGGGCATGCCCCCGGACCCCCCTAGAATACGCGTGCCTTCGGCACGCTTTTGCCCCTACGACTTTCATTGCTTCCCTTGCTCAACCCACCAAGATACGTCACTGCTGTCACTATTCTCGCAATTCACTCAGCCGACATTTCTGAATTAGCCCCCCCTAAACTTTTTTCTGGGTGCGCTACTGGTACAGGCTACTACATTTGGTTTGATGAAATTGGACCGCCTTTGTTTCTAAATTCCCGGGCCGGTTCAGTTTGCTAATCCACCCCTGACTGTAGGTTTGTTCAATTTGATTTAATTTGCATGTCTGGCATATAGCAGCCCTTAGTTAAGCAGAACATTGACCCATGTCCTCCGGCGAAAAAAGAAAGATTCCTACTATACTGATGTCATAGGAGTCCAGCGTTTGGGTTAATTTGATAATAAAAAATCTAGCTAATAATTTGACCACTTAATCCCAAAACTGACTCCTATCAGCATCCGTAGGCTATGCTTGTAGCCTAAATCAAATCAGGCCTCAATAACTACCAAATACAACATCCTTTTGTAATTTTAAACGTTTGTTTATTAATTATAATACACTTAAAATTGCTTAGGCTATTTACTTACGTATGCAAAACGCTGCCGCGCACTTTTGTATTGTGTCAGGAGGTAAACATCCGGGATAAAACGGCGCAGTAACGTACTGCGCAAATCCAATGGCAATAATGGCGAAAGACGATGGTTTAGTAACGACAACACTAGTCCAAGCCAGTAGAAATCCTACCATGTTGCCATAAGCAGCTTTTAAATACTGGTATTCACCTCCTGACTTTCTGATCATCAAGCCTAGCTCCACGTAGCTCAAAGCGGCTGAAAAATACTTTCTGGTTATCATTTGATCAAGTATGATAAGCCTACCATGCAGCAAAGTAAATATTTCAACTTAGGCCTATGCTGTTCGAACAGACAGATGCAAAAGTAGTATTCGAACAAATTCTAGTTTATGAAAACTAAGTAGACGACAAGTAATAAGTAGGCTACTGCTACTGTAAGTGGCCTAGGCCTAAGTCTGTCACTCAGTGTCTTGCAAAAGACAGCTGATTGTTTTCGATAAGGTAGCTGTCTAAACAGACATTCTTTTAAATAGGATATTTACTAACTTATAAAAAGGCGAAATACTGCACATTCTGAAACATGGCTGTAGATTTTTAAGCTTGTATCAAGTTATCACCTAAAGTTGCAAGTAAACCACACCCAGCCCACACGCAAAGGCTTGCTCCTAAGGAATCCACATTTGAGATAATGTTGGCTGGAGACAGAAATATTCCTGATCCTATCATTGTCCCCACCACTAAGGATATGCCTCCAATCAGGCCAACCTTCACAAAAATAAACACAGTTACAGAAATAGTATGATAGCCTAAAATTTTTCTCGCTTGTAACTTATGAGAAGTTTTTTTTCACACAAATTCCGTCTGTAAATTAATATCCAGTTTCTTCCGTTTTTTATCATTATCAGGAATCAAGTAGCCTACTTTACAAAACATGATATAGCCTAAGTTTAAAATCTTTTAAAATAATTTACAGTACGGTAGTTAGCCTACTTCTTGTTTCAGTTCAATAACATCGCTTTTCTTGTCCTTTTCATTCGCTTCGTCTTCTTTTGAAACTTGATTTGTTCGGTGCCGCAACTCGGTATCCATGGTTGCTTCTGATTATTTTCTTAATCTTCTTGGTAAATTTAACTAAAAATATCCACTGTTCTATTATTCGACCTAATACAAATATCTTTTGATAAATTAACACAAAATAATAATTAGAATGATCGAAAAAACTTGATTGTATATAGGAACTTAAAAAGAATATAAACTTACGAAAACCTTTAAGTTATTTTGGCAGCCGATTGTAGCATCGAATAGACAGCGATAGACACGTGTTTCGCCCATGAGGCTGGGCTCATCAGTATCGCACCGTATTCTTGCCACTTGAGTAATCGACCGCCGCTTTACCAGTCAGTTTAACTCTTATCTTTGTGGAAAGAAAGAGCCAACAAAACCAGCAGGTGCCAGGGGTAGGTCAATGTGAAGAAAGGCGTTCTTCCCGGCTATCAGCACAAGGCTGATTACTCACTAGCACAGCGAGCTGCAGTGACGCTTCGCTAACCAGAACGGTGTAGCTTCCACGCCAGCCATTGAGACCTCCAATTAAACGTTTAAGTTATTTTGGCAGCCGAATTTTGGCATTCCATCGGCTGCCAAAATAACTTAAACGTTTAATTGGAGGTCTCAATGGCTGGCGTGGAAGCTACACCGTTCTGGTTAGCGAAGCGTCACTGCAGCTCGCTGTGCTAGTGAGTAATCAGCCTTGTGCTGATAGCCGGGAAGAACGCCTTTCTTCACACTTACGAAAACCTTTACAAATCTGATTGGTGTGCACTAGTTAGTGATTATTCAGTTCAAATTCTTGTGCCATCAAAACCAGTTAAGTTATTTCTGAACAAAAAGCAAGTTTTGTCCAGGAGTTAAACAGCATTCCACATTGAAAAAGCATTAGCCCATATCCTGACGTCAAACTTTACACATGAAAAGTAAATTAAACATTGAACAAAAGCATATTGGCTTATTGCATATAAATTGTTTGAACAATAAAGGGCTATAAAAAAACCCTTCAAATTGGTTTTATAAGCTTTTACATTGAATCTTCTAATCCAGTGGCTCTCAACTTTTTTGGTACATTGCTCTCTATGCTATACCTAAAGTAATGGCCTAATTGTTTTTTTGGGGGGCTCAAACGGTACCATAGTCGTCCCTTTTAATTGCCCTACTTCATCTTTTAATGAGCCACTGCATAATAGTTTACCAGAGTTTTCCGTATACGTGCCGTTGCACAATGGTATGCCATAGGCGTAGAAGGCAAAAAATTGTGTCACAAAACCTTGCATGATCTGAGAAAATGCTTGCGAAAACATTTAAGAATGCTTTCACACAAAATAACACAGTGGATGCAAATTGATGAGATGTCTTTGTCAATAGTTTTAATAGTTTTTATTTCTTAAAACGTTCCTCACGGACCAGCACCTGGCCACGAGTGGCTGCCGACCCTTGGTTTAGAGTTTAGACTATAATTTGTGTGTACAAAACAAATGTATAAATAGTCTTTTGCATTTGTCTTTGCTTACGTCTCATTTACAGAGTTGTGCTAAAACACAGAAACAAATAAAATGAAAACTTCTTGCTGTTCATTTGCCAAAGCCTTCGACTGATCTTTTCTGCAAATAAGCACAAAAGAGAAATTCTTCGGTTGCTTGTAACACCAAATAAGATTCACCAGTCAACAGAAAAACAATTACGATAGCAAAGAGGTTTACAAATAGGTAAATCAATCGTCCAAGATTTCATGCATAGATCTGTCGACAGCATAGCCTACTGGCTGTTTAACCAACTGCATCGCACAGTAAAAAAGTAGTAGCCTACCATGTTAGACAAAAAACTTCGTTTCCAAGCTGTAAAGTTAATATGAAAAAGACAGGATGAACAGCCGATCAAATATTTAGATGTAAAAAGTAGTAAATCTATTTAAAAGTATTGCCAGAGAATTCAAAAACAATAGCCTACCAGTAGCCTACTATATTGCCACAAAAACACCAACAATCGGCAGCAACCAATAGGCTTAGAATTTAATTCGTTTGTCTGTTGTGTTTATCTGTAGCCTACATTGGACAATGGACATGCAAAAAACTTTACATTAAAAAGTTTTGAATTGTAGAGTCGCATGAAGCTAATACGCATTGGCTGAGAGGGAATGAAAATAACCGAATTTGCTAACAAATAAATAGACGATAACCAGAATGGCAGAAAACAACATCAACCTTAGAAAATCGCGATAGCCTGCTTCGGACGCATTGCAAGAAATTAAACTCATTAGAAAGTAAAATGTTAGCTGGCATTGCGCAATGAAAACGAACAAAAAAACGACAAAAATGAAATATTTTAACATCACCAACAAATTACGGGCTGAAAGATAGCCCACCCAAACTGGTTACAAAACCAAAAGCTAACTTAAGTAAAATGGATAAGGGAGGTCACAACCGATAAAATGATGATTAATTTGTTGAAAAAGAAGTAGCATTTCTAACAGGTCTGTAGAATCTATTTATCTCGTCAATCCGATTTCTTTTGAATGAACCATAGGCTAGTCTATTTTTCACCGTTTGCTTTACTTTATCCTCATTTGCTTACTTAGAACTAAGCAACGCATTTCAGGACTGTTCTCCATTCAGCGGCACATAGTGGATAGATTAATTCCTCGGCAACAATATTTCCACAATCGGAAAACTTCACTCTACCAATCTCGGAAACTGGCACTGCGTCAAAAAGCCTCTACAAGTCTACAAAGATGTGAAGTTACCAGGAATAACCTGTTAAGGTTTTGTCCAGTCAGTCCGAGGACAAAGATTCAAAATCCAAAAACTTGAACAAAATCCAAAAACAAAATCCAAAAACACCAAAACTTAGAACTAAAAGCTGCATCCTTCTCACTGCCTGGTGTAAAATCGTTCAAGAGTGGGCTACAATCGCCTCATCAGTTGTTCTGTTTTTCTTTGTCCGCTTTGGTGTAACATTAATTTGCTCATTCAATTGTTGATTTACGAGGTTGGTAGCTGACTCTGTTTGTTCTGCAGTCTTTGTCTACCATTCTGGTAGGCTGCCACCAATATGCTCAGCTGCAAGCACTAATAGGCCTAATCTGTGTTGAAAACGTACCCGATGTGCTGCTATGCAGGAAAAATAAAAGAGTTTGAATCTAAAACATAACCAAGTACAGCAACTATCACTGCAAAGCTTCTTGTTTTATATCGGCTTAAGCACTAAAAATTCAGTCGTAATAGTTTTAATCAAAGTCAACCGACCGCTTTATGATGACGTCAACAAAACCAATAACAACATTATTTAGAAAATGAAAGAGTATCTGATTTGGTCTGATAAATAGCCTACCAGTACTAAAAAAAATCCATCTTTTTATTAGTCTATAGTAAATACTGCTCACACGACGATTAAACTGTGTCTGTCATTAAAGCAGAAGTTAAAACTTTTCAATCTTTGCTTGGTGCATTGCCAGCGTTTTGTGTCTTGCATTGAATAGTAGAACAACCTGCTGTTGTTTCTCTGGGCAAGAAACTTTACGATAATTGCCTCTACCCAGTGATCGATTTCGAGTAATGGGTAGTACCGTACCAAATTTAAGTCATAAGCAGAGTAGACAACCGGAAACAGATATTGCCGTCGGCTGCAGCGTGGGTCAGGTGTATGTCGGAAGGCGTACACCGATGCATAGCGCTCAAGTCCGCTTTCCCGCAATGCAGGATAAAGATAAACAAACAAACAAACAAACAAACAAACAAACAGACCTGTCCACACGAGTGGACATGAAAAGTTTTATCTGTGGTGAACTGCAAAACAAGCACTTCGCAGATATCCACATCGACTACCAGTGGCGTACACAGAAAATTTTCATGGGAGGTAGCTTAGAATTATACCAAGGTGGATGAAATTACGTCAACTGCTCTTAAATTAAGGCTAATATTATTTTATTCTTGGTGACAGAAACAAAAGTAGACCTATAATAATACACAAAAAGTAGGCCCATGTTGTAACAGCGGCGGATGCAACTGAGTAGTTTCGAGATTTGATTGTCATACTTTGCGAGAATAGTTTCGCATACTTGTAGAGGCTTTTGACGCATTGTCGGTAACTGAGATTGACAGAGTAAAGTTTCCTCAAGGGCTCAAGTTGTCAACCTCCACGTGGTGAGCCCTGGATTCGACTAATGACAACAAACCGACAAGTAGTCAAACGAGAGAAGAAGAAGTAAAGTTTCCGATTATTGAAGTATTGTTGTCGGGGAATTATTCCATCCATTAGGTGCCGCTGAATTGAGAGCAGTCCTCAGAATGCGTTGCTCAAGCGCACACTCAGAGAGTTGGACTAGCGCCGCTTGATCTTGAAGCTTCTTCGTTCACGAAGTCACACTCGCTAACCAACTGAGCTATCGGGGCGGACGTCTATCAATTGAATATCCTACTATCCATTGAACAGTTCTTCATCGCTGTATGAATAGGTTAGTCGAGCAAATATTGTTTAGAACTGTAATCCACAAAATGCAGAGAAGCATAGATTTGAAACTACTCAAGCAGGCTGCTTGGATGAGACAGATTTCTTCAGAATTTCGAATCTGGCCGGGTTAGCCTACAATTAAAAATGACACAAGCTTAGCCTTACAGTCGATCAATTACTCCAAAAATGATATGACATCTGGACAACACTATGAACTCCAACCAGATTTAAGCAATCGCATCCATAAGTAGAAAATACGCAAAAAGGATTTACTTCCCTTAAATTGAATCATGCCTGAACATTTTTAATCTTTCCAGACATGTTGGAGCTATATGCCTGACCAACGCAGTTTTTGAAGTCAAGGTTCAGTTGGTTAAGCAAGAATAGTAGACTACGCGCTTAGACAAACACAGCAGCATCAGTTTTCAAGTTATAACAATAGAAATTCTTTACTGATGCAGAAGTCAGTAGGCTTAACAGGATCAATTTTTTCTCGTCTTGAAGCAGTTGAACATAGCCTACCTAATTACGAGAATGATTTGTTCTTGATGAGAAACATCTGAAGTAGCATCTATATCGTGCCATGAACGAAAAATACTTGGAGCTGCCTATTTCATTCAAAAATTTGTATATTTTTTAAGTTGGTACGGTACACTATTATTTTCGTGGCGATAATGGGCCCCCTCAAACGTGAAAAAATGAAAAACTATCGTACTCGTTTTTTCCTTTACAATCTTACTCTAGGGGGAAAGTTGCCCGACTTCCCCCTCCTTTCGGAGCCCCTGGCTGTAGCCTATAATTCATTAAGCTGATGTCGTATAATCACATTTAAGTGATATACTGTATAACAAAGCTAATGCAAGTTCCCGAACTGTTAGTAACCTCAACAAACACTATAGTTCTTCACTTTTGAGAAGATCAAGAAAGCTAGCCATAGCTAGCCGTAGCTCTAAAGGCCATGGCCTACATGATCACTTACAAAGCTGATTTTAGGGAACATGCAGCAAAAATGAGATGTTTTGAAAACTCGCAGAGGCTAATTCGTTCAAAGTGAATCGTTGTGAACTCAAAGAAGCCTAAAGTTTGTGAATTTTTTTGCTTGTGGCGATACATTCACTTAATTTTCTTTGTATCAAAAATCTTTCGAGTAGATCGGTCAGAATATCACGTGCTGAGTCGCATGACTGAAATCAGCTGATTCGCAAGGAAAACTGTCCTATGTCAAAGTGCCTACCGTAATTTACGGTTCTTTAGCGCCACTTGTGGTTGTGTTGCAGGTTTTATCTTAAAACACCTTCTATTATTTCTAACTTACTGGAAGTATGCATATACAGGCCCGGATTTAGGGGGGGCAGAGGGTGCAGGTGCCCCGAGCCCCCCGACTTTTGAAGCCCCCTCTACGTGGAAAAAATGTGATTTTATGTTATTATTATTTTTTTCTTTCAGCCTTTGAAGTTTGTGCAAAATGTTGTGCAGTGCAGTGCTGGATTAATGCTACTGTAGACGTAGAGGTGGTTTTTCAAGCCGCAGGCGCGAAAATTTTTTTTGGGCAGGGGCCCCCCGATCCAAAAGTGCCCCGGGCTCCCATCAGCTAAATCCGGCCCTGTGCATATACATTGGTTGGTTGGTTTTGAATTGTTATCCTCAGCCTGACAAAGCTTTGATCGGTTATTCCTGGTAGTTTCGCTTATTTGCAGAGGCTCTTGACGCAGGGCCGGTTACCGAGATAGACAAAGTGAAGTTTCTGATTGTTGTTGCTCCTTTCACATTAAACGTCTGCTTCCCAAACCAGATCTTGAAGAAAACAGTAATGCCTGAACGAAAAACAACAGAGAAATTTACTGTAAATGGTTTTTATTACCGTGTTACTTTATTTAAGTCCGCCCTGAAAACCTCAGGTGGTTAATTGCCGTAGGCTATGAGCCTCTCATGCTTCAAATGTTATGCTCGGTAAGCGGTCCCATTCAACTTATAGGCCCGTTATTCTAACAGGATAATATATATATTTTTAAATAAAATAGGCCTACTAGCCACAAAATTTTTACGATACAGTATTTAAGTGGAAGTAGTGAGACATTTCTGGTTGAGACAGTGGAGCTATATTTTTGTTAGAGTAGGCTTAACGTCTGCAGTGGCGACACTTTTTCCAATGTAGCGGGTAGATAGGCTACTACATTTGCTTCAGTCGTAGGCCTACTTCCGCTATTTTCTAATTTAAAGTGAATCGTTTTTTTTATAAAAACACCGCATCATAAAATACAATTTTACGACGAACGTGTTCTCCGTAGCGATTTTGAAATGGTAGAGCAAGCAAATGTGGTTCTGAAACGTGTTATCATTCGTTTTTAAGGTCTGGCAGTGAGCACCAGGGACGTCGCTCTTTTAGCATATTGTCGCGGTAGCGCGCTGCTTTCAAAATAGGGGATGTCCACTTTTGTATTTAAGCGATCAACAAGACGGAGAGCTTGCAACGCTTCAGGAACTCCGTTGGTTTTTGAATCTTTATCCTCGGACTGACAAAGCCTTGATTGGTTATTTCTGGTAGGGCCGGTTACCGAGATCGACAGAGTGAAGTTTTCCGATTGTTGAAGTGTTGTTGCCGGGAAACTATTCCATTCACTCGGTGCCGCTGAATGGAGAGCAGTCCTGAAAGTGCGTTGCTCAAGCGCACACCCTGTGAGTCGAACCAGCGTTGCGTGATCTTGAGCCTGGCGCGTAACAACAGAGCTAACTGCATGCGTGGTGAGCGCAAAGAAGGCTTCTCCTTCCGAACTTGAATAGACTACCACTGACAGTGCAGAAACTCTAAGTCTCAAACGTTAAACTTGATAAATGCAAACCAGATGTTCACTTGTTCAGAGCTAAAAAAAAATGCGCCAAACAGACGTGAAACTTGTCAAAATTGAGCTGCACGAACTTTTCCAAGACCGAAGTCTTTCCATTACCTCAACAAACACTTCCTTTACCAACCAACACTTCCTTACCATAGCTTTCCCTGAGCTTTACAGCATGATGTACAATGTACGTGCCAAAACAGTGAATTTACTTTAAGTGTAGTCATTGCCGTATCCAACCAAAGCGACAATAATCAGTGATTATGTTGAATTGTTGATTTGAGTCAAAATACGTGAAATGCAGCTAACGAGCAAAGCAAATGGATTACACAAACGAGGCGTGCTCATCTCCACGCTAAGTTAACTGCAACGAGGAAAATACAGATTACGTGGAATATTCAGCAACTGAGTGTCAGTAAAGAACTCAAAATTAACAACAAATTCGGATTTCTGCGGTCACTACATGCAAAGGAAAACTAAAGTACATCATGTATCTCAAACCAACGAAAGACACTCTACTGTATTTCGGATAAACAATAAAGGCATGTAATTAACTAGCGGCAAAAACAGACAAATTTCAAGTGATTGATTGCTTTATGTTGGCATTTTGTTCCCTTTACAAGGTGAAATTGATGCCGTTTCAAACATTGCGATTTGGGTTAAATTCTTAACCACATCAACTGACAGCAAAATCCGTTATTTTTACATTGATTGTGCAGTCTGCGTCTGCAAACGTTGATGCAATGTGAAAATGGCGGATTTTGCTGTCTGGGTCAAAGTCCAATTTGCAACAAACACAGACGTAGGCTATAACCTAAAAAGTTCACTTTAAAAAAGTTTAGTCGAAATAACCAGCCACAAACAAAACATATCGGCCATGCAACAATGGGGGGACGGCTGTAAAGTAACGAGTACACTCAAATCCAACAAACCAAAAGAGTTTTCCCTTTTGGATGACGCAATAGATCAGAGAAGCAACTTGGTATGCACACTTGATGAAACACAAACAACTGGCTCACAATAAACACTGTGTGACTAACCTTTTTTATTTTTAGTGCAACAGATGTTTTCAGTTACAACAAAACTGCGAAGACAGGGTAACACCAAAAATAAGGACTTTTCAGGAATAGTTTTGATTATGAATTGCTAAGTGATGACGTACAATAGCAAAAATTGATAATTTGCAACGTATGACCTGAAAATTAATGTATTGAAACAGATGTCGCACCACAGCTGCACAATAACATAACAAGCAAATTCACCATTGCTACTGTATAAAACATGTTCGGCACATAACGTTGGTATTCCGGGTCTGCTACTATTCGGTGAGTTCCTAACTTTTAACCCTAACCCCAAACCCCTAACCCTAAAACGGCAATGATAATTAGGCTACGGTACCCGATAATTTAAAAAAAAAATTAAAAAAATCTTCCGTTAAGGGATCGGACTCACCGAATCGGACTCACCGAAACGGGCCATTCCGTGGTATACCATTCCTCAAGAAAAAGTGGTGTTGCAAAACAATACTATCAAAGCTTTAAACTTAATTACCTTTCACATACGATTCCATTACGCAATTGAGGATGCGCGTGCACGGAACGTTAGAAAAGCTATGAAACTCCTCAGGCCAACGAATCAACACACTTCAATTTTAAAAGTCGACACCTCACTCAACGAGTCAACGTGCATGTACGATTGTACGTAGTACGCGTATTCTCGTATTCTACATGTGAGCATGCCAGTGAGTATACGGCACGAAATTTTGCAAAACCTTTAGAGAGTTGATTCATGTAAAAAGCTGTATCGTTGCTCTTGTTGGGAATTACTGACCAATGCAAAGCTTTGTCAACGATATCTCAAATGCTCTTAGGTGAGTCGATAGCTGTTGAATTTGATTACATGTGCTGCACAGAAAAATAAGACAGTTTTACCACAAAAGTTAAGAGAATAGAACAAGACCTTCACTGAATAAAGGAAACTATGCCGGCACAAATTGACACTAAATTACATGGAGTGGAAAAAAAGAGCAGTTGATTTTTATTCACAAAAATAAATTTGATAAACATTCCAGACAATAAATCAGTCATTTTTTAGCAGACGTTGAATCCAGGGAATCAATGTAAAAGACGACCGATTTACTGTTTGGGATATCACAGCGTGCATGTCACAAACTAAGGTTTCGTGCTTCACACAAGCAGTTGCCTAAATCTAACAAATTTTTCGAGGATAACTCCTCACAATAAACATTTGATTATACACTTAAAACATAGATATTGTCAAAAACACATGCACAATAAAAATTAATTTGAACGAGATATAATGATCAGCTTGATACCGATACTGAAACAAACTATTGAAGTACAGCCAACCAAGTCGTCAGGGTGTATAGGAAACATTCCACTCATACAAAAAAACAAACAGATGATTCCAATTAATACAATCGTTGCAGGCACTGCTAAGTATACTTGATTGCAGGTAGCATTAACGTTATTTTATAGAAAGAATCACTCGATAACTAAGGCCTTCATGCTCAACAACTAGGTCACACGAATGCACAGAAGTGTCATGTATTATTGTGGACTGGACATGCGTCAGGGACTGTGAACGTTCTCAATCGAATGGGTCACGGTTAGGACCTTAATCTGCAAAGAAACAAAAGTGGGTCATAGGTTTAAGAACATGTCAATCAAAAACTCGATACATCTTCTCCACTAGTTTTGGTTTACATTGTGTGATATTCAAAAAGTGGATCACTGAAGTGAAATCGATGAGTCACTTATTCCCTATCAGCAAAATATTCTCTTTTTACTCTTTTTCAACGTCCAGCGACGTTGAAAAGATTTAAAATGAGCGGTTGGGTTCATGACACACTGATAGAGGATTCTTACATGACACACTGACCGACCTTCACCCACTACCGAACTGTCATGTGACTGTTCAACGAATGCAATTCAACACAAAAGTTTCATCATTGCAGATTGAACGCGAATAGTTTGCAAACTTGTATGTTCTAGAATTGGGCAAACAACAATGAGTAAAGACATCAATTTTAGCGGGTTTCCAAAAAAAAACACTAAAATCTAGCGTATACAGTTGTACACCCAAAATAAAAATAATCGTTTTGAGACAAACTAAAACTTGTTGAGTCCGAAAAAGTCGCCGATAATAGCTGATTGGTTCTAGTTTTTGTGATAAGATAGGTAACCGAATAACAATTAAGTAAACTTTAACTTTAGGTAGGCAAAAAAGAACAGCCCTGTTATTTAGTACACTACGGTGTGGAGAAACGATTATCTTGCAAAAATTGTTATTTTTATACAGTGCCAAAATCGAACGATTGTTCAGAAAGACAAGACATACCACACTTATTCGGATTGAAACCCAGCATAAGGAATAGGGGGGCCCATTTTTGAAGCACCACAACCTTGATTAAACAAAAGATGAAGTTTGCAAATCAACTGACTGAAAACTTCTCGGCAACCAAATCAGAAATTGGTTAATTTTGTGTAGGTGGATTGGCGGCATGGGGTTTTCTCACTAGCCAGATAAATTGAGGCTTTTCGTTTATTTATCAAAGGTGTGTTAGCAGATCGTTTTATTTGAAGTGGAAACATTTTCTATGTTCCGTGTGGGCATGCAGTGATCTAGATATGAAACCTATAAAACTCAAGCAGTTGATAAATGTGATAAACCATTGGAATCACAGCTGAAAAATGTACTTGGAAGTGATTGGGTAACGACCAGGTCCCAAGCCAGCAAATCGCCTGCAGGCGTTACAAAATGTAAAAATGGAGTGAATTTCTGGTTGTATAAAACTACACGAGGTTGGGAAAAGCAGGTCCGCTGCTGTTTCCCGTGAAAACGGTATAATCGTGCCAGAGATTTTCATTATGGTAAACAAATTTCGCCAAAAGCATAACAAAACAAAAACGTTTCAACAAAAGCCAAAGCAACTAGTGAAGATAATATGATAGAAAATTTGTAGTCAACCAAACTATAGTGCTGAGAGCAATTTACTAACAGCAAAACCACTGAATGCATAAAAGCGGTTAGAAACACGCTTTTATGGTGTTGAAACGCTTTTTTTTCTAGAGGCATATACAACGTTTGTTGCCATACGTTACAGAAAATTCACTGCCTGCTCTGGAATTAAGTTTATTTACCAAATTGTGATGAGCAGTGAGAACAACCTTTTATTTTAAAGAAAAACGACGCAAATATAAATGTCATTTTTTGAAACGGAATAACCTTGGGCTTTATAGAAAGCATTTTCAATCGTATTCAAAATAAAAACAAAAAAGCCCCCTTCAAAAACTAATGGCTGTGTTCTCATGCAATACATTACCTAATTTTGTCTGAAAAGCCTTGTAGGTAATTTAATCCTTTATTCTAACAACTACTGCGCAAGATTATAGTTACACCAGTTACCTATTGATAAATGTTCGTGTGTGTTCTTGTTTTCTGTCAATACTTTAATACATCGTAAATGAAACAGAACTATGGTGGTGATATTTAAAATAAAACCCTGGTAATTACAAGTAAGAAACATGACCTCTCTACCACATAATGTACATAATGGTTGCGCCTCTATCGGGAAATTAGATGCTTAGATTAGTAATTGCGCCTTTGTTTCACAGGTTTTCAGAACGATAACGTTCAAAATGAAAATGAATCGGCCGCATCCTAAAAACTTGAACCAATCACACTTCAGCTTAGCAATTTTTGAAATCAACCATGGCCTTTAGAGCTACGACTAGCTATTTCACATTCTGTTAGCAATTTCTAAAAGGCCTACTTTTGTTTTCTTGATCTTTTCAAAAGTAAAAAGCTGCAGTGTTTGTTGAGGTTACTTACAGTTCGGAAACTTGTTGCAGTTGTTTTAGTTTTATTATACCGTACTGTATATCATTTAAATTTGAGTAAAAATCATCAATTTAATTATATACCAGTTTGAATTATATACCACATCAATTTTTAGTGAATCTGTAGAAGGGTTAATCAGCTTTTTTTTCAAAGCCAACTTTTTAGTCTTGGTTTTAGGATACATCAGTATATTCTAAGACCTCTGATAAACACAAATTGAAATTTACGTCTTAAACGTTTGACGTTTCTGTTTAATCACGTTCCGTTTAATTACGTTCCGTTTAATCACGTTCCGTTTAATTACGTTCCGTTTAATTCAAATTCCGTTTAATTCAAATTTCGTTTAATTACATACGGTAGATTGACTGTTTTGCATTATAGTGTTGAGGTTTGTTTGGGTTTGCAGAGCTCCGGCTGCATGCAGTGCTCTATTGGTGCTAGTTGTGCGTGAAGTTTTACCATTTTTGTTTGCAGTATTGTCACGCCAAAACAACTGCAACAAGTTTTCCGAACTGTTACTACAGTTTTTGTTACAACAACTAGGCCTACTTACTACTGTACAGCAAACACTACAGTTTTTACTTTTGAAAAGATCAAGAAAACAAAATTAGGTCTTTTGTGGTATAGCTAGCCGTAACTCTAAACGACATTAATCAACAAGTCAATCTTGGTCAAGAACGATCGTTTTCATTTTCAGAGCGTGTCACTTTTAATACTTTTCTGAACGGTTGTCACTAAGATCTTCATAATATGAACGAGTTTTCTGTATCTAAAATATATCCATCTGCATACTGGCATGTTAAAGACAAAATAAAGATAATGAGCATGAACAAGAAATGCAATATGTTTGAGATTTCATTAAGCCAAAGCTACATTATTTTAACAATCGCTTCACTACCAAAGCACTACGAAGGTCATCTTGTTAGAACAGAAAAACAACTCAGATAATGTGTTGGTGATTTAGAAAAAAATGTACAGTATATATGTGATACAAGTCTAGCTGATATACATTTAATATATACACAAAAACACAATCAAATATAATTTCATTGTAAAAAGCAACATGATTTGAGTAAATCAGCACTTCATCGACTCTTCTTAGATGCATCTTCATCACCATCAGTTATCTCTTCGGCGTCACTTCTTTCATCCTTTTCAATACCTCCATTTTTTATCACTATGTAAGCCATCTTTAGGATAGTCACTGCCCAAAATATGTGAAGCAGCTGCAAAACGAATAGCAAGGCATTGAAGAAGTAGTAACCGGGATATGGCTTGAAAAGCCACATGCTTTTAACCCATGTGGTATGTAGAATGAAATAAGGAAACATGAAAATCCTAGATATAATAAAAACGACAGCAAATAGATTGAACAGATGATTCGCTATGGTTTTACTCTGTGCGTAAACGAAGCATTTCGCAATTTCCAAAACAACATCTGATATATCATGAATGGCCATAACTAGCACACCAACTCGAACGAAATTTGCGACGTATGAAAATACTATCAAAAATATTGTTGCCATATGGTGTATCAGCTGCTCCGTGAAATCTTTTCTTCTCACATCACCCATGAACAAGAGGGAAAACAAAAGTGACAGATAAAAACCTCCTTCTAGCATGTAGTAGTAATATACAGAAGCCCACAGTGTTTGCCGAGGGTAGTCCACCCAACAGTAAATTGTGTCCCAAAACCATGGTGCTTGTACTAATGAACACATTCCGAACGTAAACAAAAAAGTGTAATAAAATCCTCTCCAGCTGGCTTCAGCCAACTTTTGGTATAAACTCGGCCTATCCTTGTTTCTTCGTCTTCTGAACCAATTGTCAACTTTGTTTGTTGTCCACCCAACTTCTTTTGCCAGAGATTTGATAGCATCTCGACTTGGCTCTCTTTCCTTTTTGAAAGAATTTTCTAAAAACTTATTTTCTTCAGGGTGGTTTCGTTTGTGCTTCAAATTTAATCTATCAGCCAGTGGTTTGGTTGCAATCCCTTCAAAAATGCGTCGAACGACATGTATACCTAAAGCATAGACAAACATCATTGGTAAATCCCGAGCTTTGGCATAGTGGAATCCAGGTTTATCTTGCAAATCTTTGAAAGAAATTCCCTTCGGTAGCCAGAAATAGTCAGACCAGAACCAATCAGAGAAAGCTTGTATGTCCACCATAACTCAGATTCCTGCCTATTTGATGTTAATTTTATAAAACAATCTGAAAAACAAACATGATACATACGGACACGTTTTTTCTACACTGTCAAATGATAGCTTTAGCAGCAAAAGGGATAGGAAAAAAAAATGCGCAATGCAAGCATTGTTTTCTTAAGCAGTATATCTGCTCAGTGAAAATTAATGCAGTTAGACTATATTAATAAGCGTTAAGTCCAAAGTAATGATATACATGATCATTTAAACTAAAAAATGAAAACATTTGGCAGTGTTAACATGACATGGATTGCCGTAAACATTTTTTTATTGCAACAAATTAAGCTTATGTCCCTTTCAACCAAATTTTATTTGAAGCATTAAAGCAACAGTCTAATTGCAATCAACTCTAATTGGTATGGCACTATGGCAGTTGTAATATATTTATAATAGAAGGCCATAATGATGAGTTCTGCCATGGCATCGAAACAGTGACAGACTTCTGTTATCTGGGTGATCGGATAAATGGAATGTGGGGAAATGTTGCATGGCAGAAAATTTTCATTAAGGATGAAAGGAAAAGTATATCGGAGCTGTGTGCGGCCTGCAATGCTATATGGTAGCAAGACATGGGTATTGAGAGAGAGTGAACTGGCAATCCTGAGAAGAACGGAAAGGTCAATGGTGAGAGCAATGTGTGGGGTGAAAACGAGAAGGGAAAAAAGGACTGAAGAATCGTTGGATATGCTAGAGATGAGAGAGACCATAGACCAACTGGCAAGGGCAAATGGAGTAAGATGGTATGGACATGTGATAAGGAGGGAGGAAGGAAGTTTTCTTAGAAAGGTACTAGATCTAAAGGTGGATGGGAAGAGGAAACGCGGTCGTCCAAGAAGAACGTGGAAACAACAAGTGAAGGATGAATTTAAAAAAGTCGGACTGAAGGAGGAAGATGCAAGGGACAGGGTGAAATGGAGAAAAGGAATTAAAACAATTGCTGCGCGGAAACAATCGGCCATCCCCACTAGTGGGGAACAAACCGACAATGGATTATGATGATGAATAGAGGCACAAGCAAAAAACATAGTTGCAGAAATACAATACATCCTACATTAACCCAATCCCAAGCATCAAAAACGAAGAAAATTATTGTAAGTAATCACACAAAGTTTGTCCACTACACAACCATTTTGTTCATAAATAAGTAATAAGTATTGTACTGTTAAACCTTTTATTGTTACTTATTTTATGTGTCTGGGTATTCAAATATATATATTATATAAACTCTCTGTAACTCAAACCTGCATGTACGGCGTACGCCAAATCATTTTTACCACTCTTCATAAAAAAGCCAATTCATCATATTAAGTTTTAAAGCACATCATATCGCACCACCACGCACCACATCTTGGTTTGCATTAGCAGTGCAGTGTGGCATACCCTTACAAATACACTTCACGTTCATAGGATACTGATCAGTGATCAGGATGTGTTTAGAACGATGGGAAAAGCTGTTTGGTAAACGTGATCATGAGAAAAGTTGTGAAAGGTTTTACATACCAAGATCATATTTGGAAATGAGAGTTGGAAAAAATCTTGAACCACGTTTGAAACAGATTTGGGGTTGTAAGCTTTACACTACAGTACACATGAGTGAGTTGTAATTAAATAAATACGGTAGTTTGATTAGAATTAAGCTTACTGGATTGGTCGTAACAAAGGTAAGGATAAGTTTTGATCCTGGTTTCCTACAAACATACTGTCATCATGAAATGTCTATAATTATGTTTGCTTTTAGAAATTTACAACTATTTTAAATGAAATAGAAGTTCACACTTACAGTCACTGTTAAAAATCATAACGTTTTGTCACAATTTCACCTATTTTGTCAATTTTTCTAAAGTAAAAATGCAACAAACTAATTGTAAAATTGTTCACATTCAGCAGAAAATATTTTCAATAGCAAAAACAGTCATGAAAAATACTTTGCAGTTGTTTACATACATTCAGATAACAATAGTCACATTGACATTTTAAGTTTTACAGTGCCACAATTCCATGGCTGGTAGTTCAACAATAATAAATAGTCAGGTAGCTGCAAACTTGACTTTTTATCGGGTAGTTTTACTGATGTTAGAATATGCAACTCCAACGCAAGTGAGTAAAACTTTAGAACCACCAACTCTGCCACCAGCTTCATCTGGATCAGGCGTTACTGTTTCAAATTTAAACATAACATCAAAAAAATCTTTTAAATGACGTAAAAATTGAATAGTGTAAGGCGTCAATTCCCCAATCAACATCTTTCCAACGTCTTGATCACCCAGTGCCATAAAAAGCAAAGCTAAATATTGGTTACAAGAATCAACACAACCACCATTGTAAATTTCTTCCATCAAATAATTAGCAGCCAGTTTACCAACATCTTCTGGAACAAGAAGGTCCTTTTTGAATCCTTCTAATTGAGGGGATGCTTCTGCAGCAAGAATGCGCCCATCAGTTGTCTCTGCATAAAGACATAAACCAAATCCTGGAGACTTTCCAGATTGAGCGCCTTTTCTATGATCAGTGTATATGTAAATGTCAGGTATGAAACTATTGAGCACACCTCGTGCAGATTCAACAAGTCTATTGGGTATCTGAGGAGACACTCGGCAAGCATAAGCCATGCCTCTAATCCTTTTAATTTTTCCAGGCTCTGTGAATTTGACTTGCTTTATTTTTCTGCTGATTGAGCAAGTGAATAAAATCTCGCCTCCACCGCCGGGGAAAACTCCTCGTTTGTTTATTGTAATATCTAATCCACTTATTATTCCAAATTTTCTCATTAACGGAAGACTTGTTTCTTTTATAAAATCAACCGAAGATTCTGAAGATGAGTTTGTTACTCCACACAAAATGGCTTTCATAGGAACTTTACAAAAGGGGGCCAAACATAACAACACTTCCAAATAATAACTAATTGCTCTATCATTGTTGCAATTGTGATGAAATGTTCCTCCCGTTAAAATTCCTGGTTCATACAGTAAGGTTGTTCCAGTGACACTGATGACTATTTTTGTTCCATTTGACACTTCGTCTAATAATTTCAGTAAATTTGCTTCAAATTCCTGCAAACCTGGGTTTTCATCTTTGTGTCGAATTTTCTTTATTCTAACCGAACGACCACTTAAAGTAGACAATATCAAGCGTTGTCTAAAAAAATTACTTCCTTCAAATACCAGAGGATTCCCTGCCATTTTAAGATAGCTACAGTAATCTAAGCTTTTATATTTAAGCAAGCCTAAAAACAGCAATTGATCAAAACCTGTTGATTTTTAACCTATGTTTTCATAATCGTAGAAGGAATTACTATTCAAAAGACCAACATACAAACATACATATATACAAGTTTAGGTTTATTTCAATAGGCTATTTCACTTCGTTGCAAAGTTACCTTTTTTTCTTGGGTTCCTGATTGAAACTCAAGTAACCTTAAGAGATTTTAAACGGCATGCAAACATCCAAATTTCAATAATAATAATAATAAGAATGATGGTGTTGTAAGCACAGTAGTGCTTTTTCACCTTCATGATAACTTATGTAACAAAATATGCAAAAAAAAAACGAGATTTAACTTCAAGTAACCCACTTCTAATTTCAAGTAATTTTGATAAACCGAACCCTGGGGTGAGACTTTTCGGTCATTTGTCCGAAATGACTTGAAAAAATTCAGCCATTTTTTCTGATGAAAACATTTCCTTTCAAGTAAGGGAACGTTCAAATATTACGTAACGCTTTCGAGGGAGAGGGGGGGTTTATGCAAAGCGTTACGTTAGCGTCACATCGGGGGGGAGGGGGGTTCAAGCAAAACGTTACAAAACGCTTTCGAGTACGGAATGGTAGTTTTTTGTGCTGAATTTGTAGTGAAAAAGCGTTACATGGGGGAGGGGGGATTGAAAAAAGCGTTACGTTGGCGTTACATGGGGGAGGGGGGGGTCAAAAATTCGGAAAAAAAGCGTTACGTAATATTTGAACGTTCCCTAAAGCTGATATACAAACCAAGATTTGCACTTTCTGACTAGCTACAACATTAAGCTTCGCTGAGAAACGTTGTCGTGAACATTTTGACCAAATTGACTATATATATTTTTTTTTTTTCGGTCAATTTGACCGAATTGACTATATTTTTTTTGGACATTTTGCTAAAAAATCAGTCAATGACTGAGCAAAAAACAGACCGAACCTCACGTTTGGCTTAGGGTTATCAAATTAAGATTGTAGCGGTAGCACCTGCATTACAAATGATCACTAGCTGCCACACTGGAATGATCTAATTCACTTCCAACTAACATTTCTAGACAAAATTACAAAGAAAAAGTGACACTTATTTTGTGGTGGCCCATAAAAATTCAATGATTAATTCAAGGGGAAAATTTTTAAATGTTTGTGGAAACTCCGGTTGATCGGAGATTGAAATTGCCGATCAACAACTTCGACTTTGTTTTATTTTTTCTCTCGATCTTTTCAGGGGACGAAGTGTTCAGGGGACGAAATAGGTTGCATCCGACTATGATTCCATAACATGGTTAATAATTTTGAATTTAATGGACTTTAATTATGCCTGATCAAATATGATATATAAAACCTAAATATTTCAAATAGGTTTGTGCAAGCAAAATATCAATACTGTACTCAGTAGCCTTTTGGTCTAAAAGAAGTGATATATACAGGTTTTGGCAAAAAAATTGGTAGTTTCAAATGTTGATGCATAACATAAGTTTCTGGAGAACACTTTGGTTGACCAGTAATAAGAAAATCAAATAATTCTAGCCTATGCTGCTGTGTCATTCTGAATTTCTAAATCGTCATTCTGCATTCACAGTACACACTCCCGTAGGCCGGTTAGTTAAACAAGAGGTTGAGTGCAGTGAATAGCTGAAAAAGAAACGCTGATAGCAGTTGTTGCGCCACTAGTTTAGCCTATTGTCATGCATTTAACAAGCACGCTAATGCATTAGCATTTTGTTATTGAGCGTTCCTTGCCAAATACAAAAGTAGATCAGGGATTCCACAATGACAAGAATGTTGAAGAGCACTGATATAGTAGCCTATCTATTTCAGATTATAAAAGGGCTTTAGGCTATCTTTATGAAGCTTCATCTGAGCTCCTTCATCATCGGAGGAAAGCCTTTTCTTTATCAATCTGGATGTAGATAAAGGGATGAAGCAGTGATGAGATGTTGTGATGAAATAGTTACACAGCTCGAATATTGCTGTTTCAATTGATAAGCTTCTGGATTATTTGAAACTTTGGAGCTGGTATACAAGTCCCCCCCTTTTGGCAACTCATGACAAAAAGGTATTGACCAAAACATGTGGATTGAAGTGTGTAAACAGTAAAACAAAGGTGAAGTAGTTTCACCCCATATGTTTGGTTGAGTCCTGTTTTTGTCATGAGTTACCAAGTGGGGGGGGGGACTTGTATACCAGCTCCGAAACTTCTTCATCCGTCATGTAAAAGAAATTTATGCCAGCAATATTTTTATCAGCCCACTGGAACATTTGTATAGGAGTTAAGATCTGATTGTTTTCTGTAGCTTGAAGGCTTGTTGTTGCTACAAACTGCTTTGTGATCCCTCCTAATCTATCGCAAAGCGACTTGCCATGGCTCATGAAGAAATGCCATTGAGTTTGGAGGCCATGCTCAGATTTGTGATAGCATAAGTTGACAAAATTTTTGTGTTGACTGGGTGCTCCATCACTGAAATACAAAATTTTCCATCACTGAAAAAAAAAACAGCACTTAACTTTTCTTTGATGCAGCTCATTGCTCATTACTTTACAAGTGAAAGCATGCACTGTGTTGGCGTCATGCCTCAGCCTCATGCAATCCGAAATAATGCAGAAATTTAAGCATTTGAGAATTACTTCGTCTCTGTAATAGCAGCAAAAAGGATGGAGGGTTGCCTGGCTATTTTCCCAATGATAGCCCTGGATTGCGTCTTGTAACACAAAACTGTAATTTTCAGCAAAATCCAAGAGAACTATGATGGTATCATCTGCAAGACAAGTGCTTCCTTGGTTAATTGAAGAAATGCTGATTGTGACTTGGCAAGAAAATGATGACGACGTAGAAGATCAAACTTTTCCACTAACAGGTCTATAAAATGACTGACTGAAAGCTTCATGTCGATACGTTTTGTGCCACTGGTTTGAATCCATTGCTTACATGGGTGAAAATGGGTAAATCAAACAGATGTCAGAGAAAAAATTGGGTATTGATAGGGTTAGCCCAAGGTTCTTGAACAATTTTGGAATATTTTAAACAAATTTGTTTATTTTTGTTGTGTTTATGTTCTAGTGGGGCCTCTCGAGTTGGGGGAAGTCTCTGATGGGGGGTATGGGGCTGCCTTGACACGGCCTGCCTTGACACGGCCTTGCAATTTGCATAGTATCATACAGGTACATTAGTTATTACGGTACTGTAAGAAGATACAAAAGCAGTAAACTTGATCATACGTCAAAGATATTACAACTTTAATTCTTTCAGTCATGTCATATCAAGCGTAATTGAAAAACTAAAAAGTGAATGTTTAAAATTGTTCTGTTTTATTACTTGAAATGGGTATTAAGAGGGGTTCAAAATGACTGCATCTTACCCCCTAATAGTTACGGAACAAAGTTGAAACTCAGAAGATGACTTCCTTATAAAAGGCTTTTTGAGATGAAAAAAAATTTTTTTTTTTAAACATCGTCTGACGAGGTCATTTTTTTACCACAAGATGTATATATTTTATTATTTTAATACATTTTTTGCAAAATTTGCTGCTGGTCTATATTTTGATGTGAAATAACTTTTTAATGAAAGCAGTGTTTCCTTCCAAATTCAATGTGGTTGTAATCCAGTAAAAGAGGACCTCCAGGATAAATTTGAGAGCAATGCTATGTTTCCTATGGAAGCTACAGCTTTTTCAATATGGTCCAAAATTTTCGCATCAAAATGGGGGCACTTTGGGCCTCCATATTTTCAAAATGCTTACAAACAATATAATTTTGAAACTGGATATAAAAGTGTCTCATTTTTCCAGAAATGGAGTAGATTAAATTTGCATGAGAGATATACATGTTTGTTTAAAAATGGCTGAAAATGACCAAGCGCTCATCAGCGCAGGGGTGTACCCAATTTAAAAATGCTATAATTTCAATTGTACAATACATTTTGAGCTAAACTTTTCAATTTTTAGCACAATCATGCTATACAACCTTTTGTCTGATTTTCAGCAAAGTTGGAGAGAGTCAAACTGGAGGGTCCAGGAAAATTTGGCTAGGAATGACCCATTACCCAGCTGGCACTTACAACTTACCACTGAGACCACTATGGTACTGTGCTAGCAACTAACTGTCCATTCACAGACTGGAGCTAAATCAGTAAGCTACAAAAAACTTAATCCAATGGCTTAAAACAGTCATGTGCAATTGTTGAAATGATACAATTTATAAGATACTATGCTTAATGTGAATTACTACGGTACGGAAGGCTATGCCACAGATTTACCAGTAGGCCTACAAGGTCCAAAATAATGTACGTTTTTCATAAAAAGTTGAACAATAATAGCCAGCGGGCAAAAGTTTTTTGACCACTGTTCTAACCCCCTGCTATGTCTAGACTGGTACGCATCTTTCGCTATAATAAGCATGGGCTGCATCAGCCTGCGTGGTTAAGAAAGTATTCAAATCGAAGGAAACCGACCGACAACAGAACATCCCGCACCTGAACAATCTCTTTTCAGGTTGCTCTTTAAATTCGCTAGAGCGACTAATTGACTGATTCGTTTTGCTAAAAATACAGTATTCATACTGTATTAAAAATTATTTTCAGCTTAGTTTCATCAGAGCCACTATGGCTTTAGTTTCATTCTCAATCATGAAGAATTAGTCTATTAATTTACTTTTACTTTAAAATATATGATTCAGTTAAAATAGAACCCAAGTACAATATTAACAAAAAGAAAAAGTTTCAAAACCACAAAGATTCAAAACGTGCACACAATGTAAGCTTTCACAGTGCAATTTTTAAAATTACTAAATTTCAACAATTAGGCTATTTACGATTCTAGAACAACAAGTGTGAACTCATGGTAGGATTTCGTCATAGGGTGAGCTGAGGAGATGTCGAATTATTGTTGCATCACAGCAACTTGAAACTGACGCAATTTTACAAGTAGTGGTTAGTGAATTCACGATATGACATAACGTTTTTCTGAGTTAGCCTACTTCTCAAGGGCGTATCCTCAATGGAAGCAGGGAAAGCATTGCTTCTCCTGTCAAAATTGATAAAAGGACATGATATTTTTCAATAAAACGATTTCGTAATTTCTTTACCTGAACTCGAATTAAAACTCGAATTAACACGCAGCTTTTACTCGTGCGTGTGTAAGAGCTACTTTTAATAAGTTAATAGCTGTTTATCTGCTCATCAATTTCATACAAATAATACCCTAAAAGTATTTCCACAAAGCACTATAATCCGTTATTTGAGTGTAGTTTTTCCGGAGGAGGCTCATGCCCCCGGACTCCCCTAGAATAAGCGTGCCTTCGGTACGCTCTAACCCCCACGAGCAGGGGCGGCTCGCTAGTGTGTGCTGCGGTGCTGCAGCACTCCCACAAAATTTTTACGAAACGTTTCTCAAATATCTTAGCGTTTCTTCAGCCCAAAATGTAGTTTATGTTTTCTGTTCACAGAATTGCTGACTGTGTAAATTATATTTGGCAACTCTGCGTGCTGTGAAATATTTTGCGCAAGGTTAAAATAAAACAAACACTCGATCGTGACGTCAAAGAGCCGCGTGTTTTCTTGAGTTGCCTGTACAAACGAATAGCAAACGCTAGTGCTGCGTTTCAAACAGCACATTCAGAGTTGCCAGGTTGGCATTTTTTATGTTGTTTGGCATGAAAAAAATCCTGTTTGGTATTTTTCAAAATTTGGCAGTTTTTTGGCCTTTTTTGTTGTTTTTTTGCCCAAAAAATTTTGTTTGGCATTTTTTAATTTGGCCTTTTAAACGTTGTTCACATGACTAACCCGCTTGTGTGGTATTAAGCTTAGCAGCTGTTGTTTATGGCTGACCAGTCAGGCCTGCCGCCTGTTAGGCTAATGTAATGAATATTATTATTTTACTAATAGGCCTACTAACATTGTTTTACCAAGTGAGTAACATTACCCTGTCGACTGTCGTGCTCAGATGCTGTGACGGCACAATAGCTAGAACGTGTTATTCACATTTGTTTGTTGATCGTCCCCTTCAAAATATTACGCATTTGCGAAACTCTTAAATAAGCCAGTTTTATCTTAAACTTTTATCACAATTCAGAGCTGAAAATACGCTCAGAATGCACCTAATTAAATGTGATTTTTTAAAATTTTCTGGGGGAGGCACCCAGCCCCCCCTGTGTTGAATTCGCCTTCGGCGAACACGCAGCACCCCCATTTCTAGAGCTCACCAGCCGCCACTGCCCACGAGTTTTATTGCTTCTCTAATTGCTCAATCCACCAGGATGCACTACTGTTAGGCTACTTCTGATAATCGTTATTAACATTGGAGAAAGCTACTGTAGCCTATAGGGTAGCCTACTGAAAGAAAAAACAATTTATCAAAAAACGTCCATTTCGCTCACAAACAGGCAAGCTTCAAAATGCAAATATTATAGGAAAAATAACCTATAAAAAATTGTGAACCACAATAGCTTATCAGAGATCGCTACAAAGTCAAGCGCTTGACAAACCGAGCTATCATCGAGGCGGAGAACTAGGCTATATCTTTACTCTTCCATGAATAAGCTACTATACCATATTGCATAATTTAATATTTGCCAGATAAGAATATATCACTAAGTTACTACCAGCTTGCATCTAACTACTCCCTGATTATTATACGCTATTATGCTCGTTCAGAGGATCGCTTGACTTTTCGTAAGATTATTATTTAGGTTGGTTTGGAAAAGATGCTTGAAACAACTCAAACACTACATCCTTCATCGGCACTACCAAAGAATCTCCACCTCTCATTGGCGATACCAAAACACTCCATCCCTCATTGACGCTATAAAAGATGATTCAACTCTTATTAGAAATACCGAAAACACGCTGCTATATCATCATGTTTCTTATGCTCTTACATGCGCAGGAAATTAATTTAAAAACCAAAGCTTTTTTATCTATTTTATCTTGATAATGAGCTGTCATATTATGTATTTGCTCTGCAATATATAGGCTACTTAATATCGTTGCTGCAAACACTTTATTTCTGTATGAAATTTGTAAATAGTCCTTGTTTTGATAGTCCGTTAGCCTACGTAATTTTAATATGTGTGTGTAACTGTGTATATTAATTTGTTTCTGTGATGTTGTTGGGTTCAGTCGTGTTCTCATTGCTTTGAGAATTGGCGCTCCAGTTGTTCCAGGAACGAGGAGGCGGCTGATTCTTAACTAATTCATCAACTTATTTTAAAGTAGGCTATCAGGTTTGGTGGCCGTGCTTATCTATATTAAT
This sequence comes from Aplidium turbinatum, assembly GCF_918807975.1. Classification (NCBI taxonomy): domain Eukaryota; kingdom Metazoa; phylum Chordata; class Ascidiacea; order Aplousobranchia; family Polyclinidae; genus Aplidium; species Aplidium turbinatum. The sequence continues at coordinate 9,388,351 of NC_137476.1, forward strand.
TTTTATTGATGCATATACCACAATATTAGATCCTTTCATGCACGTCTTAAACCATTAAGGTTTTGCCACCTTTCCCTTTTGTTGGTTTTGTTACCGTATTTCTTTTTTACAATATCATTTCTTTTGCATTCTGACAAAGAAAAATAAATTGAATTGAATTGAATTTTGAAAAGACACTGACATATTCAATTCAATCTAATTCAATTCAATTCAATTTTATTTTTTGCTGCTGGCGCAAACATATACAGAAAGGCAAAGTAAACATAGAATTTGACACCAACAAAAGGAAAAGATGTCCAAACCAAAGGTACATCGATAAAATATACGGAGCCTACTAGCTTCATTCATTCATAGCTTGTCACGTAGCTAAACTACCACTAGCTAAACTACCACTAGCTTAAAATAATTGTACAGCCACCAAACCTAGAAGAGAGATAGAAAAGCTAAAATCTTTTTTGTGATAATAGTCCGACAATGACAATTACCACTTGCAAGTGCAAGGGCGATTTAAACTTAATTAGACAAAAAAGAAATTCAAAAGGTAACAAAGTCCGCCCAGTTAGCTCAGTGGTTACGCGCCCGGCTCAAGATCACGCGGCGCTGGTTCGACTCTCGGGGTGTGCGCTTGAGCAACGCGTTTCAGGACTGCTCTCCATTCAGAGGCACTTAGTGAATGGAATAATTCCCCGGCAACAACACTTCAACCAGCTCTGCTTCAACAATGGGAAAACTTCACTCTCCCAATCTCGGTAACCGGCCATGCGTCAATAGCCTCTGCAAGTATGCGAAACTACCAGGAATAACTTAGTGGCTGTGCATTTTTAAGATTATGTTTCTCTAACACTGTTTTATTGATGCGTATTTTAAACCTTTTGGTTTTGTCATCTTTTTCTTTTGTTGGTGTAAAATCCGTGTGTTTACTTTATTAGCGTTCTCTACATGTTCTCGCCAGCAAGAAAAATAAAATTGAATTGAATTGAAAATTGAATTGATATCAAGGCTTTGTTAGTCCGAGAATAAAGATTAAAAAACCAAACCAAACTAAGTTTCCTGAACGTTTGCTTTGAGGGTCTTCAAAGGCATCAATGAAATGTAATGTCATAATAGACCAGCAATTCAGAAATTACTGGAAACCCTCAGTGTGACAGTACAAATTTAGAAAAAAAGTAATCAAAAGCAAGGATACGATTAAATAAAAAAATACATACATAGGCTACTACTCTGTTTTTTTCAGATACATTTTGATTATTCAGTTTCAGTAAAAATCTTTTTCAAGTTATGACATTTGTCATGTAAAAACTATATTTTTTCTCTGTATTCAAGATAGTGGCGTAGCTAGGGAATGTGCCGCCCGGGGCGGATTCAGATTTTGCCGCCCCTTCAAGAAAAAGCATGTGAAAATGAAATGCGTTTTTTTTTATCAGCACTGCAATACGCAACGTGCTTTTTTCAATTTGGGGTGTACAGTCAGACGAACGCACCATTATAATTTAGTAATAGGCTATAGCCTACTGAATGCAAAAGCACAAAAACTGCTACAGAATTAAAATAATCAATTTGTAACCATTTACAAGGCTACCCAAATTTGAAGAGCATGTTTCCGCTTCTGCTCAATAAAGGCTAGTAGGAATTTTGTAACGTATTAAAAACATAACGGCAGAAAAATTCATTTAATTCATTTCTACTAAACTGTGTAATATAGTGTAATATGAATAGTTGCTTACCAATGTAATGATATAGACGTTTTCTTTTTTTGCTCATTGAACTTTCTTTACTTATTGGCAACGTAAGTTTTATAATTTTCCCAATACTTTTTATATAGGCCTACATACAATACTTTAAACGAACCCTCCGAAACGCACTTAAAAAAACACAAAAATCCGAACCTTACCGGCTGCAAACTGCCAACTACGGAACGACGACACTATGTCTACAAGATCACATGCAAAAAATGCAGGGAAAGCTATATAGGCAGCACTTCCGCCCACTCCACTCCCGCATCAAAGAACACCTTAGCTCAGATAAGTTCGGTCTTTGATCATCAACATCAACAACCGTGCCGAAAGGGAAGAACTACGTCACCTAATCTACTAACAACTGATTCAACAAAATTCACAGCAATAGCGCCTAACAGCACAGAAACTCAACAGCCGGCAGCGGCAGCCTCAAGCTAAACCAAAGAGCCACATGAAAGAACCACTCACTGAATTCAAAACTATTCGTCATAGCACATGACTAGGGAACTGTGTTTCGAAAGCTCGTGTAATTCGATATTGCCACAACTAACTCGCAGCATCAGGCTTAAACAGATCGTTAGAATCTACACTGTGAACTTTAAAATAAGATATGGATAGAATCATATAGAAGCTTATTCCTATCAACTGTAAAACGAATACAAAATGAGCAAGCGTACAAATTACAAGGTTGCAAATGCAGCAAAATCATCTTTAAGTAAACTTTAGCCATGCTACTGCGCAATGTTTTCACTTTTCGCAATCTAACGGCCACATTCTAGTGACGGTAGCAAAGTTATTTATTACAACAGTTAATAAACATAGTGTTGTGCTCCCCCTCCCTGTATTTAAAATATATAATTCAGAATACAAGGCCGGTTTATGTGGCCAAAAGTGAAATCCAGTGCGGCATGGCATCAGCGTCACAACGGTAAACCATAATCTCTTCGTGGGAAAATTGTAACATAAGATTCGCGGATCCGTTCGTCTGTATGCAATGACCGAAAGAAACACTCTTCTGAAAACGTCTATTCAAGAATTGTATTTCTGTAAAAATAACCTCAAGGCCGTCGAAATTAGGACACAACACCGTACGCCACTAAAACTTGTCTCTACAATACAAATTACTGAGATAAAGACGGAAATTTCGTCCAGCTGGCAAGCACTAAGCAAAACAGTTAAATATGCGACCAACTTTTCAAGCAACAATTTTAAAATGACGAGAATAGATTGCAATATTTCAAACGCACGTAAGCAGCTTCTGTGACAAATAAAAAATTAGCATTATGAAGCTATTCAAACACCTGTTGAATTTGGCTTACACCATATCTCGTAATTCAAGATTTAACGATTATGTAATGTTTCACAGGTGTGACAAAGGTGATGCAATCTTTGCTTATTTTTAGCAACAGTCCATGACGTAAGACGTCAGGTTCAGTAGACAACGGTTCTATGTGACGTTTGATTTGAAAATTGTCCGTAACATAGCAGCCCCTAGTTATGACAGTCTAACATGGCATAACTAAAAAAGAATTACAGGACAATTTTGAGCCAATAAATAAAAACACACGATACACAAATTGTTTGAATCACTCACGTTTAAGTTAATACGCAAATACAAAGGGCATGCAAAGAATGAACAACAATAAGAATAATACGCGACGATACATAAAATTGGTACCATAGTCCATAGGTAGGCTACACGCTAAAATGACGCTATATACAATGGTGGCGATAATAACCGACTGTTCTGGGCTCAGACAAGGGTCGACCACCGCAAACAGAACCAGGTTCAAACCCTAACACATAGGTGTTCTTTACGGGGGCGAGGCACGAAATATCCCTCAATACGTAGTCTACTTTCACTTCCCCCGTACTGTCATCATAGTTGCAGACGGCAACTTTAGCTCTGCGAACCACAGGCTTCCCTTTTCTAATTTGTGGGACCACCTCATGCACCCTTCCAAGTTGATACTTCCCACGTTTACCAATGTCTTGGACAGAATCCACCACTACAAGTTGACCAGGCTCCAAATTCTCGGCCATTTTTAGCCATTTTTTCCGGCCCTGAAGACCTGGCAAGTAAAAATCGATCCATTTACTCCAAAACTGCTGAGAAAGTGACAAATTGAACCAATAATCCCTTCTTAGTTGGTCACGATCATGTGGTTGCCCAACAGCACAGTATGGGTCTAAATATGGGGTCAACAGTGAGGCAGGGGTGATGACAGTAAAATCCCTAGGATCGTCACCCAAAGGTACCAAAGGGCGTTCGTTCACGATCCGAACGGCACTGCCTGTGTACGTAAGCAGTTCAATAAAATTGGGCTTGCGTATTGAAGCGTCCAAAATGTGAAAAAAGTACTTAGTCATATCGGCCACAAAACCAAATCTACTAAGCCGAAATCTAGCCAAGAGATCTGCCAGAGGGTTTAACAAGTCAGGACACGAAAACATTACATCATTAACACAAGTTCCTCGAAATTCAGACTTGCCATCGTAAATAATGCGCTATTTTAATTGTGACGTCACAAAGTGTGGTAAATACCACTCAAATCCCTTTACATTTTCTGCTTCACCAGCACGCTCAATATAACCATTAGATTTAAGATCTTTCATGGTGTCAGTAAGAAAATCACGAAGTTCAGGTTGTTTTAAAACCTTCTTCCTTAAAGCAGCAGCTCTATCTGACGCCAACACAAAATTGTTAGGTAAATCAATATCTTCCTTCAACGGTACAGGTATCTCAAATCGACCATCTTTCAATTCAATATTCGGTTCAACAAGTTCTCTAGCCAAAATGTCATTGCGAGACAATTCACAGGCTTCATTTTGCAATGTCAAATCCTGAATGACTTTATTCAGGTCTGCTATTTCCATACCACGAGACTCAATTTTACGCTGAAAGTCAGAGATGACATCCGACTCTGAAGACGTCTGCACTCTGCACACGTTAGCAACGCTTTCATCTAAGGGTGACTTACCACCACAAGCCAACCAACCGAAAGGAGTGAGTAAAGCAAGCGGTTCACTACGATTTTCACCAACACGCTCTTCTTTAGCCCACATCAAATAATCATTCAAATGAAACATATTCTCGTCATGAAAATGACGGAAACCACTTAAATCCTGCTTACGTGGTAAAGTTTTAACATCGTCAGCCCAAGCTGGGTTAACCACCGAAGTTATATCACAAAATAGTTCATCCGTCTCTAACGACTGGATGTTGAGTTTAACAAGGTTACCAGAAGTAGGTTTCTGACCAGCCAGGGTATCCATTTTAAACGACGCTTTATCATACGGTTTAACGCCAAGTTTGCACACCAAATCACTCGAAACAAACGTCAACTGCAAACCAGGATCATGCTGACAATACACCAACTTCGATTTACCCGTCATTGGATTCAAAACACGAGCAGCAGTAACGCGGTTAAAGGCTGCTTTAACATTTCCAACCTTAACATTACGCACAGGAACTCTGGCACAAACATCATCTTTGCCAACCGAATCCAGTGTCTAAAACGTTTTCTGCCTAGACTGGATAAAGTGCAGGCCTTACTTATTAGAAGAAATGGTGTATTGAAAACGACAATAATAAAACGAAACAAACAGTTGCTTACCGAATTCTTACATATTCTTTAGTCACTCCAAATCTCCAGTTCTCCAGACTTATAAAACAATGACCACTCCAGTCCATGCCAAAACGTAAAAGAAAGATCAACTAGCAAAAATTGTAAATGCATGGCCGAGTCACTCAAGCATGAAAAAATAGAATGGAGCAGAGATACAGCAATAATATTAAATGGGCGGGGAATCGTTTCTAACATCCAGAGAATCACGTGACGTCACATAAAAATCATGCAGAAGAAAAAAGTGTTTCCTATCGTTGTTAGGCCGACATTGACGACAGTTGTTTGCATGATTACAGTCCCTATCATATGCTGGCGCAAACAATTCAAGCATTTTCCAGCTTTTACAATAACATCTCTCCGATCCTTAGGTGTCAAGCGCAGAAAATCTTTACAATTAGACAAAAAATGATATTCAACTTGACCACGTGACGAACAATAAATACATGCCGGTATGTCTCTACGTCTGGCCACACCACCGGGCGGTGCGCCAACCATGGCCGGATTTAGCTGATGGGGGGCCCGGGGCACTTTTAGATCGGGGAGCCCCCGTGCAAAAAGTTTTCGCGGCTACGGCGCAAAAAAACATTTCTACGTCTACAGTAGCATCAGTCCAGTACTGCACAGCATTTTCCAGAAACTTTTAAAGGCCAAAAGAAAAAAAATAACACAAAATCACATTTTTTTCCACATAGGGGGCCCTTCAAAAGTCGGGGGTCCGGGGCAACTGCCCCCCTCTGCTCCTCCCTAAATCCGGGCCTGGCGCCAACAGCAGTCGAGTACTGCGAACTTCCTGACATCACATTACCATGAGGTTTTACCAACGTCTGCCTAACCGGACATGAAGGCAATTTTCCTTTGCCAAACTTTTTAAATTGCTGCGACTCACCAGAATCGCTCACTAGCATAATAGCAGAATCAGTCGACTTGCGCGTTTCCTCCCGTACAACAAAATCGAACAAACTCTGAAAAGTAGGCTCATCAGTACCACCATACTGATCACCTAAAAAGTCAAGATAACGCTGCTTAGCGTCAAACGGGAGTCGCTTAGCCAAATCCAAAACAAAACGTCCTTCCAATTTATCACGCTGACCATAAGCTTGCGCGTAAAGCAGACACTGCGACAATTCATCTTTAAACTCCTTCAAATCACTGGAAGAGATCGAAATTAATTTGCTACCATAGCGATACTTTCTAATTTCTGGTTCGGCGAAAAGACCTCCACGAACTCCAAAACGTTGGGACAAGCGATCTAACGACATTTCTATCCTGTCTTCCTCTGACAAGCCAGGAGTGTCGGAAACCAAATTAGCAATCGTTTGAGCAGCTGTCCTAACACAAGCTGCTTGTAACAAAGTCAAACAAGTACCTTTAAAAGGCGAAGCTGCCATCAAAGCCGTAACACGATTTTTAAAAAAGACAAATGGCATATTATTACCATCGTAACCAATCAAGGCCGCCTTATCAAAAAACGTCCTACTATTTTGGTATTCAAAAAAGCAATCCTGTTGTTGAGAACTCGATTTAGCGAGAGAAGACAAGCTATATCCCTTAAGGGGCTGATGGGGCTCAATTGCATGCACAGCCCGATCACGATCCTCACACAAGTTAAAATCAGTAGACGCGACACGCCTCTCACAACCACTCAAATTACGTGTAGCTGGGCGATCAAAACCTAGCGGCGCAGACAGCTGTGAAGGGGGCAAAACATTACTTCTGATAGCGGCCCCGTGACCTGTACGCTTTGAGGGAGGAGTTCGGCTATAATTCGCAGGCCTTGGTTTTAGATCCTTCGGAAGATCCTTAGCCGCGGCCCCGAGACCTGCTGAAACAGCTTGAAAACATGTGGATTGCACTGGACCACTTACGGATTGAACAGGTGTCTGGAAAAGGTTATCTAAATTTAACTGCGATTGATGTTCACTTCTGGAATGCCTAGTAGATCCCTTCTTAGAGCTACGCCGGGAGCCCGCCTCTGATTGATATTCAGCTAAAGCTACCTCCTTACGTTGTTCAGCCCTCAACTGAGCGTCTTTGAGTGCGAACTCAGCAGCTCTCGCTTCGGCCTCAGCTCTCGCGGCAGCCTCTGCTCGTATGGCCTCAGCTCTGGCGGCGGCCTCAGCAGCTCTCGCTTCGGCCTCGGCTTGTATCTGGAGCTCCTCTCGTCTTAGCTGTACGTTAATTTGTGCCACTATCCGAGACGAAGTCATAGACATCCTAGTGCTTACATTTGAGGCGCTATCCTCAGGATGTATGTCAGCATCCAACATATCTGAGAACTCACTTACTTTTTGTTCCAAGTTATTTTTAACGAGTTAAATTCGGGATCTACCCTATCACGAAGTTCTGTCAAAATTGCAGAGTTGAGAATTTTAGTCAAAAGAGCATGGAAATGCCGTAATTCCTCTTCTAAAGTAGATAAGTTAGATCTAAAAATTAACAGTTCCTGCTTATCACTCAAAGAACCTAGGGCTACAGAAAGTTCCCCAACTTGAGTCAAAATATCCCGTCTAAGATGCCGGGCCTCTCGAACTGACTTAGCCTCTTCGTTACTGGGTCCCTCCCCAAAATGGCCTGCCCGACCGCAAAGAACATCATCAGGCTTAAACTCAATCGAGTCGACGGCGGTCGAGTCCTTGTCGCCACCGAGTGTAGACATATTAAATGTTGGGGCTAAATTTAACAATTAAAAAATTAAGTAACACAAACACACAAAATATTACAGTAGTTATAAACTTAACTGCAAAGACCGTAAAAATACAAAACAATTTAAATGCACAATACCGTAGTTGTAGGGGTATATGAAGTCCTACCACTTCCGGAGACTTCCAATCTAGGCTATTGAAAGTTCCACAAAACTTGCTTGGACTCGTCCACTTGAATCTTCAATCACAGATCGATTGTCTTTAATTTTTTTTCTTGCCAATGAATGTCAATGTTGTTTTTCTGGATAACCAACAAAGAAACGTCTTTAATTTTGAGCTTGAAGTCCTAATTAGTACCAACTGAAAAGAAACGTCTTTATTATTCTTTTGTGCTTCTGTCCCAACTGACAACAACACATCTTTATTATTTCTTGTGCTTCTGTAGCCTACCAACTAACAACAAATCGTCTTTATTATTTATGGTCACAACGGTAAACCATAATCTCTTCGTGGGAAAATTGTAACATAAGATTCGCGGATCCGTTCGTCTGTATGCAATGACCGAAAGAAACACTCTTCTGAAAACGTCTATTCAAGAATTGTATTTCTGTAAAAATAGCCTCAAGGCCGTCAAAATTGAGACGCAACACCGTACGCCACTAAAACTTGTCACTACAATACAAATTACTGAGATAAAGACGGAAATTTCGTCCAGCTGGCAAGCACTAAGCAAAACAGTTAAATATGCGACCAACTTTTCAAGCAACAATTTTAAAATGACGAGAATAGATTGCAATATTTCAAACGCACGTAAGCAGCTTCTGTGGCGTAATAATGATAAGCATTATGAAGCTATTCAAACACCTGTTGAATTTGGCTTACACCATATCTCGTAATTCAAGATTTAACGATTATGTAATGTTTCACAGGTGTGACAAAGGTGATGCAATCTTTGCTTATTTTTAGCAACAGTCCATGACGTAAGACGTCAGGTTCAGTAGACAACGGTTCTTATATGTGACGTTGTTACGGCCAATCTCTGTACAAATCAAACGTCATATAAAACCGTTCAAGTCTACTGAATATTACGTCATGGAAGTTGCTAGAAAATGTGCCAAAATTGCACCATCGTTCATAGGCTTGTGTCAAACTTGTTTGGACTTGTTTGGGCCTGTTTAAACAGGAAATATTACATCAGCTTTAAACACCTGTTGGAATGACTTCATAATTGTCTTTCATTTATTGCGTCACAGTTACTTTCTACGTGAATTTGAGATATTGATATCTATTCTGGTCATTCGTAAAATGATTGTTTGAAAGTTGGCCGCACTTTTAACTGTTGGCTTAGTGCTTGCTAGCTGGACAAAGGTTCCGTCTTTTATCCAAGTAATCTGTTGTGTAGTGACAGTTTAAGTGGTGTAGGCGTTGCACCCCCTCGTTTTCGGTAGCCTCGGGCTAATTTTACAGGAATACACTGTTTGAAAAGAAGTTCAAGTGTGTGTTTCTTCGGTCATTATATACAGACGAACGGATTAGGGAACTTTATGTTAAAATTTTCCCAAGAAGAGATTATGGTTTACCGCTGTGACCATAAAAAATAAAAGACGAAGTTAGTTAGTTGGTAGGCCAAGAAGCACTTAGAAGCAAAGAAATAATAAAAGAAGATCTGATTGGTTGGTAGTCTAAAGAAGCAAAGAAAATTAAAGACATTTCTTCTCGGTAGGCAACTGAAGAACTTTAAGCTAAAAAGTAAAGACATTTCTTCTCAGTTTGGTACAGAAGAAAAATAACTTTGACATTCATTGGCAAGAAAGAAGATTAAAGGCAATCCATCTGTGCTTGAAGATTCAAGTGGAAGAATCCAAGCAAGTTTTGTGGACGTTTGGACTTCACATACTCGTACAGCTACGGTATCGTGCATTTAAATTCTTTTTTGTATTTTTACGGTCTTTGCAGTTAAGTTTTTTATAACTACTGTAATTTGTGTGTTTGTGTAACTTAATTTTTTAATTGTTAAATTTAGCCCTAACATTTAATATGTCTACACTCGGTGGTGACAGGGACTCGACCGCCGTCGACTCGACTGAGTTTAAGCCTGATGATGTTCTTTGCGGTCGGGCAGGCCATTCTGGGGAGGGACCCATTAACGATGAGGCTAAGTCAGTTCGAGAGGCCCGGCATCTTAGACGGGATATTTTGACTCAAATTGGAAAACTTTCTGTAGCCCTAGGTTCTTTGAGTGATAAGCAGGAACTGTTAATTTTTAGATCTAACTTATCTACTTTAAAAGAGGAATTACGGCATTTCCATGCTCTTTTGAGTAAAATTGTTAACTCTGCAATCTTGGCAGAACTTCGTGATAGGGTAGATCCCGAATTTAACTCGTTAAAAAATAACTTCGAACAAAAAGAAAGTGAGTTGTCAGATAGGTTGGATGCTGACATACATCCTGAGGATAGCGCCTCAAATGTAAGCACTAGGATGTCTGAGAGCTCGTCACGGATAGTTGCACAAATTAACCTACAGCTAAGACGAGAGGAGCTCCAGATCCAAGCCGAGGCCGAAGCAAGAGCTGCTGAGGCCATAGCGAGAGCTGAGACCATACGAGTTGAGGCCGAAGCGAGAGCTGCTGAGGCCGCCGCGAAAGCCGAAGCGAGAGCTGCTGAGTTCGCACTCAAAGACGCACAGTTGAGGGCTGAACAACGTAAGGAGGTAGCTTTAGCTGAATATCGTTCTGAGTTGGGCTCCCGGCGTAGCTCTAGGAAGGGCTCTTCTAGGCATTCCAGAAGTGAACATCAATCACAGTTTAATTTACCTAACCTTTTCCAGACGCCTGTTCAATCCGTAAGTGGACCTGTACAATCCACATGTTTTCCAGCTGTTTCAGGAGGTCTCGGGGCCGCGGCTAAGGGTCTTCCGAAGGCTGTAGAGCCAAGGTCTGCAAATTACAACCGAACTCCTCCCCCAGAGCGTACAGGTCACGGGGCCGCCATTAGCAGTAATGCTTTGCCCCCTTCACAGTTTTCAGCGCCGCTAGTTTTTGATCGCCCAGCTACACGTAATTTGGGTGGTTGTGAGAGGCGTATCGCGTCTCCTGATTTTAACGTGTGTGAGGATCGTGATCGGGCTGTGCATGTGACTGAGCCCACTCAGCCCCTTAAGGGATATAGCTTGTCTTCTCCCGCTAAATCGAGTTCTCAACAGCAGGATTGCTTTTTTGAATACCAAAATAGTAGGACGTTCTTCGATAAGGCGGCCTTGATTGGTTACGATGGTAATAATATGCCATTTGTCTTCTTTAAAAATCGTGTTATGGCCTTGATGGCAGCTTCGCCCTTTAAGGGAACTCGTTTGACTTTGTTGCAAGCAGCTTGTGTTAGAACAGCTGCACAAACGATTGCTAATTTGGTTTCCGACACTCCTGGCTTGTCAGAGGAAGACAGGATAGAAATGTCGTTATCTCGCTTGTCCCAACGTTTTGGAGTTCGTGGAGGTCTTTTCGCAGAACCAGAAATTAGAAAGTATCGCTATGGTAGCAAATTGACTTCTATCTCTTCCAGTGATTTGAAAGAGTTTAAAGATGAATTGTCGCAGTGTTTGCTTTACGCGAAAGCTTATGGTCAGCGTGATAAATTAGAAGGACGTTTTGTTTTGGATTTGGCTAAACGACTCCCGTTTGACGCTAAGCAGCGTTATCTTGACTTTTTAGGTGATCAGTATGGTAGCACTGAGGAACCTACTTTTCAGAGTTTGTTTGATTTTGTAGTACGGGAGGAAACGCGCAAGTCGACTGATTTTAGCATTATGCTAATGGGCGATTCTGGTGAGTCGCAGCATTTTAAAAAGTTTGGCAAAGGAAAATTGCCTTCATGTCCGGTTAGGCAGACGTCGGTAAAACCCCATGATAATGTGATTTCAGGGAGTTCGCAGTACTCGACTGCTGTTGGCGCACCGCGCGGCGGTGTGGCCAGACATAGTGACATACCGGCGTGTTTTTGTTGTTCGTCACGTGGTCAAGTTGAATATCATTTTTTGTCTAATTGTAAAGAATTTTTGCGCTTGACACCTAAAGATCGGAGAGATGTCATTGTGAAAGCTGGCAAATGCTTGAATTGTTTGCGCCAGCATATGGTTAGAGACTGTAATCATGCAAATAACTGTCGTAAGTGTGGACCTACCAACGATAGGAAACACTATTTTCTTCTGCATGATTTTTATGTGACGTCACGTGATTCTCTGGATTTGGTCGGTAAAGATGAGGCTGGTGCCAGAGTTCCTGTGCGTAATGTTAAGATTGGAAATGTTAAAGCAGCCTTTAACCGCGTTACTGCTGCTCGTGTTTTGAATCCAATGACTGGCAAATCGAAGTTGGTGTATTGTCAGCATGATCCTGGTTCGCAGTTGACCTTTGTTTCGAGTGACTTGGTGTGCGAACTTGGTCTTAAACCGTATGATAAAGCGTCGTTTAAAATGGATACTCTGGCTGGTCAGAAACCTACTTGTGCTGACCTTGTTAAACTCAACATCCAGTCGTTAGAGACTGATGAACTGTTTTGTGATATAACCTCGGTGGTTAACCCAGCTTGGGCTGACGATGTTAAAACTTTACCCCATAAACAAGATTTAAGTGGTTTCCGTCATTTTCATGACGTGAATATGTTTCATTTGAATGATTGTAGTACTGTAGATGTACTGATTGGCAACGACAACGCTTATTTGATGTGTGCAAAAGAAGAGCGTGTTGGTGACAATCGTAGTGAACCGCATGCTTTGCTCACTCCTCTCGGTTGGTTGGCTTGTGGTGGTAAGTCACCCTTAGTTGAAAGCGTTGCTAAAGTGTGCAGAGTGCAGACGTCTTCAGAGTCGGATGTCATCTCTGGCTTTCAGCGTAAAATTGAGTCTCGCGATATGGAAATAGCAGACCTGAATAAAGTCATTCAGGATTTGACTTTGCAAAATGAAACCTGTGAATTGTCTCGCAATGATATTTTGGCTAGAGAACTTGTCGAACCGAATATTGAGTTGAAAGATGGTCGATTTGAGATACCTGTTCCGTTGAAGGAAGATATTGATCTACCTAACAATTTTGTGTTGGCGTCAGATAGAGCTGCTGATTTAAAGAAGAAGGCTTTAAAACAATCTGAATTCCGAGGAACTTGTGTAAATGATGTAATGTCTTCTTGTCCTGAATTGTCTGACTTGTTAAACCCTCTGGCAGATGTCTTGGCTAGATTTCGGCTTGAAAGATTTGGTTTCATGGCTGATGTGACCAAATACTTTTTTCACATTTTGGACTCTTCAATTCGTAAGCCCAATTTTATTGAACTGCTTACGTACACAGGCAGTGCCGTTCGGATCGTGAACGAACGCCCTTTGGTACCTTTGAGTGACGACCCTAGGGATTTTACTGTCATCACCCCTGCCTCACTTTTGACCCCATACTTAGACCCATACTGTGCTGTTGGGCAACCACATGATCGTGACCAATTAAGAAGGGATTATCGGTTCAATTTGTCACTTTCTCAGCAGTTTTGGAATAAATGGATCGATTTTTACTTGCCAGGTCTTCAGGGCCGGAAAAAATGGCTAAAAATGGCCGAGAATTTGGAGCCTGGTCAACTTGTAGTGGTAGGTTCTCTCCAAGACATTGGTAAACGTGGGAAGTATCAACTTGGGAGGGTGCATGAGGTAGTTCCACAAATTAGGAAAGGGAAGCCTGTGGTTCGTAGAGCCAAAGTTGCCGTCTGCAACTATGATGAGAGTACGGGGAAAGTGAAAGTAGACTACGTGTTGAGGGATATTTCGTGCCTCACCCCCGTAAAGAACACCTAAGTGTTAGGGTTTGAGCCTGGTTTTGTCTGCGGTGGCCGATACTTGTCTGAGCCCGGAACAGTCGGTTATTATCGCAACTATTGTATATAGCGTCATTTAGCGTGTACCTATGGTACCAATTTCATGTATCGTCGTGTTTATTCTTATTGCTGTTCATTCTTTGCATGCCCTTTGTATTTGCGTATTAACTTAAACGTGAGTGATTCAAAAAATTTGTGTATCGTGTGTTTTATTCATTGGCTCACGATTGTCCTTCAAGTCTTTTTTAGTTATGCCATGTTAGACTGTCATAACTAGGGGCCGCTATGTTACGGCCAATCTCTGTACAAATCAAACGTCATATAAAACCGTTCAAGTCTACTGAATATTACGTCATGGAAGTTGCTAGAAAATGTGCCAAAATTGCACCATCGTTCATAGACTTGTGTCAAACTTGTTTGGACTTGTTTGGGCCTGTTTAAACAGGAAATATTACATCAGCTTTAAACACCTGTTGGAATGACTTCATAATTGTCTTTCATTTATTGCGTCACAGTTACTTTCTACGTGAATTTGAGATATTGATATCTATTCTGGTCATTCGTAAAATGATTGTTTGAAAGTTGGCCGCACTTTTAACTGTTGGCTTAGTGCTTGCTAGCTGGACAAAGGTTCCGTCTTTTATCCAAGTAATCTGTTGTGTAGTGACAGTTTAAGTGGTGTAGGCGTTGCACCCCCTCGTTTTCGGTAGCCTCGGGCTAATTTTACAGGAATACACTGTTTGAAAAGAAGTTCAAGTGTGTGTTTCTTCGGTCATTATATACAGACGAACGGATTAGGGAACTTTATGTTAAAATTTTCCCAAGAAGAGATTATGGTTTACCGCTGTGACCATAAAAAATAAAAGACGAAGTTAGTTAGTTGGTAGGCCAAGAAGCACTTAGAAGCAAAGAAATAATAAAAGAAGATCTGATTGGTTGGTAGTCTAAAGAAGCAAAGAAAATTAAAGACATTTCTTCTCGGTAGGCAACTGAAGAACTTTAAGCTAAAAAGTAAAGACATTTCTTCTCAGTTTGGTACAGAAGAAAAATAACTTTGACATTCATTGGCAAGAAAGAAGATTAAAGGCAATCCATCTGTGCTTGAAGATTCAAGTGGAAGAATCCAAGCAAGTTTTGTGGACGTTTGGACTTCACATACTCGTACAGCTACGGTATCGTGCATTTAAATTCTTTTTTGTATTTTTACGGTCTTTGCAGTTAAGTTTTTTATAACTACTGTAATTTGTGTGTTTGTGTAACTTAATTTTTTAATTGTTAAATTTAGCCCTAACATTTAATATGTCTACACTCGGTGGTGACAGGGACTCGACCGCCGTCGACTCGACTGAGTTTAAGCCTGATGATGTTCTTTGCGGTCGGGCAGGCCATTCTGGGGAGGGACCCATTAACGATGAGGCTAAGTCAGTTCGAGAGGCCCGGCATCTTAGACGGGATATTTTGACTCAAATTGGGAAACTTTCTGTAGCCCTAGGTTCTTTGAGTGATAAGCAGGAACTGTTAATTTTTAGATCTAACTTATCTACTTTAGAAGAGGAATTACGGCATTTCCATGCTCTTTTGACTAAAATTGTTAACTCTGCAATCTTGGCAGAACTTCGTGATAGGGTAGATCCCGAATTTAACTCGTTAAAAAATAACTTCGAACAAAAAGAAAGTGAGTTGTCAGATAGGTTGGATGCTGACATACATCCTGAGGATAGCGCCTCAAATGTAAGCACTAGGATGTCTGAGAGCTCGTCACGGATAGTTGCACAAATTAACCTACAGCTAAGACGAGAGGAGCTCCAGATCCAAGCCGAGGCCGAAGCAAGAGCTGCTGAGGCCATAGCGAGAGCTGAGACCATACGAGTTGAGGCCGAAGCGAGAGCTGCTGAGGCCGCCGCGAAAGCCGAAGCGAGAGCTGCTGAGTTCGCACTCAAAGACGCACAGTTGAGGGCTGAACAACGTAAGGAGGTAGCTTTAGCTGAATATCGTTCTGAGTTGGGCTCCCGGCGTAGCTCTAGGAAGGGCTCTTCTAGGCATTCCAGAAGTGAACATCAATCACAGTTTAATTTACCTAACCTTTTCCAGACGCCTGTTCAATCCGTAAGTGGACCTGTACAATCCACATGTTTTCCAGCTGTTTCAGGAGGTCTCGGGGCCGCGGCTAAGGGTCTTCCGAAGGCTGTAGAGCCAAGGTCTGCAAATTACAACCGAACTCCTCCCCCAGAGCGTACAGGTCACGGGGCCGCCATTAGCAGTAATGCTTTGCCCCCTTCACAGTTTTCAGCGCCGCTAGTTTTTGATCGCCCAGCTACACGTAATTTGGGTGGTTGTGAGAGGCGTATCGCGTCTCCTGATTTTAACGTGTGTGAGGATCGTGATCGGGCTGTGCATGTGACTGAGCCCACTCAGCCCCTTAAGGGATATAGCTTGTCTTCTCCCGCTAAATCGAGTTCTCAACAGCAGGATTGCTTTTTTGAATACCAAAATAGTAGGACGTTCTTCGATAAGGCGGCCTTGATTGGTTACGATGGTAATAATATGCCATTTGTCTTCTTTAAAAATCGTGTTATGGCCTTGATGGCAGCTTCGCCCTTTAAGGGAACTCGTTTGACTTTGTTGCAAGCAGCTTGTGTTAGAACAGCTGCACAAACGATTGCTAATTTGGTTTCCGACACTCCTGGCTTGTCAGAGGAAGACAGGATAGAAATGTCGTTATCTCGCTTGTCCCAACGTTTTGGAGTTCGTGGAGGTCTTTTCGCAGAACCAGAAATTAGAAAGTATCGCTATGGTAGCAAATTGACTTCTATCTCTTCCAGTGATTTGAAAGAGTTTAAAGATGAATTGTCGCAGTGTTTGCTTTACGCGAAAGCTTATGGTCAGCGTGATAAATTAGAAGGACGTTTTGTTTTGGATTTGGCTAAACGACTCCCGTTTGACGCTAAGCAGCGTTATCTTGACTTTTTAGGTGATCAGTATGGTAGCACTGAGGAACCTACTTTTCAGAGTTTGTTTGATTTTGTAGTACGGGAGGAAACGCGCAAGTCGACTGATTTTAGCATTATGCTAATGGGCGATTCTGGTGAGTCGCAGCATTTTAAAAAGTTTGGCAAAGGAAAATTGCCTTCATGTCCGGTTAGGCAGACGTCGGTAAAACCCCATGATAATGTGATTTCAGGGAGTTCGCAGTACTCGACTGCTGTTGGCGCACCGCGCGGCGGTGTGGCCAGACATAGTGACATACCGGCGTGTTTTTGTTGTTCGTCACGTGGTCAAGTTGAATATCATTTTTTGTCTAATTGTAAAGAATTTTTGCGCTTGACACCTAAAGATCGGAGAGATGTCATTGTGAAAGCTGGCAAATGCTTGAATTGTTTGCGCCAGCATATGGTTAGAGACTGTAATCATGCAAATAACTGTCGTAAGTGTGGACCTACCAACGATAGGAAACACTATTTTCTTCTGCATGATTTTTATGTGACGTCACGTGATTCTCTGGATTTGGTCGGTAAAGATGAGGCTGGTGCCAGAGTTCCTGTGCGTAATGTTAAGATTGGAAATGTTAAAGCAGCCTTTAACCGCGTTACTGCTGCTCGTGTTTTGAATCCAATGACTGGCAAATCGAAGTTGGTGTATTGTCAGCATGATCCTGGTTCGCAGTTGACCTTTGTTTCGAGTGACTTGGTGTGCGAACTTGGTCTTAAACCGTATGATAAAGCGTCGTTTAAAATGGATACTCTGGCTGGTCAGAAACCTACTTGTGCTGACCTTGTTAAACTCAACATCCAGTCGTTAGAGACTGATGAACTGTTTTGTGATATAACCTCGGTGGTTAACCCAGCTTGGGCTGACGATGTTAAAACTTTACCCCATAAACAAGATTTAAGTGGTTTCCGTCATTTTCATGACGTGAATATGTTTCATTTGAATGATTGTAGTACTGTAGATGTACTGATTGGCAACGACAACGCTTATTTGATGTGTGCAAAAGAAGAGCGTGTTGGTGACAATCGTAGTGAACCGCATGCTTTGCTCACTCCTCTCGGTTGGTTGGCTTGTGGTGGTAAGTCACCCTTAGTTGAAAGCGTTGCTAAAGTGTGCAGAGTGCAGACGTCTTCAGAGTCGGATGTCATCTCTGGCTTTCAGCGTAAAATTGAGTCTCGCGATATGGAAATAGCAGACCTGAATAAAGTCATTCAGGATTTGACTTTGCAAAATGAAACCTGTGAATTGTCTCGCAATGATATTTTGGCTAGAGAACTTGTCGAACCGAATATTGAGTTGAAAGATGGTCGATTTGAGATACCTGTTCCGTTGAAGGAAGATATTGATCTACCTAACAATTTTGTGTTGGCGTCAGATAGAGCTGCTGATTTAAAGAAGAAGGCTTTAAAACAATCTGAATTCCGAGGAACTTGTGTAAATGATGTAATGTCTTCTTGTCCTGAATTGTCTGACTTGTTAAACCCTCTGGCAGATGTCTTGGCTAGATTTCGGCTTGAAAGATTTGGTTTCATGGCTGATGTGACCAAATACTTTTTTCACATTTTGGACTCTTCAATTCGTAAGCCCAATTTTATTGAACTGCTTACGTACACAGGCAGTGCCGTTCGGATCGTGAACGAACGCCCTTTGGTACCTTTGAGTGACGACCCTAGGGATTTTACTGTCATCACCCCTGCCTCACTTTTGACCCCATACTTAGACCCATACTGTGCTGTTGGGCAACCACATGATCGTGACCAATTAAGAAGGGATTATCGGTTCAATTTGTCACTTTCTCAGCAGTTTTGGAATAAATGGATCGATTTTTACTTGCCAGGTCTTCAGGGCCGGAAAAAATGGCTAAAAATGGCCGAGAATTTGGAGCCTGGTCAACTTGTAGTGGTAGGTTCTCTCCAAGACATTGGTAAACGTGGGAAGTATCAACTTGGGAGGGTGCATGAGGTAGTTCCACAAATTAGGAAAGGGAAGCCTGTGGTTCGTAGAGCCAAAGTTGCCGTCTGCAACTATGATGAGAGTACGGGGAAAGTGAAAGTAGACTACGTGTTGAGGGATATTTCGTGCCTCACCCCCGTAAAGAACACCTAAGTGTTAGGGTTTGAGCCTGGTTTTGTCTGCGGTGGCCGATACTTGTCTGAGCCCGGAACAGTCGGTTATTATCGCAACTATTGTATATAGCGTCATTTAGCGTGTACCTATGGTACCAATTTCATGTATCGTCGTGTTTATTCTTATTGCTGTTCATTCTTTGCATGCCCTTTGTATTTGCGTATTAACTTAAACGTGAGTGATTCAAAAAATTTGTGTATCGTGTGTTTTATTCATTGGCTCACGATTGTCCTTCAAGTCTTTTTTAGTTATGCCATGTTAGACTGTCATAACTAGGGGCCGCTATGTTACGGCCAATCTCTGTACAAATCAAACGTCATATAAAACCGTTCAAGTCTACTGAATATTACGTCATGGAAGTTGCTAGAAAATGTGCCAAAATTGCACCATCGTTCATAGACTTGTGTCAAACTTGTTTGGGCCTGTTTAAACAGGAAATATTACATCAGCTTTAAACACCTGTTGGAATGACTTCATAATTGTCTTTCATTTATTGCGTCACAGTTACTTTCTACGTGAATTTGAGATATTGATATCTATTCTGGTCATTCGTAAAATGATTGTTTGAAAGTTGGCCGCACTTTTAACTGTTGGCTTAGTGCTTGCTAGCTGGACAAAGGTTCCGTCTTTTATCCAAGTAATCTGTTGTGTAGTGACAGTTTAAGTGGTGTAGGCGTTGCACCCCCTCGTTTTCGGTAGCCTCGGGCTAATTTTACAGGAATACACTGTTTGAAAAGAAGTTCAAGTGTGTGTTTCTTCGGTCATTATATACAGACGAACGGATTAGGGAACTTTATGTTAAAATTTTCCCAAGAAGAGATTATGGTTTACCGCTGTGACCATAAAAAATAAAAGACGAAGTTAGTTAGTTGGTAGGCCAAGAAGCACTTAGAAGCAAAGAAATAATAAAAGAAGATCTGATTGGTTGGTAGTCTAAAGAAGCAAAGAAAATTAAAGACATTTCTTCTCGGTAGGCAACTGAAGAACTTTAAGCTAAAAAGTAAAGACATTTCTTCTCAGTTTGGTACAGAAGAAAAATAACTTTGACATTCATTGGCAAGAAAGAAGATTAAAGGCAATCCATCTGTGCTTGAAGATTCAAGTGGAAGAATCCAAGCAAGTTTTGTGGACGTTTGGACTTCACATACTCGTACAGCTACGGTATCGTGCATTTAAATTCTTTTTTGTATTTTTACGGTCTTTGCAGTTAAGTTTTTTATAACTACTGTAATTTGTGTGTTTGTGTAACTTAATTTTTTAATTGTTAAATTTAGCCCTAACATTTAATATGTCTACACTCGGTGGTGACAGGGACTCGACCGCCGTCGACTCGACTGAGTTTAAGCCTGATGATGTTCTTTGCGGTCGGGCAGGCCATTCTGGGGAGGGACCCATTAACGATGAGGCTAAGTCAGTTCGAGAGGCCCGGCATCTTAGACGGGATATTTTGACTCAAATTGGGAAACTTTCTGTAGCCCTAGGTTCTTTGAGTGATAAGCAGGAACTGTTAATTTTTAGATCTAACTTATCTACTTTAGAAGAGGAATTACGGCATTTCCATGCTCTTTTGACTAAAATTGTTAACTCTGCAATCTTGGCAGAACTTCGTGATAGGGTAGATCCCGAATTTAACTCGTTAAAAAATAACTTCGAACAAAAAGAAAGTGAGTTGTCAGATAGGTTGGATGCTGACATACATCCTGAGGATAGCGCCTCAAATGTAAGCACTAGGATGTCTGAGAGCTCGTCACGGATAGTTGCACAAATTAACCTACAGCTAAGACGAGAGGAGCTCCAGATCCAAGCCGAGGCCGAAGCAAGAGCTGCTGAGGCCATAGCGAGAGCTGAGACCATACGAGTTGAGGCCGAAGCGAGAGCTGCTGAGGCCGCCGCGAAAGCCGAAGCGAGAGCTGCTGAGTTCGCACTCAAAGACGCACAGTTGAGGGCTGAACAACGTAAGGAGGTAGCTTTAGCTGAATATCGTTCTGAGTTGGGCTCCCGGCGTAGCTCTAGGAAGGGCTCTTCTAGGCATTCCAGAAGTGAACATCAATCACAGTTTAATTTACCTAACCTTTTCCAGACGCCTGTTCAATCCGTAAGTGGACCTGTACAATCCACATGTTTTCCAGCTGTTTCAGGAGGTCTCGGGGCCGCGGCTAAGGGTCTTCCGAAGGCTGTAGAGCCAAGGTCTGCAAATTACAACCGAACTCCTCCCCCAGAGCGTACAGGTCACGGGGCCGCCATTAGCAGTAATGCTTTGCCCCCTTCACAGTTTTCAGCGCCGCTAGTTTTTGATCGCCCAGCTACACGTAATTTGGGTGGTTGTGAGAGGCGTATCGCGTCTCCTGATTTTAACGTGTGTGAGGATCGTGATCGGGCTGTGCATGTGACTGAGCCCACTCAGCCCCTTAAGGGATATAGCTTGTCTTCTCCCGCTAAATCGAGTTCTCAACAGCAGGATTGCTTTTTTGAATACCAAAATAGTAGGACGTTCTTCGATAAGGCGGCCTTGATTGGTTACGATGGTAATAATATGCCATTTGTCTTCTTTAAAAATCGTGTTATGGCCTTGATGGCAGCTTCGCCCTTTAAGGGAACTCGTTTGACTTTGTTGCAAGCAGCTTGTGTTAGAACAGCTGCACAAACGATTGCTAATTTGGTTTCCGACACTCCTGGCTTGTCAGAGGAAGACAGGATAGAAATGTCGTTATCTCGCTTGTCCCAACGTTTTGGAGTTCGTGGAGGTCTTTTCGCAGAACCAGAAATTAGAAAGTATCGCTATGGTAGCAAATTGACTTCTATCTCTTCCAGTGATTTGAAAGAGTTTAAAGATGAATTGTCGCAGTGTTTGCTTTACGCGAAAGCTTATGGTCAGCGTGATAAATTAGAAGGACGTTTTGTTTTGGATTTGGCTAAACGACTCCCGTTTGACGCTAAGCAGCGTTATCTTGACTTTTTAGGTGATCAGTATGGTAGCACTGAGGAACCTACTTTTCAGAGTTTGTTTGATTTTGTAGTACGGGAGGAAACGCGCAAGTCGACTGATTTTAGCATTATGCTAATGGGCGATTCTGGTGAGTCGCAGCATTTTAAAAAGTTTGGCAAAGGAAAATTGCCTTCATGTCCGGTTAGGCAGACGTCGGTAAAACCCCATGATAATGTGATTTCAGGGAGTTCGCAGTACTCGACTGCTGTTGGCGCACCGCGCGGCGGTGTGGCCAGACATAGTGACATACCGGCGTGTTTTTGTTGTTCGTCACGTGGTCAAGTTGAATATCATTTTTTGTCTAATTGTAAAGAATTTTTGCGCTTGACACCTAAAGATCGGAGAGATGTCATTGTGAAAGCTGGCAAATGCTTGAATTGTTTGCGCCAGCATATGGTTAGAGACTGTAATCATGCAAATAACTGTCGTAAGTGTGGACCTACCAACGATAGGAAACACTATTTTCTTCTGCATGATTTTTATGTGACGTCACGTGATTCTCTGGATTTGGTCGGTAAAGATGAGGCTGGTGCCAGAGTTCCTGTGCGTAATGTTAAGATTGGAAATGTTAAAGCAGCCTTTAACCGCGTTACTGCTGCTCGTGTTTTGAATCCAATGACTGGCAAATCGAAGTTGGTGTATTGTCAGCATGATCCTGGTTCGCAGTTGACCTTTGTTTCGAGTGACTTGGTGTGCGAACTTGGTCTTAAACCGTATGATAAAGCGTCGTTTAAAATGGATACTCTGGCTGGTCAGAAACCTACTTGTGCTGACCTTGTTAAACTCAACATCCAGTCGTTAGAGACTGATGAACTGTTTTGTGATATAACCTCGGTGGTTAACCCAGCTTGGGCTGACGATGTTAAAACTTTACCCCATAAACAAGATTTAAGTGGTTTCCGTCATTTTCATGACGTGAATATGTTTCATTTGAATGATTGTAGTACTGTAGATGTACTGATTGGCAACGACAACGCTTATTTGATGTGTGCAAAAGAAGAGCGTGTTGGTGACAATCGTAGTGAACCGCATGCTTTGCTCACTCCTCTCGGTTGGTTGGCTTGTGGTGGTAAGTCACCCTTAGTTGAAAGCGTTGCTAAAGTGTGCAGAGTGCAGACGTCTTCAGAGTCGGATGTCATCTCTGGCTTTCAGCGTAAAATTGAGTCTCGCGATATGGAAATAGCAGACCTGAATAAAGTCATTCAGGATTTGACTTTGCAAAATGAAACCTGTGAATTGTCTCGCAATGATATTTTGGCTAGAGAACTTGTCGAACCGAATATTGAGTTGAAAGATGGTCGATTTGAGATACCTGTTCCGTTGAAGGAAGATATTGATCTACCTAACAATTTTGTGTTGGCGTCAGATAGAGCTGCTGATTTAAAGAAGAAGGCTTTAAAACAATCTGAATTCCGAGGAACTTGTGTAAATGATGTAATGTCTTCTTGTCCTGAATTGTCTGACTTGTTAAACCCTCTGGCAGATGTCTTGGCTAGATTTCGGCTTGAAAGATTTGGTTTCATGGCTGATGTGACCAAATACTTTTTTCACATTTTGGACTCTTCAATTCGTAAGCCCAATTTTATTGAACTGCTTACGTACACAGGCAGTGCCGTTCGGATCGTGAACGAACGCCCTTTGGTACCTTTGAGTGACGACCCTAGGGATTTTACTGTCATCACCCCTGCCTCACTTTTGACCCCATACTTAGACCCATACTGTGCTGTTGGGCAACCACATGATCGTGACCAATTAAGAAGGGATTATCGGTTCAATTTGTCACTTTCTCAGCAGTTTTGGAATAAATGGATCGATTTTTACTTGCCAGGTCTTCAGGGCCGGAAAAAATGGCTAAAAATGGCCGAGAATTTGGAGCCTGGTCAACTTGTAGTGGTAGGTTCTCTCCAAGACATTGGTAAACGTGGGAAGTATCAACTTGGGAGGGTGCATGAGGTAGTTCCACAAATTAGGAAAGGGAAGCCTGTGGTTCGTAGAGCCAAAGTTGCCGTCTGCAACTATGATGAGAGTACGGGGAAAGTGAAAGTAGACTACGTGTTGAGGGATATTTCGTGCCTCACCCCCGTAAAGAACACCTAAGTGTTAGGGTTTGAGCCTGGTTTTGTCTGCGGTGGCCGATACTTGTCTGAGCCCGGAACAGTCGGTTATTATCGCAACTATTGTATATAGCGTCATTTAGCGTGTACCTATGGTACCAATTTCATGTATCGTCGTGTTTATTCTTATTGCTGTTCATTCTTTGCATGCCCTTTGTATTTGCGTATTAACTTAAACGTGAGTGATTCAAAAAATTTGTGTATCGTGTGTTTTATTCATTGGCTCACGATTGTCCTTCAAGTCTTTTTTAGTTATGCCATGTTAGACTGTCATAACTAGGGGCCGCTATGTTACGGCCAATCTCTGTACAAATCAAACGTCATATAAAACCGTTCAAGTCTACTGAATATTACGTCATGGAAGTTGCTAGAAAATGTGCCAAAATTGCACCATCGTTCATAGACTTGTGTCAAACTTGTTTGGGCCTGTTTAAACAGGAAATATTACATCAGCTTTAAACACCTGTTGGAATGACTTCATAATTGTCTTTCATTTATTGCGTCACAGTTACTTTCTACGTGAATTTGAGATATTGATATCTATTCTGGTCATTCGTAAAATGATTGTTTGAAAGTTGGCCGCACTTTTAACTGTTGGCTTAGTGCTTGCTAGCTGGACAAAGGTTCCGTCTTTTATCCAAGTAATCTGTTGTGTAGTGACAGTTTAAGTGGTGTAGGCGTTGCACCCCCTCGTTTTCGGTAGCCTCGGGCTAATTTTACAGGAATACACTGTTTGAAAAGAAGTTCAAGTGTGTGTTTCTTCGGTCATTATATACAGACGAACGGATTAGGGAACTTTATGTTAAAATTTTCCCAAGAAGAGATTATGGTTTACCGCTGTGACCAGACGTTTGATTTGAAAGTTTTCCGTAACAAGTCGGTAGGTAGTAGGCTATATTGTCACAGCAATTAATAAAAAATCTTAATCTGAAAAAATGCACTGCGGAGCTCTGCAAAGCCAGTCTAACTTACACAGCGATAGGATTATAGTTTCGCGTAAGTAGAATTCAAAGATTTTCTGACTTGTTTTTGTGGGAGGTTAAGCGTGGATCGTGTGAAATCGATTTCAAACATGAAGCGTCTGTAGACTCCATTGACACTGCCTTATAGCGCCATCGGTAAAATCATTTACTGAAATGTTTGTAGCCTATTGTATAGTGCAGCAGCAGTAGATTACTATGGTTAAACAGTATTCAGCAACGATGTGTAAAAACAAGGTTACTCCCTACTTCACTGAAAATCAAGAAATATTATCAGCTAATATTAGTGATACCCAATTACCAATGGCAACATCAAGATTATTATCAAAATCAGCTTTATATTTTATTGCATTACTAGAGTAAATCGATTTCACCTAAATTGTTGACAACATTCTATTATCCACTACCAAAAGACAACTTTATAAACATAATGTGCGATTACAGTAAACTTCATTCACTTATTCATTCAACAACAGCTACATATCCCAGGCGAAGAAAAACAATGAATGTGACCCCGACTTGACATGGCGTCATGAAATCGATGGGGTCATGAAACTATTATAGAGACTAAGTTAATTTAGTCAGTTTGCAATAAAAAATAAAAAAAAACTTGTAGTTTCAAGACATTTGCAATAGATAATTTTATTTTCTTAATTGACTTAACGTGAAATTATTCTATATTTTGAACGTTGCCATTCTGTTTGCTTTTATTTTTTATGTACTTTTGCATTATCAAAAAAAAAAAAAGTCCTATCTGAAAGTGCCGCCCCCAGACGTGCCGCCCGGGGCGGTCCGCCCCCCCCAGCTGCGCCACTGATTCAAGACAATTTTGAACAAACACAAGACAACACGAACATTTTTGGCCTGATTAGATTACCTCACAAACACTACAGTGATGATTGGAGACTATTCATCGACTGTAACAAAACCTGTTTGAAAGCAGTTTTGGTACGAAATAGGTACATCAAACCATGAATACACAGAGAGAGATGTTTGTTTTTTATTTGCTTTTCTAATACGAGTCGATAAAAATATGGACAGTATTTATTGATTACCTTACTGAAGCCTAACAAAAGTAAATGTAGGCCTACTCATTAGAAGGGAAATACGAAAAGTATGGATAAATTTTTTTCTGTTTAGCAGATCCCTCGTTTATTTCAAATTTTATGCCACCTAGTGTAAACAACCTAGCGTGTCAAACTGTTGGTTTACCTACTTCTATGCAGAGTTGCCCGAATTTGCGTTTTTAATGCCAAATTCAAGAAATTAGCGTTTTGTTTGTCATGCGTTTGGCAGGTTATTTTTGGTTTCGCATTAGGCATGTTTTTATGATAATTTAACTTTGATCTTTTTGAAGAACTTGTGGAAAATCGGGTTTAAAATGGCAATCTCACAGTCTTGTTCCCTTTCCCAATCCTGATGGGATGATGGCCCTATTTGTGGTTATGTCAAAAGCTTGATTAGCTTATTTCTTCGCAGATTTTTTCATAAGTTCATGTTGGTTGTTGAATGACATAAAGCAAAATTACTGCTTGTTAACAGCAAAGTAACAACCAAAACTTAATAATATAGCCTACATAGTTTCAGGAAAGAGTTTGATTTCTTGTACCAAAGACAGGCAAGGCACAACAATGCAACATTGCAACAGTGTTGATCATTATAACAATATATTTTACATACTTACAAATAGTTTTACTGTAGTTGTCGAACATCTTCGGCTTAACTTAAGCCTTCATCAGAAATCTGAAAATATATATGAAAATGCAATAAATTTCAACTTTTTGAATTGAAAGTAACTACGGTAGGTACTGTAACTGGCTATAAGCATCAAGAAATATGCAGCGATTAAAAGCAATAGTGTGGAAAACAGACAAACAAACAGAAAACAAATTACTGGTACATTAGGAAAAGGCAATTACATAACTACAAAAGAATTTGCACCACATGGTAGTCTACGTGATACATCTAGTAAATGTTGAGCCGAGGAGAATGGAGGCATCTCCCGCAAATAATTATTTCTTTAAATTTGGATTGTAGGGTTTGATTAACAGCGCTTCCTGAATTTTTGTGTCAAATTAGACATACTCTTAAGATCATTACCAGCGATTTTAAAGTGTTTGCGGAAACTGCAAAAAAACGGAAAGTGCGATCAGCGACTTCGGCTTTTGTTCTATTTAAGATTTAAAAAAGCCGAAGTCGCTGATTGGAGTTTCCGCAAACAAAAATTCTTAGGATCATTACCAGAAATTTTAAAATGTTGCGAAAACTTGGATCAACCCTAACCCTTTTAAAATGTTTGCGGAAACTGCAATCAGCGACTTCGGCAAACTCTTAGGATCATTACCGGAAATTTTAAAATGTTTGCGGAAAAACGGAAACTGCGATCAGCGACTTCAGCTTTGTTCTATTTTTTTCTCTCAATTTTTTCAGTTTGTTTGCGGAAACTCCAATCAGCGACTTCGGCTTTTTTTAATTTTTTCTCTTGATCTTTTCAGGGTACGAATTAGGTTGCACCCATGGGTCTGACCCAGTCACGGTGGTAGAAAACCAAACAATCTTACCCCAAACACCCAAGGACTCCATCACTTCCTCCACAGAAAGTGCCACTACATATTTTATTGATACACACGCTAATTCGCGTGAAACCACTGTTCAGCTTCCCACCACTTTACTAAGCGCCCAACCACATAACTCGACCATAAATATCGAGATGAACACCGACAATGCGACAACACGCTCACCAGAATCAAGCCGGAAAATCACGATCTGCCACCGATGTTGCAGACCGTGATTCAACTTCCAAACGCTCCGCTTAACACATTTTTCAATACGGAAAGCATCCAAAACGACACATTTTCTAACTAGGAATGATCCAACGCTGTATTTAAATAACCTATTTAAGCGAGGAAATGATGCATCATTGCCTATTTCCTAGCAGTGATGTTGTTTCAATTCAGGAAAAACAGAAAATAGTCAACAAGATAAAGGTATTAAAAGGAAAATTGTACAAGATTGGATCGAAGCAATTCGTTTAAAGTTACATATTTGCTAACAAACAAAGCTTTTAGACCACCCTAATTCACATACGTACAGTAATAAATGTACCTAACCACTTATTAAATCCTAGAGTTGAGTGTAATTTGAATTGTGCTATATCTACCGTATTTTCTTTTTTCACGCAGCAATACTACATTATTGCAGAAAATTTGAGTATGATACCGTAGTTGATATCGTGAGATATAATTCTAGAGTTTAGTGTAATTTGAATTGTGCTATATTTGTTTTCTTTTTTCACGCAGCAATACACATTATTGCAGAAAATTGTAGTAGCTGATATCGTTATATATAGTAGGAAAAGGCAATTACATAACTACAAAAAGATTTGCACCACACGGTACGCTACGTGATACATCTAGTAAATGTTGAGCCGATTAATCGCACTTTCCGTTTTTCCGCAGTTTCCGCAAACACTTTAAAATCTCCGGTAATGATCCTAAGAGTATGCCTAATTTGATAGGCTACAAAAATTCAGGAAGCGTTGTTAATCAAACCCTACAATCCAAATTTAAAGAAATAATTATTTGCGGGAGACGCCTCCATTCTCCTCGGCTCATTCATTCAAATTCTTAGGATCATTACCAGAAATTTTAAAATGTTTGCGAAAACTCGGATCAACCCTAACCCTTTTAAAATGTTTGTGGAAACTGCAATCAGCGACTTCGGCAAACTCTTAATATCATTACCGGAAATTTTAAAATGTTTGCGGAAACCGCGGAAAAACGGAAACTCCAATCAGCAACTTCGGCTTTTTTAAATTTTTTCTCTCGATCTTTTAAGGGTACGAATTAGGCTGCACCCACGAGTCTGACCCAGTCACGGTGGTAGAAAACCAAACAATCTTACCCCAAACACCCAAGGACTCCATCACTTCCTCCACAGAAAGTGCCACTACATATTTTATTGATACACATGCTAATTCGCGTGAAACCACTGTTCAGCTTCCCACCACTTTACTAAGCGCCCAACCACATAACTCGACCATAAATATCGAGATGAACACCGACAATGCGACAACTCGCTCACCAGAATCAAGCCGGGAAATCACGATCTGCCACCGATGTCGCAGACCGTGATTCAACCTCCAAACGCTCTGCTTATAGTCCGGGAGCGGGGATGGTTGACCCTGCATTGCTGTATTAAGTTTTTTTTACTGTTGATTTTGGTAGCCAAGGGTCTCTATTTTCAGAAACTGCTTGATGACATGTCGTCACTTTTGGGCAATTTGAGAAATTCAAGATGGCGTCCAAGATGGCCGCCATTACCTATAAATGACCATAACTCCCTATCCATTCACCTTAGGAAGGTGATTTTTGTCTCTATACCTAGGTTGTAGGGATCAAGCTATCCATTAGAGCTAAATATTATGTTAATATCGTATTACACACATAATAGTAATTTCCAAGATGGCCGCCATTACCTATTATAAATGACCATAACTTCCTACCCATTCACCTTGGGAAGGTGATTTTTGTTTCCATACCTAGGTTGTAGTGGTCAAGCTATCCATTAGAACTAAGTATTATCTTAATATCGTATTACGTATATAATGGTAATTTCCAAGATGGCCGCCATTACCTATAAATGACCATAACTCCTTACCCATTCACCTTAGGAAGGTGATTTTTGTCTCTATACCTAGGCTGTAGGGGTCAAGCTATCCATTAGAACTAAGTATTATGTTAATATTGCATTACATAATGATAATTTCCAAGATGGCATCCAAGATGGCCGCCATTACCTATAAATGACCATAACTCCCTACCTATTCACCTTAGAAAGGTGATTTTTGTCTCTATACCTAGGTTGTAGGGGTCAAGCTATCCATTAGAACTAAGTATTATCTTAATATCGTATTACGTATATAATGATAATTTCCAAGATGGCGTCCAAGATGGCCGCCATTACCTATAAATGACCATAACTCCTTTACCCATTCACCTTAAGAAGGTGATTTTTGTCTCTATACCTAGGTTGTAGGGGTCAAGCTATCGATTTGAACTAAGTATTATGTTAATATCGCATTACACAATGGTAATTTCCAAGATGGCCGTCGTGACACTAAATTATCTTACATAGCCTATCATTCAATCTTGGAGGAAAATATGAAAAGGAAAACGACAACAGGTGTTATATTATAACAAATGTTTTTTAATTGTAATTCTAAATTCTCACACAGACTACCAAAAGCATATTATACAATTCATAACTAAGGAAGGCTGCCACTTTACCAAGTAATTTACACTGTTCACTAAGCAGACTGAGACGTCTGAAAAACGGCGTCCCACAGGGATCGGTCCTGGCTCCACTTCTTTTTAACATCCACACCCACGACCTGCCAACCACGGTCTCCACAAAATGCGCTTACGCGGACGACCTGGAAATTCTCCACTCCACAAAGTCGTGGGAAAGTCTAGAAGACACCTTGAGCCAGGAAATGAAAACTCTCTCAGCTTATCTCCAGAACTGGCGACTGAAACTCAGCGAAACCAAAACTGTGGCAGCAGTTTTCCACCTCCACAATCGGTAAGCTGATCGTGAGCTGCACGTCCAGAACAACGAAAAATCTCTGTCATTCTGCCCCAACCAAGGTATCTTGAGGGGACACTGGACAGATCGCTCACATACCGCCACCATTTGGTGTCACTGCGCAAGAAACTGACATCCCGCTCTGCGCTACTCAAGCGCCTGGCAGGCTCTTGCTGGGGGGCGAGGGCTGACACTTTGCGTATAGCAGCCTTAGCCCTTGTCTACTCTTCAGCAGAATACTGTGCACCCGTTTGGTGTCGCAGTGCTCACTGCCATAACATTGACACTGCCATAAACAGTGCCCTGCGCACAGTAGCCGGATGCCTGCGTCCCACACCATTAGACAGTCTCCCCATTCTCGCTGTCATCCAACCCGCTGAGCTTCGTCGCAAAAAAGCTACTCTGTCCCTCAGCTGACGGGCACTGGAGCCTGATCACCTTCTCCACCGCGGGATCTCTGCTCTCCCAAACGAGCACCCCTTCGACTGAAATCAAGCCACCCATTTGTGCCAGCCGCTCAACTTCTGATCAATGAAGCTGATGAACGGGACATCATTTCGGCTGCTTGGGCGGACCATGGATGGAATTCTGAGTGGAGGTCGGGCACCACCAGACTCTATTCGTTCATCCCCGACGCTGACACGCGCCCCATTGGCCTGACACTACCAAGGCAGGCATGGCTGCGCCTCAACCGTCTCCGTGTGGCGTCGGGTTTTTCCGCTCAACCATGCACCAATGGGGAATGGCCTCTTCCTCCTCCTGTGAATGTGGTGCCGAGGAACAAACCGCCGACCACATCATCAATGACTGTACCATCTTCAAGCCACCTAACGGAGTGGAAGGTCTGCGTGTCATGGATGATGAAACCAAAGACTGGCTGCTCTCTAGTAGCCTTCCAGTGTAGTCCGGGAACAGCGTGAATCCGGGGTGGTAAAAGGATAGACCCTCGGCCCCAGAGGCTCACACGACGACGACGTATAGTTTGCTTGAGCGACTTCTTGCCACCTGCACTGCCTATTTCCGACATGAATATGCTGGTCGCTAACGTTTTGGGTGTTTCGGATCTTTTTCAAGCACACATGTTTCACCACAAAACAAACAATGTACTTTGAAGATAAACCTTGATAGTGATGACCGTCTCCTGGTCTTAGGCGGAATGTAAGACGAGTATTCTGGATTCTTCCTTTTGTGCCTTTGAACCTGCAGGCTTGAAGTGTATGTTGAAGCGCAGTTTCTGTGACGTTTAACTGTGCAGTTTGCATTCAGCCTTCAGGATTTTCATTGTGCATTCAGCCTTCAACTTTTTCTTCAAGAAGTTCATGATACCTGTCCCCATAGGTTTTGCTATGCTTGATAAAGTTTTGAATACTGACAATACCGAGGGTCTATCCTTTCAACGGTTCAGTCTTATTCTCACATCCAAATTTGCACTGTTCTCCTTCTCCATTCATGTTTCACTATTGGTGATCGTCATACTATATTATAGGCTACGGGCAGCACCTAAAAAGACAACAGCGAATTATTAGTGCCTGTCTACTACAATATGATATTTATGGGATTTACAGGTAGTTATGGTCATTTATAGGTAATGGCGGCCATCTTGGATGCCATCTTGGAAATTACCATTATGTGTGTAATACGATATTAACATAATATTTAGTTTTAATGGATAGCTTGACCCCTACAACCTAGGTATAGAGACAAAAATCACCTTTCTAAGGTGAATAGGTAGAGAGTTGTGGCGGCCATTTTGAACGCCATCTTGGAAATTACCATTATTCATGTGATACGATATTAAGAGGATATTTAATTCTAATGGATAGCTTGCCCCCTACAACCTAGGTATAGAGACAAAAATCACCTTCCTAAGGTGAATGGATAGGGAGTTATGGTCATTTATAGGTAATGGCGGCCATCTTGGACGCCATCTTGGAAATTACTATTATGTGTGTAATACGATATTAAGATAATATTTAGTTCTAATGGATAGCTGAAGCCCTACAACCTAGGTATGGAGACAAAAATCACCTTCCTAAGGTGAATGGATAGAAAGTTATGGTCATTTATAGGTAATGGCGGCCATCTTGGACGCCATCTTGAATTTCTCAAATTGCCCAAAGGTGACAACATGTCATCAAGCAGTTTCTGAAAATAGAGACCCTTGGCTATCAAAATCAACAGTAAAAAAAACTTAATACAGCAATGCAAGGTTAAGGGGGAAAATGGCGTTTGGCTCCCAGACTATTAACACATTTTTCAATACGGAAAGCATCCAAAACGACACATTTTCTAACTAGAAATGATCCATCGTTGTATATAAATAACCTATTTAAGCGAGGAAACGATGCATCATTGCCTATTTGCAAGCAGTGATGTTGTTTCATTTCAGGAAAAACAGAAAATAATCAACAAGATAAATGTATTAAAAGGAAAATTGTACAAGATTGGATTGAAGTGCTTCGTTTAAAGTTACATATTTGCTAACAAACAAAGCTTTTAGACCACCCTAATTCACATACAGTAATAAATGTACCTAACCACTTATTAAATCCTAGAGTTGAGTGTAATTTGAATTGTGCTATATCTACCGCATTTTCCTTTTTCACGCAGCAATACTACATTATTGCAGAAAATTTGAGTATGATACCGTAGTTGATATCGTGACTGTATATGTTGATCTGCAGCCAATTATTTCATAATTTTATAGATTTTTAGCAATAGTTTAACACTTAGAGCAATAGTTTGTCTTTTTATCATGGATTGGAAAAGTAAGCTCAAGGTTTCACTGGAATCAACTTCACAAAGAAAAGATACATCGAAATCTGAAAGCACTGATACTGAACTGAAAGTGTTTTCTAAACTGTACACTGATGGAAAAGGTGTAAGTCCGAAGAAAAATAAGTCGTACAAACAAATACCACGCTTCTATTACAGACTGCCAAATGATGATGAAGTCTTGCTACAGAAGCTCCGAGAAGAATCTCGAGCAGTGTTTTTACAAAGAAAAAGCAGAGAGCTATTGGACAACAACGAATTACAAAATTTGTGGTTCCTTTTAGACAAGCATCATACTCCTCCTGTCACTGGAGAAGAGCAAATGATAAATTATGAAGACTACAAAATTGTTGGTGAAAAGTCTGGAGAGAAGTATAAGCAATTTTTTACATCTGTTGTTTTTGCTAAATTATACAACAAAGATCCACTAGGTCGAATATCTATTTTGCAGTTTTTTAACTATGTTATGCGAAAAGTTTGGCTGCATCAGACACGGATTGGCCTCAGCTTGTATGATGTTGCTGGACAAGGTTATTTACGTGAAGCTGATTTAGAAAACTACATCTTGGAATTGATACCAACACTTCCACAATTAGATGGTTTAGAACGGTCATTCTATTCTTTTTACGTCTGCACCGGAGTGAGAAAGTTTTTCTTTTTTCTTGATCCACTGAGAACAGGTAAAATCCGTATTCTTGACATTCTAGCGTGTGGATTTTTAGATGACCTTTTGGAACTTAGAGATGAAGAATTGTCTAAAACAGTGCAGGAGAGCAATTGGTTCTCAGCTCCATCAGCATTGCGTGTGTATGGGCAATACCTTAATTTAGACAAAGATCACAATGGCATGTTAAGTAAAGAAGAACTGTCTCGATACGGAACAGGAACATTAACCAATATATTTCTTGATCGTGTCTTTCAAGAATGCTTGACTTACGATGGAGAAATGGATTACAAAACCTATTTAGACTTTGTGCTTGCAATGGAGAACCGAAAAGAACCTGCAGCTCTTCAGTATGTTTTTAAGCTCCTTGATGTTAAAAACTGTGGGTATTTAAATGTCTTTTCACTCAACTACTTCTTTCGAGCCATACAAGAAATGATGAAACTTCATGGCCAAGATCCAGTTTCTTTTGCTGATGTTAAAGATGAAATCTTTGACATGGTGAAACCTGAAGACCCATTGAAAATAACATTGCAAGACTTGATAAGCAGCGGACAAGGTGAAACAGTAACAAACATTCTTATCGACCTCAATGGTTTTTGGACTTACGAGAATCGGGAAGTTTTGGTAGTCGATTCCGGGATTGATGATGACGTTTAGAATATTTTTGTGTTCTTTTTGAGACAAAGAAGCAGCATTGCACGAATGAATTGAAGACCACTGACCAGGCTGACATGTTCCAATAAGCTTTCTCAAACATGTTTATTGAATAATGATGTACTTTTGTCACGGTGTGTCTATTTTCAGTGATCTACCGTGGAAAAGTTTTCACTTTTACAAATATTTCCAGCTATAAAGTCACCGAAGTGTCCTTAAAGATATTGTTACAGATTTAGTTTTATTTTTATATTGTTGGTGGAATAAAAATAAAAACCAAATTCAGGCCCCTAAGCTCCTTTATTTTTCCGGCGACCAAGCATGGCCTACTAAGGCTTCTTCCCGACGGCCAAATTCTCGCACCCGGCAACCAAACTAAAAGTTTGTGTTTTTAAAAATCCGTTAATTGAGTTTTGCGTTCACTCAGGTAAGAACAAGGCTCTGAAACATATTTGCTGTTGTATTTAAATGCACCGCTTTCTAAGTAGACGTCGAGTTTTTATAGGTCCACGCTCACATTTTTTTTGAAAGTTTTATCAGCAATATTTCTCGTCGGCCTGTGAGAGACTGTCTTGTTTGTGAAAAAAGGTTGCAAATGCGAGTGAAGAGAAAAAAGAGTCAAATTCTACGGTTGGCTTATGGAAGCCGGCGACCAATCATGGCCTATCGGCGCAGTAGTTTTGGAGGCCATTTGACGACTTTTCGGCGGCCATGACCGCCAGGAGCTTAGAGCAATTCATTCCATGTGTGTCAGTTCAAATATCGATTTCAGTCTGCTGTTAAATAATCACAGTTAAACATATTCTTGCATAAGCTGAACGAAAGATGATCTAGCAAATCAAAATCGCATTTTTTAGTTGTTTAAAATGGAACTGACTTGCATGAAAATAACGTTATTGGTATTTCAAGACATGTTACCGAGTCACGTATAATAAGCATTGTTGTGGGTTTGACACCTGTCAAACGATATTTATATCCTCTTTTTACGAAAATACGAAAACTGATTGTCTAATTTTTAATTCTCACAAATAGTTTTTCTCGAACTGCTTCTGTATTTTCATTGTAAGGATATATAGATCTGTGGGGTCTGCTACTATTCGGTGAGTTCCTAACTTCTAACCCCTAACCCTAAAACGGCAATGATAATTAGGCTACGGTACCCAATAATTTTGAAAAAAAAAATGAAAAAATCACCGAATAGGGATCGGACTCACCGAATGGGGCCATTCCGAGATCTGTGTATGGAGTTATGTTTGTTTATACCGTATTATATCTGTTATCCTGCTGTGTACAATTTACGTGCAGTTCTAATACAATATCATGGCCTGGGGGTTCACAACTTTTATTTGGGATTCAGTGAATTGGGTATAGGAAATTACTTCCTATGATTTGAATGATAACTTTGGTATGTATCTAAATGTTGGTTATAAAGTAGCAAAGTACAGGATGAGGAGTCATTACCCCACTACATCATCAGGGCTTGGTTACAAAGGACGTTATTCTAACCGGGTCTTAAAAAGTTGTTCACGGAAAAGCAAGAAAGCGGAGTCAGATGATATTAAAAAGTCTCCCAATGAATTTACTTTGCCTGTCTTATGTTTGTGATGTAGGCTAATAAAAGTTTTTTATTACTAATGCTACTTCCGCCAAACCGATTTCTTAAACGTAATTTTTCTGTCTAATTCCGTAAATTAAAAACTTGCGTAGCACCAATCACGTTGCCCTCTATTACGTTATTGACCTCTGTTACATTTTGACACAACTAATCTACATCATTGTGTGCATTTAATATTCATATTTTGGTGGTGTGTTTTTTAGGTGGAAAAATACACAACTAATTGTTTTTTTGTGTAAGAAACGTGAATTTATTTTTTTGTGTGTAAATTTTGTAAAACACGTTTTGTATTTTGCTGTAGAGTTGAGGACTTGACATTCCTAAGCCACCGTGCTTTGATATTGACAGAAGTATTTTGTGCAACTTGTTATGAATTTATTCACAGATATGTTAATGCATTGACGATATTTTATATTTTTAGATTTTTTATTTAAAGTTGAGTAAATTATTGCAAAATGGACGAAAAAGTTGCCAATAGTAACGAAGAAGAATTCAAGACTGTAAAGTCTCGTAAAAGGAAACATGCTGCCCAACCTATGGATGCTACAGAGTCAACAGTGAAAAGACCTCACTTCCCTGCATACAAAGGTAGGCTGGCTGTCACTGAAAAGGGGGTTCGACGTGTTTCTGTACCCCCCAACCGCTATACTCCGCTTAAAGAAAACTGGATGAAGATATTTACTCCCATAGTGGAACACCTGAAGCTGCAAGTCCGTTTCAATTTGAAAACGAAGCAAGTTGAAATTAGAACGAGCAAAGAAACAATCGAAGTTGGCGCCTTGCAGAAAGCAGCCGACTTTGTTCGAGCTTTCGTTTTAGGATTTGCTGTTGAAGATTCGTTGGCTCTGGTTAGACTTGAGGAATTGTTTTTAGAAT
Source organism: Aplidium turbinatum (assembly GCF_918807975.1). Taxonomy (NCBI): domain Eukaryota; kingdom Metazoa; phylum Chordata; class Ascidiacea; order Aplousobranchia; family Polyclinidae; genus Aplidium; species Aplidium turbinatum. Next base: position 9,425,578 of record NC_137476.1, read on the forward strand.
CTTTCAAAGTGACTGATGTGAAACGACTCAAGGGGGACCACCTCTCCAGAGCGATCGGGCGTGTGTCTGGCTCTGGTGGCCGCACAAAATTTACAATCGAAAATGTGACAAAAACGCGAATTGTGCTTGCGGATATCAATGTTCATATCCTCGGCTCGTACCAAAATATTCGGGTTGCCAGAACTGCCATTTGTAACCTTATTCTCGGTTCTCCCCCTTCTAAAGTTTATGGCAATATGCGATCAGTAGCGGGCAAGGTGGCAGATAACTTTTAGGAAATTGTTGTTTTTCGCTTCTATTTCGTTTATTTGCATCGTTTGTGTGAAATGTTATTATCCTTAGAGTCTTTCTCAATATTTCGAGACATCCTGAAATACTAGTTGCATATGAAAACAAGAAGCCGATCATGTAAGCTTAATGTCAAAGTGATCTATCTGCGGTTTGATCAGTTGAAGGCTATCTCGTGATGTTGTTTTGTCTGGGATGCATCTTTGCGTGGAAGCTACGATATTGCAGTTCTTAACCCACCGCGCATGGTGAGACGCTGATTTGCTGTCGTAATTAACATTTGAATAGCTCTTGATACTGCTATTTGCCATAAACAAATGCGCTTCTTGTAACATCAGCTTCAACGCACTGCCTTTGTGGCAGTGAAACTAGATGTTTTTTGATTTTCTCAGTGTGCAACACCCTAAGTTATATTGTTTTCACTTTGTAGTCAACATTTTCCTGCATCTTGCTTAAAAACAAGTTTGAAACTGGAATTGTTTCTTTAAAACTAGACTACATTTGGCCATACCACTTTTCCACACCAGTCTTGTTAGTAAATGTGACTTTGTTAAAAAAAATCAACTTTCGATGCAAGTAATAAACTAAAACGTAAAAATATTGTATTTTTTTTCATCAAGTCCAAATTAGATCGAATCGCGGTGTCCATTTTCATGTGTTTTTACAGCCAAGGCTGGTATAAAACAGAGGTTGTCAACCTTTTGAGGTTCAAGGACCACTTGAAACAGTTGTTTTTTATTGATTTAAGCATTTTCTAATTTCTCAGTGAATTTTACAATGATTAAACATGTCAAAGTTACCCTGCAATAATCTTGTCTTCCAAAGATCAGGTTTTTTCTTAAAGCAGACGCTTTATCACTGGGGGTAATTAAATTTGTCTGCTTTCCTTGCAACGATGAATAAGGTTTATTCAGTTCAAAAATGTCAGCCAAGTAAGCCAGAGCAGCAACCCAAAAGCAATCGTTGAAATGAACAACAACCTTGGATTTTTTTCTCCAAGAAACTCTCTCACAGCATCACGTAACTCAAACAGTCTGTTAAACACTTTTCTCCTCGATAATTAGCGAACTTGAGTAGGCATCAGTAGCTGTTCATGATCAAGATCCTTATTCGAACATAATGAAGTACAGAGTCGACAATTTAGTGGATAAACCTTGATAAAACTAACAACTTTTATGCAAAGGGTTAAAAAAACAACGTTCAGACTTTGCTCGCGGACCACCAGGCAAATGTCCGCGAACCAAAGGTTGAGAACCGGTGGTGTAGAACCTAGATCCTTCAGAGCGTCAGTCGAACGATCCTACCATTCGGCCTCAGTGCTGATTTTACGTTTACCAAAAAAAGACATTGGAAGTACCAGAAAAACATTACGTAACCAGCAGTGTGTATGTGTTATTCGGATGCGATATGCCATAGTTTTTGCTTTCCTGTGCATCCGAGAACAACGTAGACAAATCAAACTGAAATTCATTTAATGCGGTCAATTTAACAGCGACACATTGCAAATGAAAAAATAATTCTCTTTCCAATTGGCTTATATTTGAGGAAAATAATCTTTTGCGTACATGCAAAGTATAATCCATCACAAATGTTCGATTTTCAGCATTGAAATACAAAGCGGTCAGTATATAGTATATACCCGTACATAGACCACAGTTAATGAAGCAAGGAAAGGCGTATTGCTAAAACTACATACATCACAGCAGCTTGCCCCTGGTCCAGTTTGGGAGGACCCTCTCTTCATGTCAACTACACTTGTTGGTTTAACCACTGATGATAACGTTTACGTGACATAAAAATATAGAAATCCAACATGGCAGCACGGAAACTTTGACAATCACATAGTTGCGTGAGACTTGAATCAAGCGTTGATTAGCTCAGTTTTGAAGTCGTGTTTTGTCAAATGGTTTAGTTTTTTGAGATCAAAGCGAAAAAACATGTTACCACACAGACTACAGTATATTAAGTTATCACAGAAACCAAAACTTTTCAATATCCGTTTACTAGCTTTTTCTAATGTCGACAAAGCCGGCTCTCATCACTCCCACTCTGTGGTGCCAGGTGGCTTAGATGTTAAGTCATAGAGAACTCTTGAAATTCCAGGTACTTTTTTTATCTCTTGCACAATATCGAGAACCGTTTCTTGCGATATGTGTTGAGCTGGGCGCGCGGCAACACCGGTCATGAAGTCGCTGGTGACGAACGGGCGGATGACGACTGACCGCTGACAGGAATGATCCCTGGTCAGTAGATCACGATCGAAGTGAAGCGGCAGCAAAACCACAGGCATCTGCAAACCACCAGAGTACGCACACGTTGTTAGTGAATAGGTCTACGAGCGTGATCAACAAAAGAATACGGTTACAGTGTGTGGAGTTGCTGATGCAATACAATACTGCAATGCTGAGCTCGCCTTAACGGCAAGTATTCACCAATATCGTGATTGGGTATAACCAACTCGAAAAAAATCGTTATTTTGCATTTGTTGTTAAATCAATGTAAGTATGGATTTTACTAGCTGGGATATGAACATGGAGCGGTTTGCGTGTTCAACTTGTCCATAGTCGACACCCACTTCGCAAAATGATACCAATCGGAATGAAATTGAGCAATCGACAATTTACCAATCGTAATAATACAACTTAAAAGTGCTAATTCAAGGCAGACTTTATTGTATGTAATTTTCCAGGTAGAGTCAAAGATAATTCCCTTGGCTCAACCAACTTTTCAAGTAATGCATCGCTTTTGACAAATTTTGCATGGAATATACGCAGAATTTACAAACGATACTCAACAACACTAATGTTGACTTGTCAAAAGAAAGTTTAGCTTACTCAACAGCAGACCTTACGGCAATACATTTTGCCAACCTACTAATAAAAACAATAACAAAGCATATATTTCACTTCAATGTGGTGATTTGAACTGTGCTGAAAAAAATTGTCAAGTAGCTTTAGTCGTTACCCTTTGCAATCTACCTGGCTGAGCTTCGCGTACTCGTTATGTTTTCTCAGAACAGCAGTAGCAACATAATCGCACTGGCGAAGAGTGGAGAGGGTGTTGTAGGACAGAATAGTGGGCGTGATGTCCTGGAAGAATATCGATCTTGCTTGTTGACAGACATCAAAGGCGGTAAGAAAACAGTTGAGAAACTACTTTTTAAGGAACTCACCAAGAAGACAAGACATTCGTTACTATTTTTTGCCCAGCTACCACACTGATCAAAATTGAACACACGATTCTGATTGGTGAAAAAATCCGACTATCGTTATGTTTAAATCAGCGTCGGTAAAAAATAAACTTTGTTCTGGTACTTGTAAGTCAATCACGGATAATAGCTTGGTTGTTTTTTGTTTGATTTTTGAGCGACACTTAGTTTTCAGTCAAAGATAGTTATATAAATAACCGTTATTCGCTTACAAATGCCAAAACAATCGTGTGCACTACCCGTGGTCACAGGTGGAGAGCCAACGCCTACAAAAATAAAATTAAAAGTTTTCGGTTAAGCAGGAATCACTGCAGACAACTGGTCGACCCTGATGCTTTAGTATGATGACCGGGCTTCTTTGAAGCAAAATGGAGCTTCTTTCTTACCTGGATCTGGTCCGATATGGCTGGTCCAAATATGTAAGTCACTCTGTTTACATTATGACAAATTCTCGGTATGGTCTTCGCGAGGAAAAACAAAACTTCCCAGTCAGGCTCCTGGATATTTGACGTCAATCCTACTACGTAGCTGTAGCTTCGACCGTCACCCTAGAGGAAGAGATAAAGTCAATTCTGATTAAACTGTTGCAGTAGAAATTCGTTGATCATATTTTTGTTTGCTGTTTCAAGTACGAACGAGTAGTAGAATATGAAAAAATTCTATCAAATTTCTAGATCAAATGGCGTTGTTGTTGTTAATATTGTTGTTTAGCTCGGTTTTGGACACGAAGGTTTTGATACACAACGATAATTTTTTGTGCCACAGAGTAAAGAAATAAAATAAATCGAGAAAATGGCGTCTTCAGAAATTTATTGACGAGGCTCGCAAGAGGATCTGATAACTGACTTGTACGTTTCAGTCAGAAAATCTAACCTCTATTTTAAACAGACATGTAGAAAATGACTGATTTGCTAGCTTGAATAACCAACAAATCAAATGGGAATAAATCTAAGCCACTAAGCTCTACATTCAGTGAAACGAAAGATTTGACTTTTGGGGTTCCCTTTAAATTTAAACTTTCTTTGTTAAAATTAATCTAAAAAAATTGCTCTTTTCGTTGAACAGCGACGAAACTCGCAATGAGAAGTTGCGAATTTTCTTCTTGATTATTCGATGAAACGAGATCTTGTTACCTGCACCCCAACGCTCTTGATCGGTAATAAGGTTGCTTTCATTGGGAACCTCTCTGTGTACAAGCGTAGCTTTTCTCTACTTTCTTCAGTCAGAAGAACAGCGTGTATTTTCTGGAAAAACAAAACAAAAAGGAAAAGAACATGAAAAAAACAAAACACATTATCTCGGACGGGTAAGCTTGGTAATTGGTATTCACAACATCAAAGACGCAGCCGCTTGCTTTGAGCAAGTGTTGAACTGATGTCCTTTGAGCGGTGTAGAGCGCTCTCACCAATCGGACACGCAGCTAAAAAAATCAACTGAAGTGAGATATATCAGGATTAATAATAATAATGATGCTTATATTGTGCTCATTGCGACCAGACATACAACAAAAAACCGCGAAGGTACATAGTAGGGTGGAGTGAATTTCACTTAATCTTTTGGATTTTGATTTAAGGTGTTGTAATGTTGTCTTTGGGCCTAAAAAACAACCCCAAACATAATTTCGATTCTCCTACCCCTAAATTGACCCTCCTACCTGAGGTCAAAGGTCACGCGAGGTCAAAATTGCTCTATCTCCACTTCTACTGGTGCTAGAAATCTGTTTGATTGCTTAAAAGATTCAGAAGACCCATATTTCTATCTGTTCTAAGAGAACTTTTTCTTCTATTGCTAGTAGAATTTGACTAAACAGCAAAAATATAGTTTTTGTGGTATTTTTGCATAAATTATACAACATTATAGTTAACGAACTTCAACAGCCAAAATAGTAAATTTCAGCAATTGGTTGGATTATTATTTGAGAATCACAAAACTATCCACAAAGCAATGGAAAATACCGACCTGCAGAACAATTTGTCAATTATAGCCTCAAATGGAACAGCAATTATTACAGGTAAACACCATTGCCACATTAGAAGAGTTGCTGCAAAGACCTTCGCTATAGGTCATCTGTCTCCTGCGTACCAACGAACTACCTCTCAGGCATGTTTTTAAGCATTTGGATGGAGTCTCTTTAAACTCCGACTCGTTTTCAGGCCCAATTGGCAAAGAGCTAAATGGTTTATTGACTGATTGGCATGTGGTTAAGTTTAAGCTATTATCTTCTATTGAATTTCCTCAATTGCCAAAAAAAGTTATGGAAAGTTTGAGTTCCGATCAATTTTATGCATACCAAATTTGTTTGGCTGTCATATCTGGAAAACTTGAGAATGACTTATTAGCACAGTTTGAAGTATGTGGCTTGTCACATGCAAGATGGTTGACACTTGCATGTCGCATTGTGAGATACTACACTTCCCAAGCAAAGCCGAGCAAAAATTTGAGAATTCTGGTAGAATTTTGTTTACAAGTCCAGCCTACTTCTCCAAAGTTGGTTTGATATCAAGTTTAACTCTAAAATAAATAAAGTAGCTGTCAACTATTTTGGAATGCTCAAACGAATCAACCAATTTCCCTAGAAGCAAGCAAGAGACATTGCATCAAAAACTTTGATTCTTAATGGCTTCTCAGCTCACCCCGAAAACATTCTTCTTTCGATGATGGCTGACGATGATGATACATCGATCGCAAGCTGTCAATATTGTGCTATCGCTACGCAGCTAAGCAAAGATGTTGAAATGACCCCAGATGATGAAAGTGCAAAGGCGAAATCTATTGCAGAGAGGACAGTAACTGTTCGAAAATTTATCATACCGTAGATCAATATCAACGCCGAGTACTACCACAACATGGTAAATTTTGATGAAATTCGTGTCACAGGAACCTCCAGCAACCAAAGTTATGAATGATGATGCAATACAAAATTTCAAAACAAAAAAGCTTGAAATTGATCACCCATGCCACAATCAAGCTGTAGAGCGCCATGTGAAGCTCGTAATAGAAACTTCCATGTATGTGGCTAGGTTCGAAAGACGGGATGGTGTGATCCAGCAAAAGATCAGATCAAAGAAGTTGATGCCCCTCTTTCAACACCAAAAATCAATTTTACTGCTGAATATGATTGCATAAAAACCACTTGTTTTTCGTTATAGTTACCAGGGGCATAGCCGGGACCTAAATATGAGGGAAGCAAAATGCTTTGTGACATCTTTGGAGTGTGCAATTGGATTTTCATTAGGTGCTGCTTGACTTGAAGACCTGTCGGTGGTCCCTTAACAGCCTTCCCGTTGTTGCTGGTTATTTCATGCTCAATTTAAATTTTGATTGTTTGTGTAATAATTATTATTGTACGTAGTGTGACTTGTTGGCAAAAACTGTATCTCTCTCTCAATAATTTCATGCCTTTCAACCATTGAAATGTCATCTTAAATGCATCAAAACATTAATTTCATACTTAGTTTAAACTTCAATTCCTCATCAATGTTTCGGATAAGAATAATTCGATGTTCAATACACTTATTCTCAAACAATAATCCAACCAATTGCTGAAATTTACTATTTTGGCTGTTGAAGTTCGTTAACTATAATTGCATGTGCAAAAAAATCACAAAAACTACATTTTCGCTGTTTATTCAAATTCTACTAACAATAGAAGAAAAAGTTCTCTTAGAACAGATAGAAATATGGGTCTTCTGAATCTTTTAAGCCATTAAACAGATTTCTAGCACCAGTGGAAGTGGAGATAGAGCAATTTTGACCTCGCGTGACCTTTGACCTCAGGTAGGAGGGTCAATTTAGGGGTAGAAGAACCAAAATTATGTTCAGGGTTGTTTTTTTGGCCCAAAGACAACATTACAACACCTTAAATCAAAATCCAAAAAATTAAGTGAAATTCACTCCACCCTAGTACATAGTCGTTGGGTCAGCTGCTCCCATTTTGCCGAGACACAATCGCGTGCTCTGAAGCGGCGACAAACTGACGCCACGCTGACGAGCCATTCAATGACTTACCTGTAAAAGAGTGTGAGGTTTGTTGATGGAATGGCTGTAACTTGCTATGATTCGCAGCATTGTTTGAGTGTCGGAAAATTCGGCACATGTGAATGGCTCGTCGGCACATAGGACACGAATAGCCAACCCAGGACCGGGAAAGGGATGTCTGAAAGCGAAAAAACTTCACGTCGACCATATTCCTAGTCTGGAACGTCGAGGCTAAAAACTCATCAGCCAACATTGAAAGATCGGATGAAGATAAAACAATATGGCGAATTGTAATTATGCAGTAGTCCCCGTTTATTAAGCCACCTCGGAACAGAACGGTTTGGGGCTGATTAAATGGGAGACAAATTTCTACCACTTCTATACGCATACTTGACTATGGTCAACTGTACTATAGCTAAAAATTGCTAAATATGTTACCAGCTGTACACAACGATCGGTTCGTTCCTAAAATTACGTTTTTGCAAGTTGTTCAGTTCAGTTCTTTTTATTTCTGACCATCACAACAAAAACAATATACCTCAATATAGCAAAGATCGAGAAAAAGGTAAAAACGACAAAACGTTGTGTCAGCAACAAACCATGTTTTGTACAACTCAATGAAGTAAGATCCAGGTTATACGGTATGCGACGAAACAGTTGAATTAATAACTGAATTAGTAGAATAATAAAGCGTGAGATTTTCGAAAACAAGACGAAAAATAGTAAATTGTGACGCCTTTTTACACCAATTCAAGCAAATGTATCCAATATTAAGTAGGCTAGTTTGCGGCTTATATCGTTTTTTTTTTACATGAATAAATGGAAGCATGGCCTTTAGAGTTACGGCTGGTTAGGTCACATTTTGTGAGCAATTTCTAGAAAGACCTACTTTTGCTTTCTTGATTTTTTCAAAATTATACAACTGTAATGTTTGTTGAGGTTACCAACAGTTCGGGAAACTTGTTGCAGTTGTTTTGGCGTGATAATACTACAAAAAAATGGTAAAGCAAGTGTTATTTGTGCATAAAGTTTTACCATTTTATTTGTAGTATTATCACGCCAAAACAACTGCAACAAGTTTCCCGAACCGTTAGTAACCTCAACAAACATTATAGTTCGATAATTTTGAAAAGATTAAGGAAGCAAAAGTAAGCCTTTTAGAAATGCCTCATAAAATGTAACATAGCCAGCCATAACTCTAAAGGCCATGAAGGGAGTAATTCCGGACGGGACCAAATTGGGCTTAACAAGCGGGTGGGCCTATTAACCGTGGGCTAAATAAGGTGGGGACTACTGTAATACTGTATTGTTGAAGGGAGGAAGGTACCAGCTGGTGATAGAATAGAATACACTGTGTATTCAGTTTCGAATTCGCCTAAAACTATCTATGGTTTATATACGAATCAAGATGCATTGAGGGCACAACAAAGGGCAAACTAACATGCAGATTGCAGAGAGCACAAAGCGCACGCCACGGAAATTGTGATCACGAATGACAAAACCAACAAAGATTCAGGTGGCTGTTTACACAATTGGAAACCTGCAATGTGACATTTCAAAACGTTCAGGACTTGCAATCGTCAACAAATTCGTCTTTAAAACCCTGCTGATAGACCAGTAGGCAAACTACTTAATTATTGAAACGGGAATCGTTGTCACAACCGGTTCTCGCCGTTTTTATCAAATCGCTACATACATTGCATTGATGATGCAAGTCTCGAACGTTGCATGCAATCGTGCAAGGAAACGCAACGAAATATAAACTACAGGGCGCAAAATGAAAATGTTGCCTTGCAAGCTAAAAAATCTTTTAAAAAAATCAAACCTTTCATGCAAAGCACGCACCTCATAACGATCGAATTATTGAGACCGAGTTTTTTCCCCAGTTGCCGTACTTCGTCTTTGTGAAAGTCCTTCAAAGGTTCCAGCACACGTCCTTTATCTCTCAAAGCCCTGACTAGCTCAGTGTCATTGTGGTGTGTTTTGATCACGTCAGCATTGGAACTGGCTATTTTCGACGCAGATTCAATCAAATCTGGACGCAGCGTTCCTGCATTCGAAAACAAAGAGTTTTCTCACTGGTCAAGTTTTGTCTGATGCCAAACACTAGGGTCGTCTATCTGGGTCTGCTACTATTCGGTGAGAGCCTTTTTCGGTGAGAGCCCTATTCGGTGATTTTTTTGAATTTTTTTTGAAAATTATCGGGTACCGTAGCCTAATTAACTTTGCCGCTTTTACATCGTTTTAACGTCGCTAAACGTTAAAATAAGACCCTAACCCCTAATCCGTAACCCCCAACCCGTAACCCTATAACGGCAATGATAATTAGGCTACGGTACCCAATAATTAAAAAAAAATCACCGAATAGGGCTCTCACCGAAAAAGGCTCTCACCGAATAGGGAACTCACCGAATCGGACTCACCGAAACGGGCCGTTCCGCGTCTATCTCCTAGTTTTTTGCCCACAGATATTTCAAGCACCAGTAGATGACCAGTCTTCATTTGACAACACAACTTAGCACTATTCTATAAATTGTGAGCGCTGAGAACTACAAAAGCCAAACTAGTTTTATGGATGTTGTCCAAAGTTTTAGGTTTTTAAGGTCTTTTGTTAATAAAACTTGGCGCTTCATTGCCTCTAATCCTCGACGAGAGGAAGGAACTTAATGATGATGATAGTTAATGTCTGAGTCTACTAATAATCCCTGAGTCTACCGCTGCAGATGTAGAACAGTAACCACGAGCATGTGGTATTGGCTCGGTGAAACTTTACACAATGGAAAATTGGGTTGATCGACATGATAACTTGAATCACACACAAAGCAAGTGATTTGTCGTTTCAAGTTTTTTTTTCTCGCAAGTTTAGGCAGGGCTGTGGAGTCGGGAGAAAATTAAACGAATCCGACTCCGGACACGCCAAAATCCCTCCGACTCCACAGCCCTGGGTTTAGGTTAAATGGGCGGGAAGTTAAACCCAATCTTCGTATTCTCGTTTACCATTTAGCTACGCAGACGACAGTTTTAAGTTGACGCGCAAAGTTAAATACTGTGATTGGTTTCGTTGCGAGGGGCAATGTTTTGGTGGTAAACTATTGCACAGTAGTACAGAAGTTATCTGCAACCTGCAATGCCATACGAACCTTGGGCAAGAAAGCAGTCGTTGATGGTTAACCCAAGTAACTCGGCCTCGTCATCAACTATCTTTATGAATGTGTCTCCAATAATCTTGCGTTTTTCCTCAGGTTCAATGGTTTGACAAAGCACGCGAGATGTGAGCTGCAATGCGTAGACTTTGAAGCTACCCATTATAACAGAACAAAATGTGCAACGAACAAGTACAGTTGCAAAAAAACTTAAACAAGCCGCAATAATCATAAGCTCCTTTTTGTTGTTATGGCCATCTCATCACAGTAAAACACTACGGGCAAGGCAAAAGACTTGGTATCTTTCTAGGCCTTTGCTCAGCCAGCAAAACGTGATGTTTTTTCAACAATTTAATATCGTGACACATTGAAACAGCGCGAAAAGGAAAATTGGTTGGGTAGTTGGGTACAGACAAAACGGCAAACAAAATCTGTTACTTCATTCAAGTTTTTTTTTTCGTTCGAATAGGCATTGTCTGAGCAAGCCACACAACTCTAACAAACTTAATTTTATATCATTATAATTATGGATTAACGCCGCCATAAAATTATGTTAATAATGACGGATTTTGTCTAAAACAAACAGCTCGGTTACCTTGCGTTCCTTTCTCTTGCTGTGCTTGACATACAATGTTGTGGTGCTGTTGTAGAACCTGAGGGAAGCTTTGACCAGCTTCACGTTCACACCGATCGCCTGCAGACCTTTGACCACTTCCTCAGACTCGTTCTTGCGCATGAATCCGTTGTCCACGTGTAATGCAACAACCTTGCCAAACAGAGGGTAGTTTTTGTATAAACCTCACTTATAGATATCTCGTTTTCAAAACATGAAGTTTACATTTGAGCCATCACAAGTTTAAGACGAGACAACTCAAAACTTTTAAAAATGACCATAAGTCGCCATACCAGCAACGCGGTCTTGTTTTGTACATCTCCTGATTGGAGTGGATAGGCTAGCCAATAGCCATTAAAGTTAGAGGAATGCACGTGTGCATAGCCTTGCAATACTCATTGGGTTCTTAACGACAGTTGCAGTGCAATCTGCTACACACGACAGTTTACGATTGATCAGTTTAATGTGATAGCACAGGAAACCTGCTAATATCGGTATACCTTATTTTAATGAAAAATGAAGCAAGCTGCAATAAATAAAACACTTTAAGTGGCACCTGATCTGAGTCAAGAGCTTTATAGCACAAAGCAGCCAACACTGTGGAGTCAACACCTCCACTGACAAGCACCAAAACTTTAGAAGAACCGGCAACCCTCTTTATCTCATCAATACATTTTTGTTCCCGGCTATCAATGGTGTATGTGCCTTTCAAACCTAAGGATTTTAAAACGATTGGTTATTTTAACGCTGTGAGAGCATATAAATAGCAAGTCTATATGTTCGGCTATTCATTTCAATTGAAATGACAGGTTCATATGAAATCCCTTCTTACCACATCTCTCACTTTCATCACTTAAGTTACGATTTAAACATAACTTTAGAATCCTTTGTCTGTATCAAAATGTTATGAAAATTCGATTGTGGCAAAACTTGCAACAGCTTATCAAACATACATACCAGAAATTTTGTTCAGAAATGTCTTAAACATTTGCTTTCCTTTTGGTGTTAAATCCACCTCAGGGTGGAACTGGACTCCATAAATACGCCTTGCTTCATCTGCTATTGCGACGATATAGTTATCTGCATAAAAAATTAACATTATAATTAAAAGTCTACTAGATAGCCTACTGTTAGCAAATACACCTATGACTCTCATAAAAACCTTAAGTTAACTATCTATGCTATAGTTTGCTCTGGTTGGCATTGACCATATTTTTAGTCATGTTAGTAAGTACATTGTATTATTATTATTATATACTAGTTATGACATATAACAATTAAAATGCATCTGAGAGAAATATTGAGAAAGCATCTTCATTCTTCATAGTCCATGTCACAAATATTTGTTCTATTTTGTAATTTTTCTTTGATGTTTGTGACTTATTTTATTTCCTTGTACTCACTTGCTTTTGTTAATCACATTTTACAAAATTGATGCACCTTGCATTCACTGTTTTGTTAGCAACTAGTCTTTGTTAAATCTAAGAACATTTTAGTTGCAAAATGGTAGAAGGTTTAAGCTAATCAGAGCTATGAAAATAAAGTAATATGAATTATGTCTATAATATAATGTGTATAATTATAGACTAATTCATGACACCAGTCAAATAGCAAAGTATATACAATCAAGATATTCAACAAAGTAAAATTCAGATATATTTGCTTAAAATTTGCTTGATATGGATATTATTATTTAAATTAAGCAAATGTAGTAGGCTATTGCAAACACTGACAACTCCTTATGATGGTGCCTTACCTGCTTTTCCAACAACTTTAAAACTGCTAGAAACATTTTTAACCGAGTCTCCATGAGTTAGAAGCACTGTTTGTGTGTTTGATTCCAATTGCTTAAAAAGGGAACAAGAGCAGTCAAGTGTGACGTTAAATTGGCCGTCTCTTCGAACCTCAGTCTGTTCAACACTGCCTCCAAACATCTGGTTTATCAACTGCATGCCATAACAAATCCCAAGAACAGGGACACCAAGATTAAACACCTCGGGATCCAACTGTGGAGAGTCATCCCCATACACAGATGCTGGGCCACCAGAGATGATGATGCAACTACATCCGGAAGATTTGAGTAAATTAGCTGTTGTTTGCAGAGGTAAAATTTCTGAATAAATATTCAGCTCACGAACACGTCGATCAATTACTTTACCATACTGTGAACCAGCATCCAATATCACAACTTTCTCATTTGTCATATTGTAAGCTAGCGATATCAAACTTTGCTACTTGTTCCTATACACAAATCCTGCTAAAGTTGAAAACAATTTCAATGCAGCTTGGTTGATGATTTTCCTGATGTGTTGCTTCACTATCATCAGTACCTGTACAATGTACATGTGATATTGCTTTTCACAAAAGTCAATGCTACTATGACAAATAAGCATGTGATGTTATGATGTAAAGACATGGCAATAAAGTTAAGTTCAATATATTCCCGAAAATCAACAATATAATAGGCTACTACAGTATTACTAAGGCAAACAACAAGACAAATGTATTTACTATTAATTTTTAGTACGGTACATGAGGCCAAACCTATATTTTGGTAACCTCACTTAAAAAATTCAACAGGTATATACATCAAACAGCAGTGGTGAAAACTTCCTCAACATTATTTCATCCAACATGATGTGCTGACAAAGATAATCTATAATGACTCAAAAGCATTACAAAATCATGCCACAGATTAAGACTCGCATTGTTACATATATATACAGACGAAATCGGTTAATCAAATCACCTATTTGCCAGACGTTTTGATACGATTATACGATTGATTGGTTTAACCAATTTACTAAAAAAAAAAGGTTTATTGTGAATGGGTGTAATTGTTGAGAAGATGTCTGTGCTGTCTAGGCTGCAACGCACAACTGTTTACAATTCTGGTTAAACTTTGAAGAGTTTACTAGTTCTGTGTAACATAACACCATGCAGTATGTTCCAGCCAGCAAAACTGGTCCTTTTTACATTGATTTATCGTCTGCAGACATTGACTCAATGTAAAAAAGACCAGCTTTGCTGACTGGGAGAGCATATTGGACGATCAAATCATTTTTCTGCAAACTGCGGCAATCGGACTTCTTTTAATCTCACCGATCTCTGTGACGTCACAACCGCGAACTTTGACCGTTGAAGTTTTTGATTGAAGCATGTTATTTTCAGTTCGTACCAGCTGTGTAGGTTTGAGTATGGAACGTGGCCTACGAAAATAGTGGTATGGTAGAAAAACACATCTCACACTCATTGTTTGTTTTGAAATCGCAGAGTTTCTTTTCATGTCTTTTGCGCTGTCTGGTAAAATAATTAATTTGCAATGTTCTTCAACTGAACTGCACAAATAAAATTACGCACTGCGTTTCACAACAGTAGGCTACTTTTTTTCAGTAATTTAAAAAAAATTCTCCAAAGTTCTCTGGTTTAAACTTTTGGACATGCTTTTCAACACTTTCCTCTCAAGCAGAAGTTATTTGTTCGCGTCCATTCCTTGGAAGGTCAGTCGCCGACAGATGACATCAAAAGCATTTATACTTCTTTATTAGGAAGTGTGATTATTCCTTTTGTCTGTTCTTTTGTTTTAATGAAGCCCAGCTGTGCGAAAATTGGTTGTTTGCAGTGCGATGTCTAGCACATAAGATTATGTCCTGGGATTACAGACACTTTGTCTTTGTTTTCATCGCATGCATCTGTCTCACCTTTGCTTCATTTCGCCTTTGAACATTGCAGACAATTATGCGAAGCAAAAAAGAGACATTCTCTTTTCGCTTATGGGTACAATTATACAATTAAATGAAGAAAGTATGTAAATGAGAAGCAAGTTCTGATGCTTTTATCTGACTTATTCTTTTAAGCGGTATACCGGTATACGTTTAACCGATGTTTTTACTTAACATTAGATTGGATTTGGTTTGGGATTTCAGGTTTTGATTCAAATAAACGATTGATACCTATAAGCGGTATATATACTATTATATTAACCGATTTCGTCTGTATATTCAATTTGGATTAGTTAGATTTTAAAATGTATGCTGGCCAACTGAAAATTTATTTCAGCAGTTGACTTTGCCACTAAACATTCCACTATAAGTTATGAAACATTGAACAACACCACCGCTCAAACTTTCTGTATTTTTGATATGTTTTTGTTAATCATTGCAAGAACAGTTAAAGTTTTTCAATATCTTGTTTGATTTTTAAGCTATAACTCATTGTCACCACTTTGGTAAGTTCTATTAAACAATTGGAATTTGTTGCAATAATTGATACTGCATGTACAATCTTTAATCACAACTTGAACAAGATTTTTTGGGGTTGTTCTTTTTCTGGATAAAAATAATACATGGTATAAAAAATTATAACTAAGAGTTAATAGTCAAATATATATGAAAAATAATGAATATCTTTAAACGCTCAGTATTAACTCTTTGCATGCAATTTGTAATAAAATGACTCCCCCATTGTGAAATTACAATACATGCAATGCAAGTAAAATGCACTTAAAAAAAAACAAACTTTTGATGCATTTGGTTTTTTACAACTATTTCACAATTAAATCAGTGTCAGTATGAGAGGTATGAAGCTATTGCATAAGTAAAGCAAAATGAATACATTCATATTCAATTGTCAAACATAAATATGTCATATATAACGTTATACAGCTACCGCAAAATGACTTCGGACCTTTTTAAATTTTCAAGAAAAACAAGCATTTGTATACAATGAAATTTTTTAATAAAAACTATCGACCTTTCTTAATAATTTGTCATATTGCATTATTATAACCTTCTTCACATTTTTCACAATCTTCGCATTGTTAGTCACAATCCTTAGCCTATTGTTAGTGGTATGATCTGATGTAAAACGCAGAGCTACCAACCTGGCGTAAATTTTGGTAAAAAGGTCCGAAGTCATTTTGTGGTACAACACTTACAACGAATTATTCAACAGCATATATCTGTCATGCAACTCCAACAAGCATAATGAAATCACAATAATATGATTCTTTGCAAGGTTCACATATTGTTAAACAAATCATCAATATTTAATATTATGTCATAACAATATTTATAAATAACAATCAATGAGTAAACGAAGAAAGTTATTTCTGGCTATCCACGCTGGGTAAACCAATCATGAAAGTATACATATCGGTTTTTGAATGAGATTTATAGCATCAGTGAGATACCAAAGAGCAGCTATTCTTGTCTTGTGTACTTAAATGCCCATAAAGTTGTTGATTAGAATTGTTGAGTCAAGCACAGAAGTCAAACAGATATATGGTTAACAAATCTCGTGATATGCTTAATGTATTAATGCGTTTTTAGCCCAGTGCTGATAGCACTGTTACTAGCTTTCCAATTAAAAGCACATTTGTGAATATGGTCACTTCCAATTAAATAATTTAATTAACATGAAACTTTGGAAAAAAATTCTAATGTAACTAATGAACTGTACAAAGTTTTCCATATAACAAGACAACAATACTGTACATTCAAAGAGAACATTAAACCTCCAAATATTTCAAGGAAATGAAGCCTTCATGATCACATAATCTAAAATTTTAGAAATAAAATTTGCTATGCAAAAAACTTTACACCTTCTTCCCCAATTAATTCTGCCTTTCCTCTTGACTGAAGAGCTTTCAAGGCACGTAAAAGTAACCAGTCTTCAAGTCCATAAAATTCCTCAGTTGTTGTATTCAAACCATGAGTAATTTCATGCAAAGTGCACACGCTATTAAGCTGACCACTTTTTACTGCCCATGCATAAATTAGTTCACCCCATTGTTGTTCTGTCTTCCAAAATACAAGGCAGGATGTTTTATTCTTATCTTCCCATTGAATATTTCCTTTTTTTGCCAAAGTTTCTAAAATTTCCATCACAACATCTTTTGAAAGTTTTCTGTTTATCGACTTATTATAAAAAAGTGGAGAAGTCAAAGCATCTGCAACTCTCAGCCGAAAAACCTTCATGTGTTGGTGATACGAAAGTAACAATGTGCACCAACTATCCATTTGCTTCGATTTAGTATCACCATTAGTTTGCAGAGTAAAAAATGGAGGAAAATCATATTGCCAAGGCCAATTAAAATCAGAAACCGTTGACATTTTAACAATGCTAGTACCGTACCTGAAACAATCCATATGAAACCTTTACTACTGATACAGCAATAACACTGTTTGTGTTTTAAACGCAGAAGCCTTAAAGTATACAAATTTTATGCTCATATCAAGCTTTTACACCGAGTGTAATTGTTTGATTTGAAACAGGGTATAAATTTTTATGCTTTCTATACCTAGACTATATCTAATAAGCAAACTTATTTAGCCTAAGTCTGTTACCGCACACTGACTGTGATTAAATGGATGTAAATTACTTCTTTCACCCAATAAAAATAAGTACTTTAAGAATATAAGTTTAACAGCCCGGTATAGTGACAAAGACACCAAGTGCCAGAATCAAGCATACTTACTTCCAATACCTGGCCAGGCCAGACTGTCCGACCGGTTTCAGGCTTTACAGTAGTTGCTGGAGACGAGACTGGAGTTGTTCCACTTGAATCAGTGGCTAATGTTGCCAGATGCCACCAAATATATTTTCCCAATTCCCAACATCAGCAAGTTCATTTGACTGCTCAAATCCATCACTCGTATGTTGATCACTTGAACAACACAAAAACCCCTCAAAAAATGTAGTAAAAACGAATAACAACATGCCAACTGATTAGTTTCAAAAGTACGAGTGAATTCAACGCTGCAGTATTTAGCAAAACATAAACTACTTGACACAATTCAAGGCAATAAACACTTTTACACAAAAATGAATTTCCACCTCTTCAGAATGAGAAAGTATAGAGGTAGGCTATATAGACTAGGCTACAGATCTTTGCTGTTTTCCTCCAATCCATGTTAATGATTGTTAACTGTTTGTCAGTATGGTATCCATAAAATAATTTTTACAAAAATACCATTTTCAGATTCAGACATAGTTTATAGAGCCCGGTTGCAAAACTTCATGCTTAGTTTTTCCACCAAATACATAGTTTTTCCACCATAGTTAAACCAGAGACGACTTAAGTAAGCTAAGTCAACGTCATTTCAAGCGTCATACAAAACAACTACAATTGCTGTCAAGCAGCACGTGTGCTAGGCCTAGGCCTATAATCTAGTTATTGTAATTATTTTGTTGTTAGCATTTTTCATAAAGGCAATATATAAAATTTGTTAAGTTCAATATGTCTAAAGAACAAAACATATCGTAGGATAGTCTTCCCTACAATTATTTTATTTGACCTACATTTTTTGTTTTACAATTCTACAAAACATTTACAATTAGCTTATAAATTACAAACTTCGATTATGGTATCTTATTTAAATGGTTAATTTCAACACTTGCGTAGAATACATCATCATCATCGCTATTTCACGATGATAGCTTACCATTTCTCTATTATTTCTCCATCACTAATTCACCATGATATCAATGGTTGTTTAAAATGCTCATCTCTGTGGCAGGGACGTAGCTATGGGGAGCTTGTTAGAGCAATCACTTTCACAAAATTTAATCTTGTCTCTGTAACGGACGTCGAATTGTCTGGAACATCCGCCCACCTACCTAGCTGTAACTGCTATAGCAACATCCCGAGTACAAGCATGGTAGTTGGGATGATCAGGAGAATGATACCCTGGTTTTCTGCGAGAATGAATTGAACTGAATCGAAAACATGATTCAGAACATAAAATTAAACTATAACCATAACTGAACTGTTTGTTTGTTTATCTTTATCCTGCATTGCGGGAAAGCGGACTTGAGCGCTATGCATCGGTGTACGCCTTCCGACGTACACCTGACCCACGCTGCAGCCGACGGCATTGTCTGTTAACTGTCTGTTAACAATTACTGTTAGCGTTTCAAATCCCTAATAAACGGCTCAAATTCTTAAGGAAACGTCCAAATTCTAGCCATCGTTTTAAATTCCTAACTAACACAGGTTTCACAACGGAAATAAGACGCAAGAAAACATAAGAAAAGCCGCAGACGCTATAGCTTACATCTCCCCAAAAATGAGTTTTTAATGCTATTACAGCGTGCTAATGACAGTGTAGGCCATAGGCGTCGAAAATAGAGGGGGGGGGCAAAATATGTTTCGCCCACCCTGTTTTCATAACACTTATGAAGTGTTCGTTACAGTTATTTCCGTTTTTTTTTGAACGCTGAATTATCCAACCAACTGCAGCGCAACTTATTGTTTTACGCTATTTCTCCGACAGAACAAAGCCATTCCGCAACGCTGCGTTGAAAAAAGGCGTTCGGGTACGATTTGATATCAAGCCAATAGGCTACGCTGTAAAACCACCGAACTCATCTCTCTTTCTCTCTTAGGACGTCGCTCGTTGAAAACCTGTCTAGAGCAGAAAACCAAGACAATTAGAATCCGCGTGGCCTAGCTTTTCGTGGTAGGCTAATCGAAATTGCGCTGACAAGTGTGTTCGTACTTGAAACGCTAAATCGGATGCGCGCATTTACAGCACTCCTCTCTTCTAAAAGGACACATCGCACGTTTCCTCTATTTACAACATATTGAATATCGTCGCGATTAGAAACAAAAATCAGCATCTGCAAACCATTTTCGGTACTCACTACATTGTTGTTGCTACGGCAACTGCTACACGCTGGCAATTCCTGGTGAGAGAAAGCCACGTTTGATCTTTTCACCGAATGGTCTCACTTTCGTTACGTCACAATCAAACCATCATGGTCCAACAATGTTATTAAGAATCGCATAGGTGATATTTCAGACAATATCCTTAAACAAGTCATGGCAGAGTAGTCAACTAGTCAGCTCCCTCTTTCGGATTTAGCATGCAACTTGATGAAAGCACAGATGTTTCCCAATGCAGTCAGTTGTTGGCGTTTGTCCGCTACGTTCATGATGACGAAATTAAGGAAGAATTTTTATTTTGTGAACCTCTTTTGGAAACTACAAAGGCAAGCGATGTATTTGAAATTGTAAAAAATTTTTTTGTCAAACAAAATTTTGACTGGAAAAAGAAACTCTACTCGATATGCACTGATGGGGCACCTGCAATGCTGGGGAACAGATCTGGATTTGCTACTTTAGTCAAAAATGAGGCTCCTCACCTCGTTGTCACACATTGCTTCTTGCATAGACATGCCTTAGCAACAAAATCTTTACCAGCAAGTCTTAAAGAAGTTCTATCAGTAGCCTATGCGTGAAAGTCGTTAACTTTATTAAAGGCAGAGCTGTAAACCATGGGATTTTCAAAGTGTTACGGTATGTCAAGAATTAGGTGCAGATCATGAAGTACTTTTGTACCATTCTAAGGTACGTTGGCTTTCTAAAGGTGAAGTTTTAAAACGACTGCAGGAGCTTAAGCATGAGGTATCCACTTTTTTGAAAGCCAAAAAAAGTCCCCTCTCTGAAATTTTTGATAACAAAAATTTTTCTTACGGCATGGCATACTTGGCTGATATTTTCGGTCTTATAAACAATGTAAATCGAGCAATTCAAGGGCCAGGTGTAACAATAATAGATGCCACTGAAAAAGTGAATGCATTTTTGGCCAAACTGCCTCTTTGGAAAAGTAGATTAGAAGCACAAAATTATGCCAACTTTCCAATGTTGGAAGAGCTTATTTCGATGGATGATGCACAAAGTGATCATCTCCTTCTTATTTGAAAGGCCCGGTGCTAGGAACCGCGGGGCCCAATTAGAAATGTGATGACGGGGCCCCTACTCTTCATAGCAAAATTTATGGGTGTTTATATATCATAAAATACATACCAGTACATACAAACTACAAAGATAGACATTTATTACTTGCTATAAAACAAGTTAAAGGTAATGTGGATGTTTATTTACGATATGTTGTTTTACTTTTAATAGCAAAAAAGGAAAATTAGGCAATTAACCTTTAGTTTTTCAGAAAAAAACTTTTCTTGCCTTTTTATTAGCAAAGTCATTCAAAATAACTTCAAAGTCAATGGCTTTAGCAATCTCGCATTCTATAGAAAGCATTGACAAACTGTTAAGTCTTTCTTGCGCGATTGTAGATCTCAAGTAGACAGTTATTGGCATCGTCAAATAAATCCTCAATGCAATGAAAACATTAGGAAATGTTGTAAATCTATTGTTTTCTATCAAGTGTTCAAAGAGGGCATACGGCTTAATTCTGGGTTGAAGGAAAGTTTTTAGAGCTTCAAGTTCTTCAGCTAGCATATAGGCCTACCCATCAATATCTTTGTTTTTTTCTGTAACAATCTTTTCTTCAGCGTCCTGTCTTCTTGTGGTAATTGTTAAAGAAGCTTCAAGTTTTGATGTGTGCTCCCTTATTTCCTCCTTTCGCATATCTTTGAACATTGAACTCTGTACATTTCTTTTGGATCATCATTAGGTTGATCCTCTGCTTCATGCAAAAACATTCGCTTCCTTCGACGTATCTTTTTTTCATGAAATTTTCTAGACTCCGGTGGTAATTCAATCGATTCAGCCAATTCATTTGCACCTATTAGAACATCATTAAAGCCTTCTTCTCTATAATTTCTTAGCCATGACAAGAGTGTTTTAAATGACTCTATACCTTCATTAATATCTTTTGTTTCACTTTGTAGTTCCTTGCTTACGTAGTTAACTTTAAAAAGTACTTCATACCAAAATATCAAAGAAACACAAAATTTGTAGTCTTTTAGCTGGTTTGCTAAAGATTCAGCTTCTGCTTTTACCATCGGCTCATTTGTTATCTCTGATATTTCAACAAGAGCATCATATACTTCTCCAACCTGATAACGGATAGCTTTAACACTGTCAATGCGACATTCCCATCTTGTAGTGCTCAAGGGTTTTACTGATAACCCAGGTACATATTTTTTTAAAATAGCCCACCTCTTAGTTGATGCCGAGAACAATGTGTAGATCGATTGCAAAACTCCAAAGAATGTTATAGCATCTGGACAACATTTGGCTACATCTCCGAATTGATGTTACATCTAACAAATTGATGTTATGAGAAAGAATATTATTTCAATTTTTATTTTACGTTTCAGTAGTATTTTAAACCTCGTAATACAGAAAGACCCCCGCTAGCGCGGGGCCCCTTCAAGGTGCGGGGCCCCTTCAAGGTGCGGGGCCCAATTTGATCTAATCGGTCAAATCGGCCTAAAACTGGCCCTGCACTTGGATGCCTTGCAAACGTCGTTTAGTGGTTATTTCAATTTGGAACACTTGTCGCAAGCAGTTAAAACATGGGTTAGAAATCCATTTCTCTTGGACTTGAACAGCATTAGCGACGACAATCTTTGCAAAGAGGATCTTATTGATTTAAGATCAAAGGAATTATTACGACTGAAATTTTATTTCAAATCTGTGGAGCAGTTTTGGTGCTCACAGCACCTAACCTACTCATCATTGGCTAAGCAAGCGATTGATGTGTTATTACCATTTGTTACCACTTACCTTTGCGAAGCCGGATTCTCAGCGCTTGTTGCAATAAAAACAAAAAAACGAAACCGTTTGGAGGTTGAAGAAGACATGCGGGTTGCATTGTCTAAAACTCAACCTCAGTTCAATCTTTTGGTTCAAGAAAGGCAACAGCAGCCTTCTCATTAAACTTGTTCCGTGTTTGTGTCATATTTCGTTTGTTTTCATATGCTACAGACCTTTTTTGTTGGACGTTGAAGTCCCACATATTTCGTTTAAGACACTTTATCTTATTGAAATTTGCAGCAGCTCTCAAGTATATCCGATATTACAGTAAATATCCCTCAATAATAGGTTATGTATTAAATAACAAGATATTTTCTAATTGAATTCTTGGCAAATTTTAGGCGAAAAATTATTAAAAGGGGTCCGCAACTAAGAAATCGTTGGGAACCACTGCTCTAAGTTATATGGAAAAAATGCTGCACAAAACCCGGTTGAAATCAAGAAAAAGCTTCTTAACACACGTCCAGCCACTAACCTCAACAACAGAAGAAACAAGACTTAAGCAATGGAAACAACAATTTGAAAATGACCCATCATGCACTGAAATGAAGGTCCCACCATCAGAGCCCTCCCCCAGGAGCAAACGCTCCTTGGGCAAAGTGGAAAACATTAAATCGACTCCGAACCGGTGTTGGACGTACCAAGTCTGCGATGATGGAGTGGGGCTACAACACGGGCCCAGTTGCATGTAGCCTATCTGTGGCACCGAGCCCCAAACAGCGGACCACCTTCTTGTTTGCTCTCGGCTTACCACCCGGTGCAGTAGGTGGGACCTGTTAGTGTATAACTCCGTTGCGGAAGAATGTGTTAATCTGTGGTGTATCAACAAACTTTAGAAGACTCGATAGAAGAAGAAGAAGCGTGAAATACGTCTTTCTCGCTTACCATCGCCGTTTGTTGTTGTATCATGTTAATTCCTTTTTGTGTTATTATGATTTATAGTTATTTGAGTTTGCGTACCGTACTTTAGTTTGTCGATACCGGCTGTAGGGGGCCCTCATATTACTTCTTGCCCTTGGCCCACAAAACCTTAAGGCCACCACTGCTTGGGCTACACAATGCACATAAGCTTACACATATTTTATGACAGGGTCGGGCTTCATTAAAATTGATTGCTGGTGTCAACAGGCCAAACACTAAGCTTTTGTACGAGTTACAAACTTCACTTCAGCTTGAAAATATCTTCCTCCTTTCGAGCTTTAATGTCAAACAATTAAGGCATCGCTTTTTTGTAACTTGAAATCTTTGTTAGGCTAAAACGTTATGCTAGTAAACTATAGGGCTATGTAGGCTAATGGGGATAGAAAATACTGCACTTAGTTTTTAACTGTGGCCTGATACCACTTACGCACAACAGCTTGCCTAAGACACGCAACTTCTTGTTTTTAAATGTAAAAATCTAGCAGACCGAATCAGCAGCAGAAGGCGACACTTCCGTGGAAAGGAAAGTTTAACTTTACGCCAGGCTGAAAAAAAAAAAACTTCAACGAAAAAGTGTTTTACATCGACTCAAAATAAGCTTCCTTTTTGATCTATCGCATACGAAATATCCAAGCAGCTTGTAATAATTCACCTCGCTTGCGACAGCCAAAACCAAAAAAACATGTTCTAATACGTACCGTAGCCTACACTATAGCCTACTCAATCGCCTTCTTCTGCAAAGTTGTGATTACCGGTAGGCCTACATCATTAATAAAAAATTGAAATTCAGTTATTGACAAGGACAGCTGTCTATTTTTGTAGCAAACAACGATTTAACCGAAGTTGTAGTTTATGACAGACTTACGATTTAAATCGAAGTGATTTGAATTTAAGCGTGGGAATGTTTATACGGTAGCCTACTCGGATTGAGAAACTTCTTTGAGAGCCTCATCCTAGCTTTATCTAGCTTACAAATTGTGCCAGAAACGATAATTATCCTGATGAACATCCACACTTTTCAGTATTTGAGTTTGACAGAATAAAGATTCTTCTGTTGTCTGTGAACTCTTTCATCCATTAAGTGCCCCTGAATGAAGAGCAGTCCTTAAATGTGTTGCTCAAACGCACACCCGGGACTGGGAGTCGAACCAGTCCTTGCGTTTTTAGTGCACAAATACAGGCGCTTTATCACCAGAGCTATTGCGACGCATTTTCGTTTCTCTGGTCTACACCAGCAGCACAAAGTGCCTGCAGCGAGAGATTCTCGAATGTGCAGAAGAACTTTTTCAAATTTTAGAAAAGAAGCTATTCGTATGACAAATCGGTTTTTGGCTAGCTCCTTGCAAATCCTATTCAATGGTTGGTTCAAAAGCCATCAAAATAGTCTCGTCATTTGCATCTGCATGGCTATGTGAATACAGATTTTCTGATCTGACAGAAATTGAAAGCAAATAACGGGAGAGACTTTTTTGAATTGACGACGAAACACGAGTGTGCTTGGCTACAAAGGAGCCTCGTTTCAGGCACACCTATCAATAAAATTTGCAGAATAAAATTTTTTAAAACAACTTTCATTTTATATAATAAGTGTGGCGTATTTTTTTTACATTTTGTTGGCGTGCCGCAAGGTGAAAAGGTTTAAGAACTAGCCTACTGGTCTACACGAATGAAGGTTAACAAGACATGTACGATATGAGCAAACGAAGCTTTTTTTCCTACCTTTGCAATGTTGACATGTACTCCCAGCCAGCAATGACAACTGGGGCCTTTCTGGGTAATAAACGAGCAATATATTAGGCCCCAGTTATATTTGTACGTAAGCTCAAGTTCCCACCCAATTGGGCAGCCCAGTTTGAAAAAAAGCGTTTCCGAGCGGCAGTGCTGTGTTAAGCCCTTGGTGGGCCCCGGGGCCAAAATAATTTTGGGCCCCTTATCGGCAAGCAGACTTATGATAATATAGTGTGTATGTTAACTGCACTGATATGGAAAGGTGGTTCACTTCACTAGACTTTCTCACCAGTTGAGAAAACAATACAAATGTAAATAAGAGCAAACACAGGTCCATCAAGCCATAGCTACACCTTTGCTTGCAATGAAAGCCAAAAGTGTTAACGATTTCTAAACATACTGGCAACGGTCATGAAGCGTAGGGGTCATTCAATCCAGATCTTATATCAGTATATTATATCACACAG
Organism: Aplidium turbinatum; assembly: GCF_918807975.1. Classification (NCBI taxonomy): domain Eukaryota; kingdom Metazoa; phylum Chordata; class Ascidiacea; order Aplousobranchia; family Polyclinidae; genus Aplidium; species Aplidium turbinatum. Next base: position 9,451,433 of record NC_137476.1, read on the forward strand.
TAGAAGTTAGCATAAAAATTTGACATGCTTACCACATTGAGTTCATACAATTTTTTATATCGGACAAGAATTGACAAAATTATGAGAATTTTAAATTGGTTAGTTACATTTGAAAGCAATTTTTTCCAAAAATTACAATTGGCATCTGAAATTTCACTAACCTATTATTTTTAAATGTATAGCCATAACATAGCAAAACAGTTTAGAAGTGCAAAAAATAAAGTGAATTCACAAATGCTTTAACAAACAACATTTTAGTGGTAATTAAGTTTTGCCTTATAGGATCACTGGGGTGGAGGCTGACTTGGTGACCTCATAAGGTCTTTCGCTTCCTTCCTCTCTCACTTTTATGTAATGTACCAGTGCATTTGGTGTAATATTTTGTGAAAAAACATAAACCAGTGATTGATTGATTAAACCACTCACCATTACAATACTTTCAAAAAGCTACCGTACCCAAGTACCCATTCAAAATGCTAACATGAAAACTCAAGTGTACTCAAAACTCAAATGTGCATAGCATAATCAGGAACTTTAGTATGATAAAAACAGTAGTTACCAATCTAGTGATATACTTTCAATTCACAACAGAACAGTGGTAATTTATAACAGCACAGAATGGCGTACATGGTTTATTAACTAGGCCTACTCACACAAGATACACTATTATTAGAAACCTGTTGTTAATCATGCTATATTTCACTAAAACATTTTTTTTATTAATTGCTTTATTTTTGGAACATTGTGGTTGTTGAATTTAAGAAGCACAATTATTATGAGCAGCAGTTGCTGTAATCTAACTGTTGAATTAACTTTACTACATGTAATTATTTTTTTCATATGCAAACACCATTGGTCATGCTAAAAACAGCTGTTATTGGAATGGTGCATGGGCATGAATGCTGACTTATGTAGATGAAGTTTAATAACTTTATCACATGTTGCAACTACTTCACAGGAATCACAGCATACATAAGAAAATTACTATGAACTTTAACAAAACGGAGCAATATTTACAGTGCAACACTAGTTAAGAGGTTTCTAGGTAAGGTCTAACAGCTTCATTACTCACTGACAACTTTGCAGTACTCAGAAAGCCTTCATAGGTTACTGGTGCTTAATGAAATGTTGTAATGCTTACTGCACAATAACTACTACCTAGTTAAACTTTTATAACTTCATAAACAACCATCAACCCAGCAGTGTACAGAACACAGCAGAAATATAATTTATAGTAAACACAGGTCTATCAAGTTATACCTTCATCTTTGCTTGGAATGAAAGAAATGAAATATAAAGCAGCAACAATTTGAAATCACAAACAAAATCCTGGTAACTGTCATAAAATACTTATTATACTGGTATCTAAATGTATGCTGGTTACACTTGCCGATAGCTACCTCTGTAAAGTCAGGGATATTTATAATTACGGGATTGTAAATGCTAAAAATGAAATGCTAATTAATCTATGAGAAATGCTATTTTGTTTACTGTTTACAATTTTTTAGCAGTAAACAAAATATGACTGCAGAAATGGAATAGGCTACAAATAAGACAAACATTTTTATGGCCTACATCTAAAGGCAGGTGAATTGATTATTACACTACTCAATGTCCGCTGTTCGCTTATTACATGCTGACCTTTGTTGAGGTCAGTTTTTGAATTGTTTGCCTTACTTTTGGTGGTTGTTCTTCAGCTTGTGGCCTGCTGGTCACTTTATCTGGTTCTTACCACAGCAATTAAAGACATGGGTAAAGATCGCATTAAATGCTTCATGGTTTCTGGTACATTCAAGGTTTAACATTTGGCTCAATTCCTTGTTTGGAACATTCCCTTGTTTGGAACATCTGCAAAACTTTTGCAGCATGTCTGCACCATTGGTAATCATAGTAAACGAATGTACTTCAATGGCAATAATGGCAAAGCAAAGTTTGCTTGGTTCTGACAAACCTCCATGGTCAGCCATTTCAAAGAATTCCTCTTTGAGAGTTTTGTTTATAAATCTGAAATGTTCAAAGCAAGAATGTCGCTAGTTCAAACAAGACATCTTCTTTATGAAATGCTGAATGAAATCTTGGTACATAGCAATGTTACACCATTCTAGAACTAGATTACCAGTTGTAAACCAGTAACATTCACTTTGAAGTTAAACTTAAGAAAACAAAACACCCTGTAAAACCAAAACGTTAAGCCAAAAGTGCAACAGCCTTAATGCAGCTTATGACGCTTCAAAAAAGACTTTTACCTTGCAAGTTATACAGTAGATGTAGAAAAATACTTTATTGTTAAAAGGGATATCACTAGACCAACCAAACTTTCAGCTAGTCCAGTATTACAAAAAGTATTTTATGTGTCTTGTTTAGTTATTGGCAGACTTCAAAATCAATCGTACCTCACTCTTAAAGTTTATGCTAAAGAGAAGCTAACCTACAAAACATGAACGCTTTCACCTTACCCGGTATGCTAAAGAAAGGTTTCAATCTATGCTTTTGCAAAGTTTAGACAAGGCATTGCAATAAAGTTATGCAAATGTCTTACATAATTTTCCCATTTATGACAATCAATTTAAAATGAGCTGTCTACTTCGTGGTTTAACAGTAGCTTACAAAGTATGGTGATTCTACCAGTGTATAAAGTGGTTTCAGTTCAACAGTTGCCAATTCCAAAGTTCTACCACAAAATACGAAAAAATAAACAACCAAAATAATTAAAACACATTTATCTTAAACACACCTTTGTGGGAATTGGGCCGTCTTGACTTCAAGTATTCAATTGCAACCATCCTGTTTTATTTTAAATACAGGTAATTTTACTAATGTTGTCATATTTTAACTTTTCTTTAAGATAATGTGGTGTTTTTAGAGATGTTTTGGTATAAGGGCCCAGCATCTCATTGGTACCGGGCCTAAATTATCTTCTTAATGGACAAGTAGGCTACACGCAGTAAACTTTAACAACTAAAAAACACATTGTTACTGAAACGCAAAAGTCTATTACCTGTGGGCCCCCTGAAATTCCATCACAAAATAACTACAACACATTTATTTTAAACACACCTTTGTGGGAATCGGGCCCTTCTTGATTTCAAGTATTCAATTGCAACCAACCTGTTTTGTTTTAAATACAAATGATTTTACTAATGTTGTCGCAGCCTATTTTAACTTTGATTCAAGATAATATGGTGATTTTTGAGATATTTTGGTACAAGGGCCCAGGCCCGGCATCTCATTGGTATCGGACCTAAATTATCTTCTCAATGGAAGTACACGCAGTAAACTTTAGCAGCTAAAAAACATGACACTGACGCGCAAAAGTCTATTACTTGTGGGCCCCCTGAGATGGTGGGCCCGGGGGCCGGGCCCCCCTTGGCCCCCCCCTTGGCCCCCCCCTTGACACAGCACTGCCGAGCGGTCAAACTGATGTCTTTGGAATCTAGATACGACGCGCCACTGAACCTCACGCCAAAAGACTTCGAGTTCAGAGGTAGGCTAATGAAAGCAGCTTTTTCTTCATAGTTGAAGGGAAGATGAAAGAAGAAAAATTGTAAAAATATTTATGTTGCAATTATGATTTAATATTAAGTTACTAATATATTCTGCACCAATGTGGGAAACTCAACTCAAACTTAATTCTGTAAAATGTTGTTGTGCCAGTGGGCTGTAGGGTTGGAGTAGATGGTTGGGATCTTCTGCCCGGAAAGCCAGATGTATAACGGCTCCTTTTCGGTAAAGTTTAGCAGGTTGGATGCCTGCAAGGATTGGTGGGTACTCTGTTGAAGTTGGGTGCAGGAATCTAGTCACAGTTTGCAATGCGTCGTTGATTGGCCGATCGATGAGGCGGGTGTGGGCACCAGGCAGGGCGCAGTAGGCAGCAGTGGAGTGAACCAAAGTCACGGCTGCAGTGCGCAAGGTGTCCGCGCCTGCACCCTAGGTCTGTAAACGACAATGACTCTTAAAAAGTGAATGTTTTTACCCTCAACCAGGTTTCTAAGGACTTAAGCTTTCGATTAACGTTTGTTCCAGACAATTGTTCACCTAATCAAACGTCATATAAAAACCGTTCAAGTCTACTGAATATTACGTCATGGAAGTTGCTAGAAAATGTGCCAAAATTGCACCATCGTTCATAGACTTGTGTCAGACCTGTTTAAACATGAAACTTGGATTACGGTACTAGCTTTGGACACCTGTTTTGAATTGCGTGACAATTGATTTCATTATTGCGTCACACTACTGCTGACGTGCCTTTGAGTTATCACAAATTTTTCTGATTCATTCGTGAAATGATTGCTTGAGAGTTAATCGCACGTTTAACTGTTGGCTTAGTGCTTGCTAGCTGGACAAAAGTTCCGTCTTTTATCCAAGTAATCTGTTCTGTAGTGACAGTTTTTCAGTGGTGTACGGCGTTGCACCCCCCTCGTTTTCGATAGCCTCGGGCTAATTTTACAGAAATACACTGTTTGAAAAGAAGTTCAAGTGTGTGTTTCTTCGGTCATTATATACAGACGAACGGATTCGGGAACTTTATGTTACAATTTTCCCAAGAAGAGATTATGGTTTACCGCTGTGACCATAAAAAAAATAAAAGACGTTTTTGTTATCTGGTAGGCCAAGAAGCACTTAGAAGCATAAAAATAAAAGACGAAGTTGTTGGTGGGTAGGCTACAAAAGCAAAGAAATAATAAAAGAAGATCTTGTTAGTTGGTAGTCTACAGAAGCAAAGAAACTTAAAGACATTTCTTCTCAGTTTGGTACTGAAGAAAAATAACTTTGACATTCATTGGCAAGAAAGAAGATTAAAGGCAATCCATCTGTGCTTGAAGATTCAAGTGGAAGAATCCAAGCAAGTTTTGTGGACTTTAGGACTTCATACTCGTACAGATACGGTATCGTGCATTTAAATTCTTTTTTGTATTTTTGCAGTCTTTGCAGTTAAGTTTTTTATAACTTAATTTTGTGTGTTTGTGTAACTTAATTTTTTAATTGTTAAATTTAGCCCCAACATTTAATATGTCTACACTCGGTGGCGACAGGGACTCGACCGCCGTCGACTCGACTGAGTTTAAGCCTGATGATGTTCTTTGCGGTCGGGCAGGCCATTCTGGAGAGGGGCCCATTAACGATGAGGCTAAGTCAGTTCGAGAGGCCCGGCATCTTAGACGGGATATTTTGACTCAAATTGGGAAACTTTCTGTAGCCCTAGGTTCTTTGAGTGATAAGCAGGAACTGTTAATTTTTCGATCTAACTTATCTACTTTAGAAGAGGAATTAAGGCATTTCCATGCTCTTTTGAGTAAAATTGTTAACTCTGCAATCTTGGCAGAACTTCGTGATAGGGTAGATCACGAATTTAACTCGTTAAAAAATAACTTCGAACAAAAGAAAGTGATTTCTCAGATAGGTTGGATGCTGACATACATCCTGAGGATAGCGCCTCAAATGTAAGCACTAGGATGTCTGAGAGCTCGTCACGGATAGTTGCACAAATTAACCTACAGCTAAGACGAGCTCCAGATCCAAGCCGAGGCCGAAGCAAGAGCTGCTGAGGCCATAGCGAGAGCTGAGACCATACGAGTTGAGGCCGAAGCGAGAGCTGGTGAGGCTGCCGCGAGAACTGAGGCCATTCGAGCTGAAGCCATACGAGCTGAGGCTGCCGCGAGAGCCGAAGTGAGAGCTGCTGAGGCCGCCGCGAGAGCTGAGGCCGTACGAGCTGAGGCTGCCGCGAAAGCCGAAGCGAGAGCTGCTGAGTTCGCACTCAAAGACGCACAGTTGAGGGCTGAACAACGTAAGGAGGTAGCTTTAGCTGAATATCGTTCTGAGTTGGGCTCCCGACGTAGCTCTAGGAAGGGCTCTTCTAGGCATTCCAGAAGTGAACATCAATCGCAATTTAATTTACCTAACCTTTTCCAGACGCCTGTTCAATCTGTAAGTGGACCTGTACAATCCACATGTTTTCCAGCTGTTTCAGGAGGTCTCGAGGCCGCGGCTAAGGGTCTTCCGAAGGCTGTAGAGCCAAGGTCTGCAAATTACAACCGAACTCCTCCCCCAGAGCGTACAGGTCACGGGGCCGCCATTAGCAGTAATGCTTTTCCCCCTTCAAAGTTTTCTGCGCCGCTAGTTGCTGATCGCCCAGCTACACGTAATTTGGGTGGTTGTGAGAGGCGTATCGTGTCTCCTGATTTTAACGTGTTTGAGGATCGTGATCAGGCTGTGCATGTGACTGAGCCCACTCAGCCCCTTAAGGGATATAGCTTGTCTTCTCCCGCTAAATCGAGTTCTCAACAGCAGGATTGCTTTTTTGAATACCAAAATAGTAGGACGTTCTTCGATAAGGCGGCCTTGATTGGTTACGATGGTAATAATATGCCATTTGTCTTCTTTAAAAATCGTGTTATGGCCTTGATGGCAGCTTCGCCCTTTAAGGGAACTCGTTTGACTTTGTTGCAAGCAGCTTGTGTTAGAACAGCTGCACAAACGATTGCTAATTTGGTTTCCGACACTCCTGGCTTGTCAGAGGAAGACAGGATAGAAATGTCGTTAGCTCGCTTGTCCCAGCGTTTTGGGGTTCGTGGAGGTCTTTTCGCAGAACCAGAAATTAGAAAGTATCGCTATGGTAGCAAATTGACTTCGACCTCTTCCAGTGATCTGAAAGAGTTTAAAGATGAATTATCACACTATCACAGTGTTTGCTTTACGCGCAAGCTTATGGTCAGCGTGACAAATTGGAAGGACGTTTTGTTTTGGATTTGGCTAAGCGACTCCCGTTTGACGCTAAGCAGCGTTATCTTGACTTTTTAGGTGATCAGTATGGTAGCACTGAGGAACCTACTTTTCAGAGTTTGTTTGATTTTGTAGTACGGGAGGAAACGCGCAAGTCGACTGATTTTAGCATCATGCTAATGGGCGATTCTGGTGAGTCGCAGCATTTTAAAAAGTTTGGCAAAGGAAAATTGCCTTCATGTCCGGTTAGGCAGACGTCGGTAAAACCCCATGATAATGTGATTTCAGGGAGTTCGCAGTACTCGACTGCTGTTGGCGCACCGCGCGGCGGTGTGGCCAGACGTAGTGACATACCGGCATGTTTTTGTTGTTCGTCACGTGGTCAAGTTGAATATCATTTTTTGTCTAACTGTAAAGAATTTTTGCGCTTGACACCTAAAGATCGGAGAGATGTTATTGTGAAAGCTGGCAAATGCTTGAATTGTTTGCGCCAACATATGGTTAGGGATTGCGTTCATGCAAATAACTGTCGTAAGTGTGGACCTACCAGCGATAGGAAACACTTTTTTCTTCTGCATGATTTTTATGTGACGTCACGTGATTCTCTGGATTCGATCGGTAAAGATGATGCTGATGCCAGAGTTCCTGTCCGTAATGTTAAGATTGGAAATGTTAAAGCAGCCTTTAACCGCGTTACTGCTGCTCGTGTTTTGAATCCAATGACTGGCAAATCGAAGTTGGTGTATTGTCAGCATGATCCTGGTTCGCAGTTGACCTTTGTTTCGAGTGACTTGGTGTGCGAACTTGGTCTTAAACCGTATGATAAAGCGTCGTTTAAAATGGATACTCTGGCTGGTCAGAAACCTACTTGTGCTGACCTTGTTAAACTCAACATCCAGTCGTTAGAGACTGATGAACTGTTTTGTGATATAACCTCGGTGGTTAACCCAGCTTGGGCTGACGATGTTAAAACTTTACCCCATAAACAAGATTTAAGTGGTTTCCGTCATTAATATGTTTCATTTGAATGATTGTAGTACTGTAGATGTACTGATTGGCAATGACAACGCTTATTTGATGTGGACAAAAGAAGAACGTGTTGGTGAAAATCGTAGTGAACCGCATGCTTTACTCACTCCTCTCGGTTGGTTGGCTTGTGGTGGTAAGTCACCCTTAGTTGAAAGCGTTGCTAAAGTGTGCAGAGTGCAGACGTCTTCAGAGTCGGATGTCATCTCTGGCTTTCAGCGTAAAATTCAGTCTCGTGATATGGAAATAGCAGACCTGAATAAAGTCATTCAGGATTTGACTTTGCAAAATGAAACCTGTGAATTGTCTCGCAATGATATTTTGGCTAGAGAACTTGTCGAACCGAATAATGAGTTGAAAGATGGTCGATTTGAGATACCTGTTCCGTTGAAGGAAGATATTGATCTACCTAACAATTTTGTGTTGGCGTCAGATAGAGCTGCTGCTTTAAGAAAGAAAGCTTTAAAACAACCTGAACTTCGTGATTTCCTTACTGACACCATGAAAGATCTTAAATCTAATGGCTATATTGAGCGTGCTGGTGAAGCAGGAAATGTCAAGGGATTTGAATGGTATTTACCATACTTTGTGACGTCACAATTAAAAAAGCGCATTGTTTACGAGGGCAAGTCTGAATTTCGAGGATCTTGTGTTAATGATGTAATGTTTTCGTGTCCTGATTTCTTAAACCCTCTGGCAGATCTCTTGGCTAGATTTCGGCTTGAAAGGTTTGGTTTCATGGCCGATGTGATTAAATACTTTTTTCACATTTTGAACTCTTCAATTCGTAAGCCCAATTTTATTGAACTGCTTACGTACACAGGCAGTGCCGTTCGGATCGTGAACGAACGCCCTTTGGTACCTTTGAGTGACGACCCTAGGGATTTTACTGTCATCACCCCTGCCTCACTTTTGACCCCATACTTAGACCCATACTGTGCTGTTGGGCAACCACATGATCGTGACCAACTAAGAAGGGATTATCGGTTCAATTTGTCACTTTCTCAGCAGTTTTGGAGTAAATGGATCGATTTTTACTTGCCAGGTCTTCAGGGCCGGAAAAAATGGCCGAGAATTTGGAGCCTGGTCAACTTGTAGTGGTAGGTTCTCTCCAAGACATTGGTAAACGTGGGAAGTATCAACTTGGGAGGGTGCATGAGGTAGTTCCACAAATTAGGAAAGGGAAGCCTGTGGTTCGTAGAGCCAAGGTTGCCGTCTGCAACTATGATGAGAGTAGGCTACGGGGAAAGTGAAAGTAGACTACGTTTTGAGGGATATTTCGTGCCTCGCCCCCGTAAAGAACACCTAAGTGTTAGGGTTTGAGCCTGGTTTTGTCTGCGGTGGTCGACCTTTGTCTGAGCCCGGAACAGTCGGTTATTATCGCAACCATTGTATATAGCGTCATTTAGCATGTACCTATGGTACCAATTCTTGTATCGTCGTGTATTATTCGTATTGTTGTTCATTCTTCGCATGCCCTTTGTAGTTACGTATTAACTTAAACGTGAGGGATTCAAACAATTTGTGTTTTTATTCATTGGCTCACAATTGTCGTCAATTCTTTTTTAGTTATGCCATGTCACACTGTCATAACTAGGGGCCGCTATGTTCCAGACAATTGTTCACCTAATCAAACGTCATATAAAAACCGTTCAAGTCTACTGAATATTACGTCATGGAAGTTGCTAGAAAATGTGCCAAAATTGCACCATCGTTCATAGACTTGTGTCAGACCTGTTTAAACATGAAACTTGGATTACTAGCTTTGGACACCTGTTTTGAATTGCGTGACAATTGATTTCATTATTGCGTCACACTACTGCTGACGTGCCTTTGAGTTATCACAAATTTTTCTGATTCATTCGTGAAATGGTTGCTTGAGAGTTAGTCGCACATTTAACTGTTGGCTTAGTGCTTGCTAGCTGGACAAAAGTTCCGTCTTTTATCCAAGTAATCTGTTCTGTAGTGACAGTTTTTCAGTGGTGTACGGCGTTGCACCCCCCTCGTTTTCGATAGCCTCGGGCTAATTTTACAGAAATACACTGTTTGAAAAGAAGTTCAAGTGTGTGTTTCTTCGGTCATTATATACAGACGAACGGATTCGGGAACTTTATGTTAAAATTTTCCCAAGAAGAGATTATGGTTTACCGCTGTGACCAACGTTTGACACCAATACTTGTAGCTTGCTGGATAGATTAAAAAGTATTGATTTCGGAAATCTACGTGATTCTGAAATACGAAAGCATTCTGACGCAAAGCCTCGATACGCAAAGACAATGGTGTGCACCTTATTACATTGTTCGGAAATTTTCAAATTAAATTTGCTTTATGATGTTGGAATTACCCTTCTGTTAAACCAATGCAATTTTTATCTTTGGTACAGTGAACTGTCAAATGTTATGGCAAAGCGCTCAGCAGCTATCATTCTGTAAAAAGTTGGTGTTCGGTTCTAATCAGTGGGGCTGCAATAAATAGTAGCCAGTCGCTGAGTTCGCCGAAGGCGAACGACTTCGCGGGATGGTCTCTCCTCAAAAAATTTTGAAAAATTGCCTTAAATTATTTGGTGCGTTCTGAGCATGTTTTTAGGCCTACCCCAAATTTTGAAAAAATGCATTGAAAACTTTGTTGAAAAGTTGATGTATTCTTTGGAGACAAACTTTACTAGTATTGAGCTTAGTCTCGACTAGCCGTTGCATACAAGGTTCAAGTGATTTTGAGGTGCCCTAGACTGGACCAGCACTTCCTATAACCTGTTGAATACCCTAACTCTACAGGTAACACTTCTACATTCACGGCTCATCGCTACTCTGCGAAATAAAAACTACCTTTAAAAAGTCTGTAAAGTTATTCGGGGCTGTTTTCCATGCAGCCCCAACAGATTCAAAAATTGCTGTAAAATACCAAAAGTGGAACTTCAAGGATAATTTTTAGCCAATCAGAGCGCTTGAAATCCATAATCTCGGACTGCATAGAAGTTTGCCCAAAATCGGTGTTGCCAAACGAAACTGTCAATACTTTAAGTTTCGAACCGCCATTCTTAGATGAAAAAAGTAAACGGGTCGGAGAAACCCAAAGGAAAACATATTTTCCCTCTTCTCTTTCTTTCAGGTGTAGCTGCAGCCCCATGACACGAGCCGCCACTGGTTCTAATAGCAAAATCGATCCTGAATAAATTACGCTAAGTGAGATCGTTGTGCAAATGCAAGCATTTAATGAATGTAAAATAGAAGTAGGGACCAATTTAGGACCGTTCATATTTATCGTTCCCATTGCCAAATGGAGGCGGGGAAATTGTCACTTGCATCTTCACGCGAACACTAGAATTCAGCTGACGTTTAATATATTTCTACGATTGAACAAACGTTAAAGGACTGTATAACAATGTGATCATTGAACGTTAGGTCTATGAGTGCATTGTTACTGCGGTTATTCAAATCACATAAGAGAACTCAAGCAGGACGATATATGAAGCAGCTTTAGCGCAGTACACGTTTAGCCACTAATTTCAAAAAAAAAACAAGGGTTGTGTAATACAAACAATAACTCGAAAGTGACCCAATGTACGCGGAATGAAGGTTTCACCATTTGAGTCCCCTTCTCCCAGGAGCAAACGCACCTTGAGCAAAGTGGAAAATCTTGCATCGACCCCAAAGCCGTGTTGGCCGTAATAAGTATGCAATGGTAAAGTGGGGCTACAAACAGGGTCTAGTTTTTGCATTTGTGGCACCAAGCCCCAAACAGCGGGCCATTCCTTTGTGCGCCCCCAGCTTACCACCCAGTGCAGCAAGTGGGACCTTTCAATATGCAACTCAGTCGCACAAGAATGTGTCGATCTGTGGAGTATCAATCAAATTTAGAAGACTCGATAAAAGAAAAAGCGCAGCACAGAGATGAATGAAACAAAATGTAATAATGATAGCCTACTTAAAGTCAAAAAAGTGCAAGAGAAAAAGATGTAGCGTATTCATAATATGATCGCATAAGGTTTAATTATTGCATAGCACAAAACATTGCCTAAATAAGTAAACACACGTGAAGTTGCAAATTGTTTGTTGAACCGATGAAACATCAACAACTTTTGTAATGGAGATGTTTTCACAATGAACTCGAAAATAAACGACTGAAATTACGATAGATCCGACCAGTAAATCCCACCGTCTTACATCGATTCAACAACAGAATACATTAAATGAATACAAAAATGAATTGATTTGCAGGTTAGGTGCGTACACGTTGTCGAAAGTGCGTACTGGTTCTATCAAAAAGAAATTTCTAAAAGAAAAAATCAGTACCGTATCTCAAATGGCTGGTTCAAAACAATGAATAAACTAAAGGCCTTGACATGAAAAGAAAGTATTGGAATATACATTATGTATAAAAAAAAACTTCAGCCCCTCTAGTTGAATCGTGAAAAATTTCATTTTTGTGCCAGCCGCCTTCTGACTTCGGCTTTCACGCTGTCGATATAATGAACTTGCTGTGCGGGTAGTGCTGATTCAACGATGCTACGTGGAATCATGCCGCCAATGTCGCAGTTGACGTAAAGTTCCAGAAAGCACTGGTTGGGGTTTCTGAAAAAAAAAAAAACACAACGAATTGTAACCAATGAACTAGGCTCTTATTGCTTTAACTACGAGACAAAATCAGAAAATGTTAGGTCCCCAACGCCAAGTTGTCAAACCTTCGTTTCATGCAGGTAGGCGAACACAGGTCGGGTGCATCGCCTAGTTGTGGGAGCCATGGCAGCTGCATTACGGAAGCCTTATCCACACCAAAGCGTCATAATTTAATTTTATGCATTATTGAAAACTTATTTAACGTCATAAAATAAATACGTAGAATTTGAATAGAAAGACAAAAAGGCCTGTAAGAAGTTAAAAGAAAGTCGAACATGCAACTGAAGACAGCGCCTTATAAATAACAAAACCTCTAAAATGACTGAAACAGAAACGCACCTGATATTTTGCGCCACCGCATAACCAAAAGGATGATTGATGCCTCGGACATACTCGCTCGTCACTGGACGTGAAGGAAACTCAACACTTTCACCTGAAAACATTTCTTGAATTGGACAGGATCTTCTGTAACCTGGCAACACTTACACTGAAGAAACGCTACGTACAGCCATATAAACGACCTATGACGTAGAAGCTATCAAAAATTAGCAAGGAGTAACACTGTGCTAGGCTAGGTAAACAAACGAAAAAAAAACTTTTTCAAAATAGTTAGAAATAGTTGGAAATATTCTGTGACCTGGCAACAGTTGGAAATATTCTGTGACCTGGCAACAGTTGGAAATATTCTGTGACCTGGCAACACTTATATAGAAGCATTGCTACGTTGCATAATATAATGTGTCACTTATCAAAATTTCCAAGGTGGAATATTGTGCCAGGCTAGGAAAACTTAAAAAAATGTTGCAAGTGTAGGTCACAGAAATCAAGGTACAATATATGCATTTACTTCAGTCGTAAAAATTGCAGATTGTTAATTAACTCACCAAATATCCAGCAAACCTCTCCAGAATCTAAAATATGATTGAAAGAAAGAAATTCAATCTCCCAATAAGCTACCATTCAAAACAAATCCTTAACACAACTGAATCAAACAGTCTGTTTTACTTATTTTTTCAGTCTTTTTGTTTTACTGTATTAATGTTTTGCACCAATAACAATTAGGCTAAATTGAAAACACATCAATAATCTCCAGTCCTTCAGCAATCAGCATGTTCAGAGTTTGGACAAAATACTTTTGTATAATTTATGTTTTGCATTCCGTTACCTTCATTCAGTTTCATCTCATCACGGGAATATGCATGGAAGAGGTATAGGTCAACAAACTCTCGTTTGGAAATCATTCCCCAAGCCACACTTGGCGTTACAACAAGGCAAACTGCAACTTCCTGGATTAAAAGTATAAACTTTTTTAACACAATTTTTGTACTACAGTACAATGAAAATATGTAAAGACTTCATTCTGTTTTGAAGAATATTTACTACTAATCTTTAATGTTTTTATTCACACACATTCAAATCTTAATAATTAGCCAGAGTAATGGTTAATAAAAATAATCGTAAAAATCTCTTAAAAATGTTTAAACAACACAAAAATTCTACATAACTCAAATTTTAATTCCCAAATGTTAGGAAATGAAATGCATCCTTCCAACACAAAAATGACCATAGCTGTGGTTTGATAACTTTTTAATTTATTATTGTTTAATTTGCACGTTGACCACTGACCAGGATTATCAACTTAATTGTTAGCATAGATAACAATCAAATAGCCAATTTTTCAAACGTATAATCAGGGCTGCGATTTTTTCTTTCTTGTCGAACGACCAAAAATTCTACGCTTGTTTGTCGAATAGTAATATGACGTCACAAGAGTCAGATTATAAGCGTTTGGCCGCGAGTTACCGCACAAGTTGTGTGGTATCAGAGTCACTTACTTTAAGTTTTTAATCGCACGCTGGTTGAGTGATTCCATCTACGACGGCAAAAACATTGCCGTCGCCAAATCAACACACCTTGGATTGCTGCGACAATTGCCGTATGCTTTAATGTTTAATCAAACGAAATTTTATCGCTTCTTCATCGCGTGTCACACGGCGGTAGCCCAGAGCATCACGCAAGCTATTTTATGCGCTGACAATGCTCTTGTGAACTGTAAAAAGTTGCAACCTTATAAATACCGGCTTATTGTTCCGCAAAAGTTATTCTTTAATCGAATGCTTATTGTTTACCGGTGTCGTTGCGAATATAAATCATCGTGAAAGAAGATACAGTTAAAAAGCGGAAATTACCTGCTATAATTATCAAACAGAAGGAAAAGTTAGTGTGGTATTTTGCAAAATTTGTAAAGAATTTATGACGGAAACAAATCGGAATTAGAAAAGCTACGGGGTCAAGTTAAAAAAGTAGTGCAAAATTGGATAAACGGTTCTTCGGCAGAAAAGAAAAATAATGCTTCTGATCATATGGCATTGCGCGTTCATGAACGGGCAGTTTTGCGTCTTCAAGTATTCCAGTGACGATGCGACAGCTTCATCCTCCCATACAGCGTCTTATGATTCCGATTTTGACAGCTAGTTCTTTATCAAACAGACTCGTGTTTGTTCGCAGTATTTCAATTGTGCTGAAATTATGTTAGTGTAAACGTAAATCGAGGCAATCATCTCGCAGTGAGATATTAATTTATTACCGGTACCTGGTTGAACAATTAACGTAATTTTATGATAATTCAAAGTCGCTAGATGTCGAATTAATGTAAAACAAACGTAAATTTCTTCTTGGGCATTGTTACGCAGGCAGCAAACTTCGTTATTTTTGCATTGACTTCACGTCTGTAGACGTTAAATCAATGTAAAAATGATGATTTTTGCTGTCTGGGTACCACTAGCCAACAAAAAACAATTTTTGGTGCCGAAAATATTTCAACTGTTTTTAGCTAATTTGGGGTCGCTGATTTCAAAAATGCTGTCAGTTTTTCTCTATCAGGTCTAATTTTCTAGTTACGGTTATTCCACTGCATGAGTGCACTAATCCATAATTGCTCATGTAAAATCTATTCACGAGTCAAACATATTGTTAAAAGACACAAATCAATTTCAGCAAGCAAACAAACACTTAAAAACGTACACACAAACATAGGATTAATAGGTGTGGTAGCTTTTTATTCTTCACCTTGCTGAAGTGTCTGCCATAAACTTGCGCTTAAGAGATCTGCGAGAATGAGCTGCAAAAGCTTCATCGCGTTTAATAGACCAGCAATAGTCAGCTAGCATGGTAGCATCCCATCTCCCTTCACATCTGACTTCTATCTCACTAATGTCTTGATGAAATCGCTCCCCTTGCTCGTCACTCAAATCGCCAAGATTATCAGGAAAATAGTCAAGATGATTGTGCAGAAAATGAAGTTTGAAGCTCATGTTAACATCAATATTCTGGAGTCTTCTGAGTAAGTTAGACACGAGCTCTTTGTATTTGGATGCCTGTTTATTTGCCAAAAAATTTTTAACAACTTTCACAAAAGCATCCCAGGGAAGTTTGGATCATCGATTAATTTTCTGATTTGAGGCCCATCAAATATGACAGCTTTTAACTTTTCAATTGTTAATCCTGGAAATTTTGTGCAAATATATCTGAAACAATTTCCATCTTTATCGAGTGCTTTTACAAATCGCTTCATTATACCCAACTTTGCTACGTAAGTTATCATTAAGATGGAAAAGCATTAGCCTACTGTGCTTGCAACACCATCATTATTATTATATTAATGTGAAAAGGAGGTAACACAATTTTTTATCGTTCCACCAGAGAATGTGCTTGAACATTTTTCTCGTCAGGAATCTTTCACTTCTCACTGGCCAATGTTTCCTTTTCCAATGCTGATCTCTTGCCCTGCTGTCCCACAAACTGAGAAAACAAGGAAACTTTGCGTATCCACCTTGCTTTCCAAGCAGAAATCCAATCATTTTCAAATCAACCCAAAAGTCCAATTGTGTTCATAATATGAAATTTTTTCCAAAACAAATTTGACTTCGTTATACTTTTCTTTGAGAGTTGTTGAATGTCCAAGTGGTACAGATCCATAAACATTTCCATTATGCAGTAAAACACATTTTAGACTTCGTTTACAGCTGTCAATAAAAAGTCGCCAATCTTGAGGATTGTATTCTGCTACACCAAACTTTTTAAGAAGACCTTCCACATCGGTACAGTATGTGTATACAGTATATACTGTATACACATACAGTATATACAGTATACAGTGTATACAGTATACAATATCATTTCCTGAGAAAAGTAGGGCAAAAATTCGACATGGCATTTCCGATAGAAAGTGATTACAGTACCTGGTTCAAAAATAAATATTTTTTTTTTTGAGTCTTGAAGCCAGTAACTCAGAAGATTTCTTTGATAAATTTAAATCCCTCGCCAAGTCATTGAGTTCTCTCTGAGAAAAAAGTTGACACGGTAAAATAGCAGGAAGAAATTCGATTTCAGCAAGGGTGGAATCGCTGTCAATGGATGCTTGCTCGTCTTCGCTTCCAGAAAGTAAATCCAATTGTGGCAACCCTTCAAAATCAGGAACAGGAAGTTTTTCTCTGTGTAGCACTGGCCTGATTGCTGAAGCTAGGTTTGAATATTGCAAGGAAGTCCTATTTTTCCTGTTTATGCCTTTTATGTTTATATTTACTGCACAAAAATAGTAGTCGCTATTATGATCTTTTGATTCACGCCACACCATTGGAATAGCAAACCCTAATCCTTCTCTTCTTTTGTTCGTCCGTTGACGTAAATGTTCTTTGCAAGTTTTGCAAACAATGTGGAGAGCCCAAGACTTATCTTGATACCCCAACTTCACTTTAAAGGAAGCAAGATAAGTACGCTTTAAAAAATCATTGATTGGTTTTCTGTTAATCACCACAGATGTAGCAGAAAATATTTATGTTATTGAGGCAACGTCTTCTAGAATGTCGTAGCCATAAGCGCGCTAGATTCCTGCTGTCTGGGTACGCAATGTAACCCGCCAGGAAAATTAAATAGATTTGTGCTGACTCGAATGTTGAATCAACCCAAAATTAACTTACTTTTCCCCTGAGTTATTTAACGTGATTTAACTTAACAGCGTGCGTATCGCTACTTTTGGTATTATTACATCACACTACAAATCAAACAGTGCGGTCGTGACTCGTGATAGACTACTCTAGTATATTTTTCGCTTCTCGTTTTTTTCGATTCAACGCCTGCAGACGTTGAATCAATGTAAAAACGACAGGTTTTGCCAGCTGGGTTGTGTGCTTTTGTGAATGCAAATGCAAAATCGCCTATTACGTAATCACAGAAACCCTTTTAGTGGGTGGAAGTCAAGTTGCCACCTGTTTATCTGTCTACTATTCTTTATTCACATAGCAAAACATTTCTGCAATCTTGGAACAACAAGTGCATAAGTCAGACATAAATCCAAACTTGCAAACACGTTGACAATTAAAGTAGCCTATGATGCGTCTTTGCCTCGTGTAATTTAAACGCCATGTGATGTGCCTTTCTCCTATGCTATGCCGTTTCATTTTGCATTTCGTTTTTTCAATTCAGTGTTTAGATCAGTTATTCATTTTCAGTGTAGATATGATAAGCAGTTATTTTTTTGTCACTTGATAAGGGCTAACGTGTGTATATGGCCGAAAACGTTTGTAGCTTATAGTTTATGTTCAATTTTAATGGATTATGTTAAATGCCGTGTGGTTGCTTGGTTGTATATGTCTGTGGTTGAAGAAAGTGGCCTCTTTACCAAAATTGTATTATAAAGTAGCCTACTTCAGTTATTTTATCCATAAAAGAAACCCGTTGTGTCAAATAGCACAAAACGTGTGTTGCGAAATGTTTGATGCCAGGCGTTGGAACTTCGATCAAAGCATTCTCCCGCAGTGTTCAAAATGGCGGCGCTGACGCCTTGGGAGTTTCTCGTGTGAAGCGTCGCTTTTAGACCTTGCTTTGAAGTACCGTACCTGGCACAAGCATGTTTACGTAAGTCAGCATTCTTATGATTGCATCACGTGATGCCCCCCCTCCCGATTGTTGCTCGACCTGACGACGTTTAGTCCTCTCTCAGTTTTTTTCCTTTTTATTTTCCATTTTTTTCGTTTTTTTTTTTTGCAAGGCACGGCGTTTGTCGAATAGTGATGGCGCGTGTCGAGTGACCTCGTCACCAAAAAAGGCAAAAATCGCAGCCCTGCGTATAATTAATAGACTAGCCTACTTGGGATTATTCGAATCAGACTGTTCATTATTATCCAATGGTTTGGGATTCTTTTGTTTTTTTCCTATTTTGCTCATTATTGTGTTATTTCAAACTAGCTTTGTTAAAGTGTTCTCATCCACTTGTTCAAGACATTCAAGCCATCACAAACGATGTCCATACAATTGCAAGTACTTCTCAATCACTTTGATTGCCAAACTTGTGTTTCCCATCTTTCTAAACCCCCCATGACAAGCTAAATATCAATTCCAAACAACTTGCATAATCCTTGACTCCTCTTAGTATTTTTGTACCATGATTTTTATGCCGGTACCTAACTTCTTGCAATCCCCCCTCAGCCATTCTCAGTCTATATAGGATATTAAAATAATGCAATCCAATTATTGCCTATCACAGCGTACTAATGCAATTAAATGAAACAGTGCAATTATCTTAAATTAAAAATACATTCAAATAACAATGCGTTATTTTCGAAGCTACTGTACAACTAAAAACCAGTTGTTACCTCTGATATTGTAGATAGTCTTTCATAATACTTAATACTCTTATCCCATGCAAGTCTTTCCTCTGTGGTTGTGGACGGCTTCATTACTTCATACACCAGATCATAAGGCAAATCTAATGTGGCTTCAAATTTGTAACTGAAGATGAAACAGAAATCGTTCTTTACAACAATTATGTCTTTCTTATGTCATACCATCCAGGGCCGGATTAAGCTTTTGATGGACCTGGGGCTATATGGTAATATGAGGCCTATATTTCATTCCCCTCATTGTACCAATCACAATTAAAATGAAATAACAAAAATTACACCCGAAATAAAGTATTTACTTCACATTCAAATGACATGTTTTTGGATTTAGACAAAGCAAAGCTGTTAATAATATCATCGGTGTCTATTTTTTCCAAAATTTATTTTTTAATGCAGAGTAGAGCTAAGGAATGCAACCTTTCTGGCCCATGGATGAACGCAGTTGATTCTTTACTGTTTTAAGCACTGAAAATGGGCGCTCGTCTGAACAATTAGAAATCATCAGACAAAGATACATTCTTAGTAGCCTACAACAGATACGTTAGGAACTGCATGCATAAACTTATTTTCATTGATGAACATTTGAGTTTCTTTGCTGCATTCGCTGTTAAAATGGTGCTTCACCAGTGCAGAAAAATGAATTATCTCTTCAGGCAGTGTTTCTTCTAGAAGCTAGATTCTAGATCATTTGGATAATAGTGAAGCAATGTTTTAGCACTCTCTTCAATTTTACAGTTAGACATGTTTAATTCTGCAAAAAAAACGAAAATCTTATTCGAAGACGATCGTATGCTGCAATTCGGGATTTCATACACAAAATAATTTGGTCAATGATTGGCAAATATGAGTCTACTTTGAATCTGCTCGATAGATCAAGTGATGTGTCTTCAGATCCACCTTCGCTATCCAAGCATACTTTTCTTCTTTTCTTTCTTGAAATTTCTTCAATATAATGATGACAGCAGCCACTTAATAGCCTACTCTACCCTTTTCTTCGAATTCTTGAAATTGGGATCTTAATGTTGAACAAAGTCATGTAGACCCTGAAGCAAATTTGTTGCCTTATTCAAAGTAGTTTTGCTATCCTGCAGCGCCCGACTAGTTTTATGAAACCGTTCCATTATGCACGAGACCATAACTCAATTAAAATAACGGTTTCAAGCTTTTCCATTCACAAGATAAACCCTTTGGTTGTTTCTTTAGTCTGTGATTTTTATTCGATTGTGATTCACGCACCCTTAGAAATTAGCTGACGCCCCCCTGGGGAATCGTGCCCCCTGGTAAAGAACCACTGGTTTATACAGTTAGCATTCGTTCTACGATTTTCTTCCTTTACTCTTTCGATCTTGATAATAAGCATGTCAGTTGCTCTTAGTAAGTTGTTATTGGTGGGCCTATTTTTTTGGTGGGCCTGGGGCTGCAGCCCCATCAGCCCCCGCCTTAATCCGGCCCTGATACCATCTATGCACAAATGACGTCATTGAACCTAATGCTTGTGTGAATATACAAACTAGTTAAAAAATAGGTAGGGTACCGTAACACAAAAACTATATACAGAAAGCAAAGCAATAGAGTTTTTGAGGTATTATGCAATAGGCATGCAAACAACATAATGTACTTTCAAGTGAATTCCAACTTGTTTCAACATCTCCAGAAATATATGTGTTGCATTGTTATATAGTTGGTAATGGCATGGCAGCAAAAAATAGGCTCAAATGGACAAGCAAGTTATACAGGCTTTTTGCTTTATATTAAGGTTGCAATTTAGGTAAGAACATGTGAATGATAAAGTACTTAAGGCATTTTATAATTCAAATTAAAGTACAGCGTAGGCTTCCCATGTGTATAGATAAAACATAATACTCACACATTTCCATGAAAATGTGAGGAAGGTTTGTAGGACACTTTTACATTACCCTAAAAATACATAAGATTAGGAGAACTTGTGCAGTGTAGAGTATCACAATGAATGGCTTTTTTAATCTTGGTTATTCGACAGTGTTTTAAAACTGTGAGATAATTGCTTCACCAAGACAAGCTAAAATCCACTTAGTGTGGCGTAGTTAGGTTAGCTTGTAACACGTTTTATTTTATACAATTGGGGTAAAAAGTATTTTTCAAAGATTGAAAGACCTAAATTCCACAGAAAACCAAACACTAGACGTTTTGATTAGGATTGCAATGATTTGCTTCATGGCAATCACAGATCATACTGAACATTTATGATGAAAAAAAAAGACTTTATGCTTACAACTTGCCTGTGTTTTCATATAATGCCACGGTGGTGTATTGGTTCTCATCTTGAGAGCTTCTTCTTTTATTGAAGCAATTTTTGATAAAAAATCAACCATTGTTGATGCTACTGTACAAAAAAAAATTCTAAAATACAGCTAATTAACTTTAACTTTCATCTGCAGTCTGAACTAATTCACTCAACTGCTTGTCACAATTCAATAAATTGTAGCAAGTTTGAAATAAATTTAGTGATATCTCAAACTGAAAAAGTTTCTTTGACAGCCTACCTAACTCTGACAGTTTTGTACACTTGTATAGAAAATTTGAACCACTTGCGCCAGCCCAGTCATGGAGGAAAGGGCTTCTACATTTGTCCAAGCTTTTTGGTTTTTTCTTTTCAAAGGCTTCCACAATTTTACTTTTTAATTTCCTTATTATGAATTAATTATTTCCTCTTACTTCCTCATATTGATAAACTAAATTCCTGAACTTTTTACTTTGAGACTGATAGTCCGGCAGCCCGTGACGTTTTTGTAACATCATAAGGTACAAAAGGTTTGAGTGTTTTATCAACCTTGCCCCACTGTGGGATGTTCAGAAACCCACATCCGAGGTTTCACTGCTGGGGCGTTTGGGGGCTACGGCCCGGTGAAAAACCCATTTTAGGGGTCAAAAAAACATCATAAGGTACAAGAACAAAACCTATGCCAGAGTTTATGCCTTCACTTGTAGACTTTGGAACAAGTCGATCTGGGTGCCCCAGATGGGGCATTCCCGAATAAGGGGCCCCCAAAGTTGGGGCAAAATACGTAAAAATAACATCATAAGGTACAAAGATGGAACTTCTTTCATCAGTTGGGGCATGTTCCACTGAGTACGAAACAACTTTTCTTATGGCCCCAAAGTGGGGCTTAACCTCATTTTGGGGGTATAACCCCTAAAATTCACAAAATTAACATCATAAGATACATGGATGAAACCAAGTGTAGGTGATAATACCTCACTTACGGACTTCAGAACATTCAAATTTGGTCGCCCCAGGTGGGGCATTCCCGAATAAGGGGCCCCCAAAGTTGGGGCAAAATACGTAAAAATAACATTATAAGGTACAAAGATGGAACTTGTATCATCAGTTAGGGCATGTTCCACTGAGTTCGAAACAACTTTTCTTATGGCCCCAAGGTGGGGCTTAACCTTATTTTGGGGTATAACCCCTAAAATTCACAAAATTAACATCATAAGATACATGGATGAAACCAAGTGTAGGTGATAGTACCTCACTTACGGATTTCAGAACATTCAAATTTGGTCGCCCCAGGTGGGGCATTCCCGAATAAGGAGCTCCCAAAGTTGAATCAAAATACGTAGCCTACCGGTAAAAATAACATGATAAGGTGCAAAGATGGAACTTCTTTCATCAGTTGGGGCATGTTCCACTGAGTTTGAAACAACTTTTCTTATGGCTCCAAGGTGGGGCTTAACCTCATTTTGGGGTATAACCCCTAAAATTCACAAAATTAACATCATAAGGTACATGGATAAAACCAAGTGTCCTTCGTTTATATTTCAAAACGTCTGCAAATATTTTGGAAAATCAACAAAGCATGTAAGATATAATATCTACACAGCATAACATTTGCTTATTAGGTTAAAATTTATCACTATGAAAATACATATTGTACGCAGGGGTGGATTGGCGGCTAATCATATTAGCTTACTGGGATTTCGAAAACGTTCCCGGTTGGCCGGTCAGAGGGTCACTGTCCTGTTTTATGTACAAAAGAAAATTTTATTTGAAGTATAATAGTCGTAGCGCTATATCCTTATTCTTTGTTTGAATAACACTGACAATGATTGAAGTTACAAATCGAAGCTTGCTATACAAATACGTACAATGTCTAATTTTATAGCCTACATCGTATTACCGGTGAAAGACTTTTTCTGAAATGAAATAAATTGTTTGTGAAACGAGCATTTTTATGCTAAATCTATTTTGATAGAAGTGGACCGTTATTATTTTTAAATTCCCGGGCTAATTCAATTTGCTAATCCGCCCCTGATTGTACGTAGGCCTACCTACATTTAAGTTTCTCTCAGACTAAACACTGAACAGAAACAAATCACACTATGTGGTCTCATTTAAACAACTGAGAGGACTTCTCGAATAACATGTGATTTGTGCTGAAAAGAATGGAAAAATTGCTCGCTACAAAATAACGAAACCTGGAACGGCGTGCGAAAGAAACGTTAAATTATACACTAGTAGAACGAAAAGATGCACATTGAACTATTTAAAAACGTATGCCCTGTTCATCAAGTCAAAGGGCTTCTTGAAAAAGCATGCCTCCTGCATAATCTCTCTCGGGTAGGCTATGCAGTATGCACCATTGGCCCCGGTTTGCAGCCATGTGAAAAGATCAATCCTAACACTTTGTTTTATGTGGTTTCGTGAGTTCTGGTGGAAACCGTAAAATTAATACAAGTTCAAAATATCATACTCTATCCCCATGTTTACAAAAAGTTGCTTATGTGGGCTATAGCCTACAATTTATTTATGCTTGAGGTGGAGAAAGGCAAAAACATCTATTCATTAAGGGTCTGCAGGTTCGTCGTCAGAAAAGTCGCATTCATCCGTTTCTGTTGTTTCATCATCTGATTCTGTTCCGTCTTGGTCCAAACCCTTCTCACTTTGCAGAACGTTGTCCAGCGTAGACGGAACTGGACCTCCATGAAACCAAACCAGTGAATTTGCCATCTTCCAGACGCCAGCCGCTTTCAACTGGTTTCTGGAAAAAGCTTCCTTTTTCAGCAGCATGATTCCAAATGCCACAAATGTAATTCGCTCTGAGTATTTTCTGATGGAGCACAGTTTTGCACGGGGGAAAGTTGCTTCCATCTGAACCTTTCAGTCGTCGCAATGGATTGGAACCTTTCAGTTTGTATGTCCCAATGAATTTTTTAAATCGTAATTCATTAACGCAATGACCACTTTTACGTCCATACATCTGGCACACAAATTTTTCAATGCCTTTTTCAATGTTTTCATCAAGATTTTTCGAATATCCCAAAGCAGCAAAGGCATGTTAAGCATGCACATTTTTCTCCAATATATTAAGGGGTCGAGCCTTCCCTTTACCCGAAAAAGCAGCTGTATGATCACAGCCTGTAAAGCAATGAAAACCGGGAAGCGACCGAAGCATGTCTGCAGATAAAGTACTGCCAAGCTTTGATACATCAATATATCTCAGAGTGTTGTTTGCCTTTACACCAACTTCCATCCATATGTTACGTCTTTTTGTACAAACGACAAATTTCCCAACAATATAATCAGAACATTCGTGTCATTAGAGCGGACTACCACATTTTTCACGTCATGGCATGAGGTGACGATGTGGTACATTAGGCGCGTATCTGCTTCTTCGTGGTAGCATAACAAGGACTCCTCTTCACCACACAACATTTTTTCGCTATCTTTTCGATAAACATAACATTTTTCATCAAGTGTAGCATAAAAGAACCTTAAGTCGAGGAAGCTGGAATACTCATCTGATTTTCAAGAATTAACAAGAAAATGCACCAATGCTTGCTTGAAGTTGTCATTCCTCATTGCGGCTGCAAAATTAACAGGTCGTTTTATGGCCTCTCCTTCGATGACGTATTGCTGATCGCGGAAGCCATGAATTGCTCGGCGATCTCGCTCGGCATCTTTCATGGACGGCGATACAGTTCTATCGAAAACAACGTGTATTGTTTTCCCACTGTGTCTGCACAATTTCTTCAAAGTCGTCATTGCAACACCTCCGAACGTCATCGGCAAATCTCCAAGAGTGTGAAGAAGAAACATACCATCGATTTCAAGAGCCTTCAAAAGCATTGACTTTTGGGTTGATTTCATCGTTGCATCCATATGGCACAAAGACAGTGGTACTGGTGTGAGGGGGTAAGACAGCATCAATTCCACGTCTACCTTGTGATCTACTGCTAAACATAGAAGCCTTCCCATCAAATTGCGTTCCATGCTCAACCGATAAAATTTGCCTTCGCGGGTTATGCTTTTCACAACGGCAGCTTCAGAAGCAAAGTTGCAGATTTTGTTTCTACGTGCTGGCTTGTTGAAAGTGCTAGCGTCCTGGTGGCATTGATTTATAAATTTGTTTCTATCCTCAGTTCCTTTTTGAAAAACATTCAAAACAAAATTTGAAGTGGCAGGAGCGACTGCTTTTCCTGTGCTAATATTGAATAGAAAGGATACTACGAAGCTTGCACTAAATGGATTAACTGTACTGCTTATTTTTTTGCATTAGTTTATCCAAATGTCTGCGATCTCTATCGATGCTTGAAGGACGAAGGTCAAATGATGCTTCCTCTGCTGACGTCATCTCCAGATCTTCATAGAAGTTGTGAAGGATCGATCGGCGCATAAAGTGGGTAAGTGCCCATCTCTGTCTGGCACCAATTGAATTGGTGAAAAACGAAATCCCAGTGAGTCGATTGGCGGATTCTGCATTGATTGTTTGCTCCAAAGCTTGATCAACAGCACATCCGCAGAAGTTTATTTGAGTTCTTTTTACGGACAAGATGCCTTGTTCAAACAGATCACTTATTCCAGGGTGAATTGCTTCCATTTTTAGCATGTTATCCTGCAGTCGCAAAATCCATCTTGCATAATTTGGTTGATTGAAAATGAAGAACACGCTTGACATCTCTCCTATGCAGTGCACAAACAACTGATGATTTGCAAAATAAATAGTCCGAGCAAAGAGGAGGTACGTCTTGACAAGTTTTAAGTATCCATACCAGTAGCCTACTGGGCAGTCTTGCCATTTTCTCCTGTTTCGGTTTTTCTTGAAAATTCTTTGTAGGAACTCAAAAAGTCTTTAACATCGTCATCCAAAAAGCCAATCGTTGACTGGGATGGACGAATACATAAACGACGTAGTTCTTCGTCCAGATTTTCAGGAGCAGGGCATTGTAACAAGAATTGATTAAAATGCAAGATTTCTAATGCTGCTCCGAAAAGAACGTGTATTCGTTTGCACTTATTGTAATGAGTACCACGCAGAAATCCGTTAAGGGATCCTTCGGCAAGAATACCAGCTTCTGTTAGGATGTATGGACCACCTGAACCATCCAAGTACTTACCCATAGCTTTAAAGAACGCCATGCAAATGTGGAAACCACCCAGTAATATGAACAAGCGGTCACATTTTGGACTTTCTTGCTCTTGAATGGTGAGGGCATGTTTTGCAATGGCCAGATCGTATGTAACACACAGGTACTCTTGCTACCACATGTACGTATGCTACTGTACACTACAGTCTTCAACCGGTGAAATATTAAATTATAGTTGCTTATTAAGAAATTATGACTTTCGCACCCGGTATCAGTCTTTGTGCTAGGAAAAATCCTCAGGTGAAGCAAAAAAAATTTTGACGTTTTGCAAACACTTGGTTCCATGCAAATAGGCTACAACCTTGAATTTGGGGTTGTATATCCTAAAATGAGGTTAAGCCCCACCTTGGAGCCACAAGAAAAGTTTTTTCGAACTCGGTGGAACGCGTTCCAACTGATGATAAAAGTTCCATCTTTGTAGCCTTCCTTATGATGTTATTTTTACGTATTTTGTCCCAGCTTTGGGACTCTTTATTCGGGAATGCCCCACCTGGGGCGACCAAATTTGAATGTTCTGAAATCCGTAAGTGAGGTACTATCACCTACACTTAGTTTCATCCATGTACCTTATGATGTTAATTTTGTGAATTTTAGGGGTTATACCCCCAAAATAAGGTTAAGCCCCACTTTGGGGCCATAAGAAAAGTTGTTTCGAACTCAGTGGAACATGCCCTAACTGATGATACAAGTTCCATCTTTGTACCTTATGATGTTATTTTTACGTATTTTGCCCCAACTTTGGGGGCCCCTTATTCGGGAATGCCCCACCTGGGGCGACCAAATTTGAATGTTCTGAAGTCCGTAATTGAGGTACTATCACCTACACTTGGTTTCATCCATGTATCTTATGATGTTAATTTTGTGAATTTTAGGGGTTATACCCCCAAAATGAGGTTAAGCCCCACTTTGGGGCCATAAGAAAAGTTGTTTCGTACTCAGTGGAACATGCCCCAACTGATGAAAGAAGTTCCATCTTTGTACCTTATGATGTTATTTTTACGTATTTTGCCCCAACTTTGGGGGCCCCTTATTCGGGAATGCCCCACCTGGGGCACCCAGATCGACTTGTTCCAAAGTCTACAAGTGAAGGCATAAAATCTGGCGTTGGTTTTGTTCTTGTACCTTATGATGTTTTTTTGACCCCCAAAATGGGTTTTTCACCGGGCCGTAGCCTCCAAACGCCCCAGCAGTGAAACCTCGGATGTGGGTTTCTGAACATCCCACAGTGGGGCAAGGTTGATAAAACACTCAAACCTTTTGTACCTTATGATGTTACAAAAACGTCACGGGCTGCCGGACTATGAGAGTCTTCAAAGGAATGTTTAAAAATGAATTGTGATGTCACAGAAGACCATGCAAGATAAAAAAAAAAATACAGGAAACTGGCTCAGTGTGATCGCGCGCACGACTTTGGAAATATAAAAACGGAGATACAATAATAGACCTTTTGCATAACAAACCAACAGAGCGTGACGTTGGAGTCGTGAACGACTAGCCGCTGTTTGCAATGCTGTGCAATAGAGTTAGTGGCGTAGTTTGCAGGCGAATAAATTGTTTAACGTTTGCTTAAGCTGTTGTTTTGTGGTCTTTACAGGCGTGTATCAGTGTTTCAGTATAATTTTCCAGAAAATAAAACTCTTTTAAGTTGTAAACTTAGGCTACAGAAGTGTTAACCTTCGACCCGTTCTTTATTGTATTGGAAGCGATCTTGCCCGGCAAAGATAGGAAGAATTTCCTGTATTACACAGCTTCAAAAGCTAAGCATGCAAATCAAAATGTTGATGCAGAACTTGATGACGATGTTACTTTCGAAATACCTCAAAATGATACAGGAGCACTGCATCTAGGCTACATAGACTAGCGGTGGAAGATGAATTTTTCTTGGTGTTGATGAAGCTTCGCCTGGGTTTGTTTTATACAGACTTAGGCACAAGGTTTGGTATTACTTCTGCATTCGTATAGTACACCGTATTTTTTATTCATGAATGCATCTCATCTCATGTATTCAAGGTTGATTAGTTTGAACCTATTCCGTCATCGTGATGTTATCATAGCAGCCATGAAGCTAGACTTCAAAAAGGACTAGCCTACTCAAGCACCATGATCACCATCGACTGCACTGAAGTACGTCTCGAAACACCATCCTCACTTCACCGTCAGTCGCAAACGTACTCGAACTATAAAAGTACGAACACTGCAAAGGCATTAGATTAGTGGGAGTTGATCTAAGAAATGGGGCTATTATGTTTGTATCTCAGTTGTAGGCTACACTGGTAATGTGAGTGACAAAGAAATATGTCAGAGGAGTGGATGTTTCACCTTTTGAAGCAGAAAATAGCTGCTAATGCACTGCACTTCAATGATGCTGTTATGGCCGAAAAAGGGTTTCTTATAGAAAAAGATTTAGCCTACATGGTATTGGTCTACATTTGAATATCTCTCCTTTCCTAGGTAGGCCTCAAATGAGTGAAGACGATGTGTTGAATACACGAAGTATTGCACGCCATCGCATTCATGTAGAGAGTGGGCCATAAAAAAAATTCGTCAATTTCACATCTTCGACAGGAAAATACCAGTGACTATGCTTGGCATCACCAATGAAGTGTGGTTGGTTTGTTGCATATGTTATGCAGAATGAAAAGAAAATGTTGCAATAACGTGATCCATAATTCCCGGTCAAAATGCACACGCTCCACAATGGCCGTCCTAAATTGCCTTTCCTAGTCTGTTAGCCAACATTATGATTAAAACGAACAAGAACTGAAGTGTACCGATAACTTACAACAATTCATAAACACAAAAAATTTACTTTCACCTGCCAGCGACCTCACGCTTGCTTGCAATAACAAGAAACGTCTTCATAAACCGTAGAAAACAAGCGATTCTTAACCTTCAGACTCCGCGTAACTCAAACGTCACGCTCTGGTGATTTTGAATGTGCAAAAGGTCCATTGAGAGATCCCTTTTATTTTGTCTGTGGCGAAAAACAGTAGAGCTATGCGCACAAATATATTCAACAACATACAAGAAGCAGCGCTGCTTCTCGTGTTTTTAATGTGACAAATGTAACACATCGGCATTACGTTGAAAACAAGATAGGCCTTAAGCTTAAGTTCCATAGATCTATATTAGGGACAGTAGAATATCGGGACGACTCACTTTACTGATTTTTCTTGCGAAATGGACAGCTGGAGGGAGGAGGGTTACTAAAAAGTTCAAAAATTAGCAGAACTGCACAACGCTTTCTTCGCTTTTAGGTAAATTCATTCTCATCAAATGAATTTCTATATTTGGTTAAAATTTTGGGTGCTAGAAAATCTGCAAAGCCTGACGGCAGTGTGAGGCTGCTTTCCGTTACCGGTGTTGCGTAGGGTTGCCAGATGTTCACTATTTTAATGAACAAATCACTACCGGTATTTTAAGAAAATTGATTGATTGATTGAATCTTTATCCTCGGACTGGGAAAGCTTCTTGCAGAGCTTAATCCTGGCAGTTTCGCATACTTGTAGAGGCTTTGAATCACTGACGCAGGCCCGGTCATCGAGATTGACAGAGTGAAGTTTCCGATTGTTGAAGTGTCGTTGCCGGGGAACTATTCCATCCATTAGAAGCCGCTGAATGGAGAGCAGTCCTTAACGTGCGTTGCTCAAGCGCACACCCCGAGAGTCGAACCAGCGCCGCTTGATCTTGAAGCTTCTTCGTTCCAGAAGTGACGCGCTAACCAATTGAGCTATCGATTCACTGTAAACTATTTTGCTAATAGTGATAGTGAACATGTTCACTATCTTGACAATTAATTTTTGTCTGCAACTCTGTCAATATATTTTAGCCAATAGCCATGGATTAACTATACACTTCTGCTGCTTAGAGAGTAAAAGCACATGAGTCTGGTGCTTTGAGGAAAAATCCCTAATATGCTACCCCAGTGTAATTTCGCCAAAGCCAGGCTTGGCCAGCACGAAGTCCAACAGTGGAAAAAAACAGTGCACCGTAGGCTACGGTGTACATCTAGGTAGCTGACATAATGAAAGCCACTTGCCTGAGCTACCAACAGCCTAGAAGTTTGGCCATTTAACTGTTTGTTTATAGACTGTGTAGGCCAGCTACCCAATCATGTGTGATGTGGCTAATAAGTTAAGATCATCGCTGGAAAATGGACTAACTTCTTTCAGAAAGAAACTGCACCTAAATTGTTAAAATTTGTCCAGTATGCAATGTCTATCCCTTATTATTATAGACCTATTATAGACTTATATCACTTCTCTCTCCAATTTCTAAAATATTTGAAAAAAGCCTCTATGAACGGATTTACAATTATTTTGCCGAATCAGATCTTCTGACTTCATGTCAACATGGTTTCAGAAGTGGTCATTCTACTTCAATTGCTGTCTCTCACATATACGACGAATTCATTTCAACTATAGATAAAAAAAACATAACTTGTTTAATATTTCTTGACCTTGCAAAAGCATTTGATACAGTAAATCATGATACCCTGATCAAGAAATTACAAAGATATGAAATACGTGGACTAGCCTACCTTTGCAACTATTAGAAAGTTATCTCACACACAGAAAGCAATACACAATAATTAATGGTATGGCATCAGGTTTGCGAAGTGTAACATGTGGTGTTCCACAGGGTTCTACACTTGGACCGTTGTTATTCATTATTTATATAAATGGTTTTTCTTCCATTTCGTCTTTTCAAATGAGCCTTTTTGCTGATGACACCAATTTAACTATGTCCAACAAAAATCTTTCTTCTCTAGAACAAAATGTCAATACAGAATTGATCAAAATTGACAACTGGATGAAAATGAACAAGCTCTCCATTAACTACAACAAAACTGAGTACATGATACTAACTAAACAAAAGCTTAATGTAAAGATGTACGTTACGATAAACGGAAATGAATTGCAAAGAAAAAAGTGTATTAAATATCTTGGTGTATTAATTGATGACTCCCTCAACTGGAAATGTCACATTCAAAATGTTGTAAAAAACTTGCTAGAGGCTCCTGGGCCATTCTTCAACTCAGAAGTTATGTGGATACTAACACTCTGAAAACTGTGTATTACAGTCTTATATATTCTCATCTTCAATACTGCATATCCAGCTGGGGTGGAGCCTGTGACAGTGCACTGGATCACTTATTTAAGCTACATAAAAGAGTTGTTAGAATCATGACATTCAGCAACTATACAGCTCACACATTGCAACTTTTCCATAAACTACAGCTGTTAAATATACAAGAAATCTACAAACTAGAGATTGCAAAATACATGCACAGAGTCCATTTAAATTTATTACCAGAAACAGAATGTGATATCTTCCGCAGACTATCGGAATGCCACTCAGTGGTCACTCACACAATACTCGCCAATCATCCAGTAGTAACTATTTTGTATCAAGGGTGCGTACTGAATTGGGTAAAAAGCAGATGTTAATCAGGGGTCCTAAAATATGGCATGAGGTTCCAGGTGATCTCAAAGGTCTTTCTCCAACTTCTTTCAAAAGAAAATTTAAATTCTACCTTCTTGATTTAAACGACACTGTATAAATAATAACTGTTTTGTCTATATATAATTACATTATTCTATTTGCTCAATGCTCACCTCTTTGGTATAGGCCTACGTTACTTTTGATTTTTTACTGATTAAAATTGTCAACTGATATCTCTTAAACTCCACAATTAATTCATGCAGTAGCCTAGCACGGTAGTAAACCTGCTTAGGTTTTTAGTTTTCTTTTTTTCTTTTTTTGCCTAATAAAAACATGTGTATCTATATCAGCAAATGCTTGATTTTTTGAATGATTGTTTGTGTATTTATTGTATATCATGTTATTTAGACCTACATCACCTAGCTTGAGGTGGCTGCTGACTAGATGACCGCTTGGTCTTTTCGCAGTCTCCTCGTCATATGACACACAGCAGATTATTGCATATTTTGTATTCTTTTCATGTTTGTGTTTGTGACAAATAAATAAACTGACTGACTGACTGTATCTAATGCCAATGTTGAGAGAATTTTCAGTGTTATGGGTAACATATGGACAGATGAGCGCAGTGGCGCAGCCAGGGGGGGTTTGGGGGTTACAACCCCCCTCCTTTGGCACGCGTGTGACGTCATGATATTGAGAATGATGCTTTCAGTCTCTATGCCTCAAAACAAAGTTTTCCTAATTTTAAACGAAACTGCATTAAAGAGCGAGTTTTGCCAATACCAAACATTCAAATATCTCAGCTGGGAATTAGCAACAAGAAAACATAGAAACATAGCTTTATTACCGAAAAATGCTCAAGAAAACGTGATCTTATCCTTTTGATATGCCACCGGACAGCACCATTTTACAGGAATATTTCTACCCATGTTTTTTGTTGAAAATGCTCCCCGCCGCTCGGTGTCGCCTTTGGCGAAGACGCCATCGGGCTTCGCCCGACAGCCGTCAACCCCCCCCCCCCCCTTTCAAAATTCCTGGCTACGCCACTGAGCGAAACCGTTTAGCTGATTATTCTGTTAAAAGTGAATTGTGTGTATTCTTTATTGAAGGCAGCAGTCGCATGAAAAGTATGTTAAGTAAACTAAGTTACATAAGCAAGTAGGAGCTAGCGTTCTAATTAGCGCTTCTAATCGTGGGTCTCTTTTCTTGCCATTTTAGCATCAGCAGGTATATGCTGTGTACACTGCAAGATACTGGCTAGCCAATTACCTGGATTAAACCTGTGATAAGTAGAGCACTATACTTGCTAAAGAAGATCAAAAAAGTAAAATTTAATTAATTTTCATCTGTGGTATCACTTATGAACCAAATTGTTGTGTCAGACAACATCACATATTGCATTGCAACAATTTTTGCATATTATTTATGCAATAATTCTTTGCATATTTGGGCGTGGTTGCACTCATTTAGGCGTGTGGCTTGCGTTAGAGGGTGGAATTGCGCGTATTTTGGGCTTTGGCATGTGTTTGAGACAGTGGTCTAGCCAAGAAAGGGGTTTTGGGGGTTGCAACCCCCCCCTTTGGCACGCGTGTGACGTCACTATATTGAGAATGATGCTTTCAGTCTTTATGTCTTTAAAACAAAGTTTGCCTAATTTTAATGCAGTTTCGTTTAAAAAAGCGAGTTTTACCAATACCAAACATTCAAATATCTCAGCCAGGAATTAGCAACAAGAAAACATAGAGACATAGCTCTATTACCGAAAAATGCCCAAGAAAACATGATCTTATCCTTTTGCTATGCCACCAGACAGCACCATTTTACAGGAATATTTATACCCACATTTTTGTTGAAAATACTCTCAGAATGCACCAAATTCAAAGTCATTTTTCAAAATTTTCTAGGGGAGGCCCCCCAGACCCCCCGCCACTGCTTTGAGAACTTTGAGGGTGCGGTCGCGCGCTTTCAAAATGTTCACTATTTTGAGGAAAAAAATCTGGCAACCGTAGTGTTGCGTGAAGTCTACCGCTGCATTATAATGACTTGAATACTATTCAATAAACATTTGATAACTGCACAGGGGTGGGCAAACTTTTTGTACTGAGGGCCACATTTGAAAAAATGTTGCAGCCGGGGGGCCGCACACTCTCATTACAAAGTAGGAAAATTTACCCGGTGTGTAAATAAACGCATATTCATATTAAACACAATTTTTTTATTTCACACTCAGGTACGTTTAAAGCTATGCAATCATCATCACAAAAGTTAATGAGATTTTGTGCAACTGTGCACAATTTTTCACAAACTTTTGGTTTGGTTGTGTCTTTTTAAATTGTACTCCTTGAAAACAGCCACGGACTCACGGCACAACAAGCAAACTGCTTTATTCCCAATTTCGATAAAATAGTATTTAACAGTCCATTCCCTTATTGAAAACACGACTTTCGTCTTCAATCTTTCGCTTCTTATCAG
Organism: Aplidium turbinatum; assembly: GCF_918807975.1. Taxonomy (NCBI): domain Eukaryota; kingdom Metazoa; phylum Chordata; class Ascidiacea; order Aplousobranchia; family Polyclinidae; genus Aplidium; species Aplidium turbinatum. Next base: position 9,485,799 of record NC_137476.1, read on the forward strand.
CACTCAATATTTTAACAGAGTAAAAATATAAATCTTTTATTTTTTAACAAAAATCCTGTCGAAGTAGAAAACATTAAACTGTGCGTCTCAAATAACAACGAAAAGCTATTTGGAGGAAAGTAGAAGTACTGGTAGGCCTACCGTAGCCGCTACCGTATTTGTATTTTATGATCTAACAATGCGTGAGAGCATGTTGCAATACATGCGCGACTGACGTGTGTGTGTTTACGCACTGAAAGTGAAGAGAAAAACACACTCGTAAAGGGAATAATATTTTGTCATGTAACCTGTTAAATTAAAACAATAAGTGATGAGTAGTAGTTTCTGCAAGTGCCGGCGGGCCGCATAAAATGGTCTCGCGGGCCGCATGCGGCCCGCAGGCCGTAGTTCGCCCACCCCTGTGATAACACATATTTCCTACATTTATTTTGGCGATACACACTTTGTACGCATGTGGGCAGGTCATATAAACTGCACCTGAGTATGCGACATATGGCAGTAGACCTCAAGCTGTAGTTGCATCAAATTTTGTCATAACATTGTGACCCTCCAGTTGTCCACCTTACTTTTGAGTGAGCAATCCCCTACTTCTACCATCCCTAACCTAGGCCTATATAGCCTATAGCCTAAATGAAAACAAAAAGTTGTTTACTGCTCCGACAGTCAAGTGAATTCTTGTGATTTTATTCAAATATCAAAAAATATCATGCCCTACAAACACTAGCGTTCGCAGGGGGGGGGGGGGGGGGCATTGGGCCATGACCCCCCCCACTGTCAAAGCAATTAACAATGTTGTTCTATAGACTAAGCCAATTCGAAATACATGGCCCAATCCACCTACCCCACCCCAGGTAGGCCTATGCCAATGTGGCATAGTGTTCTGTAAGCCTATTATAGTGAGAAAAAAATGGATAAAGTCTAAACTAAAACCATCCTGGGGTATCATAAAAACGTCTGGGATATCAATGGCCAGTGGCCTAGCCAGGAGGGGGTTTGGGGGTTACAACCCCCCCCCCCTTTGGCACGCGTTGTCGGCAGCAGTGGCCGAGTGGTTAGCGCGTTGGGCTCGCAGTCGAGAGCCTGCATGTTCGACTCCAGCCACCCGCACTTGCTGTTGTTTCTCTGGGCAAGAAACTTTACGATAATTGCCTCTACCCAGTGATAGATTTCGAGTAATGGGTAGTACCAAATTTAAGTCATAAGTAGAGTAGACAACCGGAAACAGATATTGCAGTCGGCCGCAGCGTGGGTCAGGTGTACGTCGGAAGGCGTACACCGATGCATAGCGCTCAAGCCCGCTTTCCCGCAATGCAGGATAAAGATAATAAAACAAAACAATCAGTATGACGTCACGATATTGAGAATCATGCTTTCAGTCTCTTTATGCTTGGGAATGATGCTTTCAGTCTAAAAAAAACTTGCCTAATTTTAAACAAAACTGCATTAAAAGAGCGAGTTTTGCCAATACCAAACATTCAAACATCTCAGCCAGGAATTAGCAACAAGAAAAACACTAAAAGTAAGCCTAAAATACAAGCGAATATAATGTGTTTATTTGTCTATTTAAACAGCTGACAGGTAATTGGTGTACTTTTTAATCAGACATACTTTGATTACCGGTACCGGTATTTAATTTGTTATTTCAAAATGTTATAGTCTTCAATGGTTGTTAATAAGAAGCAAAGTGTACTTTACAATACATATTAGGTATTGGAGGTTGCGGATGTTGACAAACAAATGGTTAGCTGCGAGTTTTCAAGTGAGAGTCATTCTGATGTTTCCACCCGGTGTGTAACAGCATCTTTCCAATCCAAGATTTGTCAGGTTTCATTAAAACAGGAGCAGACTACAAAGCGATCTGTTAGTGAGTCACCTATTAATAAGTGCTTATCTGCAATCTTTTTTTAAAAGTTTGATTGATTCTGCAGTCAATGTTAAAATGTTTCTTTTTGCTTATATACAACGTAACAGTCTTTTGTGCCACTACTACAGCATCAGTTCTCAACAGGTACCCAAACGTGGTTTGGACGAAATATCGTGGGCACGAACACTGAAATAATGTTCACACCAAAATCACAGTCTTTCTCATTCAAAGGAATGTTGTGCTGGTAGTTTGTCCTGTAATTTTAGGGTCACCCACCATACGGTACCAAATATTAACGTTTTTGATTTTGACAGGCAATACTTGGCTGCTATGCATTACAATGAAAATAGTGAGCGGGAGGTGCTTTTAGATGACAGTGGTCAGGAGAAATTCATCATCACTTTCCCGAAGCACAAGGCGAAGGAGTATTTCATTCGACCTGTTGTTGCCAAACCGACTTACGGTAGGATGTGTGAGCTTGTGCTATTCCTGATTCCATTGCAGTAACAACAATATTGTATAGGCCTACAGCACTTCATAAATTATTAGGCATTTCAAGTTTTAAGTCAAAATTTGCCAACCGCCCTAAAATGATGTGGTAAGAATCATTATTTAATTAAAGTCATTATTCACCATTGTACCAATAAATAAACTTTGCACTGTACAGTAGGCTACACGCAGTAAAGTCATCAGCTCTTCTAAAAATGCATGAAAAATGATGCATAAATACAGTAATGAAAAATTTGTACTGTACTTTTATGCTTTGATTAAGAATACCGTACCATTAAAGTTACATGGTTTCTTGTTTATTTAGGATACGTTAAAAAAATCCTACACAAACTGTTGTTGACAACTGATGAGGAAATGGAAGTTTTTCGCACTGCTTTCCGGACTATTAACACCCCCCCCAGACATAGCCTAACGTCGGATTTCCACCAACCTGAAAGGAGTTCAATTCAGCGCAGTGCCTCTAATCGTCGCTTCAATATGTGAATTTTCACATGTTGTGATAGAGTTCCTGCTAGCTGCACCGGTTTTAGGAATGTTACCAGAGAAAGATTACCTCATGGATGTGGCTGCAAACTGCAGAATATTAAATTTGCCACCACTTTCATTCGGCCATTTCATTTCGCTGGACTCTCTTTATTATTCTGCAGGTTAGAATTAAGTTTTAAGTACATAGTTTAGTGATTAAAATGGACAGTGATGACTTTCTGGTTTTTGATGAACATTTCGATGGTGAAACTGCTCCGTACCGTGAGAGCTGGTTGCGTAATTGTTCCATTCATTATTAAACGACTTAGGCCTACTGTTACATCTCCCAGACAATTCAGGCTAGTCGCCTATAGGCACGTGCTAGAGTGGCTGTTGGATGGAGAAGTTCTGGGCAAGTCCAACAGAGTCGTGCTGCCATCCTGCATTGTTTCTTTTATCCGCAGAAAGTATCCCAGCGACGATGGAGACTATGCTGGGTTCCGAAGACCAGTGTTAACATTTTAGTCTTGGTTTAACCTGGTTTATTTGCAACCGTTTGGTTTATTTTTCGATTTGGTGTTTTTTTGGTTTGGTTTGTTTTCGATTTGTGTGTCGCAATGCGATTTGTCATCAGTATTGTATGTTGGTTTATTTTTTTACTTTATTTCTGCTTCAGTTCGGCTTATTCTGGTCTTTTTTGTTTAGCTTCATGTGTTGTGTTGTAATTCCAGACGTTTAATATAAAATAAACAATAATAATTGTAGCGATAGCCAACCAAGTGAGAAAACCATTTACCTCTTGTTACTTACTCACTTATGTGCACAAAAACAACTCAATATATATCAAGAAAGAAACGCAAAACAATCAACTAAGGAACGTGGTACAGAACGCTTAATTGATTACACGCGTTGGTGGTAATCAATTCCAGCGTCTGTACCAGAAAACGCTGAATGTAATTCTGTAGTGAAGCAGGTCACAAGTTACACAAAATCAACGTAAATAAAATGACGACTATAACATGTTGTAATGCGATTTGTCATTAGTATTGTATGTTGGTATATTTTTTAGTTCATTTCTGCTTCAATTTGGTTTATTCTGGTCTTTTTTTTAGCTTCATCTAGATTATTTTTAAAGAACGTACAACGTGTCAACACCGCCAAAGACAGTCCCAATGAATGCTAAAGTCGACTGTACTATGTCCTGCAATACCGTACAATACAAAATATTTTTGGTATAACCAAGTTTGGCTGTTGTAATCTACGAAACTAGCCCTCGGCGATGGGCTTCGCAAACCACTCCTGGCACACAAGCATGAACAACTAAATTTGTATAATGCTGACTGAAAGATGCGTCTTCACTATGGATGCCTTATAAATTTGCGCATTCACTAGCAACCAAGCCTATCTCGGCTAGTTTGGTCTCCACTAAGCTCCACTCCAACTGACCTCATATCGCTAGGTGGCGTTAACGAGTTTGCTACTTCCAGGTAGCGTGAGAGAGAAGCGCTAGAGAGCGTGGGAAAAGGGTCGGTTTCTCGGCTGTGGGCCTCAATTGTAAGGAAGTGAGTTTTTCAACAGGTACCGGATGTCTTGGCAATGGATTCTAGCCTATGTTAATTCAATCGTGCAGTTGCACTTTAAAGCAAATGAATTAGGTTCAAATGCTATCCAATTAAAAATATGCAGCTTTGAAAAAAAAATGTGGTTTGTTGCCGTTAATAGATCAAGTAGCCTAATTAAGACATTAATTACTGTAAAATGGGAAAACAAAATAGAAAAACAGAAGAAGGAACAGCTCGAAACGTAAAATTTTCAAAAATATTATTGTTGCTTCATAAAGTATAGGCTACCATATGAAAATTAGGCAAAAATTGTAAAATGAGTTAGACCGAGCTGATTCCTATCAATCCAAAATTGTTTGGTTGGTTTTGAATCTTTATCCTTGGACTGACAAAGTCTTGATAGGTTGTTCCTGATAGTAGCTTCGCATAGCCTACTTGTTGAGGCTCATTGACGCAGTGCCGGTTACCCATATTGGCAGAGTGAAGTTTCCGATTGTTGAAATGTTGCTGCCGGGGAATTATTCCATTCACTAGGTGCCGCTGAATGGAGAGCAGTTCTAAAATGCGTTGCTCAACCGCACACCCCGAGAGTCGAACCAGTGCCGCGTGGTCTTGAGCCGGGCGCGTAACCACTGAGCGGTTTAAACTTGGTTGGGTGAAAATGAAGGTTGACTATGGTTGGGTGGAATATAAGGAAGGCCAAAACATTTCTTGTTACTTCTCTTTAGTTTGTCTTCAAAGTTCAATAATAAACATGGCTCTCTATGAGCGATCCAACTCAGAAAATGCAAATAACAAAATAGCTGTCGAATTCACTGGTAGCCACTGGCCAGCCTAAATTAAGGTTTCTTTGAATTGTCCCTTCTCTGCGAGTTCTTTATCAATTTTGAAAATTTTGCTTCTGAAATGACTATAATTACATTTCTTCTTAATTTGTCTGAATTTAGCTATTCTCCAGGCCTAAATTTTTCTTGATTCCAAATTACATATTAAGACCTGGAGATCAAAACTGTTTACTTTAAATGCGAACCCATGTCTTATTGCAATGCCAAAATACTAAGAGCAACTTATTCGAAGACTGCCCGAGTGCTGGTCCCTCTTTTATTTATTTCAAATGTCTGATGCAATGCATCTATTGTCATCACAGTGTATTTCATGTTGTCGCAACTCCAGCAGAATAAAACACGAGTAGCCTACAAGTATATTCTTGAAATAATATTTTATCATCTTTGGCAACACTTTGTGACGAAAAAACTGAAGGAATCAAGGAGGTAGCCACTTTAACAAGTCGAAATTCTGCCACTGAAATTGACTAGAATGAAACCGCCAACCAATCATAAGCTACGGTTTAAATGACGTAAAAATGGCGAAAAGAAGATCATAGAAAGCAAATTAAGTGATGGATTGTTTGTCAGCTGGTTGGCTTGGGGGTTAGGGTTAGGGCTAGAAAGTAGTCATTTCATTGACGCGTGTTCGATTCTCACCACGGCTATTGCTCTTTTTCTTCTGTAATTACCAAATAAAGTTCAAAACAAGCAACTCTCTGGATGAGTGCTAGAAGGGTCACAATTGGACGGTAGCCTCTTATAACACGTTCTGATTGGTTGGCGGTTGCATTGTAGTCAATTTCAGTGGCAGAGTTTCGACTTGTTAAAGTGGCTACCAATCAAGGAAGCTCAGAGCAGCGTTGCCAGATGGGGAATAGGATACCTACTACCTAGTAAAAAAATTCTGGTGAAATTTAAAGGTCTTTGGTACCACGCATTTTGACCTTGGAACCAAACAACGTTTTGGTGAAATCTGGTGAAATATTCCTCACTCAAGTTTTTCCAAAATTTTTTAAACTTTTTAGCAAAAAATGTCTGCTCGTGCAGAAAACGTTTTGCAAGAGGTTTGCGCATGCGTGATGGCTGTGTTCAGTTCAGAGTGAGTGTGTTGCAAGTTCAGAGTGACCAATTTGCGCTCTTCAATCAATCTTTTGAATCTGACAGCAGCACTGTACCAGCGATCGTGTAGCTTTTGCCACTGGCATGGTTGCAGGCAGTGGCGAGACAATGCTTTTTGGAGAGTTCTTTTTACTAAAAAACTGGCCAAAAAGACAAGTTTTATATTTAAAATTAGTGAAGGAGGTTGTTTTTTGCCCAAAAACTAGAAGTTTATCAACATCAGTGACCTTACATAGGCTACCCTACACAAGCATACAGTGGCCACTTGTTTCATTTTCATGGATATCCTGATCCTGTGCAGGATATGCAAAAGTCTTTCAAATTTTTTCATCGGGTTGTTATTGCATCTTGGAGTGCATTTTAACCCTGGCCGTAAAAGTTTCCGCTTTTAAAGTAAAAACAACAACTTTTTCGGTTAAGAACTTTTGAAGTTTATACTGATATTTATGACTGCTACAGTTATAATCCGTGTATGCGATGTGTGACAAAACATATGTTTTGCATATTCGTTTCACAGTTCAGTTCAGTTGTTTTTATTTCTGACCATCATATCAAAAACAATACACGTCAACACAGCAAAGGTCAAGAAAAAGGTAGAAGCGACAAAACGCGAACGTTAAAACGTGCTTGTGACCAAAGTAAGTTATTGAGTTGAAAAAAATTTGGCACGGTCGCAACACCTTCACAAAAATTTAAGATGTAAAGGGAAAATAAAAAAAATAAAATGTTACCGTACAAAAAAATAAAATAAAAAACATAAATTTAGGCTATAGCTTTATTAGCCCACATAGCTTTAGCTGATATAGTTAAGAGGGTTTCACTTTAGTTTTATGTCTCAAAAAGTCAAAAACTATTTGTATTTTTAGGCGAAATTGCTTTATTTAGGGTATTTTAAATATCTGGTGAAGTTGAATGCAATCTGGTGAAACTTTAGTTACTTTTTGGTGCCAAGCAGCTTTCAGCATCTGGCAACGCTGGCTCAGAGGCTGTTCACTTGTTCAGTTCACCGTTCATCAGGCATTTAGTTAAATTTACAGTTCAATTCAATTCAATTTATTTTTCTTTGTCAGAATGCAAAAGAAATGATATTGAGAAAAAGAAATACAGTAACAAAACTAACAAAAGGAAAAGGTGGCAAAACCTTAATGGTTTAAGACGTGCGTGAAAGGATCTAATATTGCGGTATATGCATCAATAAATATAGTTAAGCACGGCCACCAAACCTGATACTTTAAAATAAGTTGATGAATTAGTTAAGAATCAGTCGCCTCCTCGTTCCTGGAACAACTGGAGCGCCAATTCTTAAAGCAATGAGAACACGACTGAACCCAACATCACAAAAACAAACTAATATACACAGTTACACACACATATTGAAATTACGTAACGGACTATCAAAACAAGGACTATTTACAGATTTCATACAGAAATAAAGTGTTCGCAGCAACGATATTAAGTAGCCTATATATTGTAGAACAAATACATAATATGGCAGCTCATTATCAAGATAAAATAGTTAAAAAAGCTTTGTTTTTTAAATTAATTTCCTGCGCATGTAAGAGCATAACAAGCATGATAATATAGCAGCGTGTTTTTGGTATTTCTAATAAGAGTTGAATCATCTTTGATAGCGTCAGTGAGGGATGGAGTGTTTTTGGTATCGCTAATGAGAGGTGGAGACTCTTTGGTAGCGCCGATGAAGGATGTAGTGTCTGAGTTGTTTCATGCATCTTTTCCAAACCAACCTAAATAATAATCTTACGAAAAGTCAAGCGATCCTCTGAACGAACATAATAGCTTATAATAATCAGGGGAGTAGTTAGATGCAAGCTGGTAGTAACTTAGTGATATATTCTTATTTGGCAAATATTAAATTATGCAATACGGTATAGTAGCTTATTCATGAAAGAGTAAAGATAGTAATCATCATCCTTATCCGGTCGGGTGTAATATATAAGATATACGTATAGTAAGATATGTTAATGTATAATATAGTAATATATGATATGTAGGATAAATTTACAAAAGTGGCATTTGGAAAGGCATGCTATACCAGGATATGGTGCAACAATCAATAATACAGTCAGATAATTAAAGAGTTACAGCATAGGTTGTTAGAGGTTAATTTTCAAAACGCAAGTGCTTTTTCAGGTTACTGCAAAATATTGAAAAGGTTTCAATTTCAGTGATGGTTTTCGGGAGATGGTTCCACACTTTAACTCCACTAAACTGAATGGATTGTTGAGTCAAGCTTTTGGAGAAGTAGGGGAGGAAAAAGTGATTGTTGCTTCTGGTTGATATTGAGTGCAAATTGTTATTAAGTTGAAATAGAGAATTAAAGCATTGGGGTAAGTGATTGTGTTTGAGTTTGAACATAAATTTTGCAGTTTCTATTGTGTATAGTTCGTCAATTGTGAAGAAATTATGGGATTCAGAGTGATTTGATTCATGTTTTGCAATCATTTTTATAAATTTGTCGCAAATCTTTTGAAGCTTTTTTAAAACAGTTACATGACCATGCTTCCATACACTTATGCAATACCGGAGATTGCTTTCAATTAAGGAATGGTAAAGGCAAATCAAATTGTTGGTGTTTAGGTAGGGCTTAACCTTGCAGATAACTCCAAAGTTTTTGCGAAGTTTTTGCAGTAAAGATAGCATGTGGGGTTTCCATGACAAGTCTTCGCTCAGCAAAATGCCCAGAAAACTAATAGTGTTTACACGTTCAATGGGTTGATTGCATATAGATAGTGTGTAAGAGAGGTTTGAAAGTTTATTTGTATTATTGAATAACATGTATTTTGTTTTTTTTACATTTAGTGATAACTTATTTGCTGCTAACCAATTTGTTACTCCTGTCATTTCCTCATTCGCCATTTCGAAAAGTTTATCATAATTTTTACTGCAAAAGAATAAATTGGTATCGTCAGCAAACATTATAGATTCAGAGTGTACTAAACATCTCGAAAAATCATTAACATAGATTAAAAATAATAGTGGTCCAAGGATCGATCCTTGTGGTACTCCATAACATATTTCTCTTTTAGCAGACATTGAGTGAGATACTTCTACAACTTGAAATCTGTTTTGTAAGTAACTTCTGAACCAGTCATGGGCTATACCCCTAATACCAAAATAGTACAGTTTGTTTAGCAGAATGTGGTGATCGATAGTATCAAATGCTTTGGACAGGTCCAAAAATATACCTAGTGTTGTTTCTTTTCTTTCAATTGCATTTGAAATTTTATCAACAAGATGTAATGCTGCATGACTTGTTGAGTGATTTTGTCTGAAACCAAACTGCTGACCATAGAAGAAGTTATTGCCTTCTAGAAAATTGTATATTCTATTGTACATTATTTTCTCAAGTACTTTTGAAATTGATGGTAATAAACTGATAGGTCGATAATTACTGCAGTCTTCTGCTTTCCCTTTTTTAAATACAGGTATTACTTTAGATGTTTTGAATGATGATATGAATTTGCCATTGGTTAAGGATAGATTAAATATATGTGCAAGTGCAGTAAGTATATTGTCTGGGGAAGCTTTTATAATTTTTGTTGGTATTTCATCAATGCCACAACTTAGTTTGGATTGAAAGGAAGAGAGAATTTGCTTAATTTCAAGAGTGGTGGTGGGCTGTAAAAAAATTGATTTACTAATAGGATTGGAAAGGTATTCTGAAAATTGTGAAGTTTTGTTTGGGATTTTATCAACTAGCTTTGAGGCAATTGAAGAAAAATATTCATTAAAGTAGTCAGCTTTATCTTTGTTGTGAGTTAAGATTTTATCTCCAGCAGCCAGACGGGACCATTTGTTGCACTTGCTTCTCCCTAATAGCTGATTTAAAACACTCCAGGTGCTTTTAAGATCATTTTTGTGTTTTAACAGAGCAATTTTGAAATGATTTTTCTTTTTGAGTTTCAGTGATCTAACATAAAAGTTTCTCAGAGCATTGTACCGGGATTTATTTATTTCAGATGATTTTCAAATGTACTTTTTATATGCAAGTTGTTTTTTTCTATGAAGTTCACAGAGTTCAGCATCATACCAACATTGGGTTTTCGTGTGTTTTACTGATTTGACAGGAAAACTATTTTTAAATAATTCGGAGTAATTGTTAAAAAACCTATTGTAAGCTGCATCAGTGTTAGTTTCTTCCATTATATTTTTAGTGTTAAACTCTGATAGTCTTTTAACAAAATTACAGATGTTTGTGTTACTAAAGCACCTTTTCTCTTTGAGGTGGGAAAATTCTTGAATTAAACCTAATTGAGAGCATTGTATTACAGGCAGATGGTCAGCAATGCAGTCAACTATTATACCAGCATTTGTTTTGGCATTATAGACATTTGTCCATATGTGATCAATAGCTGTGGAACTGGATGAAGTAATTCTAGTTGGTTTAGTTATCAATGGATGGAAGCTGTATTCAAACATTGCATCAACATAGTTACTAGTGTGACAGTTGCTATGGTCTAATACAGTGGTTCTTAACCTATGGGTAATTACCCACATGTGGGTAATTTCAGGATAGCAGGTGGGTAATCAGCTGAACCAGAATATTTAGAATTATAGATGTAACAAACAATGTCACTGCTGTAAGTGGTAAAGTTGCTTTATTACTCATGCTTTTTTTATTATTTGAGTCCGTTCAAAACAACCAAACAAGCACAGTGATATTTTATCATTTTTAGAATTGTTTCGTCATAGTGATTTATTTTTCGCATCATTTTTGTTGCCGGTTTTATGTAAGCTAAAACCTCAATTGCTAAGGTAACAGGGATCAGTAAGTCAGTAGATGTAACAGAAAATATATTTCGCACTTGTTAGTGCATCGTCAGTTCTGATAAAGGGCAGTTAAGTTGTTATTTAAAACATTACTTGTAGGTTTTAACTGCCCTTTATCGGAACTGACGACGCACTAACAAATGCGAAATATATTTTCTGTTACATCTACTGACTACTGATCCTTGTTACCTTAGCAATTGAGGTTTTAGCTTTCTAGATATGGAACAGGGATCGTTTTAGAACAAGACTAGGTCAGAAAGCGAGGCAGACTCCGACTCAGCTCAGCAGCAGCCTAGAGCAGTTAGCTACGGTTTTATGTATTTCATTTTTGCGACATAATAGTAAGATTTTTCTTGTATAATCAGTTCAGTTACAGTTGTTTTATAAGCAAGCTTGATGGCTGCGTTGCTGTTAGCAGTTGTTTGAAGTAGTTTATATAGCTAAGTGTACATTTAGAGTTAGTGTTGAGACGAGCGAGCTATATTCTTTTGAAGATGAAAACTTGGGAAAATGATGGGAAAAGCATATCCAAAAGTTGTGCAAAACCACTAACATTGTTGACTATGTTCCCTTCCACTTATCTCTGTGAATCAGCATTTTCAAGTGTTGTTGCTTTGAAGTCAAAATTTCGAAACAAGCTGTTAGATCTGAAGTCAGATTTGCTTTGTGCAGTATCCAAAATCGCACCCAATATTGCATCGATTGTACACAAAAAAAGCGCAAATGTCTCACTGAAACTATTGATGCCGTTCTTTACGTTAAATGTTGTTTTTGTTGAATAACGCTGTTTTATATTTTTAATATGGTAAAATAGATAAAATTAGATTTTGGGTAATGGGACTTTGATCTGGACAGAAATGGGTAATAAGGGAAAAAAGGTTAAGAACCCCTGGTCTAATAGATTGTAATTAAAATCGCCCATAATAAAACATTGTGCATTTGATTTTGATATTGTTTTTATAGTTAGAAGGAGTGTCTGTAGAAAATCAGAGTTTACAGCACAAAGTGATTGAGGGGATCTATAAATAGTACCACAAGTTAACTTTTTTTTGTTCACGAATAAATCAACAAAAAGAGATTCAAACTTTTTTTCTTTCATAATAGTTAAGTCATTTCTTACAGAGAACATAAGATTATCTTTAATGTACAGTGCTACTCCTCCGCCCTTCTGTTTGCATCTGCTGTTTGCAAGAAAAACATACCCTGCTAGGGAGGTAAATTCACCAATCTGATTTATTTTTAGCCATGTTTCATTGATGGATATAATATGTGGTTTAATTTTCATGGAGGTTAAAAGTGCTTGAAGTTTAGAGAAATTGTTTGGGTTGGATAGAGATCTAATGTTTAGATGCATAGTTATCAGGGATTCATTTATTTGCATATTTGCTAATAATGAGCTTGCTTCAGTTGAACTGATATACACATCATTGACTTCAAAATATAGATCTGATTCATCATTACTGGCAATTTCATTTGCATTTTTAGATGAAAAAAGCTTGTTAAGTACTGAAGGTTCATTGCTGAGGGGTTGAGGGGCTGTGTGTATGAACAGTTCTGAGAAATTAGTATCATCACAGTTTAAAAAGGGTAAAGAGTTTTGCAGACAATTTCTGCATAAGTAAGAATGATCAAGTTTTTTACATGTACCAGTGGGTATTCTTATATTACTGGTAGTGCATTTAAAGTGATAAGAAAAGCCACACATGCTGCAAAATGTGGATTTCTGGTTGCTGCGAACAACCTTATTACATATGTTACATTTAGGTTTAAGCATAACAAATAAGGAATAAGGACTTACCTGTATAGCTGTGAAAAAACATACCAAACTAAATGCAGAAAATGTAGCCTACTGGTTTAGTGCTGAAAGCACTATAATTGTGTTATTGTTATTTTGGGAATAAATGGATCAAAAGGACAATAATAAAATATACTAATGTCAGTTGAAAGAAAACATATTTTTCTAATTGTCAGACTTGTAGTCCATGTACTAATTTGCGACCGTTTATCTTCAGGGACCTTTAGACATTTTATTTGTTAACTTAAACAGCTCCAAATTTTTTCTGTCAAATAATTTTTAGTTGCAAAATCTTTGCAAATTTTGAAGTGGACACCATTGCAGCGATGGTAGCAAATTCATACATGGACCCCAATATAAAGTTAATTTTAGTAGTTTATTTATTAATATGTCATTATCTGAGAAAGAACAAGTTTCTATTTACAATTTAAGCTGATAAAAAGTAGGTTATTATATGGATGTAGCTAAAATCAAGTAGTTTATCTATTTACTTAACTCTTCAATGTCCTTTGTTGAGTGAACTTGGTGCTTTTTTTCCTTGACATAAACGAAAATGTTGCCATTGAAGGTGTAGACATTACTTTTTCCGAGTTTCTCTTTTGCCTGATTAAGTAATAAAAGCCTTTTTTTAGTTAGAGATTCAGTGATTGCCATTCCTGTACCTTTCAATTTTGTTTTCGACTTAAATATCATGTCACGAATAGACCGCCTGGTAAATTTTACAATCATAGGTTGTTTTTTAGACCTTTGGGACAGTGGATGGCAAATACTGATGTCCCAAGCAGTTACCTCAGTACCAGTACTCATTTTCCTATTAAATATATTTAAAACATAATCAACAAATGAGGCATGGCTGCTTGATCTATCAGGCATGTCTGAGCAGCCATGAATGATCAAGCAGTCACGCCGAGAATACTGTTCCTGCTTGTCCAGCTGTTCTTCAAAGTTTTGTATAGCAGAAGATATGCCACTAATCTTCTTGGCAAGGTCATCTATTCGTTTGTCTAATCGTTCAACAGCATTTTTTTTAGGACCTGAAACAAAAGGGACAGGATTAGTATCAGTTTTAGATTCAGAATTTATGTCACCACACTGACCTTTGAGAACCTTTTGTTCTTCCTTGATTTGAGCCAAGCTGTTCAACACATCTGTCATCATAACTCTCAAGTCTTCTTTACCTCCCATTGCAGTACCGTAATTAATAGTAGACTAGTTAAATAAAGATTTAATGGTAGTTTTAACACAGACGTCCTAGGCACTCATTTACCTGAAACTTATTCAAATAGAATGGGGCGTCTTTATTAATGAAGCAAACCTAGCAAAGCTTGTTTGCTTTCTGAAAGCAATCTTTTTGTATAGTCATTTTCTGTTTTAAAAATTGTAGTGTTAGTCCAAATAGTCACTGCAGCCTAATCAATTCTATACATACCGTAACAGGCTAAGAAAACCTCAAAGATCTATCAATTGCACAAGCCTTTCTCAAAGCCTAGTTACCACCTGCACATTTAGTGCACAAGCTCTATCTGCCACAATCGGAGCCTTTTATAATCACCAATACAATCTAGCTTTTCTATATTATGCAGACTATGAAAGCCCTCCCAGCCAGAAAATCAGTCGCTTTTTCACGTCTGCAGACGTTGAATTAATGTAAAAAAACGGCTGATTTTCTAGCTGGCATAGCTATCAACTGACAATGCTCAGACCTTCCTCAAAACTATAGCTTTGTTAACATTATCACCAATATTGTACAAGCTTTGCGAGATTTGCTACATTTAAAGTTTGCAAAGTTAGTTTACACCAGACCAAAGTATATCACGTTATTTAACTTTGTGACAAGATAAGATTTGATAAAAGTTAAAAATTGTTAGGGCAATTTAGAGTTGCCAGTTCCACGATTTTCCCATGGAATTGGGCTAGTTTTGTTTTAGGAACAAGGTAACATTTGTAAATCTTATTTTGTATGTTATTTGATCCAACGATGCATATTGTCATAGTGCCAGAACGTCCGTGAAGCAGTATTATTTATTTGTATTAGACAAGAATGTCCATATTCAAATCACACAAAAAATCAATCACCATGATTGATCAACAAATCAATCACAGAATAAATCAACTTTTTTTGCTTTTACTTTAATCAGATGAATGTTGAAGCTACAGTAGTGCTAGAAACAAAAAAATTGACAGTCGCCATTTTTTTCATTCGGTTTCTTTCCGTTTTCACCAAAACGTTGACTATATTTTGTTCAATTTTTTCATATTTTTGGCTACTTTCGGACTTGTTTTATCACTTGTGACAATTGGGCTAGATAGCTGTATTGAGCTGAGTGTGATTTTTGAGACTCCGACTTCTCTCCTACTCCATGAAACCACATTCCACTTCTATCCTACTCCAAAAAAATTTATCAGTTTAAATTCCCAATTCACTCCTAAGTAAAATTCTGAATGAACATAATTGTAGTATCTAGCCATTAGCCAATGCATACAACACAAATTAGTTGAGGGGAAAAAATCTATTGACCACGTCAGTAGCAAGTACCGTAAATGTCTAAAAGTCTAACCTGAAAATCTTAGAGACAGTTTTCTTTTTTTTTCAACAAACAGTGAAGTATACAGGACTTATTTGATTTAAATTAAATGTAAAGTTGCGGAACTAAATTTTCAATTCACTCCTAAACTTTTGTGAAAAGGAAACTTTGAATCTACTCCTTTTTCTAAAAATGGGATTGAACTCCGGCTCCACTCCGACTTTATTCCATGCTCAGCTCTACTACATAGTAGCAGTTGGGCTAGAAGTTTTAAAAATGTCTGGCAATCTTGATGCAGGTGTTCAGCCTGTTTAGGAAACAATCTCTTTCGTTTGTTGTCAGAGGCTTTGTGCAGAGTAACAAGTGAAGTGTAATTGCTTTAGTATTTTGTGTTGTCTGCAATTGAAAGTAAATGAAGACTAAAATAATTATGTAGCAAAGCTAGTTTTTTACACTGGCATTAAGTAAAACCTTTTATTTACGGTAATTCACTTTTTTCTGTCAATTGATTCACCATTTTTTCTGTTCATTGATGTGCTGGTACATTTACTATTGTAGCTAATAGTATCTTTTTGACTCGGATGCAGTATGATAATGATGAAAAATAAAATGATGATGAAAAATGTTTCACTGTTGAAATTATTCAATTGTTCTTTCATGCATTAGGCTTTAAAACTAATTTGTAGACTGATCAATTTAGGTTGTGGCTATATTTACACTATATAGTGTAAATATAGCCACAGCATTTGATTCAGCATTTGATTGTGATTCAACATCTGCAGACACAACGTCTGCAGACGTTGAATCACAATGCATGACATGTATAAACAAGTTTGCTGGCTGGGAAGTCTGGATATCTGCAGGAAATTTGTCTCGCAGCCGTCCTTTGAAAGATTTAACAATGATGGATTTATGTAGCCAGTGCATGATGAGTGATGACGAAAACAAATTTAAGATTTTCTTTCCGTTATATAACTTAAAGCAGGTGATTGATACAGGAGAAAATAATCGCAGAAGCACACAATAAAAGTACACAATAAAGCCTACTTACTACGCAAGTTTTTTACATCAAGAAAATAGCCTAGTTTCCGACCAGATGTTCAGAATCAGAAACACAGATAAGAAAGGTCGCTATATATAAGAGTTCGCTTCTGGAAGAATAGTAGGTAGTCACTGGGAGTGGACAAGGCAAGGTAATAGGCAAGTTGTAAGAACAGCATAGCTTTGCCCAACTACAGATAGGATAGTCTTCAGTTAGTCAGTATCCTATAATGACTAAAAAACAAAAGAATCCTCCGACAACACGGATGGTAAAAGCTTCGGTCGGTCTTACCGAGAAGCGGTTAAGGTTCAGCAAACAGCGAGTGATGTGCGGGATCTGTTTGAAAAAGCTATCAAGAGAAGCATTGCCTATTCAATTTGGCACATCATTAAGGTAAACTTCAGGCTCATAGCATTTCGTAGCCTAACGTCGCAAAGCATTCTCAATATTGAACATGTTTAATTTAATAGTGGTAAGCAAACGCATGCTTTGTAAAATGCGCCTACTACGTTTTCACCTTTCAACAATAAAATACTATAGATTAACCTGTTCAAGTGCGTATGGAACAATGCATCGATACATTCTTATCTCGACGAGACAGTGATAACATTTCTGAGTTTGCCCAAGCACAGGCAGTTCAAGTTCGGTCGGTGAGCTTCCATCTGCAAATATAAGGTCAGGCCCTGGCGATAGCACGTCTTCTCTAGATGTTCAAGCTCATCAGGAAGCTTCATCAGCGCCTATCATCAGAAGAGAAGTTTCCTTCGATTGAAAGTTTGTGATACAACGTTCTCACAAAGGAAAAATTTTTCCAGGAATTAAGTGAGCTCATGCACTTCTGCTTGAAGTACCTGGTGCGCTGTTGCAACGAATGCATCGTCGAGTCCTTCTGGTCCAGCTACGCACTGCACGACTCGCGATTAAGGCTGCTGTCTGACGAAGCTTTTCAAGATGAACTATTTGTTGGCATGTGTGGTCCACCGATTTCACTGGCGAAACCATTGTTGCAAAAACCACTTGACTGCCTGTTCCCAAATGGTTGGCATTTCTATCTTCAAAAAATGTACCGGAAATCTCCTGTCTAAAGTCATACAGAGGCAGCAAAATCAAGATCTAGCAGCAAGCATGCCCTGTTGCCCTGGCATTAATGTTTGTGTTGTTACTAATATTCTTTCCTTTTTACTGTTATTAATTAATTCGTTCGTGTGTTACTTTACGTAATTAATCTGACTCTTGTGACGTCATACCACTATTCGACAAACAAACGCAGAATTTTTGGTCGACAAGAAAGAAAAAATCGCAGCCCTGATTCCGCCCATATCATTCTTAATCATAACATGAATATCACTCTATTTCTTTTTCATACACATTTGTAACATACGTTTGCTCAGTCAGATTAACTGTACATAAATGTGACACCAAAATAAAAATAACAAAATTTTTCAAGCCATTACAAGTTACAAAATCTTGCATACATCACTGTCTGTGTTCATCGAACATCATTCTCATGTTTATGTTTGGAATCAGTTTAAATTTTCTTCTCAAAATGCACCCCACTTATAAAATGTTTTAGTAGTAACTAAACCTGTACCGGTAATCTAATTAAACTAGACCAGTAGTTTTTGGAAGATGGCTAGTTGAACTGAAAGGAAACTAAAGCATTTCAAGTTAAAAGCAACGTAAAGTTAGGTAACAATAAATAAGTGGCTATAAGCCTAACTAACTAAGCTAACTGCGCATATCATTGGATCAAAAATAATCATCTAAATCGCAGTGACTTAAAGTTTGCAAAACTTGATTGAACTTGCTGATTTTTATAGAGATTACATAGCTTAAATTTGTGGTGAAAGTGCTTCAGAGAATTGTAAGCACTGGACAGTTAAATGGAAGAGGAAACAGACAGTTCACAGTTTGTCCCTGGGTCACTGGTTTCATTGCGAAGAACAAGCACAGGTAACCAAATCTTTGTAGCTGATGATGATCTAAGGTTGTGGTACCCAACAACCGTACCTTTGTGTTCTCTTGGATTTTAGTTTTTTTTTCATCTTTTGTGACGTCTTGGTCTTTCAAGAGTAATCAGAATATTAGGCCAGTTTTACAACTGTTTATTATTGCAATGTCTGTTGGTTAGTTATTATTTTTAAAAACATCATTTGATTAATTACTGTGTCTGATCAAGTTATGGACTAATTTTTAAGTTTTACAATTGAATTTCTTGAGTTGTCTGTATTTTGAATTCAAATGTATAAATGATTTGAAAGATCCATTTGAAGGTTTTTGCATTAATAGTACAGTATAACAAATTTTATTGTTGAAGATTTATGCTTTGAAATGTGCAGCATTGTTTTAAGATTAATTGTAACTTTTATAGCTTTATTAAAAAATTTGTAGTTAGACTGGCTATCTGCCTTCATGGAGGGATGTGCCATTTTCCTAATACAGTACTTCAGCATTGATTTTTTCATATTAGCTATAATTTTGTTCAGGTTCCTTAAACTCGTTAAAACGTACAAGTACTTCACATCTACATGATTGCAGCACTTGTTCAACGTATCAAAATTTAAACTTGCGCTGCAGACATACTCCTATAGCTGTAAGTTTGTGTAATTATAATAATTACAATTGTATTATACCTGTTGTACTGCTAACTGAAAAATTGTAAATATTGCCAATTTTGAGCTCACTTGCATAGTAGTAGGTCACAGTGATTTGGATTGAGATGTACTTCTGTGATTCAAGATTAAATAGTAATATATACAGTAGTTATTATACATTGTTATACAAGTGTCAAGGCTGAAGACTGAGTGGTATCTTTTGAATTATGATGAACTTTGTTATCATTATGAAGAAAGGGGCGTTCTTCCCGGCTATCAGCACAAGGCTGAGCACTCACCAGTACAGCGAGCAACTGCGATTCGCCAACCATAACGGTGTAGCTTCCACGCTAGCCATTCAGACTTTCCAATCAACAATATGTTTCTCGGCAGCCGATTTGTAGCAAGAATTGACAGCGACAGACACGTGTTTCGCCCATGAGGCTGATTTATTCGACCACCGCTTTACCAGTCAGTTTAACTCTTATCTTTGTGGAAACAAAGAAAGAGCCAACAAAACCAGCAGGCGCCAGGGCAGAGGACATTGTGAAGAAAGGGGCGTTCTTCCCGGCTATCAGCACAAGGCTGAGCACTCACCAGTACAGCGAGCAACTGCGATTCGCCAACCATAACGGTGTAGCTTCCACGCTAGCCCGAGAAACATATTGTTGATTGGAAAGTCTGAATGGCTAGCGTGGAAGCTACACCGTTATGGTTGGCGAATCGCAGTTGCTCGCTGTACTGGTGAGTGCTCAGCCTTGTGCTGATAGCCGGGAAGAACGCCCCTTTCTTCACAATGTCCTCTGCCCTGGCGCCTGCTGGTTTTGTTGGCTCTTTCTTTGTTTCCACAAAGATAAGAGTTAAACTGACTGGTAAAGCGGTGGTCGAATAAATCAGCCTCATGGGCGAAACACGTGTCTGTCGCTGTCAATTCTTGCTACAAATCGGCTGCCGAGAAACATATTGTTGATTGGAAAGTCTGAATGGCTAGCGTGGAAGCTACACCGTTATGGTTGGCGAATCGCAGTTGCTCGCTGTACTGGTGAGTGCTCAGCCTTGTGCTGATAGCCGGGAAGAACGCCCCTTTCTTCACAATGTCCTCTGCCCTGGCGCCTGCTGGTTTTGTTGGCTCTTTCTTTGTTTCCACAAAGATAAGAGTTAAACTGACTGGTAAAGCGGTGGTCGAATAAATCAGCCTCATGGGCGAAACACGTGTCTGTCGCTGTCAATTCTTGCTACAAATCGGCTGCCGAGAAACATATTGTTGATTGGAAAGTCTGAATGGCTAGCGTGGAAGCTACACCGTTATGGTTGGCGAATCGCAGTTGCTTGCTGTACTGGTGAGTGCTCAGCCTTGTGCTGATAGCCGGGAAGAACGCCCCTTTCTTCACAATGTCCTCTGCCCTGGCGCCTGCTGGTTTTGTTGGCTCTTTCTTTGTTTCCACAAAGATAAGAGTTAAACTGACTGGTAAAGCGGTGGTCGAATAAATTTGTGGCAGAATACGGTGCGATACTGATGAGCCCAGCCTCATGGGCGAAACACGTGTCTGTCGCTGTCTATTCTTGCTACAAATCGGCTGCCGAGAAACATTTTGTTATCATTAGTTACTATAACCCTAGTTTCAGACTTAGAGTTGAGTTTGTTAGACTTTCTCAAAAGCCTTCTATCACCTTATTTTCTATCATCTGCATAGCTGAGTGGTGGAAACCCTGGAACGGCACTTGAAAGGGCGCTAGTTCGATGGGCATGTAGCTGTGTCTTTGGAAAAACAATTACAAGCATGCCTGAAGGTGGACACAAAGATTGACTTTTTTGCCTTTTCATCCACTTAGCCTAATTTAAATCTTCAACCACATGGCGTGTGCTTGGATACGACTAGCAACCTTATATAAATACTTAAATAAACTGAAAATTAATCTTTTATTTTTAGGGAGGAAGCTGGGATGACAATAGCGTTGGTCATGGCTCAGTTGCTGCTAGGATGAGAAGAGAGAGAAACCGCGTCATAAGACAAACCAAATCAAACACTCCTTACGTCACACACACTAAAGACACCCATGGTGAGATATACAATTGTTAAATTGTGTCTCAATTGTAAATGCTATTCAATGTTGTTAAATATTATTTTTTTCTAACTTATTGTAAAGTATGAGAGAAATCCCTATATATACTTTATGTATTCGGTGTTAACTGTGAATTGGGCCAGAGTGAATGTCTAGTATGATGATGAATGATGATTGAGGGTCTGCTACTATTCGGCTAGTCCGATTCGGCTGGTCCGATTCGGTTAGTCCGATTCGGCTGGTTCGTTGGATTTACTTAAGGATTTTGTTGGATTACAGAAGGATTATGGTTGGATTTCCAAAAATTTGATGAATAGGGAACTAGTCGAGAAAAGACTGTACCCGAATAGGGAACTAGCCGACTCGGACTAGCCGAATCGGACTAGCCGAATCGGACCAGCCGAATCGGACTAGCCGAAACGGGCTATTCCGGATGATTGAAGTAAAAGTATGGCATGCTACAACCGGAATGGCCCGTTTCGGTGAGTCCGATTC
The DNA here is from genome assembly GCF_918807975.1 of Aplidium turbinatum. Lineage (NCBI taxonomy): Eukaryota > Metazoa > Chordata > Ascidiacea > Aplousobranchia > Polyclinidae > Aplidium > Aplidium turbinatum. The sequence goes on from NC_137476.1 coordinate 9,507,452, forward strand.
GGTGAGTCCGATTCGGTGAGTCCAATTCGGTGAGTCTGATTCGGTGAGTCCGATCCCTTAACGGGGGATTTTTTCAATTTTTTTTTAAATTATCGGGTACCGTAGCCTAATTATCATTGCCGTTTTAGGGTTAGGGGTTAGGGTTAGAGGTTAGGAACTCACCGAATCGGACTCACCGAATAGTAGCAGACCCTGGTACAACAGACTTGACAGCGATTATTATATCATCATTTTATAAATTCTAATTCTCCTGTTCCTGTATAATGTTTCATTTTGTAACAGACTGCATTTTGTTTTGATGTCATTGGTGATTCAGAATGTAAAAACAGAACTAATGAAAACTGTTTCGTATCCCCAGTAGTTTATATGTTTTCTGAAAATCGAACGTACAAAGATGAAAGGTCTTACTTCCAGCTTCAATTGCACTTTAGTAATTGAGACCCTTGTTGATTGTAAAGGAGAAGTATCTTAGAGTGTCTTACTGTCCTCTCCTCTTGTTATCTTTTCTCCTCTTTCAAGTTGGATTTCGTATCAGTTGTAATTGCTACATTTGCAGTTTGAAATAAAAAACAATTTTGTTTCAGCAGCGTGGTTTTGTGACCTGTGTGCTATCACTTTAAATATACAGTACTTGCTTACCTTTTCACCTCTAAAAAAGGGAATCACGTCTGAAAACGTCATAATAGATCATCGCATGTAACGCCTTGTGGCAGCTTAATTTGCACAAAAAGAGCGCACTGTGATTTTGGATGAAATGCCTGATAAACAGCCCCATTCAATTTCTGAAACTAACCATTCAAACATTTATCTTTTTCCCGTATAGCTAACCTTACAAGCACGTTGAACCTTATAAACACCACGTCACTATCGCCATGGGCTGAACATGAAAACAAACTTCCTTGGGATGAATGTTTCGGCTTGTCAGACGACTTTACCCATCCGCGATCGGCGGCGTCAAAACGATCGGCTGGGAGCTTGTGCAATATCCCATCAACAGGTATTGCCACCAGCCAGCAAAACCGGTATTGTTTACATTACTTCAACGTTGAATCGGAAACTTGCTCATTGTGGCTCAATGAAGCATTAAGACCGTTTAAAAACGATGTTTCTTCTACATGTAACATGTGCCGGCTGCGTGTCGTATGTTTTCACGTGCATTTCTATCCATTTATCATTTGAATGCTAATCTAAGTATATGCCCTTCTGTGAGGTAAATAAAGCGTTTCCGTTTCCGATTGTTAGCTGGCTCATCGTTTAGTTATCAACGAAGCACTGCTTATCGAAAGATTTCTTAAGCCAAAGTTCTTCCATTAATGAGCAGTTTCAAATTAACTCTTTTGATAACTTTATAAAAAGAAATATTGAAAAATAGGTATCTCGTGGTTGTTACATCAACATAAAGTTAGTTGCTGGTCTACATCAAACATGGTAGCTGGCAACTAAACTTTAACATCCTTTTTGTACAGCTCACATCACGGTATTTCTTTTTAAAACAGGCTGTTCTCATCCTTGGGATTCATGTTCTGATTACTCTAAAACTCGTTCAACGAATCGAACATCTTATAGACACTCTTATACATCTGGTAAGACTTTAAAATGTGTTACGCTAAGGTTTAGTTGTTTCTGACATTTTTTGTCGTACCCAGGCTTACCTTACACCCGGTGATTGAAGATTTAGATTAAGTGGACGGGAAGGCAAGGAAGCCAATCTTCGTGTCCAGTTGTCCACCTTCAGGCATGCCTTTAAGTGTCCTGCCAAAGACACAGCCGTATGTTATTGTTCATGAGCGGTGTCGAACCGGCGCACTTCCGATTGCAGTTCCACATTGCTTTCTGACATTGTTGCGTTGATATTGCAAAAAAATGTACATTTTTTCAGTGAACATGTGATTTACATAGGTTTGCCACATCTTTTCACTACAATGCATTATCTGTAATCATAGAGCATCTGATGACGTTGTTTCGAAAAACTAAAACTTTAGGTCGTTGTGCGTTGTTTTTTTTTCACATCAAATGGATGAGAATTAATCAGAACTTTAACCAGATTTACTCTCACGGGAAAGTAAAGTAGTTCGATGAGATCGTCATTTTTTTCTTGACAAGTGTCCAGTTTCGTCACTACAACATTTACTCTTACGCAACGTACTACCTTACGTTGTTTCTGACGTTACGTACAGCATTACGTTCGCTCTTACGTTTCTTCGTTTCCCAGCCAATCATCACTCAAGTCCAACTTCCGGGTGTGCATCAATGGCTGGATCCGACATCGACTCTACAGATCTTGCGTTCTTCAGCATGACAGATGACTCTTCTCTCTTTGATGCCGACTCCTTATTTTCCGATTCGTACGGTGTCATTGACACCAGTTCTGATTTCTCCACCAATATAATGAGTCTTTTGGAAGAGGGGACGATTAGCTGCAGGTAAGATCGTGTACGGAAGTGCCATGTTGACTCTGCTTATCCTCATTATGAACGTTTTTCGTCTTCTGCTAATTGTTCGAGATGCAAATAACCATATCTGCCACCATTTCATTAAATTTGCTTTAAAGATTTTATGTGTTGTTGTACTGCCAAAGAAAAGAGAGAAACACACACTGTTTACACAATATATTTTGACGAGTGTACATTGCCGCACGACGCACGTGCTGTGGAATGGAATGGGAATTTTTGCATGTTTCCTTCGAGTTTGTCATCAAATTCGTTTTTATCGCGTTAAGTTACAGCCAGCCTAGAACCCAAAAATGGATCTTAATATTACATTAAATAACTATTTACACAGGTTCAGTGTATGGTTTGTGAGGTAGCTTACTTAAACATAATATCTTCGGCTATGCACTGTTTCTATGTATGACAGGTGATGCGATCTTTGTGAAACTATAATTATGTTGAGTTCGTAAATTTTGCCATTATTCCCGTTGCCATGCAGTGTCTCAAAGTGCTTTTACTTGGCGAACCGATTTACTTGTTGAAGATTTATTGAAAAATTTGACTACGGTACCATATTTTCCGCTGATGTTTGCTGTTTTTTAAGTGGTGTGCTGAAGTGTGTAATTGTAGTAACAAACCCAATACAAACCTCTCAAAAGTTTTATTTTCAACAGTTGATCAAATCAATATTGAAATGTTTAAGTGTTCACCAGGATTGTTGTCTTTTCTGGCAATAGCTGCACGGTCAATCGGTTATATCTGATAAACGTTGCCAGTATTGCTATAAAAAAAAAGAAAAAAAAAACAAAACAGTCAAACTCTACATCAAACTTTTGCTACATTCAGTAGGCTTAGCAACCAGAAACCCAAGCACGATTTTTTACGTGGATGCATTGCATATTGTATAAATATTAAATAATAATTTAATAAACTTTTCCTTACACTAATGAAAAAACACGTACAACAAATTGTACTTGATAAAACCGCTGTTTTAAGCCAAGTATTGTAGAAGGCCAACAACACATTTCGCCAATCATAGATTGGCCCTTGACAAATAAAGGCATAACCGCCAATGCGGTGGTGCAATTTAGACGGCTATGAGAGCCGATAAGCTTTTTCAAAGAAGTCGCAATTTGTTTTGAAGGACGGGAGAGATTTTTCACCCAATTATAAGGGGGTCGTTATTCTGAAGGTGTACTTGGGCCTATGGTTAACCAAGCTATCAGAGAAAAAAATTAGTATTTCGGTAATGCCTTCTTTAGTTGTCAGCTAAACTTAACCTGTCCTTGTATTTGTTGAATGTTGTTGATCATATTTTAAATTATTAGAACTCCTTTTCTGAACGGAGACTGGCCAGACTCGATCAGTGAGTTGGATTTTGACTGCAGTGAGCAGCAGAATGAGATTTCCAACTGCGACGCACATTCAGACATTGGCCCAAGTTGCTCTGTGCCCACTGAAAGGAACAGGTAGGTGCTGGGATTTTGCAAAAATTTTAATACGGTACTTTATTTTTTCCCAATCACCTTTGTATTTTCAAAATTAAAGTGATCTTGTTGAAACCACAAGAAACGGTTTGTTACTGGCATTGGTAGTTTTCTTAAGGTTGACTTTATATGTCGCACGCCTGGTGGTTGAAGATTTAGATAAAGTGGATGGAAAGTCAAGAAAGCCAATCGTTGTGTCCACTGTCCACCTTCAGTAATACCCTTTGAATATCTTGCTATGGACACAGCTCTTGGGCGGTATCAAACTGGCGCCTTTTCGTGAATGGGACCAAGTGCTCCACTATTAGGCTACGTAGCGTTAAGATCGGATGTTTGATATGCAATCAAGTTTTTGTTTTGTTGCCGATTTGTTCAGGTTGAAGAAGCGACAAAACCGTTCTCAAACCGACGGGATTCCAAACAGCTTTCAGGTAGGGTGTCGGACTGTCGGTATATCACAGAAACGCAATATTCCTTAATTGACTCAATATAATCGTATTACCAGAACACGGGATAAATATTCTGTCTTTTTTTTTTCGCTTAACAGTCACTTTTTTTCTGGTTAATTTTTAAATGAAAAAAATAATGATTTACTTGGAAAAACACTTTCAAAGTGTTTTTAATCTCACGAATTTCACTTCATTTGTCAATTTTTTGTATATGTCTATTTACAAATACAGCCAATAGTAAGTACTGTTGAGCGCGTTGTCTTAAAGTTAAAAGTTTGGTTTTTGGCGTTACCCAATACCGTGAACTCACACACTGCAATATTTAGCGTAGTAAATTTTAGCAATTGTTATTAGCAATTTTTCTTCTAAAATTATTTGTTGAATCCATGCATATTTTTTATCGTTCTCTCAAGCTTCAAGATATTTTTCATTGAGTTCTTCTATCGTTGTCGTACTTGATTCTAAGCATTGACTGCCTCTCGTATGAACAGTTTCTAAGATTCTCGGTCTTTTACCGTGTGTATTAGGTGTATGTTTGTATTGTCTTTGTTGGTTTAAGTAGGATGTCTGATTGTCTGCCTTGGGCACGCTTCAGTTCTGCGGGAGAGCTGTTCTAATTTTCGTTTTTGCAGCACGTGTCCTAGGAATTCAAGTTGTTTTTCTTTATTTAAAAAAAATATATTCTTTGTTTGATCGACATGATTTAAACCATTTTAGTTGGTTTTTCTGGCAGTCCAGGGAATTGTGTTAACATTATCAAAACAACCTTAATTACTTGTTTAGGTGCCAACTGGGAGCTGTGATGTGATAGCTCAAGTGCCGATTGATATCACGGAGAGCAGTGTCGGCCACAAAAACATGCCTTCTACTGTTCCACTCACGCGAACAATGCCGCCCACAGAGGACATTATCCCCGTGGAGAGAAGTCTCCTTCCTCCTATACATTGCTACTCGTCCTACATCCCAGAGAACACTGTGGACGTTGATTCCTTTATTGCACCTGCGCAGTCAGTGCTTCATATGACGAGTATGGAAAAAGACAAGTTGGCGGATTCACGGTGTTCCCCAAGGGTCGAAAAAAGACCGACTGCCGTCATTCCGCCAATGCCGAGCCTAAAAAGCTTAAGTCCGGTGCCTGTTGCAGCTGCAATGCAGCTTGATGAAGACTTTGACAGCCACACAGTGGTTAATTGCGATGTTAATGATGTGAGTATCATAGAGCCCGTCGATGTGATGCTGACGTCTAACTTGGACAACTGGAATAGTCTTCCGAAAGAGAAGAAGCTTGGCTTTGTCGAGCAGCTGAGTGAAAGAATAACTAAAACCATGGGACTTCAGGTACAGTTTTTATCTTGAATATAATAAGAAAAGTTGCATCTCTGGCCTATTTGTAGTTATCTCAACATTGCATTGCAAAAGAAAAAGATTCTTACGTGTTAGGATACCGCTCATTGTATTATTGTTGCCAAAACTCCACCTTGTACTATTAATGAGCTTTTGTTCGAGCACTTCACAGTGTACCAATGCAAAATCTCGAACGTTGACCTTGGCGTAGTTTTTCTAAAGACGAAGCTGCGAGCTTTGATTAAAATTGATTTTTTCATAATCGATAAAATCCGAATGGACAAGCCCCTGTGGGAAATCTTTGCCTGTATGTAAGCACCCATCAAGCGAAATCCGTTATTTTTACATTGATTCCACGTCTATAGATGTTGAATTAATATAACAAGACAGATTGCGTGAGCTTCGACCTGACGTCTTGCTTATCCTGTTTAGTAATTCAAAAATGTTTGATGCTGATGCAGTGACACCTGAAGGGAAATTTAATAAGTGTCTTCATAGCCAAATTCTACTCTAATTTGAAAACGGGACTTTGCAACAGAGGTAGGGGTGTTCAATTTCGATTTTCGATTCGATTTCGATTAAGGTGATATTCGAAATTCGTTTTTCGTATCGGACATATTCGAAATTATAGCAGCCCTTTCGGCTGAACGCGGTTGAAAGTAACGCGAGTGGCGCGAAATCTGTCTTGTCGCATTTTGCAAGCGAAAAAAGACTTCGACGCATGCGCATCGTCGATCACGTGACTACCACACGCTCTCGCGGGTCCAACGGGCAGTCCTGCACCAGGGATGCCAGGTTGGCATTTTTAATGCCAAATTTCACAAATTTCTCTCAAGAATGAAGATCGCTAGGTTGTGCAATAGCAGAAAGTGTAGGCTGAGCTTTGTCGCAGTTTTATCCATTTTTTACCGAATCCATAGGCGCCTAAGCCGTGGGGGCAGGGCCGTAGCCAGACCACAGAGCAAGGGGGGGCAATTTTTTTTAGGGGGAAGAGGGCGAAAAAATTTAAATGGGCAAAATCATTATAATTGTAGCTGTTGCTCGAGAATGTTGAGATTTTGCCAAGAGGGGTCAAATTTTTTTTCAGGGAGGCGAGGTCCCCCAGGCTCCTGGCTGGCTACGGGCCTGCGTGGGTGCCAGGCCCCCACGCATATTTCTGTGTGAGGGCAACTTTTTATGCTGTATTAAATATTGATACATAAAACAATAACAGGGTGATTGAAAAGTAACTCCCTATTTTAAAATAAATACAATTTATTCAAATGCTATATCATGTTTCTCAATTTTTGTGTATATATTACTTAATGTATGGCAATTTAATTTATGTTCTTGATTTCCTTTCAGATTTGTTTAAATATTGTTCAATTTCAATCTTTTCAAATTTATTTTATTTCAAAACCCTACAAAAATGGCTGGACGTCTTACTCTACAGGAACGTTGGCTTGGCTTGAATGTTGGCTTGGTTTAGAGATTGGCCCAACCTCTTTAAAAATATTCTATGGAGTGATGAAGCTGTATTCCACATAGGTGGATTTGTGAACCGTCATAACTGCCACTACTGGGCGGAAGAAGATCCTCGTGTTACCTGTGAAAAAATGCAAAATCGACCCAAAGTAACGGTATGGTGTGGAATGACTTTTGATAGGATTGTGGGTCCTTTCATTCTTCGCGATACCATGAATACCGAGAGGTACCTCGCTATGTTGAAAGATGAAATTTGGCCAATTATCAGTGCTTGGGAAAATATTGAAGATTTGATTTTCATGCAAGATGGAGCTCCTCCACACTTTGCTATTGTTGTTCGTGAATGGCTAAATGCTCAATTTCCTGGAAGATGGATGGGTCGTCGCGGTTCACACGAATGGCCGGCCAGAAGTCCTGACTTAACACCCTGCGACTTTTTTCTCTGGGGTTGGCTGAAAGAGGAAGTCTACTCAACCAAACCAAGAAATTTGGAAGAACTTGAAGGGCGAATACGAGAAGTTATGATTTCCATCCCGCAAGAGTTTCTTGCGAAATCAGTTGATGCGATTCCTGGTCGACTTGAGAAGCTGGTGGCAAATAAAGGCGCCCATATCGAATTTTAAATAAAAGCCCATGCATTATACTTCCTTCTCATATTCATTAATTGTAGAAATTATATTTTAAAAATAAATTATAGTTTTTTTAAAATAGGGAGTTACTTTTCAATCACCCTGTAGATCAACTAGTGATCGGCAGCAGTGGCGGCTCGTGGTCTCAAAACATGGGGGGGCTGCATCAACCAGTAGGCTAACCTAATATAAATAATTATAAACCTGTACCGGACTGAGGTATAAATGCACTGAGTTAAGGTTAGTAACACAGTAACATGTTCTTTTAATTGGCTGTCGTTTAATGTTTTTATCATTTAAAGTAAACTTTTGATAATGGCTTGAATGTGGTCAAGTTTAGGTGGTCACCAGATGGAGCTAGTACTATTTTGGGACTTGGTATTAACTTAGTTGGTTAGATCTATGCTTGTGCTTTCCAACGATAGCAAATTTGTTGAAATTGAACAACAAATGAATAAATGGGAGACAATTTCCTTCAGGTGTTTTTCAGTGCCTTTCCACCCCGTACTTCCTCCTTTATAATAGTCTATTCCAACCTGTGTGACGTACATGACGTCATCAAAGAGCACCAATAATTACAGTAATTGGCTTTACTTTACATCAAAACTAGTCTGTCTCGGTGACTTCTCAAAACACAGATCAAGTAAAGTAACCTACGATCCCTTTACCTAATCACCGATAGCTTCCACACGCTTAAACTAAAGATTTACGAGAACCAAAGTTGGAATCCCTGACCAGGGTCTGTTTTATTTGCAGTCCCCACAGCGCTTGTTCAGTGATGCTAGAAAACTTTTTTCTGAAAAACCTACGTCATAAAAAAAAGAACAAGCAACACCGGACCTGCAGAATTTGCAGACCTAGAGTTGCCAATTAATTTTTGTAACACAAATTTTTAATATTAAGAGTTTTTTTAATTTTTCAAGCGAAATAAATTAAAAAAACATGGCAAAACTATCTATATGTAATATAATTCACATATGCACAAAAATGTTGGGGGGGCTGCAGTCCCGCAGTCCCTTATGACGAGCCGCCACTGATCGGCAGCAGGAAAACACTTTTTGAATGCAAACCGCAACAGCTTTGCGATAAATAATCACTATGAACGAGCTGCGATGCTACAATCCAACACCAGACAACAAAATCTGTCATTTTTACATTGATTTAATGTCTGCAGACGTTAAATCAATGTAAAAATGACTGATTTTGCTGTCTGGGAAATAGCAAACATCTACCATTTTGTGTCGATTCAATGTCATCAGATGTTGAATGCATCCAAAAACAACATAATTTGCTAAGTAGACGGAGCGTGCGTTTAGCTTTATGCGCTTGCAAACGTACTCGATGTCGCTTTTGAGTCGAAACCTCTGCACTCTGCAGTGAAATGTCGCGGCAGTGAATCGCTCGCTGTGAAGATGAACTTGAAGTGTTTGGGATCGCAGCGACCTCGGCTCCAGAGGAGCGATCGTTTTCAAAAGCTGGCCTGACCGTCATGAAGCTGAGATCCCGACTGACGGGTGACCATGTCGATCAGCTTGTGTTCATAAACACCAACATGGGCCTGGAGCTGTAGACGTTATTTTGTGTTCTTTTTTCGCAAATTTTTATGGCTTTTTTTCCCGTTTTCTAGCGAATTTTCATGTCGTTTCTTTCAATAAAGTCACATTTTGCAGTTTGGTGAATAGTTGTGATATTCGAATTCGAAAATCGAAAACAAATTGAATTTCGAATATTCAAATAATCGAAATTGAACACCCCTAAACAGAGCACAGAGGTCAGAGTCACTACAGGGTCATCAATAATTAACGTAACAAAAGATCCGATTCAAACAGTGGCAAAGGAGGCGAACGTGGCCTATGGAACCATGCTTACAGTTCTCAAGAAGGATTTGAAGATGAGCCCATTCAAACACATGAAGAAACAGTTGTTAAATGCCAATACCATTGTAAAACGTCTTTCCAGACCCAGAATTCTGCTCTCACGCGTTGAAGGAAGAGGCACACTGCCAAACCTTGTGTTTCGCGATGAGAAGAAATTTGATGTCCAGCATCATTTTAACAGTCAGAAATCAGAATGATCGTGTTTGGTCACACGATGGTGACGTGGAACCCCGGGTAGTCACTCGGAGACAAGGGGCGGCATCAGTGATGGTGTGGGCTGCAGTCAACGAATCAGGAAGGAGTCCATTGATTTTTGTGAACCAAGGAGTGAAATTGAACCAAGAAAACCACCGAAATGATATTCTTGAGGGTTCATTGTTGCCTTGAGCAAAGAAACACTTTAAAAATGTAATTGGTCATTCCAACAAGATTCTGCCCCTTTACATGGAGCTAAGAAAACACAAAACTGGCTTCCAGCCAATGTGCCGTTCTTCATTTTCAAGGAAGAATGGCCTCCTTTATCCCCAGACCTGAACCCCCTAGACTTTGGCATCTGGTCTTACCTGGAGAACAAGGTTTCGACTAAACACCATCAAAGTTTGGAAGCGCTGAAGGCTAATCTGAAAAAAGAATGAGCTAAAATATCCCAAAGAGTTATTGGTGATTCTTGCAGGCCCTTTTAGAAGCGTCTCCAACTTGTTTAAATGGCAGACGCATTGAGTAAACTAGTTTTTCCTAAATATTTATTTATTTGGCAATAATATTATATGTTTATTACTCAAAAATTGTTGCCATTTGTTAAATACAGTTGTTTGAAGTTACAACGTTTATTGTTGATGACCCTGTATAGCGTAATGTCATTACAGTCGAATTCTACTGACAATTTTTTTATTGAACTCTGTTAAGGATTTTGACCTCACAAGGTTTTCTATCATAGATTATTACTATTTTTTATAATATTTTTTTTTCCAGGAGCAACTGGATATAATCCAGATTATTGGTGCTAACAATAAGTGTCAAATACCATTCCGTATGTCCATTGACGACATCGACAGCCATAAGCTATCTCGTGTGCTCGGTTACTTGGACACCCACAAGTCAATGGACACCTCGTCTACTTCTTCGAAACTCGATGCTCAAACACCAACTCCTGAAAGCAACTTAAGAAGAAGCAATAGCGATGGAAATATTGCTAAAACCCTCTCTGATGCACAAAAGGAGCAAAGGGTATGGTATTGATAGTAAATGTGACTGATTAATTTCTTCAATAGCATTGTCTCCGACTTTTAGCTGAACAATTGTATCTTTCTCTCAGTGCACACCCTCCATTCATTCTTCTTCCTCAATAGAAAGAAGAGTGAATGGAGGCCCTTTGGAGGGTATAATAAATAGGATCAACAGGACCTCAATAGGATCCTCTACAGATCAACGTCAAGTCTTGTGGCTTGATTCTCGCTTAGAATTAAAGTTTCTTTTATGTCAATAGAAAATGTTTGCGAAAAAATATTAAGAATTGCCCCTGTTTTTTTTTTGTTTGTAAATTTAATCATTTCAAGCTTTCTTGTTAGCGGAGAGTTGTTTCTTGTTAAAACAGCGCTAATTTCCAATCATCAGCTTCATTTATATTCATTGCCACTTGGGCGTGCCCATCGCATCCTGGCGTGCTTGTTAAAGTGTTCAATCATCATTCCCCATATGTTGTTATCGCAATGAAAGCAAATATTTGCATTGTCCGACTCCCAGACGTCGTTGTTTACTTTTGAAAGCTTATCAAACGCTTGTTAAAATTCACATTGATATCATGTAATACGATGGTGAATACACGTCAAAATAACTAGTTTGTTTGCTAGTTTTGTGAAGTGTTATTGCCAAGCCATATCCCAGACAGCAGAATCCGTCATTTTTATATTGATCCAATGTCTGCAGACGTTGAATTAATGTAAACATAACGGATTTTGCTGTCTGGAACATTTTATACAGCCATGCAACGACCAGAAAATACGTTTGGTTCTTATACCGGCATAAGAATTACATACATTTTAAACTGGCAAGATGTTCAATAATGTGTTTGTTTGAAGCATTGTTAGAAATTATCAAGCTGGATTGTAAAGTAAATTTTCTCAAAACTGACGGTTGCTTTCAACATTGCGCTGCAGGCACTAGGCAAGTCCACGATTCCACATGAAAACCTTAAACTTTGTTGTTAACAGTAAAATTTCCTTGTTTTGAATACTAGAGTGCAATATTTCGTTTTTACAAACTTGAAATCCAGGGTGTGACTGGTTGGGGTTTTCAATTATTTCGCTTGGTACTCGATGTTCCGATGGGACCTAGTCAGAAGAAATCTTCTTTGTTACGTCGTTTCAACGTCGCCAGACATTGAAACGATGTAAAAAGGGCAACACTGTTTTGCAATACCGGGTTCGCCACCCGTGTTTGACACAATGGACATACGCGCCACCCAACACATCTTTGAACCCAGGCAGCAAAATCCGTCATTTTTGCATTGATTCAAGGTCTGCAGACGGTGACAAGCTATTCTAGGCCAGTTCACCCGTTTTGTGTAGATTATCCATTCAGAGAAATCCTGTTCATCTAGTAGGAAATCCTGCCCGTTGCGTACTACGCCAACTAAATTTCAATCGGATTTTCAATTTTCGTTCGATAAACACGGGGCGGGATAAACACCATTAAAAAATCCTCTTTGAGCAACAAAAGAAAAAGGCAAATAATAGCTAATTCATCGGCTGCCACTGGCTGACTTGGCGTGGAGGGTTAAGGCGGTGGTAGTCCTTGCATTGACGTGGGTTTGATTCCCACCACTGTTATGCCCCTTTTCTTCCGTAATTACCAAACAAGTTCGAATGGGATTTTTTAATGGTACCTTTTCGAAACTTGCGGCCGGGGCAACAGCAATATTGTTGCAAGCAGCTAATTTGTCACGATTTCTTTTCATGAGAATAGAAAATCCTTCCCTGGCACAAAAAAATATAGATAAACAAACATTTAGCCTATAAATACTGTGATTAGATGGATTGTTAGTTGATAATAATGCACGAATACTATGATGTTTTTCGAAGCTAGATGTCTGTGTGCGGTGTATTTAAGTTATGCGCTTTCAAACTCATTGAAGTCGAGTATTATGATGCGTTTCTGTAGGGGAGGGTGGGGTGGTTTGAACCACTTTTCTCAATATTCCTAATGTCTGCTTCAGGATTCAATTTTTCAGCAATTTTTTTGCATGACATCCAAGTCTAGGATGTACTTGAGCAAGCCCAAAGTGAATTTGCAAATGAAATTTATTACAACGAAAAATATAAAGTATTTTCAGAAAGTTCTCAAGTGGTTCAAATCACCCTTGGGTTGGGGTGATTTGAACCACTCAAAAGGGTGATTTGAACCACACTGGGGTAATTTAACCCACCTTTTCAAAGTTGGATAAATACACATTGTTTCACAAATAATCAATGAAAAAGATGTCTCAAACATTTACAGCGGTATAAGTACAAAAATAATAAAAAACATGCAACACAAACAACGACCAGTAACTGTCAATCAACTGTCTCGTAAGAGTAATTAAGCATTGTCAACATCAATATGTTATCATTCCAAATTGAACTCTTTCAGGCAACAATTGAATATAAAATGGCTCTCCCTTCTTGCAGTTCCTCCCGCTTTTTGTGGATTGGGTAAAACTTTTACTATGTCGCTTCGTGGAAAAGACCCTTCATCATTTTCTTTGAATGTAAATGATGGCTTTCCACTCTTATTTGTAGATGGAACCTTTTGCAAGAAGCGAGCTTCAGGCTCCTCGTCGATTGTGCCCACGTCATCTATCTTGCCAATGTAATGACGTGTGTTCTCTTTGGTATTAAATTTAACAACAACAAAATCTCCTACAGCAAGTTCTTTGGGATTTTGCTCTTCATTTACACTACTTCCACTCTCTGATGCTGTGTCTGACATATCGTCCAAAGGAACTGCATCATCCTCATCAGAACTTGAGCTTTCATTAAGAGCTAGCACACGTTTTGTGGGGGGTTTCTTTGGCTTTGGTCTAATAATTTTTTGTTTTCTTCTGAGCAATTTTTCCTGCTTTGCACGTCTTTCTTCGTGCTGAATTTTTATTGCCTGTTTTTCTGGAGTCTCTGTGAGAACCCGACTTTTTACTCGTTTCCTTTTGCGTTGAACTCTTGGGGTTTTGCTTGATGGTAATGGAATAACTTCGTTGGGTGGTATGAAGCTTTCTGAGGCGTGATATTCCTCGAGATCTTGCAATGAAGATACGGGTAAATGTGTCGCACCTTCAAAGAAATAAGCATTATCAGTTGATCGGTTAGCAATAGTGTTGGGAACTGCGGCCATAACATTAGCTTCATTCACTTCAGGTTGATGGGAGGTACTTGTTTGGGGATTTGGTCTATCACTCAGAAGTGATGGGGCAAAATCTGTGTCTGTGAATATACTTTTGTTAAAAGGATATATTCCTGTAGAGGCAAAGCCAGAAGTGATGTTCCTTGGCGTCATAGCGTTTAAAAAAGCCTCCTTAACGCATTGTGGAATGTCATAAATCCGAAAAGTTTTGTTGTTGTAGGTTCGCATCCATCCATCTACAGCCTGGTTGTAATAGCCTTTAAATGGCCCAAACACTGATTTATCAAGCGGTTGAAGTTTGTGAGAAGTGTGAGGAGGCAAAGTCAGCAATTCAATGCCACTTTTATCAGCAAACTCCACAGCCTCCCAAGAAACGTGAGACTCATGGTTGTCGAGAATTAAGAGGACAGGTTGAGAGGGGGAACAACCACTATGCTTCACAAAATGTTTCAAGTAGACCAAAAATTTTTCTTCGTTAATCCACCCAGATTTGGTACCTTCTCCAATGGATTCTGCTGGTCCATGTCTAACAAATTCCTCCTTATATCTTACTCTTGGAAAGATAAACATGGGGGGAATGGCAACACCTGAAGCACTGACAGCACATACAACTGTTACAAGTTCTCCTCTCTCTGCAGATGTCACAGAACCAACTTGTTTTTTTCCTTTCGTTGTCACGATATGATTTGGTCTTTGCACGGTTGTGACACCTGTTTCATCAAGGTTGTATATTCTACTTGCAGCAAAGTTGTACCTAAAATACAAAACGATACAATGAAGCCTTTTTCAGATCATAAGAATTGCTAAGTACAAAGCAATGTTAGGCTATTGTTACGAGACCTGTCCATAACTCTTCCAAGGTTGTCGAAAAACTCCCCAACAGTTGTTTTGTTGAAAGCTGTCGCTCTTCCTAAAGACGTCGCTTCTGGTTTACGACATGTCAGATGGTGTCTCTCCTTGAAACCTTCAAACCAGTCAATTCCTGCAAAAGTTTATGGGAAAGAATTGAGAGGTGGTGTGTGTTGAGTAATGTCGAAAAAACAAACCAATGTGATCTACAATGTGCTACCGTACACAATTTTCCACACAGAATTAATAAACAAGTTAATCGTGTCTGATTAACGAAACGTCGGAAAATAAATGCAGATTATCACTAAAAACACCTTGTGATAGTTTTGCTTATTTTACACCAGAAGAGCGTATCATGTTATTGAATTAAATGCCTGGTGAACAGTCTCATTCAATTTTTAAACAACATAGGCTTAAAATAAAACAAACCTGCCATCTTAGAAACCACCCAGTTACTTGGCATCTGAATGTTGTTCTTGTCAGCCAAACTGAAAGCCAACTCACGGCATTTGGTGCGTGTGAGTCCGTGAAATCTATCGTCCAGGTCTTTTATGTGCTGTGCGAGCAGACTTTCCAACTCCCAAGGAAACACCAGACTTTTTACCTTCGTTCTATTATAGCCAATGTTTTCTGAGAGTCTACCATTATCAGATCCAGGACGATTGCACTCTTTGTAATAGCGACCTAAAGTGGTCCTGTTAATATGTCTTCTTTTGGCAACTTCTCTGATCGACATTCCATTCTTTATTTCCTCCAAAGCAAGCAACATCTCCTCACGAGTGGCTGATGCGTGGCTTGTAGTTCTAACATGTTTGCGAGGCATAGTGATGGAAATAAAAACTTAAATTCAACTAATGCTTGTAATTTACTGTGGCCAATAGGAATACCCTGTGTAAGCAATTCGCAATATTACTACAGTTAACATAGACTGTATAGCCTATTTATAAGTAGCCAAATGCATACTAAAGCACTAGACTTACAATACATTGACTACTACAGACCGCAAACTATTTCAGAAGAAGCTACTAAAACTTATTTTCTTCTGGGAGGTTTGAGCCACCGGTTCAAACCTCCCGAATCAACTGGTTCAAACCTCCCTGTTGCCACCATTTTAAGAAACTTGTCTAATCAGCTATTAAATCTTTCACTTACAGAGCATTTGCCAGCATCATTAAACACCTTTTAGATAGGACTACTCATGGTAGTATTAACTATTGCCTAAGTAAAACAGCGAAGATGGCATGCAGCTACAAACTGAAATTCCTAAAATTTACTTTTTGCAAGGAAAACAAGTTCTAACCTGCTTGCGCTAAAATCGCTGCTGCTATCGCTCTAACGTAGACATGCTTTGGAATCACTTTACTTCTTCTGTCTACAGACATAGTTACGTCATTTCTACTTTTATGGTATCCGCAATAACAGCCATGGTTCAAACCTCCCAGTGGCTCAAACCTCCCCACTCTCCCCTATAAGGCGTTGTGGTCGAGAGATTTTTCTCACTTATCACTGTGAAAGCGTTGGCTATTTAAATCTATGATGTCATAATCAGATTGAAATATCACAAAACATTGCGGAAAAGGTATGCAAAGTAAGGTAAATTGTATTTCACAGCGTTGTTTGAAGCTTAGCGGTTCAGAACATTCTTCGTTAAATTCTGAGTGTAGATCAACAGGTGTAAGAGTTTAAAAAACATCACAATCAATTTTACCTTGTATCTTGCATTAGTTTAGAAGTCATCAGGGTTGCCAAATATTTTACATTGCACTGTCCGTGAAATATAATTAACTTTACAGCACGCCTAAACGTAATATAATTGGTAATTATAACTATGCATTAAATTTTAATAGAAACGTGTACAACTGTACATTGCTTTGTAAATCATGATGTTCTAAGAATCGGTATTAAAGTCTTTGTTGTTTGATCATCAACGCGAGCTTAAGGCATATCTGGAAACTTTTGGACCTCCAGGCCATCTGGACCGCCAGGCCACTACAGTAGTCCAGGATTTATCCGAGTTGTAAAAGACGTGAACTTTTTCAGAGGTCTTAGATAAAGTTGTGCACGGCCACAGATTGTCAGTTATAGATTTTCTTCACTTCAGAACTACGCTAAAAAGTGCAATAGGCCTCAAATGGTCGAAATGAAATTAATGAAATGCCGTTTCGTTTCGGCTGAATAAAATGCAACGGACTATTTTACTATATGGTTGCGTCGTCGTTTTTTTGTCAACAAAACAACCGTAGGTTTTTTCATGTTCAATTTCAATCATGTGTTCTTGTTTTTTGTTTTTTTTTATGAATATACTAACCCGTGTTCCGTTTCAAAATCCAGGCACAGTCGTTTCTAATTGAAGTAAAACCCACTAGAATTATAGTAGAACTCAAAAAGCAACTGAAATTCCAAGTATTCTACATGGGCTGCACTAAGTTCGTTGAAAAGTTGACTGATCTTTTGTGGATTTAAGCTTACCTTAGGGGGCACATAGCAGGGCACCCGTCGGTAAGCCACTGCCTAATGTCAATGTCGCTATAGATGAAACTGAACACATTCTTCATAATCATTGTGCAAGTAAGATATTGTGACTTTAATTTTTATCTGGGTCACCGTCTTAGTGTCGATGTCACAATGTTAAAAATTAAAAATAATCCAATGACTAACTAGTGTGCGGCCTTGTTACCTTGATTGTCACACTAAATCAGCAGGCCTTTCCATTTCAAATATTTATGAAAAGGAACAAGTGAGTTTGAAAACCTTTGAGAATATTCAGGTAATATGAAACCAAGGAAGTTTCAGAAATATTTAATAAAACTACCATTCTCTTTCAGTGCCACGCTTTTTTGATGAAATTTTCAGGATTGGGCTTGAGCAAAGGCTTTCATTTTGAACTGCTGTATTTTGAGAACTGTAACTGCTAGAAAAAAAATCAAAACATGAAAGTTGTTGCATTTTCAACAGTCTTTTACAGTATGTTTACAAATTTTGTGTATTTTTTTTTTAAATGCCTTAAATGACTAAAATTTCTGACAAACTACAAAAATTCTGTGTTTTTTTGAGTTTTTTTCGCTTCCGTTTAGATATCTGAAAAAAATCTTCAAACTGCGATAAACTTCACCGGTAGATGTCAGGCAAGTACTACGCTCGTCGCACAAAGGTTGTCACGGAGATATCGACGCGTTTTGCGAAGAAAGAACTGGATATACCTCACTTTGCACAAAAAATGACAGTTTTTTGTAAATAATTGATAATTGCAGAAAAAATTTAAATACAAACGTAGTTATTTCTTTCCACTTTTAGACAATACAAGTCTTCTTCTTTCTAAAACAGTCAGACTCATGCAGTTTGGCAAACAAAAAGACCAGATTTATCTACTTATCAAAAGACATCACACTATTACGTGTATACACGTAGTGAGCACTGGCAGAAAAAACTTTTTCTCTCTACATTGAGAAATTCCAAGTCTGACTACTTAGATTGCTGGAAGATGGAGACTACCGTTTCTTCGACTTGTTGTTTTTCTTTAGTCATTGCAAACAAACTGTACTTCAGAAATGACTGCAAATAAGCAGGCACTAACCGATTAATGCAATAAACAAAGAAAAACGAAACACATACACTGCTTCAACGCGTGATGGAAACCTACCAAAAAATAACCATCAGGCATTGGAGCGTGTAAAGCAATGTTGCAGAACGCGTTTTCGAATATCAAATTCTCATCAGTGCAACTACATTTATGAACACAATAACAACGGTTAAATTTAAACTCAATACAATACATTACAAAGATTATAAGGACATATTCTCAGTGTTCAATTGAATATTAATAAATCCAGAGACATCAGAAAATCACTTCCCGCATGCAATTCCAGACCGACATTACTCGCTTAAGTTTTTTTTTTGTTAAGACAAACTTAATGTTCAAAGCAAAATAGCAAAACAATGAACATCTACCGAAGTATACTAATTTACAGTACTTAAATAAGCAATGAAAATTAATAGACGGCATTGTTCTTAATATCAATTCAATGTGATTTCAGTGATTATAATACAATGTAATATAGTAACGTATCCAATTAATTAACGACGACCTTTTAAAGCACACGTTAATTCGAAAAGAAACAAGAATTTATCAAAAGTCTCAGTCATTTTAGAAGATTTACACCACCGGTTACAGGACCATCTTTGCTTGTTTCCTTGACAGAGTCAACTCTGATTGATCATATACGCCTTGGAGAGTAGCTAGTTGAGTAGCTAGCTAGCTAGCTAGCTAGCTTTGGAGAGTAGCTAGCTAGCTAGCTTGGAGAGTAGCTATTTGATATTCTCCATCTTCCAGCAATCTAAGTAGTCAGACTTGGAATTTCTCAATGTAGAGAGAAAAAGTTTTCTCTGCCTATAAAACGTTAAATGGTAGTTTTATTAAATATTTTTTTGAGAATATGTAATTAGTTTATTACTGGGCTAGCGAGCAACGGTTTCACTTTTTACATGTTGAGACTTAAAAACCATGTTAAAATGAAAACTTTGTTCGTTAGGTAGATTGTAGATAGATATTGTATTCATAACGACGTTGTCAACAGTTTTTGCTGATTCCCTCTTGTATTGTTTAGCGTCGGCAGAGACAAGCTCGTCGGTTTGCAAAGTGGCTGAAGCAGAGGCAACGTAAAGAAAACAGACAACATCTCAAAGAACAGAGAAGCGGTCTTTTTGTCAACGAGAAGAAAGTGAAAATCCAAATTGAAAACGAAGCCGAGGAAGAAGTTGAAATTGATATTTAGAGTATTGCGATCTTGGTCATTTTTAACGTCGATTCAATGTAAGAAGAGAAATATGTTCACAGCTATGTGAGTGCCATAATGACCAGGCATTTGAACCACTGTTTAATCAATGCACTTTGCTTTCGTTCACGCTGCTTCATTTAAAAAAGTCAATAAAATCAGTGTTGAAAACCTGACTTCATTGAACTTCATTGACTACGTCAATTAATGCAATTTAAATCTAAAATTTGGTTAAGGGTCTTAATCTACAGCTACACCTTATGTGTTATGTCGGCGAAAAACTATTTGCTACAATGAATCGATATCAAAACGGCGAGTTGTGGAATAGGCAATTTGTTATCAAGAAGTTTACTGATTGTTTGCTCCCATTTTACTTCAAAGAAGCCTGGTCTTCATCCCGAAACATCAGAGTCGACCAGTTGTCTGCAGCAACTCCTCTTTCTATTGTTGGCATTTTTAGCTTTTTGTCATGTCATCTCTCACGGTGTCATCCCACGTTTTCTTTGTTTTTTTCTCATTTTTCCTTTCACTACCTTATTCCAAGCTCGCATTGTCAAATTGTTTTCATCCATTCGTTCAAGATGTCTAACTCATCTCAGACGATGTCCACGCAAGTACTCTTCAATATCATCAACATCAGTCCACTCTCTCAAAACATCATTTCCAATTTTGTCGAGAAATGTCTTGCCACACATTATACGAACTATCCTCATTTCTGTCGTTTGCATTCGTCTAATATCCGCCCTCTTCATTACCGAGCATTCACTTCCATACCACATCACGTTCTTACACACGCCTTGTAGGACTACTACCTTTCTTCCAATCTGCGGGAAAGCATTCTGCCACAAAGTGTGCCTGATAATTCTTTAAACTTTTTCCAACCCGCCGTCACAGCTCTGCTGGTTCAATTATATTTTTCTAACATATCTCTATAGCGGAGCTTCGTAACAATTTCTGTCTTATCGCGTCCTAATGTCACATGCTTCTACGTTTCATCAATTCATCAGCTACAATACCCTCACGGCTTTCACATTCAAAACGTATCCCACCATCCCACTCATCAATCTTTCATGAATGCCTGAACATCTTTAGCGAACTCAATAGGCTACTTACATTTAATACCCTGAATAGAATTGCCCATCACTCACCTCACCTGCCACATATTGCACATGAATCCATAACATCGACTGCTAATACCTCATTGGTACATTTTATTCTTGTTCTCATTGCTTTCGTTTTAATCACAGTCACGTTTAAACTTTCGTTTTCCAATGAATTTTTCCATTTGACATACTTTTCTTCCACCTCTTTCCAACTGTCTTCAATAAGCACTGAATCGTCAGCGTACAAATTTTCTTTTATTGTGTTGTCCAGTTTATCTGAGCTTCCATAACTATGACAAAAGCAGGATTTATTGCTTCACCGACGTTTCGCGCATCCTCAGAGCGAGTAACATACAAATAAAATTTACAAAGTTATGCACCGCACTGAAAGCCTAGGTAGCACCGCTATTCCAAAAATGTAGCGGTGCTACCGCTACTTTTACCAAAAAGTAGCGGCGCTATAAAAGTAGCGCGCTACTACCCACCTCTGATTAATAGCATTTATTATTTAATGACTAATATATTATAATAAAATATATAAAAATAAATATAGCCTAACGCTATTTAACCGAACATTAACTCTCATCCTACACAGCTGAGCAGTCGGCTGCATGGCTGAGTAGTTAGAGATCCTGCACGACATTTGAAAGTCGACGGTTCGACTCTCATTAATTGTGAGTAGGGTACAGAGCGAAGGCTGTACCGAGATACCAACTGGAGGGTGGACACGAAGATTGACCTTCTTGTCTTCCCATCAACTTAATTTAATGTTTTTCAACTGAAGGCAAACTTATGGCTTTTCATAATATAATCTGATATGGTGCGTGAGAGTAAATTAATTTTTCCACTTTTGGTAAGGACAAAACAAGAGTAAAAGTCTTGGGTACGGTATCCATGAGACTAGCTTAAAATAATAGCCGCCGAGGTTTTTGTAAGAACTTGTAAGGCATGAACCAATCAGAACATGGTTTAAGTGGCTACCGTCCAATTGTGACCCTTCTAACACTAAGCCAGAGAGTTGATCAGTGCTTTGAACGTTGTTTGGTAATTACAAAAGAAAAAGGAGTTAGGCTATGACTGGATGGGAATCGAACCCACGTCATTTAAATGTATTCACTAGTCTTAACTCTTTAGGTTGGGACACCCTGGATACGGCGGAAGGTTCAATTAATTTACTTTCTACGAGAAATATTTGCGTTTTTTCTCTGTTGTACTTCCATGTACGAAGTTACGTCACAGACAACGCAGCTTCTGATGGGCTAATACTTCATAGGCGTTTACAAAAGTTGTTATGATATAGGCTAGTGGCTACCTTTTGATAACGCCCTTGTTCAATTCCGCCAGCCCTGTCGCACAATGTCTCATTGGTTGCCTGATTTTTTTTGTTCGTGATGGAGAATACAAACATTGTCTGTCGCTTTCTACAGACATGCAAGGGAGTACTTGTCTGCCTGCTCTTTTAGCTCAGTTGCTTCATCAACAAAGAAACTTCAAGGCCAACAGGCGCTGGTTCGGTTCTCTGGGTATGCTATTGAGCAACGCATTTCAAGGACAGATCTCCATTCAGCGGCACCTAGCGCATGGGAGCATTTGCAGAACCAAAAACTGCGTCAGTTGCTCACTAGCCAGAAATTTAATAAACACGCAGTAGAATCTACAGAGCACAAAATTTCTGGTTAAACATACAATCATGTAGGTTAACATTCAAACGTAGGCTACATACACAGATAGAGGACACATGTGAATAATAGATTAGGCTACGATAAGGCTTTGAAACCGACCAAACGTTTTCCACTCCAACTGCAAACTTGCCAAAATAGCCTATGTAGGCTGGGCAGCGCCAAAACAATGTAGGCTGGTCTATATCGCTGATGAAGTGAATTAACGCGTAGGCTACGTTGTGAACTGCACCATGAATTCCTATAGTTGCACGGTAATTGTAACCAGTCCTCATACCCAGTTTGTGAATGTTATTTCACTGAACATACTCTTGACTCTTCAATTTCTCCTTCCTACAGCTAACCGAGTCAACGTTATGATGCGAAAGAAATTTCCGTTACTCCCTAACTTACAGATACCACAATCTTAGATTGTTTCTGACCCAACAACTCAGGTTTGCGGGAACGATAAAAAGTAGGCTTACAAAAAGTTGCCGTATCCAAAACGAAAATGTGCTGATTTGTGCCAGACTCTTGGTTGTAGGCTTATGAACGGAACCTACAAAATTACGCAGTTTTGGCACGAAACAGCTTAATCCACTTTTTGGATTTTACTCTATTTCGGTATCACAAACTTAAGCTGTTTCTGATAAAACACAAGGATCGACTTGCTTTAGCTTAGCAACCTAACATCGGGAGCTTCCACTCTCGCCATGTAGGCCTAAGGCAACGTTGGCAGGCTAGTCACTCTCCCCCGCACACTGTGCGGCGCACAGTAATAGCATCAGCCAAGAAACGAAATATACACAT
The DNA here is from genome assembly GCF_918807975.1 of Aplidium turbinatum. Classification (NCBI taxonomy): domain Eukaryota; kingdom Metazoa; phylum Chordata; class Ascidiacea; order Aplousobranchia; family Polyclinidae; genus Aplidium; species Aplidium turbinatum. Next base: position 9,530,697 of record NC_137476.1, read on the forward strand.
TAAAACCAAAATAAGATTTTCGAAAACCAATAAAATTTTATCCAATATAGGGTAGTTTATAACCCATAAATAATGTATTGGGTCTACCAACCCTACCAGTTGTTATAGCCTACTTATACGATACCTTTTCCTGTTGGTAGTAATCTCATATAGGCTACAGTAGGTAGGATAATAGCCTACGATGAATAATTTACTAAATCGCGGACCTTGAGCGGTCATTCGTTTGCTGATGCACCACTATATGTGGTTTTGATAACACCATATCCACACATAAAAACACGTTTTCAATGTGAAAGATTGAGGTTACAGATGTTTGGTTTAAACCAAAAAACAATAATAAAAAGGAACTTGAATTGTTGAAGTTCGATACGAAGAAGGTCATTCATCCTTGTCGTCTTCTGTATCGTCGTTTTCGCTGGTCCACAACTAAAAATAACAAGATTTTGATTTGAGATACAGTTTTCAAATCAAACCAGAGTAGCCACACTGCCACACATCGCCGCTGATGGCTACTTGCCAGTTGCTACGCGGGGTTTCTTTTTTTCCTGAGCCTCTCATCACCATGAACAGGACAGTTTAGCACCCCCTAACTATCGCTACGGTAGGCTACTACAATTGGCACGTTGATTCGCTGTTGCCGTTTAGCTTTTACTTAAAAATCGGAACTCTTGTGCAATTGTAATTACTGTATTAAGTAAATCATTTCTTTAAACAGTAACACAATTTGTTTCTCGGCAGCCGATTTATAGCAAGAATTGACAGCGATAGACACCGTGTTTCGCCCATGAGGCTATCGCTGTCAATTCTTGCTACAAATCGGCTGCCGAGAAACATATCGTTGATTGGATAGTCTGAATGGCTAGCGTGGAAGCTACACCGTTATGGTTAGCGAATCGCAGCTGCTCGCTGTACTAGCGAGTGCTCAGCCTTGTGCTGATAGCCGGGAAGAGCGCCCCTCTTTTCACAAGTAACACAATTTGTTAACCCGAGACCAACATGGAATCTAGGCTACAGTAGTGAGTAAAAAGTGTGTCGATATTATTGTGTCGCTGTTATTTGTTTAGCCTGCAGTACAGAAAGGAATTTTATATAGGCTTAGCAATTGTTTAATTATTTCTTATTTTATTTATTCTTCAATTCAAAACCAATGCCATCCTTAGCAAGAGAACATCTGACAAAGGGGAACGAGATTAGACGAACTCGAGCATACCGAGCTGAGTCACACGTAATCAGTTGATTAGTTGTTGTGTGAACAATTTCTCAATTCGAGGCTTGGTGTCGGTCAAAACCACTCTCATGAAGTGGGAAACTTACATTGAAGGCCGTTTAAGCCAATCGTATTGGCTTGAAGTGTAGTGGAGAATGTCGTCACAAAGGTAGTCTAAAGTAAATGAAACGGTCTTTTCAAATCCTTCCTTTTCCAGTGCAGAATGGAAATGTACTGCAATCAACTCACCATTCCAGACATAAGTAGGCTAACTAAGCTGTAGCTTGATTAACAAATTTTTGTTTCACGACTGTGTAGTTTATTTTCAAATTAATTAAACCTTTCACTGTTTTGTCATATCATTCATGTCCACCATGGAGCGTTACTGGGGCCTATCCATTTTGGATCTGCTTGTTCTGTGGCGTGCGTGTATCTTTTTTATGGTGTCTAGTGTCCACTAGGAGAAAGAAGTGAGCAAAATCATTTCTGTAACCCTTTGTCCGATTGACTACTCTCAGCAGGTGTAATGCTTAGGTTACATAAAGATTGCTACGTAGGCCATACAATACATGACAGTAGGCTATTTCATAGCGAAGACTAGTTGGCACTAGGCATTGCATGTGTGCATCAAACATTCCTATAATAACAGTGGCTCACAAAAACTTTGAAAGCCACTGCTTTAGAAACAGCGAAAAGTTAAGCACGCTCGTATATAATGCTTACCGTTAAGTTGTCACGAAGAAGTTGCAAGATCTGTGAACTGTCTTTGTACATAGAAGTACCGGATGGTATTTCGCTCAGTTTTGCAATAGCTTCATCAAAGGCCTAATTAAAAGCAACGTTAGACTACCGTATAACCAAATGTAAAAAGCTGAAAATGAAGAACTTCGATATTGAACTGCCGTAAAGTTATGTGTCTGCATACTTAAAAACGAAACGTTGAAAATACAATTGCATTTGTTGAACATTGTATTCGTTGTGATTTCATTGTATTCATTGAACATTGTATTCGTTGTGATTTCATTGTATTCATTGAACATTGTATTCGTTGTGATGATCAGTAACAAAAACAGTTCAACTAAGTTGCTCACTCACCAGTTTTGCAAGTTCACAAGCTCTTTGATGCTTTTCTTCGATTTCATAGTGGAAAACGGAGAAATTAAGCGCAACACCTAACCTCACTGGGTGGTAGCTTGGCAGTTTCTTTTGACATAGGTCGTATGCAGCGATGTAAGCTTCATTAGATTTTGCAGCTTGCTCTAAATACAAATTTTATGCACATACAATTTACAGAAACAGTTGTTTGGGGAGACAAATGTTAAATATAGGCCTATTCTTTGTGATACTTGCTTTACAATAACCAGTTCGAAATTCAAAACACAACTAAATTATTCCTCACGAATCAAGCCACTGATTAGTCATGATAAATCCTTTCCATATCCATCTCGTAGCAGAAGCTTTGTCGCATAGGTACATGGGCCTCAACAGTCATTTTTGCACCCTAGCAAGCCAACCACGTATTAAGTTTTTGATTTATTGCTTTACTCTGTAAGGAGATTTCTGTATTAGTTTCAGTGTATCAAATTACCTTCCGTGTAAGATAAATTGATACATTTGAGTGACGCTTTTAACTGACCATAATTGTGTTCTTCATTCCTTATGTAAAATACATAAGTAGCCTCAACGTAGGCAAAGTGCGGTAACATACCAACAGCACTGTCACAACGAGGCTATATCTTTGAAAGGAACAGTACCGTAGCCTACTAACTGTACTGTCAAGTGCGCCAGTGCGCTACTTACGTTTAGTCGTTTACTGAAAATATCTATTTGTTCACCATATTATGACGAATGTGCAGTAGTGCACGCTATAAATGACCACGCAACTATCTCACTCCTAGCTAGTCTAATTTCACACTGGTTGAACTTGTCAGGCTGTCAAATAAAAAATAATGTTTACTAAACGCTATAAACTTGACACATAAATGAAAATCTTCTAGAGGGCCACATATTATTTAAAATCGGGACCGTTCCACGAGCCAAAACGTTAAGCTCGCGGGCCACTTTTGCACACCCCTGACTTAAGGAAAAGGACGATACTAAATGAAGTCGCACCATTGCGTTTGTCCGTTTCTGCAAGCATTACTTCGGTTTCGTATCGATGATAGTCTCCTTTCATTTTGAGGTAAAATATCTTACTCTCGTCATTTTCTGCAGTCTTCAAAAGTGAACCGTCAATGAGTTCCTGAAAAGTAATGAATGCGATGGCCTGCTTTAGATAAAATACTTCGTTGATGTTAAATATCCGGATAAAAAATAATAGACTTTTGAATCTTTGGAACAAACATAGCCTACTTCAAATATTTTTAGGCAAAAAACATTTTTGACAGTCCAAGAAGTAAGGTTTTACTTTTCAGACCAATATTTGTTTGAAAACCACAGATTGATGAGGTACGGTAGGTGTCAGAATCGGGAGTGGGCATAATTCCAAATAGCATAGAGTTCTAAAAACTATGAAAACCTGCAAGAGCTTTTGACAAATAGGCTACGTTTCATCTGATGTGCAGTAACTAACAACAATCTTAGTTTAGTAAACTATTAGGAAAGAAAATTAAGATATAAGCTAATTAGGCTTCACGGTCTTGTTTAGAAAAATAAAACATAGCCTACCACAACTTCATTGCATATGTTGGTTAACTCATTTCCAATCAGTTCCTGGTAATTCGTTGCCACTTTTAACTTTCCTAAGTTGTGTTTTTTGATGTAGGAAATAACTGATCTCCATCCAGACCTTCTTGCCCCAACCAAGTTCTTGTAAGCTGAGGAAAGCAGGTTTCTCTCCTGAAAGTCAGTTTATGTAAAAGTTTGATGACATTGAACAAATTGAAACGATTTTGACTGAACTTATAGAAACTTAATCTTGGCAGCAAAACATCAAACCGTTTAGCCTATAGTTGAAACGTTGTTATTGTTGATTTTAACTCCTACCGTATTTAAAGTAGCCTATTGATGCGTGGATAGTGCACACCTGCCTTTGAAACACTCTGTCGAGCTCTTAATATTTGTGGATCTACTTTTTGTTGATAAGAAACCAGTCTTTTCTTTGATTTCATGAAAAATTATTATTATTTCAACCAATCTAGAAGTTTACAATTAAACTTTAAATACAGGTTAATTATATTGAACTCAGTCAAGGAATATACTCGTAAGCATAGACACTTAAGTCAGGGGGCAGGTACCTCCTGTTTTCAAAAAGTTCGAATTCTGGCAAATATCTACAATTGTTTGGGCCAAAGTTGGTAAACCAAAAACAATAAAGTTACATCAGTTAAAAAATTGCAACTTGCACAAAATTGGTAGTGTATAACTTTTATTCAGCGCACTGTTTTGTGCAGTGACAAAAATGACAAAATCTTGTTTATTTTGTGCACTTACAAGACAACTGTAGCCTATTAGGCCTATATTGATTTTGAAACCTACAAAATGTGAAATTATCTTGCTTCTGAGTAATTCGTTTATGAAAATGCTCAAATCAACACGATGCAGTTGCACCAAAATCAGCAAAAATTCCTAATTTTATTAATTTGCACAATTGTATCATGCCAATTTGAGTACCCACAAGGTATCAAACTAATTACATTTGGTCAAATTCTCACGCAACGGCCCAAAGAAATATGTGGTTGCCCACTTTCTTGAATGCATGCGATACAGATTCTGTGCTATATTACAGATTCTTCATATATTACAGTAGAACTCGGTTAATCCGGATTCGGTTAATCCGGATCTTCGCCTAATCCGGATAAAACTGGAGATACAATTGATTTGTAATCTTTTTCTTGAGAAACAACTTTGGATTATCCGGATTATTTAATCCGGATCTTCGCCTATTCCGGACAAAAGTTGCGCTTTCTCTATCGCTATATCCGGATTTGCCCGACAGTTTTGCCATTTTATGCTAAAACGTAACGTGGCTTATTGCTTATTATTGACGCCTACGAAGCCATGAAAACGCTGCAGCGCTATGGACTTAGCAGTTCTTGCCCTGGCATGGAAGACTGTGTCTTCCAAATAGAGGGCCTACTTATGGACCAATGAGTGAAACAGCGACAGTCAAAAATTACGGATTTCTTCCGTTCATGAACAGTATTCCCTCCTAACGCAAAATTCGTGCGCAAATGCCCAAACTCGTACTGTAACTTGAAAAGATTTCGGTGGAATTTTCGGTCGTAATGTCGGTGACGTTTTTCCAATCGAAGACTTTGTTTGACCATGGTTTTTTGTAAGTTTTCCATAGAAACTCGTCTTCGGTAACTGTTTTCAAAAGTTTTGAGTGACTACAGATTATTCCTACACGCATGTCTGAAGATGTAACTTTTGCCAGCGTGTTCTTGCGTTAGACGCAGAGTCTACAATACATTCATTTTACATGCATACTGCATTTCAAAAGAACTCTATCACTGGGTCGCTAATGTGGTGATCGCGCGTCTCGGAATCGGCAGATGACCACACTAATGCGTTTAATTTCGGTGATTTTTACCGATACCCTTCTATCTAGGTAACGTCAGGCTTGATAGAACCGTCATCGGTTAATCCGGATCTTCGTCTAATCCGGATGGAATCGCCGGTCAAATCAAATTCGGATTAACCGAGTTCTAGTGTATGCGCTACCGAACTATTAGCCATTAGAATTAGTCAAGGATTCTATATCAAAAATTCACTAGGCTTCCTCCTCTATGACATTTCAAGTAAATCTCTGATTATATGTGCGAAATCGCCTGCTTTTATAGACTGTTGGAATGTTCTAGTAATTTTCGCAGCATGTGATCTATATCGAACCAATTCTGATTCAGCACAACGGTCAATAAGTACAAGAAAGTTCCAAAGCTCCAGAAAGTTCTAAGTGGTAAACATCATTGATAAGGAAAACGCTCTGTTACATCATAATTCTGTACAACCTCGTAGTAAAAAAAATGGAAGTGTTGCACAGTACGATTGCAGATGCAGTGAAATGAGCTGGCTGAGCGAATTTTCTAGAAAAAAAAAATTCTAATTCCCCCAAAATGCCCATCATAAAATTCCGGACATTTGAGCATTTTTTAAAATTCCTTTCGGACGCAAAATTTAACACTAAATTCCGGACATGTCCGGAATTTTCCGGACGGTATGGCAACCCTACCATACACGCGCTATTCAAGAGTTACAATAGATAACAAGCTAGAATCAACACATCGATAATCCTTCGAAAAAACTATCCTCTTCTTCAGGCATGCTTGGTAAATTTAGAGATTTTGTTCCTAGAAAATTTTCCCTAAATGTTTATTATAGCATTGTACACTCTCACCTACAATACGAAATTACCAACTGCGCACCGACAAAATACTTGAATAGAATTTAAATTATACAAATAAGGTGATTAAAATCGTTACAGGAGCATTTGAAATGAAAACGAAATTACTACCGCTCTATCAAGATAATGGTATACTAAATGTAAATTCTACTCATAAACTAGAAATAAACAAATTTATGTTCAAATTTTATAACAACAAACTAACAAAGAACTTGAAAAATTTCTTTACATATATATCATCTATACATTATTACAACACACGACGCTCAAGTTCCAATTCGCTTTGCACTCAACAAGCAAATACCCAAATATTTCAATAAAGTTTAAAATGCATGGAAATCAGGGTATGGGACAATTTACCTCCAATTATAAAAAACACATGAAATAAAAGCTACAATTTGTTTTGTAAAACCTGTAAAAATGCTTCTTCAGTAAACAAGAGCTGCGACAATCACTATCTGATTTTATCTCCAATGTCATTATTATTTCTCTTTTGCATTGTTTGCCTCCGAATTTACTTTTGCTTCTTTTTTCATTGTGTCAATTTTTTTTTAAAAACGCAATACTTGCTGTTGTATATCTATTTAAATAAAAGAGTGCAGACTCGACGACCCCCACGATTTGTTAGGGCTACGGTCTTTCGCGCTCTTTTACTGAATGATAATAATTGTGATTTTATTTGCGCCCATTGCGATAACATACAGTACACTGCGATCACAGATGCGATACAACAGACGACAGGAAGCAGCGAAGTGACATATAGTCTTCGTGTCAGCTGCTCTCCTTAGTTTGGCTTGCCAATAAGTGTCTTTGCGGAGACACAGCTGCGTGCTCCAGAGCGGTGTCGAACCCACGTCCTTTCGTGAGAACGTACGCTGCGCAGACGTTCTTACCACTCGGCTCTCTCTAGCCTAAATGCAAACTGTTTGTTTTTTGTGTTTTTTTTTTATGTATGGTACGGTTGTTTTGCATCCAAATAAAAATAAATGACCACCCATCCACAATTTCTACAATTCCATTCCCGTCTGGAAGATCGTTTGCTTGATTAAAGATATGAACCTTATCTTTTCATCCCCCGATGCTTGAATCAAGTATGAAACTCACATTTTTACTGCTTTATGAATCTTCATTTATTTTAGCCATAAGAAATATTGGAAGACCTTTAAAGACAAAATTGATATCAGCCCTACAATTATCATTTCTGGAAAGCAACATTCTTGCTCCACAAAAATTGTTGGTCCAGTGCGGCTATGCTCGCAGGGATCAAGGCTGAAAATGAATTCAACAAACTATCGCCTTTAAAATGCAAAAGTAATAAGCTAGGCAATTTAACGCATTAGAGAACAACTGCACGCCCAGCAAGCAGGTGCTACAGAGAAGCCCAATCCGGATCCACATCCACAGGATATACACTGTCTAACAATTCTATATTCAAGGAAAAGTTACGACCAGTCTAAATTACATAAGCTATCATGTTGCATATCTCGATTTTCTTGAATATGTCGACTTTAATTTTACAATTTTGAAGATCTGGCCCCAATTACAGAATCATCAAAATACTTCCTATTTTGAAACCACAGCACTTCTCAAGGCTATGACTTTGGACCAAACATTACGCCCCACCCAATCTCAATTTCAACATACATCCAGCTCCGTTCAGCATCCAGACACGTACAAATACTGCCTATACTTTACGTATAGGGACGGATTAGCAAACTGAACAGGCCCGGGAATTCAAAAAATTATAGCCTATACAAGCTACGATACTCATTTCACAAACCATTCAGAAAAAAAATAATCATCATCATGTTCCTTTCTCGTATTGAGCGTTGGAGGCAAGTTGCCATTGTTCACGATCATGAGCTTTTCGTACCGCACTTTCATATTTAAGTTTCGTCCATTTAGAGATGTGTGTTATCCAAACCCTTCTTGGTCTGCCTTTGTTTCTTTCACCATTTATTTTCTCTTCTATTACTGACCTTTGTAAAAAGTTTTACTGTATAGTGTTAGTGTGTCCGAAATATGTCAATTTTCTTTTCTTAATTGTTTGAAAGAGAATTTCGTTTGAATTGAATTTGGATAATACTTCATCGTAAGTGGTATTTTTATTTCCATGAAATTTTTAACATTCAATCAATCAATCAATCAATGTTTTATTTGTCAGTAACAGGAACATAGGTACATGTTTGAAATATGCAATATACACAGTACAAAAGTTACACAAGTTCCCATACCGACAGGGAGACAACGAGACGACCATACGGTCTACTAGTCAATTGCCACCCTACGGAAATTACGATTTTGCCATTTAAAATAAGCTTACAAGAGAAAAATAATAATTGAAACGTTCCCGCGCTTCAACAACAGCATACGCACAAAAAAAAACATATTGATGATAACGTAGGCCAAAACACAAAATTCCATGAAGCAAGCAGAGAATAATAAAGTTTCCGAAGCAACTGACAAGTTGGTTTCCATAACATATCACTTACGATGCACTGTAGCTTTGTAAAATTAACGTTTTGATCTCTTTTTTGAAACAATGAAATGATAAGTTTTTTAGCCTGCTTGGAACCTCTGACCAGAGCATTGGTCCCAATACCTGCATGGACTTCTTGCCAAATTCTGTGTTTGATCTGTTTATAAAATAATTGTTGCCTGTTTGATATCTTGTGTTATGCTGATGAATAGATGAAGCATTTGTAAATAAATCACAATACGTAGACGGATACTCATTCATATGAACTTTGTACATATGTTTTTTTATTTCAATGTTATGTATGTCTTTTAGTTTCAAGATGTTCATTTTGAAAAATAAAAAATTAGTGTGAGCATAGTAACATTTGCCTGTATGTCTAGAGTTTGAAATATTTTTTTTTTCATTTTTTTGTGACAGTGTTCAGAATTGTATACAAAAGTTGTTTCTTTTTGTTGTATCCAGGCTTACTCCTAGTAGTTGAAGATTTAGATTAAGTGGACGGGATTGCAAGGAAACCAATCTTTGTGTTCACCTTGCTAAAGACACAGCCACATGCTTTGTAATTCAATTCAGTAGGCCAAAGCATTATGGAAGACCGTAGGCATTTCTCTTTAGAGCAGCTTTTCTGGCCCGATCGAGCCCAGCTATTCAATCAAGAACATTGTTTATCTACTCTATTCTTCTTTCAGATTTACATTTTCCACAAACCTCTCCTTCGATAATAGCTATAAAAACCAAACTATCTCCCCTTCTTTTCCAATGATCAGATTTGGGAAGCTTCTTCTTTATGACGTTCTTGAGCATACCTTCACTTTCCAGGATGCCAATATTGTTTCTCATCCAATCATTCGTGTATCTATCAGCCCAACTCACCCTCAGCACTTGTCTCCATAGGTATAAGTGCGTCCTATACTTGAACCAAGAAACGGGGGATGAGAAGATAAGGTTCTCATTGTACTAATCCATCTGCATTAACTAGAGTAGGGTGGCCACTTTCTCTCGGCCGCCTTTCCTTCAGCAACTATGCTCACTCAATTTATTACAACCTGGTTAGAGGTGAGCAGTGTTTGTCAACAACCAGTCTTCAAAACCACATTTTAAAAGCATTAATCATATTCTCCTCTGATTTTTCTAATGTTCATGTTTTGCATCCGCAGAGCACAACACTCTTTACTGAAACCTTATTTGCCAGTTGTACTTTGAAGTTGATGGTATAGGGTCTATTGATTTCCAAATATCAGTGAGACTATTTGGTGTCCAGTGTACTATATCCATCTAGTGTGATGTACGATCCCAAGTACTTCAATTTTTCTACCTTTTTGATCTCTTGACCACCAATTTTTACTTCTCCGCTTTCATGCACTGTTATTATAGCTGTCTGGCCCTATTAATTGATAGACCAATTTCCAGGATAACTTGTCTTATAGGGCTCTCTGCAATCTCCGCAATTTTTTCCCTGCTGTTCGCTACGAGATTTGTGTCATCTCCGTACTTCACATTGAAAATAATTCTTTCCTCAATAACTTTTCCACTCCCCTCACGCAGACCGCGATACACCTGTCTCATTATCACTTCTCCGGTGGCATTAAAAAGAATATGATATCAAGAAGCCTTGTTTGACACTCTTTTGGAATTAAAAAGATTTTGTTCTTTGATTCTCGACTCGCACCATTTATGTTGCCTCGTTATACAGCTTTTTGAGTATCCAGATAATGGTGGAGCCAGATATGGAGCCAGATAAAAGAGTTGCCCAGATATAGCAACTTAATTACCTTTAATTCCGTTTAACGAATCGCTAAATTTACATTTTGGTTGAAACATTGTTTATTTTCCCAGATGCAGTTCTTGTGATTTCTATTCGCCTTTGAATTTCAAGGTCACACCATGACCTACTAGAACTGTGAACACGGCCAAATATGTTGCAATTTGAGGAAATTTCTAAGAGTCTGAATTGTTACAATCATAGCTATGACAAACTTTTCATCTTCCCATTTCCAGAAGTAAGTAAAATAAGCAATATTTGCACCTAGACATATTATGTTTAGCTTGTTTAACCGAAGTTAAGTATGTGCGTTGAGCACAGTTTACACAATAATAATGTAATATGTAAGACTTTTCAACTGCACCCTGGAGGTAGTATCGTTTGGTGCAATTGCATGTTCCTATTAAAATATCAAGGATTTTTTGTGGATTCTACTGTATGTTGTAAGCTGTCCATTTGATGTGCCAATTTACATTTGAGTTTGTTTTGTTTTTCGCCAAGTTTACTTTTGCAAGTAAACTTTGTCTTTTGGCGAAAGATCCTGCTATACAAAAAACCTAACGACTGTATGATGAGACTACCTTCAGGATGCAGTTGCAAAGTCTTACATATTTTACATTAATATTATTGCATACATTGTGCTTAAATACATATTATCTAATCTCCGGCAAAACAAGCCAAAAATATGTCTAGATGCAAATATTGCTTATTTTACATACTTCCGAAGTAGTGGGAAAATGACAGGTTTGTCATGGCTATAATTGTAACAATTAAGACTCTTAGAAATTTTCCCAAATAGCAACATATTTGGCCGTGTTCTAGTAGGCCGTGGTCATACCTTCCATCTTCAGCTACTGAATGTCCAAGATAGGAAAATTTTTTTTTACATTTTGTATACATCTATTATCAATTATACACTAGTTTAGAGTAGGCTAATGGAGTGTCTGGTGATTTTGAGTTTATCAATGCTTTGGTTATTTTTATATCATTTTTTTTTCATCTGAATTAACATTGTCTAGTGTTTCTTGAAGTTCTTCTAGCGACTCCGTCAACAGAACACTATAGGCTATCATCAACATTGCGCAAATTTGTTATGTTTAAAACTTTAAACACTCAAGTTTAATCCGTTTCTTAGTACCAACGTGTCGAAAAATCATATCTGTATATCAATTGAAAAGGCATACAAAAACTACATACTCTTGGCGTACTCCACAGCTCATGTTAATTGCATTAGACCAGAGGTCACCAAACTACGGTCCGCGGGCCGGAACCGGCCCGCGAACTGATTTCATCCTGCCCGCCACGCGCTGCGGAAATAACAGCTGCGCTATACAACTGTTAAGGAAAAAAGTTACAAAACATTTTTTAAAGTAGGCTACTGACGTTGCTGTTGAGCTACATGCAACCTGCTAATGATTTTTTCATATTGTTTCTTCTTATGTTTCTTTTATCATTAGGCCACCACAAATGGGGACACGGGACAGCCTAGGTCAAATTTTGAAAGATGTAATGCTGTTTCAAGAGTACGATGCCTTTCAGAGTATCACAGTAGGGGATAAATTTTCCAGCAATCTTACGATTTTCATCACAACTTTGCTATTCCACCGCTGACTTTGTTATTTATTGTGCTCATTACAAGTCAATGGAGATTCTAAATGGTTGTATACCTTTTCGCAATTTGCATCCGGCCCGCAGCTGTTAATCTCGCAGCAATCCGGCCCTCAGGGAAAAAAGTTTGGTGACCCCTGCATTAGACGAATCTTTTTCAATGCGAATGAAGGTTTTTTTGATTCCAATAGCCTACAAAGATTAATATCTTGTGCAAATTAAGCATACGCCTTGTGTGCATTGTGCACTTAAACTATGTTTTTTCTTGGTACAGGACATCATTAGTAAATAACAGTGATTGCCTGACTGGTACACATCCACAAATTCAACCACCCACATTCAAAAGTTCAACTGACCAACCAGGAAAGTTTTCAAATTCCTGTGGGCTAATTTTCCCTCACTTAGGTGCCGTGGAAGGGGCGGTCTGTATGGCAGTTAGCAAAATACTAGAAAAGGCAAAATAGTCACTTGTCACGATTTCTTTCTATCTCTTACCAGGAAAAAGACTTGGAAAGGTTCAATGACGTAGTTTAATGGGTTAAACCGAAAAGCAGTCAATTAAATGTCGAATAATTCTACTAGTGAAATGATAATCTGACTTCTTGAAGAACTTTAACGAACGGCTTCTCAAATAACTCTAATTTCTGCATCAACTACCAATCCACAACTCATAGCACAACTCTCATAACCAACTCAATAATAATCATCATAATAATAATCATAATTACACAAACTACACCACTATTTATATAGTTGGTTGTTCAGTCCAGTAACTTTGAGAAGGTAACGTAGTGTTGCATCACACGAACTCATCGTCGGTCACGTAGCATTTAAATGTAAACAACAGAAGTCTCTAGAATGTCACGTAGGGCCGAAGGTTGTAGAAAACACGTTACATAATACAGATTTCGTCATCAGAGGTTACTTTAGGTCAATACCCGATAATAACACATCGCTCAAGAATTCCATAATAAAAACAGCACATTCTGTCAAGACGCAAAGCAGCCCGACGCGAGGCTTTGCACATTGATTGTGACATACGCCCCCCCTTAGAATATTGTTGCAAACAATATAACAACACAATCAATACAAAACACACCACAAAACAATTAATTACTCAATAAATCAATTCTCATAAGTCTATCGTTGCATGATCTACCAACGATAACTTTTATCAAAACAATAGTCACGTTTACTGTGAAAGTTTTCAACGTCCTCAATGTCTTCAGTGCATCGGCGAGCGAGATGACCCATCTTCCTACATCGGAAACACCTCCTCTCCGGACAGTCCTTGGTGAGATGACCTTCTTTGTGACAGTTGTAGCAAGCCTTTTCATCAAAAGGGCAGCTCCTGGCTATATGTCCAATCTCCCCACATCGGTAGCAGTGGTTGTCACGGCAACGCCTGTTTTCTGAATGTCCGCCGTCAGCAACACACTCCCTGGCGAAGTGTCCGCGTCTACCGCATCTATAGCAAACTCCAAATGGTCGTCGCCTGCCTCTTCTCCTCGGTTCATCGCGCTCATTGTATCCGTCATCGTGAGATCGTTGCTGATTATCTGCAGAACAATCTCGAGCAAAGTGACCATTCTTGCCACAAGAATAACAAGTAACTTCAGAATCTCTCTCAATAACATTTCCGATTATAAGATCAACTAAAGAGTTTTGTAAACATAACGCTTTCACAGTCCCACTACAATATGGAGTTTCGATATATATCCTCGCTAACGGTCCTTGGATTGAAGTATTATTTATCGACATCACAATTCCAGTTTTTCCCGTTAATTGACTGTCTTTAACCAAATCTCTCCTCACTATTATACCAGTAGAACCAGAATCACGTAAAACTTTTACCTTTTTGTTTCCAACTCTTCCATCCACTACTGGCAGGTAATCTTCAGGTATTATTTTTCCGCAAACATCTTCATCCGGTCTCTCTTCCCCAAGCGTGGGTTCAGGAATCATTAACGCACAACCGCATCGATAAACGTCCGTTGGTTTATCTTTTCCAGACTGATTGGATAGGGAAAACGACTTGTCCTTGCATTCCTTCGCTTCGTGTCCTTGCCTATTGCAACGATTGCACCACTTCCTCGATTCCTGATGATTTCTATTAGTCTTCCTTCGGCAGTTAACAGATTTATGACCTAAGCCATTACAATTAAAACAACGTACTTCTCTTGGAACCGCACCTCCTTTAAAATTATTTGTTTGCTCCTCGTCATTATCGCATGACAACGTTTCTTCAGTCGACAACTTCTCATCATGAGCAACTAAATACTGTTCTGCCACACTGGCTATTTCTTCTAGATTCTTTGGACTTCTCTCCATTAGATAAACAGACACATATTTTGAACATGAATCTGTGAATTGTTCCTTAACTATAAGGTTTGCCAATCCGTCCAATGATTGTTCGGCCCCCGAAAGTTCAAACCATTTTAACAAAAGGTTTCTTAAACGTTCAATAAATTGACCTGGGCTTTCGTGTCGTTCAGGCTTTGCCTCACGGAATCTTTGACGGTATCCATGCTCGGTAAAATTGTATCGCTTTAACAGAGCTAACTTCAATCTGTCGTAATTCATGGCTTCTTCTTGCGAAAGTCTTGAATATACATCAAGAGCTTGTCCCGATAATAACATGCTTAGCTGGGTAGCCCACGTCGACTTCTCTAATTTGGCTATTGTAGCATATCTTTCAAATCTTAACAAATAACTATCCAACTCATCTTTTTCTTCAACAAATGATGGCAAATCTGGACGTCTAACTTGCGCCACAATAACATCTCGAGCATTATCATTAGTAGAATTAGATCGCTCACCAATGTCCAGCTTTTGTCTTTCTAATTCAAGTTTTAACTTTTCCAATTCATATTGCGCTCTTCTTTCTTCAGCTTCTGCTTCGTACTGCCATTGAGCACGTTTTTCTTCAGCTTCTCGTTGTGCTTGTTTTTCTTCAGCTTCGCGCTGCGCCCGCTTCTCCTCTGCTTCGCGCTGCGCCCGCTTCTCCTCTGCTTCAGCTTCAAGTTGTGCTCGCTTTTCCTCAGCTTCAAGTTGTGCTCGCTTTTCCTCAGCTTCAAGTTGTGCTCGCTTTTCTTCAGCTTCAAGTTGTGCTCGCTTTTCTTCAGCTTCAAGTTCTGCTTTCCTTATTTCACGAGCAGCTCTTCTATCTTCTCTTTCGTCAGCTTCTGGCTGAGCTTTTTGGGCCATTATCTTGTGATACTCTTCCATCACAAACTGAGACTTTGTCACTCAGCCCCATTCGTTCAGCCATGCTCCATAAGTCTTCAATCATCTCATGTTTGACGGTATCCGCCATTTTGACAGCTTGTTGTTAATTTATTATTCTTTCAATAAACCTTTCGGTATTGTTCGGTTTTTCTAATCCGTTTTTCGGTTTTTCCCGGACAAGCCCCCAGAATGTCACGATTTCTTTCTATCTCTTACCAGGAAAAAGACTTGGAAAGGTTCAATGACGTAGTTTAATGGGTTAAACCGAAAAGCAGTCAATTAAATGTCGAATAATTCTACTAGTGAAATGATAATCTGACTTCTTGAAGAACTTTAACGAACGGCTTCTCAAATAACTCTAATTTCTGCATCAACTACCAATCCACAACTCATAGCACAACTCTCATAACCAACTCAATAATAATCATCATAATAATAATCATAATTACACAAACTACACCACTATTTATATAGTTGGTTGTTCAGTCCAGTAACTTCGAGAAGGTAACGTAGTGTTGCATCACACGAACTCATCGTCGGTCACGTAGCATTTAAATGTAAACAACAGAAGTCTCTAGAATGTCACGTAGGGCCGAAGGTTGTAGAAAACACGTTACATAATACAGATTTCGTCATCAGAGGTTACATTAGGTCAATACCCGATAATAACACATCGCTCAAGAATTCCATAATGAAAACAGCACATTCTGTCAAGACGCAAAGCAGCCCGACGCGAGGCTTTGCACATTGATTGTGACATCACTAAAACAGCTACGTATTGGTTGTTTTATTTCCATTGTGATAAAAATTTAATTGACCGGCAAAAGCAGTGATAAACAGGCTGTGGCATGAATTAAAGGTACGATGCTGATGAGTCCAGCCCCATTAGCAAAGTAAGTGTCTATCGCTGTCAATTCTTGCTGCAATCGGCTTCTGAAAAACTGTATAGGCCTATGCCTTACTACAGTTTTCAAATGGAAGAGTGTGTTTTAATGGAATTCATAGCGTTTATATGACTGATGATGTAAGGGAAGGCGGGGCAAGTTGTGCAACGGGGCAAGTTGTGCAAGTCCCCGTTTGAAAGGAAATAAATAGCGTAATGAATCTTTAACGCCATTATTATATTTTACCTAAAATGCCTTTGAAGCACGTGAATCGCAGTTATCAGTTTTTTGGGCAGGTTAGGCTTGATCAACGATATAAGGTGTTAAGGTCTTAGGATCTAAATTCGGATGCAAACGAAATTTTGATTTTTTGGATGCACAGTAGAACTAGTCAAACTTTAGCAGTAGGGGTCAGTAGACATATGATGTAGTTGTATTCTCGCAGGTAAAATTTTTTCGTACATTTGCTAGTTTTCTTGAAATTTTTTGTTCTTTAGAAAAAGTGTGAATGGGGCAAGTTGTGCAATTGATGACGGGGCAAGTTGTGCAACTGTTCCTGTAAACCGCCTTTGTTAATTTACAAATGTCCTAGCCTATTAACCATTATTGCATAGTTTCAAAGTCTTCCACGTGAATGAATGTAAAAAATGACTAGTGAATGAATGTAAAAATAGCTGATTTGTTAAATTGTCTGTACTTTTGCTGGCCGTAATATGTTGCTCAACTTGCCCCTAGTCAAAACGAACGATTGTTGTTGCTCAACTTACCCCATGGTGCTACACAGCTTGCCCCATGGTGCTGCACAACTTGCCCCGGACAAATAATCCGGGGCAAGTTGTGCAATCGTTACTTAAACTTGAATACAGTGCAAAATAGTAAATAAAACCAACCAGCAGTTTTTGTCTAAAAACTTGGCTTATTAGCATGTTTTTAAGATGCAATACTTGAGTCTTCGAAAAAGTTAGTGAAATAAAAAAAATTAGATTTAAAAAAAATCTGCTCAACTTGCCCCGCCTTCCCCCTACGTAGTAGCCTAATTGGTAAAACTCTGCTTTTAGGTGTATTGGAATAATTTCAGCCCTTTATACATTAAAACTAAAACATAATTGCTTTCCAAATGAATTTTGTTACAACTTTATAAGCTCAAAATGCCATCCTCACTTCGTTAGACAGTGTGGTACCCGTGTTAACGATTTCTTTTAAGAATTCAACCATATCCTCATATCGCTCTGATTGCTCTGCCCACGTAGCCAAGTCAAGTTTCTCCAGTCTGACAGGATTCGTTTCTTCGCTTGCTGCTAAAAGAAATATATGTTTGTAAAATTTTATTTTAAAATAAAGTTTATAAAAAGTTAGTTTATAAAGTTTATATAGATATTAGATAGTGTAGGTTAAAGTATTTGTCACAGTACGTTATACACCACTTCTAGAGATGGGCAAAATCACCAGTTTTAAATTGAATATGTTATTAAAACTACCAAGAATATGTGTTCTTGCAGATAAGATCACCAAAATAATGTAATCTTGAAGATTAGATCAAGATCACTTTTTGTGTACTTGAAAAATGTAGTTCCTGATAGTGATCCGGTTAAATGTACGTATTGTTAACTCTTGCTTTTAATTTAGTGCTGGCCAAAAATGGAAGTTAGTGGCTTGATATGACCAATCGTTGCTGTGGTTTGAGTAGTATTGCAACGTCACACTCAAGCCTTAACCACTTCGGTTATGTGGCCTATACCCGGACTGGATATATGGGCAAATTTTGCATTGTCATGCAGTTGTACTGTATCTTTATCAATGGTTTTATACCACCAGTTTGGATGGAGGTCGGCACAAATGGTTGTCTTGATTGCGTCACTGCTTTTTTTCCATTCGCTGGATTTCCAAGTTTTTTTGTTTTTGTTTTGTAAAGCAAGTTAACCGTTTTCGAATTACGTCAACTAAAGTATCAACCCTGTGGCAGAACTCACATGGTTGGATGCCTGAGAGAATGGGTAGATATTTTGTTGGAGCATGATGGAGACATCCAGCAGTTACTATCAGCAAGAGGTCGATAATGGTGCTGTCAATGAGGCGAATATGTGTACTATGACCTCGCACGGGTGCACATTGCTCAGCGGTAAACAGCGGACATGTGCAAGGACTGATGTACACATGGTTTCAGTGATAACTTAGGCAATATGCTAACTTTCATGCTCCAACAACAAAAAATGACACATTATTGCATGCGGTACGATATATTAATAGCAACATTGATGTTGTTAGGTAGAAAGTTTGAGGAGAAAATTCTGTTTTTGGAGATTAATGAAGTTTGGAAGAAAGTTAACAAAAGGAGTTATATTGTTGCAGAATTTTACGTAGGCTACGATATGTGAGGGGTTATTAAAACATGATCAAACATGAAAGCCACAACGTATAGAAACTACACTTGCTTAGCAAACATTTCGAAAACAAAACTGTTTTCATAGCCAGTATTATAAATTTAAAATATATATTCCAAATTGAATTAAAAAGAATTGAAATAAATTAGGTTGGCAGCATTAAATTGAATTATTGCACTGAATTTGATGCTATTGAACCGAAAACTAATTAAAAAATCTTCAGCAAATGTTAAAAAAACTGAAATTTTTTCATAATATGTTATAGCGCTAAAGATGACAAAATGCAGTTTTTAAATCGTTTGCTGAACATTTACTATTTCGTTTTATTTTCTATTCCACAACATCCTTGCCAAATATTATCACCCAGTGGCGTAGCCAAGGGGGGGGTTTTGGGCGTTACAACCCCCCCCCCCCTTTGGCACGCATGTGACGTCACGATATTGAGAATGATGCTTTCAGTCTCTATGTCTCTAAAACAAAGTTTGCCTAAATTTAAACGAAACTGCATTAAAAAAGCGAGTTTTGCCAATACCAAACATTCAAATAACTCAGCCAAGAATTAGCAACAGGAAAACTTAGAAACTTAGCTTTATTTCCGAAAAATGCCCAAGAAAACATCATCTTATCCTTTTGTCATGCCACCGGACAGCACCATTTTACAGTAATATTTATACCCACATTTTTGTTGAAAATGCTGTCAGAATGCACCAAATTCAAAGTAATTTTTCAAAATTTTCTGGGGCAGGCCCCCCAGACCCCCCGCCGCTGGGTGTCGCCTTTGGCGAAAACGCCGTCGGGCTTCGCCCGCCGGCCGTCAAGCCCCCCCCCCCCCTTTCAAAATTCCTGGCTACGCTACTGTTATCACCAAAAAGATAAAAAAAATAAACTACTCTGCTATTAGATCCACTTTCTTTTTCGGTCACAGCGGAAAACCATAATATCTTCGTGGGAAAGTTGCAACATAAAATTCCCAAATCCTTTCGTCTGTATGCGATGACTCCGAAAAAATACTCTTCTGAAAACGTCTTTTCACAAATTGTATTTCACAAAAAAATAGCCACAGGCTGTCGAAAAGAGCCGCAACGCGGTACCCACTAAAACTTGTCACCACAATACAGATTACTGAAGATAAACGACAGAAATTTTGTCTAGTTGGTAAGCACAAGCAAAACAGTTTTAATATTCGACCAACCTTTCTAACGACAATAATAATTCTAATGTCTAAAATGAGAGAATTGATTGCGATATTTCAAATGCACGTAACCAGCTTCTGTGACGTAGCCTAATAGTCCATATGCATTGTTATGCAATTTCACAGGTGTTCAAAAGAATTGTGCAATGTTTTACAGGTGTTACAAAGGGATTATAAAATCTCTGCTCATTTTTTAGCAATATTCCGTGACGTAAGACGCCAGGTTAAGTGGACCTTAACGGTTTTATGTGACGCTTGATTTGGGGAACGATTGTCTATAACACTATTATAGAGAAACAGAGACTTGCTTCAACAGAAAGCTAACTTAACATTGAGGGGAAATGCCGGTAGCTTACTTACTTTTCTTTGGTGGTTCGTTTTCATCCATGCCTGAATTTTTAAAAGTGATATAAATGAAGTAGGCTACTTGAAACAAATAAATAATAATAACTATAAATCGACGTCGTTAAAGTGCCCCTGACAGGTTGGATCCAAGTATAGTAACTTTTTAAAGCATTTTCTAGCGCAGAATTACACTTAGCGAACTTTTTAATCTTAACCTCGTAGCTCGACTGGTTAGGGCGTAAGTTAATCAAACGACTGCTCCGCAGCGCCACCACAGGCGAAACTCCATATTTCACTGCTCTGGGACGACTTTAGTGGAATTACGTCATCCTAAGTGGACGTCGTTAGCAACGGATGAAACAAACGCTTCCTAGATGTAATTGGTGGATCACAGTTTGGTCGGAGTTGGTACAAGCGGTTGCTTTTTTCGAAGATTTATTGTTTTTTGCAGTTTAATAAAACTGTACTGGATACGTTCCTACAAAACCTAAAATATACTTGAAATGAAAAATGAAGAAATCGTACGAATCATCATTCATATTTAATTCATCATCACTATTCAAAAATAAATAAAAGTTTTCTCTCTCTCTCTCATAATGTGCCTTCAGTTGGCCATTGAAATCCTGTGTAACGGCCATCTGGATCTGGAAAATTGTTTCGGATTCGCCAAACAATACATGATGGCATCACAATCCGATTGTTGCTTCCGACAGCATCACCTTGTAGTATACACTCCAACACATGCCTGTAGGCATTTTTACTTGAGTGGTATTAACAAAATCATTTTCAGTGAAGTGAACATACACGACTAGTTTTGTATGGCCCATCCCACTTTCGAACACTTGAAGAAAACTTTGACCATTTTCTTCTCAGTACCTTGTTTTGTGGGAAAAGAAAGCACACGGTCTTTGTCACTGACAATGTCACATAAACAGCAATTTGTAGGCATTGCCTCAACCATAAATTAAAGGTACTGTTTGTGAGATACTGTTGTTACACTGCAAATGGCTATAGCCAGATTAGGACAAATAAAAAAGTATGAAAATTGTAGCCCTATGAAACTGCAATTTCAATTGAATTGAGATGCTGTTTGATAAAAGTAAACTCAACCTATTTGATCGAAACCTGATAGTAATAATAAGTTCACTTTTTCATTTCGGTAATTCTTAATTTGCACATGCTTTAGTAGACCAACAGAGCCCCACACATTCACGTTTTGTAATAGCCGTACCATACTTTACCAAGTCATCACAAAGAAAGAATGTATCCTTCCCGCTTACTGTGACGTCACAGCGGTGTTGCCGTTTTTATTTTCGCAATTGAATGAGTGCGAGATTCGCCGATGTCAACGAAAGTTTGCAAGCGTGTAACTTACTAGCCTGTTGATATTTTTTACGATTTGCTGGTCAGGGAAGTTTGTTAGTGTCATCTTTTTGGTATCTTAGGTAAATTTAGCGAATTTATTTACCTGTCAGAGGCACTTTAATACTAATTGTTTCGAATAATATCACAAGGATAAAAAGAGCCTACTTTTCTATCAGATTTACTTTGTAACCTTAGAGAATCAAAGGTTTGCTTTAACAGAAATGGCAGCTTAAGGTTGAGCATACATGCCGGTAGCTTACTTACTTTTCATTATTTGTTCGTTTTCATCCATATCCATATCCATATTTGAATTTGTAGAAGTGACACAAATGAATTACGTGAAACAATTAGAAAATATTTGCTGTAGTCTACGTCGTTAATTGTTTATCTCACTATCTATCACGATTTGCAACCAGCCTGTGGAAAGATAGTTATTAGTTATCACTTTAGAAACTAGGTAGACGTAGGCTGGTATAGTAGGGGAGACCGGGGAGATCTGTTACAAGGGAGGGTTGTTACAATCCTTTTAACTTTTAAATTAGTTCACATCAACCGCTGGAATTAAGTTGTTTTTTTCAGGTTTTTAGTTTCCATGTGCAAACGAAGCTTCAGCCGTTTTGAAGGCTGCAGTAGAAAATTATTGATGAAAAACTGTTTTAGGGTATGAAAAGTAAATTTTTGCTTTGTCAAAGAAAATGTTATTGCTACAAAACTATGAGTGATATTTAACTGGCTTCAAAGTTAAATCAGACTTGAAGTGCAATACCTTTGATCCATTATAAATATTTTAAAGCTGAGTATCACATGTTTGACATATGTTGATCTTATTCAGCCAACTACTATTGGGGTGAGTTGTTACACAGTGTAATGCTTGCTCATCCCAACTGGAAAAAGTGCTTAATTTGGTACTCAAATAACAAATTTTGTATTATTTAGAATAGTTGATTACATTTTTAAGTTCTACTAATATCTGTTGTTGCTGTATCTGTGCCTAAACATGCCAAAAACTAATAAAGGGTGCCTTATTGAGGCCAAATACCATAAATGGTTGGATGGAGAGCATGCGTTTGCAATCCTGGTGACAATGCATAGTCAATAATGATGTTATTTGTTTGTTCATGATTTTTTCTATTAAATTTGGATGTTCAATAAATTCAAGAATGCTGTGTCAACGTACTCCATCAGTTTGAAGTATTTTAGTAAGAAAAATTAGTTCATAGAACAGCCTATTTGAAATTGTAACATTTCACCCCATCTGTATAACAAGTCACCCCGATACTGGGGTGACTTGTTACAACTGACTCATTGATATATTAATGCAAATATTTTCCTGCAAACATAACTTTGTTAAATTTTGATGTTGTATTTATAACAACTGGTGATGTGGCAAGATTACATAAAATTTTCAGCAACTTTGTGCAAATATTGAAAGAGAAATCTTGGATTTTCTGAAAATTGTAACAACCCTCCCCGGTCTCCCCTACTTACTGGGACTAATCGTTTCGGGATCAGTCGTTTTTCCAGTGGGACACTAGCATTTTTTTGAATCGTGATGAACGTAAATGACTGAAATTTTGCGTGTGGAACCGAGAGACTGGTCAATGTTGCTCAGCGTAGTTTGATGGCAAAATTTTATAGTTCAAAACTGACATCAAAAAGAGTTTTTTTTTTCACTTATCGAAGTAAACAAGAGTGGTTAGATTTCTTTTGTATTGTTGGTTCAAACAGTAGCGTAGCCAGGAATTTTGAAAGGGGAGTGTTTTGATCACCCAACGGCGGGGGGTCTCCCCCAGAAAATTTTGAAAAATTACTTTGAATTTGGTGCATTCTGAGAGCATTTTCAACAAAAATGTGGGTATGAATATTCCTGTAAAATGGTGCTGTCCGGTAGCATAGCAAAAGGATAAAATCATGTTATCTTCGGCATTTTTCGGAAAAAAAGCTAAGTCTCTGTGTTTTCTTGTTGCTAATTCCTGGCTGAGATATTTGAATGTTTGGTATTGGCAAAACTCGCTTTTTTAATGCAATTTTGTTTAAAATTAGGCAATTTTTTTTAGACTGAAAGCATCATTCTCAATATCGTGACGTCACACGCGTGCCAAAGGGGGGGTTGTCATCCCCAAAACCCCCCTTGGCTACGCCACTGGGTTCAAAAGTAACTTTGTAGGAATTCAATTTTATTTTTTGCTGGTGGCGCAAACATGTAACAGGAAGTAGTTTTTAGATTGAGTTAATCCTTATACTTGCACTTCCATTAAGCAAAAACTGCAATTTTTTTTTCAAGTTTTAGACTGAGAGGCAAAAACATTTCAAAATGGGGTTCAGGCACCAGTGGGACATTTTGTTCTAGGACCTGTGGGACAGTATAAACGTATGCATATACAACATATATAATACAATATGATAGTGTTGACAAATCCTTCTCTTCAAATGAGTCATGGGACATTTAAACAGCTTCATTGTGTATTTTGTTTTGTTTTCAGTAGTGTTTGTTTTGCAAATTTGACAGTTTTACTGAGTCAATCCATTCAAATTATTTATTTCAACATTTCTTTGATATAAAGTGTTGCAACAATGCTTTGTAATACACAAGTATATGCATGAAAGCAATGTAAAGTTTCTGTTTTTTTATTATTTGCAACTAGTTTCTTGTTGCATTAAATGCATTTCTCAAGTGTCCCACTGCACCTTTAGGTTAGGCACGAGTGGGACACTTTACTGCGGCATTTAAAACTTAAAAATAAACATCAAAACATTAAAAAAATTTGTTGAAATGTTTTGAAGATGTGATTAAAAATGCAACTTTATAAAAAAAATGTGGTTTGGTCAGGGATATCTAAAACAACGGGATTGCTGACTTTGCAAATTTCGATAAAGCGATGGACACTGGAAGGGTCAGCGCTGTTAACGCCCGAAAATGAAAAAGGCGAAAGCGCGTGTCAATTACGCTGTTGAGAAGTCGCCTTTTCTAGATATCCCTGCTGTGAAGCTAAAATAAGGTCTTGAAAGTGGGCACTCCTAGGCATCTTTCCTAGCAACGCTCATAGCAACAACTAATGGCTGGCCTTGTCTATAACTTAACATCATTCTAAACCAAAATTTTGCTGTTAGTCATCGAAGACTATTGAGTATTGAACACAGCTTTAGTTTTCATATTTAATTGATTATTGCATCACTTTTGGGCAAGTTTTAGTCATCAAAAATAGGAAATAAAAAAAACATGAAAAGAAGTAAGAAAATTCAATTTCGTGGTATTGCTAAACAAAGAAAGTTGGATAAGGTTGGTTGTAAGTCTAACAATGGTGGTAGACTTGATGAACTGTTACTGTAACACAAGTGTAACCTTTCCTATAACACCACAAAGCCAACCAACAACAGAAGATCAAAGCCCTTTTTGCCAACCTTCTACTTCAGCAAAAAAAATAGGAAAACAAGACAGTGGCAAAATCTCTGCATATTCAGAAATCTGCCAAATACTCGACAAGTTTTGACTTGACAAATCATGAAAAAGAAGCTTTGACACATCCAAGGCCAGGAGAAAAACATTAAAAGCACTTAAGAAAAAATTACAAACCCAAGCAGAGGCAAAAAAAGGGTCTACTTATGATAAAGGAGGCTTTAAGGTGTTGAAAATGTTTATTGTTGTTTTTCGTAAAATGTGATTTTTGACCAAGTACCAAATTTTAATCCCAAATATCTCTTTCATTTATTTGCCTATCGCTTTCAAATTTTTAACACTATCAGACAGAATAAGCATGCAAAGCCTCTGGTCAAAGAATTTTGGAAATTTTGTCCATGATGCTGTCGGCACCCATTTGTTTCATGTCCGAAGATCAAAAATTTTTGAAAAAATGCAACAATTCGAATAACTTTTTATTTTCTCAAAATATCTTCATTTCCTTCCATAGAGCTTCAGTCTTGATACTTATAAACATTCTGTTAAAATTTGATTTAAATCCAGTAAGTGGTATTAAAAATATTTGTGTTTGAAATTTGTGTATTTTTTACCACGTGGTGGCGGTTTGGGGAAAAACGGCCACATTTTCAATTTTTTTTTTTTTTTTTAAATTATTTCATCTTCAAGCATCATTTTAAAAACAAGAAATGGGTTGTATGTTGAGAAATCCACATTTTAGTTTGTGCAGTAATGATGCAGTAACCCTCCTATTGTCCACTTCAAAACAGAGTCAGCAATCCCGTTGTTCCAGATATCCCTGGGTTTGGTACACGTTGTTTGTAAATTATTTGAGTTATTTAAGAAACATCTTATTTGGTCCCACTGGTCCCTGACCTTTCTATTTCACAAAAATAGCCATTTTGTTGATTAATAACCTTATACATAGATGCATCACCAAATGCAGAGTTGCCGAAGCCCAGTGCTAAATAATTGCAGGCTTTCACCGCCTGTGTACGTGGAATTTATCGACATGTTCAGGTGTAGGCCTATCCTACCATTGGTATTATGCTAGCACATAAAAGTTCGTAGTCTACATGAGATCACAAGCGTCGATAACCTTTTTTCGTCCGCCCCGATAGCTCAATTGGTTAGCGCGTCACTTCTGGAACGAAGAAGCTTCAAGATCAAGCGGCGCAGGTTCGACTCTCGGGGTGTGCGCTTGAGCAACGCACGTTAAGGACTGCTCTCCATTCAGCGGCATCTAATGGATGGAATAGTTCCCCGGCAACAAGACTTCAACAATCGGAAACTTCACTCTGTCAATCTCGGTGACCGGGCCTGCGTCAGTGATTCAAAGCCTCTACAAGTATGCGAAACTGCCAGGATTAAGCTTTGCAAGAAGCTTTCCCAGTCCGAGGATAAAGATTCAATCAATCAATCAATCAATCAATTAAAATAAATATTTGCATAAAACAAACTTGTATTGAGCATAACGAAATCTCATTTCGATGTGGTAGAAGTAGTAGCTAACATGCAACTGAAATTCCAATGTAAACATGTTAGCATAACTGAACTTAGGCTAAACATTGATTTGCATTTCATTAGAAATATACATGTTTATAACAAAAGAATAACGCAATAAAAGTTTGTCTTTGCTTCATAATAACAAAAATACCGGTACCGGTAGTCAAAATAAAGGCAAAAACTGGGCATTGTAAGTCGAAAAAAATGATTGGACATTCTGATGTCAACCAGTTTTTCACTAAGTACTCAATTCAAACAGAAACTAAGACAATGTAAGTTTCATCACCTTTTGTGACGTTAAACTTAAAGTTAATCATATATATATAGTATAATACTTATCAAGCAAAATATTTGTTCAAACAATCTTATTTTATTTCACATACGGTACATAAAGTCCTGGATGCGTCAATACCAACTCTTCCGAGTGACTATTTTTTTGGGTGTTAACACTTTTTAGAAACTTTCAAACACATGCTAGATTTGCACAGTGACTCTCCATAGGCTATCATATCACATCCGTTTATTTTGATATAATGTGAACAGCCATTCAGCAAACTGCAAACCAAGTGTGTGTTTAAAGCTCGCTAAAACAAATAAACACCTAAAAAACGGTCTGTTGTTGAGTGCTCATAAAGCGCTCAGTTAATCTGTGGACTACACCAGGGGTGTGCAACGTGCGGCGCGCGGGCCAAATGCGGCCCGCTAAGAAAAATTGTGCGGCCCGCGAAACGTGTTTTTAATTTAGTTTAGTCTGGTACGTGTAAACAATTAATTGTGGAGTGGATTATTGTAGATTTCGCTACTTTTGTTAATCATTTTAGAAATCTCCCACCTGCCACCCCTAATTTAATGTATTTAATTATTTGGAACGTAAAAATGTATGGTCACATAAAAGGCATTATGAACAAATTACGACTTTGGAAAGCTCACGTACAGACAGGAAATCCTTTCCACATTCCAACTTTGAGAGACTATGGAATGCATTCTGAGAAAAACACTGAATTTGCAGACCAACTTGAAAAATTGTTGTATGGATTTTTGGCTCGTTTCAAGGACTTGAAATCTCATGAACATTTGTTTGGTTTATCCTCTTCGCCATTCAACACAGACATTGACAAAGCACCAGCTGATATCCAACTTGAACTGATTGATCTTCAAGAGAAAACGGATTTGAAAGTAAAGTATTTAGAATTGAATCTTGGCGATTTTTACCGAAAACATTTCAACCAAGATGATTTTCCACATTTGAAAAAATCCATGGGTTTAAAAATGGCTCTTTTTGGCTCAACGTATTTGTGTGAACAATTTTATTCTAAAATTGGCGTCATGAAATCTCCCTATCGATCGGTTCTGACAGACGAACACTTGGAAAATGGACTTCGAATTGCGAGCACTTTCAAAGTAAATTTGGAAAAAGCCGTTGGGAAAAGAAGCCAGTTGCAAGCTTCTCACTGAACTCGTTTAAAGACGGTGTGACAATAAATTTGAATAGCAGTTTTCTTCAGAAATTTATTCGTCTTAACTTATTATTTCTGCGAGGAGATAACCCTTAATAATTCCATAAGAATGCCATGCATAACAAAAAAACTCTTTTTTGTGCCTGCAACTACTAGAAATCATATATTGAATAAACGTGCGGCCCGCGGTTTTACCCAGTTATTTATATCTGGCCCTCCTGTAATAAAGGTTGCACACCCCTAGACTACACTATATAATTATTATTACCAGACTCTCACCGCCTGGTTAGTAGCCTACAACAAATTTTATGTGGTCGAGAAACAGCCAATACCTATATTTTCAAGATAACGCCTCAAACTTAGTTTCCGATTCAAGGTGGACACAATAATGATAACCTCGTTAAGTATCAGCCATGCCACCATTTGACACAGATACCAAACTTTTTGACACATCTATCTGTGATATCTAAGTTATGTTAATCTTATGAAGAGTGCCTAACTTTTTACGGAAGGTTTACGTGCGGTTATCCAATGGCTCCACACGTCACTTCGACCAGAGATTTATGCTAGGCCTACAGTTTTTCCTTGAGCCATTGGGAAGATAAGTTGGGCCCAAACCACTTTTAAGAAAAACGCACTATATCCAGAGATATCCAGTGGTGGTTTCTTCAAATTTCCGGGGCCCTTGGAAAGGTTACTGGCTCCTAAAATCATTCCCGCCCGGTCCAAAAGTACCCCCTGAACCCCTTGTCAACACGACTGGTGTTCATTACACAAACTAAGTTACATGTTGATACAAACCAATCAAATTTCTTACACGAAATTTCATTATAAGGAATCTGCATAATCTCATTTTACACTTTATTGTAAAAAGAATAAAACTAGCAAACAATAAAGTAGGCTGCCGTAGTTAATACTTCTCCGACACATCTAAACTTTAAATTAAAGTTCAGTTCAACTTGTTTTATTTCGAACCATCACAACGAAAAACAACATACTATTCCAAACATATCAACGTAGGCTATCATATCCAAACATAAACATATCTAGAAAAAGGTAGAAGCGACAAAACGTGAACGTTATAACGTAGCCTACTCGATTCCGACACGGGATAATCACTTTAAAATATGGCACGGTAGCAGCACCTTTCTTCAATAAGCTTGGCCGTATATGATACGATACATGATTTGTTTTCGAAGTGCTTTTCTTAATTGCACCCGCATAGAGTTGAATTATCGCCTCTTAATCCTGTTTTTTTCTCGTTTCTTTTTTACCTGACAAACTGACTTAATTGTGATCAGTTTGCCAGGTAGGTAGATACGAATGCGGAAATACAGTAGGCTATAAATAAGTTGATAGTGCAGAAAAGTGCATCTGTTCAGTTTCTTATCCTTCTTTTCGATGCTTTTGAGTAAGCGTTAAGGTAAGCTTAAAACCATTTGGTTAGGTAACTGGTGGCATGTTTCAAACTCTGGTTATTTTTATTACATTGTTACACAGAACAGTCGGCTACTCAGCATAGAGTTTCTTCGATGCGCCAACTACAACAATAAATATTTTTTGTGTACTGTCCTAATTCTTCAAAACGCGCCCTTGGTGAAACCTACCACTTTCTGTGAAAACTGATCAAACGATGTGGGCCACATTTACAGACAACTTTTTTGCAACTTTGTTGGTTTCAGCAGACTTAGACTATTACAGGACTGCTCATCAAACCAACAATGTAGGCTACTGATAACAGAGCATTACCTGATTGTTTGTTGGAAGCAATGCTCAACAGGAAACAGACACGAGCTCTATCATCATTAGTCTACCAATAAAGGGCTGAATTACGTGTAATGTGTAGGCCTACATTTTAATTTCTATGACTGACGTGCACTCAATCTGCAACTTCTTCTTTGTATTTTGCAACTTCTTCTTTGTAATCTGCAACTTCTTCTTTGTATTCTGCAACCACATATGTTTTAATTGCTATATGATGTAGTGCGACTAGTATAGTAATGTGGCTGTTATAGCACGGTATTAGTAATGATACAAACTCAAGCACACGAGTATGCACTGAAGCATATGGTTGCCGGTTGGTGGCCTACAATCCTACATAATGCCCACTGTAGATTCATTGTGGGTAACAATAGCTTACACGGGGATTTGTACTCCTACCAATTTAGTAGACCCATTCGAATGTGGTTAAAAAGTTATGATTGGGAAAGAGAAAAAGCACACGCTGACAAACTGAGTTGAATGTGCATTGTGGAGTGAGTTATTTTTCATAGCCGAGTGGTAAGAGCCTTGATACGTCGATCGAAAGACCGCCAGCTCGATTACACTCAAGAACATACCGGCACGACCGTTGTTTTGTACGACAAAAGCGGTTTAATTTCCAGCGTTGTGATCAAATTAGGCTAAAAGACACCCCTTGTACAAGCTATGAATGCGTAGAGCAGTTCAGCCGCAACCAAACCGATTGATGTTCCGTAGCTTTCCAGTTATTATATGCTTTTTGCCAATTCACTTAAAGAGTTTGCTCATCGTCGTCGAGTCTTTTGTTTTGTCATCCAAGACAGGCAAACCTTCCACTCCGTTTGGTGACTTGAAGATTGTGCAATCGTGGATGACGTGGCCTGCGGTTTGCTCCACATGCACAAGTAAAGAAAAAAGCCATTCCCCATTGGCACATGGTTGTGCGGAAAAGCCTGACGCTCGTACCGAGACGGTTGAGGCGCACCCACAACTGTCTTTGCACTGTTGGGCCGATGGGACAGTCGTCGGGATCGTGGATGAACGAATGGAATCTGGTAGTGTTTAACTTCTATTGAGAGTTCCACTTATGGTCCGCACAATTAACCGCAGAGATGTTTTGTCTATGAGCTTTGTTGATCTGAAGTTGAGCGGCTGGTACAAATGGGTTTTTTGATCTCAGTCAAAGGAGATGCTCTCTTGTGGGAGAGGAGAACTTGGAATGAAGAAGATGGTTGTGCTCCAATGCCCGACGACCGAGAAACAGAGTGGATTCTTTGCGACAAAGCTGAGCGGGTTGGATGCGAGCACGAATGGGAAGAATGTCCAATGGCTTGGGACGCAGGCACCCGGTCATTGTGCGCAGAGCGCTGTTGATGGCAGCGTCGATGTCATGGCAATGAGCACTGCGACACCAAACAGGTAGACCTACACAGTACTCTGCTGAGGAGTAAACAAGAGCGAGGGCTACTATACGCAGTCAGTATTCGCTCCCAAGCTGGAACCTTGGAACTTGCCAAGCGCTTGAGTAGCGCAGCTCTCGACGTGAGTTTCTTGCGTAGTGACATCAAATAGTGGCGGCGAGCGAGCGATCTGTCTAATGTCATCCTGCGGTATTTTGGTTTGGGGCAGAAAGACAGTGATTTATTGTTGTTCAATCAAAACATTCAGCTCATGATCAGCTTTGCTTCCAGGTTATGTAGATGGTTTTGTTTTGGTTTCGCTGAGTTCCAGTCGCCATTTCTGGAGAAAAGCTGAGAGGGTTTTTATTTTATTTTATCAAGACAATTTAATCTGGTATTTATGTATCGGATGGGGTGATGGTATTGTTTTGTATTGATTGTGTTATGATATTGTTTGCAATAATATTCTAGGAGGCGCATGTCACAATCAATATGCAAAGTTCCGCGAAACGCGCTACATTTTTGTTCTAGAATAAGTGAACTATTTTATTGCGTAATTCTATAGTGTGTTATTTTGTCGATTACTGACCGATAGCAATCTTTAGTTAAGCAATCTGTTATTATGAAACCTGCTTCTAAAAAGTTTTTGTATAGCCTACGTGACATTCTGGAAACTTCTTTGACTTGTTAAGCAAAAATAAGTTCTTGTGATGTAATATTACCTTAGTCCCTGGAAGCTTCTGGTCCAAGCACACCTGTTATCAATTGCCACGTGATTTGATTTTTATTATTAGAGTTGTGTTGAAAGTTGTATATTATGAGGATTAGAAGTTGTAATGAAAAGTATATTAAAAACGATAGAGTTCCAGGCGATATCAAATAGATTGTAAAAGTGGAAGTTATTGCCCATATTGTACAGTAAAGTACCGTAGCCTACGGTAGGAGAAGGTGGGGAGGGTTCAGACACTTTTTTGAAATTTGGCCGTAAAAATTTTTTTAAACTTTTTTGAAGTTTAAATTTTATGTCAACTTATAGCTATGTCTTTCTTGAAAAAAGGGTGCACAGCATAAATTTTTTAAAATTTGTTTTCTTATTAAATTTCCTAAAATGCTGACATCACTAAATTGTCCGAACCTACCCCAATGAGGGGGTAGGTTCGGACAAGGTATGGGGCTATGTCGGACAAACCAAAATATTGTTTAAAATAGTCTTGAATAACATGTATTGTACCAATAATATTTACAAAGAAATCCTGCAATTGTTTCATGTTGAAGGGAATAACAAAATATCAAAAAAATTACAGAAGGTCTATAGCCTAGGGGATACCCCGGTGTCACGATTTCTTTCTATCTCTTACCAGGAAAAAGACTTGGAAAGGTTCAATGGCGTAGTTTAATGGGTCAACCGAAAAGCAGTCAATTAAATGTCGAATAATTCTACTAGCGAAATGATAATCTGACTTCTTGAAGAACTTTAACGAACGGCTTCTCAAATAACTCTAATTTCTGCATCAACTACCAATCTACAACTCATAGCACAACTCTCATAACCAACTCAATAATAATCATCATAATAATCACCATAATAATAATCTCAGAAGCATCATCAGAATAATCAGAATACAAACTACACCACTATTTATAGTTGGCTGTTCAGTCCAGTAACTTCGAGAAGGTTACATCATAAAGAACCATCGTTCGGTCACGTAGCATTTAAAAGGTAAACAACAGAAGTCTCTAGAAGGTCACGTTCGCAAGAAGATTCTTACATAATAACGATTTCGCAATCGGACATTTACTGATAAACAACCTTATGACGTCATGACAAACGACGCTCAGAAATCATGAAAAACAACAGAACCTTCTAGATTTGCATGCTTACAGATGATTCTAGAAATACGTTACAAATTTCTCAATCAGAAGTTACTTCAGGTCATAACCGATAATAACACAACGCACCAGAATTCCATAATGAAAATAGCACATTCTGTCAAGACGCAAAGCAGCCCGACGCGAGGCTTTGCACATTGATTGTGACATACGCCCCCCCTTAGAATATTGTTGCAAACAATATAACAACACAATCAATACAAAACACACCACAAAACAATTAATTACTCAATAAATCAATTCTCATAAGTCCATCGTTGCATGATCTACCAACGATAACTTTTCTCAAATCAATAGTCACGTTTTCTGCGAAAGTCTCCAACGTCCTCAACATCTTCAGTGCATCGGCGAGCGAGATGACCCATCTTCCTACATCGGAAACATCTCCTCTCCGGACAGTCCTTGGCGAGATGACCTTCTTTATGACAATTATAGCAAGCCTTTTCATCAAAAGGGCAGCTCCTGGCTATGTGTCCAATCTCCCCACATCGGTAGCAGTGGTTGTCACGGCAACGTCTGTTTTCTGAATGTCCGCCGTCAGCAACGCACTCCCTGGCAAAGTGTCCGCGTCTACCGCATCTATAGCAAACTCCAAATGGTCGTCGCCTGCCTCTTCTCCTCGGTTCATCGCGCTCGTAATATCCGTCATCGTGAGATCGTTGCTGATTATCTGCAGAACAATCTCGAGCAAAGTGACCATTCTTGCCACAAGAATAACAGGTAACTTCAGAATCTTTCTCAATAACATTTCCGATTATAAGATCAACTAAAGAGTTTTGTAAACATAACGCTTTCACAGTCCCACTACAATACGGAGTTTCGATAGATATCATCGCTAAAGGTCCTTGGATTGAAGTGGTATCTATTTTTGTCACATGGCCAGTTTTTCCCGTTAATTGACTGTCTTTAACCAAATCTCTCCTCACTATTATACCAGTAGAACCAGAATCACGTAAAACTTTTACCTTTTTGTCTCCAACTTTTCCATCCACTACTGGCAGGTGATCTTCAGGTATTATTTTTCCGCAAACATCTTCATCCGGATTCTTCTCGTCAAGCGTGGGTTCAGGAATCATTAATGCACAACCGCATCTATAAACGTCCTCTGTGTCTTTATCTTTTCCAGACTGATTGGATAGGGAAAACGACTTGTCCTTGCATTCCTTCGCTTCGTGTCCCTGCCTATTGCAACGATTGCACCACTTCCTCGATTCCTGATGATTTCTGTTAGTCTTCCTCCGGCAGTTAACAGATTTATGACCTAAACCATTACAATTAAAACAACGTACTTCTCTTGGAACAGCACCTCCTTTAAAATTATTTGTTTGCTCCTCGTCATTATCGCATGACAACGTTTCATCAGTCGACAACTTCTCATCATGAGCAACTAAGTACTGTTCTGCCACACTGGCTATTTCTTCTAGATTCTTTGGACTTCTCTCCATTAGATAAACAGACAGATCTTTTGAACATGAATCTGTGAATTGTTCCTTAACTATAAGGTTTGCCAATCCGTCTAATGATTGTTCGGCCCCCGAAAGTTCAAACCATTTTAACAAAAGGTTTCTTAAACGTTCAATAAATTGACCTGGGCTTTCGTGTCGTTCAGGCTTTGCCTCACGGAATCTTTGACGGTATCCATGCTCGGTAAAATTGTATCGCTTTAACAGAGCTAACTTCAATCTGTCGTAGTTCATGGCTTCTTCTTGCGAAAGTCTTGAATATACATCAAGAGCTTGTCCCGATAATAACATGCTTAACTGGGTAGCCCACGTCGACTTCTCCAATTTGGCTATTGTAGCATATCTTTCAAATCTTAACAAATAACTATCCAACTCATCTTTTTCTTCAACAAATGATGGCAAATCTGGACGTCTAACTTGCGCCACAATAACATCTCGAGCATTATCATTAGTAGAATTAGATCGCTCACCAATGTCCAGCTTTTGTCTTTCTAATTCAAGTTTTAACTTTTCCAATTCATATTGCGCTCTTCTTTCTTCAGCTTCTGCTTCGCGCTGCGCTTGTTTCTCTTCAGCTTCTCGTTGAGCTTGTTTTTCTTCAGCTTCAGCTTCGCGCTGCGCTTGTTTCTCTTCAGCTTCAAGTTCTGCTTTCCTTATTTCACGAGCAGCTCTTCTATCTTCTCTTTCGTCAGCTTCTCGCTGAGCTTTTTGGTCCATTATCTTGTGATACTCTTCTATCACAAACTGAGACTTCTCATTACCAGTCAGCCCCATTCGTTCAGCCATGCTCCCTAAGTCTTCAATCATCTCATGTTTGACAGTATCCGCCATCTTGACATTAATTTATTATTCTTTCAATAAATCTTTCGGTATTGTTCGGTTTTTCGGTTAAATTTTTTCGGTTTATCCCGGACGAGCCCCCAGAATGTCACGATTTCTTTCTATCTCTTACCAGGAAAAAGACTTGGAAAGGTTCAATGACGTAGTTTAATGGGTCAACCGAAAAGCAGTCAATTAAATGTCGAATAATTCTACTAGCGAAATGATAATCTGACTTCTTGAAGAACTTTAACGAACGGCTTCTCAAATAACTCTAATTTCTGCATCAACTACCAATCTACAACTCATAGCACAACTCTCATAACCAACTCAATAATAATCATCATAATAATCACCATAATAATAATCTCAGAAGCATCATCAGA
Source organism: Aplidium turbinatum (assembly GCF_918807975.1). Classification (NCBI taxonomy): domain Eukaryota; kingdom Metazoa; phylum Chordata; class Ascidiacea; order Aplousobranchia; family Polyclinidae; genus Aplidium; species Aplidium turbinatum. Next base: position 9,566,568 of record NC_137476.1, read on the forward strand.
ATAATCAGAATACAAACTACACCACTATTTATAGTTGGCTGTTCAGTCCAGTAACTTCGAGAAGGTTACATCATAAAGAACCATCGTTCGGTCACGTAGCATTTAAAAGGTAAACAACAGAAGTCTCTAGAAGGTCACGTTCGCAAGAAGATTCTTACATAATAACGATTTCGCAATCGGACATTTACTGATAAACAACCTTATGACGTCATGACAAACGACGCTCAGAAATCATGAAAAACAACAGAACCTTCTAGATTTGCATGCTTACAGATGATTCTAGAAATACGTTACAAATTTCTCAATCAGAGGTTACTTCAGGTCATAACCGATAATAACACAACGCACCAGAATTCCATAATGAAAATAGCACATTCTGTCAAGACGCAAAGCAGCCCGACGCGAGGCTTTGCACATTGATTGTGACACCCGGACACTTAGATATATTAAGTCCGCGGTATCCCCATGGTCACGTGTAGCAAACAATGGCGGATTTCTACTAGTACAAAATGCTCTGCTAGAAAACTCTTTTGCTGTAAAGAACCTGCTATCTACAACGTATATACTACATTAAAGGTTAAAAGCTTTACTGCACAAACTTTTTTATAAAAGCTTACGACGTTCACTGAAAATATTACCTCTTTGAGAAAAAAATTTAAACTTCTAAATTTGAACAACTGAAGTTCTTAAAGCAGTCCTAACGCAGCTGGCAACTTTCACCAATGGTGAGAGTTGGCGTGCAAACTGCGTGGCGATGTTAAAATTAAACCGGAAGTTGCTTGTCCGGGGTATCCCCTTGTCCGAACCATCCCCACCTTCCCCTAGCTGGTGCAAGTAAAAGTAGTAATGTATATTTATTTGATATCGACAAAGACGTTTGTTGCTGAGAATTCAATTTCTTTACGTGTTGAAAGTGGTGAATCATTCGTCAGTTCAAGCATTTCATCTGTCACCCAACAAGTAAAACTATTCGACCATTTATCCGACTGCTTAACGTTTGATATCCCAATAAACTGCGTCATCAATAATTCCAAAGTGTCTTTACGTGTAAGAACTAGAAGGAATTGTGACACAGGTTTGGGCTATCTGTTGCTACTTGCTCAGTTTCATCATTTATCTAACTTACTTCAGCCACTTGCTCAAATGTTGCTGGCTCAGTTGTCACTTGCTCAATTGTAGCTTGCTCAGTTAACAATTGCTGACTTGTAATGGACTCGCATTATAAGGTTATGCAATAGGATAAAGCTGCCATTAGTGTACATTACAAAAAAAAAATCATCAAGAAATTGGTAAACATAACACACATATCTGTAATTCCAATTGTTTAATTCAGTGCAATGCACACAACTATAACCAACTGACTAATCATTTCACTTGCTTGGCCGACTTTCATCTTTCAGCTAAAAAAAACACACAATTATGATAGATGTGAGTGTGACTGCATAATACAGTAGAATTCGCCTATAACGGCTTCGTTTATAACGTCAATTCGCCTATTACGTCACATTTCGCTGGGTCCCGGCAGAATTCCTATCTTTTACGTACATTGTAGTTCGGCTACAACAGCATCGCCTATAACGTCAATTCGCATATAACAGCACCCTTTATTGGTACCCAGACGTCTTTTGTTCGTTTATAACGTCACTTCAAGCCATCACCTTCACCACGAACGGTCAGTCTTTTAATCCAGTTAGCGCTGCTGCTTGCAAAATGCCTTCCCTTTATTTTGCTACGTCATTCGGAGCAAGGACTTTAATTAACTGAATTAACTTTTTTCCCGCGTAAAAACTATCACGTGTAAAAAGCAGCTTTACACTCTACAGCTGACCTTTAAACTCAAAGCAACAGTTGTACGTTCAGTAACTGTATAAACTATGTAACGAGCTGTAGGCCTATTGCGCAAATTTCCTGTACCTTTCGCTGTAGGTTATTTTTTTTAAACAATTTCTTTGTTTACTGTATTTTCTGCGTGACTTTTGTCAGTTTGGTGGTACACAGTAAACCTGACTGGATTATACACCTCTTTCTTTAATCAAAAGACAGTTTTGGAATAGTTTGCGATAGTTCGTCTATAACGTCAATTCGGCTATAACGTCAGTTTTTGCAATCCCCTAGAGGTGCCGTTATAGGCGAATTCTACTGTACAAAGAAGAAGTTGCAGAATGAATGCACGTCAGTCATAGAAATTATAATCTAAACATTACACGTAATTAAGTCCTTTATTGGTAGACTATTGATAGAGCTCGTGTCTGTTTCCTGTTGAGCATTGCTTCCAACAAACAATCAGGTAATGCTTTGTTATCAGTAGCCTGCATTGTTGGTTTAATGAGCAGTCCTGTAATAGCCAAGTCTGTTACAACTAGTGAAGTTAAAAAGGGATGTTAAGACGCGACCTACGTCGTTTAATTTCCACAAAAAGTGATAGGCTTCAGCAAGGTTGTAGCCGAATCGCAGTTAGATCGAAAGACAAACGTTAAGCAGAGTAGCCGACTATTTTGAGTTACCTAGTAGCCTACCGTAGTCCGTAGTAGGCTAACTAAGGCTACAACAAAAAGAAAAAAGACAAAAACTCATGTATAGCTTTAATCTTTCTCTTGAATAGCTTGCAAGTTTTTATTCGCCTACATTTTATAAGCCTCATAGTTGCATTATTTTTAAAGTACCAAGTTATATGCTCAATCTCAATAAGATAAGCCAAAAAAGTAAATAAACAAATTTATAAAAATAAAGCTTTTAATATTGTAATAATTTTAAATTGAATCCCTGTCTAAATGCCAAATATGACTTTTTGTATAAAGCAAATCAAAGTTCTCTTTGCCAACATGCATTGTGCTGTAGGGAAATTAAGCAGTTTTTTTTTAATCAAATTTTGCGCGGAGACAGGCATTGATCATCATACAACATATTTTTGGTGATAACTCAATTTCCACAAAATGTGACTTAAGTAATAAGTAGCCTAGTTCTATACCTCATGTCTTCAATTTTACAGACACACAGCACAACCTTTGGGTGTAAAAAAATTGGCTCTGATCAACAAAATTCCACACCGTTTAATAAACTAAACTACCCATTTCATTGCCTCAGATTTAAAAAATACATACATTCTACTGCATCCCTAATTCTAAAAATAATACCGATTTTTTAAATATGATTTCAATTTTCCTGCGGCGCACTTGATGACCTTCCATGGCTCACAGGTTAAGAAGAGCTGGGCTGCATAATGAATCAGTAGCGTAGCGTCTGAGAGGCACATGACAATCATGACATGCCCTCCCCAATCATTTTGAAGTTACAGTAATTTTTGTTATTAAAAAAAATTCATAAGGTTTGTTTGAAAAAAATTTGGTGTGTGATGTATTTGGGGTGGGGGGGGGGGGGGGTCCGCTTTCATAAATTGCACAATTTGTTCACCTGAAACTTTTCTGATTTCAAAATTCGAATTTAAGGCCAGAAATAGCAGTGACATTTAAGATTACGTCAGATTTGTTTTTGCCGAGGAGTAAATTTGGTTACCATGGATTTGTTTAACATACGTTACCTTTATGGGATTTATTTTTAATCTTCCACTCTGCATTAAAATTTTGTTCCTACATTTAAATTTTAGACAAATTGTTGGTGCAAAAAAAATAATCGTTTTTTTTCATACAATATAAAAAAAACATTTTTTTTAAATACGAACAAGAAAAAACGACTCACATCTCCAGTCCTATCGCTAAAAGACCTAATAGCTGTTGCACATTGGCATTGACCAAATTTGGATCGTATGTTCTTGAAACAAAACAAATCCACAAATTGGTTAAACGTCGCAACACGAATTTCACTAACAAAAAACGATGTCTAAAACTAATGCACTCAAGCAGTTAAAATCACTTTTTTGGGCATTCTAAAGTTGCAATTTACTTTAAAATCTAGCAAACTGCACTCAGTTGTGTCTGCTCGCAAATTTTGAAGTTTTTTTATTTTATTTTTTTATTAATTTTAGTTTTTCAGGCATTCAATCAATCAAATGGCCAGTTTTGTGAAAAAGACTAAATTTTGCCCGTGCTGAAGTGAGAAAATGACTGGACCACAAAAAACTATTGGACTTGTCTATGTCTACGTTTACATAGTTTTTAAAGTGTCTTTTCCACAGACTGGTTACAAACCGTGATAAATAGTGAGCTAAACAATAATAACCACGTCGATTATTACATAGCATATATATTAGCTACTTGCTTCGCGCATTTCATTTGTATCACTTTCAAATTCAGACATGGATGAAAACGAACAACAAATGAAAAGTAAGTAGGCTACAGGCATTTCTGCTCAACCTTAAGTTACCATTTCTGTTGAAGCAAACCTTTGTTCCTATTTATAGATACTGTTACAAGGTAGGCCTACAGTAAATCTTAAACCAGAATAGGCTGGCTGTTTTTGTTGTTTTTGTGTTATTATTTGACAAGACTGTTGTGGAATTGAGAAATAAAACGACACAGTGAATATTCAGCAAACGTTTCAAAAATAGTGATTATATAAACTTACAATATAAACTCTATAATTGTTTTGAAAACATTTTAGTCATCGAAGCATTTGTTAAAAATTGTATATTTAGTAAAAAAAAGAATAAAACTGTTCACCAACCATTTCGTTATACTGTAAAGTCTTATTTTGCGTTTTATGTAACTTGTAAACCAGGCTACCACACGATGTTGAGAATGAATATCGTCCTGACTGATGAAGCGTCGGAAATAAAGCTGGTTGTTATTTTCAACATCTTGTTGATCTTGACCCAGCACTTTTTTGTTTTAATTTTTTTTTTTTGCAATCTCATTGATCATGAATTGCATTTTCTTTAAGTACCGGTGCGTAAAAAGTGATCTTACGTCTTACCTTGATCTTTTAAATTACGATCTTAATCTTCAATATCACATTGTTTTGGTAATTTGATTTTGATTTATAAGATCATATATTCTTGGTAATCTTGCTCGTTTCTAACTGCAGCAATGTCATATAGTCTACAGTAGCGGATCTAGGAAAAGTAGGCTTGGAGAAGCGCAATCAGAATCGAGAAAAACACGCAATTTTAACGTTTTTGCATAATTTTTTCATTTGCTGAATCCCATTTTATTAACTTTACCACGGCATTGGGCACGCAGGGTTTCAGCAATGTAGACCTACTGTGTTTTAGAGGTAAACATATTTTGTGTGTCCTTCAATGACAAAGGTACTGAATTAATGCACTTTTTCGAAGTCTCAATGTTCGCTCAACTCCAACAATTCAACTAAACCATTTCAGTGCAGAGGTGTTTAGAGAAGTTGTTGCTTGTATGTATGTAGGCAGTGTTGTACGCGTCAATGGAATAAATTAACGGCGTCAGCGCGAATTGCCTAAAAACTTTACGGCGTAAAGTACAGCGTAAGCTCTCAAAGAAATTGAGGGCGTCGGCGTCAGCGTCAGCGCTAATTTCTAGCGCTATTTTAGCCGGGGTCTTACAAAACGGAAGTATTTCAACCCAGTTTAGGTTAACAATAGCTATGAATAAAGAGCTGGTATTATGTTTTGAGACTGTATTGTAATTAGCTGCTTAGCCTATTTGTTATTTCCTTGTAGAAACACAAGCATTTCAAAACGTTTGTCTGACAATCTGCTGCGTTTGGAACGCATAATGTCCTTTCCAAGTAAAAACATGTGTTCCACCATCTCTGGTTCCACAGCAGCGCTGGATGGTATTGAGGTTGTATTTCAAAAACAAGCCTTGAAAACGTTCATTCGGAAATGTATCACTGTTCCAAGCGTGCTGTGATGATTTAGCATATATAAATCTTTTAACGAGGTCCACTGCAACAAAATCGCTCTTTTCAGGGGCATAGAGCTCTTGAAATAAAGTATCAACCTCCGCGATGACATTCATTGATTTTTCGCTTTCTCCCTCTGATCCCTCGTTCTCGATAGGCTACTGTTCACGATATGAGTGATCACCATTTGGCAAACTTCTTCCGCTTGTATTCCAGGTAGCCATTCCAAGGAACGCGAAAGCGGGTAATTCGGTTGAGTCGCGCTGGCCAAAATACATTGTGAAACTCTCATTGTGAAACGAGATAACAAAAAATGACGCATAGTGCTTGACGCTTAAAATCTGCAATATAGTTGACGGCGCTATCACTTCCGTCAATTAAAAACAAAAATGACGGCGCTAGCCTCAGCGTCAACAAAAAGTTGACGTCGTGAAATGACGCCGTCAAATTGACGGCGTCAACGTACAACACTGTATGTACAGTAGGCTAATTGTAGCCTACTGTGTACTGTAATTGATCTAACTTCGGCATGTAGCCTAAATTCCCACCATTTTTCTGTCTAGACTTGTTAAAAGTTTAGTGCACAGTGTAAAGTGTCAAACGTGTAATGATTCCGCACTCATATTGATTTAAAGTGCTTTAGTAGTTATCTTGACTTGAAAATTTAGCTAGGGTGGTGTATAACCTTTGAAAAATAATTTAGCCTACTTTTCTATAAACTCTATTTGAAATAAAAAATGCTCAAATATCAATTTTAATTTGCAGTAAGCGGACAAACGAATCCTGGAAGACCGGAGAAAATTAGGTTGGTTAAGATTGCAGAGCAATGTGAACGATATGAGGATATGACTGAATACATGAAAGAAATAATTTCCATGGGTACCCCTCTGTCTAACGAAGTGAGAATGGTATTTTGAGTATGTAAAGTTGTCATAAAATTTATTCTGAAAACAATTATTGCCCACTTTGGTTTTGATGTAAGCCTATCAATAGCGGCACTGGATTCAATATCAGTAGCTGTCACGACTTCTTTCTATCTCTTACCAGGAAAGAGACTTGGAATGGATTAATGACGTAGTTTAATGGAATATCATCGAAAAGCAGTCAATTAAATGGTCGGATAGTTCTACTAGTGAAATGATAATGACAATTCTTGAAGAACTTTAACGAATGGTTCAGCACTTCCAGCAACTTATAATCAAAGTAATAGTAACAGTGAACAGCAATACATTCCAACGCTTACACCTATTAATCGAGTTTAACGTAATCCACTCACAGCTTCTCATACAAGTTTAACTTCAACCAGAAATTATATTAGCATCAACTTTGGTTTACTCGTATTCAATAACTTCAACTCTCGATCAACAATAATCTTTGCGTCTATTACCAACTACCACTACTACAATAATAATCATCTCTCATAATAATGGTTACGCAAATTACGCTACTATTTATACTAGGTTTGATAGTCTAGTAGTAACTTCGAGAAGGTACAATAACGTTACATCATAAGAACTCATTGTTCTGTTAAATTTTACTACCGGCAAACATTTAAGATGTCACAACACCCAACACCTAGCAAGTCAAGCAAAGAACATTCCCGACTTGCACGTCTACAAAATGTTTCTGGAAATACGTCACATAATAATGATTTCGTAATCAGAGGTCACTACAGGACAGTAACCAACTAACTGATAATAACATATCGCTCAAGAATTCCACAATCAAAACAGCACGTTCGGTCAAGATACAAAGCAGCCCGTCGCGAGGCCTTGCACATTGATTGTGATAGTAGCCTACGGTATTTATAACGTCTACTGTAATTGTAAACTTCTAGACTGGTTGAAATAATGACAATTTTCACTGAAAATAAAAAAAATAACACGTTTCTTATTTGACAAAAACTAGATGAACACTTTGTCAATTTCCGACAGTTTGGCAAACTTTTTCAAAGCCAGATTCACGAGTCGCCTACAAGTCAGCAGTTGTAAACTGAGCAAATGGCAGTTGAGCAAGTGACAACTGCTGAGCAAGCAACGTTTCAGCAAGTGGCTGAAGCTGGTAGCCTAAATGATAAATCTGAGTGAGTCAAAGCTTGGCATGTCACAAGCGACAGTCAGCAAAATTAGTTTTACAATCGATGACCAAGCAAGTCCAAACTGAGCAAGTAAATTTCATTTGCTAACTTGGCAGTAGCTGACCTACTTGTTGAGTTGTTGCATGCCAAATGGTGCCTATTCTAGCACACAATCACATATTGGTCGTTGGTTAATTCTTGGTCGCTGGTTTGAGTCTTCATCCTCGGCTTTCTCAGTCTGAGAATGGAGATTCAAACCAACAGCAGTTGTTTCTCAATCTCAGTGGCGAACCTTTTTTATTCATTAAAGTAGTGTGCCTGCCTCGCCACACTAGTGGGTACGAATGTGTAGTTAGATTTACTGTTATGGGGTGGTGGCTGACTAGATGGCTGCTTACATGGTCTTTCGCTACCATCTTGATTGCGCCATAATCTAACCAACAGTTGTACAATGCATTGTTTTGACAATTACATTTACTCTGCTTGTTTGTTAATATATGGCGCTGTTGAAACAAAATAAATTGACTTGACGACCGATACTCACACATTAATTCTTATAAATAACTTAGTTGAACTGTTAAAGTAACAGTGACAGCGTTTCAATTACGGTACAAGCGTTTGAATTTTTGCTATCAAGATTAATCCTTTGTACCTATTTTCGGTCAATATCGTTTCAATTGGTCTAATTTTATCAAACCTTTAAAAAACTGGTTTTCAGGAAAGGAACCTGCTTTCTGTAGCATACAAGAATGTGGTTGGAGCAAAACGGTCGTCATGGAGATCGATTTCTAACTTCATTTTAAAAGAGTTAGACATACAGAAGAAGGAAGTCGGAAAGCGTTACCTCAAACAAATTACAAATGAGTTAACCAAGTTATGCAACGAAGTTGTGGTAATAAGTAGAGCAAAGTTTGTTCTTTTTTAAAGAAAATCTTGAGGCCTTAGCAGTCCAAGTCTATGTTTTATTTTTTAATAGTAGGCTGCATTAAGCTAGAATGTGGTTAGTTTCATCAGATAAAAAGTGTCTTTTAATAGTTGATAAATCAATTCCCCACGAGGAATAGGTTCGAAACCCCTGTTGAAGAACATTGATTTATATCCTTTAGTTAAGCGTAGCTTTTATTTTAGAATATTTTTAGTTTTTAAAAACAGTTTAGTTCAATATTGTTTAAACCTGTAGTTTCTTTTTAAGTAAAGTAGCCTAAGTAGGCTACACAAACATCATTACGAGGTAAGTTGATTACGAATTGTTTTGGACTAACTTAGTTTCTCAATTTTTGGGCTAGTTTTGATTTTGAAAGGATAAGATTTGGGTAACCACCTTTAAAGTGGCATTTCTGTTTGAAATTAAAAAACATCTGGCAATACTTTTTCTTATCGCACTTACTTGAGTCACTTGACTGTCTACGTCAGTGGTTTTCAACCAGGGTTCCGCCAGTAAGTCTAGGGGTTCCGCCAGTAAGTCTAGGGGTTCCGCCAGTAAGTCTAGGGGTTCCGCCAGTAAGTCTAAGGGTTCCGCAAGTTTACATTCAAATCCGAGAGTCTATTTATTATTATATGCATATTGTTTAAATGTAATCTAATATTGATTAGGTTTGCCACTATTAATAAATTTGCTACACTTTAACACGTTCGCCGCGATCTCGAATTTTCGTTGTTTTCTTGTGGTGCGATTACCTTTAACTTTCTGCTTTCCCTCCAAATTTCGTCGACATGTTTTCTTCGCTTCAAGGAGTTTTTATGAAATAAATGATGTTTTTGCATAAGGCAATTAAATTATTGAACAGGGGTTCCTCGAGCTTTTGGAATGTTTCATTATGTTCTGTTCCACCAAAAAGGTTGAAAACCACTGGTCTACGTAGCCCATGCCTAGTTGAAAATTTCGTTGTTCTGAATTCCTGAGTAAAGCCTAGTTTCTAGTAATAGGAGAAAGGTAGGTATTTAATCGGCTTTTTTTCCAAATCCAACTGACATTCGAAAACCTAAGACCTATGGAAAAAAATTTGAAATTTCCGTTCAACCTCCCCCACACACCTACCCTGAAAATTAGTTTTCGCGTTTAATTGCTGTTTATAGCATTTAATGTTCAAATATTATTTGCTACCGTGCTAAAACACATTAACCCTTTGAAGGTTGGGGGGAGCAGTGGCGGCTCGTGCCATTGGCTGCAGGGCTTCAGCCCCACCTGAAAGAAAGAAAAGAGGGAAAATATGTTTTCCTCTGTGTTTGTCCGACCCGGTTACTTTTTTTCACTTAAGAATTGCGGATCGAAAATTAACATATTGAAATTTTCGTTTGGCAACACCGATTTTGGGCAAACTTCTTTGCAGCCCGAGATTCTGGATTTCAAGCGCTCTGATTGGCTAAAAATTATCCTTGAAGCTCCACCTCTTCTGGTATTTTACAGCGATTTTTGAATCGGTTGGGGCTGTATAGAAGACAGCCCCACCTAACCGAATGACTTTACAGACTTTTTAAAGTTAGTTTTTATTTCGCAGAGTAGCGATGAGCCATGAATGTAGAAGTGTTAGCTGTAGTAGAGTTAGGGTATTCAACAGGTTATAGGAAGTGCTGGGGCATCTCAAAATCACTTGATCCTTGTATGCAACGGCTAGACTAGTCAAGACCAAGCTCAATACTACTATAAAGTTTGTCTCCAAAGCAATAGGCCTACTGTTAGTTTTTTTTAAATACAGCTTAGGAATACATCAACTTTTCAACAAAGTTTGAATGCATTTTTTTCAAATTTGGGGTAAAAACATGCTTAGAACGCACCAATTTTAATGCGATTTTTGTAGGGGGAGACCCCACCTCCGCGAAATCGTTTGCAGCCCCACTGCTCACAAACAGCACTAGCCGCCACTGGGGGAGAGGCTGTCAATTCAACTTTTTTGTATCAACAGTTGTATCTCTAAAACCACTAAGGCTGCGACTACGAGATTTCTTGACTTTTCCTAACTTTTATTCACCTCTATTGAGCTGAAACTTTGAGCGAATAAAGGTTCTAAATGGAGAGATATAAGGCATTTCTCAGCACATCCTCTGAAATATTTCATATTCTATTGTTAAACATTTGCCCACCAGTTGGATGAAAGTAATTAATTTGGCTCATGCCTCGTTAATCCTAACTGTTTTATAGCGTGAAGTGAATTGGCAGTATGTAAAATTATGTATAAAAAATTTTAATCACAACATTGCAATGCACGTTCTTCATTACTCTACCGAAAAATAATGTGTAAACTCACGCTACAATTACAGTCATAAGTCACCTCAACATTTCAACTTATATGAGCAGTTCTAAAATTCACATAGTTTTAATTTTCGGATATGCTCACTTGCTCAGCGTGAATAACTTTACAAAGTGAATCCCAAATTTTGAAACCGTGCCTTAAAAAGTAACAGAGATATCACTTCTAAAGCATAAGAAGAATCGACGGCCCTCCTCCCCCCCAAACTGAGCAAGACTCCAGGAACCCAATCTTCTAAGGGTTAAATATGTAGCAAGATTTCCGTAAACATTTTTTTGATTTTGGTTTCATCGTAAAATTCAGGTAGCCTAAGTGGTAGGCTAATTTCGATTTGTGCGCATGACTACGCGCATGCGCAAAAGTGTGACATTAATGCAAACATGTTGTATGAAACTGGTTGTAGTTGCCGCCGTAAATTGACCAAAACGTATCTCCAAAAACTACTTTTTAAAAAAGAAAGTCGCTTTTACCTTTTTGTGTTATGATAACTGATAAAACGTCTTTGGCTTTTGTCTGCAAAAGTTTACTTTGCATTTTCGATTAAAGTCCTCATTCTGAGATTCTCTACTATCCCTTTCCATCTAGTCTACTTGTCTATTTATCTTCTGGTATCAGTTTAATAATCATGCAGATCAGGGTTACTCAACTAATATTAACAAAGGTCCAGTTTGACAAGTTGAATATTTTTAGCGGTCGATGAATAGGTTGTTTCACACGCAATCACGAAAATGAAATTATCTGTACCAAACCACTTTTTTAGGTAAAATATAACTCGACTTGGATTTCTGAGAAAGTGTTGGAGAGTCTGGGGGGCAAAGCCTCCAGCAACTAGGATAATCACAGTAAAAATTGCTTCCTCCCAGTAGAAATCTGTGTAAAGAAGCCCTGGATGTGGCAATGAGGTTATTCTTTCAAAAGCTCAAGGTCCATCCCTGGGTCCACCATCAACACCCAGAAGGTCCGGATTCGGACCGCGGTCCGCCTTTTGAGTAGCCCTGATGTAGATTAACTTACCTTTGGTATGGTTCTGCTACAACAATCCATTGAAAAGATGCTATGCTGACAACTGCTGCTCAAGATGCTTCTCAACAGCAAGTTGTTATAATGGATGTTTGTTGATACGAGGAGGTTGTTGAGAAAACTCTATCAAAAGGACAGCAGACAATTTCCTAATCCTGTGAAGTAAACTTTAAGAAAGTTTTTCCTTAAATTCCCTTACAATGCACGGTATTGCACCCCAGGCAAGAAAGGGCAACATTAATGAATGAACTGTTTTTTCTTGAAACTTACCGTGTGTCTCGATTGTTTTTGACCCACAAGCCAAATATGGAGGGCTTTGGTACCACGATTTCTGCTTAACCTTTGAGTGAGTTGTACACCGGAAAATGCCCATCCAGCTTGATCCTATATATGTAGTTCAGTTAGCTATGGATATTGACTACCTTGACTTTATATCCATAGAGGCACATTTGACTTGTTTCATAATGACAAGTAGCCTAGGTGATTGCCACCACTAGGCTATAGCCTATGTTCTAGCTAGCAATATGCTATTAGCAACCATCACTAATTTGCATACTTTAGCTTACTACAGTACGGTAGCCTACATTAGGCCCATTCCTAGACATGACCTAACGGTTGAAACATGCAACGCAGACGAGGCATACCAGTACTTGTGCAATGCCATAATAACTGCGGCAAAGGCCACAATACCACGTGGCCATCGAACCAGCTACACACCATGCTGGGACTCTGAGTGTGAAGCTCTCTATCGCTCATACCGAGGCGCCACTAGTGGTGCTGCTTCTAATATCGCCGCCACCAGACTACTTGAGCGGCTGGACACAAAGAAGCTTGAGTGATGGAACGAAGCTGTCCAAACCATCGACTTCTCACACTCAAGCCGCAAAGCATGGAGCATCATCAACAACCTCACTGGGCGCTCAGCAAACTCCCCTCGTCAGTGCCTCGTTTCTGCTAATGCCATCGCTTCCCAGCTAGTGCAGAACGGGGTCTACAAGACAAAGGACCGCAAGGCATTCTGCCTTGTTGCCAAGGAAGTATCTGCCCTGTGGCGAGTAGAAACACTACAAGAGGAAACAATCTCTAGAGACTTCACTCTAGAGGAATTCGCCACCGCCCTCCGCCAATGAAACCACACAAGTCTCCAGGGCCGGATAAGATCTGCCCTGAGCTTATACTCCATGCTGGTCATGCCCTAAAGTCCTGGTTACGTAGATTCCTCTCTTCCTGCCTGCACCACCTCACAATCCCAAAAATCTGGAGAAGAGCTTTAGTAATTGCGATCCCTAAGCCTCACAAGCCACCAGAGGACCCAAGGAGTTATCGTCCGATATCCCTCCTCTGTGTTCCTTTCAAGATCCTCGAAAGACTGATCTATGCCCGCGTCAACCCAATCATCGACCCGCTCCTTCCAAAAGAGCAAGCTGGGTTTCGGCGCTGAAAATCCACCGTAAATCAGGTCACACTCTTAACCCAAAACATCGAGGATTGCTTTAAGGCAAAAAAGAAGGCTGGCGCTGTCTTTCTAGATCGTACAGCTGCCTATGACACCGTATGGCATTGCGGCCTTACTTGAAAGCTGCTTCGCCTGCTTCCTGACCGACATATGATTATGGAACTTGTCAGGAATTGAAGCTTCACCCTCACCACCGGTAGCTCACGGCGAAGCAGACTGAGACGCCTGAAAAACGGCGTCCCACAGGGATCGGTCCTGGCTCCACTTCTTTTCAACATCTACACCTACGACCTGCCAACTACGGTCTTCGTAAAATACGCTTATGCGGACGACCTGGCAATTCTCCACTCCACAAAGTTGTGGGAAAATCTAGAAGACACCTTGAACCAGGAGATGAAAACTCTCTCAGCTTATCTCCAGAACTGGCGACTGAAACTCAGCGAAACCAAAACTGTGGCAGCAGCTTTCCACTTCCATAATCGGGAAGCTGATCGTGAGCTACACGTCCAGAACAACGGAAAATCTCTGCCCTTCTGCCCCAAACCAAGATATCTTGGGGTAACACTGGACAGATCGCTCACATACCGCCACCATTTGGTGTCACTGCGCAAGAAACTGACATCCCGCGCTGCGCTACTCAAGCGCCTGGCAGGCTCTATAGCTGGGGGGAGAGGGCTGACACTTTGAGTATAGCAGCCTTATCCCTTGTCTACTCTTCAGCAGAGTACTGTGCACCTGTTTGGTGCCGCAGTGCTCACTGCCATAACATCGACACTGTCATAAACAGCGCCCTGCGCACAGTGACCGGATGCATCCGTCCCACACCATTGGACAGTCTCCCCATTCTCGCTCGCATCCAACCCGCTGAGTTTTGTCGCGAAGAAGCCACTCTGTCCCTCGGTCGACGGGCACTGGAGCCTAACCACCTTCTCCACCACAAGATCTCTGCTCTCCCAAACGAGCACCCCCGTTGACTGAAATCAAGACACCCATTTGTGCCAGCCGCTCAACTTCTTATCAACGAAGTTGATGTACAGGACATCTCTGCGGCTGCTTGGGCGGACCATAAATGGAGTTCTGAATGGAAGTCAACCGCCACCAGACTCTATTCGTTCATCCCCGGCGCCGACACACGCCCCATCGGTCTAACACTACCAAGACAGGCATGGGTGCGCCTCAACCGTCTCCGTACGGGCGTCGGACTTTTCCGCTCAACCATGCACCAATGGGGAATGACCTCTTCCTCCTCCTGTGAATGTGGTGCCGAGGAACAGACCGCAGACCACATCATCAATGACTGTAACAGCTTCAAGCCACCTAATGGAGCGGAAGGTCTGCGTGTCATGGATGATGAAACCAAAGACTGGCTGCTCTTTAGTAGCCTTCCAGTGTATTCCGGGAACATCATGAATCTGGGGTGGTAAAAGGATAGACCCTCGTCCCCAGAGGCTCACACGACGACGACGACCTAACGGTTATATTTACTTGTTAATTTGGCCAGCTCAATACAAAATTCGGAATTAAAACTTCGTGAATAAAGAATGATAGCCTACGTGTAAGCTACTTAAGAAGGCATACTTGTGTGGCAAAAGCAGTGCAATACCTTTGGATCAATTTAATGTGGTAGCCTATATTCTCTATTCCTTCAACACAGAATATCTGTATTTTCGGTACGCTTTGTGCGTGCGCGTAGTAATGCGCACAATTCGAAATGATCACTTTTTCGTGTTTTACGGTGAACCAAAACCAGAAAAAATGTTTGCGGCTGTCTTGCAACATTATTAAGGTATTTTAGTACGGTAGTGAATAATATTTGAACTTTAAATGCCATAAACAAAAAGTGACGTCAATGCACTACAAGGCAATTAAATGGAAAAAGTAATGTTTAGGGAGGAACAGAGTTGGATTAAAATTTCAATTTTTTTCTGGAGGTCTTGAAATATAGGCCACTGTTGTATCCTATAACCAGGGCAAAAGTTGAAATCAAAATGAACTCCCCCCCTAATTCTAGGAGTGGTAACAATGATTTTTGTGGAAACAATACGCTTTACAAACAAACTAAAATAAAAACGAAGCAAAATATTTAAAATATCTTTGTTTCAAAGGGTCAAAAGTCGTGTATTTCCTATCAGGATTTTTAACATCAGATATTTTTCATCAAAAGGCATGCCACACTCTTTACTTTGCAGGAACTCATTGACGATTCACTTTTGAAAACTGCAGAAAATGACGAGAGCAATATATTTTACTTCAAAATGAAAGGAGACTATTATCGATACGCCGTGGAAGGAGAATCAGATCAAAAAGACAAGCGCGAAGGTGCGGCTTTGATAACCTTCATATTTCTTAGAAATTATTATTTCATTGTTTTTTTTGTTTTAAGATCTGAGGTATATGAAACGAGTAGGTTAGCAACCCCTAAAATTACTGCACAAAAATCACTGTTACAATAAAAAAGAGGAAAGTTAATATTTATTTTTAATTGCACAGCTTTAAAACTTGAAGAAAACATTGCTTTCGTTTTTTGATTGTACAATTTTGAAAAACAATTTTGTGAATAGAAAATTGAATTGGCATAAATTTTGTGTTTAGAGCTAGCTGCAAAATCTAATGAAGCCTACGTCGCTGCATACGACCTATGTCAAAAGAAACTGCCAAGCTACCACCCAGTGAGGTTAGGCGTTGCGCTTAATTTCTCCGTTTTCCACTATGAAATCAAAAATGAACCGGACAAAGCTTGTGAAATTGCGAAACTGGTGAGTGAGCGCCGAGCAGTTCACTTGAGTTGTTTGTATTTCTGACCATTGCAACGAAAACAGTAAGTCTACTTTTCAACATAGAAAACTTTTATAAATTAGTATCACAACTTGATCAAACGTGAAATATTAGCTTAAACCATTGAAACAGTGTTATGGGCGGCACTTGATGTCCACTACTTCCCTTTTACTATTTTTCTCTGTATAGGCTAATGCATATTAAATCGTCTTTGTGTTGATTGTGGTTATTTGGTGTGAATTTCTGGGCCCAATTGTTGTGTCCGCCCCGTTAGCTCAGTTGTTACGTGCTCGGCTCAAGGTCACGCGGCGCTGGTTGGACTCTTAGGGTGTGCGCTTGAGCAACGCAGTTCAGGACTGCTCTCCACAGGGCCACCTAATGAATGGAATAATTCCCCGCCAACAACTCTTCAACAATCGGAAAATTTGACTCTGCCAATCTCGGTAACCGGCCCTGCGTCAAGAGCCTCTACAAGTATGCGAAACTACCAGAAATAACCAATCAAGGCTTTGTCAGTCCGAGGATAAAGATTCAAAACCAACCAACCAAAACAACAGAGACATTTATTAGGGCACTAGAATAATAGCATGTTTTGGTGCCTTGCTAAGTGTAATACAATTTTGGTAAAGAATTTTGCCTTGCTAAGTGTAACATTTAAAAATGTTTGCAAAATTACAAAAACGAGGATTCAGCTGTGTTGATGTAGGCTATTTATTTTATATATAGTAGCTTAAGCCTATGTTAAGGCTGTGTCGAAAATAATTTCTTTCTGTTTGAATTGATACATTGATTAAATTTTTATTCTCGGACAGGAAAAACTTTTATGAAATCCTAATCCTGACAGTTTCGCATACTTGTAGAGGCTTTGAACCACTGAGGTAAGCCCGGTCACCGAGATTGACAGAGTGAAGTATCCACTTGTTGTATAAATGCTGTGTGTGAATCAGAGTTGGATAACTCACATACTTTCATGATCATTTACCATGAAATCACACCATCAAAACTTTTATGTACATTGCGATTATATTGTTTTGAAATTTTTCAAATTACAATTACTTCCAAATGTAATTAATTACACTTTTTAATTATAAAAATGATAAGTTTCAATATTGATCAATAATTTTTTATGGTTTGAGTAGGCCTACATCAATTTGGACTAATTTTTTTGAAAGTACAGTACTGTACTATTACATTACACAACAAAATGTCTCAATTACATAAAAAAGTGTAATTAATTACATTTACTTACAATTAAACATGCAATTACTTCAACTCTGCTGGAATTTGTTCCATCCACCCGGTGGCGCTGAATGGAGAGCAATCCTTAAATGCGTTGCTCAAACGCACATCCAGAAAGTCGAACCAGCACTTCTTGATCTTGAAGTTGCTTCGTTCATGAAATTAAACTTTTAATCAAGCTTTGGACAGACTTCTGCAACAGTTAAGGACAGTTTTTAGCTTGATATTTTAGCTTAAATGGATTTCGGGTCCAATCGTAGCCTTATTGTTGGGCGTGAAAGAAAAAAAAGTTTTGCCTTACTGGTTAAGACTCGTGTGCCAGTAGCTTGTTAGTGTTCTAATATCAGGTAGGCTGTGCAGGTCTATAACTTTAACGTTGCTTTTAATCAGGCCTTTACTGAAGCCCTGGAAGAAATGAACGATTTATCCCCTTCCATGTTCAAAGACAGTTCGCTGATCATGCAACTGCTTCGCGACAATATAACCGTAAGCACTATTATGCTAGCTAGCCTACTTGTTTTCTATAAACATGGTTTATTCTGTAAAGATTGCTTCAGATGGACGCTTGTCTAAAAGTGAACGACTATTACTGACAACGCTTTAAGACTGAATAGCATTTTTCATTAGCGCAATTGAAGCTAATTTACTAATAGTAGGCTAATTTAATGTTGCGTAATTAACAATGGACCCATATTGAAGAAGAAGAGCGTTCTTCCTGGTCATTAGTACAAAGCTAAGTACTCACTAGTATCACCAAAAGGATGTTCCACAAGGATAAGAGTTAAACTGACTGGTAAAAGCGGTGGTCGAATACTCATATGGCGTGAATTGGTGATGTGATACTGATAAGCCCAGCGCATGGGCGAAACACGGTGTCTACCGCTATCAATTCTTGCTACCATCGGCTGCCGAGAGACAAATGAACCCATTATGTAGGCCTACTGATATAAATCGACAACCTTTCCTGGCATTCAAAACGTGAGATCACCGGAATCAGGTCCCAGCACCAAAAGGCATTATAAGGTTAACTTAGTCAGGCCTGGCTGGTAGGCATGGGCACTTTACAACCTAATCATTCTCAGTGAAATTATTAATAAAATTAGATTGTGCTATAATTAAAATAAATATTATTCTCATGGCCCAACGTCTCTTAACCGCGGTGCTAGCATCTTTTGGGAGTGATAAACTTTGAATTGCTAAAATGTGCTAAACATATACAAATAGGCTGAAATACTAAAAAAACTGCCATTTTATTTTTCCGCTTGTTTAAACTTGCCTTTGTCACAAAAATATACGGTATGCTTAACCTATAGCTCTATAGGCTTCTATGTTGTTAGTTCCGGGTAAAACAAACAACTTCAGTCAGTGGGAAGACTCCAGTGTTGGAATGTTTGGTGCTTTGGGAAGTGTGTATTTCCTTTTTAATTTCCTTCGGTTATTAAATGAGTGCCAAATGGCCACAGTGAATCAACCTGCATTATGGTACCTTAGGCGTAGTCGGATGCTAAGGGCAGTTAGAAGGAGCGCTATACTACCCAGACTTATTTACAAGTGTGCTTGGCTCAGGCACTTGAAACGCTGGTGTAGCTTTCAGTGGCGATGTGTGGTTGCTCTCGTTTGCTTTGTTTGAAAACTGCATCGCAAAGCAAAATCTGTTTATTTCCAGATGTGGAAGAGCGAAAGCCAAGAGAGCGATATCGGAAATGATAATGATTGACCTTCCCCGAACCAAACTTCAACAAATCAATTCCTTTGTGATCTTTAGTTTTTTTTATTTTAAACCGAATATTTGTAATTAAGTTATTAATATTGAAAGCGAGCACGCTGCTCAGTCCTACGTATGTATGTGTGGATGCTGTTTTTACTGGAACGATAGATATCTGTGGCGTTGAAGGGTCAGTAAACCGAACGAGTGAACGACCCACTCAGAGCTCTTGATTTACTAAAATTAAAGAGGAGAGGGTTATTTAGCAATTTTTTTCAAATCTCAACTTTAGGTCTGGTTTTGACATACAACAGGACGTGCTATACGAGCTCCGGTAATTTTTTTTTTTTTAATTTTTATTTTTGCTATTTGCACGAGAATAAGTACAGAAATATTAATACACTTCATTTCACGAAAGAGCGAAAAGCCTGTGAAATTTTCGAAATGGATATTAAGTAAAGGTGGTTGTATTTATTTTTTTGTTAATTTATCCAGCTTAACAAAAAATTCCAAAATAAAACTTTGTGAGTGAAAATTTTCTTTGAATTGCCTGATCCTGCCCTGATCATGGGCATCAGTCACTGGAATCCAGTTGCTGTTCAACCTAAAAGAATCAGACAGTTTTTGTCAGAAAGATGAAAGGCAACAACCAATCAGGATCTGACCGTTGCCAACCGAAAGGATCTTTGCAAGACCGTAGCATCCTTAGCCCCTCTTCTTAGTTTTAACATAGACCATCGCTCATTTCCTCTGAAAATCTATTCAGTCAAGCCCAAGCAAGAAGTCTTTCAAACTATGGCTATCACCTTTTTGATTGCTGTGAATCAATTGGATTTGGTTGTTTTCATCCTGTTTTTTTTTTTTTTTTTTTTGCAGAAAAAAAGGATTTTTTTACTTGAGAAAATCGGGAAACAGAAAACCATTAAATCCCAGGAATTTTCGAAACCGGGATATAGGTTCTCAAACTCTATACACTACCCATATCCCACCTGCTTAGGATTTAAGCTCGTTCGTAATTAACGTACAAACACCACGCTTAAGCTCTCTATGCTAAGCTATCAACACGTAACAACTTGCTGAGATGTCTAAATGGAACATCCTGGGGTGTCAGTAATCCCACATTATGTACAAGTGCTCTTGCACATTTTAACAACACCTTAAAATATGCTTCGCCCGCTTGGTGCCACAGAGTAGCCTACACACTATAAAAATTGACACTGCCCTCAATTGACAATTGTCTGCTTCCAACTCTCACTGACTTTCTGCCAGTAGCCTACTATCACGCATTGCTCTAGCTAGACTGGGTAGGGAAAATCACGCACGTAATTTTGTATTAAAAGCTATGTCAAGGAATGACCATCTCCTCAACCAGATGGTCCTAAACTTGCACTTCTAAAACTAACTCTAATTCAACTCTTGGAGTGGGCACTTGTGCAAAGTGATCATAAGTCAAATGCAACAACAAAACAAAAACTTACTCTTCACTCTGTCAGTCTCAGTGGCAGAGACTGTATCACTGGTTCAAAGCCTTTACAAGTAGGCTATGCAAAATTGCTAAGATTAAGTTTTCGTACAATCTTTCACACTTCGACGAAAAAGATTCCAACAATCTATTTCCGTGGTTGCAAAAAGATAACCCTCAACTCCGAAAACGATTGATAAAAGAAGCCTTTTCAAAAGGGAATCCCAACATTTTTAGCTGATTGTTGATGGTTATGCTACCTGCAAGATCAAAGTTGTTGAAACAAATCTTCAAATTATTCATCTCCCACAGGAAAATATACCAACAATTTGTCTTACAAGTTGATCCTAACTACAAATTGGTCGCAATAAACTAATGTTAGTGGTAGGCCTACCTGTATTGAAATAAAGCGAAATATCTAAAAAATAAAATATTGCGACACAAGTCTTCAAGATCGTTAAGTTCTGGACAACGCAAATACGAATAGCAAGCTAGGCTATACTGTATTACGCAATCATAAACACAATAATATACAACCCAAATGAAAGTTAGTTGCTTCAATAAAACTCAGAAATATTAAGTTTCTGTACAAGCGATTTTACATCGCTCATAAAACCGGTTTGTGATCACGTGGTAACCACGTGATGCAACAAAAACTGATTTTAGTTTGAACGTTATTTCACATGCATGTGTTATTCCACAGAACCGTGCTAAGCCTATCTGTTGCAGGTAATGTGACTATCATGTTTTGAGTCAAGTAGTAGGCTATCCATGTCCCCGAAGCGTTGATTAAAAGATTATTTGTCATGCATATTGATTCATCTGAAATAATACTATCACCTTGTTCAAACTGTTCACAGTGTTCAGTCATGTTTTCATTGAATGTTCTTATTGCGTTACTTTTCAACATTGAACCCAACTTCGTTCTATCGCTTTCGTGTCAACGTAGCATTCACACAACAACATTGATTTGAACCAGACACTCGGTAGCGGATCCACTGGGGCACTTGCTGGTCACTGGATCCGCTACCGAGTGTCAATTATGCAATTTTTCTCTTGGTTTCGCAAAAATTTCTCGCTTGTTCAATCACATTTAATCACCTTACTTGGCGCAAAAGTAGCAGAGCCACATAGGAGCAAAATGGTTTTCAGCAGTGGGTTTACGGAATAAAAGACTTTTATGTCTTCTTTAAAACCAAAGAAAATAAATAAACTATGTAATATTCTGCGTAAACACATTGCTTGCTAAAC
Organism: Aplidium turbinatum; assembly: GCF_918807975.1. NCBI lineage: Eukaryota > Metazoa > Chordata > Ascidiacea > Aplousobranchia > Polyclinidae > Aplidium > Aplidium turbinatum. The sequence continues at coordinate 9,588,576 of NC_137476.1, forward strand.
TACTGTAGTTAACAAATGGATAATATTATTCCAGCGTTAATAGAGGTATGAAGTGAGGTATGCCTTGTATGCTATATACGATAAACTAAAGAAAGGTGTGATTATTATCAAGGACGAGTTTTTTAAATTTCATTAAAAGACAGTGCAACACTGTAGCGCTATAATAGTGCCCTACACCAAACTAGGCTAAAATTATCTAAGTTGTAATGTTTCTATGATGATAAAACGTGAGATCATCAAATGACGCTTCAGTTCCATGGACATAGTTAAACCGTTAGCGCAGATAAATGGAATATAAAAAAAGTGTTTTGCATTAAATTTTCCTCAGTACAACTGTCACTATCAATTTGCGTAGTCTCACGGCAGGCTACATAATTGTCCTAGAATAGGTGAACTATTTTATTGTGTAATTTTGTTGTGGTGTTTCGTCAACTACTGACCTAGTACTCCTAGTAGCCCTTAATTACGCAATCTTCTATTGCGAAACCTACTACTTGAAAATTCTGCATGATTCTCGAAACTTCTTCAGTTATAGAGCAGAAGAATGAGTTCTTGTGATGTAACATTACCATAGTTTCTAGGAGCTTCTGGTCAAAGCAAACCTGCTATACATAGCCGCGTGATTAGAGTTGTGTTTAAAGCTGTATATCATGAGGATTAGAAGTTGTAATGAAAAGTAAATTGACACCGATTGTAGAGTTCTAGCCGATATTGAATAGAATAAATTGTAGTGGAAGTTATTGCCAATTGTAAAGTAGATGTTGCAAGTAATAGTGTATATTTATTTGAAATCGACGAAGACGTTTGCTATTCAAGAATTTGATTTCTTCACGTGTTGGAAGTGAACCATTTGTCAGTTCAAGCATTTCATCCATCATCTCACAAGTAGAACTATACGATCATTTATCTGACCGTTTAACGTTAGATATCCCAATAACCGACGTCATCAATCATTCTAAAGTATTTTTACATGTAAGAGATAGAAACAATTATGACAACAGCATTGAGCCATTTCATATATTTTAAACAGCTCATACAAGAATAGCCCTATAGGCTACTTTGGTTGATTTAAGAAAAAAATAATTTCGATAGAAAGGCGATTGGAGGGTGCGTTTTCAATTCCAATCCGAAACAAGACACAGAACTTGAATATATAAGTTTAGAACGAAACAAATCATTCCTCCTCTTTTTTCTCTTCTTCTTCTTCGCTGATCCACACCTGCAAATAAAAAGCTACGCTGTATACATAGAGTTGAACGCTGGTGATTAGTATTTTGGTTTTGGAGATTTTCAGCACCAATTTCTTCTAAAAGATTATACTGTATTAGAGCATTCCTTTGTTTTATTTTTTTTAACTTTTGTTTGTTTGTTTGTTTGTTTATCTTTATCCTGCATTGCGGGAAAGCGGACTTGAGCGCTATGCATCGGTGTACGCCTTCCGACGTACACCTGACCCACGCTGCAGCCGACTGCAATGTCTGTTTCCGATTGTCTATTCTATTTATGGCTTAAATTTGGTACTACCCATTACTCGAAATCGATCACTGGGTAGAGGCAATTATCGTAAAGTTTCTTGCCCAGAGAAACAACAGCAAGTGCGGGTGGCTGGAGTCGAACATGCAGGCTCTCGACTGCGAGCCCAACGCGCTAACCACTCGGCCATTGCTGCCGACTTTCTTATCCCGACAATTGATTCCTTTTTGTTACTAAACAAAAACTGTTAAATTTTCTTGAAATATGTAATATGTTCAAACGTAAATCGATGACGTAAAACTTCTTTATTAATTGGTTACTCGTATAGTAATGCTCAAAGTGGCTGCTGTCACGTATTATTTTGATTTTTGCAGCTTTCGACAACATGAAACACTATGCTGTATAAGCACAAGTAGGCTATTGAGAATTAAAGACATCTACTGTAGGCTATGTGGGGCATTCACGTCCATAAGCAATATGAACAAGTCCAACCTCATTCATCGTGTAAACAACGTAATGTAGGAGAACTTACTGTTAAGTTGTCGCGGAGCAGTTGCATAATCAAGGCACAGTCTTTGAAGTTAGGAGAATTATCTATCCTTGTTACAGCGTCGTCAAAGGCCTAATTAAAATTCACAGTTAATCTTTAGTAGTTTAGGGTAGTAGCCTATAACATTAAAATCGCAAATAAAATAAAACTGGCAAGTACACCTAAACTTTTCAGTAGATCCAAGCTAGGTTATGTACAATAATTTGACCTAGACTAGTCGACCAGTAGTAGTTTTTATCAAACCCCAATAAGCAATAAACATACAGTAGCCTACTAGGCCAATAATAACAAACAAAAACAACGGTAGCATATATACCCAATAAGACCTAGACTAAGATTAATCGACCAGTAGCAGTTTTGGAACAAAAAAGAAGCTGATCAAAACTATTATATTTCCAATTGCAACTTACGGATGCGAAACATGGACAATGAACAAAACAGACAGAAGAAAGATTGACGCATTTGAATTGTGGTGTTGGAGAAGGTTACTGCGTGTTCCTTGGATAGCCAAAGTAACAAATGAGAAAACTCTCGAACAAATTAAACCGGACATATCCCTAGAAGCTAGTATCGACAGGCAGAAACTTTCAAATTTTGGCCACATAATGAAAAGAAAATCAATGGAAAAAAACATCACGCTTAGTTTGGTCAGCGGAGGAAGAGGAAGGGGCGCCCAAAAACAAGATGGCTTGACACAATCGTAAATGACAGTGGCATGGGAGTGCATGAATTGAAGGAGGCTGCTTGGGATCGAGAGATGTGGAGAAAGATGACATATAGAGTGACCGAGAGTCGTAAACGACTGAACGGATGAAGAAGTAGTTTTGGTCGAACTCCAATAAACATATAATAGGCCTAGCACTAGGCTAATAATAATGAGCAGAAACAACGGTAGCCTACCATTATAAAAACAAAATGAGTTCATTTGAACAATAACTAGCTGTTTTATCAGTAGACTCGGTCTACTCTATTTTTTCTGTCGATGCAACAACTAAAAATGCAAAAACAGAATGAAAATGTTCACCAGGCATTTAATAAATAAAGATAGAGTGACTTGCGTTCTTCTGGTGACTATAGACTACTAGGTTACCTTCTGATGTTAAGGATGATACCTAGCTTTTATTACCGATATCTTCTTCTTCTTCAATTGCCTTGCCTGAATCAGGCATCGACGGCCTCAGATAAATAATTAGACAAAATATTCCTATAATATGTTGCATGGATGATTGTTTTTGTTTTGTCGTTAAATTGTTTCAGATGAGTTTGTCTTTGTCTGCCAGATGCCCACTTTCCAAAAATTTCACCAGTTAAAAAGAGATGGTCCAGTTTTTGCTTACTTATTACATGTCCGAGAAATTTATATTGTCTGGTTTTTATACTTTTTAACATGGATCTGGTTCGGTTCACTTGGTGTAAAATTTCTTTATTTGTTTTCTGTGCCAGCCACGAAATAGGCTACGTTGCATTCTACGGAAACACCACATTTCAAAAGCATTAATTTTTTCAGCCATTTTGCATGAGATATTCAAGGTTTCAGAGTTGTAATGAAAAACAGGATAAATATAGCATTTTAAAACTCTAAACCTTGTCTTAAAGGAGATATTTTTATTGCAAAGAATTGGTTTCATTAGTTGGAAGCTTGCTTTTGCTTGAGCTGTTCTTATGTTGAGTTCTCTTTTGTCTCTTGCATCCCAATTCACCATAGTAGGCTATCGAGGTATTAGAATTTTTGGAAATGTTTAAGAATTGTTCCATTTTCGGCTGCCTTTTTCTTTGTGATGGCCATTGTTTCTGTTTTCTGTTTATTTAGTTCTATGCCAAATATCTTGCCTATTGTACACACAATATCTAAGATAATCAAAAAATAAAGAGCCCAAAATGTAGATACCAAACTCATGTTCAGCAAACAAACGTTTCAAAAACTATACTGTCTTCATCTTCAGTGTTATAAATGTCTTCATCTTCATAAATAAATGTCTTCTTTGTCTTCATCTTCAGTGTTATAATATTTATAACTCTGAACATGAAGACAGTATAGTTTTTGAAACGTTTGTTTGCTGAACATGAGTTTGGTATCTACATTTTGGGCTCTTTATTTTTTGATTAGATCAACCAGGCGTTCCAACCATTTTGCTCCTAAATATCTAAGATGTTCTGCAGTTTTACGTCAGAGTCGGCTATCAAAACGGTGTCGTCAGCTTATCGTATGTGGTTAATGTTTCCTCCAATACGAATACGGAATCCCTCTTTCATCTTCAACATGTCTTAGCGATGACTGAAGTGTCTACATGCCCATTCAGAAAAGAGTACCGGTAAGACAAAGATGTGTGCTATCACCTGACCTTTTCTCATTATACAGCGAAATAATTTTAAGACATATTGAAGACTAATCCTGATAGCAGTTGATTGTTCGTAATATAAATTTTAAATAATTTTTAAATCTTTATCATCAATTCCAATTCGGTCGAGCATGCATTACATTTCATTGTGTTAAACTTCATCAAAAGCTTTTAGTCGATGAAGCACAAGTACAGGTCTTGTTGCATTTCGATTGATCTCTGAGCGAGGTTTTTCAGAATGAAGAGCGCATTCCTTGTTCCTTTACCAGGCATAAACCCATATCGGCATTCGTTTATTTCTGGGTGTAATTTGTTTCTAACTCTGTTCATGATGACCCTCAGGAGTAGTTTAATAATATGGGACATCAAATTAATTGTGCGATGTTCTTCGCATTCTCTTGTGTCTTGTTTCTTTGGGATTGTAATGAAAACAAGTTTTGTCATATCAGTTGTTCATAACATGATCATGACATCGTTCATTCTGATTGTTGGTACTTCACCGGAAATCTTAGCCTACTGGAAATCTTAAAAAACTTCTGAGCACTCATGGGCCCGATCTAGCTAAATTCGTTGTAGTAGCCTATAAAATAATCCCATAACACAAGACAGTACATGTAAAATCATTTTGCGACACAAGAATGTAATGCAAGTGCAACACTTGCAGTGGGATAGTAATCACACTGTTGTATGTGCTTGCGTCTTGCATTTTCACAGCTCCAAATAGATTAGTCTTTGGTGCTTTAGGTTACTTGGTCTACTGTAGGCCTACATGACACAAAAGAAAAACATAGCCTACGGTTCGGTAAGTCTATAAATTAGTCAACATCGAACACACACTTACAGCTTTGGCTAATGCAATGGCTGATTTTGGATCTCCAGCAACTTCGTAGTGGAAAACGGAAAAATTAAGAGCAACGCCCAGTCTTGTGGGATTGTCGCTTGTCAATGTCTTTTGGCATAAATCGTATGCATTATTGTATGCTTCCCTGGATTTCTCAATAGATTCTAAGTATAAATGTTATAAAAAAACAAGTTACAAAGAAAGCTATTTTGTGAATAAATTTTCAACCCATTCTAGCTGACGCTATGCGTAACGGAATCTTGTTATCTAGGGAGACGTTTTTATCATTTACGCCTAACAATGCGATTGAGCCCAAAATTCATTTGCTGCTAATGTTCAAATATCGAAGCAAGAAATTTTGTTTGAAAACACAGATAAAGCACTCTAAGATTAATCTTTGATAACTTTTTATTTGTTCAGTTTTATACTTCTGTTGAAGATTACAAGCAAATTTTGCAAGCTTGTATTGAAACTGTAAAATCCACTCTTGCATTACACATTTAGGTGAACGAAATTTTTTGGATTTGTATTTGAACAAAAGTGACCAATCAATGGTCTGATCTCTCATTTCCTTATGGCTTTCAGCTTGCGAAATCTGACAAAAAACAAATTAAATTCTACATAAAGTAGGCTATAAAATTAAGTCGTAGGCCTACCGTTGCGATAATCTTCTTCAACAACTTCGGTAATATAACGATTATAGTCTCCTTTCATCTTGAGATAAAATATCTTGCTCTCATCATCTTCTGCTGTTTTCAAAAGTGAATTGTCAATGAGTTCCTGCAAAGTAAAAAGTGTAACCAGCTTGATGAAAACTTTATCAAAAATATTACAAATAGTATTGTCGTTTGAATAATAAGAAGAAGCTTTTTGGAGACAGGAAATGTGGAAGTGGTTCACTTGCTTTTTATACCTCATGTAAAGAGTCAAGGTCTCACACGCATTAAGAAGTATGGTCAAAATAACAGCTTTACTATATATATTTTGAGCTTTGTGGAAAGTCTGATTTCCCATCTTTCCCACACGTTAGACTTCAATCTACCGAAGGCGATAGAGATGATTTGGCGATTCTGTTCTTGATTTCCAAGTCAATGGTGGCTGTGTTAGAAAGAGTACTCCCGAGATACTTGAAGCTTTGACAGGCATGAAGTTTCTGATCTTTTGGAACAGGCATTTAGGGCTACAGTTATCCGCATACCAAAGTACACTATCGATAAAAGATTTTGCTCTGTTTAGTTCCATTTCGTACTGAAGCAGTGCCAATTTTTGTTCTATCTGTTATGGATGCCACATGTTGACTTTTTGAGGTAAACAAAGCTTTCTTGACTTCATTTGCACTGCACCTCTTTCAGCTGTTGAAGAAATCAGACTAGGCTGATGTTCCAACAACAACGGTAGGTTATCATCCGTTGCAAGCTTACAGTAGGCTATAAGAACTATTACGCATATTAAGCAACAACATAACCTAGTTGCCCTGTATCATCACTCGCATTAAACTGTAGCCTATATCAACAACAAAAATTTGCTATTTTTTAAAGCAGTCCACCCCGTCAGCTCAGTGGTTACGCGGCCGACTCAAGATCAAGCGGCGCTGATTCGGCTCTTGGGGTGAGCGCTTGGGCAACTCACGATAAAGATTGCTCTCCATTCGGCAGTATCTAGTGGATGGAGTAATTCCCCGGCGACAACACTTTAACAGCTATCGGAAATTCCACTCTGTCGATGACCTAGCCGGTGTCAGTGGTTCAAAGCCTCTACAAGTATGCGAAGCACTCAAACAGATGCACTCAAACAGAAGCTATATAAGCACTCAAACAGAAGCTTTTATAGTCCGAGGATAAAGATCAAGTCAATCAATCAATCAGAACAGGTGTTGTCATTGAAAAAAAAATGTTAATTACTTTAAGCTAATTTAATAAAACATGTTATACAATTATAACTCAAATACAAGTTTATCTTTGTAGTTAATTTAAGAAAGTTCTTTAAAACTACAAATTAATGAATTTTTTAAGTCAGAATAAATTAAGAACAACTTTTTTTGTAAAAAACATGCAAGACCTCCTTTCTACATTCATAATAAAAAGCTTAACCTGCACTACGTATCACAACGCAGCGACATAACTTGGTGAACTATGTTGGATGGGTGTGTACGCAATATGTGTTTTCACGATCAAGTTTGGGAAAAAATTCACATTTATTACCACAACTTCTTTGCAACAATTCTCAAGCTCGTCTTGAATGGTCGCCATATAATCTTTTCTTTTGGCCAATTCCTTCTCGTTACTGGCCGGAAAAGCTTTAACCGATCTCCATCCTAATCTTCTTGCTCCAACTATATTTTTGTATGCTACCGAAAATAGGTTCCTTTCCTAAAAAGCAGTTTTTGTACGTTTGTTAAAATCGGAAAAATTAAAATTAAAACAATTTTGATTAAAAAAATCGTGTCAATTTGAGCAGTGCCGTAGCTAGAAAGAAAAATTTGGGAAAGCAAAAGCGACTGTTGGGGGCAAGATAAAATTTTGGGAAGCGATTTCCCTCCCCAAAGCCCAAGCCCTCCAGTGGCTAACGATTAAGGGTGTATGTCATTTGGTCACTTGTATTTTTCGACGCGTTATTGCTTGCTATGATTTTGGGGAGCCCCATGCAGCAAAACAATATGCATTTGGTCAACTTCCTTTTGTGTGTATTGCTTTATCATCTCTTCTTGACTATTGCGAAGAAGCTTCCGGCTGGAGTATTGTTTTCTGACGAAATCGCATTCTAGTGTATCAGCAAATTATTTTTACATTTGTTTGACAAAGAAAATTTTTTTTTATGAAAAATCCACATGTGTGTTTTAACTTACTGTTCCCGCCATAAACATAAACATTGCATCATAAAAATGATTCTAGTCACATGATAATAGACTGCCTGACTTGCTTTTACCTCACAGTCATGGCTCTGAGTGCCTCGTGTTGTGTCGCATGAATAAGTAGATCGATGAAATTGAGCTGTTATCTCCATGTTCCTGAAATTTTGAGGACGTACAAAAATATATTTAAAACCAAAACTGGTGGAGAAAAAATGCAAATGGAAGAACAGTCTTGTGCCCTGACTTTGGTAGAAAAGGAGCATTGTATAATTGGTGTGGCTAGAGTCAGTGGCGTACGCAGGGGGGGGCCATTGGGCCATGGCCCCCCCCCTTAAAAATGTTTTAGTAGTTAACGACGTAGATTAAGGCATTTAATATGTTTTGCATTGCTCTGTCAAAGCAATTACTGTAACAATGTTGTTTTATAGACTAAGCCAATACGAAATACATGGCCCAATCCACCTACCCCACCCCAGGTATGCCAATGTAGCATTGTGTTCTGTAAGCCTATTATAGTGATTAGTGAGAGAGAAATGGATAAAGTCTAAACTAAAACCATACTGGGATATCATGAAGACGTTTGGGATATCAATGGCCAGTGGCATAGCCAAAGGGGGGGGTGGGCCTTGGGGGTTACAACCCCACTTTGGCACGCGTGTGACGTCACGATATTGAGAATGATGCTTTCAGTTTCTTTATGCTTGGGAATGATGGTTTCAGTCTAAAAAAAACTTGCCTAATTTTAAGCAAAACTGCATTAAAGAGCGAGTTTTGCCAATACCAAACATCTCAGCCAGGAATTAACAACAAGAAAACATAGAGACTTAGCTTTATTTCCGAAAAATGCCGAAGAAAACATGATCTTATCCTTTTGTTTTGCCACCTGACAGCACCATTTTACAGGAATATTCATACCCACATTTTTGTTGAAAATGCTCTCAGAATGCACCAAATTCAAAGTAATTTTGCAAAATTTTCTGGGGGAGGCCCCCCAGACCCCCCGCCGCTGGGTGTCGTCTTAAGAAAAAACGCCCTTTCAAAATTTCTGGCTACGCTACTCTCAATGGCCCCCCCTTGAGAAAATCCTGCGTACGCCACTGGCTAGAGTTATTGGTGACTGGAGGCTCCTAAAGTTATTGGTTTCTCGAGAGAGGCGATCAGCGACACAACACGAGGCACTCAGGGCAATGGCTATGAGATGAAGGCTAGTCAGACAGTCTATAATCATGTAACTATTTTCGTGAGGCGGTGCTTATGGAGAAAACAGTAGCTAAGTTATACAGACATATGGATAGCTCATGCAAAGATTTTTTGCCAAAAATTTGTAAAAAAATGTTTAGCCGGCAAGGTACTTTCGAGTTGTGTCTTTCACCATTGTGAAATTATTCAAGTAGTTGTTTATTATAAAGAAAATATACATCTGTAATTGCCTTTGTAATGTATACAATGCATCTACTTTTCTTCACACGTGCGGTGTTGTTCTCTCTGGCAATGATCATTGTTGTTGATGAGGCAGAGTTAAGATGTTCTTTCAGGTGAGAGTGGAGTGGGCGGATCGTGTTGCCTACGTAGCTGCTTTCCCTGCAGTTCTTGTACATGATTTTACAAACGCAATTCCCACTTGTGCACGACAGACTGCATTCATAACAGAACGACGCTGTGACTACAACACCACTCGTCATTGCTTAAACAGCTAAGTGGCCGAGTGGTTTTGCTTTCGGCTCTAGTGCTGGTAGATCTGAGTTCGATCTGAGTTCGGGTCAAACCAAAGACTTTAAAAACGATACCGATTGTGTATTGTTTTGTATAACGCAACGAGAATAAGACGAGTAATAATGTGATGACATCGTAAACCTGATATTAAATTAAAAGTGAGCGCTGTCCCTAAAAGACGTTCGCTGGTGTAGGGTAGAGCGACAATACATAAAACCATAACATTATTATTACTCGTCATTGCACATGACTAGCGAACTGTGTTTCAAAAGCTCGTGACAAACCGATGCTACCACAGCTAACCCGCAGCATGAGGCTAAAACAGGTCGTTTGAATCTACATATGTGAAGTTAACAATGATAATGCTGCTAAAAACGAAACTCGATCTATTAAAAACTTGAATATTCACCTCCTGATCTAATGAACCACCCATGGCAATGACTTGCTTCATACGGTCAACCATATCTTCGTATCTTTCAGCTTGCTCTGCGTAGCAAACTAATTTAAGTTTCTTTAGTCTCTGACTGTCTGGATTCTTTTCGTTCTTTGCTGTACAAAAATACCTATTAGATATTGAAACATCTGTTTTTTAATTGCATTTAGGTAATGTAAGTTAATTGCGTGGTTATGATTAGTGATATTATTATTATTATTTATTTACGTCAGACAAAGCTTTTCATATCTAGAACTATATTACATGCAGTGTTATTATTATTAGTGGTGTTATTATTGTTAGTGATGCCCTGACCTTAATCTCTGTTTCAGTTTCCTCGATGTTATTGAGATAAAAAGTTATAGAAGGGTCCTGCATTTATAACTCAATCAAACAATTGAACATAACAATTACATAGCCTACTATATACTCGGTTCGGGAACTTGTATAAATTATAAAGCTTTCGCCATCGTGAAGGCAACTTTTTCAGCATCTTATTCAAACAGATTCTATTTGAATCCTGCCAATTTGTTTGAGACCTTAATCATGGCAATTTTGCATACCTTGAATCTAAAGGTTTTGAACCATAGACACAGGCCTTTCATCACCGAGATTGACAGGCCTTTTAAAATAGTTGATATAGCCTAGTTTCCTTTCGATAAGGGTAGTTTCCTTGCAATGATACGTGTAAGCTACTTTCGAAGGCATATTTCTTTTACAAAAGCCGTACAATACTCTTGGATCAAATTGATGTGGTAAGCTGTTCTCTATTTTGTCAATGCAAAATATCTGTATTTTCGGTACGCTTTTGCGCATGCGCATAGTCATGCGCACAAATCAGAATAACAAATCTCCCGTGTTTTTCGACAATTCATGTGTTGCGGCTGTTTTGCAACATTTTAGTGCAGTAGCAGATAATATTTGAACTATGCCATGAACAAAAAGTGAAGTCAATGCATTACAAGGCAATTTTACGCAAAAAGTAGCCTACATTTCAAAGTATGGGGGGAGGGGTTTGGATGGAAATTTCAAAAGAAATTTTCAAAGGTGTAATGTAGGCTACTGTTGTATCCTAAAATCAGGACTAAAATTAAAATTAACCCCTCCCCCCTATTTCAATGGCTTCGTACATATTTCTTGCATGTACAAACAATTTGAAAAAAACATTAATGAAGTTTTAGCCTAAGTTACATGCTGTGCATATGCACGACTAACATCTTAGTAGGCTATGAGATCTTTAACAGCATTTTTGGTGGAATAAATATAAATGCTACCTCAATTGTCGCGTGGATATACCAATGTAGGCTATGTGGAATGTAGGCTGACTTTTCTCAGCTTCTACATTAAAGAACTTTACCAATTTGTTCATCTAATTTATGGTAGCCTATCTAAGATTCCTCCATTTTCCTCAGCTCCTAAACTATCACAGAAAATTTTCTGAAACACCGATATTCCAGAACAGAGACATCGTAGGGATAGTCATTTCCTTCCATATTCATTCCATATTATTTCATTCGACGAGTTATTATCAAAGAAAAAGTAAAGATTACTAACATATCCTATTTTAGTGGCGAATTTGGAATAAATCTGACAGAAGATTTACTTCAACAGAAATAGCAACTTGAAATTGAGTAAGCCCTCAGTTAGTCTGCTTACTTTTTGGTTGTTGTTCAGACTCATCCATCTTCTTACAAAAGTGGTACCGATAAAATAGATGTTGCAAGTAAATACAATTACTGAAATCGACAATATTTAGGCTACTGTTTACCGTTTATTACAATTCTTGAAACCAATCTGTGGATAGAATGTAATAGATTGATTTTCACCTTTGCAGTAGCTATGATCTTAACTTACAGTATTTCACAAGTATGGATACAAACGATATGTTTTAGCCTAATGCTGAAGGTTCGCCATGGTAATAGCGGTTTATCACGAGCTCTCGAAACATATTTCCTTAGTCATGAGCAATTACGAATGATGTAATGATGTAATGATGTTCGCCCTTCGTTTCCGAAGATGGCCATAATAATGTGATTGTTTTACAAGGAACCGCATAAAACAATCGACTCACCCACTTCAACGCCATTCGTCCTAGCACTAGGGAGCTGTGTTCAGAAAGCGAGTGCAAATCGCTACTACCACAGCGAATTTCCAGCATTAGGCTAAAACAAGTCGTATATCTACATTGTGAAGTTATGGTTTTTATTTATTGGCACTTTACAACTACTAGAGTCAGGGTGTATTTTTGTATCACATTTTCAATGTCCCCACATTACTACCCGACTTATCCTCACTGCATTACGCAAGAAAGTACATAATCGGTATTGTTTTTAAAGTTATTGGTTTTACCTGACGTGGAATCGATCTATAATTTACCAGCGCCAAAGCCGAAAGCGATAACCCCTTGGCCACTGAGCTGGTTTACGATGACGAATAATAATAATACTGTAAATAACTTGATATACGTTTTTCCGGTGCAAACTACACTAAACTATCCAAAGATGTAACAGGTTCTGCTTTTATTCCAACGTTTTGTCAATAAGACACGAGCGTGTTCTTCAAAGGGCTCGATCAAGTAGTGACTATTTGACTAGCTTGGCAAAACAAGGAACCATGTTGCTGTAAATCAACTAAAAATGCAAAATGAAATTTAACTTTCAAACAAAAATTAGCGCAAGCAATTTTTGAAACTAGAAAAATAGTTTAAATGTTATTTATCAACAAGAAACCTCAATAGCGGCAGAGCTGGTTTTATTTTAGTTCGCACCAGAAGAACGTAGGCTATATCTATATGTTGTTTAACTAAATGCCTGGTGAATAGCCTTATTTAATTTTTAATAATACCTTAATGTTGTGGTTTTGTCGCGCTACAACTACAAAGGTTTGTTTGCAACAGTATGACCCGATTTATCCTCACTGCTTTACGCACAAAAGAACACAATAGATGCTGTTCTTAATAAAGTCATTGGTATGACCCAGGGATATCTAGAGAAGGGGATACGAAGGCTCGCTATGATTGCCTTATTCTCATGACACTACCAGGGCGGTAGTTTGTAGCAGTTTAAACATGCGGTTCTTTTTAAAATCGTAGAAAGTTTTGTAGTACAGCTGATACAATGAGCTACAGAAGACAGTTAGCAAATGTTACGTAGAGCATATTTAAAGTTTAATTGTTTATAAAGACAGTTGAAAAGTTACCAGTAAGCTGTTTTTTTTTAACAAAGCCTTTGCGGTAGGCTAGATGTAAAGCCAAGTATATGGATAGTTGAATTAACAAGCAACCATGAGCCTGCTGTGAATATCCAGGCCTGATGCTAATAGCGCAATGCAAGTTATCATAACAAGATTTATTAAACTACTATCGGTGCCAATTATCATTTTACGATAAACACAGATTATTTATGATAAACAAAAGCCCTTCTATTGTCAGACGTAATAAAAGCCTTCGTATATCCCCTTCTTTACAGTAGATATCTTTGGTATGACCCGACCTGGAATTGATCTTACATCTGTCAGCACTAACAAAAAACCAAAGATGAACCCCTTGATCACTATGGGTTTGTTCCAGTGACGAGTGATGCTGAAGTTAGAGCAATCGTTGTTTTGTAAGGTTATAATCTCCTGTCTTTGGCTTGAGATTGCTGTCGTACTTGCACTCCAAGTCGGCGCAGAACTGTTGTCGGTAGGCCTAATCAAAGATAGAGCTTTTGTCAGAGCTGAGATGTTCTTTCATGCCGAAGTGGGCAGATCGTGCTACCTATGTAACTTTTTTCGAAGTAGCCTACTTGCATGTCATTTTGGAGATGTAAGTATACATGCAATAGAGCAAGAGCCCACCGGCAATAAAACTGCATAATAATATACATTCTTGTGTGGTCATGAAAAAGATGTTTCAAACTTAACTTAAATTGTAAATTAAACCTTATGGCTGTAACTTCTATAGAAATCTAATTTTTGATTGGATGAATAGTTTAATTAGTTTAGCCAAATACAAAGTGTGCGTTCTAAGCAAAAATTACTATTAGAGCACAAAACGTGCAAAAAGCGAAGAAAATAAAGTAAAAATTTCCAAAACTTAGTAGAGCCAAACTCTCCCTCCCCACGACCTATTGTCAACCTCTTCGCTTTTGGCTCTCAATACGTTTTCTACATTGTTTGTTACACGTGGAATTTCATCGTGGTTGAAATTCTGTTACAACACCAAAAATCTTTTATTGCATCCGCTAGTGGTTGTGCTACATCTGAGCAGTTTTTTGTAGAATATATTTTGACATTTTTCGACGTTTTGAATATGCTTTTAAGTGTGCGTCGGGCCTTTCTGCTTAAAGTTTGGGAAGCAGTGCCAACATGAAGTTGTAAACGATACAATCTCGTCTCAAATGTCATTTCGGAAGACACCCACATACACAACGACGATTTTCAACATTTTGAGCAAGAATTCAGGTGAATCTGAAATTGTTAAACTTTCAGTAGTCAGTTTGAGAAAACTGCTTCTTTATGAAGCTTTCTTTATTATTTAAAACAAATTTTTGACACAGAGGGTGAAACAAGATGAGAGTGTAGCCTTCTAAGCAGGGCCGGATTTAGCTTATGAGGGGCCCGGGGCACTTTTAGATCGGGGGCCCCCATGCAAAAACATTTTTCGCTCCTACGGCGAGAAAAAATACCTCTACTTATACAGTAGCATTAATCCACCACTGCACAGCATTTTGTAGGGACATCAAAGGCTGAAAGAAAAAAAATAACTCAAAATCACATTTTTTCAGTAGAGGGCCCTTTAAAAGTCGGGGGGCCCGGGGCCCCTGTACCTTCTGCCCCCCCTAAATCCGGGCCTGCTTCTAAGCTACTTTACAAAGCGTTGCTTCTGTCCAACTTTGACCGAACAATGGTATTGGCCAAACTAATAGCATCGTTTGTCTAATTCCAACTCTTTTTCATATCTCAACATTTCTAAAATTTATTTCAGCACTTGAAATTGACAGCACGCGATAGTAACGTCTTTAGTGACTCCCTTACTTGTAACGACATTGGCTGATACAAACGTAGTTTGTTAGGCTCTTCTGCTCGTCAAAACAACACTGCACAATACAGCAAACATAATACAAACACAATAACGCTCACCTGCTCGTTAGAAGCAGCCTTAACAGGAAACAGATACGAACTCTATTGCGGTAAGCTTTCAAGCTAGGCTATATGGTAACTCAATTACATGTATGATTCGATTATAATTTCTATGAACGATTTGTATACCATTCGAAGCTTCTTGTTTATGTTAAGGAACCGTCACGTATAGCCTTTGATAGAAATGGTCGCCTAAAAACAACAGTGACCCATTTTAAGTTTCTGCTCTGCAAGGACGGCATTGGCTCTTGTAAACATCAGACTAAGATACTATATTTCTTTTGATAATGTGGTAAGTGATTATATATAGGTGCCCTAAATATCTAGGGGTAGTCCTGGACAGGTCGCTCACTTACCGTCAACATTTGGAGTCACTACGCAAAAAGATCTCAACACGCACAGCTTTGCTAAGGCGTCTGGCCGGCTCTGGCTAGGGAGCCGGAGTTGATACCCTGCGCATTGCCACCATCGCGCTAGTTCACGCTCCAGCAGAATACTGTGCACCTGTCTGGAGCCGCAGTGCCCACTGCCATCAAATCGACACTGCCATAAACGACGCCTTGCGTATCGTGACAGGATGCCTGCGACCTACACCATCGGAAAATCTCCCTGTCCTTGCAGGCATCTAACCAGCTGAGCTTCGTCGCAAAGAAGCCATCCTGTCTCTCTCTCGTCGCGCTACGAACCCCAACCACCTGCTCTACTCAAGTCTCTACGAGTCTGTGAACGAGAAACCTCGGCGACTGAAATCGAGACACCCATTTCTACGAGCCGCACAACTCCTGATGAAAAGTGCTGAAGACCAATCCATCAGTGCGGCTACCTGGGCGGACCACCAATGGAGCTCGGAGTGGAAGAAGAACTCCTCAAGACTCCAAAGTTTCATCTCCGACACCAGCCACCACCCAACCGGAATGCATTTGCCAAGGAAGGCCTGGGTGCGGCTCAACCGCCTGCGTACTGGCGTCGGATTATTTCGCTTCAACATGCACAAATGGGGGATGGCTCCATCCGCGATCTGTGAGTGTGGCATGGAGGAACAAACCGTAGACCACACCATCTGTAACTGTGCCATCTACCATGCGCCAAATGGTGTGCGTGGTCTGCGTGAATTGGATGACGAATCAATTCAATGGCTGCTCGACACCTGCCCAAACATCTAGACCGCGTAGCCGCCACTGCCCAAGGGTGGTAAAAGGCAGAGCCCCTTGACCCTTGAAGTGGCGAAGAACAAGGTTCAAACGAAGAAGAAGAAGATATATAGGTGCTTATACTGAAGGATTGGATTTGTTTTCGGAAAGTTAGA
Organism: Aplidium turbinatum; assembly: GCF_918807975.1. NCBI lineage: Eukaryota > Metazoa > Chordata > Ascidiacea > Aplousobranchia > Polyclinidae > Aplidium > Aplidium turbinatum. The sequence continues at coordinate 9,605,203 of NC_137476.1, forward strand.
CTATTTAATTTTTCATTGCCTTAAAAACTTAGTCCAATAAACGCAGTTATTGATTATATATCCGCCCGGATAGCTCAGTTGGTTAGCACGTAACTTCGTGAACGAAGAAGCTTCAAGATCAAGCGGCGCTGGTTCGACTCTCGGGTGTGCGCTTGAGCAATGCTGTTATTCACGGTTGATCCACTATTATTTCACTTCCAAAAGATACCCCAAAAGAGAACTCAATCTGCATGAAACACAATAAACTCTTCTCTTGAACATCTTGCAAATAAACAATCAAAAAATGTTTAAACTGTGCATTAACTCAATGAAATAACCGTGAACACTGAACACTGAACGAACAGAAATTTATGCCACTGAAGACAGTGAGAATCATTGAATAAGAAATATTGCACGAAAGTGCTTTTACCTTTCTGAAATGATTTTGCGAGGTTTGTGGAGAAAACGAACATTAGCAACCAGTAGCGTTGCTATCGAGAAAAATATAATTAAGGGGGGTGCTAAAAAAATTACTCTCAAACTGGCGCATTACAGAAAGAATTACTTTTATGGAAGTTTAAGACGAGCAGTGGACCGCCCCCCAGCTACGCCACCAGTTCTACGCATCAATTACAGTACGGTACAACAAAATTAGGGCAGTACGTAAGGACCATCGGCTCATAAACTACAGTCCTTATGATAAACACATGGCTCAACCGTTAACATTGCAAGTGGCTCAACTGTTAACATCGCCGCCATTTTTAATATTCATGAAAAATTGCCAAGAACCAACTGGCTAATCAAGCAACGAGAACTACTAAAACAAAGAGTAAGTTACCCTTACCCAGGGCCCACAAGATGGGGGGACAACCGGTGCATTGCACCGGGGCCCGGTGAGTTCAAGGGGGCTCGACAAAATGTCTAAATTCACGTGTTAAAAAGATTGATTTCAACACTTTTGCATAAAATATTGTTTTTATATTAGTTCCGTATGTCGATTGGGCCCCCTCATGGGTAGGTATGGCCTTTTTTAAAACTACTGAATTTTCAATTCACCATGTATGGTATGCATTAGCCTTGTGGATTAACGCACACCGCAAATTTTGCTTGTGATTTGTGAGATATCACGAGACATGTCGCGCTGGGGGGGCCCGGCAGCAACATCTGCACTAGGGCCCGGCAAGGCTCTTGGAAGCCCTGCCCTTACCTATCCCAGTATTTCGATTAAGACAACGATGAAACATCGTAGGAAAAAATAACACATTTCTTCTTTCTCTCTAAACTACTTTTATTATACCATTTTACATTTAACTGCTTCACGATTTTTCTGCTTGTAGAAAATCCCTAAAACTAGAAAATCCCTAAAACCATAGATATCTTACATATAGATATGCAACTCAGCAATCGTGGATTTATCGTCACGCTCGACTGACTTTATGGACACAATCAACTATCAAGGTTGCCAGCTTGGCTAGCGTATCTATGGTAGGCTATTATTGTACGGTTTGGGCTTGGCGAGTGGTGGCTTTTGAGCTCCTTTGGAATATTTTGTTTGGCGTATATTTCAAGTTTTCACAGAATAGCCTACTATGAAAAATCAAGACAATAATCTTTCTTCACGTAGGTTATGCAACTTCTGTTTCATGATTGTTGGAACTATCATTTAAGCTTATTTCCAGTGACTCATTAAAGCTTGTTGTAGGCAGTTTACAAACCTGAGATAGAGGGGCGCCGGAACGATTTTAGGGTGAGATATACGGTAGCGATAATGCTGGGCAACTCGTTCGTTTTCCCGCTATTATAGCCATGAAAGTCGAAATGTGAGACAGATGAATAATTGCAATAGCTTGAACAAGAAACGAAAGGTAAATTTCACATTCATAGCATCACAATCTGCTGCAAAGTATAAAATGTGTCCACGGGATAATTTGTGTGGGCCTACTCTAGGCTATAGGCCCTATAATTTGGCTAAAAGCAAATAGCAGAAGTTGTTAGCCTATATTGCAAAATTTGCAGTAGCTTACATGACCTTAAAAGGGCACCATTGCCCCCCATCCAGAGAAAATTTGAGGGCAGGGGCATCTTCCCCCCTGCTGAGACAGCTTCATTAGCATCACGGATCAAACCGCCAAACCAAGACAATTTTAATGTTTGGTACACACCATAACTAGGCTACCAAATGCTATAGCACAGCTTTCGGTAGCCAGCAGTAAACTTTCATTTTGGTAACACTCAGTAGATTAATTGAATAAAACTTCAGCTTGTCCTGGAACTACAGCTCCAAAAAAGGTCTTTACCTACTTATCAATGGTTGACAGGCTTGTTGTTAGGCATTGTCGGAAATTTTCAAGCATTTTCAGGGGTTGTCAGGCATTGTAGATTAGCTACTTTCAGGCATTGTCTAGGATTTCCAGGCATTGTCGATCATTATCAGGGGTTGACTGGTTTGTTAGGCATTATAGAACATTTTCAGGCATTATCGAACATATTCAGGGGTTGTCGAGCATTTTCAGGGGTTGTCAGGCATTGTAGAGTAGCTACTTTCAGGCATTGTTGGGAATTTCCAGGCATTGTCGATCAATATCAGTGTTTGACAGGTTTGGTAGTCATTATGGAACATTTTCAGGCTTTGTCGAACATTTTCAGGGATTGTCGAGCATTTTCAGAAGTTGTCGAGCATTTTCAGGGGTTGTCAGGCATTGTAGAGTAGCTACTTTCAGGCATTGTCGGTAATTTCAAGGCATTGTCTAAGATTTCCAGGCATTGTCGATCATTATCAATGGTTGACAGGCTTGTTGTTAGGCATTGTCGGAAATTTTCAGGCATTGTCGAACATTTTTAGGTGTCAGGGGTTCTCAGGCATTGTAAAGTACTTTTATTAGATTCTTTCTTGCAGGCATTGTCGGCAGTGGCGTAGCTAGGGAATGTGCTGCCCGGGGTGGATTCAGATTTCAGGTCATTTAAACGCTGCTGTGTTTGTGTATACCGTAAATACGTTTACAACCTACGCAAAATAGAAAGGGATCATTCTGCTGCGCATGCAGAGCTGGGAATAAAAATGCATGAAAATGTTCGACAATGCCTGACAAACGTGTCAAAAACCAATAATGATCGACAATGCCTGGAAATCTTAGACAATGCTAGGAAATGCCCAACAATGCCTGAAAGTAGCTTAATCTAGAATGCCTGACTACCCCTGAAAATGCTAAACAACCCCTGAAAATGTTCGACAATGCCTGGCAAACCCGTCAACCACTAATAATGATCAACAATGCCTGGAAATCCTAGACAATGCCTGGAAATTCCCAACAATGCCTGAAAGTAGCTACTCTACAATGCCTGAAAACCCCTGAAAATGCTCAACAATCCCTGAAAATGTTCCATAATGACTACCAAACCTGTCAAACACTGATATCGATCGACAATGCCTGGAAATTCTAGACTATGCCTGGAAATTCCCAACAAATGTCTGAAAGTAGCTACTCTACAATGCCTGACAACCCCTGAAAATGCTCGACAATCCCTGAAAATGTTCGACAATGCCTGAAAATGTTCCATAATGACTACCAAACCTGTCAAACACTGATATTGATCGACAATGCCTGAAAATCCTAGACAATGCCTTGAAATTTCCAACAATGCCTGAAAGTAGCTACTCTACAATGCCTGACAACCCCTGAAAATCCTCGACAATCCCTGAAAATGTTCGAAAATACTTGAAAATGTTCCATAATGACTACCAAACCTGTCAAACACTGATATTGATCGACAATGCCTGGAAATCCTAGACAATGCCTGAAAATTCCCAATAATGCCTGAAAGTAGCTACTCTACAATGCCTGACAACCCCTGAAAATGCTCGACAACCCCTGAATATGTTCGATATTGCCTGAAAATGTTCGACAATGCCTCACAAGCCTGTCAACTACTGATAATGATCGACAATGCCTGGAAATTCTACACAATGGCTAGAAATTCCCAACAATGCCTGAAAGTAGTTAGCCTACTCTACAATACCTGAAACCCCTGAAAATGTTCGACAACCCCTGAAAATGCTCCACAACCCCCCAAAAAGCCGACAATGCCCGACAATGCCTGACAATGGGTATTTAAAGGTACCCTCTGTGACTGTGATTTGTTTTCAATCGCCAGAATCTCCATAAAGCAGTCCATGCGGAACGAGAATGTGACGTCATCACAAGCAATCTATACGTCAACTTGAAAACGAAGAAAGTTTTATTTAAACAAAAACCAAAAAAATATATTAAAAATAAAGTTGTTTTGCTTTGCCAAGTTTGAAGTCAATGCATACAGCCATAGCTACGCTGTTAGCCTTCAAACAATGTTACGCACCACTGAGTTGCATATCTAAATGTAAGATATCTATGCTAAAACTAAAACTACACGTGCTGATGGACTTTAAGTTTTTCCATATTTTCGTTATTAAACGGTTGACTAATCATGCACGACGTTGCGATAAAACCGGATGGATCAACCGTTACCCAGCTCAACTAACCAAACCTTCCCCCACGTGAAATTGTTTTTAACTTGGACAATTAAGCATATCACACTCGCTTCTCTTCATCATCTGAATAGTATTTTTCAATTTTTTTCTTTAGTCAGATTTATTCCTCACTCAAAACAATCATAAATAGCAATGATGATTTTAGTTTTTCTTGTTTTATCCATGTATTATTAACTTTTTTTCTATATTTCTTTTTGTTTTTACTATAGGAATAGGCTATAGCCTATTTACATTCCTTGGTGGTGGAATTTTGCCATAGGCCTACCGGCAACAAAATAATTTTTTTTTGATAGCCTACAAACTAAACTAAATAAACGAATCGCCATCACCAGCGTAGCCTAGTGAATTAGGATTTAGGCAAGAGATGGTTTAGTTTGGTTTGGTTTAGAATCTTTATCCTCGGACTGACACAGCTTTGATAGGTTATTCCTGGTAGTTTCGCATATTTGTAGAGCAGGGGTTCTTAAACTTTTTTTTAACGCGGACCCCTTAAAACAAAAATTTAGTTGGCTTGGACCCTCTTTGCGGCAATAAAATTAAATTGAATTGGTAACAAAATTTATGTTTTATTAAATTTAAGAAATAGCGAATGCAGATTGTTTTTCAATATCTTCGATTTAATTTCATTAATGTGAAGGAAGCTGCTGTTTGTCTTCAACAAGAACATGAAATTGTGGCTTCGCCTTTGATAGGACAACAGCAACACGCATGTCATCCTATGCATCTAACCGGTTGCGACTCTTTGTTTTGATAGTTACCAAGGATGAAAATCCTGACTCACATAAATATTAATTAAAAAGGGGTTTGACACATTTAACCTTAAATAAACGTAAAGTTTGTTAAGGGATCCTCGTAAAGCAGATACTTATGCGTCGAAAATTTAAGAAAAAAAAAAAAGTTGAATACTTTAACATATTAACGTCCACCTTGTAGAGTAGGCTACAAGTCAATTTTAATTGACTTGTACTCTACAAGGTGGACGTTAATATGTTAAAGTATTCAACCTATTTTTTTTTCTCACATAAATATGTAGTCGCAAAAAAGGATTATAGCAGCCAGGGCTCTCTTTACCAAAAGAAGATATGCTTGCATCAATGAACTCCAAAAATTGCCAATACTTTTCGAATTGAAAGACAATTTTAATGAATAACGTAATAAACGTAGGCTACGTAACAAAAAAAAAACAGTAGGCTACAATGCGATAACAATTATCAGGAAACGCCCAACTAGAAATCATCAGCGTTGTTTGAACTTAATCTCTTTTCTATTGAAAAATGTATTGCATTTTTGACATTATACACTAAGATTTCCATTGGACCTTCATGGACCCCCTAAAACTAGTCCGCGTACCCCTTGGGGGTCCATGGACCCCAGTTTAAGAACCCCTGTTGTAGAGGCTCTTGACGCAGGGCCGGTTATCGAGATTGGCAGAGTGAAGTTTCCGATTGTTGAAGTTTTGTTGCCGGATAATTATTCCATTCACTATAATAGGTGCCGCTGAATGGAGAGTAGTCTTTATAATGCGTTGCTCAAGCGCACACCCCGAGAGTCGAAGCAGCGCCGCGTGATTTTGAGCCGGCCGTAATAGGCTACGTTGAAGAAAAGTGTAATACGTTTGTCACAATCAAGGTGCAATGCCTCGCGATGGCTTGCTTTGTATCTTCAACGAGCGTGTTGTTTTGGTTGTAGAATTCTGGTGCGATGTGTTATTATCGGTTATGACCTGAAGTAACCTCTGATTACGAAATCTGTATTATGTAAAATGTGTTTTCTGGAATCATTTTCCCTACGTGACATTCTAGAGACTTCTGTTGTTTACACTTAAATGCTGCTTGATAGAACAATGGTTCTTTATGATGTAACCTTACGTAACCTTCTCGAAGTTACTGGACTGAACAACCAACTATAAATAGTGGTGTAGTTTGTATTATGATTATTATTATTATTATTATGAGTTGATCATGAGAGTTGTGCTATGAGTTGTGGATTGGTAGTTGATGCAGAAATTATTGTTGATTGAGAGTTGAAGAAATCGAATACAAGTAGGCTAGATGAGAATTGGTGCTGATATAAATTGTGTTCGAAGAGTTATTTGAGAAGCCGTTCGTTAAAGTCCTTCAAGAAGTTAGATTATCATTCCACTAGTAGAATTATTCGACATTTAATTGACTGCTTTTCGGTTTGACCCATTAAACTACGTCATTGAACCTTTCCAAGTCTTTTTCCTGGTAAGAGATAGAAAGAAATCGTGACAACGTTGTGTAATACGTTGAAGTGCCTACGTGTAATACGTTGAAGTGCCTACCATACAAATCAGATGTGTTCGAAGTCAGGTTTTCTGGATCCTTGCTTCACTCCGACTCCAATATCTGTGACTCTAAATTCTAGTTTCATCTTTGTTTGGGAACATCAACGGTAGTCTACATATCCATGTGTCTTGAAGAGAAATTGAACTTCCAACTTGATCTGAATTGTGGACGTCCTTGATTAAGAATAGAACCTCTGTCGAAGTTGTAGGCTACTATAGGCTACGGTGTCTACTAGGCTATGTCGTTCTTAAATCCTTGGACACGTTTCAAGACAATGAAGCTGTTGTTACCTGCAATCTTATTCCGTTCAATGCAAAGGAGGATAGGCTTAGGCTACCAGGATTTTTCCGAGTAAGCTACGCGAAGACGCATGAATCCACATTCCACAATGACAATAACCTCCACGTGAGGAACGTCACAACCAAGATTTTGCCTTACCGGTAGGCTTAGGCTCCAATTGTAGGCTAAGCATCACACTTAGGTGTACTAATATTATTTGAAGGTGAAAATATTGTCAAATAATTAAGGATATGTGGAGATATTTTTGTTTGTTTGATCGGGACCTTATAATGACTTTACAAATCCGCACATCTCCAAAAAGACTCTACTCTTGCTCGAATTATTTTGGGAATATTGACTCCAAACTCCACTCCGACTTTGCGCGCAAAGTACAAACCGCAATCCAGGTTTTCTTATGGGCTACTAGGCCAATAACTTAAACTTTCCTTAACTCGTATAATGAAAAGAAAAGCATATTTTTTTAATATAAAAAATATTTTTAAATGAAAAAATAGCTGCTTGGAAAAGAAAACTACAGAAGCGCACAAAAATAATTGCCCCAAAAACAATGTATGTTAGCCGACGCTAAAAGTATCAAATGGCAAAAAAATCAAACCCCGACTTCAATCAGGAATTTTAGACTTTTTACCAAGAATTTTAAACTCCCGTTCCGCTCCAACTCTGCCGAAACCCGAGATTCTGGCTCTTCTAGCCTACTCCAAAACTCCGACTCCTGTAGATACACCTCTGATATAAGCTTTGTGGCCAGTTGCTTATTTTCCATTGTTTTAAATTGTCAATATTTGTGACCTTTATAAAACAGGTAGTATAGCGTTGACAGGGAGGTCCAGAGAGTAGGCCCACAAATGAGTCGATTTGTAGTCTCATTCGAGCTCTCAATCTTACATCCATGCTTTGAAGATGGGTACATTCTTATGGGATAGCCCCGATAGCTCAATTGGTTTGAGCGTCACTTCTGGAACGAAGAAGCTTTAAGATCTTTAAGCGGCGCTGATTCGATTCTCGGGGCGTGCGCTTGAGCAACGCACGTTAAGGAATGCCCTCCATTCAGTGGCATCTAATGGATAGCATAATTCCCCGGCAACAACACTTCAACAACCGGAAACTTCACTCTGTCAATCTCGGTGACCTGGCCCTGCGTCAGTGATTCAAAACCTTTACAAGTATGCAAAACTGCCAGGATTAAGCTCTGCAAAAAGCTTTCCCGGTCCGAGGATAAAGATTCAATCAATCAATATTTATTTATAGTTTATCAATTATTTTAACTCAGAAAAAAATTGAGACTTCATAGTCTCATCTACCTCTTTCTTATTGAGTTTGCTTCATTCTCAAAACGAAAACAAGAAACCTTGCAAATAGTTTAAAATCTATAAAACCTTTCTATCACTTGCGGCGTTGTTCGAATTTTAATTTGAATAGAGTAAAAACTTGCAGTGTAAGTGACGTAGAGAAACAAAAACATTGGACTTGATTTGTGATTGACGGTCAGCCCAGAGCATTGAGCATAAAGGGTGGTTGATGATGCGAGCAGGGTTGGAAAAAATCAAAAAAATCGGATTTTTTTGATTTAAATCGGATTTTTTTTGATTTAAATCAGATTTTTTTGATTTTTTTTATATAAAAAAGCGTCGAGTCTACTTGGGGGAAGAGATCACTTTAGTAAGATAGCAGAATTATTTTTAACCCCTTGATTGATTGAAAGGCTTTGCTTTGCAAGTGTTTAATCATTTTTATTATTACATTGTAGGCTAGCCTGTCTAGTGTCTATTGCATGGTACTACGACAGTTTATCGAAACGACAGTTTATCGAACGACAATTAATCGAACGACAGTTTATCGAAACGACAGTTAATCGAACAACAGTTTATCGAACGACAATTTACCGAACGACAGTTAATCGAAAACCTAACCACTAACCCTAACTCCTAATCCCTAACCATTATCCCCTAGCCCCTAACCCCTGAGTATTCCATTGCATATGTGCTTCATCGTTCGATAAACTGTCGTTTCAATAAACAGTCGTTTGATGAACTGTCGTTTCGATAAACAGTCGTTTCGATGAACTGTCGTTTCGATGAATTGTCGTTCGATGAACTGTCTTTCGATAAACTGTCTTTTGATAAATTGTCGCGTCACGCTATTGCACATATTTTTAAGTAGGTGTGATATGTTGCTTTATACTAAATCATAATCTGCATATCGAGATTGAGGTACGTCTCAGACTGTCATCTCACTACACTAAGATCTTTCTTTATGTTTGAGCACACATTAATTTGCTTTTTTGCTCAACTGATACATAGCCTACAACCAGACTTTTTGCAAAGAAAGTTTAACTGTGTAATATAATTATGTTACCGACGTACCATACCAAAACAATAAAAGTTCAAATGACACAAAATTGCAATTTATTTTGCATTGAAAAGTTTGTACATAAATACAAGCTCGCCAGCTTTTGCAGTGCCCAATCGATTTCGAACTTCTGATTGAAGCAGACCAAAAGTGGAAAAAACTTGCTCAAAAACTATGTTTAGTGAACAACACTGTTTGTGAACTGCCAAGTAAACTAAGTTGCCTTTCAAAACATGCATAGCCTATAGCGTTAAGTATTTAAATATAACTTTTGTATTACAGAGAAGCAGTGAAACGTTTGTTGATGTATTTATTTTTATTTTAGCAAATAAAAAATCATTTGATTTTTTTAATTGATTTTTTTGATTTTTATTGTTTGATTTAAATCATGATTTAAATCAATGATTTAAATCATTTGATTTAAATCAGCCAACCCTGGATGCGAGACATTAAGCTCAACAAGGAACTTTCAGACTTTCAGTTGAGTTGTTTTTATTTCTGACCATCACAGCGAAGGCAATACACGTCAACATAGCAGAGGTCTAGTTTCTTGTCTGAGACTGTCTTTTTCTGCATGAAGTTATTCAGAGTGTGACGTATGCAGTGGAGATCTAGCCTACACAATGCACCAGAATATTAAACAGAATTTAAAAATTGTTATGACCTGGATTGAAATCCATGTTTTCCACTACTGTACCCTTAACCTGAAGCACAAACCTAGTTGTGCATTCAAATTCAAGCCCAATTAGTGAGTGTACTGTACTAGCGGTTCATACATACCGGTAAGGACTGCAGGTACCGGTACGCCCCCAATTGCTAACGTTTTGTCAATGTTTTGCTATTGTCGGGCTGTATGATTTTGGTATTCTTCAGTTTCTGCTTGGTACGATAATTCAGTGTGTTAAATGGTATGATATTTTGTTGAAGTCAGATCGTAGTTGGGTCCAATTTGTGTTCAACCAAAGGTTGTGCTGTAAATACAATGTACGCTAGCAATTTCAGAGAAATACCAGTGTATCTAAAAAATCCGCTTGCCTTGCTCACTCAGTGCGCCACCACATTTCCAGAAATTTATTGTTGCTCCCTGAGATAAAAAAAAGGTTAAGAAACACCAGGCTAAACATACTGTACTATAGCATAAACCTAAAAAAAAGTATGTGTCATTGCATAAACTTTAAGATACATAGACTACGGTATGCTTAAAATTGAAATAATACTCAGTTTTCGGCTAATTACAAAGGACTTATTCTACCACAACACCTGGAAAAAAGTGAAAAATGTAGATCAACTAAAAATATAAGTTTGCAAAACCACATAAAATATGATACGACATAGGAGGGCTTGTCAGGACAATTAGTTGGTCAGCTATATGATGCTGAAGAAGTTAGAGACAAAGATTTATGTTGGAGCACTGCAGCTGCCAGATAATGGATCTCATAAATATTGGCTTGTACCAGGCGATCTGAAGATTTGGATTAGGTATACTGTATTGAATATACCGGAAGGCAAGGAAGCCAATCTTCATGTCCACCTTTGAGCATGTCATTATACCGGTATATCCTGCCAGACACAGCATCATTAGAACTCGTAAGCAGTATCAACCTGGAGCTATTTCAAGAGATATATACTCCAGAGTTTCGCCATTTTAAGCGTTATGCTAGGGCTCTCACCAGTCGGCTATGCACCCGTGCAGATAAAAATGTTGAAATGTGTGATTAGATTAGCCTAACATAAATTAATAAAATGATGTGATATTTGAGATTTCTTAGTTGCAGGGCTCAATGAATGGTAATCTTGCCCAGAGGTTTTGATGGTTTAGATATTTTGTAAAAGGACAAGCATCATGTAGAAAACTTATCTACAATCTGGAATTGTTCAGATGCAGGCGACAAGGATAACCGAAACAAAGATGGCGAGACTGTTGTCACAATAACTTGATGATTCCCGTCTGGACTGACAGACTAGCATATGACTAAGAGATTTAGAGGTCAAAATTTACCATAGCCACCATGTCAGGGACAAACTTAATTTAAAAGTTTACTGTTTGTTTGTGTTCATCTTGTCAGAAGATCATAGACTAAGTAAGTACCGTACTATACCTACTTCCGACTGGCAGTTATGGCTAAACTGAAGTCCAGATTAAGAACAACAGTCCTGAACAACGAACCTTATTCTGTTTTAGGTGAAATTTTGATGCTAAATATCACTGAGAAAAATTGCTTAAATGAGGTCAAATCAGGACCCTAAATAGACATTAACAAACTTAGCATTTTTTGAAAGTAAAAAAGACAAAAACAACAAAAGATATGGTCCGTGAAAGTAGTACAAAACATGCCAATGCCACAGATTCTACACAACTGTTCAACAGGTGAAAGCTTCATAATCTATTTTAAAGCAATATGATAATACAAATACAACTTTTCTTTACAAGTTTAATTTTCAAAATGTTTTACAGAAAATTTTCTAACCTTGCAAGTGTAACGTTTCAACTTACCAGTAGGCTACTAAAATCATAAATTCATTATTTCAAATTATAAAAATTATAAGTTCCCATAACAATTTATTGTACCGGTAGTTTATCTATATCAAAAAATCTGTTTAATCAGCATATTTGTTCATTATATAATACATATTGCAAAGGATGCGTATTCTGCCAGAGTAGGTATATATATAATATTTGTTGTTTGGAGACTGGAACCCTAAACCTATTAAAAAGGAATTGGTTAGCCTATACTGTAGTGTATTCATAGCACATTAATATATGTGGCCATTTTAAATGATATTTCTGGTCTTTGTATAACTCTTATTGCACTTGTGCACAGTCACCTGCACCACTACTTCACGTTTTTTTGTTCTTTGTGTCCTGTATTGCACGATTTCGGCATGCACATTTATACCGTAATAATGATTTTGCTGTATTTTACATTGGAGTCCATACTAGATTCAACGATGTGCAGCTGCCTTGCAACATGTTTGCAAGTTTTCTTAAAATGGCTTAGAATTAAGTTTTTAATCATTATTAAGTTATCAGCTAAATGATTATTAACCCTTTCAGTGCGTGTACCCGGTGTTACCGGGTATAGCAACATGTCGGTGAAATGCGTGTACCCGGTAATACCGGGTAGTCAGTTAAAACCTTGTTAAAGCTAGTTATTGACTTGCACGCGCCAGCTTGGCTTGTTTCTATGCACTAGAAGTTATTTGTAGCTGTTTAAAAACGTCAAACTTTAAAATGTCGGGGAGCAATGTGCGAGGTAGTCGATTCAATACGGAGGAAGCGGTAAGTCAGATTTTTGCTGACACAGACAGCGGGGACAATTTTGATATTGCTGATAGAGAAGTTTCGTTTCCGCATGTTGACAATGACAGCCCGGGGAGTGATTGGGAATGTGATTTGAATGATTTTTATGATTTACATTTTGACGATAGATCCATGGATGTGTCTCCTGATTATGATGAAGAGGGTGGTCTTCGTGTGAGCCTCTGGGGCCGAGGGTCTATTCTTTTACCACCTCAGATTTACGATGTTCCCGGACTACACTGGAAGGCTACTAGAGAGCAGCCAGTCTTTGGTTTCATCATCCATGACACGCAGACCTTCCACTCCATTAGATGGCTTGAAGATGGAACAGTCATTGATGATGTGGTCTGCGGTTTGTTCCTCGGCACCACAGTCACAGGAGGAGGAAGAGGCCATTCCCTGTTGGTGCATGGTTGAGCGGAAAAGCCCGACGCCAGTTCGAAGACGGTTGAGGCGCACCCATGCCTGTCTTGGTAGCCTTAGGCCGATGGGCGTGTGTCGGCGTCGGGGCTGAACGAATAGTCTGGTGGCGCTTGACTTCTATTCAGAACTCCATTTATGGTCCGCCCAAGTAGCCGCATTTATGGTCCGCCCAAGTTTGCCCTGACTGTCCAAGCCAGCCAGGCCTGCATGCAGATAAAGATTGTTTTAGGGTTTACCACATAAAATTGGATTACTCTGTAGCTGCACCCAGGGCCGGCTTTAGCTGATGGGGAGCCGGAGGCACTTTTAGATCGGGGGGGCCCCGTGCAAAAATTTTTTTAGCTCCGTCGGCGCGAAAAACCACCTCTACGTGTACAGTAGCAGTAATCCAGCACTGCACTGCACAGTATTTTGCAGAAACTTCAAAGACCGAAAAAAAAATAATAACACAAAATTACATTTTTTTCTACGTCGGGGTCCCTTCAAAAGGGGGGCCCGGGGCACCTACACCCTCTGCCCCCTCCCTAAATCCGGGCCTGGCTGCACCTGATGAAAAAAACAGAGATTCATTAGACGTATAGCCTACGAGTAAATGTCTAAATTTTGCTCTCACCAAACTCAACAGCCTGAAGTTTGTACTGTGAAAGAAAGCAAAAACATTTATTGAAAAGCATTAGCCTATGTGATAGAAGACTACAATCACTATGTAGCCTACAAACTATAACTATTTTTCAATGTAGGCTATCTTTCATTTTTTACATGGTATTCTATGGTTCTTTTTGTCCGTTTTGTTTATTTTTATCCATTTTCAGTGAACAACAAGACATTCCAACAACATTTTACTAAAAAAAAACTTTTTTTTACAGTTTTTCTAAAAATTGAAGCACCTAAAATGGCTGCCACGAAGTCACGTGACAATCTATCTGTAAAATTTTAAAATTTTCCTTTTTTTTATTAGTTCAACCTTTTTTAAAATCTAAAACACAAAAAAAATTTTCAAAAAGCTCTAATAAGAGCTTATTTTTTTCACATTCATTATGAAATGCATATTTTTTTCTAAATTTTTTTTTTTTATATTATTACTTTTTTTACCAGTTTCATTTTTTAAATGTTATTCAGTAATTGATTTTTTTCGTTTTGTGTATCTTTATCCATATTTAGTAAGAAAAAAGACTTTCTAACTACATTTCATTACAAAAAAAAAACGTTTTCTTCACAATTTCACAAAAATGAAAAAATCCAAAATGGCTGCCATGACGTCACGTGACAATCTAACTGCGCAAAACTCTAAAATTTTGCCTGTTTTTATTAGTCCAACCTTTTTTAAAAACAAATACACAAAAGAAATTTTCAAAAAAGCTCTTGTAGTACTTTTTGCACATTCATTTGAAAATGCATATTTTTTCCTAAAAAAGGGCTTAGCACAGGAACTAGACATACCTATAGCAGCGAAAGGGTTAATACATCTTGTATCAAACAATAAGTGCTATTAATATTGCTAAAAAGTACTCAATGCTAAGCAAAAAAGCCAAACAGAGCGGATTACATCAAAAGCAGATATTATTCACTATCACAACAGCCTGTTTCACCTATATTAGGATCATCAGAAGGTTCTTTTTGAATAAGAAGAATCTTCTGATGATCCTAATATAGGTAAAACAGACTTTTACTATAATATCTCTCAATTATAAATGATTTTCAAGTTTCATTACACAATTGTGCAAGTGTTAATTAGGATGGTTTGTGAAACTTTTGTGAAGAAGATGGATGATTAAGGCATAGGTTAACAATTTTCATAGCTTATTAATTCTTACTGAAATTAATAATGTATGATCATTATCTTTTAGATTCATTCAAGCTCAAACTTGTCAGCAGACTTTTACCACATTTCTGGATTTATGCAAAGCAATTGGTCTTTCATACCCACCCTCTCCATCTTCTTTGTCAGCTATTTCATCTGACCACAACACATTTTATCCTCGTTTGAAGAAAAAGCTCTCATCTTCTTGGAAAGCCCAGGCATTATGGGCCAAATTGGACAAACGCTTTTTTGGGAAAGAATATTTTGTGAACCAAAAGGGTCAAAAACCTGGTGCCCAAAGAGCTGGTTCAAATATGAAGGTAAAGCTTATGCCTTGTTTTCATGACAAACATTTTTCAACTTTTGTGACGTTTAACACTCGAGTTTTCATAGAAAGCTTTTTTTCATCCTTTGTGAAGTTTAACACTCGAGTTTTACAGTGTTATTGTCAATGCTAAAAAAAATGTGTGATTGGTTGTTGATCAGGACTCTAAGCTCCTTTATTTTTCCGGCCTTCAACCAAAATAAAAAACTATCAAAAATTTGCATTTTTAAACATCCGCTAAGTGATATCTTACTTTTGCGTTTACTCAGGTAAGAACAACGCAAATAAGGCCCTGAAACATATTTGCAATTGTTTTTAAACACACTTCTTCCCAAGTAGGTGTAGGTAGTACTGTAGTAGTCTTCGAGGTTTTACTGGTCGACGCTGAAGACTTTTTGCAAAACTTTTATCAGCAATATTTCTCGCCGGCGATAAGAGATTTTGCCTTGTTATGTGAAGAAATGTTGCGAAGGCAAGTGACGAGAAAAAAGTTTTACGTCCAAACGTGGGTTGACAAATAAGTTTGAAATACGAACGCGAATGGAGAAAAAAAAGTTTCAAATACCAACAGAGCAGCCTTCAAAATTAGCCTACTTTTATTGCGGCAAAATCATTGCCTAGGTAACATTACAAATTGCTAAATGGCGTTGGTAATTACTGAAGTAAAAATTTTGAACACGTGTTTATGCCGTAATTCAAACTGCATTTTCATATTTAATAATTGTCTAACTGTAAAAGCTTATACCAATATGCAAAGCTCATGACACAAAATAACGGCATTTTGGAAAATAATGGTCAGTTGGTCACTGCTCAGTAAGCAAAAATTGCTGTTTGTTTTTAGCGATCAATTAGCGTCGGCACTCGGCGCGCTTTTGCCGACGCAAATTCATGTTTTGTTCGATTAGTGTGGCATTTGCGTCAGCAATTGCCGACGCCAAATTTAAAGACTAACGGAGTGGAGAAATGTTGGCTTGTAGAAGCCGGCGACCAAACATGACCTATCGGCACGGGTCTGCTACTATTCGGCGAGTCCGATTCGACTACTCCGATTCGGCGAGAGCCTTTTTCGGCAAGTGCCCTATTTGGCGAGTTTTTGAAATTTTATTTTTGAAAGGGAATTATCGGGTACCGTAGCCTAATTATAATTGCCGTTTTTACATCGTTAAACGTTGAAATCGTGCAGAAAGGAATAAAAATAAAATGTTTGAACTATTAAATTAAAATTTGTTATGTCAGTTTAGTTGAGTTGTTTTTATTTCTGACCATCATATCAAAAACAATACACGTCAACATAGCAAAGGTAGAAGCGACAAAACGCGAACGTTAAAACGTGCTTCAATTCGTCATGTCCGTTCAGTTGTTTTTATTTTTGATCATGATATCAAAAACAATTCACGTCAACATAGCAAAGGTGTAGAAAAAGGTAGAAGTGACAAAACACGAACGTTAAAACGTGCTTGTGACCGAAGTAAGTTATTGAGTTGAAAGAAATTTGGCACGGTCGCAACACCTTCAGAAAAATTTAAGAAATGAAGGGAAAATAAAAAAAAGAAAATGTTACAAAAAAAAATCATGTTTAATGTCTATAAGTTAGTACTTTTGAATAGTTAAAATGATTAGTTTGGATCAACAAATGTGTGGCCAACAGCTTGGATTGAAAGGAAATTATCGGGTACCGTAGCCTAGTTATCCCGACCAGCAGAAATTGCCGTTTTTACATCGTTTTAACGTCGCTAAACGTTGAAATCGTGTAGAAAAGAGAACTTTGCTGACTAGGATACGTTGAAACTGGGAAACATTCACAGAAGCCCTTCGATTTGTTCCAAGAACCCATTTAGCCTAACAGTTCATTTGTACATTGATTCAACGTCTGAATACATTATCTTAAAAATGCATAATCTTAAAAATGCAACGTATCGAAGGGTTTCTGTGAATGTTTCTCAGTTTCAACGCAGACTATAAAACTCGTGTTTTTTTCCGGCAGCCATCGTGGCCTACCGAGAGCTCCTTCTCGGCGGCCAAATCTGCGTGCTTGGAGGCCAAAATACAATAACGATAGCACAAGTAAATAGCATTAAACTTGCAACAATGTTAAAATGTGAAGAAGGGGTGTTCTTCCCGGCCATCAGCACAAGGCTGATCTCTCGCTAGTACAGCGAGCAGCAGTAACGCTTCGCTAACCATAACGGTGTAGCTTCCACGCTAGCCATAAAGACCTCCAATAAACGATAAGTTTCTGGGCAGCCGATTGTAGCATCGAATAGACAGCGATAGACACGTGTTTCGCCCACGAGGCTGGGCTCATCAGTATCGCACCGTATTCTTGCCACTTGGGTAATCGACCGCCGCTTTACCAATCAGTTTAACTCTTATCCTTGTGGAAAGAAAAGAGCCAACAAAACCAGCAAGTGCCAGGGGTAGGACATGTGAAGAAGGGGTGTTCTTCCCGGCCATCAGCACAAGGCTGATCACTCGCTAGTACAGTGAGCAGCAGTAACGCTTCGCTAACCATAACGGTGTAGCTTCCACGCTAGCCATAAAGACCTCCAATAAACGATAAGTTTCTGGGCAGCCGATTGTAGCATCGAATGTTAAAATGATCACTTAGCGTTGTTGAAGTCTGGGCGACGTCCTGCAATAGAATCGTTGTACCACGCATTAAATGCTTTATCGGGATTGTAATCCGGTATTGCGGGACCATCTAACGACCCTAAGTTGTTTTCACTGCTCGCAGCTCAGTAAATTGTTTCAACTGCATACTGCCTTTCATAGAACCTGACCATTTATTCCGTTATGATGTCACCATTGAGGGTGTGAAGTCACTAACCCACAGCGTTCTCAACTATGAAGACACGTGTTTTACCCACGGATGTCAACTCACCTAGTTCTCCTTTTTAACAATGATTCAATGTCCGACAACATTGAATCGATATAAAAACGACAATATTGCCAGCCGATGTAAATTAGCACTTCGGATTAACACTTCGTTAAAATAAACATCGGGAATTGCAAACAAGACTTACAGTGCTGGTGATCGCAGCTGGATATATTCAATACAACAGTAGTGACTATGATGCGCTGACCTAATTCTGCGTCACTCTTTGATACTACATATTTTCGACATTTAATCCACGATCATTCTATTGCGAAATTAAATAATTGGCTAGAAGAAACCGGCGGCCAAACTTGGCCGACGGAGGAGGTAGCACAGGCGGTCATTCAAGCACTACTTAGCGGCCATGGCCGCCGGCTGCTTTAAGGCTTGCAACGTATCCTAGTCATGAAAGTTCTCTTTTCTACACGATTTCAACGTTTAGCGACGTTAAAACGATAGGCCACACATTTGGTTAGCCTTTTCATCCTGTTACTACAATGTAAAAATGAACTGTTAGGCTAACTGGGTTCTTGGAACATATTTTTGCTGGTAGGGATAACTAGGCTACGGTACCCGATAATTTCCTTTCAATCCAAGCTGTAGGTCACACATTTGTTGATCTAAACTAATCATTTTAACTATTCAAAAGTACTAACTTATAGATATAAACATGATTTTTTTTTGTAACATTTTCTTTTTTTATTTTCCTTTCACATCTTAAATTTTTCTGAAGGTGTTGCGACCGTGCCAAATTTCTTTCAACTCAATAACTTACTTCGGTCACAAGCACGTTTTAACGTTCGTGTTTTGTCGCTTCTACCTTAAAAACAACTAAACGGACATGACGAATTCAAGCACGTTTTAGTGTTCGCGTTTTGTCGCTTCTACCTTTGCAATGTTGACGTGTATTGTTTTTGATATGATGGTCAGAAATAAAAACAACTGAACTGACATGACGAATTTTCAATTTAATAGTTCAAACATTTATTTTTATTCCATTCTGCACGTTCAGCGACGTTAAAACGATGTGAAAACAGTTAGGCTA
This sequence comes from Aplidium turbinatum, assembly GCF_918807975.1. Classification (NCBI taxonomy): domain Eukaryota; kingdom Metazoa; phylum Chordata; class Ascidiacea; order Aplousobranchia; family Polyclinidae; genus Aplidium; species Aplidium turbinatum. The sequence continues at coordinate 9,624,435 of NC_137476.1, forward strand.
CGGTACTCGATAATTCCCTTTCAAAAATAAAATTTCAAAAACTCGCCGAAAAAGGCTGTCGCCGAATGGGGAACTCGCCGAATCGGACTCGCCGAAACGGGCCATTCCGACCGGCACAGTAGCTTCGGACGCAATTTAACGGTTGAAATTCGTTAAATTTGCAATGTGATGCTTATTTTTAGTTGCCCTGTTTAAATGAAATTATGACATCTGAAGCATCATTTTTACTCAATTGTATGAAGTCCATTTCTATGTTTTCTATATTTGTGAATGAGCTTGACCATATGGGTCTCAGTTTAACTTGATTAGGCTACTTTATTATATTTATGCGAAAACAGAGGCCACGGCCCACGAGCTGAAATAAACAAAAAGAAATCAAATACGCCTACTTTAAAAGTTCTCTTTATGTCACAATGTTGTATCGAAGCTGAATAAATATGGATTATAAAATCATAATTTATTTTAGGTTGTTGTGATTGGTGCCGGACCATGTGGTTTGAGAACAGCAGTGGAGATGGCCTGTTTAGGAGCAAAGGTTGTGGTGCTGGAGAAACGAGACAGTTTCTCTAGAAATAACGTGTTACATTTGTGGCCATTCATCATTACCGATCTTAAGGTATCCCTTGGTTTGAAGCCTGAATAATTTTCTTTGTTCAAAATAATGTTGATTTGATAGTAACATGCTTATTAAGTTGATGGTGTAAGAAAGTAAAGCATTTTTCCAGTTAAAAAAAAACATTTTTTTACATTTATTTGACGTTAAATCGATGGAAAAGGCTGGATTTTACAAGTTTGATTATGAATAGAAAGAAGTGGAGAGTAGGCTGCCACACTAGATTTATATACTAATTCTAGTATATTATTGAGCTTATTTTGTTTGAAAAAGATTATATACAAAATCAGAAACTTGTTCAATGTATATTATGATCATGGAAACTGCGCGTGACATACAGAAGCGCTAACTTTAGTCATGTTGCAAGAATTCATGTGGAGATCGAGCGATTTTAGAAAAATTGTAGTGACAATGAGCCTTGTATAAAATATGACTGTTTTTTTTTATAAAATATGGCTGTGATTTTAGGCACTTGGAGCCAAAAAGCTGTATGGTCGATTTTGTGCAGGAGCTATCGACCACATTTCAATTCGCCAGTTGCAGCTCATTTTACTTAAACTTTCCCTAATGCTTGGAGTTGAAATCATTCTTAACATCTCGTTTGACGCTTTGATACCTCCAACAGAATTTGTTGACAAAAACCGTAGTGACGTGAGAGGTAAAGCATATTTTTGTCTCTTCTGTTTGACAAAGACTGGTTTAACATACTTTTCTTCAATTGTGGATTGTGAACATATTAATGAACCAATGCCAAGTATTTCAGTTTAATCGAATGTATCATCTAATGCCACCGTCACTACGTACTAACATTTGTAATACTTGTTTCCCAAGCCTTATTCAATATGGTGATATTAATCCTTTTTACGACCATTGCGATAAACCGGTTGTGTTTTGAAAGCTCTTTAATTCGTCCTTTCATCGTGCGTTGTATGAACAATCCGAGCTGAGCTTTTAACGGCATTGATTGCTCAATGCGATTGCACAAACAGACATTTCCTGAAGAAATAAGACGGCGTTGCTTATTCTTTCAAATATGACGTGTACCAAGTCACGTTGAATTATGAGCTGTCCCTATTTAAAGATATCGCACTAACTGTTTGCTTGCCTTATACCGCTGTTGATTGAGTATGCATTATTTAGGTAAAGATAGTCATTTATGTTCAATTAGGGTGGCTCTTATTTGGCAAAAAATGAAAAAAATTTGAATTTTGTGTGGGACACCCTTTGAAAAGGTGAGGTTGTCAGAAAAAATAACTCCTGCAAAAAAATTTTTGACTTTGAAATTGATTTAGAGGTGGCCCTCCCCCCCTAAAGTTTTGCGCCCTCCTCCCAAATACCAAATCTGCATATCTCAAAAACTGTTTGAGCTAAAGATACGGTTTTTGTGTCAAAAGATGCAGAAAGCATGATTTCCTATCTGCTTTCTGAACAGTGATTGCGTCTATCTTGATTAGAAAAGCAGTTATTTAGAAAAAACCTGTTTTCGGTATTCTAGCACAAAACAGTGCTAAACAAGTATTGTGGCCCAAGCTATTCAATAAACAAAATTCATAAACTAACCTGTAAAACTGGTAAAGTAATAAACGAAATAAGTATTCCTAAACTTTTATGCATTCATGAATAGCTAAAATGCCCGTTTTTTGTCATATTCCTTGAAGAAACTCCTGAGTGTGGAATCTGCTTTCAAGCTTCAGGTGCTATGCATTGCACTTGTTGGAAGGCGAAGGCGATTTATGCAAAAGCTTGGTCTGCATTTATGGTATCTGTCTGAAGAAATGGTTGAACTAGCCTTGTTTGACTCTCGATTGTCTGTGGAAAGTAACAAGGTAATGGTGGCAACCATGTTAAATGAAACAGCAGAACGTCCACCAAGGAGACGAAGCATCAAAGTAGATGCGTTTCTTAGCAATAAGGGTCTAGAACAGTATTGCACCTCTAATTCAAAATGGCTTCAGCTGTTGGGTGAAGATGAAGCAATAATTAGACTTTCAAAGGATCCTGCTCATTGGACTGAAGATGGTGCATTTATTCAAGCTTTACACATGGCGAAGGGACTTTCAGTAGTCAATGACAGAGCAGAGAGAGGAGTTGCTCTCAGTCTAATCCCGGATTTTAACAAACTCTCAACTGAAGATGAGTACCAACTTCAGTTTCTTTTGCAAGTTGTTACTGAACACAGGAAACTGTTGAATCCAAATTCCAACAAGAACAATATTGTCGATTCTTCTTTGTTTAAACCTTCTTTGTTACTCCAGGGGTCAAGGGGCTCTATCTTTTACCACCCTTGGGCAGTGCCGATGTGGTTTAGATGCTTGAGCAGGTGTCGAGTAGCAATTGCATTGATTCGTCATCCAGTTCAAGCAGACCACGCACACCATTTGGCGCAGTTACAGATGGTGTGGTCTGTGGTTTGTTCCTCTATGCCACACTCACAGATTGCGGATGGAGCCATCCCCAATTTGTGCATGTTTGAGCGGAATAGTCTGACTCCAGTAGCCCAGCACGCAGGCGGTTGTGCCACACCCAGGCCTTCCTTGGCAAATTATGCATTCTGGTTGGATGGGGGCTGGTGTCGGAGATAAAACTTTAGAGCCTTGAGGAGTTCTTCTTCCTCTCTGAGCTCTATTTGTTGTCCTCCCAGGTAGCCGCGCTGATGGATTGGTTTTCAGCGGTTTTCATCAGGAGTTGTGCGTGCGTCACATACAAATGGGTGTCTCGATTTCAGTTGGCGAGGATGCTCGATTGCTCGCTCACAGACTTGTAGAGACTTGAGTGGAGCAAGTGGTTGGGGTTCGTAATGCCGAGAAAGAGACAGGATGGCTTCTTCGCGACAAAACTCAGCTGGTTGGTTGCCTGCAAGGACAGGGAAATTGTCCGATTGTGTACAATGTGTAGGTTGCAGACATCCTGTCACGATACGCAAGGCAATATGTAAAATATTGTCGATAATATCGCTTCTTGCAGTACTGACCAGAATTACATTTTGAAATGAATATCGTTACCAGTGTTCCCTCTAAGGTGCAAAAATTAAGAAAAAAAAACGAAATTTTGTAGACGGTTTCGTGGTCACAAAAAAGGTTGTAAAATCAAGATTTGGTCAAATGCGTTTTTTCTAAATAACTGCTTTTCTACTCAAGATAGATGCATTCAATGTTCAGAAAGCAGATAGAAAACCATGTTTTCTGCATCTTTTAACACAAAAATCATATCTCTAGCTCAAGTGGTTTTCGAGATACGCAGATTTGGTATTTCGAGAGAGGGCACAGAACTTTAGGGGGGGAGGGCCACCTCTAAATCAACTTCAAATTTAAAAAAAATTTGCAAGAGTTATTTTTTCTGACAACCTCACCATTTGAAAGGGTGTCCCATGCAAAATTCAAAAACTCAATTTTAAGAGCCACCCTAATGTTCATTGTTCAGTGTCACCTTTCATAACTAAAACAAAAAATGTGATGTTTTTACAAAGTATATACGTACCTTTCCTTAATAATAATATTAAAATATCCTTAATTTTGTGTCTTGTTGCGTCAGTTCTTCAGGTAGGCTATAAAAGTTCATTGTGTAAAATTTACTTTTGGCTACCAGCACAGTTATTTAGAATTTCTCAATTATATAGCGCTTGGTAACCATTGTTTTACTTACTGTGTATCTATATTTTACATCAAAAGCTACCGCTTATACTTCGACTGGTTGCAATAATTTTAAGACTGAAGATGACAGTTGTGCAACAGTTAGGGAATTACCATCAGAGAAGGTTTTTTTCAAAAACTTGCCGCTTCATTGCCTACAGCCCTCGAAGAGAGGAACAAACCTGATTATGAAGTTTTTAAACGATAAAAAAATGTATAAATTCTCAAATAGAATTAACATCCGCATACCAGGATGATTATGACTATATTTTATTTTTTTGCTGCTTGCTAACAATTGAATTGTGCATTTAGGGTGGACTGCTGCTGTAAAACCTTCCAACCATCCAGTATCCAAGTTTCAGTTTGACGTTGTGATCGGTGCTGATGGAAAGCGTAACACTCTGCAAGGCGAGTTGATACAAACATCACAGCGATGTAAAAAGTTTGTTGTATTGGTTAATTTGAAACGGTTCCTGTACATATTTTCTTGTTAAATTCAAACAAACTTTCTCGGAACATTAGGCTATGCTATGCATGTAGTTGCAATATCTTTTTCTTTCAGGTTTTAAAAGAAAAGAATTCAGAGGAAAACTAGCCATAGGATTAACTGTCAATTTCATAAATCGCAACACCACTGCAGAAGCAAAGGTTGAAGAGATTAGTGGTGTGGCGTACATCTTCAATCAAGAGTTTTTTAAGGTGAGCTTGTATGGTTTGGTGATATACATTTGTAATTAGCTCTGTGACCAAGTGGTTCGTTTTCTACCGCTGTAAAACAATTGTACAGAATACATAAGAAGTAGTAAATTTACGAAAAACCTTAAATCAACTGAAGTTAAATAGCGACTTCATTATGATTGTTACAAAGATCGAGTTGGCGTCTATAAAACCGATGCATTAGAATACACGATTTCAATTGTAATTTCCACCAGCTCATGTAATTTCCACCCAGCATTTTCTAGCATCTAATGCCGTTGTAGTTACAGCGGTGATCTGTAGACTGAGTATTATGCCTTATGGGCGTCTGACGGCCATTCAAAGGTGGTACGGTTTGACAAAAGCACATATCTTACAAAGGTAGACTTCCGGCACATGTAATCTAAATTTTTAACCACCCAGCATAAGCCTGGAACTCTGGATATAACACAAACAAAAAATTATAGACTGCGGAAGCTATTGGCGGAAAATTAGCATCATTTAAAGGCGTTTGTGTGGCTTGTTGGGCTGTGTTGTTATTGTCAAAATAATATTTCAACCATTGAAAGTCTTACTGGAAACTAAAGAAATCGAATTCCATACGTATGGTAAAATAGACTCGTTTGCGCAACTTCTCATAAATCTACATTGCGATTGCAGTCAATGGGATCTCATTTTATGTCTGCAGTAAACAATAAGTTTATGGCATAAGTTGCTTACAAATTTTGTGAGCTCAATTTCATCCACTTAGTCCAGCAAAAGTGGACCGTTTTTATATGTTGATTTTTTTATTGGTACAACCTCTGCAGACGTTAATTTTAACGCCTGCTAACGTTGTGTCAATATAAAAAGGACCATTTTTTTAGCTGGAAAGTTGAAAATTTTCTAGCAATCCATTGAGGCTTGTCGATTTATCGCATTATATGCTATGTCACTTCACGCCATGATGCTGTAAATCTTCTTTTGTTGTATGAAAAAAAATTGGCAATTTGCAGCCATACTTTCCATTTTCACATGGTTTCAACATCCGCAGACTAGACATCTGTGTGGTGGAACTTTTGGTATTTTCATTGTTTTGCTATTTGACCAGATCTAAGAATACATCAAATCCAAAACAAAAAAAGTTATTGCTTTATTGCATCATATTTCACTGACTTTAAGTTGCTTGTCTTCTAGCGCATTCAAGACTCTTTCCAGGCAGCGTATCAATCCGTTTTTACATTGATTCAACCTCTACAGACTTTGAATCAATGCAAAAACGGACTGATTTGCTGCCTGGGTTGTTTACAGCCAGACTTCTAATAAAAACCAGTCTTCCATGATATTTCCTCAAATCGAAAGTTGCAGGTATTCTACTCCTTCGATTTCTTTTCATTGGTTTTTGCTTAAAAAATGCGTCAAAGTTTGAACTTCTTACCACATTTTTTGCAGAACTTGCAGAGCGAAACTGGCATTGATCTGGAAAATATCGTTTATTACAAAGGGGAAACCCATTATTTCGTCATGACTGCTAAAAAGCATAGTCTGGTGGCTAAAGGCGTTCTTAAACAGGTTAGATTATAAAACCACTGGTTGATAGTTTATCCAACAACCTCACTGCTTTGTTGACTTTTTTTAGGTTCTCAAACGTTGAATCAATATAAAAACAAGTGCTTTCTTAGCTGGGTCTGCTACTATTCGGTGAGTCCGATTCGGTGAGTTCCTAACCTCTAACCCCCAACCCTATAACGGCAATGATAATTAGGCTACGGTACCCGATAATTTAAAAAAAAATTGAAAAAAAATCACCGAATAGGGATCGGACTCACCGAATCGGGCCATTCCTTTCTTAGCTGGCTAAGTTTTTCCTAGTTTTATAGCGAAACGTTATTGTTTTGTACTCCCAGTATAAAGACATAGACTTTTCATATGTAGGCTACTAGACATAAAAGACACGTAACTTGAAATGTTTCTTAATTCTTTCTATTCAATTGTATCAGTCAACAGAATAATTTTTTTTTACCATGCTGTTTGTTAGATGTCGTAGCTAAAAGCACATATGTATGGTTTATTCTGAGTTCTATCATAATTGCGTTTTTCAAAAGATGCGGCCACATTTACAAACTTCACACCACCAGTTCGTGAATAAAAAGTAGTTTTTCTAATTTTATATAATGCTTATCAAATAAGAATTTCAAACTTTTGCGGCCAAAAATAACCACATGTTTTTCTCCCATACCCAGGATTATGACGACACGGCCAGGCTGCTTTCGTACAAGAACGTAGACAGGCAGGCTATGATGACGTACGCTAGAGAGGCTGCAGATTTCTCCACTCACCATCAGCTGCCCACTGTGGACTTCGCAATTAACCAGTATGGGGAACCAGATATTGCTCTGTTCGACTTCACCTGCATGTAGGTTGCTTTGTTTTGCAAGTTGAATCATTAACCTTGCTTGGAATGCTTGCAGTTGCAAGCATTGTTGAAAAGTGCGATGATATTCTGATTGCTGTGTTTGCGGTGTGCTGAAACTAACACCATTGCTGTATCGGTTTCTGTGGCCATGTCCTCGTTAAACACTACAAGTTCAACAGAATTAAATACATTTTCCATAAGCGATTATTTTGATCACTTCATGTTCATTCTTACTGAGTTTCATTCTGTCCCCTGTTACAGTTAGTTTCGTAACATTATTTTTTTTTTGATAAACTAAATATATATAATACAAATAGAGGATTGAAAGAGCCTGATGGGAAAGATCTTAATCGCCAATGTCTGTATCAGGCACATAATCATCATTTTTGCCATCCTTCTCATAAATATCTACTTGTTTACGATAATGATTATAAGCATTTTCCGTTAAGTGAATTTGTTTTGCTTTGCTTTCATGGTTTTTTATTCCTCATATAAGGTACGCGTCTGAAAATGCGGCTTTGTTTCGCGAGGTTAAAGGTCACAAGCTATTGTCATGCTTGGTTGGAGACAGTCTGCTTGAAGTAAGTCTTACAACTTTCACTTGAAAGAAAAGTACTTCAACTCAATGTTATTTGTGACTTACAAATAGTTCCTAGGTTCCCAAACCACACTTGGACAACTAGATAATTCTAGTTGTCCAATTCGATAAATTAGAGCGAAATGTCGGTAATTCTAATTTAATTCGGTAAAAACTTGTTTGCTCTAGTTGTAGTTCTTATCCAATCTCAAGTTTTGCTAAAATTTTTAGTTTGTCCAACAGTATTTTTTGCCAAATGTAAGGATACTGCGCTCTTATCAACGTTATACAAAGAAAATGCAATAAAACGATCAAGATCAAAGTGTCATTCCATCCCTTGAGCAGCAAAGTCATAAAAAATTCAATGAAATCGTCAATTCACTGACGTTACAATGTATATTATGATTATGACGTAAGTAGTTTTGGCGCTGTGATGGTGGAATGACACTTTGATCCGAGTTGCCACATTGGCGTTTTTATCCAACTAAAAAAAGATATGTGACAACTGACAAAACTCTAATTCTAATCCTAGTATAATTTGTGAAAGCTTAAATTACTCTAATAATAATTCTAATCTAATTTCGGAAAACTACAAAAGTTCTAGTTGTCCAAGTCTGTCTCAGACAGCAATTTAGTCATTTTTTTACATTAATTAAACGTCTGCAGACGTTAAATCAATAAAAAAATGACGGATTTGCGGTCTGGGTTGGTTACAAATTGTTCATTTAAATAGTTGTCAAAAGTTTGATTTTGATTTGTTTGAAATTACCTTCACTCTGGGAGTGCAATTTCCAAATACGTAATAAGGTTATAAAATAACACGTCTTGAAACCTTTCAGCAATTTGTCCCAAAATCGTAAACATTAAAAAAACTCATTTAAAAACATTACAATTTTCCTTCAGTTTCACCGCTTGAAAAACACTAATTGAGAAATAGGCATTCAGCCTTAACCCTATTCGTACCAAGCTACTTTTAAGCCCAATTAGCCAACCAAAAGGATGGCCATATTGGACTCACGCCATTATTTTGCAATGTCTGTTATATATACATGACGGGCAAGTTCGACGAAATGTGCATGATGTAATATTATATCCATTGATGCATACTGTACAAGTTTGATGATTGAGTTTTTACCATAAAGAATAAAGAAAAAATTTGAGAAATTGGTTTAAATTCAAGGTGTCCTCAAGTTGTACTTTTAACAAAAGTAGTCTCAATTTTGAGTAGGGTAAAGTGGTCGTGATGAAAATGATGTTAACTTGCTCAGTAAAAAAGTTTTAATGTTTTGTGAAGTTATGGTTATGTGGGCTTTGTTGAATTTCATTTCACCTTGCTTTCATCGTCATGTTTACAGCTCATTGTAAAAAAGAACCATGATTGTGACAAAGTGTGATTCACCGTTTGACGCCGTTTCGTAGCTTTGCTTTCATTTCTCTCAGCACAATCTTTAAAACTTTGATCTTTTACTTCATGCTGAACATGTTTAGATATTAAATCAATCTTTAAACAATGGGATTTTTTTTTACTAAATTTGAACATACAGAAACAGGAACCAGGATTTCATTTCGCATGATGTTTATTTTGTAAGTTGTGGAATTCCAATTTTCTTAGTGTTTTTTTGTTGTTAAATTTTAACTTTGTTAAAAGTTCGTTGAATTGATTCCGAAAATAAACAAAAAAAATGCTACGTCATGTTTTCTCAATTTGTACTAAAGCTTTGAAGCATTCCAGATAAGGAAGTTCATGGTGACTAAATTCCCTTTTTATGCTTTAGCCTTTCTGGCCAATGGGCACTGGGTGTGCTCGAGGTTTTCTTGCTGCTTTCGATGCTGTGTGGATGACAAGGCAGTGGGCTACGAGACAGGTCGACAGAAGCTCTTCTGGTACGCTTGTGAACGATATTTGCAAACTTTTGCTCGTTTTTCGTCTTAGCGCATGTTAACAGCTGAAGACCAGGGCACTGCACAAGCAATTACATTGCTCCTGTTAGAACGTACCTCTCTTGACGCACTACGATTTCATTCCAGGCTCATTTATTGATTTTACTCATTTAAAGTTGAATTGCTTGGTTAAAGAGAGAAACCTGTAAATAAGAATTACAGTGAGAAAACTAATACTTCTTTGTTAAATCAAAAAACGTTGCATTAATATTAAAAACTACCGACATGCTGGCTGGGCTGTTGACATTGATAAATTTCGCTGTTATCTTTCCGGACTAATTTGCTTGATTAATGACATCCTTTTTCTTTTTTGTATGTGAATCGCATTGGGTCAATGTTTGCTTAAAAGTTTCAATGTCATGATGCTGCAGATATCTCTGTGGAATTGCAAGTACTCGCTGAACGGGAATCGATTTATCGCTTGCTTCATCAGACTACGCCGCAAAACACAATGAAGAACATCGCATCTTACACGATCGGTAATTGGGACAACATTCGTTTTCTAAACATTATTGTACTATTTTAGCTGCAAGAATGATTTGATTAAATTCTTTTTTTGCTAAGAACGTTGACGTAATATTGCTTCAAAGAGACGTTATGGCGCATAGTTAGCTTATCTGCTGAACAATGGTTGAATTTCAAACGCCCAAATTAGATGTAACTCTAGACCTTGTGGTCTTCTGCGCAGTTGCAAACTGCATAATTGTTAATCTTAATGTGCAATTAACTTTGGTACAAACCCATGAGCAAGTAGCAATTGTACAATTACGGTGCTTGGAAAGCTGTGAAACTTCTCCCACAAGTTTATAGAAAATCTATTAACTCTTTACAGATCCTAACACGAGGTATATTAACCTCAACACTAAATCTATGTCACCGAATCAAGCAAAAAAACATTATCTCGCCGACCGAGAAACTCCCAGTGTAGTGGACAGCAAGAAGAAAGATGTTAAATCCGTTCCTATGGTGAAGTCTGAACCTGAAAAAAGAAACCACTCCCGCAGCACACTGACTAGGAATGGTATGTTCAGAACTTCAGATGTCATGGTTTAGTGAAACCCATCTTAGTTATTTCCGTAAGAAATGGAAACGAATCGTTGTTGTATGCGGCAAGCTTGTTCTGTTTTCATTCATCTATTGTTTTTCTGTAATGTGATTTGTGGATCATATGTAACCCATCTGCAGACGTTGGATCAATTTAAAAATGACGGATTTTCTGTCTGGGAAGCGCTTGTTTTAACTTGAAATGGTGTTGTGGCATTCTGAAACATCTTTTTTGAAAAACTGGTTCATTTTTTTCGTTTTCAGTGTCTTTAATCAGATCAGGAAAACTCCAGAGCTGGTGTCAAAAAATCACTGATGGATATAAAGACGTCCACGTCACCAACATGACGTCATCTTGGAAGAGCGGTTTGGCTATATGCGCCATCATACACCAGTTCAGACCGGATCTCATAAACTGGAATGAGCTGGATTTAACCGACATAGAAAAGACTAACCAACTGGTAAGTGTGAACTAAAATTAGTTTGAGCTTTGTCTCCTTTTGGACTGCATAGCCGACTCTGCTTTTGTGTAAATAACAAAGCGTCATTGTAAAGATTATTTTCATATCGTTCATGCAAAAACTAAAAAAAACTTATGCGTAGTTTCAATCTCAGAACTCAAGCAGTTTGAGATTTATTTATTGAAATATTTGTATTACGACACAAGTGTCAACTTTATTTTTTGCAAACAACTTTTTGTTTATATTAAATCTTTTGCTTGACTCTGCCACTAAAAACTGATCAAATCTTCGTAAATTGAGAAATCCTTTTTTTTTAAAGATAATTTTCCTGTTTTTTTAATCATATTTTTTATCCAGGCCTTCGATATAGCTGAAACACAGCTTGGCATATCTCCTGTCATGACTGGGAAAGAGATGAGCCAGCGTGAGCAGGTTGACAAACTCCTCATGGTGACTTATATATCCCAGGTTCGTTGTTTAGCGTTTAACAAAGGTTTGTCTGTGCTTCACTTCATTGTGAATTCAAATTCATTTAATTTGTGTGCCAGTTCGGCTTCGGTCTTTCAATTCAACGCCAAATCTTCAACATTGTGATTTCACTGATTTGAGTTGGAAGCCCTGTGAACACGATGTTCGTTTTGTTTTGTCTTGTAGTTTTACGAGATGTTCAAGCACGAAACACCATCTGGACTTCTTCCATCTTCCCCGGATGTTGCCAACTCCAAAGAAGAACAAGAGGAGGTCCGTAAACCACGCGGTGTTAGCCTCTCCTCCCCCATAGGTCTCTTAGCGAGGATCCATATGCACATGAAGCGTAAATCTACACAGGTGGGCAAAGTACCTTGGTTTATGGCTGCAAAATCACAGCTTGATGACATTAATTCTACGTCTCTAGACGTTGACAACATTGTCATAATGTAGTGATTTTGCAACTATGAGCATTTTTTGAGCTGTATATGGCTGTTAAAAGTTATCTTGTTCAAAACTATTGGGCCACGTTCCATCAACTTCGTCATTGGGCTTTGAGTGTGTCAATTTGCAACAAATCGACTATAGACCTTTTGAGATAGTGTTCCGTACTACTTCTTGCGCAAACTTTTAAGGTAGTTACTTTAACATAACAACTTTTGTAAGAGTCAGTAAAGCTTCGAAGCAATCAACCAAGATAGAATAGCGTTTTAACCAATCAGAAGTTATAGGGAGAACAGAGAAAAACGCAAACAGTTCTGATAGAAAGTAAATTAACTGAACGTGTCGCCGTAGCCAGCGTGGCCTGGAAGGTTAAGGAATACATTTTGATTCCCACCTTGCCATTACTCTTATTTTTCTGTAATTACCAAACAAAAGCACAACTCAATATCTCTATGGCTGAGTGCTAGAAGGGTCACGATTGGACGGTAGTCACTTAAACAATAAACAATGTTTATTAAACATGTTCTGATTGGTTAGCTGTTCCATGGGTCTTACTGAAAATTGACATGTTAAAATGGCTACTAACTTTTAACGAGTAGTAGGTGTGTGGCCACAATCTACGTAGATTTAAATCAAACAATGAGTGAGGTTTTCCTTAAGTTTACTTTCTTTGTAATTCCTGACGAGATGCCATTGGGAATTGTGCAAATATGTGCACAAGCGACCAAGTGTATTGAGCAGAATACCGTTTGTAGTTCTGGACGCCGCAAAGAGGTACCTCAATATGTAAACACTGGATGTACGTGAAATAACGAAAGTTTGCTCGTTTAATTGTCATTTTCATTGGTGAAAAATTCTTAAGATTCTGCTACAGAATTTTATCGAAATTTCATTCAAGGATTTTATAACACGAACGCAGAATCTTGAAAGCCTGAGACCAAGGGTTGAATGCTCCTATAGTGAATCTTCCAGCAATTTAGAAAATTGCCCGATTATGCTCTCCGTGGTCTAATTTCTGTTCTTGTTGCACTAACTGAAATTTGTTGTTTGGAATTGCCGATTACTGATCCACAGATATGTTTCGCACATAAACTAATTTTTATTAATTAGACAATTAACGTAATCGGTCGCTTAAAAGATCCTTTGTTGGTACATATAACCCTAAGAATGTTGAAATAGCACTTTGATTTTCATCGAATTTTGCTCAATAGTAATTACTTTCCTTGTGATTGTATTGTTAAAGAATAGACCGCAGACCTTATCAATGACTTCATTATCTTGATTATTCTTTCATAAAATTGCTGTATGTGTTGGATAACCAGGTCATTAAATATCGTTCTTCCTTTGAGGTTCAAGCTGACGTTTTTGCTCTGGTAGAATAAAATAATAGACCCTCATCGCAGAACAAGCAAAGACCAGTAATAATCAAGTGTAACCATTAGCACATGTAAAGTAGACTTTCTAACCAGGTTTCAACGTTAATTGGCATCTAATCACATAGATTGTATATTTTAAAAGTCTTTTTTTATTGTAGCACAAGCATGATGAGCAAGCTAGAAAGAAAAAGCAAAGCAATGTTAAAAAGAAAGAAGAGTCCAGTCCATCTGAGCATGCATTGCCAAGTGTGCAAGAATCTAAAAACTCCGACAAGAAAAAGTAAGTTGCCAAACCTATTTCTAAGTGAGCCAATCATAAAACACCATGGAATCTGTAGACCACACACTATGCGCTCTTGTTTGCATTTAACGAAATTTTCCAATTGTTTTTCCTTTGTGCAAATACGATGCTAAGAAGAACATATGATTGAAGTCATGTGAAATCACTTGGTTACGGTTCTCCACAGGCTGCAGGCAAGTCACTGACCCTTGACCTTTATGGTTGAAGCTTCATTCTATCGCAGCCGCAAGTCGCTTAAATAAAACAGTGTTAAGTTATCAGTGATGATCTTAAATATTTCCCGTTTTATTTATAATGAAAGGTGAAATGCTGTATTCAGGGTTCTTGAGAAACTTCTCTCAGTTTTTCAGTAAATTGTATTTGGGGAGAACGTAATTCTCCAAATGTGTTCGCTGTTAAATGCCATTCAAACGCCTTTTGTTTGATTTTTGCATCCATTTTCAAAGAAGCTTTTGCTAGAATTGCGACTTATCCATAGATTGCATTCCTCAAGATCTCGGTTTTCTAGATATAAGAACTTTCTGTTTAAAGTCTTGGCCTGGAATGCAAAGGCGCTGTTTGAGTAGAAGAGTTAAGGAACCAAGTAAAACTATCTATTAGACATGTTGCTTATCTCAACTTTAATTTTACTTATAAACCATTCGTTGCTTGCACCTGGGATGGCGCAACGGATAAGGCGTTGGCTTTCCAATTGTGCGAACCGGGTTCGACTCCCGGCTGAAACTGGTTGTTGAAAAACAACACTCACCCCCACCCAGGGTGTAATAAATTGGATGGGCATACTGAAGGAAAGGAGGCCAAGAGAAAGGAACTGGCCACCCTACTCTCGTTAGTGCGAAGGCTGAGTATAGTGAGAACCTGATCTTCTCATTCTCCAAAGCTCAATAACTGAGTATGAGACCTTTACTTGCAGTCTTGCATAGTTTCGGAACTTTTAAAGCCGTGCCCTAGCCGTTTCTTTTAATTCAGTCAATAAATATTTGCTTAAAAATTACGCTTTTGTTTGCTAACCAGTTAGCTCACAACGCTCTGTATGCGTTAGGATCAAACAAGTAGGTTTTACCTTGACGCCTTACGCTTTGCGCTTAAAAAAAAAACGAAATTGTTTTTGTTGTGTTTTAGGGAATCGAAAACCACTCAGAGCCAATCAGCCAGCATCGATGTTGGTGGGACCAATGTGAAACTGCGGCCCAAGAAATTGGTCTTGGATGATGTTGAGAGTGGGAAAGCCACTGTCAGCCAACGTGCTAGCGATCGTATCAGCGCATTGTCTTCTCAGCTCATATCTCAATGGGAACAAAACGCCCCTCAACCCTCTCCTCGACCCGGGAAGAGAAACCAAGAGTCAGGCCCTGTAGGTTTTTGTTTAATGGCTTTTTCAACAAACAATAAGCAACGTTAAGCAACGTTATTTGTCTGAAGGTTACTGCCATACCCTGGAAATAATAATGATTTAGATTTGCAATCAGACAATATTTGCTAAATTAAGTCTGTTCAACTTTGCATTCATTTTATGTTCAATTACTTTATGGATGCGCATTGTTTGTGGACTGATTTTTGCATCGCATGATTGATGTCAAATCACAGAATTGACGACTGTGCTCCCTTTCCCGTATTTGACATCAATTGCTAATTCACATATCATTCTACTGTATTTACTTTGCTAACAGATCACCGGTCATCGCTAGTAGCCACTGAAAGAAGTGTGTACTTGCTCATAAAGCTACGATTTATCTTTAAAGACTTTATTTTACGACCTAGTTTATGGTTTACGTTGTATGCACAGTTGCTGGCAAAATTCATCTTCAGCTGAGGATAAGACGGTGTTACAGTCGCAGGCATTTCTCGTTAATGCGGCGTCATTTAAATTACAGGTAACGGAAACGTCGTCGGCGAGCGATATGTGTTATTTTTGTAAGCAACGCGTCTACATAGTCGAGAGACTGAGCGCTGAGGGCTTCTTCTTCCATCGCCACTGCTTCGTATGCTCGCACTGTGGCTTGACGCTCAGACGTGGGGCGTACGAGTTCGTCGAAGAAACAGGTAATATTGAAAGCAATGTTTCTGCGTGCTCTAGAAATTTATATCTAAGCTGGCACATATATATTTTTAAGTGCTTGCATTGAAAATACTTTCCCGCCAGAAAATCAATCCTTCTTTGTATTGATTTTCAACGTGTGCAGACGTTGAAACAATGTAAAAAATGGCTGACTTGCTGAATTGACTTAAGCAATTAAAAAAGTTTTTTTGCTCGCGTTGTTGGTTTCTAGCTGTTTCAAAGTTTGTGTCTTGCAAGCTTAAAATTGTTTTTATGAGCAGGAAAGTTCTTTTGTCATGCCAATTGCATAGCCTTGGCTAAGACTTGCAAGCATCTGCCTATTCTCCATGAAGAAAAGAATGCCAATGAAATTGATGGTAAGCATAATTCTGATAATTTCGATTCAATATCTTCACTAAGCAGCTATCTTTGCTTGTAGTGGGATTTGCTCTATACCAATGACCGACTACACCGATCGATGTTCTTTGTTCCATTCCTATTAATTATTATAAGATCCTTTGTTTGTATCAATGGTTTTTAATTTGGGGTTCATTTAACCTTTGGGGCTGTGGAGAGTTTTAACAGAGTCAGTAAAGTAATCATTGATTCTAGGAAAAAGTACGAAAATTCACTTGTTTACAAGCCATTTTAGAAAATAATTTTCACTCAAGCTTGTTTTTGGAGGTTTAAAGATTTGCAGGTTTATCATATTTGACAGGGGTCCATGCCTCCACGGTAACTAAACTAATTGAAAACCATTGTTCTGTGCCATCAAAGATCAGGTAGATTTTAGTGCAACCCTGTTTGAAATGAACTCTATCTACTGCTCAAGCTGGAATCTTGCAAATATAAAGACGAATGAGGAATGTAAAAATTGCGATTTTTGTCGATTTTTTTATAATTCTTTTGTTATCTGTGTAATAGGCTTCGGAAGAACAAAGGAGGAGGATAAAAAAGCTTTCCATACTCCGGAGAGGATTGAGTTGGAAAACATCCGCATGTCCATGATCAACGAACCGGAAGAGCTCTCGGAAGAGGCTGTCACAAGACACAACTTCAGCATCAATGCTGACCAGGATGAGACCTGTGTTCCCGATATAGAGTACATGAGGTGATTATTTGTCTTTTGTAGAACTGACGTTGTATTTACATCAGTTTTGATTAGCATAGTTATTTGGTTCAACTACACAACAACGTCTACGTCAAACGTTCAAACTACTTGTTAAAAGTTTTTCAATTTTTATAACAAATTATTCAGAGACAAAAAGTGCACGATTGGTAGTTTTGCTTCCTTTTTACGACTTGAACCACGGACGCAGGTTCCGTTCCTGAGGAAGACAGTTTTTATAGGTCTTGCTTAAGTTCAAAGTGATTTTTCTCATGGTAATCATACCCACCAAGTCTAGTTGCGTTGTCTCTTAGTTGGATGATAGCATCCATTCACTGTCATCCGCAGATGTCTTTTAAGTTATCTTTCTCTACATCAGTGACTCCTCGGATGACGACATTGACTGGGAAGACATGCTAACGAAAGCCACGAACGGGGAAGAGCACGGAAGAGATGTGGAGTCGGATTACGATGAAAACGACAGTCTCATGTCTCATTCTTCACTAGAAGGTATGTTTTAAAACAGTCATAGCAAAGTTAAAAATAATCACGTTTGCATTTGTTCTTCATTGATCTACAGTAGATTTGTGTGCAGTGGTGTAAATAGTTACAATCTTGTCTGAACCTTCTGGAAGAACAAATGTTCATCGAATCCTTTTTTCAATTAAGTTTCTGCACTTTCCTTTGATTTCTGAAATTTAGGTCGCCCGAGGTCAAACCACGCCAATGACGTCACCGTGACGTCATGGCTCGACGACTCCTGTGGCGCCGGCCAGATAGGTAACGTGTCCTTCCCGAACAACAGTCATTCCATGTCAGGCATCCCTGAAGGTAGAAAAATGTTACACACCGCCACGCTGACTAATGTTGCTCATTCACAGCTAGGAACGTCCTTGCTTACGCATTGGCAACTCTTGATGTTGTGGTCTGTAGTTGCATTGTTTCGAGTTCAACTAACAGCATTCAGTCTTTCATGTATTGCTCTGTTTGTGTGCGACTCTGAGCCGTTGAGAGCTCAATCAGCTCCGTCTTTAAATTGGCGGTTGTTGGTTCGATACCAAGTCAGGTCACATAAAAAATTATGTAAATTTTACATGATAATGTTGCAGCTGACAATATCTATTTTTTACATGGATTCAACGTCTTGCGACGTAAAAACGTGAAAAACTGCTAGCTCGAACATGTGTCTAAGCAAAAACCTGTTTTTTTTCAATCAGTTTTAAAATTTCTGCCAAATTTCTGTGAACCAACAGAACAACTCGCTGGCTCAGCGTATAGTTGCTAACCTTCATGACAATGTTACCTCAAGCTTGTAGTGGCTTAGGAGGTTGTGATATTTTTGTTATTCACCGCTTTCTGACAAAAAAAAAATGCTACGTTGTGCATTAAACGTTTAATAATCTCAGAGTGGATGTATGTTTGCGTTTTATCAACTGAAGCTATGTGGTAAGCACAATTCGTTTTGAGTGTTTCGATTAATGATTTTCCACGGGGCTTGCATAGAGTTAATAGTGTGTTAACTTTGTTTAACCCGGACGGCATTTGCTGTAGATGAAGGGGAAAGCAGCTCGTCTACTCTAGTTAAGCGGAAAACCGTGCCAAACTTGGCCTCATGTGACTCCTTCAATGAGCTTCACAAAGTCAAAGACTTTAGTCTCCCGCCTTTAAAAAGCAAAGAAGAAACAAGGAATGAAACAAGCCAAAAAACTGCTCCGTTCATCCAAAATCTTTCTAGGAGCAAGTTCACCGATGCTGATAGTTCAGTTGATGCTTCTTACGTTTGGCGTCTTCCTTTGGCAAAGGAAGATAATAAATTTAATCTCAATGGTGCTAGTGCTCTGTCTGTTCCTTTGAACATTGATACTGCCAAATCCAAAAACAATTCTTCTAAATTTGACGAAGTTTTTGAACGTTTATTGGTGAAAGAACCTATTCCCCATCACAACAGCTCCCCTTCCGAGTGCGTTTTTCTTTCTCTATCACAAGAAGAAATAGAAAATCTTGATATAGTTCCATCCCGACCGAAGGATTGCCAAAAAGTTTATCTTCCCAAAAAAGAGTTTTCAGCTTTATCATCAAAATTTCTGGATTGCAATAGAAACATTCAGATATCCAATAGCAGTAACAGAGCAGCAGCTGTAAACCATTTGAAGGATTGTCTTCTCGTACAAAACCAACTTTCTAAGCTTAAAACGTCTCACAAACACAATAGCAAAGAAAAACTTGATTCTGAAGGTGAGCTACTGGCAAGACAAGGTTTGGCGTGGGTCCTTTTTTCTCAGTTTTTTTTTTTTTTTTTTTATTAATGAGCACTGTGGGTAGTGCAGGTTAAAATTTTTTTCTGCAAAGCTTTGGAGACTTTGTTGAACATACTTTTATTTTATTTTCTGTTTAGCTTGCTTTGAATTGTGGTTTTGCTTTTTTTAGCCAGATTTCTTTTGCACACTATCGCACTGAAGTTATTATGAACTAGTGTTTGTTGATATTGTATGCAACCAACCAGCCGAAATGGTGTTTGTACATTGCTCAGTCACGGCAATGCTGGTCGTCTTCCACTTTACAACTGCATCAGTTATAAAAACTGGATACTGTTCTGCAGCACTTTTAATCAGTTTAGATGACAATTTTAAGTTTGTCTTTAGTCACAATTTAATTAAGAAATAACACATTAGGTTTTACAAATTGCAGCTAAGCGCGACATCAGTCGATTATTATACAAGATATTAATTGAAACGTATGTTCTTTAAAAGCTATTAAAATACTAAAAATTATTAAAAAGCCGTAGCGTTACCGTTACGTGTGTGGCCAAAAAGGCTACGCTACTACTACTAGGATTGGCACAGCCCTGCACATTAACCAGGATATGGCGACGTCACCCTTTTCTTCAACATTTCACTGTGTTAACCATTATGACATCAGTGATAAAGCAGACGCTGATGTCTCAACAACACAAGCAAATATAAGCATAGAAATAAATTAACCTGGTGAACTCAACAATGAGCACTGTGAAAGTCAATTAAAATCAAAACCTTCTCATTTTTTCTTGAGGCTTCTTTTAGAAGGATTTTTGTAGTAAACAACCTCGTTTTCAGTCTAAAATTTTTACACTGATTCTCAGCGGGCGCACAAAATCAGACAATTAGAATACAATACATTGAAAACTAATTAAAAGCTTTAAAACACAACAATTTTATTAAAGAATCCTACGATTTAGAGTGCAAAACTTTCTATGCATCTCACAATTTTGTGACTAGATTGCATTTGAGATTAGTTTCAGGTTTTCATGACGTTCTTTCAAGTGTACACATATCCTATCACACGCAGATGTAAATCTGGCTATGCTATCGTGGCATGCAAACGCATGCTTTACTAACCGCATGTTTTGGAAATATTTTACTACTAACACTTCCTCAATGCATTGCATCTGCCTAAGACTCTAACTAAAGACTTAATTGTGTTACGAACGTTATTTTGTTGTTTGCTTGACTGGTGGTGGCTAAGATGTGATTATTTTTTGTTGGTTTTGTTGTAAACCTTAGAAACATCCTTGGACTCGAATGATTAGTTCGACTGTTCGAAACGAGATTAGGACAAGACTTGTGTCAAAAAAATAAAATATTTTGAAATTTTATCAAAATATTTTTGTCGTAAACATAGGTTTTATTTTCGAAATGAAACGAAACCATTATTGGGAGTTTTGTGGCCAAACGAAAGGAAATATTTGTGTTTCGAAAAACCCAAGTCTTAATCACAGGACATGATCTAACTGCTCAATGGTATTATCGTGTCACCATATAACCCATCTTGTCTATCAGCGTCTATACATATTGCCCAACAATTACGTTTATTATTCTGCAAAACGCTAACTTTCTGCCAAAGAATAAAATATGATTTCCAAGAAAGTATTGCCATCTACAACAAAATACGTCATAATTGCTTGACTTCCAAATTTCAGGTTCCGAAGCATCTGATGCGTCAGTCGCTGACGTCAGCTCTCATGACAGTTTGAGTGACACGCCAGAGGTAAGTCGTCTTTAGCTTTGGGCAGCAGAACTAGTTCTTTGTGGCTGCCATCTGTTTCGCTGTTCATTACTGATGTTGTGCTGGCGTGCCAGACTATGATGTAATGATGGACATTGGACAACTTGTGTTATCTGCAATCTGCGTGTAAATGATATTGTCAGCAAACTGTGTTGTTCTTTCCGTGTCGTTCTTTGCACACTGGCACAACCAACAGCACCTTATGAAGATCACTTATGTGCGTTTGTGAAGAGTCGCACAAGCGATCTCTGGGTTGGTGGTTGCTCATCTTCTTGCGTCATCGCACCTGACATTTAAGTTATTGTGTGATGTTGTATCAATGTTTTACAACGCTTGGATAGCAAAAATTGCTGTTTTTATGTCGTTTAATTGTGGATGATGTGCTCTGTCTTGTGTAGGGAAACGAAATGGATGAAGAAGAAGACCTTTCCTCCTCGTCCTCTTTGAGCGATCGAGCAAAGGAAAATATTTTTAATAAATTGCAATCACAAATAAAGGTCAGTATGCAAAACTCTTCGCAATTCCAGACAATATTGTCACGTGATGTCACTCACGCGTGACTGTGTCCTTGTACATTTCAGGGCAAGCAAGCTACCGGCGGAGCTGTGCTGGGAAAGGCAGCAGGTACATGTTTATGTCTGAACCTTTTGTATCAATGGGGATTTCACAAACACGCAAGTTTTTTCAGTCTCACTTCGCTGATATAAGCACATGTCAGTCATGTGTATGGCGCTTAGTAGTGCTTTATTAACTTGATGAAGAGCGTGGTTGCATTGCCGAATTTCTAGGCATGTACAATTGTACATTGTAGTCTAAATTGTACAATTACAAAAAAGTCTTAAAAAAAGCTACTTTGTTGTCGAGGTTCAGTAATTGATATTGTTACCATGCTTTTAGTTCAACAATAGATAATGTTCAGCTTTCTTTTGTCATGGTAATACTCGGAATTCTAAATTGTTCTTTTTTCTCCTCAGCTACATCAAGAGACAGCTTCAGCTCGCTCAGCACTGATTCTGGATCTGAAAGTTCTGGCAAAGACAAAGAAGATGTTCACCATCGCGCGGAAAAGACCAACAAGTCCGACCGTACTTCTGGAGCATTTTCTAATGCGTGTTATGAAAACATCCTCATCACCAGAAAATCTCCTGATCTTAAACCAACATCCGCTCTTAGTCCGGAGCGTGGTGATGTCGGTGGTACGGACTCCTCATCCTCTGATTCAGAAACCAATGCAGTGACAAAACTGCAAACAGCAACAACAAGAAAAGACTTGAAAAAGTATGACACGCTTGATCGCGTCCAAGATTATCTTCTTAGTACTCCCCTAGATCCCATTTTTTCCAATTCTGTCAAAGAGAATCAGGGAGGAAGCGACTCCGAGCTCTCTTCATGCATCTCCTTATCTTCGTAAGTATAACGGGCTGTGAAATTCCTTTTCGATTTGATACGATAAAATACTGTTTTTTTTTGGAGCAGCCGGAGCCACATACTCCGAAGTAGTTTATATGAAACTTAGATATACACAATACATCCAAGCCCAGTAACCTGCTTAAGTAAAGCGAAAAAGGGTGTACGTCAGGCTAATCTTACGTTGTCGAGAATACTTTTTTGTGGTAGGAGTCCATGACTTTAAGGGCGACAAGCTGTTTAAAAGACCGTTGTATCCCTTTTTTTGTTTAGTTCCACCACTTCAGATGATGAAGTTATCAAGTTTCCAAAAGAAAAGGAATTGGAAAATAAATCTACAGTGGGCTCTGTTATAACTTCCGGTACTCGCCGCTTACCCAGGGATATACCCACTGGTGATGTTTCAACCAAAACTTCTAATTCTTTAAGAAACAATACAAGCGTTTGGTCTGGTTTAGATGGTAAGCTTGCTAGAAAGACGTTCACTGTTTCATTCTATATTTTTTTGTTGCAATTATTTTTGGTGTAACTTTTTTCCACAGTCTGTCTTCAGCCTTTTGTTTTATTAATTAGCTGTACCATGGCCACCTAAAGATACGGCCTGATTTGTCACATTTTGCAGAAGTTTCCAGGTTTTTCTAACTTTGGGCGAACGTTTAAATAAATTTTTCTAAAAATTAGATTTTTACGCTTTCTTCATTCTTTTCCCCAGATGACACAATAGGTTTTTCAACATCCTCACATGTTGAAAAACAAAGAAAATTTGATTTTGTAAATTTTAGTCAGACTGTTAATTTTCAATAACAGTCTGATTTTGCGTTTTTCAACTTACTTTTTCTCATTTGCTACTGCTTCCCCAAGGCAACAAAAAAGTTTTTTGTCATTAGGAAACCGCAAAAAGTAAAAACATTTCAAAAAATGTCAGTCAAGCACTAGCAGTAGCTGTAATCAAAATCTGCAAAATGTGACAAATCAGGCCGCATCTCCAGGTGGCCATGGCTGTACTTAGTATGTCAGTGCCATTGATGAAACAACAAATCAACCTATACCAGTGACTGTGGAGTCGGGTGAACAATATACGACCCTGACTACTCGGTTTAAGTCTGACCTTTTACAAAAACTGATGAGAACAAACACTTCTTATTTCTGGTATAGTTTTGAAGCGCAATATGGAGAACAAGAAACATCATCATCATCATCATAATCCATCGTCGGTTTGTTCCCCACTAGTGGGGGTGGCCGATTGTTTCCGCGCAGCAATTGTTTTAATCCCTTTTCTCCATTTCACCCTGTCCCTTGCATCTTCCTCCTTCAGTCCGACTTTTTTAAATTCATCCTTCACTTGTTGTTTCCACGTTCTTCTTGGACGACCGCGTTTCCTCTTCCCATCCACCTTTAGATCTAGTACCTTTCTAAGAAAACTTCCTTCCTCCCTCCTTATCACATGTCCATACCATCTTACTCCATTTGCCCTTGCCAGTTGGTCTATGGTCTCTCTCATAGACAAACTAGTCACTTTGTCACTGCAAGAAACAATATTTTGAAACAAGATTGCAAGCAAAAATGTTATTAAATAACTTGATGTACGTTCTGCTGGTGCAAAATAAGCTGAACTATCACAAGATATATGAGTTGATAATTTGCTTTTATTTCGACGTTTTGTCAATCAGACACGACTGACTTCTCAGGGGGCTAGGGGAACAATATTTTAAAACAAGATTGCAAGCAAAAATGTTATTAAATAACTTGAAACAAGATTGCAAGCAAAAATGTTATTAAATAACTTGATGTAGCTGGTTACAACTCGAGGACAAAATGGGAAAATATTCACCACCCAAGTTGTGTTATACGATCAAGCTGTCGCTACTATGGAGGAGTGCTGGAAGGACACCGACGGTTTTAGAATCCACTTAGCAATACTCAACCTTTTTACATTGATTCATTTGCAGATGTTAAATCAATGTAAAAAGACAGGTGTAACTAGCTGGAAAACGCCTACCAAAAATTAACAAAAACTAATGCCTACGAACAACAATTTACCTAAAACACATTGTATGTCTACACTTAGACGAAGTGCCCGTCGCACAACGAAAGAATCCACAGAAAACAGAACCAAGCGGACTGGTAGCTTCGATGACGGAAGGAACACGGGCTGGTATGAAACAGGCCAAGCCTTCAATTGAGCGAAGGCTCTCGCATGAAAGGTCAGTTGCTTATGAATGTTAACTTCCAACTTCGCTATTATTACTTTATTGCTCATCTCAGTCTCATTTAAATGATACAAGTCTACTCGTGCAGCTGATGTTGCACTATCTTTCGTGTTTGGAAACGTTTTAAAACCTAAAGTGTGTTCATTGTCAGGAAGGGGAGATACTGTTAAGTTTTCGAAACGTTTGCTAACAGGAATTTAGTTTATGCGTTTTGGGCTGCTCTGTATTTTTTCGCGTCTCATATATTGAAGGCATAGCTTACCCGCTGTGCTGAAATGTTAACGTATGTGTATTTGTTTGTAAAGTTTGGAACGCCGCATGAAGCTAAGACTTCGTGCGAAGAACAGGCAACTTCGGCAGGAATCGAACCGGAGTTCATTGTCGCGATCCAGCAGTGAAAGAAGTAGCAGGTCCTCTTTCTCATCCACGGACACAACTCGTTCTAAGGAAGATTCATCCCCATCACCGTAAGTTGACCAGTTCTTTGCTCCTTTCATTTCTCCAGCCAACAGAAGCAGTCATTTTACGTCGCTTCAACGTCCAGCGAAGATAAAAATGCAAACATGACAACGCTTCTCAATTGAAGTACCCGCTGCAGTCTTATGTTGTTTCAGGACTGTGCAATGCATTTGGTTTTGGTGTGACTGACTTCTCTAAATTCATTTTTGAGTGTAGAAGTCGACAGAGTCTTTTATCAGGGCTTTACAGTATTTCTGGAAGTTGAAGATTTTGATTAAGTAGACGGGAAGGCAAGGAAACCAATCTTCAGCAGGGAAGAGAGTTATAGTCGTCAAGCCAGCTGCTTCCTGTGTTTTGGCACGTCACTAAGTGTCTTGTCGAGACGCAGCTACTTGCTTTGGAGCGTTGTCGAACCGACGTTCTTTCGACCGTCGTGCCGACGCCAATGAGCTGACACTGTAACCTAATTAGATAGAATTTTGTTATTTTGTAAACTTGATATTTTGACCAAATCCCTTTTCTTAGTCTTTACAAAATAATCTTTCCAAGTTCTTTTTTATTCTTCTCAGATCTCGCGGAATGGTCATCATCGAATCCTCTCCTTCCATAGAGACCTTCCTGACTCCAACGGCTCCTCCGAAATCGAGACAACATTCCATGGATTTTAATGAGGACTCGTTTCACACTCCCCTTGGAGACCTTCCCAAAAATCAATGCGATCTTTCTCCTGAGGTCTTCACTATCTCTCCTCCAATCCCCGCACCCAGGACCTTAAATCTAGGTATGCGCTGATAATTTTTTTCTAGAATATTCTTTTTTACGTCATTGACATTCAAGAAAATGCAACTTGTGCATAAGAAATGGGATTTGCAGTAGCATACCAATATTTGTTGGGCGTCTTTTTACACGTAATGGTGTTTTGAATATTCAACAAAATACTGTGCTGAATAAATAACTACAGAAATAGCACAAGAGAAAAACGTAACCAATCCATTCGAAAATCAACCAATCAGTCTGAGAGTGTTAGTTGCTTGTATATTTTCATTTACAGATAACGACGATAAGTTTGTATCGGCGCCTACAACTCCGTCAAGTGGCCAAAAGACAGTAACACCGCAATCGAAACCAAAAAGAGAACTTCCACCCTTGCCAAAGGTACTCGAAGCATGTCTGATAAAAGGAAATATGCGACGTGTGACGAAAACAACTGACCGTGTTAGCAATATAAAAGCAGTAACGCAATAGATTGTTTTGATCACAAACCAGTGAGAACCACTATATCAGGGCTACTCAACTGGCGGACCGCGGTCAGAATCTGGACCTTCTGGGCGTTGATGGTGGACCTCGGGCTTCTGGAAGAAAAACCTCTTTGCCACGTGTCAGGGCTGTCAGGGCCTTTACAGATTTCTACTGAGAGGAAACAAAATTTTGTGTGATTATCTTAGCAGCTAAGCCCCCCAGACCCCTGAACACTTAGTCAAAAATCCAAGCCGAGTTACATTTTACCTAAAGAAACTGGTTCGGTACCAGCATTGATAGTTTGGTTTCGTTGTTGCGTATAAAATAATTTTTTCACCGGACCGCTAAAAAAACATTCAACTTGTCAAACCGGACCTTTGTTAACATTAGTTGATTAGCCCTGCACTATATGCTCAGGTTCCGTATTTGGAGGCCATTTCTCCAACTGGATCTGCTCACAGCACTCTCGGTCGTCCCACAAATAGATCACAAGAGGACATTAAAGTCCAGGAGGTACAGCCGTTTGAAAATTTTATCTTTGCTGGAATCTGTTTAATTTGAATCAAATAACAATGTAAGCTCCCGCTTTGTTGTTTTGAGTACTAGGCAACCACAAGGTTTAGTGAAGTAGTTTTGTGAAATACATTGTATGTTATTATCCTTCTCTTTCAAGTAAGTGTCCAACCTAAAATCAAAAGCTGTTTTCCTACCAGTTTTTCAACGACCGATTTGCTTTGAAAACAAACTCAACTTATGGATTGCATTCCATAATATGGTTATTAAATGAACCAGTTGTGCATTTCGATAAAAGTCTCGTCGTAGGCACTGCATTGTGTACATTTCTCTTGCAATTATGCGAAGTAAGATCACAGTTGTGTCTGTAGTAATGCAGCAAGATCTTATGTTGCAGACACGAATAAGAGCCAAGTTAGAAGAGGTCAAGGCAGAAGTTTTGATGAAGAAGAAGCAAAAGTCAGGTCTCAAGCCCACGTTGTCTGTTGGTATGCGGCGGTAGATTATGCTGAAACAAAACGTGCGCAATCTGATATTGCTGCTGAGGAATAACTTACAGTTGCCGTGAGACCATTTTGCGATTTGTGCTGCGGCATTTGTAAGTTAGGGAAACCCGGCAGTGGTTATCTTTTTATGGACGACTGCGAAGAAGATTTTTACTTTGCATAAATGTTGATATAAATTATAAGTAGCTTTTTGGTGTAAAAGTTTTTTTTTTTTTCTGCATACTGCTACTCAATAACATATGAGCGGAAAAACAATACAGCCGCCCATAATAACTGCTTCAAGCGAGTGTTTTCGTCTGTTCAATCTGATTGCTCGCTATGAAAGTTAGGTTTTCTCCTGATGATCTCTCTTCCCTTGGTCATGATGTGTAAAGAGCAAGGAAGATGCTTTTGATCATACTTCAAGTTTACAAATCTGTGTGAATCCATTCTGAGTACCGGAAAGTATTCGCTTAAAGCAGTTCGACAGGACCTGGTTTAACCTGCCTAAGCCAGTATTTTGTTAAACACAATTTTTAACAGATGCTGAAACCCCTAAGACAAAGAGCGTCATGGGGGTAACTGATCTTGGGGCTTCACCAGAACCCACCAGGAAACATCTGTTTAAGACAAAACGAAAAGTGAAAAAGACCCATAGCAACGGTTAGTTTACTTTTATTATTGTAATGAAGTTTCTATGTTTGGTTCTTAAAAGTCATTGATGATATAGCCAAGCTAGAGCAGGGCTTCCCAAACTATGGGTGGCAACCGGTTGCAAATCGTAACTTTAGGGCCGACAAACAGATTAAAAATGGGCCTACAATGAGTAGTTTACACTGTAAACTGTCCACAAAGGAATGGCATAAAAAATTATTTTCTAAAATGGGGTCGCACAATAAAAAAAAAAGATTGAAAAGCTCTGACTTAAAGTACCGTCCTTTAAATGTTATGCGACTAATTGTAGCAAAAAGTTGGTGTCCCGCAAACACTGGATGGGTTTGTCACTGTGTGAACTGTGTTTTGTCAACTGTGGTTCTGTGAACTGATTATACTTTCAACATTGCGTCGTTTTCTTCCAGACGAAGATTTCAGCATCAAACACGCTCTACCTATGCCGCTAATAACCGGGAAACTAGTTGGCGAGGTGGAACCAACAAAGGGTAAAGTGGCTAAACAACGCGGAAAGAAACATGGTAGAAAGAGTAAGTTGTTTTCAATTGTGCTCGTTACCTTGTGGCCTGCTGTTGGGTTGCATGACGTGCTTGGCTTTCAGCTGTGGTCTTTACATTAATTCAAGTTCAATACCCCATGAAGTTGAACATGTAAAACACAAGCTCCACTTGCGTTTAATCCGGAGTGTAGTGGACTGCGTGTGAGCTGAATTTCTGAAAGAAAAGGTTGACGGTACAGAAGAGGCCATTCTACTTCTATAGCGCTCAATGTCAAACGATATGCATGTTGCATAAAATTTGACAACTTTTTGTTGATTTTGTGTTATTAATAAAGCATTGTACTCCAGGCGACTCCAAGACAACACCTGATCCTCACCACACCTCGCCTACCGACCACAAAGATAAGGTGAGCATCAGCTGAGCCTGTTACAGCGAACATTTGAGATATGCAAACGTATCTTATGTTTTATTTGTATCAGTCAATGTGTCATATTTGCTGCATGCCATGAAAACCAACTTAATTAGCTATTTGATTTTTCATACACGTCAATGATGGTCGCTTGTTACTATCATTTTACAATTACCATTATCAAAACGTGGCTTATTTATAATACAAGACTTGAATACTCTAATAGTCATATCTTTCGGAAATTGAGATACGCTTCACTCTCAAAACTTTTGCTTTCCAGAAAAGCAAAGGATTCTTCCGCATCTCCCCTCGAAAGAAACAACACAAGAAAGAGAAAAACCCCATCTCCGTTCAGTCTGTTGATGGTATCACTACCTTGCAAAGGAAATATACCAATGAATCTGGTATGGTACCACTTGCCTTGTATGGGAGAGTTACATTTCTTTTATTTGCTTCTTAGCTGAGTTTCGTGGTACTGGTAAGATTGTGTATTGTTAGCACAACCTAGCAAGTCATATTCCTGACTTTCAACGGTGATGGTTATAAGCTTTTTCTTAAAAGAGAAGTGGATTAAAAAAGCTCAGGCCGTGGTGGGCTTCGAACCCATGTCTATTGAACAGAAGTCTCGGGTGCACTTTCATGCGAATTCCACGGCTTTACGTGGCACGGCAAATAATAGACTTGCTTGTTGGACTTTACCAGATGTCATGGTTTTCTACAGTGAGTTATTAAGTTAATGTTCTTGTAAATCAGATCGAGAAAAAGCAATCTTGCGGGGAGAGAGATTCCGGATTCTTCCCGATCCTACTCTACATGGTGATGATAACCAAAGTCCTGATGAAGGTGATTGTTTTCAGTTTGTAGCCACAGACTATGTCTAATGTAAGCTTACCCACATCTTATTCGTGCTCTGCTAGACCTGTGTCTCCCAACTGTGTTAGCACCGCTCCAATGATCACACTCAGCATAAACTAGATTCCCGTTCCTAAATTTGGATTAGTCAAACGAAAAGCTCTTCACTAATCCGGTTCTTGAGATTGTTGGCTCTTGTATGTAGATTCAAGATCTTTTCATTTCGTTTATAATTATTTCTTAAACTTTTGGAATCAAGTAGCCTAACCCTAGGCATATTTTAACTCTCTGTTCATGGATTTGTAGATGAATCGCGAAGATATTGGCAACTTAGGCGTCGCGCCACATTAGCAAACCTCACTCCCGCCCAGATAGACGCCAAGATAACCAAGCGCGTACAAACGGCCGCTCGGCGTCAAGCGAAGCTCGAGGCACAGAAGCGACTCCGCCGTGCTCAGGTAGGTTCCCAGACAAAAAAATCAACCGCTTTAACATGGATTTGTTTGCTGTCTGCGTTCATAACGCAAAATCGGTTTGCAGTTTTTTCTTATAATGAGAGTTTTTCTGCCACTGCTGTTAGCTCTTTTCTTTCTTCTACAGATTCAACTTGGCAGCTAATGTGGCAGCAACCAGCCAGTACATCAGTACGTTTTTCATTGATTCAACGTCTGCAAACATTGAATCTTCAACAAACGTTTTGCAACCAAGCAAATGTGTCCTTTGGTCATTGAATAAAAGTTTGCATCCGTTAAATCAATGTCTGAAAGGGTTGATTTGCTGGCTGGGCAAGCCACAATAATGTAAATCAAAATTTTTATTGGCATTATTTCAACGTCAAAATTGACCGACCGCTCCTCTTCATGTAGGTGATCCAACGACAACTGGAGGAGGTGGAAGTGAGACAGAAGAATCTTGAGGAAAGAGGAGTTGTTTTGGAAAAATCCTTACGCCATGACGGAGGTATGATGATCTTATAGTTGATGTCGAATTTCTAAATGAAAACTCGATCAAATTGTCACTGGATGTAAAAAAATATCGTGATGTTGCAGAAGAGCGAGAAGAATCAAGGGACATGCAAGAGTGGTTCGATATGGTCCAGGAGAAGAATGGGTTACTTAGATACGAGAACGAGCTCATGGTTTAGTGAGTAAACTCGGCTTGATATATGTAATCGAAAACATTTCTGCAGTTTCTAGACTCTTATTATGTAATCTGGTATTTGATTCCTATGTTTTATGATTTGTATTCTTGATTTTACAGTCAACGGGAGTTGCAGCTGGAAGATGTGCAAAGTCGCCTGCAGCAGGATCTTCGGGAGAGAATGGCGATGGATGGTGAGTGTTATGAATTTTACCATCAAGCAAAACTCTCTTATCATTTTCGCTCGACCATCTATGAAGAAACAGTTGCACGTTTGGTCATGATATCTATTATGATGTCGCATCTTAATGAGCTGTCAATCAAACGATATAATGCTGACTTATTTTTTTTCCTTTTGATGTGCTTGGGTTTGTGTTTCTGGCTAGGGTACAATGCTGCATTTGATTCATTTCGTAAAATCATATGAAAAACCAGGTGCCATGAATTTTTTATTTGCTAACTCTTCAGACAAGCGCAAAACTTCAGCAGAACTCGCCCAAGAGAAGGAAATCCTCCAGAAGATGTTGGATGTTGTGGAGCAGAGAGACGAACTCGTTGCTTTGTTAGAAGAGCAAAGGCTAAAGTAAGGATGCTGCAATTTAAATTAGGACATCATTGAGATATAAATTAACCATTGCATAAAGTAAATTGGCTAGACAAAGCATCTGTAGCAACCAACTTAAAATTGTATTTCACTCGTTGTACCATCTTTTTAGTTACTGTTTTACACCTTAGGCTATTACATTCATTTGATTTATTTTTGCTTAGTCTTCATCTGCATTATCTGTCGACAAAAACTTTTATTCTGAAAAGCTTGTGTAAGCCGGCTAGTAAAATTGGTTCTATTACATCGACTTAACGTCTGAAGACATTGAATCAATGTTGTAAGAATCAATTTTGCAATCTGGGAAGGTCCTGAAATTTATTTTCATCATCAAATCTTTATCTTTCCAGAGAGCGTGATGATTCTGTTGATCCAGAGACACTGATGTTGGGGACGTTCAATGTCTTTTCCGATGACGTCGATTTTACTCCTGCTCAGCATCCCTTGTCTCTTCAGTGATGGTCAACATGACCTGTCATGTAGAGTCTATTGAGTTCTCGCACCTGACAATGTATTTCTGTTTCTATATTATAAAGTTTGTGCCTGTTTTGGCTACAAATATCCCAGACACCAAAACCCGTCATTTTTATATTGATTCAACGTCTGCAGACCTTGAATTAATGTAAAAATGGCGTATTTTGATGTCTAGGATGTAACTTGTTAGCGAAACAATTGTTCACACAGGTTTTTAACCTTTAGTTATGCCTCGTTTTCCCTGCTCATTAGCGTGCTGCTTCATCGCGTTTTATAACTGGTACCTTGCTTTTTATCTTCGGTACGTCGATGACGAAAACCATAAGTAAGATTTTAATAAAGTCATATTCTCTGTTGATGAATAGAACACTTTCTATTCTATACCCAGGTAGCCAATCAGTCGCTTTTTGCATTGATTTAAAGTCTGCAGACGTTGAATCAATGTGAAAACGACTGATTTGCCTTCTGGGTAAGCATTAAGGAATTACTTGCGCTATGCTACCTTTTCTTGTAATGTTTCGTTGGCCAAGAGTTTTACTACTTTTTAAAATGTCTGGTTTTTACCTGTGCAATCTTGTGTGAGGTACGAACAATTGGGAATTTCTACACGTTGCACAATAACCCGGCTTTGTAAACTAGTCTTTTTGCATTATTTGACGTCTGCAGACGTTGAAGTGATGTAAAGTGGTCAGGTTTGCTGGCTGAGAAGTGCCTACTCGTATGTTACTACGTTCCTTTGCTGTAAGCTTCATTCTTCATAATATCCCATTTCATCTTTAATTGAAATAGGACCAATGGACCATGCATACTGCATAGTTTTGGCCGAATATCTCGAATGATAAATTGTGTTCAAAGTATATTTGCACTGTGCTGTAGCTGCTTCAAGTTTTGTGCTGATCTAATCTATGGCTGTATTTGTGTTGCTGCCTGCAGGATCGTAGATATTCCAACTTTACGCGAATAACAGCAAACAGAAAGATATCACCTTTGAAACAATCAATGCTTTGAAAATAATGAATTTGATCATCATCAAACTATTTTCGTCATCGATTTGTAGTTTTTTGTGAATTGTGTCATCATTTTATGCAGTGATAACTTTCTGTGGTTCTTTTAAAACGGATTCACTTTTCATCTCGGACACCACAACCTCGCCCTCAGATTAGTTAGAGACGTGACTTCTGTTTGCGTCGGTTGTGGTAATGAGATAAAATCGTTCAGTAGTTTTGCTTTGTCCTAATTATTAACTTTGTTACATAGAATTTTTTTAAAGTCGCAGTGAATTACATTTGTTAAAAGTCAGTTGCACGGAATGATAGCGAATCAATTAGTTCCACGATTTTCCCAAAGGACCGTTGAAATATCATATGACGCAATTTTATAGCTTGTTTTTACTCTTTATTGTGACATCACATATGTTATTTGTTACCAACTCATATGAGAGTTCTGACAACCTTACTCTGAGAGCGTCATGTTACATTTGAACAGCCCCCGTGCTGCGCTGTAGCTGTGCAATATAAAGAAGGTATGCCGTAGGGGAACGTTCAAATATTACGTAACGCTTTTTTTCCGAATTTTTGACCCCCCCCCCTCCCCCATGTAACGCCAACGTAACGCTTTTTTCAATCCCCCCCCTCCCCCATGTAACGCTTTTTCACTACGAATTCAGCACAAAAAACTACCATTCCGTACTCGAAAGCGTTACGTAACGTTTTGCTTGAACCCCCTCCCCCCGATGTGACGCTAACGTAACGCTTTGCATAAACCCCCCATCCCCCTCGAAGGCGTTACGTAATATTTGAACGTTCCCTAGACCGCAGAGTAGTTTCTAATTGATTTTTGTTGTTGCACTTTGAGAGGTACATTATATCGTGTAAATCAGCCTACCCTAAAATTGGAATAAAGATCTCTGTATGCGGGGTTTCATGTGCTGTTGACTTACTTATTAGGCTAATCTTAATTGCAGTTAGGTTGAAGCAATTTTTGGAATCCGACTTTCATTACATGTAGCCACTCTCTTCTGCTGCATCGTGGGTGATGACAGTTCTCCCAAAAGATCCTGCATCGGGTAGCTTCATATCCGGTGATAGTGTAGCTGTAGCTGCAGTTTCTTCCCTTGAATATTCAAGAAATTTTTAACTCTTTGAAGCTACGAAATAGTTAAACAGCAATAAAGTATACTACCTACTCAGGACCTCCGAGAGAAGTCAGCACTGGTCGGGAAACAATACGAAAAATGGGCCCCATAATATTTTTTAGCAAATATACAACTAATTTGTATCTTGCGTTGCATGTTCGTGTTAAGCTGAAATTAGCCTACTTTCCTCAGCATGAAAAGAACTTCGTTCAATGTAAAAATCATCAATATAATCACTGGATTACATTTGCAGCAAAAATGCCATTGAGGCAAACTATTTTGTCTAGAAAGCTTTGTAAACACACAATAGGCCTACAGGCAACGAAATTAGTTCAACCAAGCATTTAATTCAAGAGTGTCCAAACTTTTTCCCACGCGAGCCAGATTTGATAATAAGTGTTCGCGGGCCAACAACCACAATATTTGTTTTTTCATATATATATATTTACCCTGCATTGCGGGAAAGCGGACTTGAGCGCTATGCATCGGTGTACGCCTTCCGACATACACCTGACCCACGCTGCAGCCGACGGCAATGTCTGTTTCCGGTTGTCTACTCTACTTATAACTTAAATTTGGTATTACCCATTACTCGAAATCGATCACTGGGTAGAGGCAATTATCGTAAAGTTTCTTGCCCAGAGAAACAACAGCAAGTGCGGGTGGCTGGAGTCGAACATGCAGGCTCTCGACTGCGAGCCCAACGCGCTAACCACTCGGTTATTGCTGCCGACATAACTTTAACAATAATTTTTCTGAAAACTGCAAGTTGAATTTATATGATTTTTGTGTGTCTGCAGGCCAAAAATAACACATTGTACAACAACAGGCGCGGGCCATACAAAAACGTCTCGTGGGCCGGAGTTGGCCAGCGAGCCGGACTTTGGACATCCATGATTTAATTCAACCCATTCTGGACTTTTTGCAATGCAAAGTTACGGATCACAGCATCAAATGATAAAATTTTGCGATGTCTGAATTGATGCACAACATGTATTGTTAGGTTTTTCAATCGGTTTTGAGTCATAGGCATAGACTCCGTAAGTAAGGAGTCTATGGTCATAGGCCTACTGGAGCGCAAACAATTCTTTACAAATTTCAGTAATTGCTAAAACCACGTTCTGAAAGCGCAACCGTTGGAGGTAGCTACCAGAACACAAAAAAAATCATAACAAAACTATTTGAAAAAACCTTTCGACAGTTGAAATCAATGATTCCTTGTGTAGAGATTATGGGGTGGTTCGTTCTGGTTTGCAGCTGAAGTTTGCTGTGTGGCTTTCTGTCAAAAGTACCAACTCATCCAAAATGTCTTGAAAAATGTCATTGTTGTAGCCTACAAATGGTTTAAATTTGTCCCACTTGCCCGCAAACTGCACAACAGACATGCGATAAAATTTTCATGGAACTTCAAACTCATCGACGATATGTTTGAGTTTTTTGATACATTTG
The DNA here is from genome assembly GCF_918807975.1 of Aplidium turbinatum. Classification (NCBI taxonomy): domain Eukaryota; kingdom Metazoa; phylum Chordata; class Ascidiacea; order Aplousobranchia; family Polyclinidae; genus Aplidium; species Aplidium turbinatum. Next base: position 9,660,114 of record NC_137476.1, read on the forward strand.
TCAATTCCAACAACTATCGAATCCTTTGCAATGTAGGACAGTAGAATACATTTCCTTCGAATGATTCAGCTAGTTAAGTGGACTTATAAAAGCGTTCTGTCCTCAGGAAAAGACAATCATTTTCTTTTAAATTTATAATTGCCACTGCAACTTTAGCTTGCGAGTAGTAGCCTACTCTTCTCAGCTTTCTCTTACTTAGATTACATCTTCCTTTAATTTCATTAAATTCATCAGTGAATCTTGTTTAGGACCGTAATGCAAAGCAGTCACAAATTTAAAACTGCTAGTTGTAGGCTACTTTAGCATTGACTCAGCTTCCGATCAAGCTCTTGTTGGTTCCACTTGATGCATTTAAGAAACGTCTTTAGAGCTTCAATTGCAAAAGGGTAATGTAAAGCGTTGGGTTTGACTGCACCACGCCTTGATTACCCTCTCGAAGTCAATTTTCTTTGCAAGATAATAGAACAGCTTTCTTTAGATTTTTCAGAATTTTCCTCTGACTGGGCTGTAACTTTAAAGATGCCACAAGCTCACAGATAATTCTATTTGAATAAGTCTCTGCAGATCTACAATGATTCTATTTGAATAAGGTTTAAGGAATTAAATAGTATAATGTAGTGTGGTTTAAAATTTTAAAGTTTATGAAGCTGCTCTGAAAAATCCTATGGATTTCTTGGACTTAACTTTTGGTTTCTGTTTTTGCGCTATCTTATGGCTGCAGCAGACCTTGAGCTTGGAAAATTAAAATCAAGATGGCAGCAGTACACTTATTCAGGATGCAGTTTGTTACAAGTAAAAAATCTGTCAAGTGGAAAGTACAGTTTAGAGAAAAGAGCTTGGAATGAGTTATTAAAATTGAAAATCAACAGGATTAAGCCAACCAGGAGAGGAAAGAAAGCAGGAAAGTGTTTCAGAAGACCAATTTCAGTTGTATGTACAAAGTCATCTGGTAGGCCTATAACTTTTCATCGAAAACAAAGTAACTTGAACTTAACTAATCTAATTCCAGTCCAACGTTTTCCCACTTTTAGTAAATTTCACTCCCCCTTAATTATTGGATGTTTAAATATAAGATCAATCAATAATAAATCACTTTCCTTAACTGACTTTATTTTTGACTCCAAAATTGATGTGTGTGCCCTGACTGAAACTTGGTTAGGAAGTTCAATTGATGGTCATGTGTTAAGTAACATCACTGCTAAAGGTTATGACATTTTGCATGTTCCCAGATCTCAAGGAAAGCGTGGTGGTGGTGTAGGTTTCTTATACAATGTCTCTGCCAAACTTGACAAGAGTAAAATTTTTGCTAGCCATCAGTTTTCTCAGTTTGAACATATGGAATGTATTTCTAAGCATGGTAATATTCCAGTATTAATTTGTGTAATTTATCGACCTCCTCCCTCCATAAAGAATGGATTTAAAACAAGCATATTTTTTAATGAGTGGTTTAACTATTTGGAACAATTGTCTTTATGTAATAATGAAATTATTGTTACTGGAGATATAAATTTGCATCTTGATAATATTGGTTCAGTGGATGTTGTGCAATTTAACAATATTTCATCTACATTTGGTTTGAAACAATTGATCAATGATCCAACTCATGCAAAAGGTCACACACTAGACTTCATGTTAGTGCGATGTCATACAAACATTGTTGTTGATAAACCACTAGTCATTGATCCATGTCTGACCAATGTTCAGGGTATTTTCTCTTCTGACCATTTTGCATTAATATTAAAAACAAATCTATACAAACCACCTCGTCCCAAGAAGGAAGTAAAATTTCGCAAATGGAAGAACATTATTGATAAAGATTTTGCTTCTGATGTCTGTCTTGCTTTTCAATCTTTAAAATTGAACTGTTCTTGTGAAGAACTTGTAAAATTGTATAATTCAACTCTTAAATCTATTTCTAATGATCATGCTCCCATCTGCTCCCAATTGCTCACACTCAGAACAAATTCTCTCTGGTTTACTATGGAACTCAAGAAAGAAAAACAAATTCGAAAAAAGCTTGAACACAAATGGAGAAAAACTAAATTATCTATTCATCGAGATATTTACAAAAAACAATGCAAATATGTGAACATGTTAGTACTTAAGGCCAAGAAAAATTACTATCTTAAGCAAATCAGTGAAAGCAAAACTCCAAAACAATTCTTCAAATTTTCTAAAACATTGATGGGCAAAGATAACAGAAGTGTTCATCCAACTGGAAAGTCTGCTCAAGAAATTGCTGAATCATTTAACCAATACTTTTCAAACAAAATTAGTTTAATTAGGAATACTCTTCCATGTCTTCACCATATAACTGGAGGAACTCAGTCAGCAGATCCTTGTAACCATATTCACATTGATTTTTCATTTTCTAGTTTTCTTGAAACAGACAAGACTGAAATTCTTAACATTTTAACTGCATTATCATCTGCATCTTGTGAACTAGATCCAGTACCCTCATGGCTCCTCAAAAAGCATTCATCATCTTTTCTGACCTCCATCGTAAACAAATCCTTGACAAGTGGTCTTGTTCCCCCAAAACTTAAACATGCCATTGTTCGTCCACACTTAAAAAAGCCTAGTCTAGACAAAGAAGAGTTCAAGAACTATCGCCCTGTGTCCAATCTATCTTTTGTGTCAAAAATATTGGAAAAAGTAGTTGGCAGACAGTTAAATGATTTCTTAAACGTGCAAAATTTATTTGATATCAATCAATCTGCTTATCGTCAACATCACTCCACAGAAACAGCTTTACTAAAAATCCATAATGATATTGCTACCGTACTTGACTGTAATCACAGCGTTGTTCTACTTTCTCTTGATCTTTCAGCTGCTTTTGATACCATTGATCACAAAATTCTTCTAAATCGTCTCAAATCAGATTTTGGCATTACAGGAATGGCACTTGAGTGGTTCTCTTCTTATCTTTATGATCGAACTCAATCTGTAGCAATTGAAAACTCAATGTCTTCTGCAACATTCCTTTCTTCTGGAGTTGCTCAGGGTTCTGTTCTCGGCCCTGTCCTGTTTTGCCTCTACATCAAACCTCTGTTTGACATCATAAAGCGACATGGGCTTTCATACCACTCATATGCTGATGATATACCGTACAATTGTATTTGCGTGTTACTGATGAAGATTCATTGTGTTGTATTAAGTCAAAATTCCAAAAATGTATGGTTGATATCTCAAATTGGATGTCTTATAATATGTTGAAACTGAATCAAGAAAAATGTGAGTTTATTGTATTTTCTCCAAAACGGTGTATTTCAAAGTTTAATGACATGACCCTTACCCTGAGTAATATCAATCTTTCTTCTTCTAACTCAATTAAATTGCTTGGTGTAACATTAAATCAACATTTGTGTTTAGAAAACTTTGTCAGTTCCACTGTCAAATCTTGCTTTTTTCATCTTAGAAATATTGGTTCCATCAGACAGTTTATTAATGTTGATGCTTGTAAAACTTTAACTCATGCACTTGTGACGTCCAGGCTTGATTATTCAAATTCATTGTTAAATAACATTCCACATTGTACTATTTTGCGTCTTCAAAGAGTTCAGAATGCTGCTGCTCGGCTAATTACTTTAACACGTCAACGTGAGCATATCACAGGCCCGTAATTATACATTTTAGCTTGGGGGGGCTCAAAAGCTGTTGCGAAGTAAAAGGCTATGCACATAACATTTTGTAGTTGCAATTAGTCTAATTTGCGGTTTTTCGGGCAAAGGCACGGCATATGTTATAAAGTCACAAGGTGCTAGATAGCAGTAATTTCGAATGATTGGGATAATTCCAGCCAAAACATGGGTAATTCCAGCCCAAATGATTGCAGAATAGAATAGATGCAATCAGTGGCGTAGCCAAGAATTTGTAAAGGGGGGTTTTTGACGACCCAGCGGCGGGGGGTCTGGGGGGCCTCCCCCAGAAAATTTTGAAAAATTGCTTTGAATTTGGTGCATTCTGAGAGCATTTTCAACAAAAATGTGGGTATGAATATTCCTGCAAAATTGTGCTGTCCGGTGGCATAGCCAAAGAATAAGATCATGTTTTCTTCGGCATTTTTCGGAAATAAAGCTAAGTCTCTATGTTTTCTTGTTGCTAAATCCTGGCTGAGATGTTTGAATGTTTGGTATTGACAAAACTCGCTCTTTTAATGCAGTTTTGCTTAAAATTAGGCAATTTCTTTTTAGACTGAAAGCATCACACGTGCCAAAGGGGGGGGGTTGTAATCCCCAACCCCCCCTGGCTACGCCACTGGATGCAATATTCTTAACACACAACTTTGTCAGGAATGACCCTCGTGACTTTGTTTGGTACAGGTCTCCACCAAACCAATTTATCCCCTTTGGGGTGTAATATTCGGCAGTAAACGTCAAAAAACACTAACAGCTATCCAAGCTGATACCAATGTTGATTTATTTGTTTTTAAGAGATATTCATGGACAATATTTCCAAAACCAGCATCTTACTCCATTGTAATTGCTTTTACCTGAGATGCCTTGCCAAAAAAACTCACCCAAATTTAAAAATCATTATCGTGCAATCTGTCTGGAATAACCCTATAACTATTACCCCACCAGTACATAACAACTACAAAATTACAAGCAAGATAATTGTACAAAGTGACATATGAGAATCAAAAAAAATTAAATATAGAAAGTCTTGGGTCTGGGATTACCGTAGGCTACTCATTTGGAATTGGAAAACCAAATGTAGCTTGCCTGGCAGAGTTTTTACTTTGAGCTTGGGGGGGCATAGCCCCCCAAGCCCCCCCGGCAATTACGGGCCTGGCATATCACTCCTATACTAAAATCCCTGTATTGGCTTCCAGTATTGTATCGTATTCGCTTCAAAATATGTCTATTAATTTATAAAGTTTTCCATGGTTTTGCTCCAAACTACCTGGACACTTTGCTTGTTCATTATAAACCTGCCAGAACTTTGCGTTCTCAACATCAATTGCTCTTGTGCAACCCTTCATATAAGACACAATATGGAAATCGTACCTTCCCAGTTGTTGCTGCCAGTTGCTGGAACTGTTTGCCTATTTGTGTGAAAGCAGAAAATTTAAATGAATTCAAAACTCGCTTGAAAACGTTCTACTTCAATGAACATTATGACTGAAATTACCGTATTAATTATCACCATTGTCATGTACAGCGCCCAGGAGCATAGTTTGACTGTGGATGTGGCGCTATATAAATGTTCTTATTATTATTAGATAATCAATTACTCCAAAAATGATAAGACATTTGAACAACGCTGTCTGTAGGCAACATTATGAATTCCAACTAGATTTAAGTAACAACATCCATAAACAAAAAACTCACTAGGCCTACCTTTCAAAATCACATCATGAGAAGCATGATCCCAATAAAAGGCTACTTGACCACACGAAAACAGAAGATCTTTTAACTATGACAAAATTACATCCAATTGCAGCAATAATAAAATCAAAAGTTTTAAAACTGTTCGGCCACACTAAAAGATCACAATTCGGAATCAGCAAAGTTTGCACAGAAGGAAAAGTAGAATTAAAAAGAAAACGTGGCAGACAACCAAAACGATGGCAAGACAACATCCAATCATGGACCGGACTCAACTTGGCGACACTGGGCGAGCTGGCTCAAAATCGCCACTCTTGGAAGCAAATAACTCATGTTGATGCGCAATCTGCTGCAGGCGGAGATGATGACTGATGACGATCCATAAACAAAAAATATACAGGATTTACTTTCTTTAATCGTGCTTGGACTGATACCTTTAACTTTTTCAGATAACTTATGTTGGATACAACATCCTGTGCCAGGCCAACGCAGATTTTGAAGTTAAAGTTTAGTTGTCAAACAAAAATTTTTTTTTAGTACATTTTTACTTTAGTTCTAAAAATGGGCCCCTCAAAAGTGCAAAAACAAAAACTACCCGTTTTTCCTTTACAATGTTTTGCTAGGGGGAATATTGGCCCGATTCCCCCCCCCCCCTCTCGGAGCCACTGTACCTACTACAACATAAAATTGTTGCAAAAATATAGTAATATTCAACTAATAACACCAGAAGTATATCAGTCACGCTGGTTATGCTTTGAACTGAGTATGCGACTTCTTGTCGTCCTGCTTTCGCCGCCTCAAGATTGCCTAAGCAGAATACACCACTTGACAATCCAAACAGTTATTGCCCCATCTCTTTGTTCTGCATCCCTCGGTCCTTGAAAAACTGATATACGCTTGTATCGAACCAATAATTGACCCATTGTTTCCCAAAGAACAATTTAGCCGGTTTACGCGGGAGGACAACCGTATATCAAGTGACACTGCCAACTCAGAACATTGAGGGGCTGTGTTTTAGATCCAGCAGCAACCTGTGACACCGTGGCCTGGTCATCAAAATAAGCTACTCCGCCTACTGTGAAAATGGTGGATTAAACTTTCTAAAAAATGTGAACACCCTAAAAATGATCACCGTACGCCACTGCTTGGCACTCCTCCTTTCAACGTCTAACTTATACACATGATCTGCCATGTACAACATCTGACAAGTAGCCCTATTATTATATATGCGGATGACTTGGCCATTTTGCACTCCACGAAAGATTGGCAATGTGAAAAAAAAGAATTGTTTTGAGAGACGAAAATTTTAAAAGATGCATTTGCATAGGCTACAGATAAAATTTCACCTGGGACGTGTTTTCCAAAATGACATTGAAATTGTAATGAAAACTCTGTCCGCCACGATAGCTCAGTTGGTTAGCGCGTGACTTCGTGAACGAAGGCAAAAACAGCCCATCAAGACTTTATCAGTCAGGGGATAAACAGTCAAAGCGAATGTGATATCATTTATTTTTCACAGCAGGTTACTTGAAAAGGGATTTTCGTGGTCAAGACAAAAGCAGTTTGTAGAAGTAACCTGAGCGGGCTACTTTTTATTCAAGTAATGGGAGCGGTAGAGCGCTACTTAATGTCATCAGGACTTCTTTTAAGGGGAAAGTGGGGGGGGGGGCAATTGCTTCCCACTAAAAGGTTCTGCTCCCCCTCCCCACTTTTTAGTAATTTTTTCCCTCAAGTCAAGTAATATCAATAGGTAACCATCGCTGTAATTTTTATAAAAAGATCAGTAGCCTACTCTATCTTTTAGACTTTTTGAAATCTCTTCTCAAAATTAAGCATTGGTTCAGCATTATTCCTTTGCGATTAAAACACTTTTGACGTGATAAACATACCCAGCAAACATTGTACCTCGGCCAAACGTAGTGTGACAGTTGATAAACTGGTGCTCCTCTGCTGGCACTACGTTGTGGTCGAAGTTGCCCTAACGTATTTTGCACCATTCGTCGCAGTTGGGGCAACTTATTTTAAAATATTTGGGCCAACGTTATCCCAACTCCACTGTCAACGTAGTTCATCGTTGGTACTACGCTGGCCCAATATATTTTGCACTATTCGTCGCAGTTGGTCATACATATTTTATACCAATCGTTGTAGAGCAACGTTGGTTAACTTAACCAGCAATTTCAAGTTGACACTGTCCTGATGACCCATATGCCAAAACGATCTTATACTGAGCGAATTTAAGGCAATGACGTAAAAAAACGTAAAGTTTTTGAAATACATTTATTCGAATGGTGCAATGCACCACCCATGCACAATTCACAGCTGCGACAAGACAGCATGAAAGTCTACAAACACAGTGGACTCCGCTACTTCATGCCTCATCAGAAGAATTTGTTGTGGACCTGCAAGTACCTATAAAACAATATGCAACATATTATGTAAAGAAAATATACTGTACAGTGCAAATTAGATCGTGTTTACAACACCGTGAAAGAACAGACTCTAATTGCTACATATCTCATTGATATGCGTATTGCGTATGCAATATCCAGTTATTTTACAATAACAAGCATTTTTAATACATCCTCACATTCCTTAGTATGCTCTGATTCTGTAATTCGTATATGATGGGGTGGGGAACGGGTATACTGTCAGTCCGTCATGTTCTATTAACCTCAACATTAATGCACATTCGTTAATCGTGTTAATGCCGTTTGCCTTCTCTAACAAGTGCAAATTATTATTGTTATCGTTGGATAGATCTTCAAAGTCAAGTCTTAAAATGTGTGCATATTTCTTGAAGTTCTTCTCTAATAATAAACTAATGGCTGGTTTAGTAGGTCTAAATAGAAATGCTTTTATTGCCCCTATTGAGAGAATTGTAACGATTTGTCTTGTTTGAGCTTAACTGAAGCGAGCAGCGGAGAGATGGAATGCTCCTGCATATTTCTAGTGTCTATGACGGCATAACCCTGCGAAGTATAATTTGGTTTCTCTTTCTTGTTACCAGAGCTTGCAGAATTGCGTTGTTGCAGTTCTGGAGTTGCTTGTTACTGTATCTGTATAACGCTTTTGATCAGTAATAATGTTGATAGGTGTATAGTGAGAAGCAAGGTTCAATTCCTAAGGGTGTAATCGCAGCCGCTTGCGAAGCTTTACAGCTTAAAAATTGCAGTAATCAGTTATGATCATACTGACGCTTGAGTTGAAATAACAATAAGTTTATTAGATACTATGATTTATATTATCAAAGCATTTAAACTAAACAATTTTACATAAACACCTCTCCTTGGCCTAGCAAACCTTTGGGTACTATGAAATACGTTTAACGTTGCTAATATGCAATAATGCAAGTAATTGCTTATGAACGAAAATTTGAAGTAATACCATCAAAAATGAAGATCAGTGACAGACAGAACAAATGAACATACCCGCAGTACTTTTTTTAACAAAACGCTTAAGCCGGCCCCCATCGCGGTCTTCCCACGTCTTAAACCATTCGCCCAGTTTGTAGTCGATTTCCTGTAGAGTGCATGATTTGGCATGGCACTGGACAATACCTACAAGTAAAGCAGCTTTGTAAACAAATAAAGTTACATCGATTTTTTATTTTTACACAAGCATCTACAGCAGTGGCCAGCGGTTCCTGTAGGTAATTACTCAATCTGGGGAAATTTGAGGTCTTCCCAAGGGTAACGAGCAGGACAGGGCAAATTAAAAATTAAATAATTGTTGGGTTTGGCTATTCCATTCAATTGATTGCCAAAGACTTATAAAATTGGTACGAATGGAATTAATTTTATGCTGTTGTTTGGAAGTCTTCACGAGAAGACGCAGAACCACGTGTTCTTGTCGAAGGTTGCCTATTTGTGCAACTTTTTGTTTGACGTAAACGCCTTGAACTGCCTGCAGGGCAATCAGTCTCTCATGCCAATCGCCATGGACAATGTTGTGGGATTAAATAGACAAATAATAGATTTAAGATGCCCAGCATGCTTAAGTGGGGTAACGGGTCAGAAAAGGTTAACAACCGTTGCTCTACAGTCTTTTTCACGTGCGTGGCACGATCATCAAGAGAGCTGTAATGAAAATAAAAGCGAGGACATAAGCATAGTCGCCGAACCCGGGAAGGTCGGCCTTCCCGGGCCTTTTCGCAGGGAAGGCCGCCCTTCCCTGCAAAATCGACCACATTAATCTTCTTTTCATCTCTTTTATTGCACACGAGTAAACAACTGGTGTTTTTCAACTAGATCTAGACTGAGGCATTAATCAGGGATAGTAAAGCAGCAATTTGACAAAAAGAGATTACGAAAAAGGTAAACTTCAGATGCTGCAAAACTTATGTTATATCCAAGGCTGTTCTTTCATTGAAATATAATCATGAATAGTATTAGTAAGTATTCTTTCTGGAGACGATATCATACCAACAAAAGGTGAGTTAAAAACTTTAACAAACTACTTACCTACGACCATCTTCTTTAAGTTCCACATAGAATCAAAGGGAAACTTTTTCTCTCCACTAGTTTTGTTTTTCCCCTTCCCGGTTCGCGAGACGCAGCTCGCGACTTCGTTTGAAAGCACATGAGGCATCAATCGATTAACCGTGTCATATAGGCTTCTTCCTCCTATATGACACAGCTGTTTGAACTGCAATGCAACAGATGGATGTGGAAATGCATAAGCCGAGATCGTTAAAACAGCATAGAAATCAGCCCCATAAAACATTCGCAGTGCGTACCAGGCTACCAGCGTACAATTTAGCATAAATTGTTTATATAATGGTGTGTACCACGTGGTAATGTGCGCTGAATTGTTCAATTAGCCTGTTGAGACAAAAACAATAAATGTGTTAGAATTCATTCATTCAAGTTTAAACTCATTCTAGGCTAAATGGAATTACTAATTCCCCACACATAAAACTCATTATTACCAAATATGTGGGTGACTTTAGATAGGTAATGCACAGTAAGAACATATCGTGTTGACTAACCACAATCTGATAGGTCTTCTCATTCTCCAGCATGCTGTTTACGGTTATTAATTCCGTTATGGTTGTAGCAGGAAGAGGAACATCCTTAGGAATCAGAGCCAATTCTTGGAATTTATCTGGGATAATCCTTCCCTTCTCTTCCAGCATACTTTCGATTTGACAGAGCCGTTTGTTCATTTGACGTAGTTCTGTCAGAATTGTCTGAAGATAAGTGAGCACTTTTCCTTCTGTAAGCAAACGCAAATCCTGTCACAGTGAGCATCTATATACGACGTATTATTTACTAGTAGTTGGGCTTAGATTTCCTCAATCACAGAGTCTTGTTGGCTAAAACGTGCTTTCAAACAAAAAGCACTGCTCTTACTTTTGCAACACAACCGCTATGAGGACAATCATGGGTTCCAATGCCATACCAAGTTTGGTCAGTTACTCGGAAGATGACAATAGGAAGAGAGACTAGATCCGGGGCCTGGGGGTGAGTCTTTTTCAAGGTGCCACACATGGCACTTAAGATATTTAAAATGGACGAAAACACTTTAAACTTTTCAGAAAGGAGGAAAGAAAAACTAGCGACAACTAACAAACAACAAAGAAATTTTTACAGAAGCAGGCAAGTCTCTATATATTTATCCGGCCTTATCCGAGTCAGACGTTTTCTTCAGGACTGCAGACTGTGGGGTGAAAAAGCACTTTGTTTTTTTAGGAGGGCAACAATGTAGCAAACAACAAGACATCATTTCCACTGATGTATACAATTTTGTGCGTTATTTTTGTAACCTTCTTGCGGCTTAATCTTTACATTCTGTAACGGGTGAAAATCTGTAGTGTATGTTTGTTTAATGATTATTTCGCCTGTTTCCATCGTCCTGTCTGAAAAATCTAAATTGTTTTAGCCATTTTGAATCGCCTGCTTTTCTGCTCCCTTCTTGTACAGTCAAATTCTGTTACATTTCTCTATTTCAAATACTGTTAAGTGCAATGATACAAGCGGCATCCAATACTATTAAGGTTGTAACAATATCATTAAATTTATAAATGGGTCACTACATTAAGACAATCATTATTAAAATGTATTTCACTTAGATGTTAGTTCATAATATATCATAACACGCACAAAATTAAGAATATTTGAATATAATTATTAAAGAAATGCTTTAACACATACCATAATTTTCTTTGCATGAATTCTGTGATTCGTTCCCCATTGAAGTCAATGCCTGTGTGGCTGATACGGAAGTAGATGGCTGTGCAGATGCTGGGATGAAAACACATGCATGATCTACTGATATTTCAGTTCCTGTTTCCAAAGAAATTACGCCTTGCACTATTTCAGTCTGCTTTCTTTCTAAACGATCATTGACTGGAGTTACAATACATTTGCGTTTCGGGCTACCACCATCATCATCTGTGGAGCACTCGGGGTATAGCATCTGTTTGTAGTTAATAGACCTGACAAGAAAAAAATAGAATATATAATAATTTTTACAAAATACTTTGGAGTTAAAGTTAAAGTTAAACAATAGCAACACTTCATCAAACTAAAGCAACTTGATATTCATGTATTGTACACTAACTTTCACAACTAGTTGTTTTTTCTGCTGATACATAGGATGCCATTTAATCTATCTGGAGCTAGAACAATAAAATAGAATATTTATCTGTGTCATGATTCTATGTTAAAATGCTGTAATCTGAACTAAGTGTACTAATCTAATTATGGTCTAACTTGTTTCGTATCATGAAACTATATAGGAAGTATTACAACAGCTAATCTTTGTTTCATGTTAACAATTGTATCAAACATTAGACATACCTGCGTTTTCTCTTTTCGTGCAAAACACCTTTGGGTGAAGATTGTGATTCATTGTCATCTGTTGATGACAATTCAACATCATTTCGTAACGTGTATTCTTTACACCAGCTTTCAGCCCTTCGTAAGTCATCTAATATATACATAAAAAAATATGTTAAAGTTATCATAGATAAAACTATGTCTCATTATATGTACTAAGTTCAGGTGTCTCAAGTGGTCAGCAAAGCCCATCGCCGCATGTTTTGTATTATATCAGGGCCGCACAGCCATACTGCCATAGGCGTCGATTTTTTCTTAGAAGAGTGGAATTCTGGGTGGGCGAGAGCTTTCAAACATATTTCATTGAATGTGCATGTTCGCAATGGGTAGTCTTTCTCACAAAGACTGCGTTTAGCGTCGCTGCAGCAATTATGTAAGCTTTAATAAATTTGATGTTTGCTTTCTTGCGCCTTGCGATCTTATGAGCGCTGCTAAACTAAACATTAAACAAACTTCTTTTATGTTTTCATTTGCGACCTAAAAAGCGCGTGACTCGTGACCAGTTATCTTTAAAGTGGCGCCTTCGGAATTGCCGCAAAATGTTAGGACAGGTGATTACAGTAACAAGTACCATCAGGATTAATTTAAGACGCATCCACTGGAATTCGAAAAAAAAGCTTCCTTTGCAACACATAACCTTGCCGAGCCGGAAGCTGATCTAGCAGCATGCTAACGTTAAATGACGGAATGGCCCGTTTCGGCGAGTCCGATTCGGCGAGTCCGATTCGACTAGTCCGATTCGGCGAGTTCCCTATTCGGCGAGAGCCTTTTTCGGCGAGTGCCCTATTCGGCGAGTTTTTGAAATTTTTAAAATGAAATTATCGGGTACCGTAGCCTAATTACAATTGCCGTTTTTACATCGTTTTGACGTCGCTAAACGTTGAAATCGTGCAGAAAGGAATAAAAATAAAATGTTTGAACTATTAAATTAAAATTCGTCATGTCAGTTCAGTTGTTTTTATTTTTGACCATCATATCAAAACCAATACACGTCAACATAGCAAAGGTCGAGAAAAAGGTAGAAGCGACAAAACGCGAAGTTAAAACGTGCTTGTGACCGAAGTAAGTTATTGAGTTGAAAGAAATTTGGCACGGTCGCAACACCTTCAGAAAAATTTAAGATATGAAGGGAAAATAAACCAAACAATGTTACAAAAAACATCATGTTTATGTCTATAAGTTAGTACTTTTGAATAGTTAAAATGATTAGTTTGGATCAACAAATGTGTGACCCACAGCTTAGATTGAAAGGAAATTATCGGGTACCGTAGCCTAGTTATCCCGACTAGCAAAAATTTGTTCCTAGAACCCAGTTAGCCTAACAGTTCATTTTTACATTGTAGTAACAGAATAAAAAGGCTAACCAAATGTGTGGCCTATCGTTTTAACGTCGCTAAACGTTGAAATCGTGTAGAAAAGAGAACTTTGCTGACTAGGATACGTTGAAACTGAAAAACATTCACAGAAGCCCTACGATACGTTGCATTTTTAAGATAATGTATTCAGACGTTGAATCAATGTACAAATGAAATGTTATGCTAAATGGGTTCTTGGAACAATTCGAAAGGCTTCTGTGAATTTTTGCTGGTCGGGATAACTGGGCTACGGCACCCGATAATTTCCTTTCAATCCAAGCTGTAGGCGGCCTACAGTAAGCCACACATTTGGTTAGCCTTTTTATTCTGTTACTACAATGTAAAAATGAACTGTTAGGCTAACTGGGTTCTTGGAACAAATCGAAAGGCTTCTGTGAATGTTTCTCAGTTTCAAAGTATCCTAGTCAGCAAAAGCTCTCTTTTCTACACGATTTCAACGTTTAGCGACGTTAACACGATAGGCCACACATTTGGTTAGCCTTTTCATTCTGTTACTACAATGTAAAAATGAACTGTGTTCTTGGAACAAATTTTTGCTGGTCGAGATAACTAGGCTACGGTACCCGATAATTTCCTTTCAATCCAAGCTGTAGGCCACACATTTGTTGATCCAAACTAATCATTTTAACTATTCAAAAGTACTAACTTATAGACATAAACAAAATTTATTTTATTTTTTTTTGTAACATTTTCTTTATTTTATTTTCCCTTCATATCTTAAATTTTTCTGAAGGTGTTGCGACCGTGCCAAATTTCTTTCCATAGGCGCCGACTTTTTAAAAAACCTTGGGGGGCGAGAAAGGTGATGACGTCATAACCATAACGCTATTTTACTCAATTAAAATAGTCTTTAATTAAGCTTAGTGTCTTGTTTATATTAACAAATAGGTCCCAAACCGTATTTATTAGAAGCGCTGCTTGAAAGGATTAGTTTTACGCATGCAGTACGCCTAGTCGTAAAATTTTTGAAATTGTTAGCTCATAATTGGAACTGTTGGAAAACAAGCCGATTCATTTCCTTTTCGTGCGAGTGAATAACAACGATCAAGACAGTGAAGTTATCGAAATAAAACGCAAAAATCATGATCTCAAGCAGAGTGAAAACCCGCTATCAGTTTTATTAACCTCGTTTCGCTAATTACTTTCAAAGCGTTGACAACGGCGAAGTGTTTTCTCTTCTGTTTTTTATCGAAAGTCTTTATAGTCTTTTATTGAATACAGTAGGCTATACTCGAGTAAAGGTCGAGATGTTCCCACGTGATTTTCACCTCAAAAAGACAAGTTCAACTAACACGGGACAAGCTGTTGTCTCCAGCTCGGCAATTTTCAAAATGAACGCACTAAAAATCATTGTCGACGTAGATTACGGAGTGTGAAATCGCGTCGGCCTAAGTAAAACTTTTGAATACGTTTATTTGCAGTGATTTAAACTTAATTTTCAAATTCAATGATTTCTTGTCAATTCTAAACTTTATGCACTTGTTGAGCAATATGCAAAGCTCACGAGACAAAACAGAAAGAGGAGATCAATTTTTTTATTTTTGCGTGTAGGATATAATCGTTCTTATTATAACGTAACATTCCATGATCGTTGAAGTCGATGTCAAACCTTAGCGGTCGCATAAAACAATGATGTCAGGTTAGCTAGGTGATAATAGCGGTAAGAGACGTCGTTAATGCAGGCAATATCTGCGACCAAGACCATTAAACACCTTTTCTTTTATCGGTTTTCGATTTAATTCTCACACATTGCGAAGAAAACAATGCGTTCTGTTGAATCATAATTGTCTCACAGCGGGAAGACCTCGTTGAAAATAGCGCGTCTAATTTAGCTGGTTTACTTAATATTGCAGTGAATAGTTACGTGACTATTCCAGCAGTGCAAGTTACTCTACCATCTACTTTGAAACTTCCATACCGTATGAGAAAGCCATGCGATCAGCTGCTGTTTTGCGGGCAAGAGCAACGTAGGCTTTTCTTGCTTTCGGCATTCTTTAAGTCCGTTTAAATTATCTAAATCTCTTTCACGAAGTGTTTTATCTTTGAAACACCACTTGTCATCACCATTTTTGTTGCCCTTCAACCATAAATTTACGGGGGGCGCCGCCCCCCGGAAGTCGGTGCGTATGTTTCTTTCAACTCAATAACTTACTTCGGTCACAAGCACGTTTCAACGTTCGTGTTTTGTCGCTTCTACCTTTTTCTACCCCTTTGCTATGTTGACGTGTATTGTTTTTCATATGATGGTCAGAAATAAAAACAACTAAACTGACATGACGAATTGTAATTTAATAGTTTAAACATTTTATTTTTATTCCTTTCTGCACGATTTCAACGTTTAGCGACGTTAAAACGATGTAAAAACGGCAATTGTAATTAGGCTACGGTATCCGATAATTTCCTTTCACAAATTTCAAAAACTCGCCGAATAGGGCACTCGCCGAAAAAGGCTCTCGCCGAATAGGGAACTCGCCGAATCGGACTAGTCGAATCGGACTCGCCGAATCGGACTCGCCGAATAGTAGCAGACCCGTTAAATGAAGCAGGTAGAGATCCATGGCTCATGTTGTTTTCTACAACTATATACCGGTGCATTGCCTGAGACACTGACATCACCACTCTCCATCCTTAAGGCACAGCTTTCTTCATCAATGTCATCTCTACGTTTATTCGTGCTGGACGTGGCTTCTTCAGCGTTATCATCTCAACGCCTTTTGGAAGCTGGTTTTAAGAATGCGCGAATAAATGTTAGACTTTGCTTCATGTTTAACTTTTCAATAATGAAATGACAACATCGCGCGGTGCCCCAATTTATACATACCCAGCAACAAGTTTGTAAGGAAAGATTTGTAAAAAGCGATTGTTTTAGTACGATTTAGTTTGTATCGGTTATTTTATTGTCATGTTCATTATGATGTCATATTCGTATTCCCTTACGCTGACCCGGAACTGAAGTTTGATTGTGACGTAACGAAAGTGAGGCCATTCGGAGATAAGATCAAATGTGGCTTTCTCTCAACAGGAATTGCCAGTGTGTGGTAATTGCCGTAGCAACAACAATGCAGTGAGTGCCGCCTTTTTTCAACGCAGCGTTGTTGCAAAATTGCTTTGTTCTGTCGGATATCTAGCGAGACATACCGTGGCGTAAAACAAGAAGTGTCATGTAAACATGGTGGGCGAAACATATTTTGCAAACCCTCGTTTCACGGCAGGGTGGGCGCCGTCCAGCCGGCCCACCCTATTTCGACGCCTATGCGTACAGCTACTCAAGCAAGACTACTGCAGCCGTAGCGAGTCACTGGCAGCACGATGTGTGAAACTTGCCCTTACTTCATTCTAACAACACACACTTAGCAAGAATGAAGTAAAAACCAATTTATCATCTTGGCGTGACTCCGTCTGAACTTGAACCCGATACCTACTAACAGAGGTGCACGTGCTAACCACTAGGCCAGACAATCGGTATGAAAATGCAGTTAATTCAACTGAACAGCAGTGGACACTGGAAAATGTGCAAAATAATGGTAAATCAAGCATTTTAACATAATTTACTATTTTATAGAAAACATCAGAACTTAGAGTTGGAAAGTTAAACTTCAGTCATATAACATGTAGTAATATATTGATTATTGAGATGTGGCCAACCTGTTTCATAGAGAATATTAACACTGTGTTCTGCCCAATCACTTTTAGGGGTGGCCATTGATTCCAACAACCTTTTGTAGCGCAATTTCGATGCACAAGGCGGCCATTTTGACAAACGTTTTTCACTGTTTGACCAAAGTGAACAGATCACTTCAACAGGCATGTTCCGCTCTTTACAAAATTGCACAACTTGGTACATTGCATTAGTAATTATATATATAACTAACAACTGCAGTAAGTTATGATATAAACTGAAACACAATATGTTAAGTACCGTACCATACATAAACAAGCTGGACTGGACAAGCAAAATTGGATAATATGGTTTTAATGGTTGTTATGTAACATTGGTTTATCTTATTGCTCTTTGACAACTCTTTCATGATAGGCTACATTCTTTCAATTAATAAAAGAGCTAGGAGCATACAATATTATAGATCATGCAATGAGTGACGAAGAGGCATTACAATAGATTTTCCATTTAAAACAAACAGCATAAATTTTCTTACATACAATGGCTTTATTAAACAAAATGTGTCATTCGGCTCATCAATCACATAAACACAAACAAGTGATGACTGACATGGATCACTGAAAAAGTTAAGCATTATATCAAACTTCTGAATGAAAAAATTGTCTCGTTATTGGTATGCAATGCAGTAGTAGTCCAGTTTTAATCCAGTGATGTCCCCGTTACCAAGGGTGGCCGAATTCACCTCAAAGTGTTGCAATCACCTTCACACCCTGCTTCCATATCGATCTGTCTAACGCGTCCTTTTTTAATATGTTTTGCAATATGTTATTTTATTAAACCAACTGAGTTGCCAAATTGTACACAATTATCTGGCAACGTAGTTCGTACCATGAACAATTCGTACCATCAGTTCGTACCTTGAAAAGATTGAGAGAAAAATTTACAAAAATCCGAAGTCGCTGATCGCAGTTTCCGCAAACATTTTAAAAATTTCCGCCAGGGATATCTAAAGAAGGGGATACGAAGGCTTTTATTACGTCTGACAATAGAAGGGCTTTTGTTTATCGTAAATAATCTGTGTTTATCCTAAAATGACAATTGGCACCGATAGTAATTTAATAAATCTTGTTATGATAACTTGCATTGCGCTATTAGCATCAGGCCTGGATATTCACAGCATGCTCATGGTTGCTTGTTAATTCAACTACCCATATACTTGCTTTACATCCAGCCTACTGCAAAGGCTTTGTTTAAAAAAAACAGCTTACTGGTAACTTTTCAACTGTCTTTGTAAACAAGTATTCTTTAAATATGCTCTACGTAACATTTGCTAACTGTCTTCTGTAGCTCATTATACCAGCTGCACTACAAAACTTTCTATGATGTAAAAAAAAACACATGTTTAAAGCACTGCAAACTACCGCCCTGGTAGTGTCATGAGAATAAGGCAATCGCTGTGAGCCTTCATATCCCCTTCTCTAGATATCCCTGATTTCCGCAAAGAAACAAAAACTCCTAGGATCATTATTACCAGAAATTTAAAAATGTTTGCAGAAACTCCGATCAACCCTAACCCTTTTAAAATGTTTGCGGAAACTCCGATCAATCCTAACCCTAACCCTTTTAAAATGTTTGCGGAAACTCCCATCAGCGACTTCGGCAAACTCTTAGGATCATTACCAGAAATTTTAAAATGTTTCCGGAAACTACGGAAAAACGGCTATCAGCGACTTTGGCTTTGTACTATTTTCTTCTCTCGATCTTTTCAGTTTGTTTGTTTGCGAAAACACCCTCACCTTTTTAAAATGTTTGCGGAAACTCCGATCAACCCTAACCCTATTAAAATGTTTGCGGAAACTACAATCAACGAGTTCGGCAAACTCTTAGGATCATTACCAGAAATTTTAAAATGTTTGCGGAAACTGCGAAAAAACAAAAACGGCAATCAGCGATGTTCCATTTTTTTCTCTCCATCTTTTCAGTTTGTTTGTTTGCGGATACTGATACCTATCCGATACTCTAACTCCAACCCTTTTAAAATGTTTGCGGAAAAACGGAAACTGCGATCAGCAATGTTCTATTTTTTCTCGCGATCTTTTCAATTTGTTTGTTTGCAGATACCGATACGTAACCGAGACTCTAACCCTTTCAAAATGTTTGCGGAAACTGCAATCAGCGACTTTGGCTTTTTTTAATTTTTTCTTTTGATCTTTTCAAGGTACAAACTGACGGTACGAATTGTTCATGGTACGAATTAGGTTGCACCCCAATTGAACATTGTAAACAACAGGACTTGAAGGATACAAAATGTAACTAGGTTGCATCCGGCTACCGTACCAGCTGCATGTAGTATATCTGGTACCTTGGATGCATGTCCTAAAATGCAATATAATTACAGTGGGGATGCAACCTAGTTTGGAATGGCCTGTTTCATTGAGTCAGATTCGATGAGTCCGATCTCTATTTGGTGATTTTTTCAAATTTTTTTTTAAATATTGGGTACCGTAGCCTAATTATTATTGCCGTTTTAGGGTTTAGAGGTTAGGAACTCACCGAATTGGACTCACCGAATAGTAGCAGACCCACCTAGTTCGTACCCTGAAAAGATCGAGAGAAAAAATTAAAAAAGCCGAAGTCGCTGATTGCAGTTTCCACAAACAAACAAAAACTTTCAGGATCATTACCGGAAATTTTAAAATGTTTGCAGAAACTCCGATTTCAACCATAACCCTTTTAAAATGTTTGCGGAAACTGCGATCAGCGACTTCAGCAAACTCTTATCATTACCAAAATGTTTTAAATGTTTGCGGAAACTGCGGGAAACCGGAAACTGCAATCAGCGACTTAGGCTTTGGTCTATTTTTTTTCTCTCAAACTTTTCAGTTTGTTTGTTAACGGAAACTCTGATCAGCAACTTCGGCTTTTTTGAATTTTTTCTCTCAATCTTTTCCTAACCTTAACCCTTTTAAAATGTTTGCGAAAACTGCGATCAGCAACTTCAGCAAACTCTAAGGATCATTACCGGAAGTTATAAAATGTTTGTGGAAACTGTGGAAAAACGGAAACTGCAATCAGCGACTTCGGCTTTGTTTTATTTTTTCTATCAATCTTTTCAGTTTGTTTGTTTGCGGAAATGGCCGGTTTCGGTGAGTCTGATTCGGTGAGTTTCCTATTCAGTGAGAGCCTTATTCGGTGATTTTTTTTTAAATTATTGGGTACCGTAGCCTAAATATCATTGTCATTACAGGGTTAGGAGATAGGGTTAGGGGTTTAGGGAATGAGGGGTTACGGTCTTATTTCAACGTTTAGCGACGTTAAAACGATGTAAATGCGATAATGACAATTAGGCGACGGTACCCGATAATTTTCAAAAAAATCACCGAATCGGACTCACCGAATAGTAGCAGACCCTACCCTTACAGTGGAACTTCAACTGAAAATGTGACAACTGATCCTGAAACACAATGTGGAGGAAACAATTTGTATTTTCATGACCGAAATAATGATTCTTTTTTTAGCTCAGAACATGAAGGTAGAGGGGATGCAACCTAGTTCATACCCTAGTTCATACCATACCAAACAGTTTGTACCCTGAAAAGATCGTGAGAAAAAATTAAAAAAAGCCAAAGTCGCTGATTGCAGTTTCCGCAAACATTTTAAATTTTCTCTCTAAAAACATTGAAAGAAAAAATAGCACAAAGTCGAAGTCGCTAATTTCAGTTTTCGCAAACAAACAAAAACTATCAGGATTGGTTAGAGGTTTAAAACTATCAGCGAGGGTTAGAGCATAGATTACTCTATGGTTAGGGTAAAGGTTAGCGGAAACTGCGGAAAAACGTGTGCGGAAACTGCGATCAGCGAGGGTTAGGGTTAGAGCATAGATTACTCTATGGTAAGAATTAGGGTAAGGGTTAACGGAAACTGCAGAAAAATGTTGCGGAAACTGCAGAACTGCAGAAAAACTGTGGAAACTGCAGAAAAACTGCGATCAGCGAGGGTTAGAGCATAGATGACTCTATGATTAGAGTTAGCGAAAACTGCGGAAAATGTTTGCGGAAACTGCGAACAGCAGACTTCGGTTTTGAGCTATTTTTGACTTGATCTTTTCAGAGGGAAAATTTTAAAATATTTGCGGAAACTGCGATCAGCACGGGGTTAGGGTTAGAGCATAGATTACTCTATGGTTAGGGTAAAGGTTACCGGAAACTGCAAAACTACAGAAAAATGTTTGCGGAAACTGTGATCAGCGAGGGTTAGGGTTAGAGCATTGATTACTCTATGGTTTGAGATAGGGTAAAGGTTAGCGGAAACTGCGGAAA
This sequence comes from Aplidium turbinatum, assembly GCF_918807975.1. NCBI lineage: Eukaryota > Metazoa > Chordata > Ascidiacea > Aplousobranchia > Polyclinidae > Aplidium > Aplidium turbinatum. The sequence continues at coordinate 9,681,600 of NC_137476.1, forward strand.
AATGTTTGCGGAAACTGTGGTCAGCGAGGGTTAGAGCATAGGCGGCAGGCGCCTAACTATTTTTTTGGCCGTGGGGGCGAAAGCGTGTTTCACCAGCAGCAACGTAAATTCAGCGAAATGTCATGCAGATGGATCACGTAATTATGTCGTCACACTAGAATTGCTTTTATTGCCACACTCGGAGTTATCGCTACGTTCGACCTACCGTTAATTATTATAAACAAAACTCGATCAAAACACATGCTATGCGTCTGCGTTGGCTAGCGGTTGATGGACTGCGATTCTTTAAGCTAAGCACAACATAAAGTTTAGCAACGAACTATAGTCTGGGAGCCTACGACAGAAGATTTCACCCCATAAGGTACAAAAGGTTTGACCCCTTGAAGTTACTGGGGTCAACCATGTCACTCACAAAAAGTATGGAAGATTGACCGCACCGGGTGGATCTGGACCCTAGAGCCCCCTAAAAAGCCCAAAAAGGGGGTTAATTTCACCCCATAAGGTACATGGACCAAACTTGGTGAAAACGAAGTTCTATGTCAGGACATCACAAAAATATCAAATCTAACAATATTTTCGAGTGGAAAAGTGATGTAAGACTCCCCCCAAAGTGACCCCCCAGGGGGTTAATTTCACCCCATAAGGTACATGGACCAAAGTTGGTCAAAACGAAGTCTTATGTCAGGACATCACAAAAATATCAAATCTAACAATATTTTCGAGTGGAAAGGTGATGTAAGATGCCTTCAAAGTGACTTCCCTTAATGTGACCCCCTCGGAAGGTTTATTCCACCCCATAAGGTACATGGACCAAACTTGGTCAAAATGAAGTCTTATGTCAGGACATCACAAAAATATCAAATCTAACAATATTTTCGGGTGGAAAGGTGGTGTAAGATGACTTCAAAGTGACTTTCCTTAATGTGACCCCCTCGGAAGGTGAATTTCACCCCATAAAGTACATGGACCAAACTTGGTCAAAACGAAGTCTTATGTCAGGACATCACAAAAATATCAAATCTAACAATATTTTCGGGTGGAAAGGTGATGTAAGATGTCATCAAAGTGACCCCCAGAGGGTTTATTTCACCATAGAGTACATGGACCAAACGTGGTCAAAACGAAGTCTTCTAGGGCACCACAAAATATCAAATCTAACAATACTCTCAGTTGGAAAGGTGATAAAAGACCTACCCAAAAGTGAATCTCCTCCTATAGTTTAATTTACTTCATCCCTTTCTCGAACCAACCTAGGTGTAACGAAAGTGCTATGCCAGGACAGTACGAATGGATTAAATTTAAAAATATTTTTATATAGGTTTTGATGAAATACATTCACACGCTGTCCCATGATGCATGAAATGGAACTATAGCCTACTTTACAAAAAGTTTTTGTATAAATCATATTCAGTCAATCGAAAAAAGGCAACAGAACATGACAATACATGGCTTTGTAACACCAAAAACAGAAAGTACATAAGAAGCATATAGGCTACAGTAGCCAGAAAATTGATCCAAGATCTTGATACGGCCACTAAATGTGGACTTAATCGAACAACTGACTATCCAAATCAAAACGTTTCGAAATGAATCATTTGGAACGTTAATTTAGGCAGTAATGAACATTTTCCAGCTGCTACAATAAATAACCCAATAAACCCAATGTAGTAAATTTTTGTTTAATGCCATTTGCTTCATGTCTCCAATCAGTTATTGTAACTGTTCATTCATAAACAGAGATTGTTCGTGTAAATGTAAACGGTCGTTTCTTTATTCTTCATTGTCACTGCTGTCACTTTCACTTTCTTCATCTTATTCTTCAGATTCATACAATTCTCCTGTTATATACAGAGATAAAGCAAGCTGTCTGCGATGTACCAGCCCCAAGCAATGTGGTTATCCGCACGTCTGACACTGACTGTCTTGTAATTGGCCTAGGTTGCTATGGAACTTTTGATCCTTCATTAAAGATATGGATAGAAGCTGGCTTGCAAAGCAATAACACGCAGCGGTACATCAACATCAACCAGCTGCATAGGCCTACCGCACTTGGAGTGACGATTTGCAAGTGTTTACCTGCATATCATGCCTTTACAGATTCTGATTACACCTCGTCATTTAGCAGGAAAGGGAAAGTGCGGCCGCTGAAATTACTCCAAGGAAACCACGAAGCGCAGGCAGCTTTTAGCCAACTCGGACAAGACAAAGAAATTAGTGAAGACATTATCATCGCAATAGAGAACTTTGTGTGTAACATGTACAAAAACAAGAAAATTAATTATGTCAACGAAGTCCGTTTACAAATGTTTTTAGACGGCTACAAACCCAAAAAAGAAAATGAAAGGATATCATGCATACCAGAAGCTACTGTAGATAGTAGTACTCTACCACTTTGTTTACGAGTACTTCTCCAGAAGACAAGGCGCACACATCTCATCACAAGATGGTGGTTATCTTCAACTAGAAGTGAACAAGCAGCAACGTTGCTGCTAGAGTAGGCTATGGCTGGAAAGAAGAAGGAGGTTGTTATAAAGTGGTGTGGTTTGAAGGTAAAGGTATAAAGCATCTTTAGATGTCTCTGCGTGGAATCTGATCTCATCCAGGAAAGTCAAGAAGAAGGTAAACAACATTGGATGTCGCTTGGGTTACCCTTTATAAATATAAAACTTTCTCCTGGTCTATCTGTCATTTACTTTCTTACTGTAAACATTAGCCAATAACTGGCTGTTAAGTTTCGTTTTAGGAACCTATAACCAATAGTTTCTGCAATCTTGAGAAAAATGCCTGGGTGCACTAAATAACAAATAAATGTTGAACTTTTTCCAGTTAATAGTAAGTTGCAATGTTGCATTATTCGAAGAAAAATAGACGTCTGTAAAAGATAATAAAATTACTATTGTATGTTACGCATATCTGTAGTGCATAATAGCAATTGTTTCGTACAGTCTTTATTTCTCTGTATATAACAGGAGAATTGTATGAATCTGAAGAATAAGACGAAGAAAGTGAAAGCGACACCAGTGACAATGAAGAATAAAGAAACGACCGTTTACATTTACACAAACAATTTCTGTTTATGAATGAACAGTTACAATAACTGATTGGAGACATGAACAAATGGCATTAAACAAAAATTTACTACATTGGGTTTATTGGGTTATTTATTGTAGCAGCTGGAAAATGTTCAGCCTGCGCTTCGTGGTTTCCTTGGAGTAATTTCAGCGGCCGCACTTTCCCTTTCCTGCTAAATGACGAGGTGTAATCAGAATCTGTAAAGGCATGATATGCAGGTAAACACTTGCAAATCGTCACTCCAAGTGCGGTAGGCCTATGCAGCTGGTTGATGTTGATGTACCGCTGCGTGTTATTGCTTTGCAAGCCAGCTTCTATCCATATCTTTAATGAAGGATCAAAAGTTCCATAGCAACCTAGGCCAATTACAAGACAGTCAGTGTCAGACGTGCGGATAACCACATTGCTTGGGGCTGGTACATCGCAGACAGCTTGCTTTATCTCTGTATATAACAGGAGAATTGTATGAATCTGAAGAATAAGATGAAGAAAGTGAAAGCGACAGCAGTGACAATGAAGAATAAAGAAACGACCGTTTACATTTACACGAACAATCTCTGTTTATGAATGAACAGTTACAATAACTGATTGGAGACATGAAGCAAATGGCATTAAACAAAAATTTACTACATTGGGTTTATTGGGTTATTTATTGTAGCAGCTGGAAAATGTTCATTACTGCCTAAATTAACGTTCCAAATGATTCATTTCGAAACGTTTTGATTTGGATAGTCAGTTGTTCGATTAAGTCCACATTTAGTGGTCGTATCAAGATCTTGGATCAATTTTCTGGCTACTGTAGCCTATATGCTTCTTATGTACTTTCTGTTTTTGGTGTTACAAAGCCATGTATTGTCATGTCCTGTTGCCTTTTTTCGATTGACTGAATATGATTTATACAAAAACTTTTTGTAAAGTAGGCTATAGTTCCATTTCATGCATCATGGGACAGCGTGTGAATGTATTTCATCAAAACCTATATAAAAATATTTTTAAATTTAATCCATTCGTACTGTCCTGGCATAGCACTTTCGTTACACCTAGGTTGGTTCAAGAAAGGGATGAAGTAAATTAAACTATAGGAGGAGATTCACTTTTGGGTAGGTCTTTTATCACCTTTCCAACTGAGAGTATTGTTAGATTTGATATTTTGTGGTGCCCTAGAAGACTTCGTTTTGACCACGTTTGGTCCATGTACTCTATGGTGAAATAAACCCTCTGGGGGTCACTTTGATGACATCTTACATCACCTTTCCACCCGAAAATATTGTTAGATTTGATATTTTTGTGATGTCCTGACATAAGACTTCGTTTTGACCAAGTTTGGTCCATGTACTTTATGGGGTGAAATTCACCTTCCGAGGGGGTCACATTAAGGAAAGTCACTTTGAAGTCATCTTACACCACCTTTCCACCCGAAAATATTGTTAGATTTGATATTTTTGTGATGTCCTGACATAAGACTTCATTTTGACCAAGTTTGGTCCATGTACCTTATGGGGTGGAATAAACCTTCCGAGGGGGTCACATTAAGGGAAGTCACTTTGAAGGCATCTTACATCACCTTTCCACCCGAAAATATTGTTAGATTTGATATTTTTGTGATGTCCTGACATAAGACTTCGTTTTGACCAACTTTGGTCCATGTACCTTATGGGGTGAAATTAACCCCCTGGGGGGTCACTTTGGGAGGAGTCTTACATCACCTTTCCACTCGAAAATATTGTTAGATTTGATATTTTTGTGATGTCCTGACATAGAACTTCGTTTTCACCAAGTTTGGTCCATGTACCTTATGGGGTGAAATTAACCCCCTTTTTGGGCTTTTTAGGGGGCTCTAGGGTCCAGATCCACCCGGTGCGGTCAATCTTCCATACTTTTTGTGAGTGACATGGTTGACCCCAGTAACTTCAAGGGGTCAAACCTTTTGTACCTTATGGGGTGAAATCTTCTGTCGTAGGCTCTCGGTCTACTAGATTTATTAGCATAAAACAAGAGACCAAAAGGCTTACTAAAAGGTATTGTCTGTAAATGGAATGAAAATACTAACTTGATCATACGCTTGAAAATATACCTGTTGAAAGCAAAATCATTCATGTTTACATCAATTCAACAGCACGTCACCTTGAATAAATTTAAAAGTTGCTGACATCCGTAAACAGTAGGGTGGTCCAAAAAAAACTTTTTTTGTAAATGTTAATGTCTCACCCTAAAATATTGTTACCATTGATGAGAAAATGATATATGTGAATTTTCATAAAGATTGGTTGATATTTAGGGGTTGCTACCGGGGTTCAAAGTTTTGTCGTTTGCCCCCATTTTAACGTTTCGAGAGGATATGATATGATACGGTACAGTAAAAAATACGGTACAGTGCCATTGTATATTGCAATAAAAATACAGTTTAATAATTACTCTATGGTCTGTTTATAAACTCATGTGTCTGTATTACGAATTATACTAACTGGTGTACATGTACGAAATGTGCGACTTTGTATAAGGTAAAGGTGAGTCCCATACTTGAATACAAGCATCGAGGGATGAGGTTCTCATTATACTAAGCCTTCGGCACTAACGAGAGTAGGGTGGCCAGTTCCTTTCTCTCGGCCGCCTTTACTTCAGCAACTACGCCCACCCAATATATTATACCCTGGGTAGAGGTGGGCGTGGGCGGTGTTTGTCAACAACCAGTAGAAGCCGGGAGTCAAACCAGGATTGCATAATTGGAAAGCGAGCGCGTCACCGCTGCGACTTTGTATACTTGTGTTTAAAATTCAGAGACTAAATTGGACATTCATTAACAGCTTTAGAATACAACAAATAAACTACATACAGGAATTATTGCGCGAGGGTCTTTCTACTGCAGTCTGGATATCGCTGACGGTGATCGGCGACGACACGCAAAAGATACTGTTTTTGTTCTTCGTCACATGTGTGTAATGTGTTGTATTCCGTGATCAACGCCACTCCACGCTCGGCAATGTCCCAACCGGGGTGCCAATTGCAATGCTCAAGGGTGCCGCGAGATATTTTAACTTTAACCCGTTAAGTGTGGAATTTATTTATTTATTTTAATTCTAATCCACAATAAGCCTTTGTTTTCTCGCCTAGGAATAACAGCGTGAAAGAGATTTTGAATCGTTGCTGTTTTTTCCATAAAAACGTTTGAAACGCATCATTATTGCCAGGTTTCATGATTTTATTTTGCGTTTCACGGCGCACAAAGTCAAATTGCAGTGATGGATTATCGGATTGTGTGACCCAGCACGATTATAAAATTGCACGATTGTTTGCGAACCACTATAAAATAGAAACTTTTGCATGGGGGATACCATACCTGCGCATACAAACACGATAGCCTACATAGCTAATCGAGAAAAGGCTAAGTTATAATTGATTTATTCTTTATACCAGTGCTCCGCAACCTTTATTTACTCACGGCACACTTAAAAACTCTTTAAAATTTTGCGGCACAATTCGGCCGACACATTTTCAAAATGTAAAAAATAACTATCATCTTTTTAATGAGATATTTGCGCTTGTTTCTTGCTTTAATAAAGTTAACAATTTGGATACAGTCATTCATTGTTTCTGTCAGCTCCCTTGTAAAATGTTTGATCATCAAGGCTTCCCTGTGTAAGCAGCAATACATAAGTTGAATGGCTGGATTTTGACGTTTTACCCATGCAGCTAAACTTCTTCCTTCGCCCACCATTGCTGAAGCACCATCTGTGCAAACGTTGATGCAGTTATTCCAATGGATACCATGGGTTATGAAAAACTCGTTGGTCACTCTAAAAATTTCCTGGCCAGTCGTTCGTTCCTGGCTGGAAGTTCTTTGCAAAATAATTAGGCTACTCGTTTGTTATGGACTCGCCATTGACAAAACGTTGGCTACTACACTTAATAGCTGTGCTTTCAATATGACGAAATTTTTCATTAAACACTGCTAACTGACAATTCAAAATGACCTAGCCTGACTTCTAAAAACGCACTACCACGTTAACCAGCCTTTTTTAAAACTAGGGCAGCCTTCCCATTGCGAAAACTTCAATGTGAGGCAAAAAAATCATAAATGCACTGTGGGAAGTCTAGCTAGAGTTTGAGTTGTCTTGCAGTGGTAAAGCGAGAATTTTTAAAACATAAAAACTCCTTTCTTTTCAAAAAGTATGTTCTGATGATAGTTATCCCGCGGCACACCGGTTGCGGAGCACTGCTTTATACTTATATGAATATATTTTGTGAATTGCTTTGCGATTACAATTGGGTCTCCAAATTAGTGGATTTTCCGTACAAACGAACATTAAAACTAAAAAAACGAGAACGACTGCTTATAGTCGAGGAAGAAATGTGGGTGGCTTTGTCGAATGTGCCTCGAGATATTAAGGGACTTGTGCAAGAAGTCAAGCCCAAATTTCACATTAAATTTTGAATAAATACATTTATTTATGCGCGCTATACTGTACAACTCATTCTGTGCTATTTCATACAGTTACTTGAAATACAGAAATCTCATAAAATTGACCCAGTTTTGCCAGGATGCCGCAAACTATTTATCTCTTCGATAGGGTGCCGCAAGGTCGAAAAGGTTGGGAACCACTGCTCTAAACCCTTGACAGCCTGTTTTAACCTAAAAGGAGGACTTTCTGATGATTACCCTTTTAGGGTGAAACAGGCTGTCAAGGGTTTAGACAGTGGTTCTCAACCTTTTCTGAGTCATGGCCCCCCAGACTGTGGCTCTAAAAGACCATGGCCCCCTTGAGCAAAATAAAAATGTATTTGTTTAAAGAACAATGAAACGAAATCAATAAAAACAGTTAACGAATGATTAAATGATTTAATGCTTTCTTTTTCGTAATAGACTACGCTAGTAAATCAAGCGTATCCTTAATTGTTACGTTACAATCACAAAAGATGATGCAACATGCAGTGAGATAGAACATATGATGAAAAAACATGCTTTTGGCTAGCTTTACGATACTAACACCTACATGAGTGTTTTTTGTGTCACAATTCTGTTATAATTCATCAATACATGTTATAATTTATTAATGAAGCTTTTTATCGTGGCTCCCCTGAGAACGCTCTGTGGTCCCCTTGGGGGGCCGAAGGCCACGGTTGAGAACCCCTGGTTTAGAGGGTAATAACTATGTATGTACTATGTATATTAGTTTACATCATGTACATTTGTACATGTAGTTTATTTACTGTCTTCTAAAGCTGTTATTGATTGTCAAATTTAGTCTCTGAACTTTAAACACAAGTATACAAAGTCGCACATTTTGTATATATATGTAGACCAGTTAGTATAATTCGTAATACAGACGTACATGAGTTTATAAACAGACTATATAGAGTAATTATTAAACTGTATTTTTCTTGCAATATGCCATGGCACTGTACCATATTTTTTACTGTACCGTATCATATCATATCTGTATCACATCCTCTTAAAACGTTAAAATGGGGGCAAACGACAAAACTTTGAACCCCGGTAGCAACCCCTAAATATCAACCAATCTTTATGAAAATTCACATATATCATTTTCTCATCAATGGTAACAATATTTTAGGGTGAGACATTAACATTTACAAAAAAAGTTTTTTTTGGACCACCCTAGTAAACAGCCCTTGAAAAATAGTTACGGAGAGACGTTTGATTAAGTTTTCGACTTGACATTGCTCCCTTTTCACTACAATATCGCAACTTATCGCAGACCAGCTTTCAAGTTTCAATTCGCGGTAATACGCCCGTTTTCGTGTTGCAGATGAAACAAAAGATGCGCATATTCCCCGCCTTTGATCGGGTTTCTATTTCTATGGCAACGGTCGTGTGTGCGCCATGCAGTTTGCGCGAGTCCATTGTTGCGTTGATTATGCCGCGTGTGCGCAATGCGGTTTGTACCAGCCCTTGTTGCGTTGGTTAGTGGTTACCTCGGGCCGAGACTTCAAGTTCATTTTCACAGCAAGCGATTCACTGCCGCGACAATTGTCTGCAGAGGTTTCGACTTTCGAAAGCGACATCGAGTCTGTTTGCATGCGCATAAAGCTAAACGCACGCTGCGTCAACGTAGCAAATTATGTTGTTTTTGGGTGCATTCAACATCTGATGACATTGAATCGACGCAAAATGGTAGATTTTTGCTATGTCTCAGGCAGCAAAATCAGTCATTTTACATTGATTCAACGTCTGCAGACGTTAAATCAATGTAAAAATGACAGATTTTTTTTGTCTGGTGTGGGATTGTAGCATCGCTACTCGTTCTAGTGATTATTTAGCGCGAAGCTGTTGCGGTTTGCATTTAAAAATGTTTTACTGCAGCCGATCGCTAGTTCATCTATTGTTTTATGTATCAATGCAGCATAAAAAGTTGCTCCCACGCATAAATATGCGTGGGGTACGAACTGTTCAAGGTACGAACTAGGTTGCAACCTAGTTTGTACCTTGAACCATTCGTACTGTCAGTTCGTACCCTGAAAAGGTCGAGAGAATAAATTAAAAAAAGTCGAAGTCGCTGATCGCAGTTTAATAGCACAAAGCCGAAGTCGCTGATCGGAGTTTCCCCAAACAATTTGAAGCAAACTCGAGGGTTAGCGGAAACTGTGGTTAGCGGAAATTGCGAAACTGCGGGAAAATGTTTGTGGAAACTGCAATCAGCGAGGGTTAGGGTTAGAGCATAGATTACTCTATGGTTAGAGTTAGGGTAAGCGGAAACTGCGGAAAAATGTTTGCGGAAACTGTGATCAGCGAGGGTTAGAGCATAGATCACTCTATGGTTAGGGTAAAAGTTAGCGGAAACTGCGGAAAAATGTTTGCGAAAACTGCAATCAGCGAGGGTTAGGGTTAGAGCATAGATTACTCTATGGTTAGAGTTAAGGTAGGCGGAAACTGCGGTTAGCGGAAACTGCGGAAAAATATTTGCGGAAACTGCGATCAGCGAGGGTTAGGGCATAGATTACTCTATGGTTAGAAATTAGAATTAGGGTAAGGGGTAACATAAACTGCGGAAAAAATTTTGTGGAAACTGCGATCAGCGAGGGTTAGGGTTAGAGCATAGATTACTCTATGGTTAGGGTAAAAGCGGAAACTGCAGAAAAATGTTTGCGGAAACTGTGATCAGCGAGGGTTAGGGTTAGAGCATAGATTACTCTATGGTTAGAAATTAGAATTAGGGTAAGGGGTAACGGAAACTACGGAAAATTTTTTGTGGAAACTGCGATCAGCGAGGGTTAGGGTTAGAGCATAGATTACTTTATGGTTAGCGGAAACTGCAGAAAAATGTTTGCGGAAACTGCGATCAGCGGACTTCGGTTTTGAGCTATTTTTTCTCTTGATCTTTTCAGGCGGTACCTCTAAATACCCATTGTCAGGCATTGTCGGGCATTGTCAGGCATTGTCGGGCATTGTTGGTTTTTTGGGGGGTTGTGGAGCATTTCTAGGGGTTGTCGAGCATTTTCAGGGGTTGTCAGGCATTGTAGAGTAGCTACTTTCAGGCATTGTTGGGAATTTCCAGGCATTGTCTAGGATTTTCAGGCATTGTCGATCATTATCAGTGGTTGCTGACGGATTTGTTAGGCATTATAGAACATTTTCAGGCATTGTCGAACATTTTCAGGGGATGTCGAGCATTTTTAGGGGTTGTCAGGCATTGTAGAGTAGCTAACTACCTTCAGGCATTGTTGGGAATTTCCAAGCATTGTCTAGGATTTCCAGGCATTGTCGATCATTATCAGTGGTTGACGGGTTTGTTAGGCATTATAGAACATTTTCAGGCATTGTCGAGCATTTTCAGGGGTTGTCAGGCATTGTAGAGTAGCTACTTTCAGGCATTGTTGATAATTTCCAGGCATTGTCTAGGATTTCCAGGCATTGTCGATCATTATCAGTGGTTGACAGGTTTGTTAGTAATTATAGAACATTTTCAGGCATTGTCGAACATTTTCAGGGGTTGTTGAGCATTTTCAGAGGGTGTCAGGCATTGTAGAGTAGCTACTTTCAGGCATTGTCGATAATTTCCAGGCCTTGTCTAGGATTTCCAGGCATTGTCCAGATGGACAATGCCTAACAAGCCTGTCAATCACTGATAATGATGTCATTATCAGTGATTGACAGGCTTGTTAGGCATTGTCGAACGTTTTCAGGGATTGTCGAACATATTCAGAGGTTGTCAAGCATTTTCAGGGGTTGTCAGGCATTGTAGAGTAGCTACTTTCAGGCATTGTCGATAATTTCAAAGCTTTGTCTAGGATTTCCAGGCATTGTCCATCATTATCAGTGATTGACAGGCTTGTTAGACATTGTCGAACATTCTCAGGGATTGTCTAACATTTTCAGGGGTTGTCGAGCATTTTCAGGGGTTGTTAGGCATTGTAGAGTAGCTACTTTCAGGCATTGTTGGGAATTTCCAGGCATTGTCTAGGATTTCCAGGCATTGTCGATTATTATCAGTGGTTGGGGTCATTTCATTATAATTCATCCAGGCCATGGAACCATAAAATTTAGAATTGTCCCATTTTTTCACAGTTTAAAATACATGAAATTCTGAGTTATTTGGCACAAATTTTGTCAAAATTGGTTGAGCGGTTTTTGTTTTATCGCTATTTTAATATTTGACCACCAGGTGGCGATTTTTTTAGTGAGCCGCATAAAAATGCTCATATCTTGGGACCTAGTTGCCCAATCTTCATAAAATTGGTATCTATCCCCCCATTTTCAAGGGTGGGCTTTCCAAAAATGAAGGTTAAAATGAGCCAGGAGTTATACTTTTTGTGATATAAACATTTGTAGTGCTTCGATAGCATGGCCGATTTCGCCATGCGGCCACACATTTTTTTCAAAATTGTTTTGATCATTATTATTAGCATAGATGTTATATTCCAAAAATATCTTTTAAATCACTTACAATTTACAACCTCATAATAAAAATTGTGCACAAAAATGCAGAATTTTTAAAATAGTAAAAAACATTGGATTTTAATTTTTTTGGAATTTTGGGACTAGACTTTAGATTTCATTACCACTACTTGTATTACAACTATTTTATGAGCAGAACTGTAGTCAAGCCTTTTTCTCAATACTAATATTGACGTAGATAACTGACTCCTATTCCAATAATTTCACTTTAATCACTAACAATTCATCAGCCCATACTGGGTGGTCCTCCCTTTCCCCCCTCCCTTACTACGCCACTGTATGTCAAGCAAAGAATAGTAGTATAATACATTATTACACAAAGTGAAGGAGTCAAGACATAAAGATGAAGGAGTTTAATACGTCGAAAGGATGTAATGAGCTTGTCCGATGTGGGAAATAATTATATCATTTTCCAAACATGTCTTGCTGCTACTGGTAGGACAGTGTACACAGTACAATTGCGTTACTTTAATTTGTCAGAAGTTACATTAAAGAACAGCGACAGTCTTAATAGTAAAGTGAGTTATATGCAACAATCTAAGAAATACATAACAATCTGAGAAAGAAAGTACATTGCAAAATAAAGTCACACTATTCTGAGGATATAACTACAATTCTATACACTTCTGCTATCATTTCTGAATTGGAATATATAGGCTTTGTCTGCACTGATCATTGTAAAATTACATACATACATCATTGTAAGATTATTAGTGCCAAGAAGTGTACAAAACATTAAAGAGGATTCAATAAACCTATAGTTTTGCATGCATAACTACTTTAACTAGTGCATCCTATTTTGCATTTAACATCATGTGACACTGGACAAAATATGCTCACTGCAGAGCCATTACAACAGGTGAGGGGCAACAATCGGAATGAATAAAAACGCAATTGAACAAGGGCCGCCATGCATGTAAATAAACCGACAACCACGGTTTCTACCATGTAGCTAAACATGTGAGAGGCAGCATAAATTACTATACAATTGAACACGGGTTGTCATGCAAGCGAATAAACTTTAAACCACGGTTTCTACCATGTACATTGGCGTAATTTTATTTTTTAATTTAACAAAATTAGGGGTGCTCTTAGTTATCTTATGAAAATTGTCAATATAGGCTAATCAATTGAAAAGCTGACCGATGAAAAATGTTAAAACAAATGACTCAATCTAATAGTAAATTCAACCATGTTTACCCTACGTCATGAAACGTCGAATCAACATAAAAGAAGATAATTTTGTCGTATGTGTAATCGAATAGACTGCAGCGGTATGTCAAACGATCAGATAGAAATGAAAACAAGTATTACATGCGAGGCGAAAGTGATCTTACATTGAATATTGAAATATATTCGACTTTAATTTGTTCACGTCTGCCTTATAATGCGGCTTGCTATAAATTAATCACATCCAAATTTGTTTCTGCGGGTTGTTGTCTTGGAAACAAACTCCGTGACAAGTTCTTCCATGTTTAATTTCTCCGCCAATTCGCGATGACTACCTATAACGGCCAAATTGTTCAGTCGTTGTTGCGTTTGAGTTCTGCGAAGGTAGGTCTTCAAGCGTCATAATAACGAAAAGGAACGTTCGGCTTCACAGGAAGAAGTCGGCATAACAATGTAAGTTACCAAAGCTGCATATATATTAGTGTTGGGCGATATATCGAATTTTCGATACGATATCTTTTCAATATCGATATTTATTTCAATTTCGTTCGATATTTTAACTATTACAGCCCTAACTCGTAACTGCAAACCCCTACAAAAACGTTGCCGTGGCCAAACGGAAAAAGTTGAAATTGCCTCGGCAATTGCTGTGAACGTTCATAACGAAAAAAATTGTACCAAAACATGTAAAACAAGAAGCGAAAAATATACTAGAGTAGTCCATCACGACCGCACTGTTTGATTTGTTGTGATGTAATAATACCAAAAGTAGCGAACAACGCGATACGCACGCTGTTACGGTAATTCACGTTGAATAACTCGCGGAGAGGCAAAGTAAGTTAATTTTGGGTTGATTCAACGTTCGAGTCAGCACAAATCGATTTAATTTTCCCAACGGGTTATATTGCGTAACAACAATGCCCAATAAGAAATTTACGTTTGTTTTACATTAATTCGACGTCTAGCGATGTTGAATTATCATAAAATAACGTTAATTGCTCAACCAGGTACGGTAACAAATTAATAGCTCCCTGCGAGAAGATTGCCTCGATTTACGTTTACACTAACACAATTTCGTCACAATTGGGATACGCGAGCAACATAAAGTCTGTTTGATAGAACTAGCGGTCAGAATCGGAATCATCAGATGCTGTATCGGAGGATGAGGTTGTCGCGTCATCACTGGAATCGGACACATCAAAAGGCTCATCGCTTGGCTGTAAATCTACACTGTCATTGCCGTTCGCAATGAAGCCTCCACGTTTTGCGGCTTTCGTGCTTTGATACCCATCCACACGCCTCTTTCGCAGAGCTCCATCAGGGTATTGACTAAGGAGCAAATCTATCGCTGTGGCATAACAACTGGGAGGAATGTCTAACCCTAACCTTACAAGGGCTCGTGTGGCCCCATCATTTTTTTGCCGACGCTAATACGCCATTCATGCATCTGCGTCGGCAATCACCTCGGCAATTGCCGACACTAATTTCGAAGATTGAGAACTCTTTTCTTAATTAGAACAAAAATATCGAAAAGTATTGAAATATCGAGTATTTTTTCAAATATCGTATCGTTTTGTTTTTTTCAATATCGCCCAACACTAATATATATTTGGCATTATATCGACCATTGACGGCTGTGCAATGAATTTCTGACGTAGCGTATTCACTGTCACAACATCACCGTCACGTTAGCAACAAGCGAACCACTGTTTGCGTTCACGCAGCAAATCCTTGCGTTCCCAGTCACCATCATAAAATTTGCTAACAGTGACAGAAGGAACAGTAGCAGCTTCCATCATCGTTTAGTCTCAACCAGTTACATTGAGAAAACCATTTTTTTTGCGCATTTGAATCTGTGTATTTATATGCAAAACAGGGCCCAGGGGTGCTCTCGCATTTATGTTGTTACCTCAGATTTTCATTTTGGGGTGCTCAAGCACCCTTCGCACCCCTGAAATGACGCCTATGACCATGTACATTGTACAATTGTACAGTAACTAAGCATTGTGAGAGGAAGCAAAAATATAAATACAACATAAATGAACAAAGGATTTTTCACACTTGGACACATAGAACAGCATGCCATTATTGTAACATTAGTCAAGACCAAGACAGCAATTTCAGGCAATCAAACCCAACATAATAGAAGCCAATCAATGCTCATCTTGAATGCAAATGAAGCGACAATTCACAGTTTCCATGTTTGGAGCCGAAAATGTGTATATTCTGCCAGTTGTAGTGGAAGGACGCATCTGACATGCGCTTAAAACTGAAAGAACCAATACAACTTGAACTAAAGTAATGGTATCTACAAGTACCAGGCACAGTGCTTCCACTCTGGAATCTTTGTTCAAGAGTCTGCAAGTTGGTTATTTTTTGCCACAAGTCATAGTAAATCTCCATGTGACGGGATTGGTGGAGTAGTAAAAAGGAAGCTGGGTAACGAAAGTCTAGGCAGACCAACTACTAACCAAATTTTGACTGCTGCAGCTGCCTTTCAATACTGCTCTGAAGCTGTAACAGGTGTAACTTTCTTCTATATAAAAGCTGAGGAACTGGTGCCAGTAAAAAATACTCAACAAAGATTACAGCATGGAAGCACTGTGCCTGGTCCTGAATTTCTTCAATCCTGATGATTTTGGACAGTCTTTCCACTACAACTGGCAGAATATACACATTTTCGGCTCCAAACATAGAAACTGTGAATCGTCGCTTCATTTGCATTCAAGATGAGCATTGATTGGCTTCTATTATGTTGGGTTTGATTGCCTGAAATTGCTGTCTTGGTCTTGACTAATGTTACAATAATGGCATGCTGTTCTATGTGTCCAAGTGTGAAAAATCCTTTGTTTATTTATGTTGTATTTATATTTTTGCTTCCTCTCACAATGCTTAGTTACTGTACAATTGTACAATGTACATGGTAGAACACTGTCCTACCAGTAGCAGCGAGACATGTTTGGAAAATGATATAATTATTTCCCACATCGGACAAGCTCATTACATCCTTTCGATGTATTAAACTCCTTCATCACTTTGTGTAATAATGTATTATACTACTATTCTTTGCTTGACATGCAGTGGCGTAGTAAGGGAGGGGGGGAAAGGGGGGACCGCCCAGTATGGGTTGATGAAAAAAATTAAAATCCAATGTTTTTGAGTATTTTAAAAATTCTGCATTTTTGTGTACAATTTTTATTATGAGGTTGTGAATTGTAAGTGATTTAAAAGATATTTTTGGAATATAACATCTATGCTAATAATAATGATCATAACAATTTTGAAAAAAATGTGTGGCCGCATGGCGAAATCGGCCATGCTATCGAAGCACTACAAATGTTTATATCACAAAAAGTATAACTCCTGGCTCATTTTAACCTTCATTTTTGGAAAGCCCACCCTTGAAAATGGGGGGATAGATACCAATTTTATGAAGATTGGGCAACTAGGTCCCAAGATATGAGCATTTTTATGCGGCTCACTAAAAAAATCGCCACCTGGTGGTCAAACATTTAAATAGCGATAAAACAAAAACCGCTCAACCAATTTTGACAAAATTTGTGCCAAATAACTCAGAATTTTAAGCATTTTAAAGTGTGAAAAAATGGGACAATTCTAAATTCTATGGTTCCAAAATTTCAATTTTCTGGATGAATTATAATGAAATGACCCGTTGACAGGTTTGTTAGGCATTATAGAACATTTTCAGGCATTGTCGAACATTTTCAGGGGTTGTCGAGCATTTTCAGGGGTTGTCAGGCATTGTAGAGTAGCTACTTTCAGGCATTGTTGATAATTTCCAAGCATTGTCTAGGATTTCCAGGCATTGTCGATCATTATCAGTGGTTGCCAGGTTTGGTAGTCATTATAGAACATTTTCAGGCATTGTCGAACATATTCAGGGGTTGTCGAGCATTTTCAGGTGTCAGGGGTTCTCAGGCATTGTAAATTACTTTAGATTCTTTCTGGCAGGCATTGTCGGACATCTTCAGGCATTGTCTAGGATTTCATGGCATTGTCGAACATATTCAGTGGTTGATTGGTTTGTTAGGCATTGTCGAACGTTTTCTTGGGTTGTCGATCATTACCAGGTTTTGACAGGTAGGCTATGTCAGGCATTGTCGATTTTACACACTATCCACAATACACAGCAAAAAACAAACATTAACACATGTTTTGATAACAAACAGTCATACAATCCTGATATAGGCTAGCTTGAACAGTTTTTGCGTTCTATCTGTGAAATGAAGTCACAAACTCGATCCAAACTTGTTGCGACGGGTTTGACTTCTGGAAACAAACTCATCTACGGTTTCGATGAGATCGAGGGCTTCTACATGATCTCAATAAGTACCGGTACTTATGATAGCCAGGTCATTTAAACGCTGCTGTGTTTGTGTATACCGTAAATACGTTACAACCTACGCAAAATAAAAAGGGATCATTCTGCTGCGCATGGAAAATGTTCGACAATCCCTGACAAACGTGTCATAAACTAATAATGATCGACAATGCCTGGAAATCCTAGATAATGCTAGGAAATGCCCAACAATGCCTGAAAGTAACTTAATCTAGAATGCCTGACAACCCCTGAAAATGCTCGACAACCCCTGAAAATGTTCGACAATGCCTGAAAATGTTCTATAATGACTAAAAAATCTGTCAACCACTGATAATGATCGACAATGCTTTTAAATTATAGACAATGCCTGAAAGTAGTTAGCTACTCTACAATGCCTAAAAACCCCTGAAAATGCTTGACAACCCCTGAAAATGTTCGACAATGCCTGAAAATGTTCTATAATGCCTAACAAATCCGTCAGCAACCACTGATAATGATCGACAATGCCTGGAAATCCTAGACAATGCCTGGAAATTCCCAACAATGCTTGAAAGTAGCTACTCTACAATGCCTGACAACCCCTGAAAATGCTCGACAACCCCTTGAAATGCTCCACAACTCCCTGAAAAGCCGACAATGCCCGACAATGCCTGACAATGCCTGATAATACCTGACAATGCCCGACAATGCCTACAATGCCTGACAATGGGTATTTAGAGGTACGGTACCCTTTTCAGGAGGAAAATTTTAAAGCGATTGCGAAAACTGTGATCAGCGACTTCAGCTTTTTTTGTTTGTTTTTTTCTCGATCTTTTCAAGGTACGAACTGACGGTACGAACTGTTCATGGTACAAACTAGGTTGCATCCTACGAACTAGGTTGCACCCATGGTAGCCTACCATTTCAGCACCAATCAAGTTTGTAACAGAAGACTCAGCTCTTTGACCCATCTGCATATCATCAATGTGGCTTTATACCACTTTTTTTACATTCCGTCGCAAGCTCCAACGTGACATTGAACTTGTTTTGACATATAATAGTTGAATGCTCTATTGCATGTTGAGTGGCGTCATGGATGGATCCAAGGGGGGGGGGGGTGCGCACCCCCCCAAAAAAATTTCAAACTGCTATTATTTTAATAAACTAATGGTATTAAGATCTACTAGTACCGGTATTACTTTATTTTTTGATAGATCACAGCATTTTATATCAGCTTTCAGCATGTAACGAATTGATGCTGAGTAGATTATGGAATGTGTATCATACCCAGTGGCGTACGCAGGGGGAGGCCATTGGGCCATGGCCCCCCCCCCCCGTTAAAAATGTTTTAGTAGTCAACGACGTAGATTAAGGCATTTAATATGTTTTGCATTGCTCTGTCAAAGCAATTACTGTAACAATGTTGTTTTATAGACTAAGCCAATACGAAATACATAGCCCAATCCACCTACCCCACCCCAGGTATGCCAATGTAGCATAGTGTTCTGTAAGCCTATTACAGTGATTAGTGAGAGAGATATGGATAAAGACTAAACTAGGGATATCAATGGCCAGTGGCATAGCCAAGAGGGGGGTTGGGCCTTGGGGGCTACAACCCCGGGTGCAACCTAGTTCGTACCTTGAACCATTCGTACAGTCAGTTCGTACCCTGAAAAGATCGAGAGAAAAAATTAAAAAAAGCCGAAGTCGCTGATCGCAGTTTAATAGCACAAAGCCGAAGTCGCTGATCGGAGTTTCCCCAAACAATTTGAAACAAACTCGAGGGTTAGCGAAAACTGTGGTTAGCGGAAATTGCGAAACTGCGGGAAAATGTTTGTGGAAACTGCGATCAGCGAGGGTTAGGGTTAGAGCATAGATTACTCTATGGTTAGAGTTAGGGTAAGCGGAAACTGCGGAAAAATGTTTGCGGAAACTGTGATCAGCGAGGGTTAGAGCATAGATCACTCTATGGTTAGGGTAAAAGTTAGTGGAAACTGCGGAAAAATGTTTGCGGAAACTGCGATCAGCGAGGGTTAGAGCAAAGATTACTCTATGGTTAGGGTAAAAGCGGAAACTGCGGAAAAATGTTTGTGGAAACTGCGATCAGCGAGGGTTAGGGTTAGAGCATAGATTACTCTATGGTTAGAAATTAGGGTAAGGGGTAACGGAAACTGCGGAAAAAATTTTGTGGAAACTGCAATCAGCGAGGGTTAGAGCATAGATTACTCCATGGTTAGGGTTAATGGAAACTGCAGAAAAATGTTTGCGGAAACTGCGATCAGCGGACTTCGGTTTTGAGCTATTTTTTCTCTCGATCTTTTCAGGGGGAAAATTTTAAAGCGATTGCGAAAACTGCGATCAGCGACTTCGGCTTTTTTTTTTCTTGATCTTTTCAAGGTACGAACTGACGGTACGAACTGTTCATGGTACGAACTAGGTTGCATCCCGATGGGGTGCAACCTAGTTTGTACCTTGAACTTCGTACCTTGAAGGTACGAACTGACGGTACAAAGTGTTCATGGTACGAACTAGGTTGCATCCTACAACCCCACTTTGGCACGCGTGTGACGTCACGATATTGAGAATCATGCTTTCAGTCTCTTTATGCTTGGGAATGATGGTTTTAGTCTACAAAAGACTTGCCTAATTTTAAACAAAACTGCATTAAAAGAGCGAGTTTTGCCAATACCAAACATCTCAGCCAGGAATTAGCAACAAGAAAACATAGAGACTTAGCTTTATTTCCGAAAAATGCCCAAGAAAACATGATCTTATCCTTTTGCTATGCCACCTGACAGCACCATTTTACAGAAATATTCATACCCACATTTTTGTTGAAAATGCTCTCAGAATGCACCAAATTCAAAGTAATTTTTCAAAATTTTCTGGGGGAGGCCCCCCAGACCCCCCGCCGCTGGGTGTAGTCTTAAGAGAAAATGCTGTCTGGCTTCGCCCGCCGGTCTTCGAAACCCCCCCTTTCAAAATTCTTGGCTACGCTACTCTCAATGGCCCCCCCCTTGAGAAAATCCTGCGTACGCCACTGATCATACCAATGGAAATAATCATGTGTTTTGTATTGCTCATGTTTTTAAACTTTAGAATATTTCCCAAAATCTCATCACGTTCTTGAATTTTGTTATACCATAACGTTTTTTTCATGCTTGTTTTTAAGACTTGATTTTTCATGCACACTCTCTCCGTTTTCAGGTCTTTATTAATATTAAACAAAAACATCTGTATTAACAACATGATTGATTGATTGATTGAATTTTTATCCTTGGACTGGGAAAGCTTCTTGCAGAGCTTAATCCTGGCAGTTTTGCATACTTGTAGAGGCTTTGAATCACTGACGCAGGCCCGGTCACCGAGATTGACAGAGTGAAGTTTCCGATTGTTGAAGTCTTGTTGCCGGGGAACTATTCCATCCATTAGATGCCGCTGAATGGAGAGCAGTCCTTAACGTGCGTTGCTAAAGCGCACACCCCGAGAGTCGAACCAGCGCCGCTTGATCTTGAAGCTTCTTCGTTCAAGAAGTCACGAGCTAACCAATTGAGCTATCGGGGCGGACATGAATGCTTATCAGGGGTGCAACCTAATTCGTACCATAAACAATTCGTACCGTCAGTGCATATCTTGAAAAGATCACGAGAAAAAACTAAAAAAGCCGAAGTCGCTGATCGCAGTTTCCACAAACATTTTAAAAGGGTTAGGGTATCGGAGTATTGGTTAGATAAGATCGAGAGAAAAAATAGAACATTGCAGTTTCCGTTTTTCCGCAGTTTCCGCAAAAATTTCTGGTAATGATCCTAAGAGTTTACCAAAGTCGCTGATCACAGTTTCCGCAAACATTTTAAAAAGGTTGGGGGTTAGGGTTGATCTGAGTTTCCACAAACATTTTAAAATTTCTGGAAATGATCCTAAGAATTTGTGTTTGTTTGAGAAAAATTTTAAAATGTTTGGGGAAACTGCGATCAGCGACTTCGGCTTTTTTACAGTACGAATTCGTAATGAACAATTCGTACTGACAGTACGAATTGTTCATGGTATGAATTAGGTTGCATCCGCTTATCAGGGGTGCAACGTAGTTCGTACCCTGAACAGTTCGTACCCTGAAAAGATTGAGAAAAAAAATTACAAAAAGCCGAAGTCGCTGATCGCAGTTTAATAGCACAAAGCCGAACTCGCTGATCGGAGTTTCCGCTAACAAACTCGAGGGCTAGGGTTAGAGCATAGATTACTCTATGGTTACTGGTTAGGGTAAAGGTTACCGGAAACTGCGGAAAAATGTTTGCGGAAACTGCGATCAGCGTGGGTTAGGGTTAGAGCATAGATTACTCTATGGTTAAGGTAAAGGTTAGCGGAAACTGCGGAAAAATGTTTGCGGAAACTGCGATCAGCGAGGGTTAGGGTTAGAGAGCATAGTTTACTCGATTGTTAGAGTTAAGGTAAGCGGAAACTGTGGTAAGCGGAAACTGCAGAAAAATGTTTGCGGAAACTGCGGTCAGCGAGGGTTAGGGTTAGAGCATAGATTACTCTATTGTTAGAGACTTAGAGTTAGGGTTAGCGGAAACTGCGATCAGCGAAGGTTAGGGTTAGGGCATTAATTAGTCTATGCTTTCTATGGTTAAGGTTAGCGGAAACTGCGATCAGCGACTTCGGCTTTGTGCTATCTTTCTCTCGATCTTTTCAGGGGGAAAATTTTAAAATGTTTGCGAAAACTGCGATCAGCGACTTCCGCTTTTTTTTAATTTTTTCTCTCGGTTTTTTTCAGGGTACAAACTGAGGGTACGAACTGTTCAGGGTATGAACTACGGTAAGTTGCATCCGCTTATCAGTATGTCAAAATCCAAATATAGCAGAGACACATTTTGACAGTGCCACACTGATGGACCTCCGTGAATGAAAATAGATTTCAGCGGCACCCCCCCAAAAATTAGAGGCTGGATCCATCTCTGAGTGGCATAGCTAGTATCTTAGTAGGCTAGTTACGTAGTTAGTATCGTAGTAGTATCTTTTTCGTCCTGGACGCGTTAATGACGAAAAATAAAATGATTGATTGATCATTGAAAAGATGCTAAAGTCATAGAAAGGATCAGGCACTAAGGCACTTCCTCTATGGGGGATGACAAATCTAAAACCTTTTAATGATTGATTGATGCATTTTCTTCTTTTAGGGTTCAGCGATAGGTGCAATGATTATGGGTTAGAGTTGGGGCTATTGGGTCTGTAATAATAATTCAAAAATGTTGTCAAATTAATCCCTAACAGTAATCCTCACCTTTAAATTGTGCGCGACACGACCACACTTTCCTTTTTCAAGTAGAACACTAGAAAGTAGATTAGTAGAAAGAAACCAGAAAGCTAAAACAGAAACCAGAAGAACCACATGGCAGTGTTGCCAGACTCCAATTTGTTCACTACACCATTTCAACTTTCAAATTATACCATTTCACCAAGAACAGGGGTCACCAACTAGCGGCCCACGGGCAGCATTCGGCCGCCACGCTGTTGTGTGCGGCCCACGGAAGGTATCAGCGCACAAGATGTCAACATTGATTTATTGAAAAAAGCTGAATCCTCTGTAATATTCGACTATGTAGAATCAATTGAGTCAATTGGCTGCAACTTTTTAATAACCAAGGCAACAAGATTCTGTGGAAATTCTAAACCTTCTTTATTAGACCATCTGTATACCAACACCGATGTTAATGAACAGCTGCATGGTATAAGTTTGCATGATATATCTGATCAGCTTCCCATATTTTTATGTGTAAAACAAAAATCTATTAGAACAGAACCGCTGATTAAATTGACTCGAAATTTAAAGAATTTCAATCTGAAAGAATTTTTAACTGATTTGGCTGCTACCCTAAGCATTACAAATCCTGACAATAGCAATGCAAATGATTTAATGCGTACATTTATTTTACAGTTTCAAGAAACACTTGAAAAACATGCAACATTAAAAAAAATGTCTAGATGTGAGATAAAACTTTCAAAAAAAGCATGGATAACAAAAGGTTTATACAAATCTATACAAACAAAAAACAAAATATTTAGACGTTGGATAAGAACCAAAAATGATACAATTTTGGTGAAGAGGTCACTTTCTTCAACCACAGACATATACAACCAAGCAACCACACGGCATTTAACATAATCCATTAAAATTGAACATAAACTAGGCTACTATAAAAGGCATAAACAATAAACTAGCCTATAAAAGGCCGAAAACGTTTGAAGCTTATATGTAGATTTTGGTCAATTTTAATGGAATATGTTAAATGCCGTGTGTTGCTTAGTTGTATATGTCTGTGAACCAAAAATGAATCAGCAAAAATGAAATACAAAGCATACAACAACAAGTTAACTCACTTAAAAAAGCTCTTAAAGAATCAATACTTCAGAACAAGATTTGAAGAAAACAAAAATGACACAAAAAAACATAGAAAATAATTAACGACATAATATGTGGCCTCGACAAATCTCAGTGCAACAAAATTCCACCCACTATGTTTGTGGAGAATAAACCCTATGCTACAAGCTAAAATGCTTTTGTCAATCTATTGAATATATACTTTACAAATATAAGGTATTGAAATATGGCAGCTTCTATCCCACAACAAACGATCTCTTATCAAAACTTTCTTTCGAATTCAAATTTTTGTTTGTTTGGTTTTGAAGACATAAGTTAGGATGAGGTATCTGATGTAATAAGGAACTTAAAACTAAACAGAGCTGCAGGAATTTTTTAAATTTCATCTAAATTTATTAAAATGGCTAATGTAGCTGTCACTTCTATCCTAACAATGTTGTTAAACATATGCATTGCTACAGAAATATTTCCAGATGTTCTTAAAATATCGCAAATAGTTCCTATTCCAAAAGTGAACTCCCTTAAATTTATAAAAGATTTGCGCCCCATATCACTGTTACCAACATTCTCTAAAAATTTTGAAAAAATTATTCACAAAAAATGATGAAGTTCAGCTTTGACAAATATAATTTACTGACGACGTCACAACATGGTTTCCGCGAAAACAAGTCTGGTTGTAACCACAATATATGAAGAATTACTATCAAATTTTGATGACGGTAAATTTAAATGCTCGATTTTTTAGACCTTTGCAAGGCATTTGACACAGTTGATCATAACATACTTTTGAAAAAGCTTTTTCACTACGTACGGTTTTAGAGGAAAAATCCATAATATATTAACTTCGTATTTAACAAACAGCCGTATTTTTGCCGATGACACAAACTTTCAAATGAATGACCACTGCTTGGCATCTCTTCAAAGTAGAGCCAGTTGTGAAATAGACAAAATTGATGTTTGGATGAAGTCTAATAAGCTATCTATAAATTATTCTGAAACTTGTTACAATATATGTTGATCTGCTATAACCAAAAGATCCCACAAAATTTTAGTTTACACGGAAATGAATTAGAAAGAAAAAATTGTAGGCTATAAAATATTTAGGAGTAGCCTACTAGGCCTATACTAGATGAAAAACTAAATTCGAAGCAACATGTAAATAATTTACGTAAAAAGCTAGCAAAGGTTTGTGGTATTGCATACAGGCTTCGATACTGTGCTCCATTAACTGTATTAAAAATTGTGTAGGCTACTTTGCTCTTTTTCAATCTAAGGTTCAATATTCCATTTTGAACTGGGAGAGGTCTAACCAAACACTTATTTTTTCAATTCAAGTAGGCTTACTTCAAAATAAATTTATTCGTTCATGCTTATTTTTACCAAAAACAACCCATGAGCTCTATCGTGCTTTTAATGTTTTAAAGATTGAAGATTTAATTAAACTTGAATATGGAAAATTTATGTTTAAAATTGTGCATGATATGTTGCCAAAATTGTATGATACTTACTTCACCAATTTAGATAATATCCATAGTTATTAGTTACAACACTCGCCATCACAAAAAATGTTCGTTGTTATTACCGCCTGTTAAATCAAATAAGTTAGTGGGAAAAAGATGTTATGTTTTACTGGTGTGAAGTTATGGAGTGACATTTCAAATGAGCTGAAAGAAAATACATATAAGTTGGATAACAAAAGGTTTATACAAATCTATACAAACAAAAAACAAAATGTTTAGACGTTGGATAAGAACCAAAAATAATACAATTTTGGTGAAGAGGTCACTTTCTTCAACCACAGACATATACAACCAAGCAACCACACGGCATTTAACCCTAATCCATTCATAGCATAGCTAATTAATGTCTTCATAGCTAAGTAAGTTACAAGTGTTTTCTGCTTGGTCAATATGGTAATTAATTCATACCGTATTTGCTTTAATGTTGATATTTCTTTGTTTTTTGTTGTTTTTTTCTGTATTGGTGTTCATATGTCCGTTTTGTTTTTTTAGTGTGATTATTTGTTTTTGTTTGTTTTTTTTTTTGTTTTTTTTTTATTACTGTGTTACCTGCAACAGGCTAGGGTGGCAGCTGACATAGATGACCTTACAGGTCTTTCGTTGCCATCCTGTTGTGCTGATAAACACTCAATTTGTATGTATTTTTTGTTTGTTTATCACCAGCAAAACAATAAACTGAACAAGTATAATCAAAAATACTTTTCTTGTGAAGTTAATCAGCATGAAGGCAAAAAATACTTTTCGGGAAGCATATTTTTGCTTTGCATACAATTCCATCGACCGACAAATCATATTGTAGTTCTAGGTAGGGGTCCTTTAAAGCTATTTTAATGCGATGTCCAGCCACACTGTCCCAATGGTTGATTAAAACATTTGTTTTCGAGTTTCGAAAATGTCTGTGAGCATAGGGTTGCTTATTTTAAGTTTGTAAACGTCCTGTAAACACTAAAGTATGCGTTTCAACGTTATTGGGTTTCACGAGCAGTGTTCCTTTATACAAGTTTTTGTTGGCAAAATAGGTCGGTATGCCAACTCAATTTATAATAAATTGGAAAAATATTATATAGCCTATAAATTTAAAGACTTTTTCTGGTATTGTGAAAATATTTAGCTTTGTACTGCAAAATGTTGTTAATCAACAATTCTTGCCATGCTGATAAGCACCGCAAGTGACATTTCTCTAATAATCAAGGAAAGACGGTTTTATAGACTCTCACCAAAAGGATGAAAAACCAACTCATTGCTTTTTTAGAGGAAATACTGTTCATGAGTTAGGCTACGATAGAAACGTTTTTTCGATGATAGGCTATCCACAAGCGTTTGTTTCATTGTGTCTGGCTTCTTTTTCCTTGTTATTGGAGCCTATTTTTGGCTGATATGTTTGCACTTTGCAGGTTACTATTGTTGTCTGTATTGCAATGTGTCAAACATTTCCATGTTTACTGAAATTGTTAATGGCAAGATATCTTTTGTGAAGTGAAGTGACAACACCACTCTTGCATGGCGATGAATATTCTGAGGAAACCTAACTGCCTCGCTATAAGTGCGCAAAACAAGAGACCTCGTTTATTAGGCATTGTTAAAGAAGTCAAAAGTGTTGTTAAAGGAGCTTGGCCTGACGTTGTTCGACTAATTTTGTTGCTCAGGTATTCCAAGATAAATATTAACAACATGTAACGCTGGATACTGGGTACGAAATACGTTCTTTTCTAGCATAAGAGTCGACCTACCTAAAATTTTATTAGTGCGGCCCGCCACACCACTCCTAAGTGCTAAAGTGGCCCGCATGCAAAAAAGATTGGTGACCCCTGACCTAGAATTACACCAACGCTCTAAATTTTCTCCTAAAATTACAGAAGTGTTAGCAAAGTAATGGGAATAACGAAAATTTACATAGAAAAAAACGAAAATTACACAGTTACATGTACAACACAGCCAATACAGTATGATAGTTTGGTGGAAAAGCTAGAAGGTAAAAATAAAAACAGTTTTCAAAGAAAATAACATCAATTGTTCTTCCAATAAAAGCAGTGCAAGTGTGCAACAACCAAAAAATCATTATCTAGGACCCTAACTTTTTGAATTTTACGAAATTTTGCTGACAAATCGTTTTATAAATGCAATTCAAAAATAAACATACTTCATTACCATACCACAAAGTAGCAAATATTTTTTAAATTATACCAAATCTTTGATGGTGTATAAGAAATCTTTTTTTACATCAAGCCATTCTGAATGGTTAGCGTGGAAGCTACACCGTTATGGTTAGCGAATCGCAACTGCTCGCTGTACTAGTGAGTGCTCAGCCTTGTGCTGATAGCCGGGAAGAACGCCTTTTTCTTCACAATGTCCTCTGCCCTGGCGCCTGCTGGTTTTGTTGGCTCTTTTCTTTCGGCAAAAATAAGAGTTAAACTGACTGGTAAAGCGGTGGTCGAATGCCGGATCGTTGAAGGCAAAAACAGTGACCGTCGTTGCGAAAACCCACCTCAAGAAATTGAGGAGAGATTTCGACGCGACATGACCGCTCCTGAAGCTGGGAGTTGCTCGCAGATACCCGAGTGGATGAACCACCGTTACGAGCATGATAATGTAAACCTCTTCCCCGTCGATGACGGTAAAGGTCCCATTACGGCCCGGGAGGTGGAGGCGGTCCTCCAGTCGCTTGATGTCGGTTCCGCTCCTGGTTCTGACGGATTGTCCTACGGTTTCTGGAAGACCCTGGACCCAAGAGGGGGACTCTTTGCCAGCCTTTTCGAGACCTGCCGGATCAACCGTCGTGTACCGGACCAGTGGAGAACCAGCAGGATCACACTCATATGTAAAGACCCTGAGGGTGACCTGCACGACGTCAGCAACTGGCGGCCCATCTGCCAAAACATTTATAAAATCTACGCCGCCGTATTGGACCGGCGCATGCAGCGGTGGAGGGGAATGTTATCAGCCGAGAGCAAAAGGGATTCATGCCCACAGAGGGCGTCTATGAGCATGTGTTCATGCTCGACACCATCCTCTCGGATGCACAGTCACGCAAAAGGCCTGTGGCGGTTGCGTTTCTGGACATTCGAAACGCCTTTGGCAGTGTCCGGCACGAATGCATTGCCGAGGTCCTGCGTTATTTCGACGGCCCCACAGACCTTATTGAGTGCATCTCCGACATATACGTCGACAACACCTGCACCGTCCGCTGCGGCAATGGTGAAACCGACCGTATCCCTGTGGGGCGGGAGTCCGTCAGGGCTGCCCGTTGTCTGGGCTGCTATTCAATTTGGTCATCGAGGTGCTCCTCAGGGGCGTCCGTGACAAAACGGATTGCGGCTACAACCTTCCTGCCAAAGAAGACGACATCAAAGTGCGTTGTATGGCTTATGCGGACGACATCTGTCTCGTTTCTTCCGGTCGCGAGCAGATGATCTCTTTTCTATCTGCTACTGAACCCTTCTCTTCCTGGTCCGGGCTACGGTTCAACCCACGCAAGTGTGGCACCCTTTCCTGTGGGAAAGTGTCGGCTTCCCGTCTGCGGGTCGACCCGAAACCTTTCTCCCTTGAAGGGGAGGAAATTCGAGTCATCCCCAATGGCGAGACGTAGGCTATAAATACCTCGGCGCTCGAACCGGTTACGCCTCGGACGCATCCCTAACCCAACCCTTCATCTCCACTCTGGAAAAGCACATTTCTTTATTGATGAAATCCTTTCTTACCACAAGCCAGAAACTTCTGGCACTCACTTCCATCATTCTCCCGTCCGCGTCATACCATCTGCGAGTGCGGCGCTTTAGACAGTATGAACTTCTGAAGCTTGACCGACTGGTTTTGCGGTGTTTGAAGGTGGCATGGCGTCTTCCCAAGTGGGTCTGCAGCGCGTTCTTTTACAGTAAGCCTGCATTAGGAGGTTTGGGCATCATGAACTTGTGTCGCGAAAGTGACACGCTTTCGGTAGCTCATGTTTTCAAGATGCTGACGTCTCCAGACAGCATTGTCTCTGCCATCGCTTTCGGGCAGCTTAGGCGTCATGCCTGTCTGAGGCTCGGCACTCCAAATCCCACGACTGATCACCTGGCCAGTTATCTAAATAGTGACCCCCCTCCTGACGGCGCCCGTTCTAGACCGTGCCCTACAGGCGAGAGCCTGTGGGGCCGTGTCCGGCGGCCACCCGTTGCCTGAACGTACGTTGGTCCGCCTGCCCGGATGGCGGCCTTGAGTTGGCCGCAGGGAGCTCCACAATCACCCCTCCCATAAGGAAAAAAGCGGTGCCGACCCTCCATCAACACAATGACTTGTGGTTGAGGAGACAGTGGAAATCCAAACCTGACCAGAGCAAGACGATCAGTGCCCACTGTCTGTACGGATTTTCAAATATCTGGACCCGGCGCCCGGAACTCCTGGATCACGCGGACCGAGTATTTGCGTACGTAAAGCTAGATTGAATCTAATGCCACTTAAATCAAAACCAATCCATGGCTGCCGTTACCTACCTGCCATGTGTCGTGCGTGTGGGAAAGCGGAAGAGACTCTCCCCCACATATTGAATCACTGCCCTAGCGTGATGACTGTCGTCACGGAACGACACAATTCAGTATTGAGGGAAATCGTGGGGCACGTGCCTGCCGAATGGCAACCCGGGCTTGCTATAGATAGTAGGCTACGGTTCTTTTTTCGGTTGTCTGTTTCCGGTTGTCTACTCTACTTATGACTTAAATTGTCTGTTTCCGGTTGTCTACTCTACTTATGACTTAAATTTGGTACTACCCATTACTCGAAATCGATCACTGGGTAGAGACAATTATCGTAAAGTTTCTTGCCCAGAGAAACAACAGCAAGTGCGGGTGGCTGGAGTCGAACATGCAGGCTCTCGACTGCGAGCCCAACGTGCTAACCACTCGACCACTGCTGCCGACTTCCACAGCACGTGGAAGCGGGCGGTGCCGATCTGCGCCCTGACATCGTGTTGCAACGCCCTGACGGTGTCACGGTCGTATGTGACGTCATATGTCCGTTCGACAACGGCGCGGAATCTCTTCGAAAAGCCGCCGACAGGAAACACGACAAGTACGGCGAGTTATGTGTCAACATAAAGGAAGACAGGAAGCGCCCTTGCAGGGACGTCCTGTCACTTCCGTTCGTCGTAGGCTCCCTCGGGAGCTATGCCTGACGAGCTCTCGAGCTCTGACAGCCTTGGGCGTTCCTGCTCGTGGGGTAGAAGAGGTGGCTAGAAAAGTGGCTTCCCTCTCAATCGAAGGATCCTCCCGCGTCTGGAAAGCTTGGAACGCCGGGCTCACTTGTGGAGGGGCTACGTCATAATAAAGACGACTTCAGCGATCAGAAACTTATTCCCCAATAACAGAAACGTTGCAGTAAGTATCCGAGCGCGCAAGACAGCAAACCGTTTAGACGTCATAACCTTATATCAATTGTCTTAAAATTCACCACCTTATAGCCTATCATCACCTTATGTCTATAAACCAGTGTCATCTTTTTTATAATGCTCCAGTCTCATCAAACCCAAGCATTCAAAAATGAACAAAGGAAAGGAATAAAATGTTTCATGTACATTGTGAATCGAGACTGGTTTAACAGCAATTAAGTAACTTCAATCATCACTAGATCTCTATGTATTAATCAATCAATTGTTTCGAATTATCTTACGCTGCCTTCGCCTTGTAACGCTGTTCTTGCCCGCTCGGATCAACCTCGCTCTGCTTTCAACGCATTGATCAAAACGATCCCCTGATCAACTCGATGCAGCCTCAAAATTTCCACCCCAATTTTCTACTCATTCCTGGTAATGCAGCCTATCAGTGCCTCTGGTTTCGATCGCTAGCCTCCCCGACCCAGCTGGGCGAACCTGCCTCAACGTCTGGCCAGTGCACATCCGTGCTCGCCGAATCAAAGCTTACTCTTCTCCAATGAGTATGTATTACATTCCCACCTATATTTTTTGTTTCTATTGATTAATCGAGCCTCTCCTCCACATTTTTATTTGAATTTCGTCTGCCACGAGAGCCAAATTATCCTTAAATAGTTGACTCTCTTCCTCGTGGTAGACCTCAATTTTATCTGCTCTGCCTACTGGCAGACCGGATATAAGAGTCAAGTACCTGCGCCGAGGTCGCGTGAAGGAGACGTGGGCGCCGCCCGGCGGTCAATTACTGCCGGTTCCAGCGTTCACACGCAACGGGTTGCCCGGCCCGTCGCAGGCCATCTTTCTGGGCTATGCAGAAAGAGCCTGTCTCCCTGGCCCGCTCCGCCATTCTAAATTTGCGGACGGGTCATGTAACGTTTTCGATCCACACTCTCCCTTCACAAGTATCTCGACTCCCCAGCCTGGCCCCCGCGACCTAAGCTGGTGGACTTATCCCTCCGGGTGCATCGTCACCCCTAAATCAAGCCGCTCCCCGCCGCCGCGAGGTGTGGCAGGCCGGTTTCTTAAAGTCTTCGACTTGGCTATGTTTGTTTGTGCTCTCTCGCCGTGTCAATCCTTTGTACCCGTGCGCTGTTGATGCAAATAAAACAGTTGAACATACGGTGCGTTACTGATGAACCCAGCCTCATGGGCGAAACACGTGTCTATCGCTGTCAATTCTTGCTACAAATCGGCTGCCGAGAAACAAGCTATATACATAGTGGCTCTGGTATCACAGTAGGTTACATCATTATGACACAGCATGATGCTCTTTCGTGCTATTGTTCTTTGTAGCCTAGCCTATACCGGACACTTATTATATCATTACTCGATAATGGGCTAATAGATTAGCATTGTCAAATCGCTCCGCGCCCCTGGGTTTAGAAGTTAGGGTTAGAAAGTAGTAATTGCCATGACATGGGTTCGATTACCACCCCTACCATTAGGCTACCGTAGGCTACTCTTTTTTTCTGTAACTACAAAATCTGCTCAAAACAAGAATGCCAAAAGATCCTTGGCTGAGTGACAGAAAGGTCACAATTGGACGGTAACCTCTTATAAAATGTTCTGATTGGTTCGAGGGTTTAGTGGCAATGGCTGATTTTCTTCATGTTAAAGTAGCTTCCTGTTAAAAGAGGCCCCGCTTGTCATCGCCTGGTAGCCCAACTAGCAGCAGGAGCGCCGATCTTTTGGCATAGCCCATTGCGTAGCTGTAGTGCGCTACTTTCAGAGAAGCGGTCGGCGGATGGCCACCTCATCATATGTTCATCCATTCTATGCGTGCGAGATCCAATATAGAAAATTGTAAGATGGTAGGCTACCGTATAGCGGTGCGGCTTGTCTTATGTTATACACCCGATCTACAATGAGATGATTCCACTTGAATTTTCTGCTTGTAGGCTATACCACGACCAACCTGAATGAGTGACGGTTTCATGCTGGAAAAACGCGCAATTGTCTGGGCGAAATGCACTCAATATTGTCCATCGGGTCGCGATTTTTCTCTGAGATAATAACCTTGACTTTACGAATATGAAAATAATATTTGAAATATATTGAAACAGAATAATGAAAGAGCAGCACATCTAAAACAGCAATGGGCGGGACATCCAGCAAGAATGGTGACAGACAACAGATGGGGCAAAATACTCACAGAATGGACACCAAGATATGCAAAATGAATTAGGGATATCAAAAAGAAGATGGGGATATGACATTGAAGATAAAATTGGCATCACTTGCATGCTGAGAAGAGCGAAAGACAGGTAGACTAATAGTATGGAAACGTAGGCTATGTGGAGGCCATCTGCCAGCAGTGACATTGACTGCATGATGATGATGATATGTAGGTCTTGTGGGCGATAATTTTGTTAGTTGATGGGTAACGAAAACGAAACAATCCGACCCGTAAAACTACTTCAAAACTTGACGTACGGTAGCCTACTGATCATCTCGCAGAGTAGCCTATCTCGTCTTGTCATACAGAGAGAGAAATAACTTTATTTTGCCAATCAGATTCTATAATAGTAGGCTACGAACTGTACGATACGCAATAAGCTTGCATCACAATAACAAACAGTAAACAGTTCATGAACATAGAGGAACGCATAAGTAGGCCTACACTCAGCGTTAACAAACTCAATCTGATTAACCAGGAGCAGCGAAAGACCAATTCGTTGTCTAGTCAGCTGCTGCAAACTTAATAAAACTAACTCATAAGTTGTTTAGGCAAAGCTGGAGCTGTTACATTTTATGCGGCTCCAGCTCCGACTCCGCAGCAAGCCGAGTTATGGCCTCTGACTCCACAGCAAGCGAAGTTGAGTAGCCTACCTGGCTTGAGCTTCCACTCCTTAGCAAACCGAGTTAACAGCTCCATTAAAAATGCTTGGCTCCGCTGCTCCAGCTCCGGATCCACAGCCCTTCTTAGGTTAACAGTTATAGGCCTACTTTTGTAACTACCAGTAGTAAATAATTACTGATAACGACAACTATTGATAATATCTAATAAGTAGGACTGTAAGGTGAGCCTACGTACGAAACATTGAAAATGAATGTGGAGCTATGTCGAAATAAACTTGATTGATTGATGAAAGAAACAGCCTTCATGAAAGCACAGTTAAATCTCCGCTGCAAGTAAACTTAGACTGAAGCTGCTGTGAGATGCACAGAGCATAAGAGCAAGAAAAGGCTGAAAAATATTGTTTCTGGTAAAAAAAAAATGGTATTAATTAGTGACCCATTGGTCTGATGCAAATAAATAATAGCCTAATAATTATTTGAAACATGTTGTTTTTTCGCCATCCTTATTTTTGAGTGCAAAATAATGGCAGCTCTGTAAATAGTAAATTTTAAGTTTTTTGCGAAGGTTTTTAAGTTTGTGCTGCAGCTCTGGCCAGTTTTCAAGGTACCGGTATACACCTAAATTATTTTGTATTTTTAGCATACAAATGTCAAACTGCCTTAGCCTTTCCTTGAGCTGATATCACATAAATAAAAGCTATTTTTTGAGAAGCCATAGTGCAATAGCAATGTAATACTACAATTAATGAGCAGCAGTGGCCGAATGGTTAGTGCGTTGGGCTCGCAGTCGAGAGCCTGCATGTTCGACTCCAGCCACCTGTTTCCGACAATTTTGTTCACCAAATCAAACGTCATATAAAAACCGTTATGGTCTACTTAACCTAGCTGGCATCTTACGTCATGGAAATTGCTAGAAAATGTCCAAATATTGCACCATCGGTCGTAAGACCTGATGAAATATTGCATCACTACCTTTGAACACCGGTTTGAATTGCGTGACAATGTCTTTCATTATTGCGTCACAGTTACTGTCTACGTGCATTTGAGATATCGCAAATTATTCTAGTCATTCGTAAAATTGTTTGTTGGAAGTCAGTCGCAAGTTTAACTGTTTGCTTGGTACTTGCTAGCTGGACAAATTTTCCGTCTTTTATCTAAGTAATCTGTTCTGTAGTGACAAGTTTTAGTGGTGTACGGCGTTGCATCCAATTTCGACAGCCAGGTGGCTAATTTTACAGAAATACAAATTTGAATAGACGTTTCGAAAGAGTGTTTCTTTTTCGGTCATTACATGCAGACGAACGGATTTGGGAATCTTATGTTACAATTTTCCCACGAAGAGATTATGGTTCACCGCTGTGACCATAAAAAATAAATGACGCGACTTGTTAGCTGGTAGGCCAAGAAGCACTAGAAGCACATAAAGAATAAAAGACGTGGCTCTGTCTAGTGTTTGGTACTGAAGCAAAGAAATACGGTAATAAAAGAAGATCTTGTTGGTTGGTAGTCTACAGAAGCAAAAGAAAATTAAAGACATTTCTTCTCAGTTGGTACTGAAGAACTTCAAGTTAAAATTTAAAGGCGTTTCTTTGTTGGTTCTGAAGAAAAAAACAACATTGACATTCATTTGAAGAAAAAAGATTAAAGACAATCGATCTGTGAGCGTGTCTGCAGACGTTGAATCACCTGCTCTCCTGGGCCACATTGAAACGGGCTTTTGCCTGAGGATGGGTTTCTTTTATGTCCGGTTTTCTTTCTCCATCCTATTATTATTATTATTATTATTATGACTGCTCATCCACATCAATATTGGAACTGGCAAATTTAATCCACAACACTTTTCATTAGGCTGTCATTCATTACTACATGTGTGCTTCTCTGTTTTTGTTTTATTTTTTGCTGTTTGCTTTTTTGGGTTTTGTGGCCGTGCTAACTACTGATATATAGCCTACTACATAATTTTTCATTCAAGCACGTTTTAAACCTTTCAAGGTTTTGCCACCTTTTCCCGTTTGTTAACGTGCTGGTAGGTTTATATCGATTTTTGTAGTTAGTATCTTTTTCGTCCCGGACGCGTTAATGACGAAAAATAAAATGATTGATTGATTGATTGTTTACCTCGGATATGTATAGCCTACTGTTGAAAGCGACTCCCAAGCTAACAACACTAGTGATGTAGTAACTAATGCAGACACTGTTTTTGAACTGCTGATGTGATTTCCAAAGTGTAACAATTTAATGTGTAAGTTTGAGTGTAAATCGTTGCATTTATGTGTACTTTTACAGTATTTAATATGAAGGTTGAAGACTCGAAGGTAGCATCAAACAACATAATATTCCTGCAACCATGGCCACCTTGAGATGCGGCCTGATTTGTCACATTTTGCAGATTTTGATTCCAGCTACTGACATTTTTTAAGATGTTTTTACTTTTTGCGGTTTCCTAATGACAAAAAACTTTTTTGTTGCCTTGGGGAAGCAGTAGCAAATGAGAAAAAGTAAGTTGAAAAACGCAAAATCAGACTGTTATTGAAAATTAACAGTCTGACTAAATTCTACAAAATCAAATTTTCTTTGTTTTTCAACATGTGAAGATGTTAAAACCTATTGTGTCATCTGGGGAAAAGAATAAAGAAAGCGTAAAAATCTAATTTTTAGAAAAATTTATTTAAACGTTCGCCCAAAGTTAGAAAAACCTGGAAATTTCTGCAAAATGTGACAAATCAGGCCGTATCTTTAGGTGGCCATGCTGCAACTAATCTGTTGAGCAATCATTTAGTGGTACAAGCAATTAGGCAGAAAGTAGACAGAATGACAAAATAGTTTCAATGTTCCCTTCATCATTGTTTTTTATGGGCAACGTTTTTGTTGTTTCTTGATTCAATTAATTTTAAATCCTTATTGTATCTTGCATTATTCATCATTTAGGACTGTGCCTTGCTGTTTAGGTGTTTTTTTGCAGTGTAAGAAATAAAATCTCTGATGATTGGTTGTGTTTCGTCAATTTGGACTGATTTTGTGAACGAATTCTTCTAATTTTGGGCTAGTTTGTACAAGCAACAGTATTGGGCTAATTTGAAATTGCTTTTGGGCCGAAAATTTTGAATATATCTGGCAACCCTGGTGTTGCCCAGATTACTCTGAAGTCTGACTAGTAACTACTTTAAAGCTTACTTTCAGGAAATTGTAGTGTTGAAAAAATCCTGTTTGGCATTTTTTCAAAATTAGGCAGCTTTTTTGGCCTTTTTTGTTGTTCTTTTGCCTGAAAAATTTTGTTTAGCATTTTTTATTTTTGGCTTTTTAAACTTTGTTCCCATGACCAGGTCTTGAAATTTATTTTTGCTGACGTCGGACAAACGCGTTCGGACTGAGCAGCTATCTCGGCGAGCAAATTAAGTCTCATGGCGGACACACCAGTTTTAGCGTCAATCGTCATGTTTAAATCACTTCATCTTAATAATTCTTCACCATTTGAGAAATATAGCTATGGTTTAGAAGGCTTTTTTAAATTTCAGCGAAGTCGCTCTGAAAAGCTTTCATCAGACTGACGACATGCGCTTGAAGAGTCAAAGCGCATGTGTAGCTGCTTGGTACGCCACAATCATGATTAACTTCAACCAAACGAGGTCGTGTGGCTTCTTGAATCACAATGCTCTGGGCGCGAGTCGGAAAACTTTTACACTAAGGCTACTATTTTCTGCTGTGTAAAGTTTCACTAGGCTTTTTTCTTAGGGTTTATTTTTGCGTGTCATGTGAGCGAAAGCGAATTATTCCTGGACCTTGTAATACCAATACTTAACAAATTTTACTGCATCTTGCTGTA
Organism: Aplidium turbinatum; assembly: GCF_918807975.1. NCBI lineage: Eukaryota > Metazoa > Chordata > Ascidiacea > Aplousobranchia > Polyclinidae > Aplidium > Aplidium turbinatum. The sequence continues at coordinate 9,718,996 of NC_137476.1, forward strand.
ATAGCCTACTCGAATACAGTAAATCTAATTTTGTAACCAACCTTGCCTTATCAATATTACTTGGAGATCAAAGCCAGACATTGACACTGTGACGTAAGACTTGAGCTAAGTTGCGCGTGATTACCGGTACTCCCATCGATTCTTATCAAAGAATTCACCTTTGCTACGCTGATTCAATGTTAGCAAGAAGAAGAAGAATGTCATCAATAGTTAAAGCAAAACAAAAATTGAAAGTTTTCCTGCTTAAATGGAAGCTAAGGGATACAGTATTCACATTTTCTAGACATGCGCTACAATGCGTGGAAAATTATATTCTTGCTACAATTGTTTGTGCTATGCAATGACGATTTGTATCGCTTCTGTGTTATTTCTCGGCGAACAAATATGACCGATCTAGATGGTACGGTACTTCCCGCGGACATCACATGCTGTGACGGTGGACATGTCTGCGGTGTGCGCAGTGAATTTCGAGGCCTGCATGACTACATAATTGTGATTGGCAATTTCAATAAAACCATTTACATTGCAAATGAAAACATTTCACATGTATTTGTAAATATTAATGGTACTGTGTGTTTACGAATATTGTTTCCAGTACCGATAAATTTCAGTAGTTGAAGTAACATCCTCAAGGCTTTCATGAACCTTTTTTATGTTGCTGTTATGATGCTATTGTCGTGCTTGCAAAACGTGACGAAACAACTTTATATTCCACAATTTTTCATATCTGGCTTTCAATTGTTTCAGGCATTCTATGAAGTAATACGGCTTAATGGTAATGGCTGGGATAATAATGATGTATGTGAATTTGGTTGCTTTTTTTTTCTAAAGAATACGGTACGGTACTCTCTAGGTCAGTGGTTTTCAACCTTTTTTCTTTCGTGGCCCATTTTTGTTTGCATAAACGTTCTGTGGCCCATTCAGTTTTTATGTAAGAAAAAAATTACAAAAAAAGTTTATAAACAAAAAGCAGCAGAACATTGCCTTTGGAATGTTGCTGGAATCTCCCAGTTGAATCCAGGCGCTGACGCTTCACACTATCTTCTTTTCGTTAAAAAAAGTTCACATCTTTATCCTTGTAATTTGGATGAACTTTTTCCAGGTGAAGCTTCAGTTTTGATTGCGTCAATGAATAATGACTAAGAACTTTACAACATAATACACATTGTCCCTTTTCTTCTCTGTTATCAAAATTTGATGTAGGCTACAGTATACTGAATGTAATTTTCATCAAACTTAAAGCTTCAACTATTGTCAATTCCTCACCAAAATAATCCACAAAATAAAATGCTGCACGTACTAAAAAGCGGATCTGCAAAAGTTCAACAAAGCTACCGCTTATAAAGATGGCTTAATCACAAACTAGTCTATTACATCATAAAGCGTTGCAGTGACAAAAATGAAACAAAATGTTTCAATAAATCTTTTAATTTTTTAAATATGTCTGTGGCCCACCTCAAAATGCTTCTATGGCCCACCAGTGAGCCATGGCCCATTGGTTGAGAACCACTGCTCTAGGTACTGTTGTGCAATAGCAGTAAGTGTGGGCTGAGCTGTTTTATCCATTTTTCATCAAATTGATTATTCATTAATGAAAAAACCTGCGATTTTGCAGCGGTTTGCCTATTTGGCATTTTTGACCAGTTGTTTGGCATTTTTTCCATAAGTGGACCTGGCAAGCCTGGTATTACATTGCTAATTGCACTATAGCTTTTCAAAAAATAGCTAATATTAGTGTTGCCCGAGTAATCTACTGTTACATATGTTTTAATCTAAAGACAGATTTGAAGATTTCTAACGGAGTGTGGTATGTTAAGATCTTAGTACAAAGGTAAAGCAGGGTTGCCAACCTGTCTTCACCAAAAAAAGCCAGACCTAGTCACAAAAAAAGCCTAAAAAAAGCCAGCAAAAAACAGCTGAAAAAGCCAATTAGTATTCATTAAACATACCGTACACATATAAAAAGCTCACAACTAAATAGTGTCCCATCGAACTTTGACTTCAGCGACAACGCAGAAACATAGTTAATCAAAAGACAAGCAACTAGAAAATTTTCTAGTTTTGGCTTCAAAACGAAATTCGGTCGGACACTACAACCAAATATATGGTAGAAATTACTGCTCAAATTGACACAGACCGAATTTTTTTCCTAAAAAAAATCGCGAAAGATAAAATTAAGCCAAAAAAAGTCAAAATTATGTTGGCTTTTTATTAATTTGACAAAAAATTGATGAAACATGAAAAAAAGCCAGAAAAAGCCTATATTTTCTGGCTTTTTTTATTTAAAAAATAAATAAAGCCAGATTCTCAAAATCTGGCTTCAAAAAAGCCAAATTGGCAACTCTGAGGTAAAGGTTTAACTTTTCTGAAATGCCAAAGGTTATTATGTGGATGAAATGTGGTAACTATTACATCTGCCTACTTATTACCTGGATTTCACTGACATTTCTACTTATGTTTTCTACAAATATCTTTTATTTCAGAATTTGGCATTGTTGTGTGCATTGCATCATTTAGTTTGCATACATGTAGACATGGATTTGTTGTCTACCAATAATATTCAAATATTAAAGCTCTTGTCTTCAAATTCATCGATAACTGATGAACTCTTTGATGATATTGTAAAATTTTCATTGGACACTATACTGGATAAAGAGGTAGATAAACCTCCCAAGCAGTTGGCCGCTGTTGATGCTAACCTATTAAAACAACTTCATAGTGCTTTGGTTGCTTTGATCTTAGAATCGGCGAAAGTGGATGTCCAAGAAGATCAATTGAGTATGTTACTAGATGACTGCAACTTTTCTACATCAGCTAAACAGCGATTCATTGAATTATTTAATCATCATCGGTCAGACTTAAGAGATCACCTTGCTGTGATTGGCATTAACTTTCCACATATAGTTGATGCTGGGTGGAGGTTAGATTACAATATTAAAAACAATCAAATCCACAAAGTGAACAATCTCCGTTACACAATTTCATTGTCCACAGCAGATGATGAAGAAGTAAAGTTTACCTGCTCAAGAGAAGAATTGCAAGATTTGTTTGGTAAACTAAAAGAAGCATCAAAGGCTATTGAGCGAGCCACACAAGTTTAATGATTAGAATTAATCGATCAAGCTACAAAGATTGATTTCATTAAAGTTTTATTTCATTCTGCTTAACATGTGCAATTGAGATTCAATATATGTTAGTCTTTTGCATTGTCTGTTTCAGAGCATGCCGATGAAGATATAAACTTTTTTTATAGGCAATCTTATCAGTCTATTAAATTAAATTTAAGCTATTAAAATATTAATATTAACCTATATATTAATATTAACCTATTAATATTAAATTAACCTATTAAATTTTCCAACTAACTTTTTATAGGCAATCTTATAAGTCAGTTAGAAAATTTAATAGGTTTTTGGTGATTCATAGATTTTGTGCTGTCATATTCCAAAAAAATGACTTTTGTCTCTGTGATATGGTGAGAAACAACTTACAAAACCTGATAATAAGTAATTTAAGCTGTGCGCAACAATTGGCCGGTCAAGTATTTATGCCTGAAATAGGCTTTATATGCGAATATTAACAGAACCTTAGTGTAAGTGAACCTCAAACAAAAGACGTTTATTTTTAACATTAAACTTTTGATTTTATTGTTTAGTTTGACAAATCCCTACCCTATCATTCAACCAAAACTTAATATGTGTTCAACTGAGTGTTGATTGTCTGAAAGTTATTTATTATGTCAATTTTTATTCAGATTTTTCGACTCATATGAATTGTGACTTGTAATTGCATGATGTCCAATCTGTTCAGGTGCTTGCCAACTTCCTTTGCTGAGTTTTTCTTTTACATATCCTCAATATATAGAAACTATGTAGCGTAGTTAGCATTTTTAGTTTACAAATGAACTTTTTCTTCACGAAACAAGGTCATTGTGTCACGATGATAAGGCTGCACTTGTTCAAGATACATTAATCACTTCCTTCAAAATATATTTCATCATGTGTTCTTATGGTCAGATGCAGCAAGTTCAGCAATCTTTTCAATGGCCAATTAAGCTAATAATCTGATTAGTTAATTAAAATCAGTTTGTGCAAAGGTTATCTGTGAATCCGTAATCAGCGGATTACGGTTGCTGCATCAATTGTAGAAACAGTCTGCAAATTAAACTTTTTCAACGGCTGATTTCCTTAAGCCTTGAATGATCCACTGTTGGTGCATTCTATCATTAATGGTTTTTAACCTAGCTCAGTGATGAGAACATCTTTTCTGTCTTCTGAAGGTTGTTGTACAACATCCACTGAAAGCACGTACCAGCCGTACCTATGTTGAGTCAAAACTCGATGGCATGCTAGGAGATTGGCATCCTTTTCTCTTCTGACTCTATTTCCACCTGGCAAGCCTTGATGCAATGAAAGATGTTGTTCTAATTATCTAAACCTTTATGCAGCAAACGAAAGTGAGTAGCAAGACCATTGCTTTCAAGGCAGCATCAAATGAAATCTATGGATTAGAGCCAACATGCAATTGTAAACTGATTAAAAATAGCACTATGCTATTGAACATCATTGCTCTAAACCTCACTCTGGCTTCTTTTAGTTTGTTCTAAGTTTTGTATTAAACTACTCTAAATCAACTTTTCAAGACGATGCCAATATACCAAATTGCTTTTTTATTAGTGATTTTTACATTGATGTGATGTACATTAATGATTCAATACAATACATATCACAACAAAACACATTTTTGGCAGTGAAATATCACGTATGTGTGAAAAGAAAACAATCAGCCATTGCAGCGAGAAAAATATATACCGGTAGTATATTCGTGTTACTTGTATAGTAAAACTTACTACTGACTACCCAGACATCGAATCAGTCGTTTTTTACATTAATTTACAGTTTATAGACGTTAAATCAATGTAAAGCACGACCAATTTGATCTCTGGGTATGTAGTGTTCACCTTAGCACTTGACCTTGTTCTCAGTAGAACGCCACATAGGCCACCACTACCAAATAAAACTAGTTGAGACTAAAGTACAATATTTGTTATCACAACATTATTCGTCTTGATTTCGCTTTAAGAAAACCAGTTTCGTTAACTCGAAACGAAATTCAAATCGCTGAAATATTTCTCTTCAAAGCAAGATTGCTCGAGCTAAACTCACTTGTAAAGAAATTTATTTCAAACAACTCAATTATCGAAGTAATCCCAACTAGCGAAATTCGCCTTTTTACACTCATTCAGGATCTGCAGGTGTTAAACCAATGTAAAAAGCTGGCTCGTTTTGTGAAACGGTCCCATTTATCAAAATCAACCCATTTTGTAAATGTCTCAGTTTTTGTTATAACCATCCCGTTGTGATCTTATGTCGATATCACTATTTTTAGAACCCAGTTGTGATCAGCCTACGTTTGCAAAAATAAATTCGAAATGGAAATTTCAACGATGCTGTACAAAGCTGCTTGGGCCTTCAACGAAAGAGGTGTACAATTTTACGCAGTGTTTTTCATCCACGGAACAGTTCATGAATAAAAGTAATCATGCCGAACACCAAACAAAATTCTAAAGCCCCATTAGTTCAGCGGTTACCCGCGCGACTCAAGATCAAGCGGCGCTGGTCGGGCTCTCTGGGTGTGCACTTGAGTGGCGCATTTCAGAACTGCTTTCCATTCAGCGGCACCTAATGGATGGAGTAATTCAACGACACAAGCGGAAACTTCACTCGGTGACAGGGCCTGCGTCAGTGGTTCAAAGTCTTTACAAGAATGCAAAACTGCCAGGATTAAGCTTGCAGAGATGAATTTCTTGCGGAATTCTCTTGATGCTCACAGAACTGGGTGATCACGTCCGTCTATTGAATAAGTGCTTCTAATCGCTTAGTCTAAAAAAGCAGGGATTTATCCAGCAACACCTAGTTAGCTTTTTTTTTTAACTTTTGACAATGTAAGGCGCTGTTACTTTTATGCGACGCTATCGCTGTTGATGACGCTTAGGTCTTCTGCAAGATTGAGAGATTGTGCTGCAGTCAGCTTGGCTTTAGAGGGCGCATAATTGACGTGGGATCCGTTAACGGTAACTATTTGTTCTGTTTGGGTCAGAGTCAATAAGGAACTCCTATTTGCGTTTGGTCAATGTTATCGGTTTCGTTGTACCGGTACATGTTTTTAAACATCTTATTTATGTGGATTCCATTCAGGATAAAACGGGGCTGGACTGTTCGTTACTATATGATAACAGGGGCCTACTTGATAACAAATTGGCTATTTTATGTTGAAACAGCAATCTTCACCGCAATAATTACATAGCTATTCATAGCCAACACAGTTAGCCCAAAGTAAACAACGCAAATCTTTCACGAAAAAGGTTATAGACTAGACCAGTGGTTCCCAAACTTTTTCAGCTTGTGGCACACTAAGATAATTATAAAACGCTCGCGGCACACTCACGTAAATTTTGAAGCTAGTTTCTGGAAATTAGAATGAAAACTGACTTCCTGACGATTTTTCATTTCAAACACTTTATTTCAATAAATTTGTTGGAAAAAATTTAATTCCTATGCGCACAATGCACATGGCTATTATCTTGTAAAATATTTTGGCTCTGTGATTTTCATAGCTCCCGTTATTAGCGATTAATTAGCACGGGCTAAGATAGCCCGTGACGTACCTTCCGCGTACGAAAACAGCTCGTATAACTGAGATAGGGTTAAGTCGCATATGCATGTCTGCATGCCTTATTTTAAATATTCCTACAGTTCTTTTCCAAAATTCCAAAAAGATTCGCGGCACACAGTTTGGGAATCACTGGTCTACTCTAGACCTACGTGCATATCTATAACAACATTATATCAAGTTTAGCTTTACGGCGGTATTTATAGCTACGGACCCGAGTGCAGCGATGAGCTATAATGTTCGTCTCAAATTATTGTGTTTACATTCAACGTCTGCAAACGTTGTATCCTAAAAGCAATAATATTCTTTGCTGGTATGTGACGCATTGGATAAAAACAGTTGGCAATACAATCCTCATAGTCGATTGGAAAGTAAGGGAGTAACATGGTAGATATTTATACACCTTCTTGTTGGGCCGCGTAGTTGCAAACAGCCGTATAGGTCATATCAAAAGATTTCTTTCATTTTAGAAGCTATCTAAGCTTGGCCGCTGCCCATTTCCGAAGTTGTTCCATTCGCAGTTGTAGATGCAGTTGTCGTCATTGGAGGTGATGATGTCACATCGTCTGTAGTCGGTTCAAAAACTAAAAAACATTAAGTTAAAAAATATTAATTAAGCATAAGTTGTTCAACAACATAAAGCATAGCCTAACATAAGTTCTTATAGCTTATCAGACTAGACTTGTTATGTTTAAAACAGTAGCCTACCACCAAACGCTTTGTTGTCAGGTAAATAAAAACTTAACGAGCGCGGGCTACATAGTCATTCTGTCCAATAGGCTACTTGCAAGTCAGAACAAGATCTCTGCATTTATATTGCTACGCTGTTGCATAGCCGGTAGTGCCCTGGTAATATATTCGAAGGGACGTCGGTTCGACACCATTCAGGAGCGTGCAACTGTGTTTTTGGCAAGACACATGATGGCATGTCTGAAAGTGGATACGAAGATTATAGCTCTCCGTCCACTTAATCTAAATCTTCAATCTCCTGGTAACTTGGTGTAGGCTAAATCTGAATAGAACAAAAAATCAGATTATAACCCAGCCAGCAAGCCCATATGGGCCCCACATGGGGACCCATATGGGTTGATGTACGGGCCCCATGTGAGCTTCCCATATGGGACCCATAGGCTACACATTGTGTCCGCGGGCATCACATTGCCCCCATATAGGCTGCCCATATTCATTTATGGGTTTCATGTGGGTTGCTCACACTCAACCCACAAATCTAATATGGGCTGCCCATATGTAACCCATAAATCTAATACAGGCTGCCCATATGTATATCAGGTATAACTGTAGACAGATGCCAAAGCGCTCAAACTTTAGCGGTCCGGTGAATAAGTTATTTCACACGCAATCACGAAAATTAAACTATCTGTACCAAACCGCTTTTTACGTAAAATGTAACTCGACTTGGATTTTTGAGAAAGTGTTGGGGAGTCGGAGGTCGAAGCCCCCTAGCAACTAGGATAATTACCGGTACAGTAAAAATTACTTCCTCCCAGTAGAAATCTGTTTAAAGAAGCCCTGAAACGTGGCAATGAGGTTATTCTTCCAAAAGCTCAAGGTCCACCATCAACACCCAGAAGGTCCGGATTCGGACCGCGGTCCACCAGTTGAGTAGCCCTGTTGTAGAGGCTCTTGACTCAGGGCCGGTTGCCGAGATTGGCAGAGTGAAGTTTTCCGATTGTTGAAGTCTTGTTGCCAGGAAATTATTCCATTCACTATAGGTGCCGCTGAATGGAGAGCAGTCCTGAAATGCGTTGCTCAAGCGCACACCCCAAGAGTCGAACCATCGCCGCGCTATCTTCAGCCTGGGGCGTAACTGCTGAGCAAACGGGGCGTTTCTTGTATTTTGATTTGATACCCGAAGACTTCATTGATAGTTTGCTGGCCTTAAATCATTTTCTCAACGGCCCTGCATTTTTCTATAAAAACTGTAGTTCACAAAATATCGCTTTTCATTTCAATCGTAGGCTATGTCACGCAAGTATAGGCTACAAGTCCAGCGCGGCCGTAGTTTAATGAGTTCTTCTTTCGAATACAAAAAAGGTTAAAAATACACCCAGTGAAATATTTTTAAAAGTTTCCTTATCTGAAAACATACTTACAAATAAAAACTTCATGAAAAATAACTTACCCAAAAATATTATTATACACACAAGTGCTGCTATAAGCAAAATTACTATCACTAACACAATGGCGACTTCAATTTTATTCTGAGACATCCTGCTGAGACAATTAGAATTGGCTGAACGGGAGTAGTGTTGACTTCCTAAAATATAAATGAATCGACAGTTTAATGCAGGGGTCACCAACCTTTTTTGCATGCAGGCCACTTTAGCACTTAGGAGAGCTGTAGAGGGCCGCACTAATAAAATTTTAGGTTGGTTGACTCTTATGCTAGAAAAGAACGCATTTCGTACCCAGTATTCAGCGTTACATGTTGTTAATATTTATCTTAGAATACCGCAGCAACAAAATTAGTCGAACAACGCCAGTCCAAGCTTCTTTAAAAACACTTTTGACTTCTCATTGCCTAATAAACGAGGCCACTTGTTTTGCGCACTTATAGCGAGGCGAGCGGTTTCCTCAGAATATTCATCGCCAATCAAAGAGTGGTGTTGTCACATCGCTTCACAACAGATATCTTGCCATTAACAGTTTCAGTAACATGGAAATGTTTCATGGTGCCATTCATTTTTGGCTGATATGTTTGCAAAGTGCAAACATATCAGCCAAAAATAGGCTCCAATAGCAGGGAAAAAGAAACCAGGCACCATGAAACAAACGCTTGTGGAAATCACCGAAAAAACGTTTCTATCGTAACTCATGAACAGTGTTCCCTCTAAAAAAGCAATGAGTTGGTTTTTCATCCTTTTTGTGAGATTCTATAAAACTGTATTTTCTTGATTATTAGACAAATGTTACTTGCGGTGCTTATTAGCATGGCAAGAAAGGTTGATTAACAACATTTTGCAGTACTAATCTAAATATTTTCACAATACCAGAAAAAGTCTTTAAATTTGTATATAGGCCTAAGCTTAATATTTTTCCAATTTATTATACATTGAGTTGGCATACCGGCCTATTTTGCCAACAAAAACTTGTATAAAGGAACACTGCTCGTGAAACCCAATAACGTTGAAACGCACACTAGTGTTTACAGGACGTTTACAAACTTAAAATAAGCAACCCTATGCTCACAGACATTTTCGAAATTCGAAAACAGATGTTTTAATCAACCATTGGGACAGTGTGGCTGGACATCGCATTCGAATAGCTTTAAAGAACCCCTACCTAGAACTACAATCTGATTTGTCGGTGGTGGAATTGTATGCAAAGCAAAAATATGCTTCCCGGAAAGTTTTTTCGCCTTCATGCTGTTTAACTCTACAAGAAAAGTATTTTTGGTTATATTTGTGCGTTATAGCCTACCTTCCGCGGGCCGCACATAACAGCGTGGCGGCGCAGTTGTAGCGTAACAGCGTAGCGTAACAGCGTGGCATAACAGTTGGTGACCCCTGGCTAATGTAAAGTTTGTTTTCCAAAGGAAGACTAGCCTACATATTTATTAAAGTATGGTAAAATCTGTTCCCGGTGGTTGGCTTAATAGTGTGGAGCTACTTAACAAATTGTTTAGCCTCTCGCCCTCTCGCATTGTTTCCCATGATTTTGACGATGAAAAATCAGAAAATGACAACCATTTTGGTGTTAAATGATGGGATACCCTGCCTCAAGAGGGCTAAACATTCCTATTTTTTCCAAAATTGTCCATTTTTATCCTGTTAAGCAATGATCCAGACTGTGGAAGTCTCTATTTTAACTAAAAACATTTTCATTCAATGCCTCACTGATAACTCACAAGTGAAAATCAACTTTTGGATATTAGGCGTGATTTTGAGAAGTGTGAATAAGAGATTAAGAAGCAGCACTTAGCGCCACAAGTGTTGAAAGGGCATTTTGATTATTACAGGCAACTTGAATGTATACACATCTTTTGAAATTTCGCAATGGGTCTAGTCTAACAGAAAGAGACCTCAGATTTATTTTTGACGATGACGTCAACGGTGAGGTCATGAAAGTCATGATAACGTCATCCTAAAATTTTAAACTTGCGGTATATTGATCTATTAAAGTAACATATTCATGTCGACGTATCGGTCAAATCTTTATCTCCTCTCACAAAACTTCAACGTCTCATCTTCAATCATGTTACCATCATGCACCAAGTTACAAAGCCGACAAGATTGAAGCAGTAACATTGTGCAGCATTGCATACCATTGTTTTTGTACTTTGGTAATGTTCAGCTGTAATTTCGAGCGTCTCTTTCTCTTCAAAAGCCTTATTTATTTTTTTATTTATTTGCACTCAATTATAAAGTTTGCACTCAAAATTTTATAGCTTCAATATTTGGCCAGTTGATCACAAACACCAAGAGATAATGTGCATGTAGCCTACATTTCTAAATAATTCACTCTAGAAGTGCATTCAACTTGCTTTGGTTGATCAAAATAACATCTTAATATTTTAAGATGATACTTGATTCGGCACAATCCTTAATTGCTAGAAACTATTAGTCTGTGATTATTTTTAGGGAAATGATTTTACTGTAAGCTTGCTTATAGGCTTTGTGCTCCAGAGCCACTATTACTTCGTAGTTACTGTAGAGTTGAAAAAAATTGCAAGAGCTAGAACCAGAGTTGGTTCTATTACTGGATGGCTTAACCACGTACTATTTTCAACACCTTCCACGTTCGCACAATGGTCAGGTCGTAATTCATCGATCGAAGAAGAGCGCACTTCGGCTTCTGAAACAAACCCAAAGTAGAAATTAAAACATTGGACTTAGAATTTCATGATTTTTATCTCGAAATTATATCAATGACTTTTACAGACAAACTTCAATGTTGAAAAAGGTCATTGGCCAACTTACTTTTCGTTCCGTATAAATTGCCTCAATTTTTTTTTAAATTAATCATAGTTTGGTTCTTCATGATTCAAATTAAATCTAACCTAAACTTCAGCTACCAAGCCCAGGGATGGAGGAACCATTTTAAAAGTAGGTGGGCCCAAAGGCGTAGCAGTCAAAGTTAATAAAACTTCTGGGGGGCTTCGCCCCCAGACCCCCGATAACATTGCTGCATACCTAATACTTGCAATCGCTTATACATTGTGTTTTCATGATTGCCTTTTGTGCCAACCAGCAAAAAATTTCCGTTTTTGGGCCCGATTTGGCCAAAAAAATTACAAAATTGTTAAATTGCTCTACAGCGCTGTACAAAATATGGCGATTTACACACAAATAAAAAAGCAAAAATACACACACAGTTAAAATACCAACCTGGGAGAAATAATCTGCAGCATGATACAGTAGGCCTACATGCAATCGTGCATGCACTGCATAATATGTAATGTTATCATTGTTTTAACATTAGAGAGCAGTTGGATTGATTTATAGATTACTCCACCAATCACACGCAACCACACCCACACGTGCTGCCCATCAACAGTGGGCTCAACAGAAAAGTTTGAAGATTAGATTTCATCATTGAGCTATCAAAGATAGCACAGGTAAACAAATATTTTTTTTTTAAAAAGGCACGGCATGTGAGAATCATTTTAGGGTATTTCGAGGCCCCTGATTCAGAAAATGCACTTGTTTTTTCGAATTGGCTCTAGCTTTTGAGATAGCCTAGCCTACCGCAAAAACATTTTTTTTGCAATTTTGAGCCCCTATAGATTTAACGTCGTGTCGTTTATTACATAGATAAAACTGAAAGTAATCCCAGGCACATTTCTGAGTTGTAAAAACGCTATTTGGAACCAATCACGTTGATTACAACCCAAACGAACGGCTATTTAACGTTTACTGGCCTAGTAACAATCAAAATACGACGTGAAGCAAGCCTTAGGATACAAGATGTAGAATAAACAACTTGTGCTTTGCCTTAATGTATTTGTTGAATTCAACAATATCAGACTTACTAACTAAGCTACTAAGTACAAACAAAATACATACATTGTTTTGCTTAACAAACTAGACAAATAAGCAAAACAAAGCCATCGATGAACAAGCGCAATTCTTTATTATGGTAGGCTTACTATACTGAGCAACACCCATCAAGGTACGAAGGCCATTTATGTAATTACAGAATACAAAGTTATGTTCTTCAGTAAAGTAGCTGCTTGAAATTTTATCCTTGTTACGGAGGAACGTAATCTTGGTTCCAAATTCAATTCCTGGTAGTTTCGAAAATTCAAAAAAATTAAATGCATTCTTGGAATCAGGGGCCCTGAAATACTCTAAAATGACTCTCACCTTTGGTCCCAACATTTTTTGCTGGCCTGTGTAATCAAACTAAGGTGTATTAAATGATTGAAGAGCTTTTTTTGAGAACTCTTTCTCTAATTTTCCGTTTTCGCTACCTTTTCAAAGAAACTTGGCTTTCAAAAGTGGGTGGGCCAGGCCCACCCAGAAAATAAAGTAGGTGGGCCCAGGCCCACGAGGCCCACTTGGTTCCTCCATCCCTGACCAAGCCTATATGTGAGGGTAATTTGAGTTTTTCGAGTTTAACACAGTGTTATTATCATTTTTCTAGGTTGAAGTTGCATTGTGACGAGTTTTAATATTTTTTGTCTTATTGTGTTTAATTAACTTTTCAGGCATCTTCAGTAAAACTATATTATAACAGCGATATTTTCGTACTCGGGTTCGTTTAGTCAGTGCTTTCCAACCTTTTTCAGTTCGCGACCCACTTTGCAAGTTTTATTGTGCGACCCACAATGAGATAACGAGAACATCGCAAGGCCCGAGCCTCAAACAACCCTGGCCCTAGCCAACCATTCTTCCAATGTCCATCCTGCAGTGGAAGCTTCACCGCACAGATAGGCCCCATCAACCATCTGCGCACTCATGTTACTCATGTAGCCTACACTGACCAAAGCCCACACTAAAAAAAGCTTGATCTCAGTCTCATTGGCCATCTTCGGAAACGAAGGGCGAACATCATCATCACCATCATGACATCTTTATTATGGGATCTTTACTACTGGAGTACGTACTGAAATAGTTAATGCGACACCACGCATCTAATTGTTACATATTTGTTACATTGTTGCATAATTCTTACGTAATCGTAATGCAATTATTTCCCGATCACATAGAAAACAGGATGCTTAATTGTTATGAAAATGAAAAGTCAAAAAATGAAGTGAAGATAAGAGTAGCGAAGGCGCAGTAGCCTACTGTTCAGTGTTCAAGACCAAACTGCGGCGTGAGATCCATTTGTCGGTATTTTTTAGAAAATTTTAACATTCAGTAACATTTAGAAATGCTTTGCGACTCACCTGAAATGGCTTCGCGACCCACCGGTTGGGAAGCACCAGTTTAGTTAATTTAACTACCATCATTTAAAAGACATAAAGCTCTAAAGTTTTTGCTCGAAGTTAATCTTTATACCATTATTTAAAATTGTCATTTGATAATAATTACCAGTGACTCATAGTGATCATATACCATCACTTACGAAGTGGGTAGTCAATCAACGATGGGGTACATTTCAACCGAGTATTTTTATCTCACAAACTTGACATTTTTTTAGTTTACAAAGATCATTCAGTTAGGAGCCACTCTATTGTCGAAACATCACGCCTTGATATCCAGCTAAACTGAACATTAGAATTAAATCCATCTCTACAAAGATAAGTTAGCACTCAAACATTACACACACACACAACTATAGGAACTGTACACAGTAGGTAAAGGGGATTGCTCAGTTGAATTGGAAATCGGTTATAACAAACTGTAGACTTATGAAAAAGAAAGTGTGGACTTAAAACCTTTATGTTAGTTGTCTTATTGACTTGAATTTATTTCTTTACTGTTGTAGCAATTCAGAAACTATCTTTATAGTTACGCTAATAAATTAACTTCGTAAGATGGTAGGTTTTCATCACTTTTGTTCAGCTTGATTCTGTTTAATTTCACAACGTAGATATTAACGACCTGATTTAGCTTGATGCTGCGAATTTGCTGTGGTGATAACGGTTTGCACTAGCTTTGGGAACACAGCTCCCTAGTCATGTGCCATTTCCACAGCGAACTCGCAGGATCAGGCTAAAACAGGTAGGCTAGTTAATATCTATATTGTGAAGTAAGCAACGATCATGCTGCTCCAAAATCGAATTTCAATCTATCTTATTCTGTTTGTTTGGTGCATATTTCGTTTTAGTACTACAACCTTCCAGCATTTCGCACTGACCTAATCTAATCAAGCCAGTTAGCCTACGCATTCAAATGGACATGTAGCCTACCTGATTCACAAGCGCCATTTTGTACATGGTGGTCACCATCTTTGTTTTTCCAGCATTTTCCTTTATCTTGTACTTCCGTTTCTTTTGTTGAGGTATTACTTCTCTCTTTTTGAAGTTGCATTTCTTTTATCCCTCCCATTACTTGTTCTAACTCTTCTATATTTCCTTCTTTGTTTTCATTCACGTCTTCTTTGTTCTGTTTTCTTTCTTGTGCAACGTTTTCCTCATCTTGTTTGCCATCATATTTGTTTTCTTTGGATTCTTGGTTAGTTTGCGTGCTTTCTTGTATTTCTTTGACATCTGCTGTTTCTTTATCACCACTTTCACTTGAACATTTAACATCTTGTTTAAAGATATCTTCTGCATTTCCGTAAGTTTCAACTGTTTTGAAATCACCTTCACACAAAGATCCCTTATTACTTGTAGATGAGATTTCATGATTAATTACTTTTGTGTTTCCCGGTGACGAATTGCTGCTCATTTCGTATATGTTATCACTTCCTTTTTCGTCTTTTAGGCATTTTTCATTTTCTTGTGCTCCTTTGTTTTCCTTTTCATTGGGTTCTTTATCAGATTCACTGCTTTCATTTCGAAAATTCAACACATTCATTTCAATTTTTGTTGTGATGTTTTTATTGGTTTCGGCCATCATCCAACATATAAATCACACCTTTTGTTTGAGATTGATTTAATAAAACACGACAGTAGATTATTGTTCCAAAAAACTGTAAACTAATGTGCTGTTTGTTTGAGCGTTTAATTCAATTGCCCCATCTTCCCAGATTGCCAATTCTGGAGAAAAAATGCATCACATATGCTGGAGCAAACTTGTGGGAACATCCTAAAGCACATAATAATGTTGTCGTTTTGTGTTTTTAAAAAATAATATCGAAATCAACTTTTAAGCTGACCTATGGGATTGTTTACTTTCTGAACTATGACTAGGCTGTCGTCGTCGTCGTCGTCTGAGCTTCTGGGGCCGAGGGTCTATCCTTTTACCACCCCAGATTCACGATGTTCCCGGACTACACTGGAAGGCTGCTAGAGAGCAGCCAGTCTTTAGTTTCATCTACCATGACGCGCAGACCTTCCACTCCATTAGGTGGCCTGAAGATGGTACAGTCATTGATGATGTGGTCTGCGGTCTGTTCCTCGGCACTAGGCTGTTATTAAGTGGTTCATTGAAGTGTTATTTTTGATTATTATGGCTTCAGTAGCCTATTTTGTTGATAAATTGTTGTTACTTTTTCTTATTTATTTTTTTCGTAGACTAATTCAATTATTAATTGTACACAATGAAATATCTCATTGGGGGAGGGACCTTGACTTAGAAAAACGCAGGTTTTTTTTCAGTGCCTACATGGCATAGCATCCATATGAATGGCTAATGTTATGTTTTCTGCGATTGTACAATTATACATTGGATTGAATGAGGAGCTATATCGCAACTATGCTTGATTGATTAATAGTTCAATAGATAAAGACCTTAACTTTGTAAACAAACGAATTTCAAGATATCGCAACAACGGTACAACGCTCGCAGAAATTCAAAGGCAACCGTGGTTCCCCCAAAATATATTTTACAGAAAACTAATTTAAATGAGAAATTGGAAGAATTGCACTTACGAGGAGACTTTCTCAACATGCGAATGCGACTATAGCGAACATGTTTTTCGCACTTATTGGGACAAATTATAAAGCATTGCTAATGAAAATAAAAACCTGCATAAGTTAATGGAGTTCCATTATTATTCTGATCATGCTTTGTGTCTGTTAGAATGTAGTTGGTAAACTAAACCCCACGATGCCACAGTCCACACTGTCATTAGATGCTGCTAGACCAGAGGTCGGGAATTTTTTAGGTATGAGAACCATCAGAGCTACATGTTTGTAAATGTATTTCTGTGAGAGCCATATAATGTATTAACGCTTAATACAACTAACATGTGGTGGCAGCTGGTGATTTAACAGTAGAGCCGCGGCTTTGCTGAAGACAATAAAAACAACTGTGAGGATGGGAGGCCTCCCCAAGAAAAAAAATTGGAAATTTGGTTTGGTGCATGCTGAATGTTTTCTTTTTTTAGCTTAAAATTGCAATGAAAAGTTAAGATGAAACTTTCTCGTTTTAAACTTTAGAAGATTAGATTTATCTGAGGGCCAGATGCCGTCAAATCAGAGGTTATATGACTCGCAACTTCGCAAGCCATGGGTTCCCGACCCCTGTGCTAGACTAACAAAATAATACAGCTACTGTTTTTTCTTTGCCGAAAAAAAAAAAAACTCTCCTCAGTGACACAAATGAGTAACGTGACTTGACTTAGCTGTCGATTTCCTATGCCAAAAATGTTTCATTTTGTTGATGAATGTAGCCTAAATCTCAAAATGTAGAGAGCATTTTAAAAGTCAATATTCTTGGTTAAAGTATTTTTTTTTTTCAAAATCTATTTAAGCTGACCTAAAAACGTTATTAAAAAAAAAAATCAATGCAAAGCTAATTAGAGAATTAAACACAGTGTAGGCTACTGCAGGCCTAATATAGGAGTATAGACTCGCAATAGGTGAATGGTCATATAAACTGAATCTGACTTTAATTAAAATAGTTTGGAAGTTTTCAGGGCGTTTTATTTTATAAAAGTTTTTATATTTTGTCAAAAGTGTGGTGAATTTTAGTGGGTTTACCTAAACCTGCACTGTACTTGACTGATTGACAATTTTTTTACTAAATTTGCTTCTAGGCCAAAAGCTGTAGTTAAATTAAGCCTATCTTCCTTTGTCCAGCTAAAGCGAAGAAACTATTTGTTAAACTTTGAAATATTTTGGTAACTGCTACTTTCTATCATCAAATGCAATACCGTATGTTTGTATTTTGTGCTCATAGCATTTCCACACAACCACGCCCCACCATATGTGCTAAGCGATCGACTAGGTTTCATTCTATTGAAACACATTTAAGACAGAGACAACAAACCGAAAGCACAGGATGGAAGCGTAGATTTATAAAACAGTGATATTTATAGCCTATATGTGACCAAGAACGCTTAGGTTAGGACACTGACCTTTTGATTAAATAGAGCTCTCCCTGTCACTTTAAACCTTACTGTGAAGATAGATTTGTCTTCAATAGCAAATTTTGTTCCGCCACAGTAAAGTTTGTGAGTTTATTGTTTCTAATAAAAATGACTGTAGGCCTAATCATAATAGCCTAGTAAAGAAGCTATTCTGTTTCTTGATCAACAATCATTGAGACCGACTCGAATCCCAATCTAAAGTCTTTCTAGCACCCCGATCGGCTGAGATCAAAACACTCACAAGTGTCAGTCGTTCTACTTTTGATCAAGGAAACTAAAAAAAAAAAAAGATCTTCTTGGCTAATTAGACTGACAATAAATGGTAAGTGGTTTAGAGATCAAATACAACCAGACTCTATTTCAGACCTCTATACCAGCTCCACCGAATTATGAAAAAGGTCGATCAAAACGTTTTTGTTTGCTTTTTAAAAGTAAACACGTCATAAATGTTTCATAAGAAAAAAATCGATTTTATTATTAACAGAAACTGGAAAGTGTTTGGGATTATTTATTAAAAACAGAAAGCTTATGATATTTTATGGTTTTAAACGTCACATTTTGTCAGTAGGTTAGATAAGCATAGGTTATTACAGCAGGAGTTCGTATTACGACCGTGTTAACCGTGCACGGCCGTGTTAACCGTACCACGGGACCCTGGCCGCTGGAGGGAGGCACGGCTGTTTAAAGACCCACTCATTTCAATCTGTTTAATTTGTTTGACTGTTTAAAAAAAAGCTGATACATAAGCTCGATAATGCTTCCCGGATAGGGGACCACGTCTGTCTAGAGTCCAACGCATATTTAGTTTGTGTAGAGTTTCTCGGCCTTGTAACTTTACATGTATAATGTGTAATTTATTTCCTATCTTTGCAAAAAATTTCTTGCTTATTTTGCTCGTTCAACCACATTTTACTCACCTAACCAGCGATGTTGGGCATGCTTGGTTTCAGAAAGTCAAAAGGGAGAAGAAGTGTTTTGCGTCTCACAAAAGCTAACAAAATAATTTAATATATCGAAGTAGGCTAAACACTGCTCACTCAAATAGCCTAGTTAATTGACAATGAAATTGATAAATTTCAGTGTTGATGGAAACACTATGAAGTGGAAAAATGTTGCAAAAATGGTGTAAGTGAAGCAAAGATGAAGACACCTCAAATAGATGTTTGATTTCGAAGTTCTAGCCTGCTGAAAGGCTACGTCATAGGTTATACAAATTTTCAAGAAATAATTAATAGGCCATTGAAATGTTTCTGTGGCCGTGAATGAAATGGTAACCTAACCTAAAATTTAAACTAAACCTTCTACCCAAATCCAATTTTAATTGGATGAATTTGATTACTTAGGCTACAAAGCGACCTACGGTTACATACAAAAAACGCTTATGATAAAAAGAAAACAAAAAAGAATACGTTATTGCACCAAAATGCCTAGAAGGCGACCAAAACAAGATTGCATTAGTCAAAACTTCCCATCTAAACGTTGTTAAACTCTTTGCTGACAAGCTAAATGCAATTTTTCCCCTACATATGGATAGGGTTTACGGCCATAACCTAACGCTTTCTTTCCCTATTTTAAAAGAGCCATCACTAAACACAGTGCCCACTAGTGGATTTAGAGACTGGAGGGACAAGATGGTGCTCACACGGCCCTGAACAGGGGTTGGCTAAAGTATGAGTAACCCACATGGATTAGGCTAAAGAATATTTTAAACTATTTGCGAAACTAAACTGCTCTTGAAAGGTGATAATGTTCTGGGACTCTTAATATTTTTCAATGGTATTTTTAGTCTCTTGGGGCTATATTTAGTCGCCATCTTGTTTAAAGCAGATTGCGGATCAACATCTGTTTCCACGAGTACGGTAAAGGTTTTCAAAGTGGCCCAAACTGAGTTCGATCCATGCTTGGATGTTGTCATGCCATCGTCTTGGTGGTCTACCTAGTTTTTTCTTTCTGTTGATTTTACCTTCTAGGCAGGGGCTCTGAAGGCTTAATGTATAGGCTTTAAAGAAGTCTATAGAAGTATCACTCATTTTTAATGCGTGACTGCAAATTTCATCACTGAAAACATGCTTTACGCTTTGATGGTAGAGTGCAATGATCACACTGACCGTTCAGCTAGGATCGACGTCACATTTTTCGCTCATTGACTGAGGTTCATGTAAAATCAACATATTGAAACGTCAAAGTGGTGACACATAAAACCAAAAACCCCACCACGAAAGACCTAGGTAGGCTACGTCGCTGCAAAATCCAAGTTTTGAAACAGTTACGCTGAGAAAGGGCAACAAGCGGAAGCTAGTAAGTTACAAGCAGGCTACGCGCAACTACCAGGTTAGCTTATAAACTGTCAAAGAAGTTTTTTCTGTCTGAAGATAAAGATTCTAATAAATAAGTTTGTATGAAAAAAACGTAATACAAAATCGGGGACAAATTTTAATGAGGTTATCCAACCAATAAAAAAGCTTAGCTTGGAAACCTGTAACTAAACAGTTGATCTAACGACTTACACTACCACTGCAACTGAAGAAAATAACTTCATGAAGTTGTTCCTATTTTCAACAGGGCACTCTAGCGGAATATAACTTCCTGGAAAATTCCCGGTAGCTGACATTGTAAAATTGTCGTTCACATCAACTAAACGTGCTTTGTTTTTATTATCTTTATCCTGCATTGCGAGAAAGCGGAGTTGAGCGCTATGCATCGGTGTACGCTTTCCGACGTAGGCTACACCTGACCCACGCTGCAGCCGACGGCAATGTCTGTTTCCGGTTGTCTACTCTACTTGTGATTTAAATTTGGTACCACTCATTACTCGAAATCGATCATTGGGTAGAGGCAATTATCGTAAAGTTTCTTGCCCAGAGAAACAACAGCAAGTGGGGGTGGCTGGAGTCGAACATGCAGGCTCTCGACTGCGAGCCCAACGCGCTAACCACTCGGCTACTGCTGCCTGTAGTATGGCACCATTACGGACAGACCATTACATGACAGTATAGCACCATTCTACGTTATTCTTAGACAGTTAGACTCTATTACAAGATTGAGTGGGACTTTGGAAAGCTTTTTCGTCTTTCTCTGCCATCCTTGTTGTACGAACTGAATTTCTATTACTTGGGTTTTTGAATAATTTTATCGCAAACCAAATCCACTTCCATTCAGTTTGTATTATTTCTGAACATCATAACAAAAATACGATATATGTCAAACATAACAGAAGTTTGTGAAAAAGTAGAAGCGACAAAACACGAATGTTATAACGTGGCTGATACCAAAACAGCACAATCAGTTAAAATATGACACTTTGGATCAGCAACTAAAGTGCCCAGCTGCTCACATTAAGGTTTTTGATGCAAAAAGCGAGGATTGACAAACGATAGGGTTACCAGAGCGTCTATGAGGCCGACACTGAAGCGGCAAGTTAATTCTTTCCATAGTCAACTACCGTAATAAAATTTTTTGTTTGTAAACTTTCTTCGCCTTTACATGGGTAACACAACTACGATAAATAGTATTGGTGCTTCTACGACCTTGGCAGAGTCTTCAAACTAAGAATCCTGATAGTGGGTGCCCGACTTGTGTTAAAGCAAAGAAGCCGATGTCTTATTTAGGAGCGTTGTTTCGTCCACTAAGGGAACGTTCAAATATTACGTAACGCTTTTTTTCCGAATTTTTGACCCCCCCTCTCCCTTGTAACGCCAACGTAACGCTTTTTTCAATCCCCCCTCCCACATGTATCGCTTTTTCACTACGAATTCAGCACAAAAAACTACCATTTTTGGACAAAGGGTTTATGCAAAGCGTTACGTTAGCGTCACATCGGGGGGGGAGGGGGTTCAAGTAAAACGTTACGTAACGCTTTCGAGTACGGAATGGTAGTTTTTTGTGCTGAATTCGTAGTGAAAAAGCGTTACATGGGGGAGGGGGGGGGGTCAAAAATTCGGAAAAAAGGCGTTACGTAATATTTGAACGTTCCCTAACCGGCCCTGTGTCAAGAGCCTCTACATCTACAAGTCGGCAGCAGTGGCCGAGTGGTTAGTGCGTTGAGCTCGCAGTCGAGCGCCTGCATGTTCGACTCCAGCCACCCGCACTTGTTTCTCTGGGCAGTACCAAATTAAGTTATAAGTAGACAACCGGAAACAGACATTGCAGTCGGCTGCAGCGTGGGTCAGGTGTAGCCTACGTCGGAAGGCGTACACCGATGCATAGCGCTCAAATCCGCTTTCCCGAAATGCAGGATAAAGATAATAAAACAAACAAAAACAAAAAGTATGCGAAACTACCAGGTCAAGGCTTTGTCAGTTCGAGGATAAAGAATCAAAACCAACCAACCAAATGATTGGACTCCGGACCAGCAAAATAAATTTACTGGCAACACCAGTAAACTACCCAAAAATTAATTCGGCATCGCTGCACACTTCTGCTTGTTGCTTGACTTGCTGTTTTATTGGCACACACAACACATCATTGCACAGACGCAAAAACATCGGGCTTAAAAGTTGGCCGCCTGATGGGTACACAATGCGATGTCGCCCGCACTCGAAGTGGAATAAAAATCAGAAAAAAATTGTGGAAACGTTGAGAAACAGAAAAGTGGTGACGAAATCTCTTTGACGTGCCTAAATTCCCAATCTTTAAAAAAAATAATACAAAACTAAAGTCAGGAATCTTCAACTAAGTTATGAAATTAGAAACTCTACTAGAATGGTGTTTATCAGTAGGTTTGTAAAGTCATACCAAGGACACAAGGATTGATACATTAAACTGGTTGTAGTAGTTTCGTGTGGCATTTTCACACTTGAACCTCGTTGCCTTTTAGTCAGTTTTTAAATGTATTTTCGCATTGGTAGATTGTGTGGTGAAACCACCAGGTAGTGCAGTCCATTGATGGTCTAAAATCAATTGACCAGCAGTTTGCACGCGTTTTTGGAATTTGGTGTGCTTGGATGGGCCAATCAATCAAGAGTGGTAGCAGTTCGGCCATGTCGGGATAAAATTCTATTGTAACTGAACCATTCCTTTCTGTTGCACGTCGAAAAAAATCCATTCAAATGGTGATTACTGATTGGGCTATATTGGTCAAAAAGAATATAAAACACTATTTTACCACAATGCAAAATTCAATCTTGAATTTAAAACTTAAGTAGTTTTAATACTGAAATTTATTAAAACTATGTAGCTAGAAAGCTAATTTGCTACATCTCACGAATTGCCTATAAGTCTTTATTTTTAATATTTGTCATTGTTTTGAAACTTCATTGTAATTAACTCTAAAAATTGAACTTATTTTGGAAACACTTCAATTTTTGCTCCAAAGCTGGAGCAACTGGCATGAAGCCTAACAGCTCCAGAGGTGGAGCCGCTAATATATATTTGACAGCTCCGGAGCTGAAGCCAGACCTCTTTTATAGCGGCTCCGCAGCGCTGTAGCCTATATAGGTATCGATGATTTAAATAAACCTTTACATACGGTATTGCGTTTGCGTTTAAATAGGCATTACACAAATAACTATTCTAGCCATGAACAAATTAATTCTGTGTATATAACACAAAGCACAACCACAATGCATGCCACTGATCACCAAGGAGTAATTAAACCTAATATTTTAAGTGAAACTATACAACTTTCAGAAAATAATATGCGAGATGTCATCATAGCTCAACATCCATCCATAAAGGTAAAACTGTTGGTAAATGTTCAGTGAGGTCTTTGATATGAGGTGTCAAAAGATTCCCTAAAAAATTGTTTCCCTCAGCGGACAAGTGAAGACCATCCCGCAAATATAATGAAAAATCTTTAGTCTCCATCATTTCACTCCAGAGATCAATATATCTGCACTTTTTGGACATGGCCACCTAAACAAATTTATTGCATACGAGTACATATTCTTCAACAAAATCATTCAACAAAGCTTGTATTGAGTGCGGACATAGTGAATTCTGTAAGTTCCTGATTGAAATCTAAACTAAAATGACATTTTTTTTAAAAGAAAAAAATTCAGCTATAATCATCATGATATAAACCAAATGTATGATGGTCAGCTTGCTTGCTTTAAATTGTCAGCATTGACTGATAAACTAAACTTTGATATGATAGTTTACTCACGAGAGTTTCTACATAAAAAAATCAATGATCACAAAATGTTAAAAAGCATGAAAGTGAAGGCTTCAAAATTCAAACACTAGTTTGTCATAATCAGGACATTATAGGGGGGGAGGATTACAAGGAAGGGAGGAGGACAAGCACCTTCACCAGGGATATCTAATCCCTGCACCTTCACATGGTCCCCCCCCGTCAGTAACATACGAAACATAAATAAAACGTATGCAAAACGAAGCCTGTCAAACAAGAGCTAACGAGACTGTTCAGCGCAGGGTGGATAGGGGAATGCCCTTTTCAGGGCACGGCAGTGCTCGCACTGTTGAAAAGTACCAACGACCCACCGTACGGCAGCTGAACACCGAGGGCATCACGGTCAGCAAGCTCAGCATTATCGAGCACCTGACCACCAAGCATCAAGCCCTCATCATCCTTCTCCAGGCCGACCTACTGCACATCTGTGGATAAGTTGGTACTAACCAACTTCACACTCGCAGGCGCAACCTGCAGCAGGAAACACGGCCTCGCCACGTTTGTCCATGACCAGCTGAGCTGGTGCTTAGTTGATCAATCCCAAGCTCAATCGGAGATCGAGGGGCTTTGTGTAGATGTAGCAGGCTACAACATCGTCAATGTCTACAAGCCCCCACCTTCGCGGATAACATCAACAGCCGTCCCAGTGTTCCCCCACCCCAGCCTCTACGCAGGCGACTTTAACACTGACTGGCTTTAACTCCATCAACAACGACGGAGAAAGTCTGGCCGCTTGGGCAACCACCAACAACCTCGCCCTCTTATACGATCCTAAGGGCACAGCGAGCTTCCTCTCCGGTCGTTGGAACACTGGCACGAACCCAGACCTGGCTTTCGCAAGCGATGACCCCGATGATCGCCAGCCGGACAGACGTGTGCTAGAGAAGTTCCCAAGGTCTCAACATCGACCTTCGCTTATCACGTCCCCCTTGCTCGCCACACCTATTCCGAGCAAGCCTGTCAAGCGATGGAACTTCAGAAAGGCCGATTGGGAATACTACAGCTTCCTCACAAACGAAGCTACACAGTTCCTCCCATCCCCACACACCATCAAAGTGGACGAAGCCTACCAGGACTTCTGTGATGCAATCATATCTGCGGCAAAAGACTCCATCCCGCGAGGTCGACGAAAAAGCTACATACCTTGCTGGGTTGTGGAGTGCGACAGGCTCTACCGCGACTTCCTCCGTTCCCCTCAGGGCACCGCTACCTTCAACTCAGCAACAGCCCTGCTGGCAAGATTGGATTCAAAGAGGAAGTGCTGGACAGAAGCCAACGACTCAATCGACTTCACGCACTCCAGCCGCACAGCACGGAGTACACTCAACAACCTCACTGGCAGATCACGTGCCCCTCGTCGCCAATGCCCCATTTCAGCAAATGCCATCGCCTCACAACTTGTAAAAAATGGAGTGCACAGAACGAGAGACCGTGAATCAGACAAGTCTGTCCTCAAGGAAATGACGGACCTCTGAAAGGTCCCAACACCTGTCGAGGGCAACATCTCTGGTGAGTTTACCCCAGAGAAATTTGCCTCCGCCCTCCAGCACCTAAAGCCAGGCAAATCCCCGGGCCTTGACCACCTATGCCCGGAACTAATACTTCAAGCTGCCCCCACTATGAGGTCCTGGTTAAAAGACTTCCTTTCCTGCTGTTTGCGTCACCTGCGCATCCCAAGAATCTGGAGAAGAGCCCTAGTGGTTGTAGTCCCAAAGCCGAAGAAGCCCCCAGGGGATCCGAAGAGCTACCGTCCCATCTCTCTGCTCTGTATCCCCTTCCAAGATACTCGAGAGACTTATCTATGCCCGTGTCGAACCGATAATAGACCCTCAGCTCCCTCGGGAACAAGCCGGCTTTCGCCACGGAAGATCAACCGTAGATCAGGACACTCTGATGACTCAAGACATCGAGGATAGCTTCTCGGCAAAAAAGAAGGCTGGCGCCGTGTTTGTCGATCTCACGGCTGCCTACGACACTGTATGGCACAGCGGCCTTACCTGCAAACTACTCCGTATCCTTCCTGACATGCACATGGTCCATATGATTATGCAACTTCTGCAAAACCGTAGCTTTACCCTTTCCACCGGTAGCGGCCGACGAAGTAGACTACGTCGACTTAGGAACGGCGTCCTACAGGGCTCTGTCCTGGCCCCCCTCCTCTTTAACACTTACATCTATGACCTGCCTGACACCATCTCCAGAAAGTATGCTTACGCAGACGACCTGGCTCTCCTACATCCAGCCGGAGATTGGCAGTCAATGGAGAGGAACCTAAGCCAGGACATGTCAACTATATTAACATATCTCCAGAAATGGAAGATACGTGAGTGACCCTGGACAGGTCACTCACGTACCAACGACACCTGGAGTCACTGCTCACTGCGCAAAAAACTATCTGCGCGCGTTGCACTTTTGAGGTGGCTGGCGGGTTCGGGCTGGGGAGCTGACGCGAAAACCCTTCGCACAGCTACCTTGGCCCTCGTCCATTCTACCGCCGAGTACTGCGCACCAGTGTGGTGCCGCAGCTCTTACACCCGCCACATTGACACTGCCATCAACGACGCACTACGCACTGTGACTGGATGCCTGCGTCCCACTCCAACAAAATGCCTTTCCATCCTTGCAGGCATCCAACCTGCTGAGCTTCGCCGTAAAGGAGCCATGATTTCCCTTGCTCGTCGCGCACTGGACCCCGACCACCTCCTCCACAGCACATTCCAGCGCTTACCTGGAGAACAGCAGCGACTGAAATCAAGACGCCCATTTGCGCCCGCCGCACAACAGCTTCTGAACAACGTTGAAGATCTTGAAATAAGTGCGGCACACTGGACGAACTACACATGGAACACGGAGTGGCAAAACAACACCTCCCGACTCCATGATTTCCTACCCGACGTCGATCACCACCCTCCGGAAATGTCCCTCGCAAGACTTGCGTGGGTCCGGCTTAACCGCCTACGAACCGACGTCGGTCGCTTTCGTTTTATGTGCAGATAGGGCCTGGCTCGGATGCGAGTGTGGTGCCACAGACCACGGAATGGCCCGTTTCGGTGAGTCCGATCCCTTAACGGGGAATTTTTTCAATTTTTTTTTTTAAATTATCGGGTACCGTAGCCTAATTGTCATTGCCGTTTTAGGTTTAGGGGTTAGAGGTTAGGAACTCACCGAATAGTAGCAGACCCCACCGACCAGGCAGTAGACCATGTCATCCATGACTGCCCAATCCATCAACCACCACATGGAACGCTTGGACTGAAGGCCCTGGATGATGACACTGTCGAGTGGCTGATGACCTCATGCCCAAACATATAGTCCGGAAGAAAGCTCATACGACGAAGAAGAAGGACATTATATAATTTGATTTGATAACATGAAAATGGAAAATATTTTTATCCACGCTATGATCACTTTTATCAGGAACTAAAAACACCTTGATATAATTCTTACCCTTCGGCAGGCTTTTGCATAATTTGAAGTGTTTGAGTTGTTTCGGTCGCAAACAGTTCCACTGCCAGTCTCGATGCGATGTTTAAGCCATGCCTGAATACAAAGAATATATACAACAGTGCAAATAAAAGCTACAAATTGGGATAGATCTTTTATATATAACATTTTAAACAAATCCTCGTGTAACATCATAAAAACAATGCAAATTGAAAAATTACTTAACTTTTGTAAGAGGATTAATATTTCCTTATAGATTGGTACTGCAAATTATTGTTTTATTTTAGTCAGTGTAATGTGGCATATGCAGCAGAACTTGCCTGATTTGTCATCTCAAAAGAATAATCTAAAAGTTCCAATTTGTGGAAACAGACTGTACAAATTTTACAATGACACCTCAACAATTTTTGGTTTATTCTGTTTACTTCCCTTTGACAAAATTCTAAAATAAAAGACAAAAAGTGCACTCCCACTACTGTATACACAAAAGTGCACAGCTGGAATGTAGCTATACAAAAGTTGGAAATTCTAATGGATCTTACAAACACCGGTATGAGATAAATTTAACACTGAAACAAACAAAAAACTAACAATTATGGCTTAGTGACTCAGATTGAAGATTTCTATAATCAATTAAAACTCGAAAAAACAGTAAAAGAATACTAAGATGTATGATGAGCATTTGAGCAATATATCACTGAAGAAGGAGATGGTGGATGAGATGATATAAAGTTTAAGCTATGAAAACAGTTCATACTGGTTCAAGAATATTATAGTTTTCAGTGTAAATGATGGTACTACGACAGTTTATCGAACGATAGTTTATCGAACGACAGTTTATCGAAACGACAGTTTATCGAACGACAATTCATCGAACGACAGTTTATCGAAACGACAGTTTATCGAAACGACAGTTTATCGAACGACAGTTTATCGAACGACAATTTATCGAACGACACAGGGCCGTAGCCAGACCGCAGAGCAAGGAGGGCCAACTTTTTTTAAGGGGGGCCGAAAAAATTTAAATGGGCAAAATCATTATAAATGTAGCTGTTGCTCTTGAATGTTTGGATTTTGCCAGGGGGGGGGCGGATTTGTTTTTAAGGGGGGCGAAGCCTCCCTGGCTCCCTGCTGGCTAGGGGCCTGGAACAACAGTTAATCGAAAACCTAACCCCTAAAACCTAACCCCCAACCCCTAACCACTAACCCCTAACCGTAACCCTACCCCTTAACCCCCAACCCCTAACTCCTAACCTTAACCCCCAACCCTACCCTTAACCCCTACCCCTAACCCTTAAACTCCAACTCCCAACCACTAAACCCTAATTCTAACCTTAACTCTTAACCTCTAGCCCCTAACTCCTAGCCTCTAGCCCCTTCGATGAATTGTCGTTCGATGAACTGTCGTTTCGATAAACTGTCGTTCGATGAACTGTCGTTTCGATAAACTGTCGTTTCGATGAATTGTCGTTCGATAAACTGTCGTTCGATGAACTGTCGTTCGATAAATTGTCTTTCGATAAACTGTCGGGTCACGGTAAATGATGGAATGCATAGGCGCCGACTTTTCAAAAAACCTTGGGGGGCGAGATAGGTGATGACGTCATAACCATAACGCTATTTTACTCAATTAAAATAGTCTTTGATTGAGCTTACTGTCTTGTTTATATTGGCACCTTGGTCGCAAACCGAATTTATTAGAACCGCTGCTTGAACGTAAATTTTTTGCCTAGTCGTAAAATTTTTTAATATTGTTAGCTCATAATTGGGACAGTTGGAAAACAAGCTGATTCATTTCCTTTTTGTGCGAGTGAATAACAACGACCAAGGCAGTGAAATTATCGAAATAAAACGCAAAAATCATGATCTTAAGCAGAGTAGAAACCCGCTATCAGTTTTATTAACCTCGTTTCGCTCGTTTTGCTAATTACTTACCTCCAAAGCGTTAATAACGGCGAAGTGTTTTCTCTTTTGCTTTTTATCGAAAGTCTTTATGTCTTTTATCAAATACCATATACACTCGAGTAAAGGTCGAGATGTTCGCAAGTGACTTTCATCTAAAAAGACAGGTTAAACTTATACACGAGACAAGCTGTTTTTTCCAGCTCGGCAGTTTACAAAATGAACGCATTTTTGCTTCGGCAAAATTATTGCCGACGTAGATAACGGAAGGTAAAATGGCGTCGGCTGAAGTAAAAGTTTTGAATACGTTTATTTGCCGTGATTTAACCTTAATTTTCAAATTTAATGATTTCTCGTCCATTCTAAAGTTTATGCAATTTTTTTATTTTTGCGTGTAGGATATAATCGTTCTTTTTACGTAACATTTCATGATCGTTGAAGTCGATGTCAAACTTTAGCGGCCGCATAAAACAATGATGTCAGGTTGGCTAGGTGATAATAGCGGTAAAAGACGTCGTTAATGAAGGCAATATCTGCGACCAAGTGTATTGAGTTTAAATTTAACCGTTGTTATTGCGTTCATAAACGTAGTTGCACTGATGAGAATTTAATATTCGAAAACGCGTTCTGCAACACTGTTTTTTGCACTCTGCAATGCCTGATGCAGATTTATCTGTAGATTTCCATCACGCATTGAAGCGGTGATCTGACAATGAAAAATTTTCTACGGTTCGAGAAAAAGTTTTTTCTGCCTATAAAACGTTGAATGGTAGTTTAATTAATTAATTTTTTCTTTTATTGGTTTTCGATGTAATTTTCACACATTGCGAGCAAAACAATGCGTTCTGATTTCACAGCGGGAAGACCTCGTTGAAAATAACGCGTCTAATTTAGTTGGTTTACTTATTATTGCCGTGAATAGTTACGTGACTATTCCAACAGCGTAAGTTACTCTACAATCTACTTTGAAATTTCCATACTGTATGTCAATGCCAATACTTAGGTCTTAGATGAACCATCGAATGGTAGTGTCGGGAATAAGCTATTCGACTTATACATGGGAGAACGATATATTACCAATTTTCAGCTCAAAAGTATGGTTTCGACTTATACACGAGATTGACCTATACTCGAGTATAGGCTACGCGGTAGTGCAGGAGTGTATATAGATGAGTGTATGAGATTATATATTTTTACAATATATACATCAATACAGTGCCTATTGAAGAAAAACACGGATGACAGTTTTGAAAAATGCATTTTTTTTCTTTAAGCAGTAGTCACGTAATTATTTGTTGTGTCGTAGTTGGTCACAGCGGTAAACCATAATCTCTTCGTGGGAAAATTTTAACATAAAGTTCCCGAATCCGTTCGTCTGTATATAATGACCGAAGAAACACACACTTGAACTTCTTTTCAAACAGTGTATTTCTGTAAAATTAGCCCGCGGCTATCGAAATGGAGATGCAATGCCTACACCTCTAAAACTGTCACTACGATACAGATTACTTGGATAAAAGACGGAGAATTTGTCCAGCTAGCAGTTTTAGGAATTTCCATGACGTAATATTCAGTAGACCCGAACGGTTTCTACATGACGTTTGACCAGGCGAACAACCGTCTGGAACATAGCGGCCCCTAGTTATGACAGTCTGACATGGCATAACTAAAAAAGAATTGACGACAATTGTGAGCCAATGAATAAAAACACATGATACACAAATTGTTTGAATCACTCACGTTTAAGTTAATACGCAAATACAAAGGGCATGCAAAGAATGAACAACAATAAGAATAAACACGACGATACATGAAATTGGTACCATAGGTATTAGGTACACGCAAAAAATGACGCTATATACAATGGTTGCGATAATAACCGACTGTTCTGGGCTCAGACAAGGGTCGGCCACCGCAGACAAAACCAGGCTCAAACCCTAACACTTAGGTGTTCTTTACGGGAGCGAGGCACGAAATATCCCTCAACACATAGTCTACCTTCACTTTCCCCGTACTCTCATCATAGTTGCAGACGGCAACTTTAGCTCTACGAACCACAGGCTTCCCTTTCCTAATTTGTGGAATTACCTCATGCACCCTCCCAAGTTGATACTTCCCACGTTTACCAATGTCCTGGAGAGAACCTACCACTACAAGTTGACCAGGCTCCAAATTCTCGGCCATTTTTAGCCATTTTTTCCGGCCCTGAAGACCTGGCAAGTAAAAATCGATCCATTTACTCCAAAACTGCTGAGAAAGTGACAAATTGAACCGATAATCCCTTCTTAGTTGGTCACGATCATGTGGTTGCCCAACAGCACAGTATGGGTCTAAGTATGGGGTCAAAAGTGAGGCAGGGGTGATGACAGTAAAATCCCTAGGGTCGTCACTCAAAGGTACCAAAGGGCGTTCGTTCACGATCCGAACGGCACTGCCTGTGTACGTAAGCAGTTCAATAAAATTGGGCTTACGAATTGAAGAGTCCAAAATGTGAAAAAATGCGATTTTAAATTGTTTAACCATTGCCTCCCAGGCGCCACCTTGCGCCGGAGCATACGGAGGTATAAATTCCCAGTTTATCTCTCTCTGTCTCAGGGCGTTGTGAAATTCAGCTAATTCTATCAACTCGGGTAACTTTATTTGAAAGAAGCATCTAGTCACATCAGCCATGAGACCAAATCTACCAAGCCGAAATCTAGCCAAGACATCTACCAGAGGGTTTAACAAGTCAGGACCCGAAAACATTACATCATTAACACAAGTTCCTCGAAATTCAGACTTGCCATCGTAAACAATGCGCTTTTTTAATTGTGACGTAACAAAGTATGGTAAATACCATTCAAATCCCTTGACATTTCCTGCTTCATCAGTACGCTCAATATAGCCATTTGATTTAAGATCTTTCATGGTGTCAGTAAGGAAATCACGAAGTTCAGGTTGTTTTAAAGCCTTCTTTCTTAAAGCAGCAACTCTATCTGACGCCAACACAAAATTGTTAGGTAGATCAATATCTTCCTTCAACGGAACAGGTATCTCAAATCGACCATCTTTCAACTCAATATTCGGTTCAACAAGTTCTCTAGCCAACTTATCATTGCGAGACAATTCACAGGTTTCATTTTGCAAGGTCAAATCCTGAATGACTTTATTCAGGTCTGCTATTTCCATATCACGAGACTCAATTTTACGCTGAAAGCTAGAGATGACATCCGACTCTGAAGACGTCTGCACTCTGCACCTTTAGCAACGCTTTCATCTAAGGGTGACTTACCACCACAAGCCAACCAACCGAGAGGAGTGAGCAAAGCATGTGGTTCACTACGATTTTCACCAACACGCTCTTTTTTTGCACACATCAAATAAGCGTTGTCGTTGCCAATCAGTACATCTACAGTACTACAATCATTCAAATGAAACATATTCACGTCATGAAAATGACGGAAACCATTTAAATCTTGTTTAAGCGGTAAAGTTTTAACATCGTCAGCCCAAGCTGGGTTAACCACCGAAGTTATATCACAAAACAGTTCATCTGTCTCTAACGACTGGATGTTGAGTTTGACAAGGTCAGCACAAGTAGCTTTCTGACCAGCCAGGGTATCCATTTTAAACGACGCTTTATCGTACGGTTTAAGATCAAGTTCACACACCAAATCACTCGAAACAAACGTCAACTGCGAACCAGGATCATGCTGACAATACACCAACTTCGATTTGCCAGTCATTGGATTCAAAACACGAGCAGCAGTAACGCGGTTAAAGGCTGCTTTAACATTTCCAATCTTAACATTACGCACAGGAACTCTGGCACGAGCATCATCTTTCCCAACCGAATCCAGAGAATCACGTGACGTCACATAAAAATCATGCAGAAGAAAATAGTGTTTCCTATCGTTGTTAGGCCCACACTTACGACAGTTATTTGCATGAACGCAATCCCTAACCATATGCTGGCGCAAACAATTCAAGCATTTGCCAGCTTTCACAATGACATCTCTCCGATCTTTAGGTGTCAAGCGCAAAAATTCTTTACAATTAGACAAAAAATGATATTCAACTTGACCACGTGACGAACAACAAATACATGCCGGTAGGTTTTTACGTCTGGCTTCACCACCGCGCGGTGCGCCAACAACAGTCGAGTACTGCGAACTCCCTGACATCACATCATCATGGGGTTTTACGGACGTCTGCCTAACCGGACATGAAGGCAATTTTCCTTTGCCAAACTTTTTAAATTGCTGCGACTCACCAGAATCGCCCATTAGCATAATGCTAAAATCAGTCGACTTACGCGTTTCCTCCCGTACTACAAATTCAAACAAACTCTGAAAGGTAGGCTCATCAGTGCCACCATACTGATCACCTAAAAAGTCAAGATAACGCTGCTTAGCGTCAAACGGGAGTCGCTTAGCCAAATCCAAAACAAAATGTCCTTCTAATTTATCACGCTGACCATAAGCTTGCGCATAAAGCAAACACTGCGATAATTCATCTTTAAACTCTTTCAGATCACTGGAAGAGGTCGAAGTCAATTTGCTACCATAGCGATACTTTCTAATTTCTGGTTCTGCGAAAAGACCTCCACAAACCCCAAAACGCTGGGACAAGCGAGCTAACGACATTTCTATCCTGTCTTCCTCTGACAAGCCAGGGGTGTCAGAAACCAAATTAGCAATCGTTTGCGCAGCTGTTCTAACACAAGCTGCTTGTAACAAAGTCAAAAAAGTCCCCTTAAAGGGCGAAGCTGCCATTAAGGCCGTAACACGATTTTTAAAGAAGATAAATGGCATATTATTACCATCGTAACCAATCAAGGCCGCCTTATCGAAAAACGTCCTACTATTTTGGTATTCAAAAAAGCAATCCTGCTGTTGAGAACTCGATTTAGCGGGAGAAGACAAGCTATATCCCTTAAGGGGCTGAGTGGGCTCAGTCACATGCACAGCCCGATCACGATCCTCACACACGTTAAAATCAGGAGACACAATACGCCTCTCACAACCACCCAAATTACGTGTAGCTGGGCGATCAAAACCTAGCGGCGCAGAAAACTGTGAAGGGGGCAAAGCATTACTACTAATGGCGGCCCCGTGACCTGTACGCTCTGGGGGAGGAGTTCGGTTGTAATTCGCAGACCTTGGCTCTACAGCATTCGGAAGACCCTTAGCCGCGGCCCCGAGACCTCCTGAAACAGCTGGAAAACGTGTGGATTGCCCTGGTCCACTCACAGGTTGAACGGGCGTTTGGAAAAGGTTATGTAAATTAAACTGCGATTGATGTTCATTTCTGGAATGCCTAGAAAAGCCCTTCTTAGAGCTACGCCGAGAGCCCACCTCTGATCGATATTCAGCTAAAACTACCTCTTTACGTTGTTCAGCCCTCAACTGAGCGTCTTTGAGTGCGAACTCAGCAGCTCTCGCTTCGGCTCTCGCGGCGGCCTCAGCTGCTCTCGCTTCGGCCTCAGCTCTCGCGGCAGCCTCAGCTCGAATGGCCTCAGCAGCTCTCGCTTCGGCCTCAGCTCTCGCAGCAGCCTCAGCTCGAATGGCCTCAGCTCTCGCGGCAGCCTCAGCAGCTCTCGCTTCGGCCTCAGCTTGTATCTGGAGCTCCTCTCGTCTTAGCTGCAGGTTAATTTGTGCCACTATCCGAGACGAAGTCCTAGACATCCTAGTGCTTACATTTGAGGCGCTATCCTCAGGATGTATGTCAGCATCCAACATATCTGAGAACTCACTTTCTTTTTGTTCAAAGTTATTTTTTAACGAGTTAAATTCGGGATCTACCCTATCACGAAGTTCTGCCAAGATTGCAGAGTTAAAGATTTTAGTCAAAAGAGCATGGAAATGCCGTAATTCCTCTTCTAAAGTAGATAACTTAGATCTAAAAATTAACAGTTCCTGCTTATCACTCAAAGAACCTAGGGCCACAGAAAGTTTCCCAATTTGAGTCAAAATATCCCGTCTAAGATGCCGGGCCTCTCGAACTGACTTAGCCTCATCGTTAATGGGTCCCTCCTCAGAATGGCCTGCCCGACCGCAAAGAACATCATCAGGCTTAAACTCAGTCGAGTCTACGGCGGTCGAGTCCTTGTCGCCACCGAGTGTAGACATATTAAATGTTGGGGCTAAATTTAACAATTAAAAAAAAATTAAGTTACACAAACACACAAAATTATTAGGCTACAGTAGTTATAAAAAACTTAACTGCAAAGACCGTAAAAAATACAAAAAAGAATTTAAATGCACGATACCGTAGCTGTACGGGTATGAAGTCCTAAAGTCCACAAAACTTGCTTGGATTCTTCCACTTGAATCTACAAGCACAGATGGATTGTCTTTAATCTTCTTTCTTGCCAATGAATGTCAAAGTTATTTTTCTTCTGTACCAAACTGAGAAGAATTGTCTTTACTTTTCTTTGCTTCTGTAAGAGTGTAGACTACCAACCAACAAATCTTCTTTTATTATTTCTTGTACTTTAAGTAGTTCTTCTGCACTAGCTGACAACAAACACGTCGTTTATTTTTATGCCTTCAAGTGCTTCTTGGCCTACCAGCTAACAAAATCGTTTTTTATTTTTCTTGCTTTAATTTCTTCTTGACCTACCAACTGACAAGAACCCGTCTTTTATTTTTATGCCTTCAAGTGCTTCTTGGCCTACCAGCTAACAAGAACTTGTCTTTTATTTGTTGTGTCGTAGTTGGTCACAGCGGTAAACCATAATCTCTTTGTGGGAAAATTGTAACATAAAGTTCCCGAATCCGTTCGTCTGTATATAATGACCGAAGAAACACACACTTGAACTTCTTTTCAAACAGTGTATTTCTGTAAAATTAGCCCGCGGCTATCGAAATGGAGATGCAATGCCTACACCTCTAAAACTGTCACTACGATACAGATTACTTGGATAAAAGACGGAGAATTTGTCCAGCTAGCAAGCACCAAATAAACCAGTTAAATGTGCGACCGACTTCCAACAAACAACTTCGAGAATGAATCAGAAAAATTTGTGATAACTCAAAGGCACGCCGGCAGTTCGTGACGCAATATTTTCATGTCCAAACAGGTTTCAACTGAAACAGGTTTAAACAGGTTTGACACGAGTCTTACGGACGATGGTGCAATTTTGGCTCATGTTTTAGGAATTTCCATGACGTAATATTCAGTAGACCCGAACGGTTTCTACATGACGTTTGACCAGGCGAACAACCGTCTGGAACAGTAGTTTTAACTCGATAAAGTTTGCAAAAATCGATTTCATGTTTGAAGTCACAAAAAAATCTAATGGGCGTTTGAATAACTCGTGAAATGAGAATAAACATTCAAGCTCGCATTCGCTACCACGCGTTTTGACTTTGAAGTTGCTCCTCACGCGCGGGAAGATAAGCAGTGTGTGTCTGTGAGCGTGCGTGCCGTGCGCATCTCAGGTAGGAATTCACGTTCCAGAGAAAGCCATGCGATCAGCTGCTATTTTGGGGGCAAGAGCAACGTAGGCTGTTTTTCGCTTTCGGCATTCTTTAAATCCGCTTAAATGATCTAAATCTCTTTCGCGAAGTACTTTATCTTTGAAACACCACTTGCAATAGCCATTTTTGTTGCCCCTCAACCATAAATTTACGGGGGGCGCCGCCCCCCGGAAGTAAGCGCGTATGATGGAATGGAAGAAGACCGAGATGAAGAAAAATTGTAGAGAGTTATGGGTAGTAGTGCACTGAAAAAGAAATACAGAAAATCATGATTAGGGGCAGAAGCCAGAAAATGACCTGTGAAACTATCTTACCCATACTACGAGTCTCATAACCCACCTAAAGTCCAACACGAATGAGGACTCCACCATAAAATGAGAAAATTGCATGTACAGTAATGTAATGGAACTTTATGAAGCTAAAAATTACAACTTGTATTGAACTAACACATCTATTTCAGAAATATTTATATTGAATAATCACAATCACTGGTGACTTATCTGGGTTTCACATCTCTAAGTTCAACCATTCTGTTACCTCTTCATGAACAGGAGGGGGAGAAATAACAATAATTTTGTCAAAGTCAATTCCTAGTGTATGCAGATGGTCAACAATTGCAGCAAAATTTATTTCAAAGCGATCAAGTGGAACATGTTGTTTTGGGTTTTCTTCACATAAACTTGAATCATTGGCGCCAAGAAAGAGTGTAACAGCGGCCACATTCTGCAAATTCATTGTAAAAAACATAGTGAAGTTTACTAAATTGAGACAAATTACAACAATCACAAAAACAAGGTAACAGCTTTTAGTAGTAATATTGCTCAATTCTAAAAGTGTGTGGGGCTTATAGGTTTCAACCCAGACATTAGTCGTTTTTACATGAAATGAATGATTAGCTGTCTGGGAAGCTGAACTGTTCTAACTTCTAAAACAACAAATTTTCCATTTTGTTAAACTCACCTGCAGAGCTGGGCGGATGAAAGCCTACAAAACCCTGTAAACCATACTGAATTTACAAAAGGTGCAAACCAAATTATTTGGTGATTACTAGGGCAAGTTTTTGTTGCACTAAAAACATGAGAAAGCTGCACTTAATTTTAACAAAAGTTGCAGTAAAAAGTTGCATTTATTTATTTACCTTTTTACCATTCATTTACTTCGAAACACTAGACACAACCTGTTTCCGTTTATGCGGGCTTGGCCAAAAGCCAAGTCATACTTCCACTTCTAATTTAGTTCGGGCACTGTCGTGCTTTGCTGAGGTTGTTGAAGTTCTAGCTTGCAAGCAAACTGTTGCGTCATAGATAACATTGAGATGCAGCTAATCCATCACATAGCTTTTGTTATGCAAATCAAAGAAAATAGAACCATACTGTACTAGAAACAGTTTTATAGCATGTTTTTTAAATCACTCCTTTACATTTTGCTCAATACTTGATAAAAGTTGGTGCAGTAAAAAGTTGCATGAAAAATAGAAAAAAGTTGCAAAAAGTTGCAATATAAAATTCCTACAAACAGCTTAAAACATCATACCACATAAATTCTGAGTATTTAGGAAGCTGCCGAAAGCTGTAAAAAAAAGTTGCAAAAGTTGCAAAAACTTGCCCTAGTGATTACACTATTTTGATTTTGAATGTATAATTTCTTGTAAAAAACAAATGCATTGAATGAAAAATAAGCTAATAGTTTTAGTCATAGGCGCCAACTTTTATTTTTGCACGACGGGGTGGCGAATAGCATAATATGGCAACCTAAAAACTTTCAAACTGCATGTTTTTGTTTGATTTTTACTAAGAGTGTTTCGTAGATGCAATTGTCTTTTCACACCTGATTTGTAGCTCGATAATTTACAAAGCAACTTTAAAACAAAGCACAGGAGGTATGTCGTGAATTTGATTGTTACGTTGCTGCTCTGACACTTAACATTTGGCAAAAGTATTTTTGCGAACAGCAGCTCTGTCAATCCAACTGGTCAAGTTGTAACCGTGAAACTTCACCTTGATAAACATTTAAAATTAGGACGTGGTTCAATCGCTGTTGCGTCATGCAGTGCCGGTCTTAGGGTATTTCGGGCCCTGTGCGGAATATGCTTTGCGGGC
Organism: Aplidium turbinatum; assembly: GCF_918807975.1. Lineage (NCBI taxonomy): Eukaryota > Metazoa > Chordata > Ascidiacea > Aplousobranchia > Polyclinidae > Aplidium > Aplidium turbinatum. The sequence continues at coordinate 9,758,094 of NC_137476.1, forward strand.
CCCAATGACAATGATCGAATTCAGTAGCGTAGCTAAGTATTTTGAAAGGGGAGGGGGTAGTTTGACGGTCAGCAGGCAAAGCCTGAATATGCCCATGATTGCCGAAGACGACACCCAGAGGTGGGGGTATGGGGGCTTTCCCCAGAAAATTTTAAAATATTACTTTGAACTTGGGGCATTCTGAGAGTATGTTCAACAAAAATTTGGGTATGAATATTACTGTAAAATGGTGCTGTCCGGTGGCATAGCAAAAGGAATAGATCATGCTTTCTTTGGCATTTTTCGGAAATAAAGCTATGTCTTTATGTTGAGTCTGGATGCAACCTATTTCGTACCCCGGTTTCGTACCCTGAAATCAGAGTAACAAAATCAAATTTCGACCTATTTCATCCCCTGAAAAGATCGAGAAAAATTTTGAAATGTTTGCGGCAACTCCGATCAGCAACTTTGGCTTTGTGGTTTTTCTTTTCTTGATCTTTTCAGGGTACGGAATAGGTTGCACCCGTTGAGTCTCTAAGTTTTCTTGTTGCTAATTCCTTTGTTGAATTCATTTGTTGAATTTTTCCATTCGAAATGACAAAATTACTGCATTTTCTGAGTAATTTGCGAGCCCTGTGCGATCGCACGGTTTGCACACCCCAAAGACCGGCACTGCGTCATGGTAGATCGCAAGTAGGTTAAAAATTTAAAAAAAAAGATTTTTGAGGGAGGCAATGAAAAGATCGTATTTTATTGATTAATAAATCCCATTGTAAACCTAACAAATGTAACAATGACTTATGACAAGTAACAAATAAAACGATTGCAACTACAACAACAAGGAAAAAACTCGTAGCCACGTGTTGCGTAATCTTCACGTAGCTTGCTTGTTACGCGAGTATCATGCTTGTGACAAAAACAATCATTTTCTTCGCAATACTGTATTGGTTCAGCTCTTGCTTTACATTGACTTGAAGCGAAAACCAATGATCAAAAAAATATTTAAACGTCCGTCGTCCGTTCAAATTACATTTATTTGCAGTAAGTAATGTAACCTAAACGAGGTGGCTGCTACCCCGCCACAGCGACTATGGGGTGGCGTGGCCTCCCAGTAAGTCGGCGCCAATGGTTTTAGTACCGTACTAGTTTAAAATAAAAAATTGTGGCTATTAACCCTAGCATGACATGACCAACAAAAAGCAAATGCTATTGGTTGGAATAGTATATACACAACTTACCAGTGTATACTGACTGAGCAAAAATAATTTTAGTGGCTATTCTTACCATATTGTGAATATAGCCTCTGAGGTCATGGCCCCGATCAGCTTCGAGGCCTGAAAGTTTGTTTGTTTGTTATATTTATCCTGCATTGCGGGAAAGCGGACTTGAGCGCTATGAATCGGTGTACGCCTTCCGACGTACACCTGACCCACGCTGCAGCCGACGGCAATGTCTGTTTCCGGTTGTCTACTTTACTTATGACTTAAATTTGGTACTACCCATTACTCGAAATCGATCACTGGGTAGAGGCAATTATCGTAAAGTTTCTTGCCTAGAGAAACAACAGCAAGTGCGGGTGGCTGGAGTCAAACATGCAGGCTTTCGACTGTGAGCCCAACGCGCTAACCACTCGCCATTGCTGCCGACAAGTTCTAATATTGTTTTAAAAAATATTTTTATCAATGCTCAGTTCAATTTGTTCTTATTTCTGACCATCATAACAAAAAAATACCTCTATGCCAGTGGTTCTTAACCTTTACTAACCTGCCGAACCCTTACGCTAATCTGCAAGCTTTCGTTGAACCCCAAATTTTCGCTGAATCACAAAAACGAAAATCTACCACATTTAATAGTATATACATGTAATCTGTATCAATGAGACTTCTGTTGATGTTTTTCTGGGACCAAATTATAAGATTCAAAGATTTGTCTCGGAAACAGCAATTCTCATGTCATTTTCGCGTGCAAGCGAGCTTCGTTTTTTTTTTGCTTTAACAACCACCAGAATAGAAAACGCATGCTCGCATAAATAAGTACTTATGTATGGCATGAGAACTTCAAGGCAACTTTTGTAATAAGAAGATAACTTTCCATTTGTTGGCACCAAAACGTTTGAAAATTTGTTGTGTTGAGGTTTTTTTGTATCTTGCTTTCTTGAAGCTCGATAATGTCATTTAAGTAGCCTATGGACAGTTTATATCTGCTGTTGTTGAAAAAAATTGAAAAAGAACTAATTTTCCTTAACTAAGGAAGTTTCCTGTGAGAGCCCTGATTTTGCAGTTCCATGCAAATAGCAAACGTGAGGAAATTCATGCTTTAAGAAAATGAAGTTTTTCATACCGTACCGACTGTTTTTACTATGTTAGGTAAAAATATAGTTTTTTGCATTCTGTGTTACATGCAGATGGCATCATTACATCACGCGTCAATCACACAGATGTTTATTTACCATCATGTAAGCCGCAATCAAGTTTCTGCTGGACAATATTTTCCAAAAATATTCTCTGATATACCATTCAGTAGGCCGTGTATTAATGTTTCAGAGGACGTTCGCGCCGAACCCCTGAAGCAGCATGGTCGAACCCTGGTTAAGAACCACTGCTCTATGCCAAACATAGTAGAGGTCTAGAAAAAGGTTGAAGTGACAAAACGCAGATGTTATAACCTGCTTGATACCAAAACAGGACAATCAGATTTAATATGGCGCAGGTGCATCAGCTAGAGTAGGCATGTGCAACGTTTTTTACTGGAGGGCCAAATACAAAATTTTGAAGGATAACGCAGGCCACATAAATTTTTCAAAAAAAATTAGTATTATGAAACTACTTTCCTATGAAAGTAGTTTATGTAGTTAAGAAATAGATTTAATGCAGTCCACAACACACTTGTGCGACATTTTATTTAAAAACTGTGAATAATTGTCGATGGAAGATGAAGAAACCAAATTCAGTCAAGAGTGTTGCAGATCTTTGAAACCTTTTGAAATATTTGCTTATAATAACAGAACTACAAGTAACTCGAAGTTGACTTTTCAAATGTTGGTCCGATAGTTGGCCTCTTTGCTTTCCTTTCCAATTATTTCATCTTAGAGAAAAATTGCTCACAGCAATATGTGCTTCCAAAAAGCGAAATGGTTTTTTAAGGCATGGTCGACAAGATTCTGATGCTTCCCCCTAACATAGTTTTATAAAAGTTCACCAAATCATTTTCAACAGTAGACTATCTATGTTGCACCAACAACTCCATCAAGTATTAACTACGGTACTGTACAATGCCATTGCGAAATTATGCAAAGCAGCATTCTTGCATCACAAAGCGCAATATTTTTGTACACAAAGTGCGAAAATTTCCATTACTTTGATGTGAAATGCATCAAATAGTAATGGCTAGTATGAACTTCTAAGATTTTGCTGAGAGCCACGCGGGCCACACGGAACATCCTGGCAGGCCGCAGTGCGGCCCGCTGGCCACTGTTTGCACATGTCTGAGCTAGAGTATGCTGTGAGTGAGAGTTTTAGTGTTGCAATTTGTTTTTTTGCTTCCGCCTGCCCTTCATATGTTTAGCCTATTATGCATGCAGATTGCACAAGCACGACATGACGCTTCGCATAAAGATAGGGCCTATGGAACTGATATATAGACCCACAGCACACCTGAGCGCATATTGTCAAACATATAGAGGTCAAACATCATGCTCGACTGAAACAGTGAACGTGTGTGTATAGCCTCAGAGTCAGAGCTGCTATATTCACAATATATGGTAAATATAGCTACTGCCATAATTTTAACTATTTGCACTACGATACCGTATATGTAACATACCGTACTACCATAGGCTACAGTTTAAAAGTGCTTTATATAAAAAAACTCTATTGGTCATTGCCTGTTACAGCAAATAACTTACTTGTAGCAAATTTTTATCTAAAACTTCATCAATGTACTTGAGGATAGATGCTGTTGTATAGCCAGAAAACCCACGATTGAATATGTCACATTTTCTTTGACAAACATTTGCAACAGATGTCCCCCACCCTTCTTTATCGAAGGAATATTGAGTTATAGAATCGCCCAATAAAACGATGCGATGCCACAGTGACATAGTTTCAAAAGCTAACCAATGCAAGTGCAAGAAACTGTTTCCTTAAATGTCTAAATGCAAAATTATGATAATTGGCAATGTTATCAGACAACAATGAATATCCTCAACATCAATGAAAACCTTCCCCAATGGCACTGCAAACTTTCCCATCTACAGACATAAACACTGATATTTAGGGGTCCACGTCTTTTGGGCGCAGACAGTTAGGCGCCGGTCAAATAGGCGCACACTGTGGTGTCTGAATATTTAGGCGCAGAGCACTGTGGCGCCCGTTCATTTAGGTGCTATTCCTAGTAAACTTTGCAGATTGTATCAGCTTGGCAGGTAGGGCAACGCTTTCACACAAAATGTTGTATTGAACAGAAAATTATGTCATGGCTTCTGTGAGTAAAGTTGCTTAAACCGGCAATGCTTTTCACACATAAAATGTTATATTGAACAGTAAAATATTTTGTTTGTTAATGCGCGTGTTCCGTTTTTATTTGTTGTTTGTCCAGGTTTGCGTAGGCGAAAGCTTTATCAATAAATCATTCAAGTTTCCGAACATGACTGAGTTAACTTTTAGTAAGTCAAATAATAACTACACTAATCATCAGTAAAAAATATATCATAGCCTGTATTATGGACTGCATCCTTACCTAATATACGGACTGACAATTTGGGGGTCGTCATACAAAACACATATATATTGGAAAGCTTGGTGTTTTGCAAAATTAGGCAGTCAAAGCTGTTGTGAAAGGCAAATGGGCTGATCATGTCACACCCTTTTATAAACAACTCAATATCCTAAAGTTAAAAGATCTGTACAACTTTGATATTGCTAAATTTATGTACCAGTTTAGTTTTAACTCATTACCCGACTCTTTTCAAAACTACTTTAAAAAATGCAACAAAATTCACAACTTTACTACTCGAAACTCGACCAACCTAGATTAGGCTACTAGTATTATTATCAATAGCCTACACAACCACAAAACTACAGCGCTCAATAAAATACTCTGGCGCAAAAATTTGGAATAACATACCAGATAAAATTCGCAAATCCTCCTTCACAACTTTTAAAAGAATGTACAAAAAAAAAAAGTATGGACACATATTAAGCACATGCTAAATTACTAATCTGACTTGCAATTGTAACACAGACTACGTTGGCCTACCTGAATTTTTTTTAATTTCTTATCATCTTGGACAGCTTCACTGTTATTTATTTATTATTATATATGTCTTTTACTCAATCAGCCAATTATAATTACCGTAAGTTATCATTGATGAGTTAAGGGGTGGCTGCTTGACTTGAAGACCTTGAATGGTCACTTCGTAGCCTCCCGCTGTTGTGATGCTTTCATCATTTTCTTTTTAATGGTAATCATTTCAACAGTTTTGCTACATTGTGTTTTGACTTGTTGTGCATCTTTTTCGCAGTCAGCTACTAAACATCTATCTATCTACAAGGAAATAACTAATAGGCTAAGCAGTCAATTACAATACAGTCTGAAAACATAATACCTGCTCTTTACTTATAGCTATTGTTAACCTAAATTTGGTTGAAACATTTCTGTTTTGTGAGACCCTGGCTAAAATAGCGCTGACGCCATCAATTTGTTTAAGAGCTGACGCAGTAGGCTACTTTACGCTGTGAAGTTTTTAAGCAATTCGCGCTGACGCCGTCAATTTATTTCATTGACGCGTATAACACTGCCTATTGGTGTCTAAAAAACAAGAAAAGGTAAAGTCACAAGTGCCATTTCAAGATTGTTATGGTAAACAAGTTTGCAGGGAAACTGAAATTTATTCTTGAGCTTAGTGCTTCCATTAAAAATCTCTGAAATAAATTCTCTTTTATCCATTTTTGATTGGAAAGTAGCCTGCAGCGGAAATGCGGCGGAAGCCAATGTAAAGCCTCTGCGCTTTCGTAACATTTGGAAAAAGAAGAAGAGTCGCTGCTGCATCTCCTACTCTAGCAAAAATATAACGCGGCTACCAAAAAAGCAGCGTAAGAGTAGCAGCGCTATAAAAGTAGCGAAAGCCTCTCGAAATCTGGTTTATTTAATACAATTCAAGCCATGATAATGCAACAGTAAACTTATAGTGGTAGCGCAAGTCACACCAAAGCAAAGGGACAGTACATTACCAAAGCAGTGAGGTTTTTCTTATGTTGAACCACTCAAAATTTCAAGCAAAATCCAGCAATTTATTTGATAATGATCATGATTTGATAATGATCATCACTTTAATATCATGTTCAAACAATAATTAACTTAGTGTATATGCCTGAACACATCAGTTATCGATTCCCATTTTAAAACTGCACCACTGTCGTTGCTGCGAACACTTCACTTCATTTTATTTAAAAGCGAAGCACTGTAGCCTACATAGTTTTTTGTATTAGCTCACCGTACGTTTATTCTTAAATGCTCGTGTTTTTGACTTTTCTTTTTTTTGTGTTGGTTGTAAGGTTCAGTCGTCCCCGCATGGCTTCATCAACTGTCAGACCAGAGTCACTATATACATAGTCTGGAAAGTCAATGGCAAATCTGCCTGAGGTTGTTGTTTACAGCGCCACCTAGGAGAGCTATGGTTAAATCACAGAATCTGCTTGGAAGGTATGCAAATACAGGCATATTGTCTACTATCAACGGTGAAACTGTGCATGATATTGTGGTTGCAGACTTGTTTTAACTATTGCAGAATGTTTAGGATGTTAGTTACAGTTATTATCTAGAAAAATTCGTTTGGTCTACTTTTCTGAGGCTTAGGTTAGCATGACTACAAGTAGTTAAAAGATGATGTGACTTTTCAAATTACTAAGGAATTGATTAGTTTATAGTTTGAAGTAGTGGTCTTTAAAGTTAATAAGTTTCAATGTACAAAGTATATACATCAGCTTACTAATTGAAGGGATTAATTACTAAATATTTGTGGAAGCTTTAAGCTAAAGTAGGCTTGAAATTAGTACCGTAATTGGCAGATGCTACTTAGCCAGCATCATTTCCAAAAATATTGATTGATCGATTAATTCAGTTGACAGTTATTTTAAAAAGGTCTATAAAGTTGTTTTATTTAGTGATACAACAAAACGGTGATAGGTTTCAATCTGTGATACTCAAAATAGCCACTCCCAAAAATAATTTATAAACAAAGAGCATTAGCAAGACAAATTTGAGTACCGGTAAGTATGTAGGTTCAGTAATTTAATGCAACAATGTCACAAATATTAAAAGTCCTGAGATTTAACTTAAAACTAGTTAGGCTGAAGGAAGATACAGCAGAATCAGATACTTACCGTAACTTGTTCCATATTTGGGGAACCTGGTTTGCGACATATATAGCATCTTAAATTAATTGGTTATGTACAGACTGGAAATTTGATTGAATGGACCAGTTAAGGCAGTTATGCTGACAAAGGTTATGTTTTGTTTATTTCCTTTGTGTTGTAATTTCCTATTTTTTATTAGCATGCCGTTTTTTTGTAGGTCATCAGTCTACTTTGAGACTACTAGCAAACACTGGTTTAATGCAGTAACCGGTTAACCACTACTTTGCTTTGTATCATCTTCTTTTCGCCCTTTTTCACATCACAGAAAACATAGCTTATGACTGCTTGAGGTTTCAGTGGCATGGCTGAAGTTTTTCTTGTTGAAGTGGCTACCATTACTAATTGCTTGTGATCTGCTTGACATATGTTACAAAATACCTATAGGCTATCATAACGTGTCAAAATCAACAACTTGGCATGAGGTTGCATCCCAATTTCTTAACTAATTCACATATTTAAAATGAACTGCCAAGTTGTTGATTTTGACAATTTGAATATTTCGGATATGTTACATTTTAGCATGTTACTTGTGGGCCTGTCATTCCTGATTTTGAAAACAATTTATGCTTATGAAAACAATTATATGCTTAATACAAATAGAGAATGTTCATAAATACAGTATATAATATATATATTATATATTTCTTACAATGCAGCAATAAGTGTACAAAAAGGTTTACAATTATACAATTCTTAAAAGTCATTAAAATGTTGTCACAATGCTTGGAAGCTCTTCAAGACATGAGTGAAGAACATCTTATATTTTTCGATGAGGTATGTTGAGCTTGACTTGTTTACATGCAAAATACTATTCAATCAAATATAGTTATTACTATCTAAACCTAAAGCTTACTGGTTAACAATTCTCCGCAACAGCATTGTCTGTTAACCGGGCTATTATATTGTGATTATTCTTGTATTTTTTTTTTGTCTTTTTGCATGTATGGTAATTAATATGGACTTATTGGTGTGGTGCAAATAATTTGTAATAATAACATTATCAATATGAAATTTGGAAATCTAACCAATGAAATACTTAACTGCTTCAGGGCCTTCAGGTCGAAAAAGTTAGCTTTCAAAAGCATAATATGCAATATACACGATTATACTGGTGCTACTTTAGAAGTGCATTAATTCAATAATTCCGAGCTATATTTACATTTTGAGGTACCAGTAATGAACGTTCTTCTTTGGTGCCATTTTTTTGCATACTATATATAGCAATTGAACGTGACTTACTTTACATTACTGGTATGCTAAAGAACAATGGCATCACATGGTCACCTTAGTTCGGAGAGATTAATGGCACTTGATGAAGATGGTGCATTACTGAATTTATTTGTATTTTACAGTTGAATGAAGATTTGGATGGTGGAAATTCGCCTATGAAAGGGGAATTTTCTTCGAAAAGTGGCGTATTACACTGACATATTGCTCAATGAAATCAACAACCTTAATCTGCCTAATGCATATCATGAGTATTGTAAAGAAAGCTTATTGCCGGACTTGGACTGTGGAAGGTATACAGCAATCCATTAACTGGAACCTCTACGATGGCGCTTTTGAAGAACTTTTCTAGACCCTTGCTATGTTGACATGTATTGTTTTCACTGTGATGGTCAGAAATAAAAAAAAAACTAAACTTATAAAAAAAAGTGCTGTATGCGTATGAGGAGTCATATTTTTACTTACCACTACAAGACTTCTTACATGGTAGAAACAAAACAGCTAAACAATCGCATAAGCCGAACAGTGCACTTCGTAGGCCTAGCACTCCGAAAAGTATAAACAATTCTAAAAGCAAACATTGAAGGGGGATTCCTGTTGTATTTTGTTATCCGTTTTTGATTTGTACAATAAACATCGTAGCATGCTTTTCAAGCTGATTTCACAGCACATTCCTTTAATAAAGAATAAAATAGGCTTTCTATTAATACCGTAACTTAAATACTGTAAAAAGTACACAGAAGGGTGCCAATGCGGCAATGATGTAGTTGCAGTGAAAGTACAGTAAACCACTTTTATAATCCCCATTCATTCGAATGAACTAAAAAGTATAAGAAACCATGCGGATTAAAATTCTCGTTTATATACCCATACTGTATGTTATAACTTATGTGAGGTTTACTGTACCGGAATATACAGCATGCATTGTAGATACGGAGTTCCTTCAATGTAGGTACAGATTCTCAAAGTGCCAATTTCAATCACTGTTTTATGCAGTCTCGAGTAAAGCGCAGTATGCCGGGGTGGTTAGTCTAATGTTCACTCTAGACATTAGATCCCTTCACTGCAGAGTGCTTTACAATATCTAAAGTTTTGGCGGTACTGCTAAACATTCGAACTGCAGGCGCGGTATCACATGCAACTCTTTGATGCTGTCGACCGAAGTAGTGTTCAAGAGGATCCTGCTTTATTCTTGCAAGTATGGTACCGTACATAATCTGCGCCAGTAGCAGACGTTTCTCGAATTATTGCTGGTAAGGACGATACAAGAAGAGCATCTGAAGCTTTACTTAGTAGCATATTCTCTCTATTGACATCCCCAACTAAATCTGAAAATCAATGACCTATCATAAATAACATTTAGCAATGTATGTTACAATTAGCACACGTGTTCATCACTAATCAACTATACACACTACACAGGGATGCTAGATTAGTGAATCTTCTCAATATACGAGTAAAGTAGCAGTGAGCACCATATGCTTATTGCTTAAATTTAAAAAAAAACATAATATATATATATGTGATTCACTAGGCATAAGCTCTTAATTTTTACTAATGTCAACCATCATGACATACAGCATAAAATTATACTATTTTATTGTGCTGATCTTACCTGATGAAACTGTTTTTCCCACTGTGCTGTTGAAACTGAAAACCTTTTCTTTTCATCACTTGGAACTTTGTACAAGTAACAAAATCCCATAGTTGTAGTGTTGTTACATTGTGGTAAACAGCAGTTTATTCCACTCCATTTACGCGTAACTTGGGACATTATCAAACTAAATAATCATAACTAAGATAATTCACAACCCTACATAGAGTACAGCATTTGATTATAACTGTAATGCTAATAACAACAAAAGATAATTGCTAACAAAGGTAGTGGTTAACCGGTTAATGCATTAGTGTCTGCTAGTAGTCTCAAAGTAGACTAATTGATCTTCAAAGAACGGCATGCTTAAGATAATAGGAAATTACAACACAAAGGAAATAAACAAAACATAACCTTTGTCAGCATAACTGCCTTAACTGGTCCATTCAATCAAATTTCCAGTTTGTACGTAATCAATTAAGATGCTATATACGTCGCAAACCAGGTTCTTCAAATATGGAACACGTTACGGTATCGGATTCTGCTGTATCTTCCCTCAGCCTAACTAGTTTTAAGTTAAATCTCAGGACTTGTAACCTTTGTGACATTGTTGCTTTAAATTACTGAACCTGCATAGTTACCGATACAGTAGCCTACTCAAAATTGTCTTGCTAATGCTCTTTGTTTACAAATTATTTTTGGGAGTGGCTATTTTGAGTGTCACAGATTGAAACCTATCAACTTTTTGTTGTATCTTTATAGACCTTTTTTAAATAACTGTCAACTGAATTAGTTGATCAATCAATGTTTTTGGAAATGATGCTGGCTAAGTAGCATCTGCCAATTACGGTACTAATTTCAAGCCTACTTCAGCTTAAAGGTTCCACAAATATTTACTAATTAAACCCTTCCATTAGTAAGCTGCTGTATATACTTTGTACATTGAAACTTATGAACTTTAAAGACCACTACTTCAAACTATAAACTAATCAATTCCTTAGTAATTTGAAAAGTCACATCATCTTTTAACTACTTGTAGTCATGCTTAACTAAACCTCAGAAAAGTAAACCAAACGAATTTTTCTAAATAATAACTGTAACTAACATCCTAAACGTTCTACAATAGTTTAAAACAAGTCTGCAACCACAATATCATCCACAGTTTCACTGTTGATAGTAGACAATATGCCTGTATTTGCATACCTTCCAAGCAGATTCTGTGATTTAACCATAGCTCTCCTAGGTGGCGCTGTAAACAACAACCTCAAAACATGACTTTCCAGACTATGTATATAGTGGCTCTGGTCAGACCTCCAGTTGCTTTAGGTGATGCAACTGATTCTTTCAACTAATTCATCTATTTTAAACTGTTAGGTTTGGTGGCCGTGCTTAAATTTACTTTCATCAACGTATCCTTTAAATTTACATCGCATGCACGTTTTAAATTTCTTTGGTTTTGCCGCCGTTTCCTTTTGTTGGTTCTGACTCAGCTGTCGGCATTGAAGGAAAAATTAGTAAGCGAGTTCCCGGTAGGCTATATTCCACTGTCCTTAGGAAGAACAAAAAAAGCATTTTATCGCATGAGCATATAAAATATTATTTTTTGGAGGTGTTGGAGAAGAAAAAATGTAGCAGAAAAACTGTGCTACAATACTTTTTTATAACCCCACATCAAAAACTTACACTGAACACAAATCTTAAATGTTTTGCTGGATTACAAAAATATCATAGCAAAGCGCAATGTATTTTACAGACTAATTTTTATTTATTTAGACATTTAGTATTGTGTATAGTGAGGCGCTTGTAGCTAGAATTACGCAGCTTCTGCAATATATTTTGTCCCGGGAAAAGTAAAGATATCGTAAAAGCGTGCTATAAATGCTTTATTAAGAAAGAAAAATTTCCTGGTGACTGGGCCTGCGTTAGTGGTTCAAAGCCTCTACAACAGGGGTTCCCAACCTTTTTTTGGCTGTTACCCTAATCTCCACCCTGAAGTGAGCCAATTACCCCCACGATCAATTTTCAAAAACAAAAGTGTTTATTGCTATCAGGGATTTGCTATGTGTTTCAAAGGGCTAACTATGACAATCAAAATGCAATACAATACTGAATACAAGATAAAAATGCGTGGTAAACATTCAAAGGGAAGGTTGGGCCTGGAATTTAGCCGCCAGCTTTGTGATCCTGGGTTTTGTGGTAGCCTACTGAGGGCGATTCTTGCGTCGCTTTCGACATCCAGGCGATTGCGCATCTTCGTCTTCATTCCCAAGACAGTTGAAAATCTTTGCTCATACGTTGTTGAAAATACGTTGTTGAAAAAGATGTCAGAATATTTAATGCCTGTGTCGCTAATGTTGGTGTGTCCTGGAGTCTGTTAAACCAGAAGGGTTCCAACCTTTCTCCTTGAAATCAAGCTTCAACGCTTCGTTCCTTCGGAGAGTGACAAATTCTTCTTTAGTCGGAAAGTCGTCATCATCCACCTGGCTGTCATCACATGTGAAGGGCTCAGTGCACCATTGGAGACTAGCCGTGTTCAAATTCGGAAAGTAGTTGTCCATCTTCTTGGCTAGCTGGCCTAAGTGGTCAGATATGTCCTCCTTCAACGCCGCTGTCAAATCCAGTCCATTGCCTTCGAAGTAGGCTACATGTCAAGCGTGTGAAACTGTGCCTCTTCCAACTCGCTTGTTCCACAATTTAACTTTTGAGATAAATGCTGCTATGGTTAGCCTACTTTGGTGTCGATCACAATTAGCTACATTCTTGCCTTGAATTAAAAGATTGCCTTTGTTCAATTCACCAAAGATATCAGCCAGATAGCACAGCTGTTGGTTAGAGAAGTATGTCCAAGTCGGACTTCTTTTTTACCGAAGAACATGGGCAACCTCACGAAGTTCAACCAGACGGGTTATCACTTTGCCATGAGACAGCCATCGTACTTGTGGTACAGTAATCGGTAAGGCGATCTGTGTGGTACAGTAATGCTTCGCATTTTTTTCCATCTTCTTGCACAGTTTCTTGAAAAAACCGCTGTTCAATTCCTTCGCTTTTATAAAGTTCACAATCTTCACTTGCTTCACTGCTTCTAAATCGGGTGTCGTTACCCCCCAAAAACAGGCAAATTACCCCCTGGGGATAATTTACCCCCAGGTTGGGAACCACTGCTCTACAAGTATGCAAAACTGCCAGGATTAAGCTTTCAAAGAAGTTTTTCCAGTGCGAGGATAAAGACTCAATTAAAGAAAAGTTTTTTTTTTTTTCAAATACTGAATTTGTATTGTTTCATTTAATAATGCTTTTGCAGTTGTTACGCACTAAATAGCATTAAAAATCTTTTGAATGGAGAGTTTAAACAGTCGAAACTATTTTGACTATGGATTGCTGTCCTTTGTAGAATTTCAAAATCCAATGCATTTTATCCACTAGAGAACATTTTTTTCACATAGCAACAGTAGTCAAGGTTGCCAAAGTTTTTGTCAAGGTGTGTGTTGATGTTCTGTTTTGCAAGGGTAAGCAGCTGAACTTTTATAAATAAAGTTGAAAATTAACTTTCTTTTTGTTGTCTTTATATTAAATATAGATGGAGAAATGTTTATGTGTTTTATTTGATAACCTGGTTAAATCATTAGAACCAAATTCCTCCGAAAAGTAGAGCAGTAAGTAGGCTGCAACTTTTATTATTTCAAGTGAGGTAGGCTAAGTATTTTACTATTAATAGTATTTTTTATTGATTTCCTATTAACCCATACTCTTAAATGTTTCATACCGCACAGTACGGTTCCCCATTTTTTTTAGGGAAATTGATTTCATGCTTCAGTATGTTGCTGGGTCACTCTGAATTTTTACATCAGCATACCATATTCATACGATACTCAGTGAAACATTGGTAGGCCAGTGAAACATTGATAGTTGTTGCCTCACTTTTTCATAGCGGAAATTCTGTGACAAACACAAAAGCAATGTAAATCAGGGGTTCCGCGATGACAAACAGGTTAAAGAGTGCTGGTATGGTTGGTGTTTTCCTACAAGTTTTTGTTATCTATTATTTCTTGTCACATGTTCTGTATCATATTGTTTTTTATCCTGTTCAAATAAATATTTTATATGAAGTTAAGAACATAGCAAAATATCAAACTACTTGCCCATGGTATTTATCTAGCTTAGTGTCTGTCTCTGTATCATTGACCTTGGGTTTGATACCGGTGCCCTGCTAGGTCATACCAAAGACTTTATAGAAATGATACTAAATGTTATTGCTGTGTAGCACACAGGAAAGGAATAGATTCAAAGTACTAATGTACTTGTCTACGGGTCTACGCAAACACTGCTTGCTTTGTAAAATGTAGAACGGAATGTATATCTGTTTACTGTCATAACTCAGTTAGTTGAGTGCCTGACTTTATAAACAAAGAAACTTTAATCTCAAGTAGCACTGGTTCAACTATCATAGTGTGCACTTAAGCAACCCATTTCAAGGGCAATTCACTAGCACGTAGTGAATGGGATAGTTCAAAGAAAACACTTCAAGCAGAATCTGTACTCTTTCAATCTTAGTTACCGTGTCTGCATTAATAGTTAAAAGCTTGTAGAAGTATGTGAAGCTGCCACAAATAATAAGTTCTCAAAGAAACTTTCTTAGTCTTAGGATAAAGATTGTCATGATCAATCAATTTGTGATAGATATATACAATGTTATATACATAGAGAAACAAACATTATTCCTATATGATCCTAAATGTGTTGGCTGCTAGGATGGTACCCGGTCAGTTGGTCGACAGGACAATTGGTCGACAGACAATTGGTCGACAAAACAGTTGGTCGACAGGACGTTAGGTCGACAGAACGATTCATTTTAGGGTTAGGGTTAGTTAACTAACCTTAACTCTAACCTAACTCTAACCCTAACCCTACGCACTTAACCCTCACCTGTCAACCTAACGTCCTGTCGACCAACTGTCTTGTCGACCAATTGTCCTGTCGACCAAATGTCTGTCGACCAATCGACCGTGCACCGCTAGGATGGGGGTTTAGGGTATGAGTTTGGGTTAATAGATACTTATATAGCCAGTTTGGTTTTCATCATCATCATTTAAATTCGGTTTTGTCCCCACTAGTGGGAAGGGCTGATTTTTTCTTTGCAGTGGTTGATTTCACTCCTATTCTCCATCTCATTTTGTTCATCGCATTGTCTTCCTTTAGTCTGACTTTGTCTCAATCTTCATATATTTTTTAGAAGTACTCGTTTCCTCTTTCCATCTACTTTCAAAGTCAATGCCTTTTGAAGAAAACTGTCTTCCTCCATCCTTCATCTCATCTTCTTCGTCTCCTTCATCTCTAGCATATCCATCAGTTCTTCAGTCTTTTTCTCTCTTCTAGTTTTTAATTCACACGTTGCTCTCACCATTGCCTTTTTCGTTCTTCTCAGAATAGCCAGCTCACTCTCTTTTAATATCCATGTCTCGCTACCGTATTATATTGCAGGCCACACACAATTCCCTTTCATTTTTAACGAAAATTTTTTCTGTGTATCATTTCCCAACTAATATAACAATTTACCAGACTTGCTGTAGTTCTCGTCGTATTGACACATCTTTCATGTACCCACTTACTACACAGTACACACCTTGCATTGCATTAAATTTCTCATCACTTTTCACATAATGCACATGGGTCAACTTTACTCTGTACAACTATGGTCTTCTGCTACACTCGCCAAAACTTTGAAAGTAAATAAACTAAGTAAATTTTTAAAAGTAATAAACCTCAGTTGTTTTTTAAGTTTGTATTTGCAGTTTAAATATTGATTTGTATTTTTTAGCACATAAGTGTTAATTGAAAATGGCAACCACCAGAGCAGAAGGTTTACCATTTCTTCCAGGAAACACATTTGAAGATCCAACAGTAAGATTTTATTCATTGCTAATTTTTAAATTATTGTACATAAAATGTGCTTTGCTTTCTATGCTACTCAAATGTAACGCATCTAAATTGTTCTTTTGGAATTGTTTTTACACCTTTAGCTTTGTGGTTTTTTAGAAGTCAGTCTTAGTTTTTCAGTGAGTCAATAAGTGTGAGAATAAGTTAATTAGTGTGTTTTATTGTGACAAGCATTAACCATGTTACAATAAAATAACTAAACATGGTACATGATATAAATTACAACTAATTAGAACTATGAAAATAACATTACTGGTTCATATAAGTGAATGAATAACAATGCATTGTTTTGTTTGGCAAGCTGCTTTAGCCTATAACTCCAAGTTTGATGTGCAATGGTGGTAGAGTTATATTTTTCCGATTAGCCAGCGAGTTGTTTTTTATATTCTCCAAATTTCATCGTATTTCGTGGTGGCCATTTTTTTCTACCCATTGTTCTTCGTTGGCTCTACTATCCTGGTAGCACAAAAAGCAAGGACACTTGGTGTGACCTTCTTGTTGTTCCATTAAAAAATTCACCATTTTAAGATCCACGAAGATCAATCGCTGGTAATTGCAGTATGTAAATCTCTCTAGCACAAGTTTGATGTTCACATAATTCTCTTTCATGAAGACAGATTGTCCTATGTAAGTATGGATCCATACTTATGTCCCATTATGGAGCAACATACATTTTAGGCTTCTTTCGAGCTATCAATAAAAAGTCTTCTGTCACTTGAATGATATGCAGGTAAACCCATAGAAAGAAGCCCCTTAACATCTGTGCAGTAAACAAGTTAGCAGTTCGAGTGGAATTACTTTTTCAATTTGGTCTCTGTCCCGATAGAATGAAGCACTTGTACCGGTTTTGAGAAGATGTTTCTCTTGTAGCCTAGAAGCTGCTTTTGCGCGTGATTGTGTGGTGTCAAACTCGTGAGTGAATGAGCAGCTTCAATGTAATTCATCAATGTGGAACATACATATTGCAAAAAGCGTGATGTGATAGAGGAAATCTAATCTTAAATTCGGATTCAGCATGCTAAAATTCACCTGAATCAGTTTGAAAAGTGCATGCAACAATTTTTTTTATGGACAAGTGTAATAATAATAATCAATATGACTTGGCTGACTTACCTTGGAAATCATAATTACCAAGTCATTGTATGATGTTTTAGATATTTTACGTTAGAATTAACAAGTTATTGAAAGGTACTTGAAAAGTTACTTGACATGTACAAGGCAATATCTGTACATGTACAAGGTAATATCTACATATTTCATGTTGTCATATTTTATTTTTAATAAAATCTAAAAAATTATTGTAATTTCAGAAAAGTAAATTTCATGTTTCCAACACACTGAAATTTAAAAATGGACATGCTCAACAACCCCACCCCACAGTCAGTGTTGGAGGCGAACGACTCCTTTTCAATCAACTGTCAGATGCTGAACTTGACGAGCTGGCCAACAAGATGCCTACATTGACGTATGGTCAAGCAAAACAAGCACCCCCAGAAACCTTTGTTCCAGCTCATCTTGCATTTGACAAAAAGGTTAATATAAACAAACTATGAGAACTGGGTTGATTTCTTATATTTTATATTTACTTTTTATGTTGTGATGTATTTTTTTCTGAGTTTTTTAAAGGAAGCTAAACAAAAGCTTAAGCAAAATTTTTGCTACAAAATAAGGTATCTAAGAGAAAGGATGCTGTTGCTCACAAACTTGTCATGGTATATGCAATAAGTTGAGTAAAGTACACTGCTGTATCGTATAAGTGTATGTTAGGGTGAAAGGAATGATGATCAAAGGCACAATTGTACCTGGAGAATGTTTTTTCGTGCTCTGAAAATATTTGTTAAGTCAAAAAAATTAATCTTAATTTTAGAAATGAGTTTCTTTGTACCATCACTTCGATTTGTTGGTGTTTATTAATTTGTTGCCAATGCTCAGCAGCTGATTTGTTTTAAACACATTTCAACTTATAGTTGCTGGTTTAGTGTAGTATCTATTGCATTTAGGCTGGCAGTTGTTATTGTTATATCTACAGTTGGCAGTTGTTATTTTTGTTATATCTACAGTTTATGCCTGGTAGTTGAAGATTTGGCATAAGTAGACGGAAATGCCAGAAGCTAGTTCAGGCATATCACTAAGTATCATACCAAAACACGGCTGCATGATTTGCCAAGAAAGGCCTGGGTGCGGCTCAACCGCCTGCGTACTGGCGTCGGACTATTCCGCTCCAACATGCACAAATGGAGGATGGCTCCATCCGCGATTTGTGAGTGTGGCAAGGAGAAACAAACCGTAGATCACACCATTTGTAATTGCGCCATCTACCATGCGCCAAATGGTGTGCGTGGTCTGCGTGAACTGGATGACAAATCAATTGAATGGCTGCTAGACACCTGCCCAAACATCTAGACTGCGTCGCCGCCACTGCCCAAGGGTGGTAAAAGGCAGAGCCCCTCGACCCTTGGAGTGGCGAAGAAGGTTCAAACGAAGAAGAAGACCGCTCGGCTATGCATACAACCATGCAGCCTACTTATATTTGACTTCAGAATGCTTGTCAAACTTTGAAAGTGCATTTTTATATTTGCACTATACATTTAGTTATAATATATTTAGGTGCTCAAATACAATGCATACTTCAAAGAAACCGTGCACGAATCACCGCAAGAGTACTATCGCGTAAGGCCTGTAGAAATTTATTACTACTTAGAAGATGACAGTATAGCGGTTGTTGAACCGGCTGTGGAAAATTCTGGCATTCCTCAGGTAAGACGGAGCACTACACTACGTCATAGAGCGCTTGACTAATAAACCTAGTTTAAATATAAAGCTTGAAAAAAGTCATGTGGTCTATGTTTGCATGCAAAGTTTATTCATCAAGTTTAATGTCACTACTATGCTTTTTAATTTTATCAAAAAGACTGAAATATGTCATGTAGCCTATGGGGTAGTAGCCTATTGACTACAGCAAGAGCGTTGGTTTCAGCTTTGCAAAGTACACATTTTTAACCAGTATCTCGGTTTCATTTGAAAATAGAATTATACTTTTCGAAAGTTTTGTGTAATTGATTGATTCTGCATTGCTTGGACTCACTACGCAACTCACGCAACGTATCCTACTTTCATACGCATTTACAATTTTTTTTTTTTTGCACGAGTGTTTAGTAGTAGCCTAACCAGTAACCAAAGGCTTCTTTACTTCTCTATTAACTACAACACGTGTTGTTCTGAACGCGTTAAAAGCCGTAGCCTAAACTTGTTTTTGTAGGGAAAACTGATCAAGAGGCAAAGGCTTCCAAAGGACGACCAGGGAAACCATTGGCACTGGAAAGATTTGAACCGGTCAATGAATGTGGTATTTTATGGGAAGTCATTTAGAATCACCAACTGTGACAAATTCACTGCGGTAAGTTCAGCCTTTTGCTCTGCTTTATAATTTTTATTTTAATATTAATAAAATTTACTTTCAGCAGTTTCTCTTAGACTCACGATGAATAACTTTTACTGTGGTGTTCAAGCCAGGCATATCAGTTTGCATTGTCCAAACCTAAATTAATGTCAGATGATCAATTTGTATCACACCCAGTTTTCCTATCTATTGAATAACTGACTCATTTTCGTATTCCTATTGATATTTCAGTTGTTTTGATGAGTGGTAGGCTACTTGTTGTGTGTTTGGTAAATGTTGTTATATTGGCAAAACAAACAAGTACCCTATCTTTAGAATTTCATGGAGAGCGAGGGCCTGGTGATAAACCCACCCGAATCGATTCCTCAAGATCCCTACACCAAGAGCAGAGCACATCCTTTAAGGACTTTCACAACAAAGTCTGACTTCGATAAGCTGCATAAATTCTTAAAGCTTGACCGCAAGGTAAAAAGGAATTTCATTTTTTTGAAAAAGGAATAGGGCAGGCTTAAAGTAGACTGAATTGCTGTAAACACGTGAATGTTTCGAGAATTTCACTAGAGTGTAGTTTAGGTTTGAAAATAGTTGTAGGAGTAGTCGCCTGCTAGGCCATTGTGCTTGCAGTTGATAAAATAAATAAAGGCCAAAGTATTGCATGTTGTGAATTTATCAAATGATAGAGATATTATCATTTCAGGCAGATTAAGGCAATCGAATATTTTTTCTGTGTGTTCACAGGTTTTACGTTTCTATTGTGTTTGGGACGACCGTGATTCCATGTTCGGGGAAATGCGTCCTTTCATACTCCATTGCTTCCTCGTCGATGACACAATCGAAGTTCGTGAGGTTCACAAGCCCAACGATGGCCACGATCCTTTCCCTGTTCTTATCCGCAGGCAGCGATTGCCCAAAAATCGCGATAACGTTCAATGTGAGCAAACACTTGAAATTGTAAATCCCTACTTCTCCAATGATCGTTCGACGTTTCTGCGTCAGTCTCCTTTTCAACCGCAATGTTTTTATGACTTCTTATTCACTACAATGGTTCGCCCTGATAGCTCAGTTGGAGTGCCCAACCTTGTTTCCCAAGAAACCTCAAGATTTAGAGGCGCTAGTTCTTTTACGCTGGAGCAACGCGTTTCAAGAACAGCTCTCCATTCAGCGGCACCTAGTGGATGGAATAGTTTATAGACAATGCTTCAGGAAACTCCACTCTGTCAATCTCGGTGACCGGGCCTGTGGCAATGGTTCAGAGCCTCTGCAAGTATGCGAAACTGCCAGGATTAAACTCTCAAAGACGTTTTCTCAGGCCGAGGATAAAAATTTAAAACTAACCAATAAATATACGAAAATAATTAACAATACCAGATTTGAAAGCTTTGTATTATAAACGAATGTACTCCTGCTTTTTTGTTTGTCGTATCCAGGCTTACACCCGGTGGTTGAAGATTTAGGTTAAGTTGACGGGAAGGCAAGGAAGCCAATCTTCGTGTCCACCTTCAGGCATGCCTTCAAGTGTCCTGCCACAGACACAGCCGCATGCTCTTGAGTGATGTCGAACCTGCGCCCTTTCGATTGCCCTTCCAGTGTTCTCACCACTCGGCTATGCAGCCGACAAGCACCTGCTATTAAATATTTTGTATTGTGTCAGCCGGCAGCCAAAGGTTTTTTAAATTTAAAAAAATTTCTACATATCTCACTTTCTGCGGCTTATAGGTAGATTTATACGTTTTTGCTAGCTGTTTTATCACCAACGCCATATCTTTGCAATCTTTGGATCTGAAAGGAGGGAGCATGAAATTCATGAGCTGACCTAGCATATCATCTCCCTCTCGTCATCTTGGTGGCGATGCCTGACATCTTTGGAGTCTTGTTAGCTTAAGCCCATGTTTAGCCTAACCTGAATTGAATTATTTTCATGTTCTTCTCCACATCTTTAGCTTCCTTTCCGATGATCGTGATGGAACTCTCCGACCACGAGGTTAAGGACTGGTTTACTCCGGAAGATTTTGCCATTGGAAAGACTCTCTTCATCTACGGGAGACGAATTCTGATCTATGATTGTGACGAATTCACAAAAAGGTAAAAATTATGGAGAAAATGATCTCAGAAAAAAATTTAACTATTTAAACAAGAAAAAATGTATTGAAGTGGCATTTTTCCAACATATTGTCCACTGTGCTTAACTGCTTATAGAGAAGACGATATTATGCTGCTAAATTATTTAGTTTTTTTTTTTTTTTATTCGTGACGCCAATAAGCGGTGTTTATCATGTTATCATAAACGAAGAACTTTTGTTCACTACAGTCTTGCAGTAGGCTACATTATATTATAGCATTGTTATAGCACACCGTGTTTTCAGCTACTACCGGCAAGTGAGGGGGCAAACGGATTTTACACCGGTTCCAGTAACTGGATTGGCTAGCGAACTTCCCAAAATGGTAAGAAATTCAAAAGTTTTTGGGTGTTTTACATTTCAATCAAGCAATATCTTTATCATAGTCTGCTGTTTGTGCAAAGCACTTGAGTGCACAAAATTGTAAAAAAATGCGAAATCTTTTGGCTATGGACTTACATAAACTAGCCAGCCAAAAACAACGGAGTTTTTTGTTCTTTTTTGACAAGCTAAATGTTGTTGTTGGTGGATTTCGTGCGTGTATCGTTCAACTAACTAACTTCTTTACCAAAGTTGAATCAGGCTGCAAAAAAGCAGCTAGGCAGGTTACATTAGTTCTATCTCTTATTATTAAAAAGTTGGTTGGTTAGTTTTGAATCTTCATCCTCGGATTGACAACGCCTTGATAGGTTATTCTTAATAGTTTTGCATACTTGTAGAGGCTTTTGACACAGGGCCGGTTACCGAGATTAACAAAGTGAAACTTCCGATTGTTTAAATGTTGTAAGCCAGGGTATGATTCCATCCATTAGGTGACGCTGAATGGTGTTCAGTCCTTAGAATGCATTGCTCAAGCGCACACCCCGAGAGTCAAATCAGTGCCGTTTGATCTTGAAGCTTCTCCGTTCACGAAGTCACGCGCTATCCAACTGAGCTATCGGGGCGGACATGCCCAGCGCTTATTGTAGAAACCAATTTTTTAATTTGATTATTTTCAAACAAAGCAAATTCCACCTTACAACGGATTTGGATCTTTGGAGGATTCTCTTCAAAACTGTCTAAGTTTAGTTCCACAACCTCCGAAGAAGGATTTCATAAAGATGCTCGAAAATGACCATAAAGTGCTGAGATATGAAGCAAGGATGGCAAGTTTGTTTTTTTATTTTTCTAACTCGACCTATGTATTCTCGTTCAAGTTTTCTGCACGTGCGTGATTTATCTCGGGCTATAAGCCGGAGTATGTGAGTAGGTATCGAGAGTAGTACTTTTATTACTAGTCATAAGAAAATCGTTGAAGTCTTTCTAATGGTACGGAAAGCTTTCAAAAATGGTTTGCAGGCATATTGAAAAAAATCCAACATAAAATTATTTTCTCATACAATATTCACGCAGGTCATGAGCTGTTCTGGGCTATTTACTAGAAGTATTCGAAATATTAAAAACAGGTTTAAACAAGTTGCTGGCAGTGAGTTTTCGTCGATCAGTTGTTGCAGCAATCAAATTAAACTATTTTTTTTAGGAGTCGGTCCGTCTTGAAGATCTAAACCGCCGCTTCATCATCTCGTATCGTCTCTCTGATGACATGATTAGCATCTTTGAACCTCCTCAAAGAAACTCCGGAATAATAGGAGGAAAGTTCCTGGAGGCAACTCGCATCTCGAAACCGAACACGGATGTTGAAAACCCGGAGTTCTATGGGCCTTCTGACTTTGCCATTGGTGCAACTATACAAGGTTAGTAATTTGGTTCTATTATCTAGATTTGTCGAGCCACATGGACTACTTACCAGCACATCACCTTATTTTTATTGCAATATTTTCCAGATGTTTTCAAGCCGTTGAAGACTAACACTCCTTGTTTGTTTAAAGAGTACGGTAGTCTTATGTTAGACTATCTGGCATGAATTCGTCAGTAATTTGTAGCAGTTGTGCAGAGACTCAATATCTAGAGCAGACACTAAATTACATTTCCTTTGTTTGAAGGAATAAATGGGATATATTTTGCTCAGGTGGTGTTGGAATCTTCCACAGTTCAGACACTTCCTTAGCCACTTGGCGAGCCGTGCTTTTATCCCCTAAGTGTATACCCCATTATTCACAAGTTGTGATGCAATAGAGTTGGCTGTAATGGGGCGTTCTCCAAGCGGTTGTCTGGACCAGCCAGTTAGCCTATCGTGGACCATGCTTTACGACTTGAGTGGGTGAAGTCGATGTTTTGGACCGTCTCTTCCCATCGTTCTCGTCTGTTGTTATCAAGCCTTGTGATCAGCTTGCTGGCCGCTAAGTCTGATGCGTTGCCAGTGGAGGCTTGTGTGGTGAGGAAGAGTGTTTCACATTCATTATCCCAGCACGGTATGTAGAATTTTCTGCAGCCACGAGGAATGCACTTTTTTGCAGCGTAGATGGTTAGGTCGCAGAAGTCCTGGTAGGCTTTGTCCGCGTTAGTAGCATCTGGAGAAGGAAGCTCCTTAGCAAACTGGTTGGTGATTGTGCCGTAGCGCTTCCAGTCAGCCTTGCGAAAGTTCCATCGCTTTACTGGCTTGCTCGTTATTGGTGTTACATAACGAGTGGAGGTTATAAGAGAGGGTCGATGTTGTGACCGTGGGAACTTTCCTAGTACTTGTCTGTCTGGGAGTTGGCAGTTGTTGTTGGTTCTCGCAAATGCTAAATCTGGGTTGGTACCAGTGTTCCATCGTCCTGAAAGGAAAGTTGGTGAGCCTTTTGGATCTTGAAGGAGGATCAGGTCGTTGTTAGAAGCCCAGGTTGCTAAGCATTCTCCATTCGCACTGGTGTTACTGTACCCCCAGTCAGTATGCTGACAGTTGAAATCTTCAGCATAGATGCAAGGGGTGGGGAACACAGGTAGTGATGTAACAGACATTTGCGTGAGAGGGAGTTTGTAGATGTTAATGATGTTGTGCCCCTCTACATTGATGCAGTGCCACTATGTTAATGATGTTGTGCCCCTCTACATTGATGCAGTGCCACTCTACCTCGGAATTCTCCGGAGAGGAATTTGATGTTTTCCAAGACAGGTTTCTTCTGACAAAAGATGCGAGGCCATGTTTCCTGCTAAGAGTGTATCCGGCTAGCGAAAAGTTGTTGATTGCTAGCTTTCCCACTGTTGTACAGTGAGTTTCCTGTAGGAGAACAGTGGTTGCATTGTGCTCGTGGGCCAGCCGCTCCACAATGTCAAGCTTGCTGGTCGTGAGCTCTTCGACGTTCAGCTGGAAGATTCGGAAAGACCCCTGCCGAATCATCCTCTCTCTGGTCTTTGTCCCAGCTGGGACGACCGTGTGCCCTGAAAAGGGCTGTTTACCGACACCACTTGGAATCACTTCGCAAGAAAGTAACATCACGCGTTAGTTACCCTTATTCGTCGACTGGCAGGTACGAGCTGGGGTGCGACAGCAACAACTCTGCGCACCACTACCCTGGCTCTTGTCCATTCCACCGCGGAGTACTGCGCCCCTGTATGGTGTCGTAGTGCTCATACTCACTTGCTCGACAAACTCATCAACGATGCCTTGCGTATTGTATCGGGATGCCTGAAACCTACACCTACTGAATTTTTACCAGTTCTTTCAGGCATCGCCCCTGCTGAGCTTCGCCGCAAAGCTGCCACACTCTCCCTGGCCCGCCGGTCACTGGAGCCACACCACGCGCTCCACAGCTACATCACCAGATCGGTAATAAAGAAACGCCTCAAATCGAGAAGCCCCTTTGTCGCTCAAGCACAATCTTTGCTGGAGCACAACACCAGTGCCTCATCCTGGATCGCCAATACCTGGCAAGAGGAGTGGACAGACCACACCTCCAGACTCCACACCTTTGTTCCCGACGCTGGACCCATGCCACCAGGAAAGAAGCTTAGCCGACCTGCCTGGGTACGGTTGAATCGCCTCCGCACGGGTGTTGAGCGCTTCGCTTACTTGATGCACAAATGGGGCCTATCAACATCTGCGGCATGCAACTGTGGTGTAGAGGAACAGACAGCAGATCACATCCTATACCACTGCCCGACGTTTACTCCTCCAAGGGCAGTTGGCCTGTCAACGCTGGAGGACTATACAATCAAGTGGCTGCTTGAAGAATGCCCGGACATATGACCCCAATGAAATGTAGTCCAAGAACAACCTCTCATACGAAAGAAGAAGAAGGAATAAATTAAGACAACTTGGCACGCAACCAAATATATATGATTTATCTAGTGTTAATCTAACACCAAAAGTTCTCTTTTGAAAATTTGATCCTTCAGTATCATTTTTCTATCGTTGTTAATTCTAAAATATTTTTAGCTTGGTTTATTTCTTCGCTTTTAGACATTCAATGATCTGAGAGAATTATTCTTATAGGCTACAGTTTTTGGCTTTTTCTGCCGCGCACGAAAGCTATCGTTAATTCAGACTCTTTCTATTGCTTTTCAGTGTTCAGACATCGCTTCACCATAACCAACTGTGATGAATATGTTCTGAAGTGGCTTGACGCCAGTCCAGATCAATATCTTTCGGCTACCATTGAAAGCATTCGGAAAATCCACCGCAAAACAACCATCGCTTAGAAACTATGTTTTGATACCTTGATCTATTTCGCTGGTTTTGTTTGATAAATTAGCTTTAAAATACTGGAATTTAGCCTAATCTTTGCAAAATGAAAGTACAATTTTTATATTTGTGTTTGTGACAAGTTGTGTTTCTTCATTCAAGAAAACATTATCTGTTTTTATTTTTTCAGCACACTTTTAACACGTAGTGCGTTATAAATTAAATGGGCCAATTGTATGCAAGTTTTCAACTGCAAACGAGTTTTTGCTCTTATGCAGATCGGGTATTTCGTTGCATTGTTGTTGTTCGTATTGTTTGAAAATGTGCTACAACAAAAGGTTTTTCAACCCAAGTGTAGGCTCATCCTACACCAGATTCAACTGAAATTTGATTTAACTGTAATGGCGATCCCCAAAAATATATTTAGTTACACAGGTTAACAGCTTAGATATAATCTCCAATAAATTTAACCTGCTCGATGCCAGAGAATTTTAATTGTTTTCAATTGGTCTGACCTTAACAATAGTTGTAATTTTTGGCTTCAGCAGTTAATCGGTGAGCCATAGGCTACTTGTTGAAGTAAATTACGGAGCCAATATTTTTGAGGGGCATTTTTTCTTGCGAAATGACAAGGCGCAGAATCACATCAACTTCAAGGCTTTCGCAACCCTTCATGCACCATAGGCCTACAAATGATTAGGCCTATCTCCGCTTGTAATGTATAAAATTGATATACTTTTATATGTCTTGTACAATATAGCTCCAATACCGAAATGGATAATCAGATTGTTGTATGTTATTTTGGATTGTTTCTTTCTATTATAGCTTTGCAAAAAGAGAAACAGAACTGGAATTGTTGAACTTGATAACAAAAGCTTAAACAACTAAGTTAGTAATTCTGATAGCGACAAAGTAAAAAAAATGAAGCTGTTAATCTGCGCAATAGGCTAGGTTAGGGAACGTTCAAATATTACGTAACGCTTTTTTTCCGAATTTTTGACCCCCCCTCCCCCATGTAACGCCAACGTAACGCTTTTTTCAATCCCCCCCCTCCCCCATGTAACGCTTTTTCACTACGAATTTAGCACAAAAAACTACCATTCCGTACTCCAAAGCGTTACGTAACGTTTTGCTTGAACCCCCTCCCCCCCGATGTGACGCTAACGTAACGCTTTGCATAAACCCCCCCTCCCCCTCGAAGGCGTTACGTAATATTTGAACGTTCCCTTAGGTTTTGGCTAGGCTAGGTTTTGATTTTTTCTGGACATATCCATTCCTTTTTCCAACCTTGTCATTAGCTTAACTCAAGTCCGTTTAATGTTTATTTGAACTTCCATTTGTAGGCTACGCCACAACAGCGTATGCTTGGAGTAGCCACGTTGTATAAAGTTGATTGTGGGAATCTTTTACCTCGGACTAAGATCTTCTTTGAGAGCTTAATCCTATCAGTTTCGAATACTTGCAGAGGCTTTAAATTATTGAGGCAGTCCCGATCACCAAGTTTTAGACAAGAGTGAAGTT
The DNA here is from genome assembly GCF_918807975.1 of Aplidium turbinatum. Classification (NCBI taxonomy): domain Eukaryota; kingdom Metazoa; phylum Chordata; class Ascidiacea; order Aplousobranchia; family Polyclinidae; genus Aplidium; species Aplidium turbinatum. Next base: position 9,785,824 of record NC_137476.1, read on the forward strand.
TCCGATTGTTGGAGTGTTGTTGTCTGAATTATTCCATCTACCAGGTGCCGCTGAATGGAGAGCTGTGCTTGAATTGCTCAAGCGCGCTACGGAAGTTGTGAAAACAGCAAGCTTCGGTCTTCATCAGTTGAGACAGAATGTGCTTTCATTTGTGAGTGCGTACGACGAGGTTTTGCGATCGAGCTCAGCATTCATCAACGCCTAGCATAGGCTAGGCTTACGATGACGATAGTCTAGTCATTGTGACATATTTCCTGCTTTTATGGGTTAATACCTATGGTTTAATTGTGTCGCAGTTTCTGATTTACAATGCTTCTACAAGGATTTTGACAAAAATTACTCTCAAGAAACACAAAAGTTGGTCAAAAGCCATAATTTGACAAATTTTGACTATCGTCAATTTTGACTTTATTTTGACCTATAAAGTTCTTAGAAACAGTCTCTTAGGTTTGATTCGTGGACAGACGAGGTCCTTAAAAATTTTTGACTTTTGCGAGCCCTAGTTATTAGACTTAAAATAGGATGTAGCCTAAAACTAAGAGGAAGAGTTAACAAGGAAGGGGTAACCTATTAGCCTAGACTACATCTTGATCCGGGATTTTGACTTCGTAGTGAAGTAATAATAAAGTCTGGAATCTTGATAAAAGATTTAGCCTACACTCAAATGTTTTTCAACAAGTGGAAGTGAACATCATTGCCTTCCCTACTGCATGGATGGTGGTATCTGCGTTTTCAATAAAAAACTACTAGACGTTTTCAGTAAAAAAAGAAACAAATTGGACATCAACAGAAAAGGAACTACCAGATTAAGATTGAATGATTTTGTCCAAATAGATTTTGATTCCTTATGCCAGAAACACCAAAGTGAAAGCCAATATAGTTAGTCGCTATAACTGTAAAGTATGAACTGTTCTATTGAAACTATAAACCTAGGGCAGTGGTTCCCAACCTGGGGTTCGCGGACCCCTTGGGCGTCCGTGAGAAACTATTTGGGGGTCCGTGATTACCTTGATGAATTTTGGAAAAAAAAAAAACGAAAAGCTATCTTTTTACTTTCATTTCTCTCTATGCAAATTTGTCAAGCTTTAGTAAAAAACGAATCTCCTCGCGTAGTTGTTATACCCATTGCTTCTTGCACAGGTAGCCTACGCCTTAGCAGCAAAAACTTGCGTGAAACTGAATGGCAACTTGCAACGAATTGCGTGAAAGTCGTTAATTTCATCAAAAGCAGAGCTGTAAACCACCGTACTTTTAAAGCGCTCTGTCAAAAAGTAGGGCCAGATTATGAAGTACTTTTGTATCATTCTGAAGTACGTTGGTTATCTAGAGGAGAAGCTTTAAAACAACTGCAGCAGCTAAAAAATGAGGTAGCCTATCAACTCTTTTGAAAGCAAAAGGAAGTCCCCTCTCAAAATTGCTTGAGAGCAAAAGTTTCTATACGGCATGGCCTACTTATAGCCGATATTTTCGGTCATTAACAATGTTAATCGTGGCATTCAAGGACCAGGTGTGACCATAATTGATGCAGCTGAAAAACTGAAAGCGTTTTTAGCCAAGTTGCAGGTTTGGAAACGCAGATTGGAAGCAGGTAATTACGCTAACTTTCCAATGCTAGAAGATCTTATCTTGATGGATGAAGCTCAAAGAGAATGTACTCTTTTGATCTCTATGAGAAAAATTTTGCACACTCTTGGAAACCCTGCAAATCTCATTTAAACGTTATTTTAATTTAGAACACCTGCCGAACGAAGTTGAAACGTGGATTCGAAATCCTTTTCTTTTTGACTTGAACAACATTAGCGATGACGATCTCAGTAAAGATGACCTAATGGATTTGAGATCAAAAGAGTTATTACGCATTGAATTTCATTTAAAAACTGTGGAAGAATTTTGGTGCTCACAACTGCAAACCTACCCATTCTTGGCAAAGCAAGCGATTATTATTTTGTTACCCTTCATAACCACTTAGCCTACCTTTGCGAGGCAGGATTCTCAGCTCTTGTTACAATAAAAACTAAACATCAAAATCGCCTGGACGTTGAAGATGACATGCGTGTTGCATTGTCAAAAACTCAACCACAGTTCAGTCGTTTAGGTCAGGACAGGCAACAACAGCCCTCCCATTAAATTTGCTTACGTTGAAAAAGTTTCGGCATGGCACTTTGGGTCACCTTAATATTCAAATAGCTACTGCTGACATTTCTTGAACAATTCATTCATTTTCTTACTTGAGCAACTGTTTAACCTGATATTTGCCGCAAGAGTCATAACGGCAATGCAATATGACACAGTAGGCCTACAGTAGTTGAGTAGCATAATTATTACAATAGCTAGTCAATAGTAGGCTATGTTAATTGAGTTTCAGGCAAAATTTCGGTAGGGGTCGCAGAATTAGTAATTTGTCTAAAGGGGTCCGTGACAACAAAAAGGTTGGGAACCACTGTCCTAGGGCCTATATGTGCATGATGTTTTGTTAGAATAGGCTACGGTAGGCCTACCATTTGAAATGGATGTGAAATTTGGACATGCAAAAAACGTGACATTAAAAAGTTAAAAAGTTTTGAAACGTGGTGTCACAGAAGACTATTACGCATCAGCTGGATGGAAAGAAAAACAAATGAATTTGTTTCCCAACAAATAAACGATAAATGGAGTCTGATTAACAACATTAACCTCAAAACATTGAGATATTTCGGACACATAGCAAGAAGCAACTCGTTGAAAAATTCAATGTTGACTAGGATGGTGCAAGGCAAACGAACAAAAGGACGACGAAAAATGAAATATTTTGACAATATCAAGCAAATTGCAGGAATAAAAAGCATGCCGGAAACACTAATAAAAACAAAAGACAAAACAAAATGGAGGCAGTTCATAAGGGAGAACACAGCTGATCAAACATGATCAATCTGTTCAGTGCCGGTCTTAGGGTATTTCGGGCCCTGTGCGGAATATGCTTTGCTGGCCCCAAAGAGAATGATCCAATTCAGTAGCGTAGCTAGGCATTTTGAAATGGTAGGGGGGTGGTTTGACGGTTGGCGGGCGAAGCCTGACGGCGTGATCTCAGAAGGCGACACCCAGCGGCGGGGAGTATGGATGGCTTCCCCCAGAAAATTTTGAAAAATTACTTTAAATTTGGGGCATTCTGAGAGCATGTTTAACAAAGATTAAGGTAGCCTATGAATATTACTGTAAAATGGTGCTGTCCGTTGGCATAGCAAAAGGAAAAGATCATGCTTTTTTGGCATTTTTCGAAAATAAAGCTATGTCTCTATGTTGAGTCTGGATGCAACCTATTTCGTCCCCTGAAAAATTCGTACCCCGATTTCGTAACCTGAAATCGAAGTAACAAAATCAAATTTCGACCTATTTCGTCTCTTGAAAAGATCGAGAGAAATTTTGAAATGTTTGCGGCAAGTCCGATCAGCGACTTCGGCTCTGTTGTTTTTTTTTTTCGATCTTTTCAGGGTACAAAATGTTCAGGGGACGAAATAGGTTGCACCCGTTGACTTTATGTTTTCTTGTTGGTAATTTCTTTATTGAATTCACTTGTTAAATTTTTCCATTGGAAATGACAAAATTACTGCATTTTCTGAGTAAATTGCGGCCCCCTAATGTGCGGGCCCTGTGCGATCGATCGCACGGTTGCACACCCCAAAGACCGGCACTGATCTGTTGAAGAAGAAGACTATTTGAAATTAGAATTAGGCCTACTTGTATTCAAATAAATAGGCTAAGTGTGCAAATTAAGGGGGTTTGCTTATATAGTTAATTATAGCCTACGATCCTAGGTAGGCCTATTTTATTAAGGACTAAGATTGAACACGCTCTTGGGTTTTTTGACCTATGTAGGCTACAATACAGTTTTGAGTGACTAGTGGCGTTCGTCGTTCATGAGGTGTCAACATAGAAAAGTGGTCCATATCGGATATTTTTTTAAATATGGTCCATGGGCCAAAAAGGTTGAGAATCACTGCTCTACATCAGGGCCGGATTTAGCTGAGAGAGAGAGAGAGATATTGTTTATTTGCCTTTCTAATACGACTCGATATAAAGAAACACAATTACATACAATTCAAAATATGGCAATAGAAAGGTCTGGCAGCACCGAACAACCTTGCGGTTAACCAGTCAAGGTGCTGCCTGTCATCAGTCATCTTACATTGCAGCATCAGACATTATAACTGTATCAATAAAACATAATGATGGATGGAACAGTAGCTTCGAAATCGAATTGAATATATAAGGTTTTGTAGAATATTGAATCAAGACCAGCTGGGAAAACATGAGCATATAATGAATCATATCGTTTAAGAACACAAATACGAGGTTACATGAGATAAAATAATTTAACTGAACGATTTTAACGATTTAATAAGAACTTAACAAGGTAATTTTATAAAGTTTTTTAAACAAAGCAAGGTGTTTGTTTTTAATACATTCATCCAATTCACTCCACAATTTAGTACCCCGATGTGTCAGAAGATTGTGTGCCACGGATTTGTTTATTTGTGGTAGAAAATACTTCATTTTATTTAGTTGTCGAGTGTTGTGCGAGTGAATATTATCAAGTTTTATAAAACGATCTTGCAATACAGGCGGTAGATTATTATTGGAAACTTTATGCATAAATTTTGCAATTTCGAGTTTGTAAATATCTTCACGTTGTAAAATATTCAAAGATTTGTATAAGCTAGTGACGTGACTGAATTTTGTACTTCTAGTGATTGCGCGAATAATATTATTGTGTCTTACGTCAACTTCCTTGATTAGTGTTTTACCTGCAGTACCCCATATAGTAATACCGTATTGAACACGACTATATACTAGACTATAATATAACATAAGCAATGTTTCCTCTAACACATAGTTACGAAGGCGATAAAAAATTCCGGAATATCGAGCCAACTGCAGCGACAAATGTTTAATGTGTGACGACCAGGTTAGATTTTCATCGACATGGATTCCCAGGTACTTAACTGTTTTCATTCTTTCAATCACTGTTTGGTTTATACACAACCTGAAATTAGTTTCAACAGTACGCTTAGGTACTTTGTTTATTAAAATGTAGCTTGTTTTAGAGTAGTTTAAAGAGAGTTTGTTTCTTCGTAGCCAAGCATCAATTTTTTGTAGTTCAGTATTGGTTTCTGTTTGTAAAGATTCCAAGTCTTCACCACGTAAAGCTAGATATGTGTCATCCGCAAAAAGCACGGTAAAAAATTTAGACATTAAAGGAAGATCGTTAATATACATTAGGAAGAGAAGGGGTCCCAATGTTGAACCCTGAGGGACTCCACAAAGGATTTTTTGCAAGCTTGAAGCAGAATTAGACACTTTGGTATATTGGTATCGATTAGTAAGATAACTTTTCATCAGCTCAAGAGCAGTGCCACGTATTCCGTAGCAATGTTGAAGTTTATTTGTCAGTATGTTGTGGTCAACTGTATCAAATGCCTTTGACAAGTCAAGGAATATGCAACAGGTATAGAAATTTTTGTTCACATTGTTTAACAGATCGTCATACAGCGTGCTTATTGCCATTGCAGTGGATGTATTTTGACGAAATCCAAATTGTTGAGCACTCAAAAGGTGGAATTTTTCTAGATATGTGTAAATTCTAGTGTGAAGAAGCTTTTCAAATATTTTACTAAATGGAGATAGCAGTGATATTGGTCGATAGTTGGTGGAATTATGAGGATCACCTTTTTTATAAACCGGAATAACCTCAGCAATTTTTAAGGCATCAGGGAACACTCCAGTAGTGACGCACAAATTAAATAGTTTACTTAGGAAGAAAGAGATCACAGGGCTGGCATATTTTATAAATTTAGTTTCACAGTCAGATTTCCTTGTTGACTTTTTGTCTTACAAATTAGAGATTAACTTATATATTTCTTCTGGACTTGCGGGATCAAGAAAAAGAGAGTTTTTGACACTGTCTGGAGACGAAGTTATATTACGCTGGTCTTTTGATTGTTTAATTGTTTTTGCCATGTTTGGCCCGATGTTAACAAAAAAATTATATAGTTCCTCTGCTATGTCTTTTGGAGACGTCAGAGGTTTGCCATTTGTAGTAATTACTTTAGAGGGCATTGTTGTTTTTTTCTTTTTGATACTGGATAATTCATAAATACTTTTCCATATTTTGTTGGAATCGTTTTTGTTTTCTGTTAGGGTGTTGTGATAATATTTACGTTTAGCAGCCTCGATAGTACGGTTTAGTAGATTACGGTAAGTTTTATATCGTTCATGCATTGCATGCTCAAATTTTTTATGTAGACGCTTAAACATGGAATTTTTCGTTTTAATTGATTTTAGCAGTCCCCGACTGATCCACGGTTTAAGCTTGAGGCGCTTTTCTTTACGGGTAGCTTTTCTGTAAGGGGCATGATTGTTTACTACTTCAGAGAAAATGCTTTCAAATTTATCAAAGCATTCATGCACTGAAAGATCGTTGAGATTATGATTATAATTGAGTTTACGGTCTAATTCGTCAATGTAAAGTTCAAGATTAAAGTTATGCATGTCACGAACATAGTAGGGGAAGGGAAGGTAATTTGATACGGAAGGTAATTTGATACACCCCCCCTACAGGAATGTACAAAAAATATTGGTCAAAAATATTGTCATTAGGTGGAAGATCTGTGAAAATAATGCCTACAAAAATTGCACCATGCAGCTAACTCGTGCTTTTATGGCATAAAATTGTGAAAGTGTGTTTTTTGAGTATTTTCGTAAAAATTTTAACTCATGATTATCTTCGTCTGGAAAATAAAATAAAAGTTTCTGAAAGATGAAACCAAACTCATTTGACAGTTCATTGATAAGGCTTCAAGGGCATGTCACGTTTTTTCTGCAATGTGCATCCAAGCATACAAAAATCAGTATTTTATAACTTTTTTTGAAAAAGGTAAATTGATACATGTGGAGAAGGTAAATTGATACAGTATATTAAATTCTTTTTTGTGACTGTAATAAATGTTGACATTGATCTACTTGATTTAAATAAGTTATTCTTTATTAACAAGACCTGCTACTTTGGGAAACAACTATTATATAAGCTTTCGTAGGCCTTCACGCTATCTGCTGTCAAAAAATGAGAAAAGTGCAAAGCACCCCCCTTGAATAAGAACTCCAGCCAATGATCCTTCCCATGACCATCCCGCTGCAGAAACTTCGCCGCACACATGGGCCTCAACAGTCATCTTTGCACCCAAGCACGCCAACCACATATTAAATTTTTATTTATTGCTTTGCTGTCAAAGGGGGTTTCTGTATTAGTTTTACTGTATCAAATTACCTTCCGGGTGTATCAATTTACCTTCCGTGGAAGGTAAATTGATACATTTGAGTGACGTTTTTAAAATTTCAATTAAAAAAAAAGTAACAAAAATAAAAAAGTGAAAATGTTTTTAAAAAGTGTGTAAGGGATCAGACTTTCATTTCAGCTTAAAATCAATAGTTTGTGTCAGATAATTTTCAGTTAACAGGCAAAAATGTTAAAAGTGTATCAAATTACCTTCCCTTCCCCTATACATAGTCATTATTCATTGTTTTTATTGGAGTCTGTATCAGGGTAAATACAGGAAAATGATCAGAGAGATCACTCACAAGGATGCCACTTAACATCTGATTGTTTATGTCCGACGTATAAATATGATCAAGTAATGTTTTAGAGTTCGGCGTTAATCTAGTAGGTTGATTAATAAGGCACTTGCAAGAGAAACTTAAAAGCATATTTGCATACCTGCGATACGAATCGTTTGTTAATATTTGACACAAATCAATATTAAGATCACCTAATACATAAAATGGGCTTTTCTTACAAGTTAAAGTTTGAAAAATATCTGATAGAGCTTCGCAAAAGTTGTCTACATCTTGCACAGTGTACACAGGGTGACGATAAGTTACACCAATCGTTACGTGGTAATTTCCCGTTTCTACGTTTACCCACAAACTTTCAGAGTTTGGTAAGTTTGGATCAAATTGTTTCCAAATTGAAAATTCAAGAGTGTCCTTAATGTACAAACCCACTCCACCAGCTTTGGTTGAACTATCAGAGTGGATAAAAGCGTAACCGCTGATTCCAATATTGGTGCAAATTTGATCTTTAGTTAGTTTCGTTTCGGTGATGGCAATGATATCAGGTTGTTGTTTGAATTCAGATAAATAGTTAACCAGTTTATCAATATTTTTTTGTAGACTTCTAATATTGATGTGTAATAAAAATAAAGCATCGAATTTTTTTAGAACAAGGTTATTGTTTAATAAGTTGGTGTCCCAGTACTTGCTGTCATTGAAAAAAGCATCGAATTGCCCGAATTCGTTTGACGTATTGCCAGAGGAAGCAAGCGATGCGTTTAAATCGATTCTACATTCAGGATTAAGTGTGCCATCTTGACTTAGAGTTTCACACAAATCAAAGTTGTCGTTAGGATTGCAAATGAACGTGGCTGGTTGACTTGAACGCAAAAATTCAAGAGGATTATAATCAATCGAGCTAGACATGAGCAAGCAATTTCAGACGCATTCCTAGAACAACACATTAGTTCAGGGCTAGTCGCTTTCTATTTCGGTGTCAGGGGCAGTTTCCAATGAAGTATTTACGTTTAGTAGCAAAGGTTGATAATTTAGCTTATTAAAGTCAATGTCAATTCAAATGATGAGGGGCCCGGGGCACTTTTAAATCAGGGGCTCCCGTGCAAAAACCATCTCTACGTCTACAGTAGCATCAGTCCAGTAGGCCTACTACACAGCATTTTACAGAAACTTTAAAGGCTAAAAGAAAAAAAAAAACACAAAATCACATTTTTTCCACTTAGGGGGGGCTCTTCAAAAGTCGGGGGGCCCGGGGCACCCCTCTAAATCCGGGCCTGCTCTACATAATTAACATTTGCTAATTGTGTTCTGTAGCTGACTGTAGGCTACCAGCATCAGCACTAGTTTTCTGTAATTTAAAAAAGCGGCATGTTTAACACGGTAGGCTACCAATTAGGCCTAACCACCCTTTTAGTGTCCTAAAAAAAAGAGAATCGCTGCGAGCCTGCTCATACGCAACCTACCCCTCTTTTAGCTATCCCTGTTCGCATAGCCTACTCGATCGTAGTTATTAACTATGATCGTAGAGGCTTTGAATCAATGACGCAGACGTGGTCATCGAGAAGCGAGATTGATAAATTGAAGAATCCGCTTGTTTTTGTTGGAGTTTCTGTGAAATATTCCATTCTCCGGGTCCTGTCAAATGGCGAGTTGTTTCTGAAGTAGGCTAGTGTTTTTCAAGCTCATACCCCGACAAAGAATCGAACCATCGCAGGTTCATTTGCCGCTTCTCCGTTCACAAAGTCGAGAGCTTAATTGTGGCGTGTAACAGGCGTTACCCAGGGATAAGAAAATATTGGGGCAGAGTAATTGAGTTTGGTTAAATCTTTTTTTTTCATTTGATATGGCTCTATGCGGATGTGTAAAGGAGCAAATAAATAAATAATAGTGCGCAGGTTCCACCATCGCATATGAAGCTGTAAGAACACTACCTTGGAAATCAGAATCGTTGCAGCCTTCACGTTTTTATTTCTAAAATTCACAAATTTCTGAAAGTTTGACTAGAAATAAAGAAACAAAAATACGTTTGGTAAAAATATACAATTTTTTTTACCCTGCTTAATTTAGGTAGATTCCGCACTGGACTGGATTAATATTGGTAAATTCCAATTCATGACGTTTTTTAAACTTTTATCGCAAGTTTTGGAAGTTTGTTTGATCTCGGATTCTTGGGCTTTCCTTTCAATCAATCAATCATTCAATCATTTTATTTTTCGTCATTAACGCGTCCGGGACGAAAAAGATACTAACTACAAAAATCGATATAAACTTACCAGCACGTTAACGAACGGGAAAAGGTGGCAAAACCTTGAAAGGTTTAAAACGTGCCTGAATGAAAAATTATGTAGTAGGCTATATATCGGTAGTTAGCACGGCCACAAAACAGCAAAAAAAAACAAATAGCAAAAAATAAAACAAAAACAGAGAGAAGCACACATGTAGTAATGAATGACAGCCTAATGAAAAGTGTTGTGGATTGAATTGGCAGTTCCAATATTGATGTGGATGAGCAGTCATAATAATAATAGGATGGAGAAAGAAACCCATCCTCAGGCAAAAGCCCGTTTCAATGTGGCCCAGGAAAGCAGGTGTTGAGCTCTTTCTATGGTTAGACTGCACATCACACAGCAGCCTCAGGTTACAATACCTCATGTTACTTTCAATTAAAAAATGGTATAAGCAGATCAAATTTGACAAATTACCGTAAGACAGGGTCTAATCTTGGTAATTATGCCAAAATTCCTTCGAAGCTTTTGCAGCAAATGTTGCATGTGTGGTTTCCATGAAAGATTTTCATTCAGAGTCAGGCCAAGGAAACTGATATTTTGTACTCTCACAATTGGTTGATCATTTATATATACTTAAGATTTGCTTACACTTATTCGCACGTAAACTGTTAGTATCAAATACCATGTATTTTGTTTTGTTTACATTGAGTGATAATTTATTTGCTACAAGCCATTTGACAACTTCTTGCATTTCTGTATTGGCCATTTCATGCAATTTATCCACACTCTTACCTGACAACAGAAGATTTGTGTCATCCGCAAAAATGATAGAATCAGTACAATTTAAACAATTTGGGAAGTCGTTAATGTAAATTATGAATAATAGGGGGCCTAAAATAGAACCTTGGGGCACACCACACTTTGTCTCTAATGGAGTTGAAACACTACCAGAAATTTCTACTGTCTGAAAACGATTATTTAAGTAGCTTCGAAACCACTGGAGGGGTGTTCCTCTGATACCATAGTGATAAAGTTTTGTCAGAAGTATTTCATGATTTACTGTGTCAAAAGCCTTTGATAAATCTAGGAAGATGCCAAGGGTTGCTTCTTTATTTTCCATTGCTTTGTAGATCTTGTTGGTTAGCAGTGTAGTAGCCTGGTTCGTGGAAAAGGCTGTTATAGGCTGGTGTACTAAACTAAAATTTATCTGTTTTTATTTGTAGAAGTTTTTGAGTTTTATTTTTTCTGTGTTGTACTTATGCTGTTGCTATTTACATTGTTTTAAGTGGATAAACCATTGAAATATAGTCGCTGATGCACTACAAATCATAGTTTAACCAAATAACAATTATCAAATTGGATACTGAACCAGTTCTCTTTTAACCAACAATAGCCTACTGCTGAGAATAGTTGATTGCTGTTTGGAACATGAGCAGCATTGCAGCCACAAGAATTCAAAGAGAACTTAAAGACATTAAATCAGAGGTGAGTATTACATTAGTCGGTCAAAGATATGTAAACCTTTACATTGGAATTGTATAGATCAGTGCTCTTCAACAAGGGTTCTGCAAGAGCTTTTCACATTTTAAAGGAATTGATTTCTTGTTTTAATATATTCATGCTACATTCTGAATTTTAGATCACCATGCCACATTCACATGCCTAATAGGTCAGTCAATTTTAAAAACAATAAGTTAAGTGCAATCAATAGCCGAAAAAGAAACATTAGTAGTTGTTGCATCACGTGTTCATTGTTATGCTATTAACAAGAAAGGTATTAAAAACAGAGTGAAACTGTTCACCAGGCATTTGATAAATAAAGCGACAATTTGCGTTCTTCTGGTGGTTATGGTACAGGCTAATAGGTTACCGTACCGGTGTAACGGTCCAGGAGTGACCGCAGTCCAAGAGTTACCAGGGTTGCCAAATATAATTAATTATTTTTTTTTTATAAAAATTATTGAAATTCTCACTGCTCAAAAAGTTACATTGACAATTTTAAGCATTGATTAATCTTAAATGAAAAGGTGTCCATTAGTTTGAGAGCAACTACTCAATTAAACTTAGTTGCAAAGTTTTTGTTTTTGTATTGCTTTCGGATGCGCCGGGCAGCTTTGGTCATTTGTGGTCTGACGTCATTTCTAGACTGCCACGCTGCAGCATCGCGGTACGGTAACTTTTGGACCACAGTAACTCCTGGACCGTTACACCGGTACCTCCTGATGTTAAGGATGATACCTAGCTTTTATTACCGACGTTTTGTCAGTCAGCTGAATCAGGTAAACACAACCTGTTCAGTAACAAATGGCATAACACAAAAACATACTGACAAAAAGAATAAAGTAACAAGAATCAGAGTTAAACAACGCAACAAGATTACCGCTCAGTTTAATTGATAATGCAGTGATGCTTAAAAACAGTACAGGCGGCTACTATCTAGCAGCGTAAATTTATCTCTTCAATGGCAAGAAACGTTGAAATAATATGAGACAAGACAGAAATGCAATTACAACGATTGCGAAAAAGCTTTGAGCAAAGGAAAAAGTGAACACAAGGTCAACGTAAACCAGTCAAAGAAATATCAGTAGTAAAAGCTCAAAGAGTATCATCTTTATCATCTGGAGGTAACCTAGTAGCCTATAGTCACCAGAAGAATGAAAGTAACTTTATTGAAGAAAGTTATTGTTAATAACGGTAATGCGTTTTATTTTTGTTAGTGAGGGTTCTGTGACAAAAAGAAATTAAATTAGTGGTTTCGCAATGATAAAAAGGTTGAAGAATGCTTTAAAACTATTCTATGAAATACATCAGTGGGCTCACTTACTTGCTTACAATTATTTTGTTATTCTTTGTTGTGCTTGTGAACGGTTTAATTTATATGTGAGTTTGGATGTGGTATTATTGTTGTTGTGAAGTAATATTTTGAATGGGAGGTATGCTGTTTAGTTCTTGTAATTAGGATTTCACTTTATGGGATTTTATGTTTATGTACTATGTAGCCTAGGTTTTAAGCTTCCCACCTTGTTGTGGTTGTGGCATGGGAAAAATCCAGCATAGCTGGCCTGTTTTGTTAAACAAGTAATCTTATTATACAGAATTGCTTAACAGTAAAACATTTTCATTCTTCGTATTTCAGTGTTCTGGTCAAAACATTAAGATTGAATTAAGAAATGATGAATTCACAAATTTGAAAGGAGAAATTGTTGGCCCTCCAGGAACGCCATATCAAGGTAAGCTCATTTAAGTGTCTTTCTAGTATATTATACTGTATATCATATACATGCAAACATTATTACTCTGCTAGGAATCTACTGTTGTTCTTTCTATGCACACAATTTAATTACGGTATATAATACCTGTCAGGTTTGTCTTGAGGGATTTGGATGGCTTTTTTGAGTTCCTAATATTGTATATGTGAGGTTACTACTATGTGGACTGGTGAATTATTGTTGACATATATAAAATAGCAAAGACAGAAAACTTCACTCTATATGTATATTATATACAGTATGATATACATACATCATACAAGTATGCAAAATAACCTATAGCTTTATCAGTTCGAGGTTAAAGTTTAAAAACCAAATCATATTATACCATAAATGCCCATTAAGTAATCAATCCAGACGTTTGCACCCTGTACACAAGAATGCAGATACTTTGGGTAATCCAACACGTAATATTGCAAGACTAAAACATAGACAGAAGTCTTACCATGGTTCAAGTTTTTGGTTTTGATATTTTTGGCCCTCAAACTATTTACATATCAGCAATTCAAAAATAACTTGCCAGTAAGGTGTTACTGTTACTATAGTATGCAACCTTGAACAAAAAACGTAGTATATATATATCAAAAGAGCGGTTTTAATACGATATTCTGACACATTGTTGAATAGCTGTTGTTGATAATTTTGTGTTTGAAACTACATCTTTTGAAAAGTATACATTTCATCCATTACATACAGAGTCTTCCATCTTTCTTTCATATCATGAGCCAATTGATGTTAGAAGACGTAAACCCCTTGTTTGTACAATATCATATACACTTTTCTACCACACACTATCCTGCATTTTGTTGGCCTACTTACTTGAAAACTTACATCATAGTTTTGCCGCAGCATAATCACAAAGACCTTGTCTTATATCCATTTTTTTTCCTTTCAGCAAAATTTGATCATTTCTTGGCATAATTTTTGTGTAAAACTGAGATTCTTATTGATTAGAATGTTACTCTGGTGTTACGAATTTCAAAATTAAGCTTTTTTGAATTATTTTTTACGAAGCAATAATTACAAAATTTCATGGTACATCTTCAGAATTTCAATACTTTACTCAAGTTGATGTGAAGTCGACAATAATATCACTGTGTGAAGAAGCTATTATCTTTAAAAAAAGTCACTGTTTCTTTTTACGCTTGTCGACTTATATGTAAATCAGCTGCGTTTATTGTGACTCATTCTCTCGTATCATGGGCCAATCCCATATGTACTACTGCTATCTAATTCTCTTTTTCAATGCTTTCTATTTTATAGGTGGAACTTTTACATTGACGATAAAAATCCCAGAAACGTATCCATTTAATCCTCCTAAAGTGAGCTTTGAAACAAAAGTTTGGCATCCCAACATCAGTTCGGTCACTGGAGCGATATGTCTTGATATTTTGAAAGATCAATGGTAGGTTGCGGAACTCGACACATTTATCCAAGCCTGTACATGTCATTTACATGTTTAAATTTTTATGTTGTTTTACGAAAGGGTTGCATAAGTCACTTGAGACCGATTTATACGAGCAAGCCGTTCTTCACGTTAAACATCAAAGCTGCTTAGGGGCTGTCCATAAAAGACGCCCTCATAAAATTAAAAAAAAATTACCTCCCCTCCCCCATGTCCGCAAAATTTCCGTACCGAGTGATAATAATATCCGCAATTTGCAACTCCCCTTGACTGTGGACACCTTTTTTGGACATCCCCTTAATCTAAAAGCATCGTTCTTTCTGTCTTATGTACACAGCTTTCGTCTGGTCAGTGGTCATAGTCTTTAGATGCGCTCATTGGAGAAGATGCATCAAGAAACCCGTATAGCTGGATGTTTAAAATTATCAATTTTTGGAATAAACAGTTTTAAAACGCTTGTGGAAACGTGAGTTCGGCTTCTCAAGTTTACCTCCATTCCAGTTATTCAATTTTTATTTTTATGTGAGTGGGCGACATTTGAACTTGTAGTTATGCCATTATCTTTCAGGGCTGCAGCCTTAACTCTACGTACAGTGTTATTGTCGTTGCAAGCGTTGCTTTCCGCTGCCGAACCAGACGATCCACAAGACGCGGTGGTAGCCCGCCAGTACAAAGAAAATAGAAAAGCTTTTGCGAAAACCGCCAAGTTTTGGTCGCAATACTATGCAAATGGTAGGTGGCTGCACGTGCACGTGTGTAATTTTTTGCATCGTTTAACGCTTTTTGAGTACTGAATAAATGCAGCAAAACGCAAAGATGAGTTCATACGTAATTGCTCTTGTCATGGCACCATATTTTTCTTGATTGCCGAGGTGGTTTGTGTGTTTTCTGCAAAAGTAGCGCTCCATTCAACTGTTAAAGGTCGTCGTTGATGATACGGTCAGAGTTTCCTGTTACGAAATAATGTTATTTTCCGATTGCTTTAAGATCGAACCTGTACAGTGTACACATTGATGAGCTACTACCTAAACGTCAGTTACTAAAGCATCAGGTTAAGTTTCTGCAATAGCAACTTGGTTTTTAATATTTTGTGAGTGTAGTAATATAAAATTTCTGGTGTCCTCACTTCCATTATAAATTTTGAAGTCATTTGTTTAACGAGGACATTCTCTTGCTGGTAGAAGCCATGTCTCCGCTGCTTTCAATCATTCTCGGCAGCTTCGTTGTTATGCTTTCAACCGTAACGTACGCAAAATAAAGTAAATTTTATTGTTGTCAGCTCCAGGATCACATGATCAAGACTGCCTTGATAAACTAAAAAAAATTACTGACATGGGATTTTACAAAGTAAGTGTGCAACGTTATTATACGATATATAGCTGGTTTGAGGATCAAAGCATTTATGCAGTTCCGGTTGTATGCAATTTTCTATTGCAAAAGCGATGGTGACAAGAAAAAAATTTAAGAAATATGCCTAGAATGTACTTTAAGGTTTAAACAAATTTTATGATAAAGCTTGTTAATGCCGTGACATAGAAACTCAACACTCCTACAGCTATTGATTGTAAAAGTATAACCATTATCGTATTTCATTGTTTCTTTCTGGATTTTATATTTCTGAGACTTATTATTCAGTCATCTTTTGTAAACTCGCATACAAGTTACTTAAGATTATGTTTTTAGGACGTGTCCCTTCAAGCCTTGTCAACACATTCATGGAATTTGGAAAGTGCAATTCAACAGTTGACGAGTAGTTAAGATTCTCATGTATTATACTGCTGATAGCTCGGGATTGCTTCGTGTCTGTCGTTGTTATACTGCGCGTTCAACATACAATATATATTTATCTTTCACCATTTACAAAACGCCGGTGCTCGTCGTAGCTGTGAGTGATACTGTAACAAATGTAACGAAAAGGTAAAGTGATGCTTTATTTTGTTTTAAGAAACTTATCTGTGTTTTACTTTGGATATTTTGGAAAACTCTGAGAGCAAATCTTAACGTAATTTATTGAACTAAGTCTATGAAGTTCTTGTATTTTTGCAAAGGGAACGTTCAAATATTACGTAACGCTTTTTTTCCGAATTTTTGACCCCCCTCCCCCATGTAACGCTTTTTCACTACAAATTCAGCACAAAAAACTACCATTTCGTACTCGACAGCGTTACGTAACGTTTTGCTTGAACCCCCTCCCCCCGATGTGACGCTAACGTAACGCTTTACATAAACCCCCCCCCTCCCCCTCAAAGGCGTTACGTAATATTTGAACGTTCCCAAATCTATAGCAATACAATTCGGGTTGAAAAGAGAGGTTACTTTTTTAAACCACAAACAGACATGCTTTAGCAATACCGATACCTCTGTTGAATGGAAAGGTGTGGACTAAATTTTGCAGCTAAAATCCACACAAGCCCAATTTGTTTCAACTTATCTGGCATAGTGCCAGGCAGGGCTTTTTCAAACTATCATTTTTTTATGAAAAAAAAAAAGATACCGTAACTTAATAATTTCACAAAGTAATTCGCATCAAAACGAAGCAAAATACTTTTCAAGTATTTTTGTATTAACTGTTGCAGTGGAAATGAAGCCCCAATGAGCTTGTTAATAGACAAAATCAGCAACGGGTAGGCATACATTCTCTTGCGATCTATTGAGAAAAAAAACAAGGGTACAAGGTTGACATATGACTTGTGGCTTTCCTTTCGAAATTGCACGAATTTCGAAACCAAATCCTGCACTTTGTCTTGAAACTACCAGGAATAACATATCAAGGCACGTCCGAGGATGAAGATTCAAAACCAACCAGCCTTGAAATGAAATTTATTTGCTTTATCATTCTAGCAAAACTTGAGGGAGGTTGTCACATTGGGTACCCAACTAGCAAAATCCGTCCTGATTAATTCAACATCTGTGGACGTTCAATTAGTAAATGGAACGGATTTCTCTAGCTGGATTCGTGTTCTATCTTGAGATACAAGGGGCTGTGTGGACATTATTTGAAACGTCATCCTTCAATGTGGCGTGACGTGTGCTTCTATTTTTTTTTATCGCAAACAGTTCTTTGTATGATTACATTTACACCATTGTAGTGTCCAAATACCATGGTGTCAGATTATGGAGTGACAATAATAAGTCCTGCTCATTCTGCCTAGTGTTTTGAAAGATATTATGCTGAAAACTTTATACCGGTAAATTCCTCACACATTCCATGGGTTTATTGCAATGAACATTCCCCAAAACAATTATCGCACGTCAACTTTCTCTGGAAGTATTCCGAAGTGTTTTTCGATCAAATGCATGTATAACGTTTATTTAACGCAGGAGAGAGCGTGTGTTCTTTTTATATTCATCCGCACGATTCCGTTGTGGTATTGTCGCTTTGTGTTAAAATTTTCCTGCAACCACAGACTGATTACTAACGACTTTTAAACACGTTGTTTATGAATTTGTGCTGTTTTGAATTTTTAAACTTTTGGTTGTACTGAAATGCAACCACGGCTCAACTCTATGTTGGGTTGTTTGTGTGAAGCATGTAACAGCTGGAGAAATGTATGATTTACAGTTTGTTATAATAAATGAATTATTGCGATCTCTTTACACCACGCTCTTGTCTTCAATAGCCAGGTTCACCTCCCTGTATGAGAATTAAACATTAGAAATTGCAAGGCGCGCAAATAGAAAGCTACAGAAGCTCTAAATACTGGCATTTGGGAAAGTAAAATCAAGCACAAGGTATGTGGACTACGCCATGTAGCAGTTTATCGTTTATAAACCAATTCAAATGCGACATGATTGAACGATGTGTACTGGATACGTTTTCAAAATTGTATTAGTTCTTGAGGCAGTTCTATTGCACGAAGTCGTTCTATTGGTCGTTAAATTATAAGATGTAAAACAATGGCTTTTGTTTACTAAAGAATGCAAATAACGTTGTAAAAAGTTGTTTAGCTGAGAATTGTTTGAGGGTTGCCAAGTAGGATATCTGAACTTTGGAAACTAAAATTTCAAGCAATATTCAGTTAACGAAAGGCAATTTACGAATTTCGGCCGAGTTATAAATGCCCCATTTTATAGAAATAAAGAACGTGGACTCAAGCAAGCGTAGCAACAGACGCATTAAAACGTCACTTACACTAAGATAACTTGCCAACAATTCATGGCAAAACTGTCATCCCAGTCTCATCTCAATATCAAGACAAAAAGTCTTAATATTGCTGGTCACATTAACAAGCAGCAGTGGCAGCGTTTCACAGACTTTCAGAGTTTGTATCAAATATCACTTGTTTCTCTTCACTTGTAAAGTTGTATGGCGCCAAATGTGACGCTTGTCGACAAGTTCATTGGAGCCGCACGGGGGCATTAGATGACATTTGAGTAACTCTTCATTGTATCAGTTCGTGGTCCGCACAAGATAAAAAAGCAAATAGAAAAAACAAATGTAAAAACACATGTACGTTCGAAGATCGCTTGCTCCGTGGTTTTTAGTTCGATTCGCACGCAAGGCACAGTTTTTCTTTTTGACAAAACGTTACATTCCTTGGGTCGGTACCAGTTCGTCGAAGCAGTTTGTGAAAGCTTTCTTGAGCTCCGCATACGACACCACAAGGACGTTCTGTTCGTTACGTGACATAAGACAGAGCTTTTCAGGAACACCCGCATCGAGCTAAAAGTAACGTTGATCCGATGTAAAGTATTCAACATGCACTATGCGATACAACACTGTCATTAAGAAAATCATTTATCGCAGGGCTGAGAAAGCTTAATCCTGGCGGTTATGAATTCTTATGAAGGCTTTGAACTACTGAAACAAAGACCTGGTCGCCAAGTTCAACTGTGAAGTTTCTGTTTGTTGCTTTTATGTTGTGAAGTTCCTGTTTGCAACATTAATTTGCCAGATCTTCGTTTGCAAAGCCGTGAGATTATTCACTAAGTTATGGGGGCAGCTGGATTGATTTTTATGTTATCGGAAAGCAACGACGGTAGTTATTGCATATTAATTGTAAAGCAGTGGGATTGCAAACGTTTTCTAGAAATCAATGTAAACAAACCTTGTTTAGACATTGTACTATGTGAGGCAGGTCAACCCAGGGTCCTCCAGTGTCCGTGACTTGATGGAACAGGTGATCCCGGAAGAGCTTCAACAAGTACCGGTCTCCTGTCTCAGACCAGTTGGGTTCCATCCCGAACTCCGGTCGTTCGTTGACCACTCCCAGCTTACTCAGCATTCGGAACAGGCGCCCGTTCTCCACCTCCTGAAGACATAACAATGACATAAGGTGGAACCTCATTGGTTGCAGCATTCTCGCATGCCGTGCAAGTGACTATTGCATCAGGTTGCGGCGTCCTATCGATACAAAAGTCGAAATTTTTCTGATTTATTCGAATCAATGCAAGACAAAGTTAATGGTGAGGTAGATAAGCAGAAGCACATAGCCTTCGGACCAGTCGGTGGTCACAGTGTGTAATGTTAGAAAAGATAATTCTATCAGTCGTCTTAAAAAAGAGGTTAAATTTCACGCGTTCAGAGCAAGTAATCACACACCGACCTTTGCCAGTTCGTTTTCAATCACATCTCCTCTCATCATGGCGGCATCAAGCTGAGTATAAAACCTGGCGCCTATCATAGGCATGATATCGTTTACACTGTGCGGTCTCTGTCGAGGCGTCATCAGGTACCTGCGTGGAAGGGTCAATGGATCGTGTAAGGTAAAGAAGGTAGAAAAATGACAAGCGTACAGAGAATGAACCCAAAAAATGCTCAAAAACGAGAAATACGTATCAAGGCGGTCGGTAAAGGTATTTGTATTTCGAACATCTAATAAACCCCTTGTTAAAGAATAGCAGTCTGCAGAACGCGTTAAAATGGTACAAGTTTACATACACCATCGTGCAATACAACAAACACTCACATGATGAGATTCTTTAAATCTACAGAATAATTCATAACGACAAGGTCGATAGATTTCTGCATGTTTTCTTGCTGGAATGACGTCACAGAATTGCAAGCGAGAGCGAGCACAACCTGACAAAGCATGAACGAGCCAGATATCAACCCACTGCTCTATTCGAAAAAAGTTCTCGTCGCGCAGGAGACCCTGACAGCAAACAACCGTTTTCTTTACATTGATTCAACGTCTGTCTGGAGGGGGGTATGGCTTAATAAGATTTAAACTTAGCTTTATACACTGATTTCTCTTTGTGGTCCATAGAAAAGTCTTTGCTCTTTACAACTAGAACTGCTGGGTGCATACTTGTAAATGAAAAATCGCACGAAGACCATTTTAAAATCTCCAAGAGCCCATATCCAAAATCTAAGACTTACTCAAGTTTATATCGCTGCAAAAAACATACCAATCATATCTAGGTGATTAACTGTCTGGCAATGAAATAACAGATCAGCAGAGACTTGATGAAATGAAATGTGGAGAGAATCAATCCGCATACTTAGTGAGGTAATGACTCACTTACCTTTCCGAAGGCAATCATGTCCTCTTGTTGATATTGCTGCATGTGCGCACATGGATTGGCATTGGAGCTGTCATATCCCAAAACGTCAAACACACCAACTGCGTTTATTCGTAACCTGATGGCATACAGACTTGAAATGAGTCGAGGAAAAAATTGATACTTCTGAGAAGTGCATTTAAAACATGTGATGAAACGTTGAATTCCACTTCAACAAAAATTCTTTCTTGAAGTTTGTTCGTTCTTTTGGTCGTATAAAGCTATTTTGTTTACTGAAACCAATATTAAGATTACCAGTTTATGTACTCGACTTGAAAACAAAAACTTAATTCGAGTTTCGAGCACCTTGACTTGTCTGTTATTAGGATCTTTGTCGGGTCCACCACGCGACAGGCCAGACCAGCGGCATGGATGCAGCGGAGTGCGGAGGTGAGCTGAACCACGTAGGTCCATATCAGGCTCTCAGGGAGCAAACCTGGATGATATGAGGAGTAGGTCGATGAACAAAGCTTGAAAGGTCAAGTTTTAAACTAACATTAATGATATAAAATGCCAATGATTAGCAAATGAGAGGCCTGCAAGACATTCACCAGGGCCATAAGGTGTGAGGTTAATCAGCATTTCGCACAAAATACCACAAATCGTTTATTGATAATAATATTCGTATTTGTTCGAACAACGAAAAGCAACGTGATTCTAACAGGTTAGACTTAGTTCAAAATAATAGACAGTAGAGTCAATTTTTCATTCTACATAAGTAATAATAACATAATTGAAATAATATTTCATAGGCTGCACGTACTGACCCGCAATCAATACATAAATGATTGCACTAGGAATCAACGTTAAAAAACGGAAATTTGGGTGACTTACCGGCATTTTGTCTCGCGGTCCCGCCGTTCCACTTCGCCTTCGACGCGAGATTGTTGTTTGGGTTTTGAAAATGCTTCTTCATCATCGTCTCGGCTCCAGGGTAGTAATCATGCGCGAATATTAAAGCTGGAACAAAAGTTAAGATGTCTTTATCATCTTTTGTCTTCAGCGGATACATGCTTAAATCCAAACACGACTCAGTCAGACCACGAAAAAGATAAATATAATCTCCATACAACTTTCTTTCCCTTTGTATCAAATTTATCCCATTTTTGCAATCAAATGTTGTAGAATCATTTTTATAACGCTTTGATAAAAAAAAACACAATCTTTATAAAATATTTTCTTGCGCGCTTAAGCTACCGCAAGCTGTGGAAAATGATAACCAGCTTTTATTTCCGACATTTCGTCAGTCAGCACGGCTGACTTCATCAAGGAGGCAAAAGCAAGTAAAAACCACCTGATCAGCCGCAAAATGGCACACCGCAGAAACATAATGACTTTGTGATATTGCGACAACTCATTTCATTGCCCACATCTTTCCCACTAAAATTATATATGTTTTAGTTTAACTACAATAGTTCAACGTTGAAAGACGTGATCCAACGAGATTAACCTAACCAATCCCTGGTGGTGACCTACAGTGCTCTCCGAACGCTTTTGAGGTAAACACTTCTCGCAGTTGGACAATGTTCGCATGCTGAAGTTTCTTCCACATCTCAACCAGAGTCATGCACTTTTCGTTAACTTGGCGAAATCCTGAAGACAACAGCAAATCGTTTGCACCTGCAGACGTCCAAGAATGACCGACATGCTGTCATTGTTACGTTTATCTGGCTGGCATGTCGACATAAACAAACTGAAACAATCTGAGGAACAACTCTTTACAGTAAAGTTAATCATAACACACATGGAAGCCTGTTTTATGATCACTACAGAAAAACTTCTTGTAAAACTCATCGAATTTGCTGTTAGTCCTCCAACCAACTATATGGTTGGGACAGCTTAAAGAACAAATGTAAGCAGGGGTAACAACAAATCCATTGAAAAACATACCATGTATCCTACGAAGACAATAAGAGAGTCCATCCTTGTACTGGATAGCTTTGTAGCAGGAGGTCACAAACCGGAATGTGCTTGACTTCTGAAGAGGCATGCCGACCGTAGGCTCAAGGGGAAACACGCTGTGATAGTTGTCCACCTCCGCTGGGATAGCTAAATGGTTTAAACACGTGATGTTTATATAGCGTTGTACCCATCACGGATATGTTGCTCTCAGCGCTTTACAAGGCAGACAAAATCAGCGTGGTGGTGGTGTAAAGATGCAGCTAAGTGCATTGTTACCCGAAATTTCTTCAACCCTAAGTACTACCATAAGCAATCGACGAAATTGAATTTCTACAAGGCTTATTTCACAAAATCTTAAAACTAACCCGACGGGTATCATATCCACATCACATATGTAGGACGCTACGTTATTATTCATCCAGCAACGAATGATTTCTAAAGCCTTTTAGTGCAACTAACATACTTGGGTCTTGCTCTGTATCGACAGTGAGCATTGTGAGTGTGTGCTTATGCAGGATAGCTTGCCGTGCCTCGTTGGACATAAAGAACGAAGGTGCGTTTGCCTTGATTGTCATATACTCAATGCTTGGAGACGGACCCGGGAAGACGTTAAAGGAAGGCATCATCTAAAACGGAAGCTAATGCAAACCACCAGGTAAAATATCCGTCGCCTGCAAAACTCAGTCAAAGTGGTTTCGACAGGCGAAAATTTAAAACGATACATGCAAGAAAGAATGAACCTGGCATTTAATACAAGTTTCCAACAAATAATATTTTATTTAAAATTACATTTTAAGAAGAAATATACGCATATATTATAGTGAATTGCATTAACAATTAATACATTCATGAGCAAATTTAATTAACAATTAATATACTCATGAGCAAATTTAAATAACAAGTAATATATTCATGACAAATTTAAGCAATCAGGAAAAGGCTAATATGTGTGACTTCCATGTTTTCACCAAAGAAATGATTTTGTTTGTAGAAAGAGCTGACACACTCACCACAGTTGGCCCAGCTTGCTGAGGATGTTTCTGTGTAAAAAAGTACGTTGTGCCACCGTTTTCTTGAACCATCGCCTGCTGTGACGGACCCGGCTCAGACTGGGGTGTGTCTGCACAAAGAAAAAACACCACTCTGAACGCGATGCTGTAATTCCTATTTTATTTTAAATTTCCTCGGTTTGACAACACCTAGAATACGCAGCTGTGTCTAATATTGAAAAGCAAGATGCCAAATGGCTACCCTTCGTTCTCGAGGATAATCATTAATCAAACCATTAATCATAAAATGATATACCGGTACAGGTAAATGAAATGGAATACTCGGTGCAATCTATTCAATCTATACCACCAAGCAACAGAATCGGACATGTTAAATTAAAACCTATCAATCTCTCTTCATCTTTATCCCACATGGCTGGCTACGTGCGTTGGTAAGCAATTTAGACAAATGCACGATAAAGCTATATGAGCTAAATTAACATCGCAAAACGACACTTTCAGCAAACTCACTTAGGCTTATGTCCAACCCGGTAGATACTTGGCCCAAGGGAGAACCTCGATGTTGGCCGGTCATTCTCCTGGCGAGGAGAGGAGAAGTCCGACCCGGGAGTGCGGATGTTGTTATCAGCGAATCCATGGGTTGGCGAGAGAAGGGAACAGCAGGCGTGGGGCCTCCTGTAACGGATAAAATAATGATGTAAAGGTAAACGTTGTCATGCCAACCTAACCTTGCCTTTCAACTATTTTGAAAAGCAAATTCAAAGAAAAAAAAAAATCGTTCTTTTAGCAGACCAATAAAAGATCTTTCTATGTCTCTGACTTCTTATTTTCTTTGTAATAGACCTACAAAAGGTTTTATTCGTGTCCCTGACTTCTTTCCACCTCAAGCCAAGCACCTATCTTTCGGTAATAGCTACTGTAAGTAGAGTGGCTGAAATAACACAATTATAAAGCACAAAGCAGCTATCTTAGCTATTCTAAGCTTTATACGTACTTAGCTGTTACAATTCATGGCTGGTCAAAAATAAGTATTTGTTTCAACAGTGCGACAAAAGCCCATGAGAAAATAGTAAAAGGTTTTGGAAGACTGTCGACTCAACGTAGCTAGCTTCTGATGAAAAACCGTCATCTATCTCAATGAGCTGCCGCAATGGCAAGTTGTTGGATGATGGTGACTCCCCTTGAGGTAGATGAACGAAATCTAACCTTTCACTTCATTTATCTGACCGCCTTTTCTGTTGAGTATCCTTAGCGCATATTCTTCAATGAATCTGAAGTTAGCTTTCAAGTCTTTGCTCTCTGACTTTCCTCTCCCTTTGCCAACGCAAGTTTGATCGTCAAATAAAGATTGTGAGATTAAGCCTTTATCTAAAGTGAAGATGTTGGGTTATCGTGGTGAATTTCATGCATTAAACACAAATCTAACTTCAATTGAATTCATTGTTAAAGCAATCGAACACTTTAATGAAAACACAAAATTGTTCTTTCAAAATTGACCAATGGGAGGTTTTGTTTAATAACTATTGTTGTAGCAGAAAAATAGTTTAATTTCTTAGTGGAACAAATTAACAAACAATACACTCGTGTCATAACGCACTCCAAAGTAGGCAAAAGAAGACAGGGGTAATGCACATCAAATCAAAATATATATTATATATATATCAATACCATGAACCCAAATACAGCCACTACTCTCCAAACAAACCTTGTCTGTTTCACCCTTGGTTCTAGATTCCACTTTAAATTAAATCTCAGGCCTCGAAATTCCGGCGGTCATGGCGGACATGACCTCCGGAATGACCTCGAATGTCTGCCGAAGCCGACTCATTGGTCGGTCATAAATGACCGCCGCAAAATTCTTGACAAAAATAGAGCTAATGCAGCAAAAATATATTTTAAATTTGAATTGTTACAATTGTTTGTTTAACGCGAACAAATACGGAGCTGAAGCAATAATAGTACAGGCTATTGCTTTAAAGATCACATTAGAGTGGCGTGGTTAACGAGCTGATGGCAAAAGTAGCCATTTTTACATCATTTCAACGCCTTGCAATGTTGCCTTGAAATAAAGTTGTCTGAACTTTTTGGCAAGATATGTATTCTAATTTTAACAATGAGGATTATTGCGTTACATTGATCGTTTGTTGAAAAGAAACGTCACAAAGAAGCAAGTCTCAGCTGGGTTCCGCACGTGGTTAGGCGAATGTGGCGACCTTATTCACATTGATGCTGATAGAAATAGAATTTCTGCACATAAAGGGAGGGTGTTAGACTAACACTATTGTGTTAGTTAGTTAACACTAACACTATTGAGGGCTAACACTATTGAGTCACTTATGCGCATTTGTCTGGACAGTCCTGACATGGAGATTTACGACCCCGCGCCGGCAGTAATCGCTTGGCACAATGATTCTATAACGCGAAAACCACGGAATAAGTGATCGTAGTTGCTTTTGTAATAAGGAAATTTGGATTATTGTTTTCAATTGTGTTTATTGCGTCATTACACGACTGTCATTAACGCACTGATTTATTTGCAAGCAATCTGCTCCAGTATACTTCAAGGTCGGTTAATTAAGCCATCAACCATTGCAGAGTTATTCTGTTGTAGAAAATCTTCTACAAACACGAAAATCTTCTACACAATACTGTAGTGTGATTTTGTACAAAATCTACATGCAAAAAATATGTCCGGTTGAGATATTAAATGTCCGCTGAAAGGGCCAGTCCGGTAGGACATGCTTGACCGCCGGAAAAAAGTACAAATTTCGAGGCCTGATCTATATTCTGTTTGAATAAAATTACTCTGAAGACCCTACCCAGGAGGAAACAGACTGTTAAAGTTTTTAGTCAGTAGTGGTTATAACCATTCGCTATCTCCGCTTGCAGCAGATTGCGTATCAACATAGGTAACTTGACATGGTTCCATGTGATTTTATGAGCCGTACTGCTTCCATGCTGGCTCAAGGCAGATTGGAAGAGGGTGATATGTCACCAGATATTAAGATGTAGAGTAGTGGTTACATTTGCTTTAATTCGCTCTGCTTGACAATGAGCACAATGTTTGTAGTGTTGATTATAGTTATTGTATAAATACGGAATGGCCCGTTTCGGTGAGTCCGATACGGTGAGTCTGTTTCGGTGAGTCCGATCCCTTAACGGGGGATTTTTTCAATTTTTTTTTTTAATTATTGGGTACCGTAGCCTAATTATCATTGCCGTTTTAGGGTTAGGGGTTAGGAACTCACCGAATCGGACTCACCGAATAGTAGCAGACCCGTATGAATAGCACTAACCGTGGCCAGGCGTAAAGGAGGTGCCGGATTCCGAAGTAAAAAAAGTTGCCGAGTTATTTTGAGGAGGAGGTGTTGGGAACATGGACGAGCCAGAAAAGTGTGAATCGGGACCTCCACTGGTTGGAGGTATCTGATTCCCTGCATATCAGAAGGAAGAGTTAACGGAATTATTCTCAAGAAACAGGGTACTTTATGCTGATAAAGAGTGTGTACAAAGTACATACAGAAAGTGGTGTTTCATCCATTCCTTCAACTTCCTCTTCATCTTACAGATGCAAACTGCTAGCACCTGATCTTGGAAATATGTCCCAGTTCTCCACATTGAGCAGTGAAGCATGTTATTCCGTGATCACTTCAATTTTCCTACTTTAACCTCTGTTCAGAGTAAAACGCTTTCTCGCATTTAACTCTAAAAACGAACACCGCAACCGTCCCAGCACCGCCGCCTCAACAGCATGTAGCCACGCAGATGTCCAGTGTCCACATCATATTTTAAACCTCTCTGAGCAATGAGCATGATGACAAACAACTTGCTCAGAATCACCAGACCAGGAGGAAAATTCTCTCCCGAATAGAGTCCTGGGACCAATAATGTTGACAAGAAAACCCCCAGACAGTAAATCAGTCGGTTTTTACATTGATTAAACGTCTGTAAATGTTGAATCAATGCATAAAAAAACGACTGATTTGCTGTCTGCGCCTGCGAATGAATAATTAACACAAGACTAAAATCATACATTTGACAATGTACCTGATATATAATTGTGCATTGATGACCCGGATGTGTCTGCTGGATGTTGGGGCATTCTCGCGGATGTGGAGTCAGAGTATGCTCCGGTGTTTGTACTTTGTTGCATCATAACAGAACTCGACTGCGGCATTGACGACATCATGGAGCTCTGCATCTGAAAGATAGTTGACACAACACAATGAATAGTTGAACAAAAATCACTCTGAACACCTTCCAAAATTCACATTAACAGTAAATGCTGACTTCAAATAGTTCTCAATCATGACAGGTTAGACCTGATCCAAACACCAAATTCACTGTATTTTTACATTGATTCAAGGGTCTGCTACTATTCGGCTAGTCCGATTGGGCTGATCCGATTCGGCTAGTCCGATTCGGCTATTACCCTTTTCGGCTACAGCCCGATTCGGCTAGTCCGATTTGGCTGATCCGATTCGGCTAGTTCCCTATTGGGCTACAGTCTTTAGCGGTTAGTTCCCTATTTGGCAATTTGTTTGAAAATCCAACGATAATCCTTCTGTAATCCAACATCGTTTCTTTTGCATTCCGACAAAGAAAAACAAATTGAAATGAAATTTAGCGAAAAATGTTTGAACTATTAAATTTAACTGTTTGCTCACATAAAATGGACAACGACGTCTTCTGTTTATTTAGAGAATGTTGTAATATCGCTTCTTTTATAGTTGAAATCATCGAAGCTTTAGATGAGTGGGGTTTAGACCTAACCATTGAGATCTTAAAACTAAAAAACGAATTAAATTTATTTTTGAATTATCAATGTTTGCTCAGATAAAATTGACGTGTATCATGCATCGCCGTCTGCATGCAAACTTAGAATATATTAGAATCCTCAACTATTACAAAATTCTAAATCCAACGACGCCTTCTGTTTATTTGCAGTAGAGAATTTTGTATTTTATTCCACAATAGTTGATCTCGAAGCTTTAGATGAGTGGAGTATCATAAATCATATTTATGACACCGGTTACATCCCTAGTGATATGGTACGTTCTATATTCATAACTTTACCAAAAAAAACCGGAGCAACAGAATGGTCACTCCACAGAACAATTAGCCTTGTGAATTACGTAACAAACAGCTTACTCCGAATCATGTTGATGAGATTGAGACCAAAACTACAATCGGAAATTTCAACAGCACAGTTTTTATTTGTTTCAGACAAAGGGACCACAAAAGGAATTTTTACATTAAAAATGATAACAGAGAAATGTATGTCCGGTTCTTCTGTTTATTTAGAGGATTTTGTATTTTAATTCAACAATATGGTATCTCTTCTGGTGACTATTTACTAGGTTACCTCCTGATGTTAAAGATGATAACTAGCTTTTGTATTTCCGACGTTTCGTCAGTCAGCACGACTGACTTTATCAAGGTGGCTAAAACAGGTTAACACAACCTGTTCAGCAACGATGGCACAACACAAAAACGTACTGATAAAATGAATAAAGTAAGCAGCAAGAATCAGAATTAAAACACGCAACAAGACACCTAGAGGTTAAACTGAATGCAGTGAATGCCTAAAACCAGTAGGCTGCTTTCCAACAGCGTAAATTTATCTATCTATTGGGCCACCGTCAAGAAACATTGAAAAGTCATCAGACAAGACAGAAACCAAGGGAATTGGCAATAACAATGATAGAGAAGACGCACTGAGAATGGAAAAGGTGAAGTTAAAGTTAAAGTAATTTTTTGTACACAGAGGGAAAATTCTGACCATCTTTCTGGTTGAGAGCATGTTGTGCTTTCTGGTTTATGTACCACTTTTCTGTAAATAATCTTTTTGTGTAATCCTTTTCAGTTTTAAGAATGGTAGCGTTGGTCCAAGTAATTTTATGGTCTGAATTTATAGAATGTTTGCAAAGAGCGGAATGCTCCGGACGTTGAAATTTAATAGCTCTTTGGTGCTCGTTGATTCTAGATTTAAGGTCACGTTTTGTCTGTCCAATGTAGATTAAATCACAGTCATGACACGGAACTTGGTAGATCAATCCAGAAACTTCACCTTCTTTCATGGGGTGAAGGTGAAGGTGAAGTTTCTGGATTGATCTACCAAGTTCCGTGTCATGACTGTGATTTAATCTACATTGGACAGACAAAACGTGACCTTAAATCTAGAATCAACGAGCACCAAAGAGCTATTAAATTTCAACGTCCGGAGCATTCCGCTCTTTGCAAACATTCTATAAATTCAGACCATAAAATTACTTGGACCAACGCTACCATTCTTAAAACTGAAAAGGATTACACAAAAAGATTATTTACAGAAAAGTGGTACATAAACCAGAAAGCACAACATGCTCTCAACCAGAAAGATGGTCAGAATTTTCCCTCTGTGTACAAAAAATTACTTTAACTTTAACTTCACCTTTTCCATTCTCAGTGCGTCTTCTCTATCATTGTTATTGCCAATTCCCTTGGTTTCTGTCTTGTCTGATGACTTTTCAATGTTTCTTGACGGTGGCCCAATAGATAGATAAATTTACGCTGTTGGAAAGCAGCCTACTGGTTTTAGGCATTCACTGCATTCAGTTTAACCTCTAGGTGTCTTGTTGCGTGTTTTAATTCTGATTCTTGCTGCTTACTTTATTCATTTTATCAGTACGTTTTTGTGTTGTGCCATCGTTGCTGAACAGGTTGTGTTAACCTGTTTTAGCCACCTTGATAAAGTCAGTCGTGCTGACTGACGAAACGTCGGAAATACAAAAGCTAGTTATCATCTTTAACATCAGGAGGTAACCTAGTAAATAGTCACCAGAAGAACGCAAATTACTTTTATTATAAAATGCCTGGTGAACAGTCTCTCTCTGTTTTTAATATGGTATCTTTTGCATTCTTGCATTTTATCCAGTGTTTACCTTTGAGTGCTTTCCCAGACGGCAAAATACGTCATTTTTACATTCATTCAACGTCTGCAGACGTTGAATCAATGTAAAAATGACGAGTTTTGATGTCTGGGTTCGTTCAAAATATGTGTTTTACATGAAAATAACAGTTTTCATGATTACCAATAGGGGTTAATGAGATGAAGTCTCAGCCAAAACGTGTCAACGAAAAAAAGACAGTTGCCAAATAGCGTTTGCCATAAAAGATGAAGTTAAAACCTAAGTGGCAGTTCAGAGTAAACCTGGGTTTCGGCGTTACATGACCTGAAATTCCTTTGGTTAGTTCCTTCGTTAGACTCTCAGTTGATGTTACTTGATCATGGCAGAGGAATCGATTAGTACGCAGCGCAAAGGTGAGGTTTTTCTACATGATGGCTACATGTTTCAACTAGCTCAATATAGTCCAGACGGGCTTAAGAAATACTGGCGTTGTTCCCGACGTGATGAGAAATGCAAGGCTCGCATCCACACTTGTGTGGCAACAAATCAGGTAATAATGTGTGTTATGATGACTATATTTTGATCATTTGAGAAAATGTGCCAAGAAATGTCAAGTACTTGAATTGTAATAATCGCAACCATTGTTCACCTGCATTGACGTTGGACCTGGGAATGCACCACGGACTGGCCTAATCTAATAATTACAACTGCTTTGATAGTGACGTTGTGCTATTACTTATTACTAGGGCCATTTTTTTTACCTAAAAAATTGAAAAATATGACTTTATTTTTTGAAATAAATGATAATATATGACTTTGTTTTAAAGCATCAAATTTATGCTAATCTCTAATTAATAACTCGTATGTAAGTTTTTAAATGTATTTTGAACAATAACACACTCGAACAACTAACAAAACACTTCTGTTTCGCTTGAAAATCATTACAAAAATGCAAATGTCTAATGCATCCACTGGCGCCGACTTACGGGGTGGCCAGCCACGCCACCTCATAACCTCTATGGCATGATGGCAGCCACCCCGTTTAGGTTACATTACTTACTGCAAATAAATGTAATTTGAACGGACGTTTAAGTCTTTTTTTGATCATTGGTTTTCGCTTCAAGTCAACGTAAAGCAAGGGGTGAACCAATACAGTATTGCGAAGAAAATGATTGTTTTTGTCACAAGCATGATACTCGCGTAACATCAAGCAAGCTACGTGAAGATTACGCAACACGTGGCTACGAGTTTTTTCCTTGTTGTTGTTGCGATCGTTTTATTTGTTACCGTACTTGTCATAAGTCATTGTTACATTTGTTAGGTTTACAATGGGATTTATTAATCAATAAAATACGATCTTTCCATTGCCTCCCTCAAAAATCTTTTTTGAAAAATTTTAAACTGCTCATAATATCGCTATAAATTATGACAGCTATAAAATACTTGGAAATAAAATTATCTCGATGATTTATAGCTCCACCTCCTAAATGAATATCTATTTTCAAATTTTATTAAAAAAAATGCAATTTTCGAAACTTTTTGAGTTTTTATTTAAAAAGTGCACCTAGTAAAGTAGCAGTTTTAACGTTCTGCAAATTTACACGTTTATATGATTCTATTCGAGGAAAGCTACACCCCCTGCCAATTCCCAATAATGAAAGCAACCTTTTTCAATTAGTCAAGATTTTGCATTTTGAATTATTTTCCAATTTCAATTGGAGTGTACTGTCATCTACTTCTTGCTTTAATTTCTACTTTGTTATCTACTTCATGCAGTAATAATGTAATATTGCGTGTCAATGCGTGACAAATTGTGAGGCGGGAATTTAGTGGTCTTACATAGGAGTTGCTTGTTACATCATAGAAAAAATTACGAAAAGTTGTCCTGTAAAAGTTTTGAGGAGGGAATTTATTGGTCTGACATAAGTTAGGAGTTGCTTGTTACATCATAGAAAAAATTACAAAAAGTCGTCCAGTAAAAGTTTTCCCCGACATTCCAGTTTTATTCAGCTTAAAGATGCCACCGAAAAAGCGTTCAACTGTCGCAACTGTTTGATCTATTTGCAAGCAATGAAACAATCTTATTAATGCTTCCAAACGTGGTCTGCATTGTGAAAATATACTTATCGTTGCCTTCCACCACCTGCGAGGCGGAGCGATCGTTTAGTAATGCACTCAGGCGCATAAAAACCTACTTGTGATCTACCATGACGCAACAGCGATAGAACCACATCCTAATTTTAAATGTTTATCAAGCTGAAGCTTAACGGTTACAACTTGACCAGTTGATTAACAGTTGGATTGACAGAGCTGCCGTTCGCAAAAATACTTTTGCCAAATGTTAAATGTCGGAACGACAACGTAACAATAAAATTCACGACATACTTCCTGTGGTTTGTTGTAAAGTTGTTTTGTAAATAATCGAGCTACAAATCAGGTGTGAAAAGACAATTGCATCTACGAAACACGCTTAGTAAAAAACAAAAACATGCAGTTTGAAAGTTTTTAGGTTGCCATATTGTGCTATCCGCCACCCCGTGCAAAATTAAAAGTCGGCGCCTATGCCGGTGTCATAAATATGATTTATGATCTCAGTGGTTAGGTCTAAACCCCACTCATCTGAAGCTTCGAGATCAAAATACAAAATTCTCTACTGTAAATAAACAGAAGGCGTCGTTGGATTTAGAATTTTGTAATAGTTGAGGATTCTAATATATTCTAAGTTTGCATGCAGACGGCGACGCATGATGCATGTCAATTTCATCTGAGCAAACATTAATAGTTCAAAAATAAATTTAATTCGCTTTTTAGTTTTAAGATCTCAAGGGTTAGGTCAAAACCCCACTCATCTAAAGCTTCGATAATTTCAACTATAAAAGAAATTTAATAATTCAAACATTTTTCGCTAAATTTGTCGGAATGCAAAAGAAACGATGTTGGATTACAGAAGGATTATCGTTGGATTTTCAAAAAAATGCCGAATAGGGAACTAACCGCTAAAGGCTGTAGCCCAATAGGGAACTAGCCGAATCGGATCAGCCAAATCGGACTAGCCGAATCGGGCTGTAGCCGAAAAGGGTAATAGCCGAATCGGACTAGCCGAATCGGATCAGCCCAATCGGACTAGCCGAAACGGGCCATTCCGTTGATTCAACGTCTGCAGATGTGGAGTGGATGTAACGTAACACGGTGGATTTGCCACCAGTGGAAGACGTCACGGAGCCTACCTGCTGGGAAGCGTTACTCCTGTTCATGGATCTATTGGGAACAAATTCTGAGAAGTTGAAGCCACCATTTTGTTGATTAGATTTCAAGGCGGGAGCGGACATGTTTCTCATCATGTACTCGTTTGGAGTGCTTTGATTCCCGGGCAGATTCATTCTATTCATAGTCATATCTGCACAAAAGTGGCCAGTTAAATAAACTATTGCAGTTGTAAACCAGGACATATTAAGTAATATTGTCATTAACTTTGTAAAACGTTTTAACAGCCAGTATGACCGACAACTTTAGTATGAAAGTTTGCTGACATGCAGTTATTGCGATTTATATACAACACGACTTCTAAAAATAGAGTATAATAGTCATGCTTTATTTTTAATAGTACGGTACGGTAGGCTAGTTAATAAGAATCTTATTCCAATAATATCTCTCTGATCAGAACACCGTTAAGTGTTTTTCCACACAGCTATATCTGAAACACAATATTCAAGTGGAAGCCTATTCAAGTTTAAATGCAGTCGTTGTGCGTTCGCTTAGAGTGACTACAGTCTGACAAGATAACATTTCAACGTATTGAACAACAAGTATAACATAACCTCACTGGACAGCACTATTCTGATCTCAGTTTGTACTACCTGTCAAGAAGTTTGAACAGCTTGTTTCAACAAGCTACAATGGTGAGATAAAATTCCTGCAGTAGAGAGAGAGCCTAGTGAACTTTTTTCCATTAACAATGACCATTAAAAAGCACTTCATAGCATAAAATATGCATTTTTAACACGAGGAACTGTGTAGAATGAACTTATAATACAACATCCCACCATTGCCCCTCATATCAAGATTATTGAATGCTCCGATCGTATCTCCCATAGATGGATGCTGTCCTCCCATAGGGTTACCTTAAAAGAAAAACTCTGAAACACGCGGAGTAATATTTCCTGTCTTGAAGACTTCTTACAGTTCAAGATACATTTTACTTAGACAAAAACTGCTAATCTATTGTAAATAGCTGTAAAATGTAGGTATTTTTTCAAGGTAAGCTATTTACAATAGATTAGCAGTTTTTGTCTAAGTAAAATGTACCTTGAACTGTAAGAAGTCTTCAAGTCTAGTCGGTACAACAACAAATTAGCAAACCTAATAATATAGAGTATATACAGGGTGACCCAAAAAGATGCGTACCCATGTTTTATTCGATTTTTTCACATTTGGAACACATCTTGGGAAAGCCATAAATTGACTAAAAATTGACAGAAAAAGCTGAAACTCTGGTCAATGGTCTTCCAAAAACTGAATAATGTGTGGTTGTAATTTGAAATAAATAGCTGTTCAATCAAAGTCACAATTGAAATTTTCATGGGTACGCATCTTTTTGGGTCACCCTGTATTTCATGTAATTTATAAATAATGCAAACCGCAATATGCAAACTATCATACTGTTGAATTCTCTAAGTAAACTAACCACCGTTGTCATACTGTGCAGTGTATACCTTGGTTGGGTTGAAATGCCTTTGCTTCTACAGACAACGAAGTATCATAGTTAGGCACATTTGTTTGCGGATTGCGTTGCATAAGATGCTGAAGCTTTGACTCTTTAGCTCTTCCAAACGAAGGCAAAGCACCAACCAAAGCATTGTGGACTGAAATGTAAAGTACACATTGCATTAACAACATTAGCAGTCTTCAAAATTAGCATATTTTTACTTCGGCAAAAACGTCGCCGAGGCCAAACGGCAAAAGTTGAAATTGCCTCGGCAATTGCTGTGAACGTTTATTACGAAAAAATTGTAGGCTACCACAACATGTAAAACGAGAAGCGAAAAATATAATAGAGTAGTCTATCAAGACCGCATTGTTTGATTTGTTGTGATGTAATAATATCAAAAGTAGCGATAAAGCGAGCAACGCGATACCCACACTGTTACGATAATTCATGTTAAATAACCCTCGGGGGGGGGGAAAGTATGTTAATTTTGGGTTGTTTCAACGTTCGAGTCAGCACAAATCGATTTAATTTTTCCGACCAGTAGTATTGCGTAACAACAATGCCCAATAAGAAATGACGACGTCATTTCTTAAGTTGCTTGAAGCTTAAACTTGAAGACGCAAAACTGCCCGTTCATGAACCAGGGTTGAGAAAAACCCGGGTTTTTTTAAAAAAGCCCAAGCTGCCCGGGTTTTTTTTAAAAAAACCCGGGTTTTTTTAGGTTTTTTAAAAAAGATGCAAAAAAAGGTAGATTCATGCTTATTTCACCTCAAAACTACTTTTTACGAGTGAAGTGCCTTTCACTCACAGTATGATACATGCTTGCATAACTCAATAAAATAATGCACTAGGGCTGTTGTTGCTTGAATGTTGCATCATCCATTAGTTTCAAGATCAAGTTGGATGTTGCATCATCCACTGATTTCTATACCAAGTTGATGCTACTGTGGTATAAATCACATTATTGCATCATTTGTTTAGATTTGAAGGCAAGGAGCATTTATGCCATCATGTTTAAATATTTTTTATCATTTATATATATATTATATATAGTAATGGATGAGCAACTGGGTGATTGCGTGGCCAATTAGGCAAATGCTCTGAAACAGTCATGCGTTAGAATCCAGAATCTGTAATTGGAAAATAGCCTCCTAAATTGCATTTCACATCATATATACAGACTACAGTTAGAGTAGTACTTTCACCAGGGTTGTTGGTATTTTACCCGACCCAAAAAAAACCGGGTGGGTTTTTTTAATAAAACCCACTTAAAAAAACCCATAAAAAACCCAGAGCATCATATTTGTCCAGTTTTTATTGGAAAATTAAAAAAATTTACAAAAACACTACAAGGCACTTACAACAAACTTTAAATTAGGACTTAAGGATGTGATTGTGAAGTAATTTCCAAGAATACAGTGAAAACGCAGTGGATATTGCACAGTACACAAAAATCAAGTAATGTCACTTTGTGTATACTACACTAAAACTCATTTATGCAAGAAGGCCTTATAGTTAAATTGGTGAAAGTACTACTCTACTATAGTCTGTATATATGATGTGAAATGCAATTTAGGAGGCTATTTACCAATTACAGATTCTGGATTCTAACGCATGGCTGTTTCAGAGCATTTGCCCAATTGGCCACGCAATCGCCCAATTGCTCATCCATTAGGCTACTATATATAATATATATATAAATGATAAAAAATATTTAAACATGATGACATAAATGCTCCTTGCCTTCAAATCTAAACAAATGATGCAATAGTGTGATTTCTACCACAGTAGCATCAACTTGGTATAGAAATCAGTGGATGATGCAACATCGAACTTGATCTTGAAACTAATGGATGATGCAACATTCAAGCAACAACAGCCCTAGTGCATTATTTTATTGAGTTATGCAAGCATGTACTGTGAGGGAAAGGCACTTCACTCGTAAAAAGTAGTTTTGAGGTGAAATAAGCATGAATCTACCTTTTTTTGCATCTTTTTTAAAAAACCCAATAAAACCCAAAAAACCCCGTTTTTTTTTAAAAAAACCCGGGCGGGTTGGGCTTTTTTAAAAAAACCCGCGTTTTTCTCAACCCTGACTTTCAGGGTCGGGTAAAATACCAACAACCCTGTCATGAACACGCGATGTCATATGATCGGAAGCATTACTTTTCTTTACTGCCGAAGTACCATTTATCCAATTTTGTACTACTTTTTTAACTGGGCCCCGTAGCTTTTCTAATTCCGATTTGTTTCCGTCATAAAATTCTTTACAAATTTTGCAAAATACTACACTAACTTTTCCTTCTGTCCCCTCTGTTTCATAACCTATAGCAGGTAAATTCCACTTTTTAACTGTATCTTCCTTTACCATGATTTATATTGGCAATGACACTGGTGAAGAACAAGCATTCGATGAAAGAATAACTTATTGCGTAACAATTAAGGCAGTATTTATAAGGTTGCAAACTTTTTTACAGTTCACATGAGCCATCATGAGCATTGTCAGCGCATAAAATTGCACCTGTTGTTGTTACGCAATCAGAGATCTATCACAAACCGCAATTAATAAAGCTCACTCTAAAGGTTAACGCGTTAACCTATTACTTACATGTATTCGACGTCTGTTGATGTTGTGTGGTTTGTTGTGAAAGCGACGCGATCGTTTCTGTTACAGCTGGACGAGGTAACGGAAGGCGAAGCGCGATAAGGAGTAAATGCTTACAATAATTTGACGTCTACTGGCGTTGAATCAATGCAAATAGGGTGATATTTCTATAAAAGATTTAATTCTCCCAGCTGGGCACGTGTCTAAGCGCTGGCGAAGTAGAAAGTAACCCAAATAAAAACATCAAGCAATAGTAAGATTGAATCAACCTCCTAGTCTGGTGTGGTCTATGAAAATTAGGGTTATTTTTGTAATCTTGTGGTCCTTACAAGCGCTCGTGTGGTCTCGGCATTTTTATTGCCGAGGCTAATGTGCCATTCATGCATCTGCCTCGGCAATCACCTCGGCAATTGCCGATTGCCGAGGCTAATTTCGAAGACTGCATTAGTAATAGGTAGTGTTGCATGGAAGAAAATTTTTGTTAAAAATAAAAGGTTGTGTATGACCTGCAATAGTGTACAATAGCGAGATGTGGATACTAAGAGAGAGTCACATGGCAATTCTAATAAAAACGAAAATGGTGAAAGCATTGTGTGGGGTAAAAACGAGCTAAGGGAAGAAAAACCTAGAATTGATGGCTATCATGACCATGCCAGAGATGAGGGTAACTATAAACCAATTTGCAAGAGCAAATGTGATGGTATGGGCATGTGCTAAGGAAGAAAGTTTTCTCCAAAAGGCATTGACTAAGAAGGTGGGTGGGGAAAATGGAGACGTTCAATAAGAGGGTCTGCTACTATTTGGTGAGTTCGATTCGGTGAGTTTCTAAAATCTAACCCTAAAACGGCAATGATAATTAGGTTACGGTACCCGATAATTAAAAAAATCACCGAATAGGGATCGGACTCACCGAATCGGACTCACCGCAATGGGCCATTCCGCCAAAAAGAATAGGTGAAGGATGAGGCAGACAAAAGTTAACTGAAAGCAGATGCAGTGCACAGAATGAGATGGAAAAAAGTGACAATGAGTGCAAATCACTGCCAAGAAAGAACCGGCCACTAGACCTTGTATTAAAAACCAATTTGGATGAAGGTGATAAGCAATGCATATATTCAGAAATCAAAATAGTCCAATAAGATTTGAGTCAGAACAACAGGTTGTAAGTATGAACTTAAAAATCAGAGAAGTGTTAAACTTCAAAAATGGTAAATGCAAGTGTACTGCAATCATTAGGACCGCACTTGTCATATTTATCAAAAGTGAGAAAAACTAACTGGTAAAGGTGATCAGGTACTATGACACTTCCTCAAATGGGCGATCAACCTAACACAGAAAGCAATCATTAAGAAAATAAATCAATAGTTTTTTTTCAAGTCTAAACCTTAAACCATTTGACCAAGTAAACACTCACAATAGTATTTCAAATTTTTTTTAATATAATTTATGTTGTGGAACCGGTTTTCTTCCTATAGGATTCATCAGCACAACTGGATCGAAACGAAATAATTACAGAAGATTACTATTAGCACAACTAGCCCAAAAAAAACGCAAATTTACATGTTAAATAAATAAAAAAATAAAAGTCACTAAATGTCCAAAACCTTCATATCCTTGCTTTATTCTTTTTCATTTCTTTTTTTTCTTCATAGTATTGCCAAATACAGAAAATATTGCAACAATTTGATACGATATCTTACTAAAGCTGTCCGTACAAGCAGCAGTAAAAAGTCAAAAAAAAAGAAGAAAAAAAAAAAAAAAAAAAAAGAAATGAAAAAGAATAAAGCAAGGATATGAAGGTTTTGGACATTTAGTGACTTTTATTTTTTTATTTATTTAACATGTAAATTTGCGTTTTTTTTGGGCTAGTTGTGCTAATAGTAATCTTCTGTAATTATTTCGTTTCGATCCAGTTGTGCTGATGAATCCTATAGGAAGAAAACCGGTTCCACAACATAAATTATATTAAAAAAAATTTGAAATACTATTGTGAGTGTTTACTTGGTCAAATGGTTTAAGGTTTAGACTTGAAAAAAAACTATTGATTTATTTTCTTGTCATATTTAGTTTCAATTTTACCAGGCAAAGGCCTGCCAAAATGTTGAAACTGCAGGAGCAGTATCATATTACCTTCGCACAATGCAACAGCAAGGAGTACTGAGTAGCCAGCAAAGTTCTCAATTAGTATTTAAGCCAATGTATTATTGTCATAGGCGCCTAAGCCGTGGGGGCCAGGCCCTTACGCATATTTCCGCGTGGGAGCAACTTTCTATGCTGCATTGATACATAAAACAATAGATGAACTAGCGATCGGCAGCAGGAAAACATTTTTAAATGCAAACCGCAACAGCTTTGCGATATATAATCACTAGAACGAGTAGCGATGCTACAATCCCACCCCAGACAAAAAACTCTGTCATTTTTACATTGATTTAACGTCTGCTGAATCAATGTATAAATGACTGATTTTGCTGCCTGAGACATAGCAAAAATCTACCATTTTGCGTCGATTCAATGTCATCAGATGTTGAATGCACCCAAAAACAACATAATTTGCTACGTTGACGCAGCGTGCGTTTAGCTTAATGCGCTTGCAAACAGACTCGATGTCGCTTTCGAAAGTCGAAACCTCTGCAGAGAATTTGTCGCAGCAGTGAATCGCTTGCTGTGAAAATGAACTTGAAGTCTCGGCCCGAGGTTACCACTAACCACTAACCAGCGTAACAAGGGCTGGTACAAACCGCATTGCGCACACGCGGCAGCATAATCAACACAACAACGGACTCTCGCAAACTGCATGGCGCACACACGACCGTTGCCATAGAAACCCGATCAAAGGCGGGAATATGCGCATCTTTTGTTTCATCTGCAACACGAAAGCGGGCGTATTACAGCGAATTGAAACTTGAAAGCTGGTCAGCCATAAGTTGCGATATTGTAGTGAAAAGGGAGCAATGTCAAGTCGAAAACTTAATCAAACGTCTCTCCGTAACTATTTTTCAAGGGCTGTTTACGGATGTCAGCAACTTTTAAATTTATTAAAAGTGACGTGCTGTTGAATTGATGTAAACATGAATGATTTCGCTTTTAACAGGTACATTTTCAAGCATATGATCAAGTCAGTATTTTCATTCCATTTACAGTATACCTTTTAGTAAACCTTTTCGTCTCTTGTTTGTGATGATGTTTGATGATGTTTCATGCTAATAAATCTAGTTCGTTGCTAAACTTTCTTTTGTGCTTAGCTTAAAGAGTCGCAGTCCATCAACCGCTAGCCAACGCAGACGCATGGCATGTGTTTTGGTCGAGTTTTGTTTATAATAATTAACGGTAGGTCGAACGTAGCAATAACTCCAAGTGCAGCAATAAAAGCAATCCTAGTGTGACGACATAATTACGTCAACCATCTGCGTGACATTTCGCTGAATTTACGTTGCTGCTGATGAAACACGCTTTCGCCCCCACTGCCAAAAAAATAGTTAGGCGCTTATGATTATTGTATATATATAGTATCAACAATTCAACATCAAAACGTATGTTTGTAAGAAACCAATATCATATGATTGCAACATGTTTTAAAAGTACAATTTTTGGGCTAAGCAAATATCAGTGGTACCGTACTAAAATATATTCTGAAATTAATTGTAACAGTTAAATGTCATTAAGAATTAATAAAGTAAAATTATGGTTGAGTAATGAGTATGGTACAACATGTATTTTCAAAAAATTTTACACCAATACTTACTGTGTTCTTGCAT
Source organism: Aplidium turbinatum (assembly GCF_918807975.1). NCBI lineage: Eukaryota > Metazoa > Chordata > Ascidiacea > Aplousobranchia > Polyclinidae > Aplidium > Aplidium turbinatum. The sequence goes on from NC_137476.1 coordinate 9,827,702, forward strand.
TGTAGGATTATTGCCTGGAAAACCTGCCATCTCTTAGTTTGTTTCGTGTGTTATTTTGAAAGTAGGTTGCTTTGTTCTCATCGGTGTAAACCAGTCTCACCAGATTATAACTTACGGTACTGTTTTAACAGCAGCTTGCACTGTTGGTTGGTTCAATGCTTTGGATTGATGTTTCTTTGCAAAAGAAAATAAGGTTGTTTTCTTTCCAAGCTAATAAATTATAGGGCTTGTATGTGCTCAATATAAAATGCTCACATCTTCTGCAGGAGTGCAGGTGTATCAGATAGTTTTAACTACAAAACAGCAGTTGATAAAAACCTTGGGTGTGTAGAAAGGCACAACTTTGATTCTGCTCAATCATATGTTGGCACCCGTTTTCTTCTAAGATTCTTTTGATAACCAGTAGAAGGAGTTTTCAACACTGAGAATCTCATTAGTTAAACTTGTTTTCATTTCATTTTTTATCAAAAAGCAATCCTAATGAGTTAGTCTAGCAGAATGTAAAAAAACACCTGGAAAAATTTACGGTAAGCTTTCAAAGTTGAAGAGGCCATATTTATAACACAAAACTAATAGTTTGTGTGCAAATGTGTGGCCTTGCACGAAATTATAACAATAACATATTTTCCAGCATTAGAATTTTCAGTGATAAAATTACATTACATAATATGACATTACAATGACAACAAACCAACCCCCGACATGAAAACGACTTAGCTTACCTCTACAAAGATTTACATTGTAAAAAATGACCAAATTACATGCAGAAAATACAACAGAGTTATAGTTGCTGATTGGAGTTGCCACAAACATTTCAAAATTTTTGCAGAGTAGGCCTACCGTATGTACCCTAGAGCTTTATTAACCAAACTTCAATTTAGTCTTGATTTCATTAGTGCACACACACTAATTTAAGCTATTGGGGTTATCAGTGCTTCAACACACGCTTCACTTTGAGCAATATTTAGGTCTTATAGTTTTAAGGCACCATAATCTAAAACGCTGCTTTTTAGTTTTGCTGCAATGTGCTGAGAAACTTACAAGAACTCAATGCTCAATTGCTCATAAGTAATATGAAACATTTCATTGCGCTTGCATTCTGCTTCACTGTGATGCAAACTTATATCCTGCAGAACATATATTAATGTTTAGCCGACAGAACAATATAATGATTACAATCTGCTTTTTTGCACACAAATTTGATGCCCAGCAAGATTTTGTTTGGAAAATTAAATGGCGAAAATTTCCAGTGTTGCTCTATTTAAATTTAACATTTTCGAGCAAGGATTCTCAAAATTTTGCTGTCAATTACACCTCGGTGAAGATTGATTGATGGATTTGATTTTTATCCTGAGACTGGTAAAACTTTTTGAGAGCTTAATCCTAGCAGTTTCGCATACTTGTAGTGGCTTTGAACCACTAACGCAGCACTGGTTATCGAGATTGTCTGATTGGAAATTTTGACAGTTGTTGAAGTGTTGTTGCAGAGGAATTATTCTATCCATTAAGTTCCGCTTAATGAAAAGCAGTTTTTGTATGCGTTGCTCAAGCGTACACCACACACCGAGAGCCGAACCAATACCGCTTGCCACTGACACAGAGTTTAAGAATCAAAATATGTGCAACTTTAATCATCATGTCTCGGCCTATGTTGTGTTTTCTCAGTAAGTAAAGTTACCAAGATAAAATTTACTCCCAATGCAGCAGTTCTTCGCCTTTTGCCTTTATTTGCGACACTCTGAAATCGCCAATTAGTTATCGCACTTTTTTATCGAATGGCTAAAAACTAAGAGTAATAATGATTTACCACTAGAGATGGGCAAGATGACCAGTTTTAGTGATCTTGAAGATCAAGCTGTATAGCCAAAATGGATCAGCTGTGGTGCAAACGTTTCCATTGGCCATAAGCTGAGAATGTTTGTTTGTTTGTTTGTTTATCTTTATCCTGCATTGCGGGAAAGCGGACTTGAGCGCTATGCATCGGTGTACGCCTTCCGACATACACCTGACCCACGCTGCAGCCGACGGCAATGTCTGTTTCCGGTTGTCTACTCTACTTATGACTTAAATTTGGTACTACCCATTACTCGAAATCGATCACTAGGTAGATAGGTCGATCACTGGGTAGAGGCAATTATCGTAAAGTTTCTTGCCCAGAGAAACAACAGCAAGTGCGGGTGGCTGGAGTCGAACATGCAGGCTCTCGACTGCGAGCCGAACTGTTTCTATAGCGGCACTGTTGATAGTAATCCGCCCCTAAACAGCTGAATTTAGAGCAGCAACATCCCGAGCGCGATAACCTGAGGACAATGTCTATATAGTTCTTGTGTAGTCGCTTATTTTTATTTATTTTTTATTTATTTATTTGCATCAGGCACTAAAGAGACAGGCCCATATTCATAAACACAACACAAGTCACAAAACACACAAGGTTACATATACAAGCAAAACTTATGCGTACATAGTCACGTTATAGTGAGACGCATAGTCAGAAGAAGCAGAAGAAGCATAACTACTTGTTAGATGAGACCTGACAGTGGTTGACAAAATTAAATATACGATTTCGGAATAGGGCATGAAACGTAGGAATATGATGGTACGTCTGAATACTAGTAATGCTAACACGCCTCGGTAAAGGTTAGCCTACTGTAACAAAAAGCAACTTGACACCATCAGAACAAAGAGGGGAAGATCTGTCTGACAATGCCCAAAAATTAAACTTATAGGCCTAACAGAGTGCAAACTGATTTAAAAGCAAACTTCAATACTAAAGCTCTCCGGCACATGTCGATAACGTATTAAAGCATAGGCCTACATAAACCTTAGCCTATTGAAATGCACTGATTGCGTACTGGAATATCCTGATCATTTTGAAAACTACTAAAACTACAGTACTTTCATGCATTTCGGCTACCTACATATTGAAACTTCTTGAAACTTGTACGGTACCGAACTTAGGTAGGCTACATATTGAAATCAACACCTTCTATATCTTATTGAAACTTTCATATCAAGAGTTAAGACGCTGGACGTTCCGGCTTAAGAACGAGTTTTAGATTACAAACGTGGCCACGACTTATTAATTACAAGCGGCATGCACCAAACTAACAGTTCAGTTCAGTTCAGTTTGTTTTTATTTCTGACCATTGGTCACAGCGGAAAACCATAATATCTCCGTGGGAAAGTTGTAATATAAAATTCTCGAATCCTTTCGTCTGTATGCGATGACAGCGAAAAAATACTCTTCTGAAAACGTCTTTTCACGAATTGTATTTCAGCAAAGAATAGCCACAGGCTGTCAAAAAGAGGACGCAATACGTACGCGCTAAAAAACTTGTCAACACAAAACAGATTTCTGGGATAAAAGACGGAAATTTCGTCTAGTTGGTAGCACAAGCAAAACAGTTTTAATATTCGACCAATCTTTCAAACGACAATTCTAAAATGACGAAACTGACTTGGGATATTTCAAACCACATAACTTGTGTCTGTGACGTCCCTAGTGACGTAACAGTTGATATGGATTGTTAAGCAATTCCACAGGTGTTAAAAAGGATTGTGCAGTGTTTTACAGGTGTTACAAAAGCATGATGAAATCTCTGCTCATTTTTAGCAATATTCCATGACGTAAGACGCCAGGTTAAATAAACCTTAACGGTTTTATGTGACGTTTAATTTGGGGAACGATTGTCCGTAACAATCGTCACAACGTAAAAACAATATATATATATGAAAAACATAACAGAGGTCTAGAAAAAGGTATAGAAGCGAGAAAACGCGGACGTTATAACGTGCATGATACGGTACCAAAGCAGGAAGCAGGACAATCAGTTTAAAATATGGCATAGCCTATGGTCGCAACACCCCATATGTAGATGTACATAATAATGTAGATGAACCCAAAACTATGTTGATATATGTAACGCAATTGCAAGAGAACGCCACGCACTCTGTGGAATTCCAGTACCGTACCGGTACGAAAGGTTTATGAGAATCGCAAGACTGAAGTAGCCTAAGCCTGCAATGTTACACACTAAGTAAGCTTACACAGATTCCAGAATCAATAAAAGGTGACGTCAGAGAACATAGAAATAATAACGTATGCCGAGCTCGCAGGAGCTACATTTCTGAGCTAGTTGATGGCCTGAATTTTGTAACATATAGTCAAGGGTACCGGAACGGTTTTTGACTGGCGGAGCAGGATTATGAAATAAGGGCACTTTTGTTGCTGAAAGGCCTTTTTTTTCAAGTTTTAAGATAAGTTTTGCAATAATGCTCATTATCGAGCAATGACAAGCTACAAGTGTCCGGTAGGTCTTACAAAAAATAATGGCACGGGAGGGCATCATGCTATGTTGATGTAGGCTAAGTAATTACCTACTGTGATGCAGAATTTTGTGTCGTGAATATTATTTTGAGGCAGAAATGAAAGAGTATAATTAGCCTAGGCTAAAAGCTGAAATTGTTATAGCTTATCGTATTGCAAAATGTGCAGTAGCTTACATGACCTTAAAACCAGGCCCGTAACTAGCTTGGAGCACCAGGGGTGGGGGGCAATAAGTAGGCTATTCTAGAGGGGACCCAACTTTTTCCTTCCGTATCATCGTATTACAGTGTTTATATTAGCATATATTATCGTAGAAACAGCAGGGTGAACTGGCATTATAGAGTCAATTACTTGCTGTAGCTCAAACAGTTATAATGACGACGGCATAAAAATTGAGAAGCAAAATCATTTTTAAAACATTCGACCACCAAATAGGCTACTGATAAAATGGTTAAAAATTGGCATAGAAACCATAGTGAAATTTCTGATTTTGTACCGGTAGTTGATTCTTTTGTTAGTTAATCCATTGCCTTTCTTGAACTTCGAGTTTGTTTTAGTTTATTTACATTTTCCTCTAATGCGCTGCATAAATCACACAAAACATAGCCTACATAGAAAATAGGCGTTTAACTATGATCAAATAGGGCTGCAGCCGCTGCACCTGTCACTCATCGCTTTGTAAACAATAATTGTAGCCTACAATGTGTAGCCTACATTGCACCTCATTTTATCTAGTGTGGATTCACCAATCATCCCTTCCAGATCAATCCTTTAATGACAATAATGAGAATGTATTTCACACCATCAGTGAAATGTATCCTTGCCATTGATAGGTAAGGATAGATGAGTTAGCAAAAGGCGTGGATAGACTTCACTGAATCTATTAACAAAAACGTCCAGGTCTATTTTCCCAGTCACTTCCTTTTTAAAATCTAACAGAACCAACTTTTCCTGTCTTGTCTGAAACATAGACTGCGTGTAGGCTTTTCTCCGGGACTTAGTAATGTCCCGAGCTTGTCTATCTGAGATAAGACCGGCAAGCCACTCTCACCAACCGCACTACTGGACCCGAATGGTGCCACAGTAGTGGCAAGTTTATATACATTCGGAAATGCCAGTCGTTGATTGTAGGCTACAGTTCTTTCAGTACTGTATCGGAATTCTGGTGTTGTGCAAATTTCACATGGTCATGTAGGAACTGCTTTGCGACTTGTAATTCCGCCTCTGATGGAATATTTATAGTTGCGTAGGCTATATAGTGGCATGAGCGATTCACCGTCCAAGAAGTTTTCATTTTTTATTGAATAGGCACGAACAGATGTGTAAAACCATGAATTGTCACGGCATACATCAGCAGCCTAACTTTCTCAGATCCCTTTCCTCCTCCATTCCTCCACCAAGGTGATGGAAGGGGAACTCTTCCATCACCAGGAAATCAGTAGGCCTAAGGCTTGTATTTACGCTTAGGTTTAGGTCGTAGCAGTGTCTCACCAGTTTCAATTTCATGTTCTTCTTTAGCTATCTGATCATGCAACTTGTTGCATTCCTGCAGAAGCGCATCATATCCATCATCACTACGTAGTAACTGAATCACGCTTCATAAGGAAGCGTAAAGGCAGAATACGCAAAGTAGGCTATTCCATGGCGAAAACAGCAGTTATAAACTGCAAGTATAGCCTACCTAGAACGCAAATGCCAAAGTGGTTGCCAGGTACTTTAATAACGCTCAGTGGCAGTCAACTGCACAGTATGCTACTCTGGAGACTGATCGGCTATCACACTGCTCAGCTCAATTGGAAACTGGTGCACCTGTAACATGTACTCTGGATTTAACCAGCAATAAATCTCTAGTATCTCTGTTTAACACAACATTCGACCACACCATTACGCGCACAATCTTTACAATTAAACAACACAAGAAAATCAGGTATAAGACTAAAAAGCCAGCAAACAGAGCTAATTAACATCATTTTTCCCAAGGGGTGCTTCTCCTCCTCTGCGCCCCTCCTCGTTACGGGCCTGCAAAACTGCGCTTGTCGGCATAACCTATATTTTTTTCTATAAAATCCTAAAATTGTTTACTCTTTACTAAAATGATAAATGTAGCCTAATTTTTTTTCCAACACTGAGAGTTTGCGGCCCAAAACTCTTTCTGGTCCTATTTTTAAGAGCGGTCACTAAATATATGGGCTTGCTAGTGGATTTTGGGGGGGGGGTGGGGCGAAATGGTGCTTACACGGCCCTGGGTGGAATGTTGTCAGCTTTGATCTTCAGGCGCCTGAAATTGTAAATAAACGGCGAAATCAAGCAGTGTTTCGACTCTCTGGGTGTGTGCTTGAGGACATCCTTCTATTCCGGGGTAGGCTACAGAATGAATAGGGAAATTTACTGACAACATTTTAACAAGCGGAAACCCCTTCTCACAATCTTGGTGACCGCGCCCAGTGTTGGGCGCGATAACTCATTTTTCAGTTAAGCGATAACGATAATCGATAAACGAAAAATGCCTAAAGCAGGGGTCACCAACCTTTTTTGCATGCGGGCCATTTTGGCATTAAGGAGAGCTGTGGCGGGCCGCACTGATAAAATGTTAAAGGCCGGGGAAACCCAAATTAACTTTACGAATTTTTTGTTTCAGCGTGATGTCATTGTGTACAACATGCGTTTTAGAAATAAAAAAATCCAAATTTTGTTGCCCTCGTCTCGCTATGGCCGCCTTTGTTTGATACCCGTTTGCGAGGTCTCGTTGCGCATCACGCTGTGATGCTGTTCGCTGTGACGTCACAAGGTACATATAGTTGTGGCCAAAAGTTTAAGACCAGACTTGATTTATGACGATTTTTGCATTACTTCAAAATACTGCATCAGATATAAGGATGCAACTGAAACAATATATGATGTAGTATTTTGAAGTAATGCAAAAATGGTCATAAATCAAGTCTGGTCTTAAACTTTTGGCCAACTATATGTACCTTGTGACGTCACAGCGAACAGCATCACAGCTTGATGCGCGCGAGACCTCGCAAAAGGGTATCAAACAAAAGCGCCTTAGCGAGACGAGGGCAACAAAATTTGGATTTTTTTTTTGCTAAAACGCATGTTGCACACAATGACATCACGCTGAAACAAAAAACTCGCAAAAAGTTAATTTGGGTTTCCCCGCCCTTTAAGTAGGTTGACTCTTATGCTAGAAAAAAACGCATTTCGTACCCAGTATCCAGCGTTACATGTTGTTCATATTTATGTTAGATTAGCCTACCGCAGCAACAAAAGTAATCGAACAACGCTACTGCCAGGCCAAGCTCCTTTTACAACACTTTTGACTTTTTTAACAATGCCTAATAAACGAGGCCACTTGTTTTGTGCACTTATAGCGAGGCGAGCGGTTTCATCAGAATATTCATCGCCAAGCAAGAGTGGTGTTGTTACTTCGCTTAGCAAAAGATATCTTGCAATTAACAGTTTCAGTAAACAAGGAAATGTTTGACACATCGCAATACAGGCAACAATAGTGACCTGTAAACATATCAGCGAAAAATAGGCTCCAATAACAGGGAAAAAGAAACCAGGTACCATGAAACAAACGCTTGGGGAAATCACCGAAAAATCGTAATTCTATCGTAATTCATGAACAGTCTTCCCTCTAAACAAGCAATGAGTTGGTTTTTCATCCTTTTTGTGAGAGTCTATAAAACCGTCTGTCTTATATTATAGACAACTGTCACTTGCGGTGCTTATCAGCGTGGTAAGAATTTGTTAATTAACAAGTTTTGCAGTACTTGCTTCGGCAGTACATATACTACTGTAGCCTATAATTGGAACGATACGGAGAAGATTAGCATGGCTCCTGCGCAAGGATGACACGCAAAATTGTAAAGCGTTCCATTTTTCTTAAAAAAAAAACGTTTTGCAGTACTAAGCTAAATTTTTTCATAATACAATCAGAAAAAGTCTCTAAATTTATATATAATATTTTGCCAATTTATTATAAATTGAGTTGGCACACCGACCTATTTTGCTCACAAAAACTTGCATAAAGAGAACACTGCTCGTGAAACACAATAACGGTGAAACTCGCACTAGTGTTTGTATGACATTTGCAAACTTAAAATAAGCAACCCTATGCTCACAGACAAATTCGAAATTCGAAAACGGACGTTTTAATCAACCACTGGGACAGTGTGGCTGTACATCGCATTGGAATAACTTTAAGCAACCCCCACCTAGAACAACAATCTGATTGATCGGTCGGTGGAATCGTATGCAATGCGAAAATATGCTTTCCGGAAGGTATTTTTTGCCTTCGTGCTTTTTAACTCTTCAAGAAAAGTATTTTTGGTTATACTTGTACGCTGATACCTTCCGCGGGCCGCAGCGATACAGCGTGGCGGGCCGCATGCGGCCCGCGGGCCGCCATTTGGTGACCCCTGGCCTAAAGCGATAACGATAAACGAAAAATGCCTAAAGCGATAACGATAAACGATAAATCAAAAAAAAGTTAAGCGATAACGATAAGCGATAAATTATCGCCGATAATGTCCGATAACGATAATTTTTTTTTTTGATTAGCGCTGCCCCATCCCATGCAGCACGAACTGTTTTCATCAACATGACGAAAAATCGAACATAATATGCTGTAAAGGGACAAAACTTTTTGTAAGTTATGCATGAATAGAATCGCAACAGCGGCAGTAGGTATCGAATCTTCAACCTCTTGATCCAGAATCAAATCACTGAGGTAACCGCCGTGCTTATGATTATACCTTCAGATACCAGTTGGATGCTTTTATCAATTGAGTTACACTGCCGCTTACGTGCAGTAAAAAAAATAATTAAATTAACTGAAAATACCATAAAAAATTCCAAACTTTGTATTTTGCTTTCTGCTTAAAGGGCTGTTTACAGCAAAGTCAGCAATAATTGAAAAAATTCCAAAAAACGCAAAATGCTTGAAAATTTATCTGTAATCTTAAGCGTTATTGGTAGTAAAAATGTGCATACTGTGAAATCCATCAAGCTTGTCAAATCATAGTTAATTATTAACTATGGTCAAATTATAAATCAAGCTTGTCTTGTTTGTTTAAGAACAATAACATAATTATCGTAATTTACTGATAATTTCAGATAATTTTTTTTTGTTTTTTTTGTGAACACCATCATTAAAGCAATGGCAGAACGCTGAGTTGTTGAGATGAGAATTACAATAGCCTATAGGCACTGTATTAGTGGGAATAAAAATATTTGATTGAGGTAGGCTAGGTCGCATAGGTAAATGAGAAAGGTTATACTGTATTTAGCATCATTTTACCACGCAACTCGATGCGCCTATTGTCATGCAAAAACTACTACAAGATGCCAAAAATGTGATGTCGGTCTGCATGTCAAATGCTTCAAGCAATATCATATTCCGCAATGACTTGTTTCAGTGATATTGTGTTACTTTGCTAATTTTCATCTTCATATTTTTTGAACTTTCATTTTAATAAAATGCTTGATGACAATAATGACATTTCCCATTTATCACTTTGAGCGATAAGTAAAATGTAATAACGCTTAAGCATTACGCACAAGAAACTTGTGAAATTTGATAACGGATTTGCCTAGCGTCTTATAGGACGTTTTTTTTTCTCAAAAAGTACAAACACAATTAGGAAAAAAATAATTGTGATAGGCTATGTTCTTTAGGTCATAATTATGCAATTTGTATTTAAATTTTCCGAAATTTTTTTTAAGTACTTTCACTTTCGGCACAAATGGGTTAACTTTTTAAGTTAAATGGCACTTACGAATTTGGGTATTATTTTTGGATTAAAGTTATATCGCCAAGTTAGAAAAAAAATCGATCTTACAGTCTATAACCGATCTTGTGTTGTTATTGTGTGTGAATTTTGTCTTTTAAACTGAGTTTGTGACGTAACCGCACGTCTCAAGGCAAGTTCTTGCAATTTTAGTTAATCTACTCATCTAAAGATTTAATGCGCTTAAAACAGTAAGTTTCATGTTTTGACGAGAGGGATTTTATTTTTTTACGACAATTACTAAAAACTAACACTTTCAACGAAAAAAGAAAACACAAGAATAAAACGGTTGATCGTGAGGTGGCACGAAAGACCATGTTTCCGATGTAAAAACGGCCTCGTATTGCGACACTTTCACAAACCACTTGCCAATTTCTTTCGCTTCGCTTCAAAGGAATCTGTCCGTCTGTGCGCTTACATTTTAATTGTAAAATTCACTCGCGATTGCCGATTGCAGCAAAACAACAAGAGACTTGTTGCATGCATTTCATTGCATTGCAATTTGCAACTCTAAAAATTATTGTGTTGTCAGGGCCGTCGCTGCAGGGGGCGTGCCCCTCCCTTGACAACGATCTGTGCACATACACTTCAGGCACTGAAGAAGAACTGGTTTTAATTCTAGTTTCATGAACTAGGTGGCTAGTAAAAATATTACTTTTCATTGTCTTTCCACTTGTGTGTTGATCCGAAATAAAATTTATCGGCGATAATCAAATATTGCCTTTGGCGATAACGATAACTGAAAAAATAATTGAGCGATAACGATAAGCGATAAAAATTTATCGCCGATAATTATCGCCGATAAATTATCGCCGATAATGCCCATCACTGACCGCGCCTGAGCCTCTACAAGTAGCCTATGCTAAACTGACAGGATGTCCGCCTCGTTAGCTCAGTGGTTACGCGCCCAGCTCAAGATCACGCGGCGCTGGTTCGACTCTCGGGTGTGCGCTTGAGCAACGCATTTCAGGACTGCTCTCCATTAAGCGGTACCTGATGAATGAAATAATTCCCCGGCAACAACACTTCAACAATCGGAAAACTTCACTCTTCTAATCTCGGTAATCGGCCTGCGTCAAGAGCCTCTACAAGTATGCGAAACTACCAGAAATAACCTATCAACGGCTTTGTCAGTCCGAGGATAAAGATTCAAAAAACAAACCAAAATGCATTTCTCAGTTTAAGGATAAAAATCTCCTCAATCTACTAACCAAGACACGATAAAGGCTACCCCGGTATTCTTACAAAAACAAAAATAAATCGACAAACGTGTTTTAATTCTGTTACGGCTGACACATAGGCCCACTTTTAAAAAAATAACATGAACACGGAAATGAAAAAACGGCAAAGTACAATAGGTTAAAACGCTGCTCCATTTAAAGTCAAACATGTTGATGAGAAACGTTACAAACGTAGCCTATCACCATTAATAGCCTATCATTGAAATCATTTACATGGTGTAAATGCAAAGAAACACTGCAAAGTTTTGTCATTATTTTATTGAAAACAATTTGTATCTCTTGTGAAGCTTGCTTTTCAATAGTGGAAAACCTAGATTATTGCTTAAAGTGATTATGCTTCAAGAGTTACGGCACAAATTTCGGTTCCGAGAGAGCCAACACAAAACAATTCCAGCAGAGGTGAGTAAAAATAACTCCAAAGGCGAGCATAAAACAAACGAGACAAGCAAAATCAAGTGAAGTATTTAGACGTTTAATGACCTTAAAGTCAGGTTTCCCTTCAAACACAAAAATATATCGCTTGTGAAATGAACATTCTTATTCACGCATACCGGCAGTAGATTGGAAAAACAGAACAAGAATAGAAACTTTGAATAAAAGTCATTTGCCAATCACACCGTCAGAATAAGTGCCGCACTGATGAAGCCCAGAATCCGAAACAGGGTCGTCTATTTTCATTCTCTCATCAACTGACTGTCGATAGATTTTAGTATATTCATGGGGAGCGTCGAGACTCATTGTTATGGTGGGTCACACGTAATAGGCTACTCTCTCTCACGGTGGGTGATCACGATCAATCATTTTTTGTTTTGGTAAGAAAATAGTAAGTTGCTCTCAAATTCCTTCCTTTTTGAGTTGTTTGTTGTTTTCAAACCCAATATGTGAGAGTGGGAGTTCTTGATGTTGGGGTTTGAGAGCGATAGGAAATAAGCTATCCCAGTCGGCAAGTTAGTCCTTTTTAATATATATATATTCTGCAGACGCTTGCTGATTTGCTGGCTGGGGCAATTGGGGCATAGGTAAAAAGATCCCCAGAGGCAAACAACTAAACAGGAACGCGATAATAACCTTAACAAGTGCTCAGAAGGAGCAACAACCCTTTAGCATTTATGGACTTTTCGCACCCAGGCGCACGTCAATTAATCAAGTGAGCAAATCAATTTTATTACGTGAACTTAACCTCTTCCGACATCGAATCAATATAAAAATATTTTTCAGCCTAGAAATTTGAGTGAAATACTTTCGGTTCAAAAGTTCACTTACACACCAACAAACAAAGTTAGAGCAAATAAAACACAACTTCGTGTATAAAAGTAAAATAAAATACATGGATATTTGCGAACAATGTTAAGCAAACAACCTACAATAACAAAAAAAATCTTTAAATTGTGGACATTAGCTTCAAAGTTGTCAGAAGATAAAACTATTACTCTCAGACGAATTACTGTTGAAAAGTTGGTATATTTATAATCAGTAATCATAATGATCTACTTGTCAGCAGCTCTGCATAACTTTGCAGGAATTATTTGCCCTTCTTCAAAGAATGTTTTGATATTAGTAGCTGATACAGCACTATGTAAAACGCATTAATAGCAATACATACTAACAGGCTGTTTATATGCAACAACATAACTAAATCAGATTCAAAGTAAACTACGTTGAGACCAATTAGCTTAAATTACAAGTGAAATATTCATTTAAGAATTTTTGAAAGTTGAAGTAAAATTTGAACTTCCATTATGCTTTTAAAGAAAATGTGGCTAACAAAACAACAGAAGCATTCACAGTGTAAACTGACAATTTTTTTTGTAAACGCAAATATCTACATAATGAATTTTAACACGCAAATCAAGCAGTAACCAAAACATTAAGCTTAAAAAAAAAACAATAAAAGATTACAAGTGGCCTACTGGTTGGGTATTTGGGTAACTAACTGTCACTTCCTGGTGTGTTTGTATTACTTTACAAGTGCATAGTAGCCGATGCCATTGTAAAAAAGTATCAAACCCTAAATTCTTTATTGCAATACTGGCAACAATCTTCATTGGTCCCGCATCACTACAATTTAGGGCTTGATACCTTTTTACAATGGCATCGGCTACTATGCACTTGTAAAGTAATGCAAACACACCAGGAAGTGACGGTTAGTTACCCAAATACCCAACCAGTGGGTCTGCCACTATTCGGTGAGTCCGATTCGGTGAGTTCCTAACTTCTAATCCTAACCCTAAAACGGCAATGATAATTAGGCTACGGTACTCGACAATTTAAAAAAAATTGAAAAAATCCCCCGTTAAGGGATCTGACTCACCAAATCGGACTCACCGAAACGGGCCATTTCGTGAGTTGATAATAAGAAAAGAAGTGTGATAGGTTGTTGAACAAAATTGTTTGTTACAAAGCTTGGCGTGTTCATCGGTTTTAACTTTGCTTACCAATATACTTTTTAAACATAGAAAACTCAACAAACATGAACACGGAAAACATATAAGTATAATATCAATCAATTCACATTACACTGTAGTCAGTGTGCTACTTGATACACCAAGTGCTACAAATATTAATGTTCGTTGTGAGCCACAACGCGATTATCTGCACTATTGTGTAAGGTGTCAATAAGAACAGTAAAGAAACAGAACATGAGGATTGAGGACCCCATTGTGCAAAAACGGGTCTGCTACTATTCGGTGAGTCCGATTCGGTGAGTTTCTAACCTCTAACCCTAAAACGGCAATGATAATTAGGCTACGATATCCGATAATTTAAAAAAAAAATTGAAAAAATCCCCCGTTAAGGTATCGGACTCACCGAATCGGACTCACCGAAACGGGCCATTCCGTGCAAAAACAATACATATGCCAGTAAACCTTTCTTTATTCAACACTTAGTTTCAAGTACATAGTTCAAGTTATGTTGACAAGCAATAAAAGTTGCAATAAGCTGGATCAAAGTCTGTGCTACAGTTTTTATAATAAAGGACTTACGCTAATAGTGAAGGAGTAAAACCAAGAAACAACAATTTTTTTTTATTTGTTACCTGTTGCACCACAAGATAACTGCAAATACAATTTCTTCCCATTAAAATCTGTTTTTTTGGGTATTCTTATTTCTGATCATGTTGTGAAACTGTTTATTCTAAATTAGTTCAACCTGTTAAATGTCAATTGTTAATGTTATTTTTCCTGCTCACCAAACTGTCATGTTGTTGGTAGCATGCATTACACAAAGTTTTGACAAACCTTGGTAGGGTATTCATGAAAAACACTCAATTTTTCTTCAAGTGATAGCATGAGACATATAAAACTCTTAATTTTAAACTTCATTCCGAACAACATTAGCAAGATCATAATAAGATTATAAATTGTGTAAATACACAGACACAGCTGATACAATTTTTGTTTAAAGGCTTGTGTCATTCAGAACATTTGTGCAACTAGATAGCGTACATAACTACATATCCATACTGTGTTCATGCAAGCATAGTTCAAAAAGACTGCAATTAATCACATTGTATCAAAAGTTGTGTAAACAGATTTTTTTAATCATAGAATTTGTAGAACATGATGAAGCATGGCAAGAAGCAAAGTGGAATGAAAAACACCATAGTTCATTCCATGGCAATAGACCATTACCATACCAACGTGCAAGCTTCAAGTTTGGCCGGAGGTCGATCTGTTAGCTCTATCGCTCAGTCAAAATCTCAAGTATAAGGCGATGGTTTGAGTAATAGCTGATGTACCACAGTTTTTGTGTATGTTAGCTACTTTTGTGCTACTGTTACCACACAAATAATATATATATGAGATTTTAGCAGAACTTGTGTTGGAAATCAAAAAGCATCTGGCAAGTTCTGAGAAAATTTGTCATTTTGTTAACATAAAACTAGAAGGTTTGCAGTGATTAAACATTCAGTTTGATAATTTGGATTCTCTAACCAATCATTTCAAAGGGATATGAAGTAAATTTAGCCTAGAGTTCAAAATCAAAATTATATCGGCTTCCAACCATCACCATAGGTTTGCACGTTGGCAAGGCCTGTGTATATAGATCACCATAGTCTACTTTACAAATCAATGTTGCAATAAAGATTCTTACACTAGAGGTGGCAAGAAATCTATCCAGATTGGTCATATTAACCTTAGAGCAATTGATTCAGTAAACAAGTCCCAACAACACAAATATAAGTCGATTATGTGAGTAATTGGAAGAGTAGTTGCGATGAAACTTGCCAAACTACCGTAAGTAATTAATTTAAAATAAAGCAAATTCGAGGCATGTAGTTAGGTTTTAAGCTGCTAATGATTTTATGAAAGAGAAATACAGCTGAGAGACGTTGCCGACCATCTAGCATGGGCGGCTTAAATTCTACAAACGCCGCAAATTCTTATTGTCTAATACAGTACATAAAATAATGATACACAGCTCAGCTTCACTCTTCACCCAAAAAGCGAGTTGTTTCCTCTGAATCCATTGTATCTGTCATTAAGTTGTGTTTCACGGACTGCTTTTGGCATTTGGATTTAATTAAGTATAAAAAGTACCATATCAAACCTGCTAGAGTTTGTCCAACAGTAATCATAATGATAAGGATTGAAGCTAAATCTGCTTCTGGTTGGGGAAAGGAAAGTTCTATAACTGCAACTCCCAGAAGAGTGTTTTTTAAACCACTTTCTAATGATATTGCTTTACTAAGTGGCCATGAAAAGTTGAAACATCGAGCCAATCCAATGCCTATCAAAAAAATGCTTACAGGAACTAGAAACGCAAGAAGAAATCCTATTCGTGGCCCATAAAGCACATATCGAGAAGTTACAACGACAATGGATAGTCCACCAGCAATCAAGAAAAGGCTCAAAGGTCGAATAATTTTTATGAACTTTTCAGCCCAATGGGGCCATTTTCTTCTGATGTACATTCCACATGAAATTGGAGTGGCTATAGCCATCAACATCACCATGATATCTAAATAAGGGATTTGAATGTTGTTTGGAATACCAGCAGCTAATACATATATTCCAATTACGGATGGCATTGCAACCATTGCAAATAAAGTTGACATCAAACTTGCAGTAATGGCAAGAGTGATGTCGCCGTTAATCAAATAGCTATATACATAGCCGCCACCTCCACCTGGGCATGCAGTGCAAACAAGAAGGGCAAGAGCCATTTCCTGACTTAAATTGCACACAAATCCAAGAAATACAGCTAGCAGAGGCATAATCACAAACTGTATAAACAAGCACAGAGCAAGTTCCATCGGTTTTGTAACAACTCGCTTCAAAACCTCTAACTCAATCTTGGCTCCAAAAGCACATTTGTTGATAAGTACCAATGGACCTAAAATAAACAGAGCCAATTTATCAAACAATGTTATTTTGCGTAATATTTTTACTGGAATTGATAATGGTGATGGTGTGATTCCAGTAAAATTGTACTTATTTTCTAGTGGAAGATCAATAACTATACTTGTAATCCCCAAATGTCCTCCTTTGACATGAATAAACGCAGTGCTGTTGCTGCAAATAAACATTCCAAATGACTTCGGAATAGAATTGTTCCCAATGAGCAGATTACCAATAGCCTTATCTTTAGTTTCCACTTTAAATGTTACATTATCAGGTAAGAACACAGTACCATTGACATCACATTTAAATTCATAGACCATTGTTTCTTCTTCAAACATCATAATTTCATTTGTTGAATTTTGCTCTTGATTTTTGTTAAAAAAAGTGGATAAAGAACCAGATGATTCAGTGAAAATAGTTGTAAGTATCCATACTGCCGCAATATACTTCCATTCCATTTCTTAGCCAATATTTTAACATTGACACCTTAAATTCTAAAAATAAATGTATATAATATATATTATATATACATTCTAAATAAATCAGAGTTTCAAACAAATTGCAAGATTTTACAGCATGGCAGTGATATAATGTAAAAACAATGATATAAAACAATATTAAATTACTGTATGATAGAAAATCCAAGTGTGTATGCAAGTACATAGGCATCGACTATGTGAATGCAGCAGTCGACACCTTTAGGTCTGAGACAGAGGGACATGAGATATTATTTGGCTCCCTCGTTTTTTTGCTAACAAATCTATTCCTCAACTAAATTAGACTTTGACTACAGCAGTTATACGGAAAAGATTGCATAAAATTTTGTTCAGCAAAAGTGGCCACATCTTTTTTCAAAAACAATAATTCACAAAGAGAAACTTTCATTCCAACAAAATTAAAACTTTCAAAATCTGGATAGTAACAACTTGTTTTAGCCTGATGCTGCGAGTTCGCTGTGGTAGTATTAGTTTGCACTCACTTTAGAACACAGCGCTTTCCAATCAAATATAAAGCTAGTGCAAACCGCTAGTATCATAACGAGCTTGATTCACAGCATCAGGCTAAAACAGGTTGTAAATATCTACACTGTGAAGAAACAATCTTGCTGCTACAAGCGAAACTCAATCTATTGTATAATTGAAAATCTTGAACAATTAAACTTCATTAGTTGCAACTGAAATCTTACAAAACAATCTCTATTCAGAAAAGAAAGCATAAAATAATAGGCTAGTGGTTTTAGTCTCATTTTGGCAACTTAAAGTCCCTCACAATTAAAAATGCAGGGTAACAAGTTTGAATTACGTGTGCCAAAAAAATGATATCCTAAAGTTTGTCCAACTCCAATATACTTTTACGCAGTGGCTATACTGTACTGTAGTTACCATAGCCTATATGATATAGTACAGTGGTTCTCAAACTTTTTTTTGTTGCGACGCCTCTGGAAAAGTTTTCTGGACTTGCGACGCACCAGCAAATAAAAGTAAATGAAGAAACTTATGATTAAAGTTTTGTTTATTGATACAACAGCAAAAAGCAATGCATAATATTTAATGTGACGTGTGGGCTAGTTTGTTTTCACAAAGTTTATTGAATCTTGGGAGAATTTTTGAAATTGCCACCCGCATTTCTCTTTCTCTGTTTATTTGTGATCGATACTTGGTTTTATCACCGCCAAGGCAGAAAATTTTGCTTCACATAAATACGACGTGGCGAATGGGATAATAATTCGCAGTGCTTTCTTTCACCAAACCTGGATAATCGTCATTCATTGAATCCAAAAATTTGCCGGAATATTCTACTACGAAAGGATCACGAATCCATTCGTAGTTTGAAAAATTTTCCGGGAAGTATTTTGCAAATTTCGACTCGAGCTTGGACAAATGTAAATAAATAGGCCCATACTTCGCAAATATGAAGGGAAAAAAACGCACTTGCAACCTCAATTCTTCACTGTTTTCAAAATGAAATTACACCTAGAAAAATGATTTAGAGTTTCCAATTTTTTTTTGGAGGATAGACATCCAATACTACGTTATGGTATCAGCAGTGGCAAATTGTTTAGTTAATTGCGGTGTAATCGGCTAAATGCATGGGACACATGCGTCCCAGCGGTCCACACAGGGTTAACCTGATTTTTATAATCTTAAACTGAGTTCAGCCAAGAAACGGAATTATTCTGCGACGCCATTGGAAAAGTGAAACGACGCACCAGGGCGTCGCGACGCACAGTTTGAGAACTACTGATATAGTATATCATACGCGCCGACTTCCGGGAGGGGGGGGCAGGGTTGATACTATCGAGTTGATACAACAGTACTTCACAAGGAATTATTACATGAATGCAGCCTGGAAATCATACGGAATGGAATTTTCAAAGTAGGTCGTAGAGTAACTTACGCTGCTGGAAGTCACGTAACTATTCACGGCAATATTAAGTAAACCAGCTAAATTAGACGAGCTATTTACAACGAGGTCTTCCCCGCTGTAAGATCAATTATGTCTCAACAGAACGCATTGTTTTGCTCGCAATGTGTGAGAATTATATAAATCGAAAACCGATGAAAGAAAAGGTGTTTATTGTATTGGTCGCAGATATTGCCTGCATTAACGACGTCTCTTACCGCTATTATCACTTAGTCAACCTGACATCATTGTTTTACATCGACTTCAACGATCATGGAATGTTACGTAATAAGAACGATTATATCCTACACGCAAAAATAATAAAATTGATCTCTTAAAACAGCTCTTTTTGCTGTTTTGCCTCGTGAGCTTTGCATATTGTTCAACAAGTGTACTATAAAGTTTAAAATTGACAAGAAATCATTAAATTTGAAAATTAAGTTTGAACCTTTGCAAACAAACTTAGGCTATTCAAAACTTTTACTTCGGCCGACGCCATTTCACACTTCGTAATCTATGTAAACTGATAGCGGATTTCCACTATGCTTGAGATCATGATTTTTAGCGTTTCATTTCAATAACTTCACTGTCTTGATCGTTGTTATTCACTCGCACGAAAGGGAAATGAATCGGCTTGTTTTCCAACTATTCCAATTATGAGCTAATAATATCACAATTTTTACGACTAGGCGTACTGCATGCGTAAAACTAATCGTTTTAATTAAATCAACATGCATAAAACTAATGGTTTTCAATTCGTCGGCTGCGTGGCCGAGTGGTGAGAACGTCTGCGCAACGTTCGAAAGGACGTGGGTCCGACACCGCTCCAGAGTACGCGGCTGTGTCTCGGCAAAGACACTTAATGGCAAGTCAAAATAAGGGGAGCAGCTGACTCGAAGACTATATGTCACTTCGCTGCTCCCTGTCGTCTGTTGTATCGCAGTGTACTGTATGTTATCGCAATGGGCGCAAATAAAAACACGATTATTATTATTCAAGCAGCGGTTCTAATAAATTCGGTTTGTGACCTGGGTGTCAATATAAACAAGACAGTAACTTAATCAAAGACTATTTTAATTGAGTAAAATAGCGTTATGATTATGACGTCATCACCTTTCTCGCCCCCCAAGGTTTTTTGAAAAGTCGGTGCATATGTAGTATATAATGATAGCCACAACCTCTGAAAAGCATAACTCTTATCACTCATGCATAAAGTTTGTCATTTTCATGTATGGTCATTCCCCTAAGCACAATTTTTTTTTCTGAAACACGAAATATTTTTCATCACCCACTATTTAATTCTGAAGATATTTTTTTTTGGTGGTAATCCACTTCTAGCTACTTGCGTCTACCTTACAAAACAATTTATTTCAGGCGAAAACTCCTCAACTTCGGAAATACGGAAGAAGATCGTGAATTGGGAGCGGGAAGATCGTGGAAGGGGAAAAATCCCTAATGCGTAAATGCGCAATTGGGGAAATTCGTGGATACAACAAATCTTTCAATTGCACGTTTATTTTGGAATAAATTTGCTTCCAGTTGACATGGTTAGCTCCTGCATACCTACTGATTATTTTCACATAGTTTTATCCAAAAAAAAAAAAAAAAAACTTTGGCGTAATGGATCCCGAAAACGATGTTGGTCTATAGGAAAATATGTATAAATTACCGCGGATCCGCAATTTTCCTAATTCTTATTTATTTATTGAAAAAATATCAATCCAAACATTTTAAAGACTTGAGAACACAATAGCAGTGATGACATTACTCATCAATTGATTGATTGAATCTTTAATCGAGACGTACTATGGCATCATAGTTAGTGCATTGTCATTTGTTGCCTTTAACTCTTTTGCGGCCACGGACGTATATACACATTTTAGGATTTTTGCCATGATGACCAAGGTCATATCCATACGTCCAAGGTAAAAAGGTGTTTCAGGCAAAACAATGTAAAAATTTTTCGATCAAAAAGACTGTAAATTACGTATACTTTTTTGCACTGGCGCCGACTTACGGGGTTACGTGGTGGCCACGCCACCCCGTAACTGCTGTGGCGGGGCGGCAGCTACGCCGTTTAGATTACATTACTTACTGCAAATAAACGTAATTTGAACGGACGTTTAAATCTTTTTTTGATCATTGGTTTTCGCTTCAAGTCAACGTAAAGCAAGAGGTGAACCAATACAGTATTGCGAAGAAAATGATTGTTTTTGTCACAAGCTACGATCTTATGATCTGCTTGATCAATTTGCAAGCAATGAAACAATTTCATTAATGCTTCCAAATGTGGTCTGCATTGTGAAAATATACTTATCGTTGGTCGTTGCGCGGCGGAGTGATCGTTTAGTGCACTCAGACGCATAAAAACCTACTTGCGATCTACCATAACGCAACAGCGATTGAACCACGTCCTAATTTTAAATGTTTATCAAGCTGAAGCTTCACGGTTACAACTTGACCAGTTGATTAACCGTTGGATTGACAGAGCTGCTGTTTGCAAAAATACTTTTGCCAAATGTACCTCCTGTGCTTTGTTTTAAAGTTGCTTTGTAAATTATCGAGCTACAAATCAGGTACGTGAAAAGACAATTGCATCTACGAAACACGCTTAGTAAAAATCAAACAAAAACATGCAGTTTGAAAGTTTTTAGGTTGCCATTTTGTGCTATCCACCACCCACCCCGTGCAAAAATTAAAGTCGGCGCCTATGCTTTTTTGCTTAAAATTTTCCAAATTTGTCCATATTCATTCTGCTGTATCTCCTAAAGCATTGCGCGCAGAAACGAAGTAAAATTTTTCTCAAATGCAGATTGCAGAATTGTTTTCACATTATATTAAAGTACATATATTTTCATATTATTGCATCATGCTTGGGTAGCAAAGATTATATTGAAGTATACTTTTCTGCCAATTTTTAATTTTTTTAGAAATTAGAAAAAAGACCGTTTGGAAAATTGCTAATTGTATTATACATTGAATGTTTTTAATTTTACGGCAAAGCTTTGCATCTTCGGCAGGGTTCGATCTTAGCGGTAGTCCGCTAGCCAATGGCTAGTGAAAATTTGCACGGACTAGTAGAAATTTTGCAGTACTAGTCCGATTGGCTAGTGAAAATATTCGCCGGTGAAAAGTTTTGGTTTACAAAATGGCGATCGGCGACGTCACTCTGAAATGCTGCAAACGAAGAAGGCAGCAAAGTCGGTCGACTGAGCACGTGACTACTTTTTTCTCGCATTTTTGCTAGACACGACGCGTGGTAGTAGTCAACACAGAGTTGCCAATTTGGCTTTTTTGAAGCCAGATTTTGAGAATTTGGCTGTTTTTCAACTCGATTGGCTTATTTTTTTAAATAAAAAAAGCCAGAAAAATTAGGCTTTTTCTGGCTTTTTTTCATGTTTCATCGATTTTTTGTCAAATTAATAAAAAGCCAACATAATTTTGGCTTTTTTTGGCTTAATTTTATCTTTCGCGATTTTTTTTAGGAAAAAGTCCGGTCTGCGTCAATTTGAGCAGTAATTTCTACCTTATATTTGGTTGTAGTGTCCGACCGAATTTCGTTTTGAAGCTGAAACTAGAAATTTTTCCAGTTGCTTGTCTTTTCATTAACTATGTTTCTGCGTTGTCGCTGAAGTCAAAGTTCGGTGGGACACTATTTGGTTGTGCACTTTTTATATGTGTATATATGTTTAATGAATACTAATTGGCTTTTTCAGCTGTTTCTTTTGCTGGCTTTTTTTGTGACTAGGTCTGGCTTTTTTGGTGAAGACAGGTTGGCAACCTTGGTCAGCACGGAGAAGTCAGCATCCCAGCAAGCAGCAGTTAGCAAAATTAACGTTTTTTTGTTGATATATCATCATCAAATGCTGATTCAATGTTACTACAAAGTGTCTAACGCTTAGTGTTAGCTGGGTAGTTATCGCTATTGAGGCTTCTTTGGATTGCTACCTTGTCGTAGTTGAAGAGCTCGTGTGCCTCCGTGACCTAGAAGGTGTTTTTGTGCGTATTGTTGCTCTCTTGTGCATACTGAAATCTGAAAGCCTTTAGTTAGTTTCAGTCTAAGCCAAAATACTTATCTTAATACGTCATCAGACAAGTGAAAAGTCAGTGAACTGGTCGGACTAGTGAAAAATCGTGCGGGCTAGTGAAAACGGGGAGCAACTAGTCCGGTGGGCTAGTAAAAAAAAAGTTAAGATCGACCCCTGTTCGGGTAGCTGAAGATGTATGCTTTCATTTCATGTCAAGATTGTGCGTCTAAGTCGTTCTTATGAGATGTTATTACGGCGTAAATACAAAAGATTTTTGTGAAAAATGTCTGGTTATTTAGATTAAACGTCTCGACCTCGGTGGTTGCGAAAAAGTTAAGAGGCAGCATGGATGCAACAGATATTACGGTACGTCACATGCTGGGAAAATGGAAATGTCCGGATTTAAATGATCCAGGACATTTTGCATATTTCAAAAATGTACTATGTTCCTGTTATTGACAAATAAACCATTGATTGATTGACATTTGTAAACTTAATCTACAGTATATCTTCAACCACCAGGTGTAAGCCTAGATTCGACAAACAAACAAATTACTTAGTAGTGTCCGATGAGTATCCGACAATGTTGCACATTGGTATGCCTTTGTCATTCAGTGACTGCTTGATTGCACTATCTTTGCTTTTTGCTGTGCTGTTATTAACTTCTACAGGGTCAAAAAACTGGGTTTAACACACATACCTCACATTGTCCGCCCGGTTAGCTCAGTGGTTACGCGCAGGGCTCAAGATCACCTGGTGCTTGTTTGACTTTCAGGGTGTGCGTTTGAGCAACGCATTTCGGGACTGCTTTCCATTCAGCGGCACCTAGTGAATGGAATAATTCCACGGCAACAACACTTCAACAATCGGAAAACTTCACTCTGCTAATCTTGGTAACCAACCTTGCGTCAAGAGCCTCTTCAAGTAGGCCTACCAGTAGGGATGGGCAATATAGAATTTCGAATAGTTGCAATCCGAATAACTAATTATTCGAATTGAAATGACATTTCGAATCGAATTTTCCAAACCGAAATGAAAATATCTGCTTTTCCGACTACCAAAATTTTTTATTGATTTTTCGCCGACTAGTTACGTTCGGCTCAGCTATAGCTATTCGCTCTAGCGAAAACAACTAGTCAGCTCTCATTACCAGTGCGTTTTGTAGACGTCGGAAGACCGTTGTGCAGTGGAGTGTGGATTTGCATCGTAGGTTACTAAACATGGAACACAATTCAACTCTGGGTGAGGCTACCGCTACACCTAGTGTCATAAGTTCCGCAACAATGCAGCAATCTAATGAAATGGATGATCTATTGAGCTCCGGTGTTGAAGCGACAAATATGATACTTCAGCATCAAGTAACAATGAATTGAATAATGGAACAAAAATAAAGAAAAGTTCCCTCTGTTGTTTGATCTTGCGAGGAAGTATTTAGTCACTCATGCATCCTCAGAAAGATCCTTCTCGAGTGCTGGATTAACAGCATCAAAACTGCGATTGCGGCCGACTGGCGAGCAATTAAAAGCTTTAAACATTCTTCACTGGAACAAAGACTTGCTCTCCATGGCAGTTACTGCTGTTTTTCGTTTCGTTGCCAATTTTCCATTATGTGTCTTTAATAAAACCAGAGTAAAAACAAAGCTTTTTGACATCTTCTGAAATTGAAATAACTTATTCTAGAATAGGTATTCGAAATTCTAAATTCGAAAAATTATTCTAGAATAATTCTAGAATAGCTTATTCTTCTATTTTGCCCATCCCTACCTACCAGTATGCGAAACTACCAGGAATATTTGTCAGTCCGAGGATAAAGATTCAAAACCAACATACCTTCAACATCACAAAAGACTACAACGATGCCCAGTTGTTTTACGGATGAAACATCCGTAGTTTCATCTGAAGGATCCGTAGTTTCATCTGAAGGATGCTGAATTTTGTCTTTATTAACGTACACATAGGCGCCGACTCCAGGGGGGCGGTGCCCCCCCGTGAATTTAGCTTGGGGTGGCTGCCCCCCCCCCAAATTATTTAAAAAAAAAATCCTAAATCAAATGTTTCTAAGTTCAGATTTGCGTTAGTTTGACCTTCATTGCAGATCGATCTCAATTAAAAGATCTACTTGTTGCAGCAAGAGCGCTGCTCCTAAGATAACAAAAGAAACAGAAGTACGGTAGCTGATAAACGCCAGCATGGTGCCGTTGAAGCATAGTAACAATAATTGAAAAACATTTTTCTTGATTTCTTCTTTGTTTTTTCTTGGGAGTGTCAATAACGAGGTGCGGTTTGCTGTTTGCTCAGTTTAGTATCTACGCGTATTAAGAGCTAAAGTTCAAAGTGACCAGCATATAATTCGAAGTAGCCTACATGCCTAGAAATTCGTTTTTGTTAACGGCGGACAAACGTGTCCGGTCTGAGCAGCTATCTCGGCGGACAAATTAAGTCTCACGACTGACACACCAGTTTTAGCCGTCGATCGTCATGCTTAATCACTTTATCTTGATAATAATTCTTCGCCATTTCAGAACTATAACTACGGTTTTAGAAGGCTTTTTAAAAATTCTGTAAAGTCACTCTGAAAGGCTTTCATCAGACCAATGACTTGCGCTTGAAGAGTCAAAGCGCCGTGTAGTTGGTCAATACGTCACATAACTGATTAACTTCCACCGAACTAGGTCGTGTGGCTTATTGCGTCACAATGCTCTAGGCAGAAGTCGGAAAATTTCTACACTAACGCTACTACTTTCTGCTGTGCAAAGTTTCATAGGCTTGTTTCTTTAAGTTTATTTTTGCGTGTCATGTGAGCGAAAGTGGATTTTCCTTGGGTCTTTCCTTTCTTACTGTAATACCAAAACTTAACAAATTTTGTTGCATCTTGCTGTAATAGCCTACTCGTATAATCTAATTTAGTAACCAACCTTGCCGTATCATTATTACTCAGAGATCAAAGCCAGACATTGTGACGTAAAACTTGAACTAAATTGCATGTGATTAGTGTACTGTAGAAGTACCTGTACTCCTATCGATTCTTAGCAAAGAATTCATATTTGTTACGCTGATTCAATGTCATGAATCGTTGAAGCAATGTAAAATCGAAAGTTTTACTCCTTGAATGGAAGGTAAGGGATACAGTAATCACATTTTCTAGATGCGCGCTAGAATGCGCGCGAAATTATATTCTCGCTACAATTGTTCGTGCTATGCAATGACGATTTGTATCGCTATTTCTTGCATTATTTCTCGGCGGACAATTATGACCGATCTAGATGGTACTTCCCGCGGACATCACATGCTGTGACGGCGGACATGTCCGATGTCCGCCGTGAATTTTGAGGCCTGAGCCTACATTATAAAGCTTGGCGATATACAATGGCATATAGACGCAAACAAACATCAATGCTGACAAACAAACATCAGCATTTTGAATGTAAGCAATCAGTCAGCTAGAAAGTTTGCCCCCCCGGCGACTTTCAAAACCCGGCGCCTATGAACGTACATATCAGTTTCTTAGCGAAAAATAAACCACTTCCTTGCCTCACAACATTGGTGCAATTTGTGGCATTAAGGTTCACTGGCGATAAGGCAACTTAATAAATGCCTGGTATAGTGGTGCTGCTGGTCCACCCTGGGCCACTAGTCTAAAAGAAAACCTTACCGTATCTGGTGCAGTGGCGAAAAAGGCAACAACAGGCCACTGACCACTTGCCACAAGGAAACAAGTGATGATGACGTGATTTCAAAAATCAACTTCATATCACATAAAATGAAACAAAACAGAATTTACTGATTAGCAAATTATATAATACGATTTGTAAGAAATTGCGAAAAATCCCTAGATCATCAAAATCCCTAGATGTGTCCCTAAAAAAGGCTAAAAGTTCCAATTTGGAACTAAATCCCTAAAAGTGAGAGCATTGTTCCCTATGAATCTAGATCGGGAATCGGGATTCAGAAACCGGAAGTTTACTGCAACTCAGTGATGCCAGATTCGAGTTTTCTGACTACACCATTTCAACTAGAATTACACCTCGCCCTAAATTTTCTCTTAACAATACAGAAGTCTCTCGCTGTTTTCTATACATCATTCAATTGTTTTTTTCCAATAAAGGCAGTAGCCTACAAATGTGCAACAGCCAAAAAACAAGTCTACGACCTTAACTTTTTGCATAAAGAATTTTCAGACTAGTGAAATAGGTTTACGGACTACAGAATAGGTTTACTGACAAACAACTTTATAAATGCAACACAGCAAAAAAATACATTTTCCTAATTACATCAAATCTGTGATGGTGTAGAACAATTTTTTTTCTACACCAAGCCATTTCAAATTACAGTACACCATTTTTTTCAAAATCGGTGTCAAGGACTATCATCTGGCAACACTGCTTCCGTTGTTAGGACAGAGTTGCCAAATAACAGCTCAGTTCAGTTTATTTTTATTTCTGACCATCACAATGAAAAACAATATATTACGAACATAGCAGAGGTCTACAAAAAGGTAGAAGCGACAAAACGCGGACGTTAGTTATACAGTTATAAAAAAACTCAAACAAACTTATGTGATTAAACTTCATTAAACTTAAAATTTATTTTTAAACTTCATTTTCTTTGAATTTTTAAACTTATGTGAATTTATTTTATTTTATAGGAGTAAAAAAACTAATAACAAACAAAACAAAAATAGACAGTTACTATGTTGATCAACTTTGGTGCGCTATCAAAAGTGCTGATCTTCGAGGGAACACTCTTCATGGTTACGCGCCCGGCCCAAGATCACACGGCGCTGGTTCGACTCTCGGGGTGTGCGCTTGAGCAACGCATTTCAGGACTGCTCTCCATTTAGCGGCATCTAGTGAACGAAATAATTCCCCTGCAACAACACTTCACTCTGCAAATCTCGACAACCGGCCCTGCGTAATGAGTCTCTACAAGTAGGGGAGACCGGGGCAAGTTATGCAACGGGGCAAGTTGTGCAAGTCCCCGTTTGAAAGGAAGTAAAGAGCATAATAAATCTTTAGCGCCATTATTATATTTTACCTATAATGCCTTTGAAGCACGTGAATTGCAGTTATTAGTTTTTTGGGCAGGTTAGGCTTGATCAACGATATAAGGTGTTTATGTCTTAGGATCTAAATTCGGATGCAAACAAAATTTTGATTTTTTGGATGCACAATACAACTAGTCAAACTTTAGCAGTAGGGGTCAGTAGACATGTGATGTAGTTGTATTTTGGCAGGTAAAAATTTTTTGTACATTTGTTAGTTTTCTTGAAATTTTTTGTTCTTTAAAAAAAGTGTGAATGGGACAAGTTGTGCAATTGATGACGGGCAAGTTGTGCAACTGTAATATGATCGTAATATGTTGCTCAATTTGCCCTTGGCACTAGTGTTGCTCAACTTATCCCATGGTGCTACACAGCTTGCCCACCATGGTGTTGCACAACTTGCCCCGGAAAAATAATCCGGGGCAAGTTGCGCAATCGTTACTTAAACTTGAATACAGTGCAAAATAATAAATAAAACCAACCAGTTTTTGTCTTAAAACTTGGCTTATTAGCATGTTTTTGAAATGCAATACTTGAGTCTTGGAAAAAATTAATAAAATAAAAAAAATTAGATTTAAAAAAAAACCTGCTCAACTTGCCCCGGTCTCCCCTACCTATGCGGAACTACCAGGAATAACCAATCAAAGCTTTGTCAGTCCGAGGATAAAGGTTCAAAACCAGTCAACGTTTCGACAATAGATTGAGTGCTACATGCATGTAATATTGTAGCGTTCCATTATTTCAACATAGAAGTTTTCCTAATGAACTGC
Organism: Aplidium turbinatum; assembly: GCF_918807975.1. Taxonomy (NCBI): domain Eukaryota; kingdom Metazoa; phylum Chordata; class Ascidiacea; order Aplousobranchia; family Polyclinidae; genus Aplidium; species Aplidium turbinatum. The sequence continues at coordinate 9,856,655 of NC_137476.1, forward strand.
AGAAAAATTGTTGGCAAACCAACGCGTGAAATGATAAAAGGTGACATGTTTTTAAAAGATAATTATGAGCTCGTGTTGTTTTTATTTTTGACATAGCCTACAGTAGAAATGAAATAATTTGTATAATAATGCACTTACCAGATTCTTCATAGTTTGGTGATCTTGGTAAACTTACTTTTTATTTTAAAAAAAAACTTACTTACGTGCGGGGTAACCAATGTGGTTATATTTATTTTATTATTTAGGTTATTTAAGTATGAGATTATAGTTTATATTTAAGTATTGTTGTGTCTTGCCTGTCTTTGGTATAAAAAAGCAAACTCTCTCCCGAAACTATATTTAAGTATGAGTTTAAGTATGAGAATGGTTTGTTTATAAATTGAATTAAGATGAAGGCTGTCTAACTGCCTGATGAAATTTCTATTTATCTAATTTAGCTAGTTTGGCTATCTGACTCCATTATCTAATTTCCACACAATTGTTATTCGAATTATAATTTTAAGTTATCAGAAGGTGTTCGTATAATGTTGTAGGTCTATAACACAATTTGAATTTAAACAGTACAGAATAATGAAATTACAGGATAGTGAAACATTATCACGAGTTATTACATTTTAATTAAACAATCAATTTAATGTTTTTCTGAGAGCTGAACTGGTCTAACTGAGCTTCTATTTACTTCGGGAGCAGTTTACACGGAAAATTACAAAAACTTTAGTAAAAGGCAGGAAAACTTATATGTTGAAATAATGGATCGCCACAATATTGTAAGCTTTTTTCTCGAAACATTTCTGATAGAAACTAAATTGGGAGCATGTTTAACCGTCGTCAGCAGAGTAGCCCATCGGCCCAAAGTTAGCGTCAGAAAGGTAGCTACCTAGACGACATGGACTCGATTCCCACCCATGCCAGTAGCCTACTCTTTTTTTTCTTTAGTCGCTAAGTTCAAAGCAAGAATTAACCTTCTGGCTGAGCGTCAGAAGGGTTAGGCTACAACGGCTGTAGTCAGCTATAGTCCACAGGAAAAATCATCCTACATTCAAACTGAGTTCTACAAGTCAGCAGTTGTGAACTCAGCAAGGTACAACTGAGCAGGGCCGGATTTAGCAGATGAGAGCCCGGGACACTTTTAGATCAGGAGGCCCCCGTGCAAAAACCACCTCTACGTCTACTGTTCAGGCTAGCATTAATCCAGCACCACACTGCACAGCATTTTGCAGAAACTTCAAAGGCTGAATGAAAAAACAATATTAACACAAAATCAAATCTTTTCCACGTCAGGGGGCTTTTCAAAAGGGGGGCCCAAAGCATTTTGCACCCTCTGCCCCCCTTAATCCGGGCCTGCAACTGAGCTAGCAATAAGCTATTTAAGCAAGTGGCTGAAGTTGGTAGGACCGTGGGCTAAATGATGAAACTGAGCATGCCAAAACCTGGAACTGTCACAAGTTTGCAAAATGAGTTGGACAAGCATTTTCGACGATAACAAGCTAATCTCTTTTGCTAACTTGGCAATAGCTGAAATGAGTTTGCTGAGTTGAAGCACTTGCTGAGTTGTTGCATGCCGAGTGGTCCGACGACCATTCAAGGCGTCTACGATCAAAACACTCCATACGCTGCGTCAACCCTAGTGAGCTGGGGTGTACTTTATATGTGCCTTAAAATTAAATGCTTTCAAAAAACTCAATCCATGAAGAATCAACCAAGTAATTTATTTACGCAAGTGATAGTGTGGTTATAAGAATGGTTTGTTTATTTATATGAATTTTAATATTAAGGTTGTCTGACTACCGGTACCTGATAAATATTCTATCTAACTTATCTAATTTAGCTATCTGACTCCATGAACTAATTTCCACACAATTGTTACCGGTAGGCCTACTGTATTCGAATTATAATTTTAAGTTAATGGAAGGTGTTGTTACGGACAATTTTCATATCAAACGTCACATAGAACCGTTGTCTACTAAACCTGACGTCTTACGTCATGGACTGTTGCTAGAAAATAGCAAAGATTACATCATCGTTAAATCTTTAATTGCACAACCGTTTGCAGCTGCAGGACAACATTACATCATCGTTAAATCTTTAATTACTTGAACAGGTGTAAGCCAAACTTGAGCAGGTGTGAGCCAGACTTGAGCAGGTGTGGGCCAGGCTTGAACAGGTGCTTGAATAACTTATCATTGCCTATCATTATTACGTCACAGTAACTGCTTACGTGCGTTTGAAATATTGTAATTTTTTCTCGTCATTTTAAAATTGTTGCTTGAAGAAGTTGGTCGCAAATTTAACTGTTTTGCTTAGTACTTGCCAGCTGGACAAAATTTCCGTCTTTTATCCAAATAATTTGCATTGTAGTGACAAGTTTTAGTGGCGTACGGTGTTGCGTCCCAATTTCGACAGCCAGTGGGGTATTTTTACAGAAATACAATTCTCGAATAGACGTTTCCAGAAGAGTGTTTTGTTCGGTCATTACATACAGACTAGGCACAGTCTCTATATTACTAGTCTGGAAGGCTAACGAAAAAGGCAGTTGTCGTCGTTCGTGAAACAGCGCCCCTAGTGGTGGTATAGTATATTATGAAAGCAAAGCACCAAAGTTATGCAAATACAGGCATATTGTTTACTATCAATGGTGAAATTGTGCAAGATATTGTGGTTGCAGACTTGTTTTCAACTAATATAGAATGTTTAGGATGCTAGTTACAGTATTTATCTAGAAAAATTCGTTTGGTTTACTTTTCTGAGGCTTGGGTTAGCATGACTACAAGTATTTAAAAGATGATGTAAGTTCAAATTATCAGGAATTGAATTTTGGCTTCTTCAGCAGAAGACCAAAACATAGGTTGTTGAAAGGCTGGTTAGTTGATAAACTTTTCTGCCAGGAATATTAGGCACTGGTTAGTTTAAAGGAAGGCACTTGTTGCAAATGGAAATTGACCTAGACTCAAGATTAAACAGTAGGCTACTTTTGTCCATTCAAAGTCTATAAATGTACATGTACACTGTACGTACCTTAGGTTATTTATACTGAAGAATTTTCAAAAGATATTAATTACATTATGTAAATCTAGACAAGGCTATATCAGACATGTGCAAATTATGATGCACTGGTCAAATCTATACTTGTGGTCACAGCAGTAAACCATAGTCTCTTCGTGGGAAAATTGTAACATAAGATTCCGGATCCGTTCGTCCGAATGTAATGACCGAAAGAAACACTCTTTTGAAACCGTCTATTCAAAATTGTATTTCTGTAAAATTAGCCATCTGGCTGTCGAAATTGGGATACAACACCGTACACCACTAAAACTTTGTCACTACAACAAACTACTTAGATAAAATACGGAAATTTTGTCCAGCTGGCTAGCACTAAGCGAACAGGTAAACATGCGACCAACTTTCAAGCAACCATTTTACAAATGATAGAATAAATTTCAATATTTTTAAACTCACGTACGCAGTTACTGTGACGTCATAGTGAAACATTGTGAAGCAATTCTAACAGGTGTTCAAAGGTGCTGATGCAATGTTTCATCAGGTCTTACGAACGATGGTGCAATATTTGGACATTTTCTGGCAATTTCCATGACGTAAGATGCCAGCTAGGTTAAGTAGACCATAACGGTTTTATATGACGTTTGATTTGGTGAAAATTGTCGGGAACATAGCGGTCCCTAGTTATGACAGTCTAACATGGCATAACTAAAAAAGAATTTAAGACAATTGTGAACCAATGAATAAAAACACCCGATACACAAATTGTTTGAATCACTCACGTTTAAGTTAATACGCAAATACAAAGGGCATGCAAAGAATGAACAACAATACGAATAATACACTACGATACATGAAATTGGTACCATAGGTACATGCTAAAATGACGCTATATACAATGGTTGCGATAATAACCAACTGTTCTGGGCTCAGACAAGTATCGGCCACCGCAGACAAAACCAGGCTCAAACCCTAACACTTAAGTGTTCTTTACGGGGGCGAGGCACGAAATATCCCTCAACACGTAGTCCACTTTCACTTCCCCGTACTCTCATCATAGTTGCAGACGGCAACTTTAGCTCTACGAACCACAGGCTTCCCTTTCCTAATATGTGGAACTACCTCATGCACCCTCCCAAGTTGATACTTCCCACGTATACCAATGTCTTGGAGAGAACCCACCACTACAAGTTGACCAGGCTCCAAATTCTCGGCCATTTTTAGCCATTTTTTTCGGCCCTGAAGCCCTGGCAAGTGAAAATCTATCCATTTGCTCCAAAAACTGCTTAGAAAGTGACAAATTGAACCGATAATCCCTTCTTAATTGGTCACAATCATGTGGTTTCCCAACAGCACAGTATGGGTCTAAGTATGGGGTTAAAAGTGAGGCAGGGGTGATGACAGTAAAATCCCTAGGGTCGTCACTCAAGGGTACCAAAGGGCGTTCGTTCACGATCTGAACGGCACTGCCTGTGTACGTAAGCAGTTCAATAAAATTGGGCTTACGTATTGAAGAGTCCAAAATGTGAAAAAATGCAATTTTAAATTGTTTTACCATTGCCTCCCAGGCGCCACCTTGCGCCGGAGCATACGGAGGTATAAATTCCCAGTTTATCTCCCTCTGTCTCAGGGCGTTGTGAAATTCAGCTGATTCTATCGACTCGGGTAACTTCTTAGATGCTGCCTGAAAGGTGCTTCCATTATCGGAATAGAAAGCATTAACCTGCCCACGTAAATCTGTAAACCTAGTAAAGGCAAGTAAAAAATCACTCAGCGACAATGACGTAACCAGCTCAACATGAATAGCTCGAGATGCCATACATGTGAACAAGAGTCCCCAAGCTTTTTTGTGGCTCCTACCTTCAACAAAGGTTAAAGGTCCAAGATAGTCTAAGCCGCAATCAAAAAAGGGTTTCCTATGCGCAGTTGTGCGAGACAAAGGTAAATCAGACATGAGCTGCCTTATAGGCCGCGCTTTCTCAATCGCACATTCAGCACAATCATTAAGATACCTCTTCACGGAGGTATTACCATTAGCGATCCAAAACTTCTGTCGCGTAGACAACAAAGTGTGCTGTACTCCACAGTGAGCATTTCGATTATGATGTGACAGTACAACAAGCCTAGTGAAGGGGTGTTTCGAAGGCAAAACGATCGGATGCTTTGCTTCTAGAGAGATCTCGGGAGAATTACTTAAGCGCCCTTTAATGCGAATTACACCAGCGTCATCTACACAAGGTCTGTACTTTTTAAGTGAACGCAATTCTTTCAAGCGTTCCTTCTCACGTTGCGAAGCGCCAACACTACCCCGCTTTATCACTTCCTCAAGTGCATTCGGCGATCGTTTAGTCATTAAATGTACTACATTGCCATACACGCTCTTCTGAACAAACTTCACAGTCAAGTCTAAGGCTCTATTAAGATAAGAGGCGTCCAGTTTTGGCTTCACAAAGCTACGCTTTCTCGTTTTACATCACAAAAATTCAACAAAAGCAACCAAATAAGCGATTCTCTTTTTCATAACATACAAAGAAGGTGCGGCCTCGATCAATCTGTGAAGGCCACCCTGTCCAACGTCAAGCGACTCTTCTTCGTCACGAAGATATAGGCTATGGACAGGTACTGAAGTGGTATTTTCTACAAATGGAATTACTTCGCACTGGTAGAGAAGACTAGAACCATTCAACCACAACTCTCGAAATTTATTTTTTGTAATAAGATTTGGCCGTGTGCCAACATCAGCTGGGTTTATATCGGTAGGGCAAAAACGCCAATCCTGGGCTACAGACAACAATAAAATATGCTCCACTCGACGCGTAATAAACTTATTCAAACGTAAATCAGGGTTTTTAACCCACTGCAACACAGTACGAGAATCACACCAAAAGTACTTAAGGCAGTCGGGCATCTTCAATGCCTCGTAGGCCTGCTTCACGAGTCTTGCTGTATTCAAAGCGGCAACAAGCTCTTTCCTAGCTATTGGCCAAGAAAACTGATTTTTTACAACAATGGTAGATTTACCCAAAACGAAAGACACACTAGGAACTCCGTTAACCAGTCTACGTAAGTAAGCAACACAAGAGAAAGCTTGATTCGAAGCATCACTAAACCCATGTAATTGATAAGAAACAACATCATCCGGACTACACACACCAGAGTTTGCAAAATACCATCTCGGTAACGAAAAATCCTTAAGCAGGTCCAGAGCGAAGCCACGACTCCCACTCTTTAACAAAGCTATCAGGGACCTCGGTGTTCCAATCAAACTTGTCTATTGCCAATTGCTGAAGTATCAGGCGTGCTTTCAGAAAAAATGGCTCTCCAAAGCCTATAGCGGATCAAAATTTTGTCCAAGCTGACTGAGCATACTTCTGCGCGTGTGTTTAGCTAAGGGCTTTAAGGAACATGCGATACGCATTTCGTCAGACTCGGTTTGCCACACACAACCCAATGTCTTCGCTGATGGCAAAGTCATACTTTCAGTCTGAAAGTCAATGTCACGAATCAAAGGTGAAAGCATCTCATTATCCAAATTTGACAAGTCGATCATAGCCTCCTTGTTAGCACTCCACTTAACAAGTTTAAACCCACGGCTATCAAACAAAGCAATTGATTCATGAGTGATTTGCTGAGCTTCCTCTAAGCTATCAGCCGAAAATATAAAATCATCCATGTACATATTATTTGCAATATTGCAGAGAGTTAGTTCACCAGCACCGCTGGGATTCTGCTCGATCATTTTCTTTATAGCCAAGCAAGCGATATATGGGCTACTCTTTATTCCCCAAGGGTGTACACAAAAACGAAAGGGTACCATTCTACCATTTTCAAGGTCATCATCTTCAAACCACAATATACGAAACAAATCCCTCTGCGACTCAGGTAATTTTATTTGAAAGAAGCATTTAGTCACATCAGCCATGAAACCAAATCTACCAAGCCGAAATCTAACCAAGACATCTACCAGAGGGTTTAACAAGTCAGGACCCGAAAACATTACATCATTAACACAAGTTCCTCGAAATTCAGACTTGTCATCGTAAACAATACGCTTTTTTAATTGTGACGTCACAAAATATGGTAAATACCACTCAAATCCCTTTACATTTACTGCTTTACCAGCACGCTCAATATAGCCATTAGATTTAAGATCCTTCATGGTGTCAGTAAGGAAATCACGAAGTTCAGGTTGTTTTAAAGCCTTCTTCCTTAAAGCAGCAGCTCTATCTGACGCCAACACAAAATTGTTAGGTAAATCAATATCTTCCTTCAACGGTACAGGTATCTCAAATCGACCATCTTTCAACTTAATATTCGGTTCAACAAGTTCTCTAGCCAAAATGTCATTGCGAGACAATTCACAGGTTTCACTTTGCAAGGTCAAATCCTGAATGACTTTATTCAGGTCTACTATTTCCATATCACGAGACTCCATTTTACAATGAAAGCCAGAGATGACATCCGACTCTGAAGACGTCTGCACTCTGCACACATTAGTAACGCTTTCATCTAAGGGTGACTTACCACCACAAGCCAACCAACCGAGAGGAGTGAGTAAAGCATGCGGTTCACTACGATTTTCACCAACACGCTCTTCTTTAGCCCACATCAAATAAGCGTTGTCGTTGCCAATCAGTACATCTACAGTACTACAATCATTCAAATGAAACATATTCACGTCATGAAAATGACGGAAACCACCCAAATCTTGTTTATGCGGTAAAGTTTTAACATCGTCAGCCCAAGCTGGGTTAACCACCGAAGTTATATCACAAAACAGTTCATCCGTCTCTAACGACTGGATGTTGAGTTTAACAAGGTTAGAACAAGTAGGTTTCTGACCAGCCAGAGTATCCATTTTAAACGAAGTTTTATCATACGGTTTAACGCCAAGTTCGCAGACCAAATCACTCGAAACAAAAGTCAACTGCGAACCAGGATCATGCTGACAATACACCAGCTTCGATTTGCCAGTCATTGGATTCAAAACACGAGCAGCGTAACGCGGTTAAAAGCTGCTTTAACATTTCCAATCTTAACATTACGCACTGGAACTCTGGCACGAGCATCATCTTTCCCAACCGAATCCAGAGAATCACGTGACGTCACATAAAAATCATGCAGCTGGCGCAAACAATTCAAGCATTTTCCAGCTTTCACAATAACATCTCTCCGATCTTTAGGTGTCAAGCACAAAAATTCTTTACAATTAGACAAAAAATGATATTCAACTTGACCACGTGACGAACAATAAATACATGCCGGTAGGCTATGTCACTACGTCTGGCCACACCACCGCGCGGTGCGCCAACAGCAGTCGAGTACTGCGAACTCCCTGAAATCACATTATCATGGGGTTTTACAGACGTCTGCCTAACCAGACATGAAGGCAATTTTCCTTTGCCAAACTTTTTAAAATGCTGCGACTCACCAGAATCGCCCATTAGCATAATGCTAAAATCAGTCGACTTACGCGTTTCCTCCCGTACAACAAAATCGAACAAACTCTGAAAAGTAGGCTCATTAGTGCCACCATACTGATCACCTAAAAAGTCAAGATAACGCTGCTTAGCGTCAAACGGGAGTCGCTTAGCCAAATCCAAAACAAAACGTCTTTCCAATTTATCGCGCTGACCATAAGCTTGCGCGTAAAGCAGACACTGTGACAATTCATCTTTAAACTCTTTCAAATCACTGGAAGAGATCGAAGTTAATTTGCTACCACAGCGATACTTTCTAATTTCCGATTCGGCGAAAAGACCTCCACGAACTCCAAAACGTTGGGACAAGCGATCTACGACATTTCTATCCTGTCTTCCTCTGACAAGCCAGGAGTGTCAGAAACCAAATTAGCAATCGTTTGCGCAGCTGTCCTAACACAAGCTGCTTGTAACAAAGTCAAATGAGTTCCTTTAAAGGACGCAGCTGCCAGGCCGTAACACGATTTTTAAAGAAAATAAATGGCACATTATTACCATCGTAACCAATCAAGGCCGCCTTATCGAAAAACGTCCTACTATTTTGGTATTCAAAAAAAGCAATTCTGTTGTTGAGAACTCGATTTCGCGGGAGAAGACAAGCTATATCCCTTAAAGGGCTGAGTGGGCTCAGTCACATGCACAGCCCGATCACGACCCTCACACACGTTAAAATCAGGAGACGCGATACGCCTCTCACAACCACCCAAATTAAGTGTATCTGGGCGATCAAAAACTAGCGGCGCAGAAAACTGTGAAGGGGGCAAAGCATTACTGCTAATGGCGGCCCCGTGACCTGTACGCTCTGGGGGAGGAGTTAGGTTATAATTCACAGGCCTTGGCTCTACAGCCTTCGGAAGACCCTTAGCTGCGGCCCCGAGACCTCCTGAAACAGCTGGAAAACGTGTGGATTGTACTGGTCCACTTACAGATTGAACAGGCGTCTGGAAAAGGTTATGTAAATTTAACTGTGATTGATGTTCACTTCTGGAATGCCTAGAAGATCCCTTTTTAGAGCTACGCCGGGAGCCCAACTCTGATCGATATTCATCTAAAACTACCTCTTTACGTTGTTCAGCCCTCAACTGAGCGTCTTTGAGTGCGAACTCAGCAGCTCTAGCTTCGGCTTTCGCGGTGGCCTCAGCAGCTCTCGCTTCGGCCTCAGCTCTCGCCATGGCCTCAGCAGCTCTTGCTTCGGCCTCAGCTCTCGCGGCAGCCTCTGCTCGTATGGCCTCAGCTGTCGCCATGGCCTCAGCAGCTCTTGCTTCGGCCTCAGCTTGTATCTGAAGCTCCTCTCGTCTTAGCTGTAGGTTAATTTGTGCCACTATCCGAGACGAACTCCTAGACATCCTAGTGCTTACATTTGAGGCGCTATCCTCAGGATGTATGTCAGCATACAACATATCTGAGAACTCACTTTCCTTTTGTTCAAAGTTATTTTTTAACGAGTTAAATTCGGGATCTACCCTATCACGAAGTTCTGCCAAGATTGCAGAGTTAAAAATTTTAGTCAAAAGAGCATGGAAATGCCGTAAATCCTCTTTCAAAGTAGAGAACTTAGATCTAAAAATTAACAGTTCCGGCTTATCACACAAAGAACCTAGGGCTACAGAAAGTTCCCCAATTTGAGTTAAAATATCCCTTCTAAGATGCCAGGCCTCTCGAACTGACTTAGCCTCATCGTTACTGGGTCCCTCCCCAGAATGACCTGCCCGACCGCAAAGAACATCATCAGGCTTAAACTCAGTCGAGTCGACGGCGGTCGAGTCCCTGTCGCCACCGAGTGTAGACTTATTAAATGTTGGGGCTAAATTTACCAATTAAAAAATTAAGTTACACATGCACACAAAATTATTACAGTAGTTATAAAAAACTTAACTGCAAAGACCGTAAAAATACAAAAAAGAATTTAAATGCACGATACCGTAGATGTAAGGGTATATGAATGAAGTCCAAAAAGTTCCACAAAACTTGCTTGGATTCGTCCACTTGAATCCTCAAGCACAGATCGATTGTCTTTAATTTTCTTTTTTCTTGCCAATGAATGTCAATGTTGTTTTTTCTTCAGAACCAACAAAGAAACGCCTTTAATTTTTAACTTGAAGTTCTTAGTACCAACTGAGAAGAAAAGTCTTTAATTTTCTTTTGCTTCTGTAGACTACCAACCAACAAGATCTTCTTTTATTATTTCTTTGTGCTTCTAAGTTCCAACTGACAACAACGTCTTTTATTATTTTGCTTCAGTACCAAACACTAGACAGAGTAACGTCTTTTATTCTTTATGTGCTTCAAGTGCTTCTTGGCCTACCAACTAACAAGCCTCGTCTTTTATTCTTTATGGTCACAGCAGTAAACCATAATCTCTTCGTGGGAAAATTGTAACATAAGATTCCGGATCCGTTCGTCTGTATGTAATGACCGAAAGAAACACTCTTTTGAAACCGTCTATTCAAAATTGTATTTCTGTAAAATTAGCCACCTGGCTGTCGAAATTGAGATACAACACCGTACACCACTAAAACTTGTCACTACAACAAACTACTTAGATAAAATACGGAAATTTTGTCCAGCTGGCCAGCACTAAGCGAACAGTTAAATATGCGACCAACTTTCAAGCAACCATTTTACGAATGAGAGAATAAATTTCAATATTTTAAACTCACGTACGCAGTTACTGTGACGTCATAGTGAAACATTGTGAAGCAATTCTAACAGGTGTTCAAAGGTGATGATGCAATGTTTCATCAGGTCTTACGAACGATGGTGCAATATTTGGACATTTTCTGGCAATTTCCATGACGTAAGATGCCAGCTAGGTTAAGTAGACCATAACGGTTTTATATGACGTTTGATTTGGTGAAAATTGTCGGGAACAACTTGTCACAATCAACAATTATGCTGTTCATGAAGAATATGTGAATTACAGTTAAAAAATTGCCCATTCTTGTGGCTAGTTTTCTAGGTTAGGCCCAATAAGTTTATTCTAACTTGCCATTGCATATTTATTGTTTGTCAGTTTACACTACAGACTGCAGATATACTGGCAAAAAAAAACTTGTTTGTTTACTACTGATAAAAATATAAAGTTACGTTACGTATGTTATCTCCTTTCTTGTTCCACATTTTGCACCAAAATGAAGAAGTGCATTTGTCATGACACATTTGTAGCCTATATATCATGAATTCTTAATCACTACCGTAACCATGGTTGATTTTGAGCCAATTCCACTAAAAATAACAGTTAGCTTCATAGAAAAGGAAATACAGCACTTCTATATTTCAGATATGTCACATTTAGCATGTTACTCGTGGGCCACTCATGTTATAGAAAACAATTTATGTGCATAATACAAATAGAGAATGTTCATAAATACAGTATATGTTTATTACAATACAGCAATAAGTGTACAGAAAGGTTTTTTATTATATTGTTTTAAAAAGTCGTTAAAATGTTGTCACAATGTTTGGAGGCTCTTCAAGACATGAGTGAAGAAGAAATTATCGTACAATATTTTTGATGAGGTATGTTTAACTACACTTAATACTTTTGCAGCTTACTCGTTAACAACTCTCTGCAACAGCATTATCTGTTAACCGGGTTATTGTGATTATTCTTGTATTTTTTGTTTTTGTCTTTTTGCATGTATGGTAATTAATATGGACTTATTGGTCTGATGCAAATAAATAGTAATAACAATATTATCAATGTCAAATTTGAAAATGTAGCCAATGAAATACATAACTGCAGGTTGAAAAAGTTAGCTTTCGAAAGCATAATATGCAATATACACCATTATGATGGTGCTACTTTAGAAGTGCATTAATTCAATAATTCCGTAGCTATATTTACATTTTGAGGTACCGGTAATAAACCTTCTTTGGGTGCCATTTTTTGCATACTGTATATAGCAATTGAACGTGACTTATTTTACACAAAACATATGCATTACATTACTGGTATGCTAAAGAACTATGGCATCAAATGGTCACCCAAGTTCGGAGAGATTAATGGCACTTGAAGATGATTATTCATTACTGAAGTTATTTGTATTTTACAGTTGAATGAAGATTAGGAAGGTGGAAATTCGCCTATGACGGGGATATTCCCTTCGAAAAGTGGGGTATTACACCGACATATTGCGCAATGAAATTAACAACCTTAATCTGCCTAATGCATATCATGACTATTGTGAAGAAAGCTTATTGCTGGACTTGGACTGTGCAAGGTATACAGCAATCCATACAGAAACCCTCTACGAAGGCGCTTTTGAAGAACTTTTCTAGACCCTTACTATGTTGACGTGTATTGTTTTTGCTGTAATGGTCAGAAATAAAAAAAACTTAAGTGCTGTATGTCTATGAGGAGTCATATTTTTGCCACAAGACTTCTTACATGGTAGAAACAAAACAGCTAAACAATCGCATAAGCCAAACAGTGCACTACGTAGCACTCTGAAAAGTATAAGCAATTCTAAAAGCAAACATTGAAAGAGAATTCCTGTTGTATTTTGTTATCCGTTTTTGATTTGTACAATAAACATCATAGCATACTTTTATCGTATGCTTTCAAGCTGATTTCATAGTACATTACTTTGAAGAATAAAATAGGCTTTCTATTAACACCGTAACTTAAATAAAGTGCAGTATGCCGGAGTAGTTAGTCTAATGTTCACTCTCGACATTAGATCCCTTCACTGCTGAGTACTTTACCATATCTAAAGTTTTGGCGGTACTGCTAAACATTCGAACTGTAGGTGCGGTATCACATTCAACTCTTTGACGTTGTCGACCGAAGTAGTGTTCTGCGTCAGCAGCAAACGTTTCTCGAATTATTGCTTGTAAGGACAAGCATCTGAAGCTTTACTTAGTAGCATCTTCTCTCTATTGACATCCCCAACTAAATCTGAAAATCAATGACCTATATCATAAACAACATTAACAATGTATGTTACAATTAGCACACGTGTTCATCACTAATCAACTATACACAGGGATCATGCCAGATTAGTGAATCTTCTCAATATACGAGTAGGGGAGACCGGGGATAGTTCGGACGCGGGGATACCTCGGATAAGGCATTTGACGTCACAGTAGTATTGTTAAATCACGTTTACCAAAGCTTTGTGTCTCCATTACAAATCAGGATAAAGTTTGCAAGTATGTCTAGTTTTCTTAGAAAGTTGAAGCCGAAAAAGTAATTTTATCAGTGATATCAAGATTTTAAAATTGTACGTGTAAGGTCATAATTCCGTTGCAGTTAACCAAAACAAACTTTTTATTGATTGAGGTTGTAGTTAGAAAGCAATACTCAAATAAGCAAGTGATGAATTTGACCAGCAGTTAATCAGGTAGCCAAATTTTCTTCATTTACCTGCAGTCACGTGGTCGGGGATACTTCGGACACAATGGCCGAAGTATCCCCGTGGAAAAAATCAAACTTAAACAAAATCTTATTTTCAGGTCTTTTGAATAATTTATTGAATTTTAAAGACATAATGGTTTGGACATATAAAAGAAAAACAAATAAGGCAAACCGGGGCGTGTTGTTACAGGTTTGGGGTTTTTCGATGTGTGCTTTTGCTATATACAATGCAAGTGATTTGGTTATATCATTCGTACACTGTCCACTTACACTTTCTTTTGTTACTAGTTAAACTTTTTAACCGCAAAAGGATTTCAAGAAAATCAAATTTTTGTACAAAAAAAAAATTGTGACAACACGCCCCTGCACGGGGCGGTTGTCTAATGCGCTGACTCTAACAACACCATTAGTCTCATAGCACATGACTTGGGAGCTGTGTTGCGACAGCTGGTGAAAACCGCTATCACCACAGTGAACTCGCAGCATTAGGCTAGACCAGGTCGTTAGTATCTACATTGTGAAGCAAGCAACGATCATGCTGCTAATGCGAAACTCAATCCATTGTATTTAATTGATTGACTGTTATCTTTAACAGTAATGAATCGAAGCTGGCAGCTGACTTCGTTGACCCTGTGGTCTTTTGATGTCATCTTAATACAAGCACCATATTAAAAGTAAGCTATTTATTTATATATTTGTTTTGCTTAACTGATGCATACGTGGCGTGGTACTGAACAGTAATTTGAACAGCAGATGAGTATAATGAAGTGATCGGATATTCAATGGTGAATGTTTTCTGGAAAAAAAACTTTAGTCTTGGTAAAATTTACTTTAAAAATATCCGTTAAGTGGCGATGAAGCACTTTTTGATGTGTTGTGGCCATAGACTTAAGGAGTCTATTATGGTTGTGGCTCATGTTGCGATTAAACAACGACGATAGCCTATTGAATGCAGTAAGCCATGAATCAAACTCAAACTTTAGAAAGTAATTTTAAAAATTAAAACGATAGCGCATCGCATGATTTTTCTCAGTTGACCCATCCAGTTTGACCCATCCAGTTGACCCATCCAGTTTGACCCATCCAGTTGACCCATCCAGTTTAACCCATCCAGTTGACCCATCCAACGTCCTTTGTTATTCGACTTTTTCCTATAAGAGTTATATACCAAGAAGACTTTGAATTTGCAGACATAACAAGTGTCCCACATTCAACAATTTAACAGTGGCGTAGGCTACGCGGTTACACTAACATTTGACTTGCTGGTCACTCAACACTGAAATTCTTAAAGAGTCATTCAATTAAAGCTGTTCTAAACACAAATATTTATATATCTGTTAATAAATTTTTGATTGATTTACTTTTTGCTTTAAACACAACTTGCAAATTTAAATTTTCTGCAAGCAAAATTAGAATCAGACTTGCAAAAATGAACAATAGCCCACCTCAATTCAACCCAACAAACATAATAAAAAAAACTCTCAGATTCACGCGTAGGTAGCCTACAAACAAGAAGGACAGAAGATGAGATTAGTTTTCTGATAAAATTAAATTTTATTTGATTATGCCGTGTAAAAAAATGTTTTAACTTCTACTTTGAATACGGTAGCAAGTAAACCATAAGTGCTAGCCTTTGGCCACCTATCTATGATTTTACAATAGAATTTTTGGTTGACTAACAGCACTAAATTTTAATGTTTACGCCTATTGCAGTAAAAACTATAAAAAATTTTGAAATTCTGGCTACTTTAATCGATTGCGGCATTCAAAGTTGTTTATAAATTAAAAGTCTAGTTCAAAACAACAACGACTTTAAAAAATGATCTTAAATTGTTAGTTTTTTCGCCGTTGAACGTCTGAGAATCGACAAATGACACAATTAAAATATCAGTGGTAACTGTTTCAAAAAGCTACGTCTTTGCAAGAATCCGACAAGTTTTGCATATTGCTTTCATTTTATTACAAACGTCTATTTGTAGAGCTCTCATATAAATATAAACACAAAGCCTTTCTTCAATGAACTAAAGAAAGTTTGTTTTGATCTAAGTCGCCGGTATCTTAATATGTTTAACAGCATTTTGATCCTATATTTAGTTGTTGTTTGTTGTTTTTGAACGTAAATAGCTTATTATTGTGAAGCACTTCCTTATACAGTGTCACTCTTTTGTCAAGCGTGATACAATTACGTCTTTGCGCAAGATACGGGACGTCATGCGTACAACGTAGCGTCTACAAGTGTTGGAGCGACATAAAACGACAGAAATATTTAGAATAGTTAGTACAATTTCGCCTTCCTCTAATTGAGTACTTTATTTGTAGAGTAAAGTCACATTCATGCTTTCGTTTCAAGGCTCATTTAGATTAGCATAATTTTAATGACACAAATATCTGTAAACTACGAACGATGAGCTATCAGAAAATAATTTCAACTTGCTCAAGATGTGGCCGTTGATGTGGCCCATGCTAATTTTGTCAAAGAATGATTTTGCATCATCCAACAAGTGCGGTTTACAAGAAAGGCTGTTTAGCTTTGCCTTGCTTTTATACTAGTTGTGAAATTAAACTGTTTTTTTTGGTGGTTTCAAAAATAATTTTGACCACGCATTTCCACTATCACAATGTTTACGTCAAATTAACAAATTTGGCTCATCAAAGAAGACACTGACACCTAATTTCAAAACCACTATAAAAAGACTATTCTTCTTGAATAGCTTCGTTGGTCAAAATGTCGGCATAATCGAGCAACAATGTAACGACAAGATCAAGAGGAACAGGTTCGACTCCGGGGATGTGTAGGCCTAGCCTACTTGAGCAACATACTTCACAAAAAGCTCTCCAATCACCCTAGCACTCGATGTGTTTTTATTATGGCACAGATATGCGTTGCTCTCAGCGTTTTAAAAATCAAACAGGGTCAGCCTAACCGGATGGCGGATGTATATTATTAATTATTACCCTGAATCTATTTCCCTTTACTTAGTGCTCACCAAGATTAAATGATTTAATTGTTCTTTCAAAAAGTCTTCGTTATAACTTTAGATGGTCTCGAAGCCATGCCTGCCGATTTAAAGGCAGACACTGTCACTACTCAACCATACCACCAAAAACGAAATGCGACAAATGAGGTAATGTGTATTCACCTCGTGAAACCTCACAAAAATAGAAATTTTACTAAGCATTCCTTAGGAAAAGTATCGGTACAAAAGCGACTGGCCAAATTGTGGTTTTCCCAATTGACAAGTACAGTAATCATATTTGTATGCTTTTTCATGTCTGAGAAGTCGAGGCTACCAGTTAGAAAAAGCTACAAATTGGTCTGAACAATAATGCCACGATTTGGACTACTGCCATTGAAAGAATCGATCAACATTAACTCTTTCCCACATAGCGATGGTTTACATCTTTTCACAAAGAAATTGCATCTTTAACGCCAAGAATATTTCTCGCCAACTGACATTGTCATGTATGAGACGAAGAACAACAAATTGCACTGACGTGGGGCGTGAGGCCAATAAATACTTGTTTGTTTGTTTGTTTTTCATATCTTTATCCTGCATTGCGGGAAAGCGGACTTTAGCGCTATGCATTCCGACGTACACCTGACCCACGCTGCAGCCGACGGCAATGTCTGTTTCCGGTTGTCTACTCTACTTATGACTGAAATTTGGTACTACCCATTACTCGAAATCGCTCACTGGGTAGAGGCAATTATCGTAAAGTTTCTTGCCCAGAGAAACAACAGCAAGTGCGGGTGGCTGGAGTCGAACATGCAGGCTCTCGACTGCGAGCCCAACGCGCTAACCACTTTATTTTGTTCTAATTGGTTATCGCAGTGGTTTTTAAACTCTTTAGGCTAGGCTACGGCGCACTAGGCTACTCAATTTCCAAATATGTTGCAGTAACTTACATTGATTTACTGTGTCAATGTTTTTTTTTTTTTGAAAGATTGCTTTTTGCTGACTTTTTGATTGAAGTTGATACGTTGAGCAATCAGTACACGACAACAGTTATTTAAAGCCAGCTTTTTTTATTCAATGCATACTAGTGAAATCATTACGATGCTGTTTGGCAATGGGGATCACTTACAATCTGCTACAGATAATCCCAGACAGACACATGGTTAAATTTATTGTCGAACTTATCTTCAACCGCAGCTTCACCCCTAAAACTAGCGTCTAAGAACTGGAGTTCCACAGGAATCTGTTCTTGTCCCATTGCTGTTTAACATCTATACCCATGACCTTTCAAATACTTCCTCCAATATTTACGAATATGTAGATGACCTGGCCATTCATTATTTACATAATAAATGGAAAGTAGTGCAGAACAACTTCACCAAGGATGTGAACCTTCTATCTTCCTATCTGCATCAATGGCGCCTCAAGCAGAGTGGTGCGAAGACCGTGACTTCTGCCGTCCGTTTAGGCCTATGTAATAGATACTCAAATAGAAAAATTAACATCCTAAATAACGGCCGAACACTCGACTGGTCTCTTACACCTCGCGAACACCTGTAACACTTATGCGGAAAAGTGTCAGCTCGCACCGCACTCTTGATGCGTCTTGCGGGCACAAAGTTGGGTGCTAGCCTCTCAGTGCTTAGAACAAGCAGTTTAGCCTTCGTCTATGCCCCTGCTGAATACTGAGCTGTCACTTGGTGCAGAAGCGCCCATACTGGCCTAGTCGATGTACCAATCAACAACTGCCTGCAAACCGTCACTGGTTGGCTCTGACCAACTCCAACTGACTGTTTGCTTGTCTTTGCAGATATCAAACCAGCTACACTACGGCACCAGCGTACTGTTCTTTCCCAACGCCGTAAAGCCCCAAACCACGGCCATCTGCTACACATACATGCAACCCAGTGGCGTAACTACCCATTGGATATTGTGGATAAATCCAGGGGCGGCACGTTGCTGGAGGGCGGCAAAATGTGGTAACGTTTTAAACGAACAAAGACAGTCACATTAGTTTATTCTCAAAGTGACTCAGGCTTAAACGACCTAAGCATTGATCAAAGTAAAGCCAAAAAATTACACAAGTTTAACCTTTAAACTAAGTTGCAACTTTTTTGGATTGTGACTGACTATGTTGTATTTGTGACGGTATAATGATACCTGTACTCATGCTGTTGAAATCACAATAGAATGTCGGTTGCAACTTGTAAGCTATAGCAGTGTTAAGTCAATTTTAGTAAAAGAAAGTGAAGCTTTTTTGGAAAGAAAAAGAAAGCTAAAGAAGAGGAACTAAAACAGAATGAAGAAGCCATTGTGAAGTTCGTATTAATTTCCTCTGCTAAAGAAACAGAAGAGGTTAGCAGCCACAGTAAATCGCTACCTCAAGTTGAGACGGAAGAAGAAGTATAGGCCTACCTCGAGCAAAACAATAACGAAGTGATCATTGAAAGAAGTCAGCCTAAGAATGACTTTCAAATAAACATAAAACAGATGATATCTATTATTCTCATAACGATGTCGCTACTTGGCCAGAAATATTAACTCATAACATGAGAGTTGAGATAATCAAATTAGGGCCCGAAAGGTTTCAGAATAAAGAAGGGACATTCAAGCCAGCGATTAAAGTAATTAAAGAAGGAGACAAAGAGAAAGAATCTTTAAGCTTTCTGAGCAAAAAGTGGTTTTATAATAAGTTACGCTAAAGAATAGTGATAAAGTTCTCAGATCATGGTTGCTATATTCGGATAGCCACTCCGGATTATTATTGTTTCTGTTGCAGATAATTTCAATCGATAATATAATTTTCCATTTGTTTTCAAACCTTTCGTAAATTTTTGGCGTCTTAGGCCTAATCCATGCATTTCTAGTCATGAAAATTCAAAACTTCACAAGCAGTGCTTTGATAAATGGAATGAGCTCGCACTGAGACTTCAGGTTTATCAAACAAATGACAAGAAATCCAAATTCTTATGAATAAGGAAAAAAATAGATGGGGAGAAATCTTGCAGAGCGTAATCGCAGTCATAAAGTTTCTCAGTTTCTTTTCGTGGTCATCGGGAAGATTCGAATTCAAGAAACCAGGGAAATTTTCTTGAAGTTTTAAAACTCCTTGCAAATTGCAGTAGGCCTACAGTCATTTACGAACACATTTTTAGTACCAATTATCTAAAAAGGGCATGACAACGTACCTTTCACCAGCTATCCAAAATGAATTAATTGAGATTTTTGATAAAAAGGTAAAAGATCTCATGCTGGAGGAGATAGACAGCACAGTATTTCTCAATTTTACTTGATGGTAGGTAGCCTACTCTTGACGACTCTCATATCGATGAAATGGCTTTTATTGTCAGATAGTTCAAAATTGACAGAAATAACGAGGTACAAATAAAGGAATCCTTTCTAAACTTTTTTTACTGCACAGAAAAAATGCAGACGAAATTACTAAGTCTATTCTCAATGAGCTTCAGCAAAATGGCTTAAACATAATGATGTGTAGAGGCCAAGCATACGACAATGCTTCCACCATGGCAAGAGTCCGCACTGGAGTAAAATGCAGAATAAATAATATTAGTCCTGAGGCCTTGTTTAATGTTTATCCCATGTGAAAGCCACTCACTGAACCTTGCATGAGTTCACGCAGCGAGATCGTCGGAAGCAAACATCGTTTATGTGAATCAACACCTTATTTATTTAGGAGTCTCAAGCTTCACCGCACTATTGCCGTTTTTATCGCAAGCTGTGAAAGAAGTTTTTCAAAACTTAAATTGATAAAATCTTACTTGAGATCGACTATGGGAGAAAGCAGGCTGTCTGCGCTAGCAATAGCCTACTATCAATTGAAAGTGATTTAGTCGAGACATTATCTTTTGACGATTTGATTTCTGAATTTGCTTCAATGAAAGCTGGACGTATTGAATTTTAAACTTTCAATAAAACTAAACAAACACTGCTTCAATTTTTCTGTTATGTGGAATTTTAATCACCTTTCACGATGGTGTTAAAGGGGGGCGGCGTTTCGTGCGAAAATCCAAGGGCGGCATATTGCGTTGCTACGCCACTGATGCAACCACATTCGGAAAACCTCCAAAGCAGCGGTTAAGATTAAGAAAGCCATTTTTACGCGCTGCACACGACCTGTTGGCAACTTTTGGTGGTCACCCTAGTAAACAAGTGTGATACAAGACAATGATATTGTCCGCCCCGATAGCTCAATTGGTTAGCTCGTGACTTCTGGAACAAAGAAGCTTCAAGATCAAGCGGCGCTGATTCGACTCACGGGGTGTGCGCTTGAGCAACGCACGTTAAGGACTGCTCTTCATTCAGCGGCATCTAATGGATGGAATAATTCCCTGGCAACAAGACTTCAACAATCGGAGACTTCACTCTGTCAATCTCGGTGACCGCGCCTGCGTCAGTGATTCAAAGCCTCTACAAGTATGCGAAACTGCCAGGATTAAGCTCTTCAAGAAGCTTTCTCAGTCCGAGGATAAAGATGCAATCAATCAATCATCAGTGGTGCCATGAGGCGTGGTGTTAACGATGGTTAAGCAGCACATCTCCACTTCTTCAAGTATTCAGATCTCTGTTTGAAAACCAGTTGGGCCATGGCCTTTCAAGATTTGCCTCGTCAAGGCATAACCGTTTTCTCACTGGTGTTGGACGTTATGGTGCAGACAGGTTACGTTTGGGCTTGGCAGAGAGTGCTACCTGTGAGTGTGGTGAAATGCAGACGGCAGCCCTCATGGCTTGGTTTTTGAATGTTTATCCTCAAACTAACAAAGCCTTGATAGGATATTCTTGGTAGTTTCGCATGCTTGCAGAGGCTTTTGACACAGAGCCGGTTACCGAGATTGACAGAGTGGTTTGATAAGCGGTTTACACAGGCAATTGTCAGTCTGTATAGTGTCTGTATATTTGGTAATTGTTTTGAAGGTCTTACTAAACAAGGCGTATAGGTTCCGGGGCTTCCGGCTCTGCAGCTACCTCAGTATAAACAGAATATACAAAGAACTAATGGGAGGAATTCCACCATCAATTTAATTATTGCAGTCCAGAACTATACTAGCCTATAGTGCGGTAACAGCACTGCGAGATTGTAAGGAGAACTTTTTGTTTGCGCACTCGCAAATGGGCAAAACTGAGGGGTGTGAAACAATTTTCACGTTATAAGTTTTTATGTCCTAAATCCTCACAAATTAGCCGCCAACTAGTTGACACAAACTGCAGTGGCAATTTCAAGACCAAAAGCTAAAAAATCAACAAAAAATGATAAAGATGATCGAGCAAAAGTTGACTTGGCAATTTTCGATTTCACTGAAAAATCCGGATTAGCATATTGCGTAATTGCAATGCAATGGCAAGCCAAATACATGACTTTATTGCATGGACAGAACACGACTGAGGGATTGACCTTTCTTTACTAATAGTTCTGTTTTTATAACAACTTTCAGTGTAAAAATATTGTGAAGCCATTGATCATTAAGCCACGATCAGAAAATTTTTGTCTCATGGAATAAATGTTTTTGCTTTTTCTGTCTCAGTGTAACTTTCATTTAAAAGAAAGTCATCACTAACTGCATATTACGTACCCAAAGAACAAATCATATTTGTTAATTTAAACTTTTTGTTGAAAGTATTTTGTGTCACAACCGACCATGACAGATCTCGAACCTCTTCTGTTTCTTTGTAATTAAATTTGAAGCGTTCACAGTTCTCAAATTGAAATAGCTACAAAAATATCTACATTCTTTTATACTACAATGTGATTGCTTGTGTAGGCCTACTTCTACAGTCATTCTCATCCACATTTAAAACACACTAATTTTCAAAATCCAAATGCGCAAAAGCGCAATCTTTTGACATATTCACTAGATTGCAACAAAAGTAGGCTATATTTTTTGAGTTTCAAAAGTCAAGTGGCTATTTGTCGTAATGGTAACTTGCCATTAACTTGGTATTCATTGGGTGACTACATTGTGGAAACGTTACGAAAGTTGGACACGGTGACAAGACCCTTTGGGCACACTCCTGGTCTTTTTAACATTACTTTATTTCCGATATGCAACGTACAGTAAAGTCTTGATTAAATAGTTACAATATTGAAATGCACAGAAGGAAACAACAAGACTAATTAACTTCTAAAAAACCCCAAAGAAATGCAAAATCATCAGTTGAAACGGAAAAGATAATTGGATGCTTTGTTTTTCGTTTGCATCGTGATTGATTAAAGTCGGACAGGTTTTGACAAAGTGACTGATTTATAGGAATGGTTTCAGTTTGTTGCAAAAGTTGCTATGAAAAAACAAAATCATACGAAATAACATTGAAAGAACTTACATATTCTAACGCAATTTCAACCAATACATGTCAGCTGACACTTTTTGCGCTCAAAGCCATAATGAAAAAAAAACTTTTTGGTTGTCATTGGCTTGTCACGTCATGTATACGTCATGGATTTGATAATAAAAAAAAAAAAAACGACAATTAATCAACAATAAAAACACATTTCATCATCCGTGTTTTAAATTGCTGAATACTATAAAGTCAGATCTTGAACCACTTCATCAAGATGACATAGAGCAGGGATCGGAGGGTGACAGTGGTTCACAAGATGAAGTCCGGGGAAACGCTTACATAAGGGCAGTAGCGTAGCCAGGAATTTTGAAAGGGGGGGTTTTGATCAGCCAGCGGCGGGGGTCTGGGGGGCCGCCCCAGAAAATTTTGAAAAATTACTTTGAATTTGGTGCATTCTGAGAGCATTTTCAACAAAAATGTGGGTACGAATATTCCTGTAAAATGGTGCTGTTCGGTAGCATAGCAAAAGGATAAGATCATGTTTTCTTCGGCATTTTTCGGAAATAAAGCTAAGTCTCTGTGTTTTCTTGTTGTTAATTCCTGGCTGAGATGTTTGAATGTTTGGTATTGGCAAAACTCGCTCCTTTAATGCAGGCGATTTTTTTTAGACTGAAAGCATCATTCTCAATATCGTGACGTCACACGCGTGCCAAAGGGGGGGGGGGATGTAACCCCCCCCCCCTTGGCTACGCCACTGCATAAGGGATATCGTGATCTGACTGAAGTCAGGAAAAAAGTATTGAAGTTCATATACAGGTAAAACATTGAAAGCAATCATCTAAAACTTTTTCTCAAGGATCACTTTTGTAACTTTTAGCGGCCAGCAGGTTTTTTGAAAGCGGTTGTGACTACTAAAATGTTGAGATACACTGCTCTAAAATCAAAATTGACCCAGCATTTTCGGTGGCCACAGGTAACAAAAATTAGAAAAACTTCCATCGAAAGTCCAGAAAACACTTTAAGGTCAGTACATTTTTCTGCAAAACACTTAAGAAAATTACAATTCTAATATTTTAATGCCGTTAATTTGAACTAGTAGTCGAGCCAGGTACATCATATACGTACAGCTTCTAAACAGTGTATATTAAGTTTGAAAGTCTTCCATTTTGTATATTTAGAAGTAATTTTTGCTTGCTTATTGTGTTTAACTACGTTGATTAATATACAAAAGATGAACAAAAAAGAAATGTCACGCGTTATCAAACTGGTGAGCTGTAACAAAAAAACAAAAAATTAAATAAAATTGAACACATAAATCCACGAACTATTACAAACATTGAACTTAGCATACATAGTTATTTAAACAGTGATTTTTTTTCTCTAGCATGGCAGAGTTTTTTTAAAGTTTAATTAAGTAATAAGCACTAATAACATTATTTAGTAAAATTATTGCAAGGCACAAAATAGTATATGGCACATCTCCATTCACAAGTGACAATAAATTGCACGATTTCGTTTTAATAGCTTTCTCTGATGGTGAATCTAAGCAAGCCGATTATATTTACGTTAGTTGAAGGGGAGTGGATTCGTATCAAACGTACAAAGTAAAATGAAACTTTTGCAGCCTTTCATGGAACGAAAACGATGAAAGTCTGGTGGTGGTGAAATATAGCTAAAATCTAACGACATTATAGTGCGATTAACTTAAAAACAAACTTGCAAGAGCTACAGAAATCAATGAAATAAAGTCTAAACACATAAGGCAATGATTGATATTAAAATCTCAATAAAAGAGTTTCCATAGATTTTGCGTAATTAGACACCAGATTAATTGCAACGGCGTAACACAAATGCAAAGTTGGAGATCCAATTGATAAACAGTTGTGAAAAGTACTTTGGCAATAACAAACGTTTCGTATAGTAAGTCCAGTAATTGATATTCCACTCCACTATAAGAAGCAATGTCTTGCAAAGTGAAGAAAGATTTTCGGACTTGCTTTTTTAAAACACATTTACATGGTGGCAAAGTTAGTTCTGCAGGCTGCAGTTGCTTTTTAGTGGCCATCGCTCACTGTGGAAAGATTGAAGTGTTGTTTCTTAAGATGTAAAAATTAGCTTAGCAATAGGCATTTTAAAAATATGCATTTATGCAAAGCAACTTTAAAACGTTATAAAGTAATAGGAGCTATTTAAGCCTAATTTCAGTATTTGGCGATTTCAATAGCCCCTTGCTAGACCAGACGATGATTAAGCTCTTATTACAAGTTCCAGAACATGTTTTTTGTCGTTTTTTTTTTCATTACATTTGAAGTAGCTTGCGTGTTAAAACATGTTATTTTGACGTTAAAATAACGAGTTTTTCATTCTAAGATCCAGTCGTGGCGTGACTTCGAAAAAATGTTCAATTCAGATTTCAAAACTGAGTGGTATGATGGCATATGAGGCCTATCTTTGTCAAAATATTTGTCATATTGGCGTGGATTACAAGTGCTTTGGTAAAAATACGTTCCAAATATAGCGCCAAGAAAAGTTATTTTTAGCTTCTTTTAATCAGTTTCACAGAAGCGATCTCTTGTTATGTGACTGCAAACGTTGACAGGCCGCTTACGAATCACAGAGTGTAGCTGTCCAAAAAATTTACATTTTGTAACAACAATATTTGTGAAACTAGCAATTTTAAATCGAGTGACAAAACTATCGTCTTGAACTAAAATGAACAAATGTAATAAATTTGAACGTTTTCGACAGAACTCTACGCCCTTATCAGGAAAACAATTTGATACATTTGAAGAAAACAAAGATGGCTGTGAATATGATTAAAACGACTATGAGATATAAGTGGTTTGAATAATGTTATTCACTCTTATTAATATGTTGTCTATTATGCTTGTGTTAATGTAACGTTATCTTTCTCTCAAAGTTATACTGAACTAATATTGGTTTTTAGAAAATAATTGTCTCAGGCCAGATCAGCTCTCTTTAAAGCTGACAAATGTGAGTTTTAAAGTGACATTTCAAAACTAAACAGAATAAAAAAGATTTTTTATTATCGCAAATTGTGTTTCTTGTTTTCGCGCAAATTAACAAAAAATAGAGAATTTTTCAAAACAAAACAAATTTTATTTTAATAAAAACTATTTTCTTTTTATTTCGTTTCCAGTGTTTTTGTTATGAAATAAAAGTTTCTCTTTGATCAAAAAGGAAAATCATTTCTATTAGCTTTGGGCGTGGAGGTCGCTAAAATAGCATTTGGACTAGAAGCCAAACCCTGAGCCTCGTCTTGCACGGCAAACATAAATATTACCATATTGGCGTTTTTAACTCCAAATTTGAGAAATTTGATCATTTTTAATGCGTTTGGCAGGCAGGTTTTATCAGGTTTGAAAAGGCAAGGTTTCCCGAATCTTGATGATGCTTTTCATAATATTGCATATTGGACTGATTTTGTCAACAGCATAATTACTACCATGGCTTAAGGTGTTGCAACCGTGCCACATTTTAATCTGAAAATGAATTAAAAAAACGTCAAGTTTCAAAAATTTGGCGTCAAAACAACCTAGGCTATATGGCAACCCTGTTTGCCTTGCAAGAATGACGACAAGCAGTTGGCTTCTAGAACAGCGCCGTTGGTATACTAACTGCTCTGTTGTTTCTCATTTATGAAACAATTTATGAATAGTCTAGGATGCTTACATAGTGAAGGAACTAATTTGAAGTTACGGAGGAAGTTCTGCTCTCTTGCCCAACATTTAGTTTCATCATTGAGGCATCTCCTTCTTGCTCTTTGCTGCGACTCGATAAATTCATCGCTGAAAAACAATATTGTAAAATTACGTGAGTAATTTCAAACCCCTGTGAAGAGCTAAGCAACGTAATGAATTAATGGCATTGGTGATTCAAAGCACATTTGGACGAGGCAAGCTGCGATTAATTCTTTCAGTTACCAAGTTTTTCCATAAATTTTTCTGTTTTCCGTAAAACTTTAACTAAATGGAGTACATCACATACAACTACGAACATGTTTTGTTTTGCAGCTTTGTTTTGTTTTATGTTTTGTTTTGTTGTGTTATATCCGATACATTATGATCATATGAATGTAAAGTTGCAATTTTTGAAAAATGAGCGGTAGACTTTGATAGCTATCATACATTAGGCCTATACAATGTAATTGAAAGAGATTCAAGCTTCAAACAATGAAGCTTTCCTAAAGCCAAAATAAACACTTATGTAATCATTCAATTACAAAAAGAACTAAATTTACGAAGTAATAAACAAGTAGAGGCCTATCATTGGGCTGGATGAAAGTAGATTATTGTGTGTGAAAAATATACAGTACTATTAGGAATGATGCATCTAACTAACTAACTAACTACATTTGACATTTAACAGCTCCATACCACAAAAGCAGCAATGCATCTCAATTTGAAGTCGTGCTTCAAACTTGCAATAACTGCAAGACTGACAGACGCACTTTACGCTTTCAAGCATGCATCAGCGACAAATTTCTAGACTATTAGCTTATATAAATATGTCTTACACCGCTGATTTCCTATTTGGCAATAGCAACAAATTTATTTACTTTTGTTGCTGGCTACTTTACGAAACATCAAAACTAATAAACTTTACCTTAATTGGACATTGTATCTACGTAAAGCGATTAGTTTTTGCAACTAAAGTTGTCAATTTTTTCACAAATTTTTGACCTATTAGATGTTGTCTGGTTCTGTTCTATACGTGTGTTTTTGTTGCGTCACTAATGCGTCATGAACAACTGAAAATGGCAAAATTGCGACGAGCAATCGGAAGAACAAAGACTTCAAAATGTATGCTCAGAGTGTTGACTTCCAAATTTGGCAAAATCGTCAGACGGAATTGTAACATTGGGTGCGAATTGGATAGGAACCATATCCGGTGTAGCAACTTCAACAGGCAAATGGCAATCATCGATTTTGTCCTTTTCCCGTTAACATTGCCAACTTCGTCAATAGGAAGGTAAATGCTTAAGGAATTAACAACTTACCACTTCAATCTAGCATCCAATAGGAAATGCGATCAAAACCAAACTTAGTTCTCTTTTATAACTAGCATGACAAGCACCAGGGCGGTTCCGGTTACAAATTTAATTATACATTTTTGCACCATTAAACCTCATGAAAACATAATCAAACACAGAAAATCCAGTTTAGACATATGTTGTATTTTATATCAAGCGAGCTTATCTATCAGTTATAATATCCTCTAAAAGATGTGATTTATGACAAATTGCAGCAACACTGTTCATTCGTAAGTACAGTAATAGAAATACTGTAAATGAGCATGATAGTGATTACTGATTAGGGCTGATGTCATCAGTAATTGAGCATGGTACAAATTTTGAACAATTTAATCGCTAAAAAAAGACTTACCGGTAACAGAAACACAGGAAACAAAACGCAAGTTAGCCACGACATTATTATCATTGTCATTACTTTTGTTTTCAAATTTTAAAGTCCCAGACAAGACCTTAACCAGATCTGGACCAGATAAAGTGGTTATCCAGGGTGTTCTTAAATGAGTTCTCTTTCGAACGAGGTTGATGCATGAACAATGCCTCAGGGATTACATCGTTCATAGTATATAGCAAAATAACGATTTTTGGTTTAGTTTCCACTGCTACAATCAAAATTTTGACTTGAGTTAAAATGCTTACGTGTGTTTGGTTCTTGGTCAGAGTGGTGATCATCATTTCCTTGTG
The DNA here is from genome assembly GCF_918807975.1 of Aplidium turbinatum. Lineage (NCBI taxonomy): Eukaryota > Metazoa > Chordata > Ascidiacea > Aplousobranchia > Polyclinidae > Aplidium > Aplidium turbinatum. Next base: position 9,885,476 of record NC_137476.1, read on the forward strand.
AAGATGACTCAGTTGGTTTCTCTTCTTGCAGGCGGTTGCTTTCCGTGGTGAGTTGTGGAAAATGAATATGAGAATGGAATGGGTGATAGCGATCGAGTTTATCTAGTGAAGAATTATGGGACAGAAAAGTGTTTTTGTTATTGTTGGATGAAGCCAGCTTTGCTGCAAAAAGTTGCTGTTGCATAATCAGTGATTGGTGGGCTGCAAGTGTTCCCGGATGTAATTTATTTCTTGAAGACATTGATGGAGACAAGGACGAGGGAGAATCTTCTGTGAAAGATGAAAGACAACTTCCAGTACTCACTTCAGAATCAACACTAATACGATTCTTTCTGTCGGACGCAAGGCCTAAAGAGCTGATGGACCTTTGTGGACTACGCGTGCTACTTTGAGAAGATGTCATTTTGTCAGATCTTGATTCATTGTCTGTCATATCAACAGGTGACCAAATACTCTTGTTTCGTTTTTGGTCTCCTTGGTTTCTTCTATCAAGAGGGCTGACCATGTCTTCTGTTGGCTTAGACGTGACAGCGCCTATGCCGGAATGAAGTTGGTTAAACCCAAAAGATTTTTCCAGATGTGGCAGAGGAACAATAGGGCTGGAGTTGCATTTGCGAAAATTGATGAAATGCGGAGATGGTTGAATATTTTGCAAACCCATTCCGACTTTATCAGACGTGACGAAAGATCCTGACTTGATGCCATTGGAAACTGGTTCTTCTTTCCAAGCCGAATGTAGCATCAATTTGTCATGATGGTGTCTTAGAGCTTCGGGTGCATGGTAGCGGGAAGAAAAGGACGCTATCTGGCGCAGAAGCATCTGTTGTTGATAATGATGAAAGGCGAGTGGACGATTCTGATTCGTGTCAGATTTAGACAAAGAAATATCGTCATGTTGATTCAAAATTGGACTCAATGTACCCGGGTGATTGATCTGGGGAGTCTGAGAAGCTGGATCTGAAAACAAAACATGATGACATCAGAACAACACAAAGTATTAAACCATAAGTTTATGTACGGTAGTAGCACCTGCCATTGTGGAGTATAATTTGATATGAACTGGCTATACCATGTATCTTCAAACGTCCTTTCCCAAGCCGCACAAGCCACTTTTACGTTGAGTTACAAACTGAATTCAACAAATTACATTCACCCATAAAACACAAGTAAACGCAATGAGTTTTTTAATTCATAGGTAGCCTATGGCCATGTTTGAAAGACCAGTGGATAATATGTGGCTGGTATAATATTTCATGGATTAATATTTCCTGAAGACTTCACTTGTATATCAGATAAACAGGTCTCCTGAAAAGCATTTATTCTCAGAAAGGTACTTTTATTGCACCTTTAAAATAATTCTATTCAATATTGGAATAACAAATGCTGTAGAAGTAAACTTTGACGAAAGACTGTGTTTACCTCACAGGAAAGTTACTTTGGATGTTTTTGATTTAAACTTTCCAAAATTTTAAAACAAGACAATATTAATTTCTCGGCCATGTAATAAGAAAGCAAAAGCTGGAGCATTTCTCTATACCTGGTAAAATGTTTGGAAAGTGGGCACCTGGCCAACAAAGACCAAACTCATTTAAAACAATTTTTAAAAAGGCAGAAACAATCCTTCATACAACATTTGATAGGAATACTTGGTCTAATTATTCAATCAATCAATCATTTTATTTTTTGTCATTAACGCGTCCGGGACGAAAAAGATACTAACTACAAAAATCGATATAAACCTACCAGCACGTTAACGAACGGGAAAAGGTGGCAAAACCTTGAAAGGTTTAAAACGTGCCTGAATGAAAAATTATGTAGTAGGCTATATATCAGTAGTTAGCACGGCCACAAAACCCAAAAAAAACAAATAGCAAAAAATAAAACAAAAACAGAGAGAAGCACACATGTAGTAATGAATGACAGCCTAATGAAAAGTGTTGTGGATTGAATTTGCCAGTTCCAATATTGATGTGGATGAGCAGTCATAATAATAATAATAATAGGATGGAGAAAGAAAACCGGACATAAAAGAAACCCATCCTCAGGCAAAAGCCCGTTTCAATGTGGCCCAGGAGAGCAGGTGTTGAGCTCTTTCTACGGTTAGACTGCACATCACACAGTAGCCTGCCGACTGTGGCCGTCGATGCCTGGTTCAGGCAAGGCAATTGAAAAAGAAGAAGAATAATGAGATCAAAATCTAGTTTCTCTTAACTCGCATTTTCTGCTCAGGAGTTAAGAATGGCAACGTTTGGGGTTTATGCACGGCACAAAACAGTGCAGAGCTCTTCTGTCATTGCACGACTGGACAAAAATATGCATTTACTCAACGAGGGTTATGATGCTTGCTGTACTTAAAAGTACAACAGCGAGAAAGGTTGTTTACCAGACTTTTCACAGCGTGGTTTTCGTGAGACTCTTGCAAATCAGTGACATGACACAAGAAAGAGTAGTTACAACTTGTTTGCAACTAAAAAGTGCTCTCTGTAAACAGGAAGTCGGTAGGTAAAATTTCCAGCATAAGCCACGAGCAACTAAAGGTTCAAAGAATCTTGTTGGCATCTAAATCACATTTACGTGCAAGCTATTTTTTCTACCTTCTTAGGTCATTTCCTTTGAGTAACAAGAAATATGCATAAAACTAACTACGTAGGGAATTTTTTTTGGTTTGATGAAAAAGGTAGACACAATATACAGTGTTTCAAAAAATGAAGGGGTGTACCAGCAAACATCTATAGGATTGGCCCATGATACAAGAGAAGAATCCACAGAGGATACAAACTGATATGCATAAATCAACAAGTGAATAAAGAAATAACAGTTAACCTCTCAAGTACATGTAGCTCCACACAAAGTGAAATTTACATGACTCTTGACTGTTTTTTTATTTGTTTAAAATTACTGTCTAAAAAGACATTTTAACTCATTTATGTTTCTTTAAAAATAATGTCAAAAAAGACATTATTAAAAGATAACTACGGCCAGTGTTTCGATCTTCCGATCTCTTCAGCGTAGTAAAATGAAAGTGAAAAGTTGTCTTGAGAAGATGATTTCTGAGAGTGATGTAGTAAGCCAATTAGAAGATGTGACTTGTTTGAGAAAAGAGAAAACCGAAATGAAACTAGAGATTTTAAAATAACTTTTGGTAAAATTTGATTATAGCAAAAGATTCATGAAATGTAACTATTTTTTGTGTTTTTCAATGGTAACTGTTGTGCTTTCGTTTTCATCAAAATGAAAACACATGTAAAACTTGCTTTTTATTATTTTTGTTTTTTTGCTTTTTTTTTTGTTGAAAAACGATTCCACATAGTAAGTTAGTAGATGGCGAAAGACATATAAACTTACACAAATACTTTATATGCATCCAACGCATATAGCGCAAGTGATTTAGTCTGATGTTTGAAGCCATTTTATTGACCACAATAAATTATGGTAGGCTACATTATTTTTCATATAGCAACTACTAATGTCATCAAAAGGTCATAGGCCTTAAAAATAAAACGTTTACTGCTTGGAATCGATTGTATGCAATTCTTCCACGCTTAATTCAGTGAAATCAAATTGTTTCCCGGGCAAGAGGCAAAACGTAATTTCCATTGCTAAGTCAAAGGCAACTGTTGTAGTCAATAATATAGCTATTGACATTATTCAAATGTAAAGACAATGAAAGGAAAAAATATAATCTACATACAACAGACCGATATCTCACGTAGGCTAGTAAAACCCATTGTTTTGTTTTGAAGGAAATAAACAAGCTTATTTTCTTATTTTAAGTTTTCGGAATGCCTTTGTCAAAATTCCATGACCGATTGATGAATTTATACGTTGGACGATGTTTAGTTTAAGTAAATTTGTGACAATTACAAACACGGAAATGAAACGTTTATCTTTGACCTGCAAAATTTGAAAATATGGAGTAGCCTAGCTATTGTAGTTGGAAAAACAAATCATAGCCTTACGTAAATTTTTTAAAGTCATCTGACTAGCTATGTTCATAATATGAAAGAAATTGGTTGACTACAATTGTCTACAAATCTTCCACACCGGTGAGCTATAAATAATTCACCACTCAGCCAAAAAAGAAAAAAAATGCATTTTGTAAAGTGTCTTATTTTTATTCCGTTTTTTCATTTTTTTAAATGCTATTACTTCCTCCAAACGAGGCCTGATAAACGTTTTTTGATTGTGGATCTGATTAGATTATCTCAAAGTAGCAATTAAATCAATTAACTGCATAATGACCTCCAGTGTGTTTCGAAAATCGTGTTCAAAGTCATCATAGTCTGTGCGTCTGAGAGTACTTAGTACCAGATAAGCAGCATGCCGTTCTTTGCAAGCAACTTAAAACACAGTTTTACATGAAGTATTGAAATGTTTCACCATTTTGGTTGAAAACTTTTTCAACATCACTAAACTTTTGGACCAATATTGTTGAACAACAAATATCGAAAATAGTTTTATAAAACATATTTTGAAGAAACAAATTTTATGCAGTGCACTAAATTTTGAATTAAAATTAATTTAAATTTTAAATGCACGTTCATTTAATTTTAGTTACCCAACTTCACAAGTCTTCAGTCACAAAGAGTTATTCAAATAGAAACAGATTATAAACTGATGAAATTCTTGTAAGCTAATAGGTTTAGGATACACTATTAGTTCTTGTAGGCTCAAATATTTTCAAGGAAAAATGTGTTTTTTTACAATAACTAGAACAGTAATGAACAAAAAGAAAACGCGCCAAAATTTTGGTGATTTGTGTATAGTATAAAAAATAGCTTGATATCATAGTCGCAATGATGCTTGTGCACATGCGATGCATGCATTGACATAAAGGTGAGCAAACTAAATTGTCAAGCAACTTTGTTTTGTCGTGATTACGCAAAGGCGTTTTTGATCACTATTTAATGAGCTTAACCTACAATGTTTTTTTTTTAAATTAACTTTATATGTCATAAGATGTGCAACTGTTTAGCCAAAATCAAAACTTTTAAATGTGATACATTTCAAACTTTGCTACTGACTTTCGAAGACGTCTTCGGTCAAAAACAGTATTTTTTTATTATTGTTGCGATGAAAAGCTTTTTTTCTGAATGATGGTCAAAGTGGATTAAGCAAATACAATTTGTTGAATTCAGACAAACAATTTGAAGGTTAACTAAAGAATGTGGCGTATTCGAAGATAGGAAGCGGAACAAGCAAGGCCCTGCTTGATCTTCATTGGCTGCATTTAAATTCGAAGAAGGAGGCTGCCAACATAGTTTCTTTGGAATCATTTGGCTTATGGTACAGAATCTGATCTCAGTATTTTGTCAGCTCAGGGTCGTGAAAAAAAATCGAGTAAAGCATTGTAAAGATCAAGCCACCTGGAACCCCTAATTCTTTGTTTACTTTATTGCAAGTTATTCTAATAAAAGATATTATTTCTATTGCTAATATTACCAAACGTTTTAAATGATTTTTTATGCAATCAATAGACTAATAATTGAGGTCACAAGTTTGATACAAAATCAGGGTTTCCCCCTTTAAATCCAATGATTGCATCAGAGTGATGCAATTAAAATTAATTGCATTACAATGCGTCCTTCATCTACCCAATTATTATAACTACTCTTTACGCTATTTCCCATAAAAAAGATAAAATGAGAAAAGATGCAATGGTTGTTAAATCAAAAGTTTGAAAGGTGATTTTAAAGTTTGGCCTGTCAATATTTTTCGTTTAAATTGTGTTGAATGGTAAATATACGTTGCATGAACGCAAATAAAAATTTAGTCAAGCCTGCATGGCAGACCAATATACTCTCAATTGGAGTTCACACAAATTCTGCCATTAAAACACAGTATTGGTGGTTGAATTGGTTGGTATTGCTTCAGCTTCAATGTGGTTGTCACGCAAGGTACAGGTGCTTTGAGGAAGTTTGATTGAGTGAAGAAAAAATTGGCTAAATTTGTAAGCACCGCGCAGTCGTGTCTTTGAATCCATTTTAACAAAATGGCGTCAGGCAATTTTCTCAAAACATTTTCCACTTCCTTTTGCACCACGAAATTTTAGGAAATGGGAAATAAAAACAAAACAGTACTGAATTGTGAATCTGCCTGAATGTTCTTCTGCGTCAGCTTTGGGATGCACGATCTGACTGGCAAACCATCTAGACAACGTTTCGAGTGTTTACGTAGTCAATTGAAAAAACAATGATGACAGCCGTTAGTCCACATAGCGCCACATCCACAGCGAAAACCATGCGCCTATACCTAAGACCTACTGCATATAGGTGCTGTAACGGACAATAGCAAAAAAATATAAATTAACAAAACAAAAGGAATGTGAAAATAAATTACACATTGTGCTTGAAACTGAGCTGCTTTTAACAAAAAAAAAAAAACTTACTTTGTTCCTTCTCGTCATCGTCGTCAGTTTCTCTATCTTCGCTACAGCGATTTCTCGGAGACCACGTCATTTTATTTTCTTTCTTCAGACGACGTCGTGCATTAGCGAACCATGTGGAGACCTAAGTTTTGTAAACCGATGTTAAGGTTCGACTTTTTTGTATCATTAATATTCTTCTATTTCAGCTAGCAAGCGTTGCACTTTTTACACGATGTATAATGGTCTGTTTTTGCTTACTGGAAAGTGTCAAAAAACGCTAAAGATAAACTACATTAGTTGGAGTGGGTATTTTCTGGCATCTTCTACTCGTTAGCGTTTGCATGTCAACCCTACAATGACTTCAACTTTCCAGAGAGTCTGTTTTGATTGGGTTTGTTTTTTATGGATTCATCTAAAATCGGATCATTCAAACAAATGTGGAAATTTTCCCAAATACATTAACTTAATAAGAACAAAGATAAGTTTGTTATGTAGTGAGAGTAGGCTACACCAGTGGCATAACTAAGCTCACCTAACGTAATGGTTATTTTGAGATTTTTGCTCAAGTTGACGAACACAATTAAAATGGGCTCATTTATAGCCACATTTGGAGTGCATATAGGCTACCGTATTTTTAAGGCATGATGTGATCATCGGTAAGGCTCAGTTTTTACATAATTATAACTTGACAGTCAAACAACCAACCTACACTCTCTGTAGTTGAAATACACTTGGAGCCCACACAAATCAACATACCGAACTTATGCAAACAATACATAACGAGTTAACGTTGCATGTACTCTTTACTATTAGTAGTAGCCTATATGTTATTCTAGGCAACACAATGATTACAGATTGGCAGCAGGATGTTTACAAACATGTGCTGTCTTTTAATTTTATACGTTTCGTGTAGCATTGTAGCAACTATCTTTACCCTTAATTTGTTTGCCCGCACCTCTTGCAAAGTCTCGTCTGGAGCGCACAAAAGCTGAGAAAAATTCAAGAGTTAGTATTTATAAGTATCCCAATCGCGCATAGATCTGCTGAGTGGGTATCTGTGATGAGGCACTTTGCTACAATATGTACAACAGGACGCGACCTTAGTGCTCCGTGTCTTACTGTTTCTAAGCAAATCTCTTTGAAGCCAATCTACCTGTGTGAGGCTCATTTTTGAGGCCATGGCAAGAAAGATCTTTTCAGTTTTCGTGGGATAAGGATTTTTCATGTGTTCGTTTAGCCACTTTTTTAGAGTGGCTGTTGTTTCTTTAGTGGCATTTTTTCGTGGAATTCGGTCAGCCAGCATCAATGACGGGTATCTGAAGCGCAATGACATGTTTCAAATTTCAAGTACAATTTGCATAGTTGAATCGTATTAATTGAAACATGGACATATTAGTAAATTATTCATTACTTCAACATTTTATCAAAATATCTCTTGCTAAAGCTTTTATTACAAACAAGCTTTACCAAATGGTAAAATACACTTGATATAAATACTTGATCATGATTTACTGCAGACACCTTTGAAAAAGGCGAGATTGGTAGGGATGTTTCTGAACGTCGTGGGCATATCCAAAATTGGTTATTTTTAAATTTTGCAGTAAGCTTTCACACACGACTATTTATTAATGTAATTTCTAGTGATTTTAAATCTGAGTATGTAAAAGTACATCCGCCTTTCACCTTATCTGCCACACTAGAAGAGCCACTTTTTTGCTGATTTATAAAATATTGTGCATTTTATAGATTAATTGTATAGGAGTAGTGACGTCAGTATTATAAAAAAAAGCATTTAAAGTTTCCTGTAGAAACCAGCCTTGTGTAGAAAATATAGCCAAGTGTGGAAAATAACGAATCGAAAATTGACCCTTCTAGTGTGGCCGGAAAAGCGGAGTTTCGTGTCCTGTGATGTAACGTTTCTAGTTTTTGTAATAGGATAATCAAAAACAATTAATTATTAGGTGTACGATTCTTTTTGATCTGAAAAAATTCCAACAATTTTAAAAAGTAATGTCTGCAATGGCAACAGCAGATGAGGAAAAGTTTTCCTTTTTAGAAACAGACCACTGTGCCATTAGGTAAATGTGAATAAAGTTCTTACACTCCCTGGTAGAAGAGAGAAGCCATAGATGCATCGTAGGGTTCAAGGTGAGGATGCATGCTTCTCCAGTTGTGAGGAATTTCCTTGGAATCCATGCAATTCTGCAAAACCCAACACAATAAAATAAAAATAAAAAACGCAATTGCATGTTGTGTAAATGTTTCTAGTCATGGTAAGCTTTTTTATTTTAAAACTACTGAGGTTACTGTAGACCAGCTCAAGACGATAGTTTTTTTGCGAAAAATGAAACGAAATTATTCGCATAAAAACAATTCGAAATGAAGCCAAAGAAAGTCTGTGTTGAAGCAAAGTACATCGAGATATACTTTTGAACACTTTTGTAAGCCTTGTTGTACTTGAACATATTTCAAAGAACAGGGCTCAACATCTCTCGTACTAACTGGATGGTGCTTTCTAAATTTGTAGAGTCTTGTGTGTTGGTTTTGGTTTTGAGATGACGACAAATCGAACTTGTTTTTATTTTGGAATCAATTAAAATTTAATCCTCTGCAAAGAAACTAAATTGGACTTGAAAAAGTTTTGCCAAGACAAACAATTTTGCGTCAAAACAAAACGTTTTTTTTTTCGAACAAACTGCTAATAAGAATCTTTGTTTCTAAAATGGCATGAAAATAACAAATGCTAAAAAGGACGCGTGATTTGAAACGTCAGCGCATAACAAGGTGAAAAGACCAAAATATCTACGATAAATGTAATTAAAAAATTCTCACTTCACATTTTAAAACACACATATACAGCACTTTTGCCCTATTCATACTCGATAGCAGGGGTTCCCAACCTGAAAGCCATGACCCCCTAGTGGGCTATGAGCCTTTTTCAAGGAGGCCATGGAAAAATTTGAAAAATGATATTTTATTAGATAACATGAAACCAAGGAACTTTCAGAAATCATTAGTTAAACTACCATTCAACGTTTTATAGGCAGAGAAAACTTTTTCTCTGCCTATAAAACGTTGAATGGTAGTTTAACTAATGATATTTTATTAATTTATCATCTCTAAGTCCACTCCAACACTACATCACAAAAGAAATAAATTAAAACTTAATAAAAATACTAGTACATTTTTCCTAAATCTTCATGTAATGGTTTTTAATTCCCAGTTGTTTCAAAAATAATAATATAAGATTTCTATGTAAAGTTGTAAACAGTTGCAAAAAAATACGGTTGAAAAAAATAGGGGGGCGATTGATTTTTCAAAATTTTCAAAGGGGGCCACGGTATAAAAAAAAGGTTGGGAACCCTTGCCCTATAGCATGTTTTTCAAACTTGAATTTAAATACAAGGATAAGATTTTACTAGCATTGCAAGAATTAATACATTCATATGTTGAAAGCCTCAATTATTCCAAGAAGAGAAAGTGCGTGTTGGTTTAATGAAGCAGTTTATAAAATCATTCAATTTAAACAGGCATGTTAGCATATGGAATACATTGTCAATTAAGTGGATGTGTGTTGACTTGTCAAATATACAAATTTAGCGCTTTAGCCGAGCGTCGTTCGTGATTGACTTGCGTCGGATTTGTAAAATGCTTAGCTCAATTTTAAGTGTTTCTGCTTGATAAAAATAGGCGTTTTGTCTCCATTAACTGCTGAAAATAACGTTATTTGGTTAACGTTCTTATCTAGGGATCAAAATTTCGAAATGACTGAAAGATAATGCAGTTATGATAAGCAAGGCTAATAAAAAAAACGTTACAAAAGGATAAAAACTTGAAAACTCTTTCGTTAAAAAAATGGGTTTTTAATGAAAGCGTTGATTGTATTTAATTGATTACATAACACTGAGTACATAATTGTGATTTAACAAAATTGACAAAATGAAGAATAGCAACATCTGGTTAAGTTTGACAAAAACGTCGAATAATAATAGTATTTGGACTTTTTTTTGATAAAACAATTTTCAATTTACAAAATAAACATGTTAAGTTTACATGCTTTTAAACTAAATCAATAACCCGAGACAATGTCATTTTAGTAAATAGTGTATCAAATAACGCGGTCTTGCGCGCTCTTAATTATAAACGAATCAATCATATCGTAGACTTGATCAATAGGCTATGCAAATATATCATTACAAGAATGTAGCTGATAAAAACAGCTTACGCGAGTTAAACGGGGGTTCAAATGATAAATTTGTCTCTCACGGCCTATTATAACTTGTCCTGTATCTGAATAACATCCTTGAGCTTTGCTTCTAAATGACAAGCAGGAAATAGCCTACTGAATGCATTCTAGTTCTTTTTTTTATTTCATTCTAGTTCTTTGGTATACAATGCAACGTATGTGATGCGTTCTGTGCATCGATCGCGTCATCTGCTTTTTTTGTAAAACATCACGATTCGTGAGTTTCAAAATCTAATGGTCAATTGTTCTTCTAGACAATTTTGATCAGACTAGTAACATAGGCGAGGTTTGATAAGCATCGACAACTACCCATTGACTTCACAAAACGATCAAGCAAAGATTGTCACATTGAGCCTACCAAAATAACCTTCCTGTCTTCCTGTGATGAGGGTATTTTTGCTGCCAAAAACATGTTATGTAGCTACAAGTTTTTTTTTTGTATATTCTTTTCGGGTATGCTTTACAATATGTTATCAATATGGAATACTATGTTTTTTAAGATGAAACACAAATGGCAATGTTGTTATGGTGTAGGTCACTATAATAGTTCTCTGCTATCTACACAATGTTTTTGCAGCAAAAATAGAAAGAAAACATTACTTTATACCACTGGTTTCCAAGCGGAAAAAAAATTCCTCCAGAGCATGAAATTTTCACTGTAACGGCATTTTTCTTTTCAAGTTGACATTGGGTTTATCATCACGCCACTTTATATTGTACAACTGAGGAAGTTTTTGAACTTTTTTTGTCTTATCACGATTTTATGTATAGTAGTTGAGGGTCATTTAGTTAGGTAGCCAACACGAAACTAGAATCTCTGTATCTAACCTAAAAACAGGCTTTTAGTGTCTTGCGTCATACAAAGGTTTTATTTTCAAGATGTGAAAATTGACGCTCTGGCGTCTTACCTCACATACGCAGCTATTTACCCTCAGTTGCGCAGTTGAACCATCAACTTAGTGGTTTGCTTTCCCACTGACAGTTCTGTTTAGGCTTGATTTTGCAATGTCTTGCACTACTGACACATTTTTACCATAAACAAGACAAATTTTGTGTCTGAAAAAAAAATTAAGCTAATAATTGCACTTGTAAGTTTATTTTTGTTTAAAATACTCTTCTTTTTCAACTTTCTGTGACAATCCATGTTATGGCTACGGTGGCATATCCAAAGGCGCAACAGCTTAAGAATGAAAAGCTCCCACATAAGCAAGGGAGGTCTATCAAAAAAGTTGGAAGCCAATGTTTTACACGATCTGACACCTTCTTAACTCCTGGCTTGCTTAGGCATGGTATCAACGTTCTAATTATTCCTACAACGAAGAACGTTGAAGTGTGGCTAATGTAGCTTGAACCACAAATATCACTTTGCCTCCAATGAAAAATTATAGCTCCAAGGCAGCTTTAGATTTAGGCGCTAAATGCAAGTTTTGTTCTTTTCAGCTTACGACTGGGAGTGCCAAAGCATACTTTAATACAACATTTATAAACCATTACAATATATTGAAACGATGCTTCAAAAATTCAAGTAGAAAATAAGTTGAAAATGCAAAATCTCAAATATTTCCTGATTACAAACAAATTTCGAATCATCTCGCCGTTGATTTAAACATTTAGACCTATTTATGCAATGAATTGATTGACAATGTTTTTATCAATTATTTTAATTAGCCTACAACTTTAGATCAATTACTTGCATAACAAGCCAAGAAAGAGCATAAGTTATTGAGCCCATTCAAGATTTCCAATTCAACTTAATCGTAATCTATATATGCATTTTTGATAAATCTTCCTTGAGAACTGATTGAAGAATACATGTTTTGCTTTGATGGGTGTAAGCCTAGCCTATCCTGGTTTCCTTAATTATAAATCCTATGTATGACATTTTAGCATTGCTATGAATGAAAACATTGGCCAATAAAAATATAGTTTTTTCTTGGTGACAAGAATGTTTAATAACCGTTGAAGTGTGCTGATTGAATTTATCAAACACAATTATGATGAGAAGATTCGATCACGCAATGATCAAGAAATACAAAGTAGGCTACTCAAACATCTTTTAGCTTACCAGTGCAGTGTATAAAGCTAATGGATCAAACGCAGAAGATCCGGCGTAAAGGTGCGATGCTGATGCGTGACTTCCGTATGGCAGGCCGTACAAAGCGGCAGCCATATCTGATACTTTCGGTGAAAAGTCTTGTCCACTGGCGGGAAATGGAAAGGGAGAAGCCCGCACGCATGAACTGATAACACCTGATGTGGCATTTGAATCGATGTCGGAAGTGGCTCGACCAGGCTGAAAGAAAAAAATGAAAGTCGGCTAAAATGACAAGCTCTCTTTCAATGTTTAACATTAAATTGATAAACTAGTATTTAGCATAATAAAACTTGATTGTGTGAAAAGACATCACTTCACAAAAATTTATAAGCTATTTCTACAAAATTTATGTTAAAAAACATTACTCACTGTCGGAAAGCATTTTGTGAACAAATATCTTTAAACGATATCATGTTAAAAAGTTATAAAACAAATCTCAAAGCTTTTTCGAAATTTCACCAACAAGCACTTCGATGAGGATTTAACTTATTGCTTACCTTGGAAGCCATTTTACTGACGTCATGAAACGAGGAAGGTCTATCCGAAATGAATGACATGTTAGTTAAGACAGATATGCTAATTTTAATGGCACCTAAATCTTACGATAACCTAATAAGACATGTACATGAAATAGAATAGCCTACACACAAAGTTTTGTAAATAAACAATAACGTCAATTATTGCTACGATCATGTATGCAATTTGTCTACTACCACTTCAAGAAAAAAAAGTGCAGTGTTTGCTAAAAGGTGCAACTGGGCTTGTGTTTTCTAAAATAAATTCTATTTTCAATACTGGAGACACTGGTTCAGCTCTTGTGCTGAAGAGCCGACACTTTCGATTATCTCAAGAATTGAATGGCTAGTGGCTTTTTGACAAATATAAAGATGACTTGGAAAGGAGATGACTACGTTTCTGTCACAAGATGACGATGAATTATGTGGTTTGTTTTTCAAAAGAAGATGTTTTTGTCTAAATCCTATCTGTCGAGAATATAACCTGCTACAACAACCACATTATAAAATGGGAGCTTCTTAGGCATCTTATTCAAATAAAAAAAAAAAAATCCAAGAAGCTTACACTACTTAAAACTCTGCAACTTCATTAAGCTTCATTTCTGACATTGTTATTTTCTACGAGTTTAACTGTTTTTATAAGCTTTCGTTAACCCTATCTAGTAGTCTTGTTATTTCCAAGCAACTCAGTATAATCTAACATGTATCTGAATGTACTTGCACATTACAGTTTCATTTTTAATTTCTCAAATAAATTAACTCATACACACGTCTACTTCGTCATAGCAAAAACACCTTTAATAGATAAACATAAACAAGTTATCACACCTGTATGCTTCTTAATCTGCTTGCAACTGGCACTGAAAACCTGTGGCAAATTGGTTTTAAATCAGATTATGCTAATTTTATTCCATTTCACCTTGTCAGCTCGTTTGAAGTTGAAATTTACATTTAGGATTATCTGATTGCAATTCTATTCATTCGATCTCGAAAAGCTACGTTACGCAACGCAACATTTGGGCCACATTGCAATAGCGTAAAAAATTGTGCGTCTTCACTTCATCTCGACGACGCAATACGCAAAAGTAAAGCAAATCAATTCGATTCGTCAAGAGTAGGCCAGTCGTGAAACTTTTTCTTTATTCGCCATCACGAGCATTCAGACGTAGATCGAGAACCAGACAAAGCATTTCAAACTCTTTGCGTCAAAGCTTTATTTAGCAACGTCAGACTAAAGCCAAATGTTGTAAGCTGTCAAGCGTCAACACAATTTCTTCATATCGTTTGTGGCCAAGATTTAAACATAGATGAGACTTGATCATGACTTCCAAAACTTTTTGAAGACAACTGGACGAAATTTCAAACGAATTTAAACGAAATACTTTAGATTTTAGAAAGAAGGTTACTTCGATATCAAACAAATCAATCCAAAACGAAGAAAGTCAGTAAATAAACAGAAACAATTTCAATTTTGTTTCTCAATTTTTTAAAGCATGTTATGAAGACCGAAAGCGTTGAAGGAGAATTAATCGATAAATGTTGAAATAGGCTACATCACGAAGCCAAGCATTTCTAATTCGACGCAGTTTTCTAGGTTCTTACTTGTTTTCTTTGAAACTGTCAACGAAACCAAAGTGTTCTACTGTAGACTTCAAAATAAAACAAAATGAAAATTTTCAAAAACTTATTTTGAAACGCAACAAACTCTAATGTATAAAAACGTTTCACGACAAAACACGTTTCTTTACTTTTAATTTCAAATCGCACCCAGTGGCGTAGCCAGAAAAAAATTGGGTGGGGGGGCAAATATTTGATGAATTGAAGAGAACGACAAAGTGTTTGATGTAAGACATCGCCACCTGATGTGCAGTGGCGTATCCTGGTGGGTTAAGCAAGGGAAGCAATAAAGCTGGTGGAGGGTTAGAGCGTGCCGAAGACACGCGTATTCTAGGGGGGTCCGGGGCATGCTCCCCCGGAAAATTTTTGCAAAATTACACTCAAATAATGGATTATAGCACTTTCTGGAAACACTTACAGGGTAATATTTGTATGAAATTTATTAGCAGATAAACAGCTATTAACTTATTAAAAGTAGGCTAGCTGTTACACACGAACGGGCAAAACCTGCGGCTAAAATTAGAGAACACAAAAAAAAACTCAGCTACACAAAAACCAAACAGAATAAGCGATTCTGAAATTGCTTCCACAGATTAGTTAAAAGAAGCGTAAATCGCATAAACTTTGCGCGATTTACGATTTGCAAAATTTATTGGTGTCTTTCTGTGTGTCTAAAACAAGTCCTGGGAGGTGTTAATAGCCAGATGTCATGGAAAACGATATAAATTATAGTATATTTTCAACAAAGGGTTCAATTTCGGAATCCAAACTTTGAAAATTTTGGGGGGACATGGTCCCTTTCGCCCCCCTGGCTACGCCTATGGTAGCACCTAGTGGCGGCTAGTGCTGTGTTGTCAGCAGTGGGGCTGCAATATATAGTGGGGGGGGGGCAAAGCCCGCCACTAAGTTTGCGGTGGGGTCTGGGGGGCTCCCTCTAGAAAAATTTGTAAAATCGCATTAAATTTGGTGCGTTCTGAGCACGTTTTTACCCCAAGTTTTGAAAAAAATGCATTCAAACTTTGTTGAAAAGTTGATGTATTCCTAAGCTGTATTTAAAAAACCTAATACTATTGCTTTGGAGACAAACTTTATTAGTATTGAGCTTAGTCTTGACTAGCCTAGCCGTTGCATACAAGGTTCAAGTAATTTTGAGATGCCCTAGGCTGGACTAGCACTTCCTATAACCTGTTGAATACCCTAACTCTACAGCTAACACTTCTACATTCATGGCTCATCGCTACTCTGCGAAATAAAAACTAACTTTAAAAAGTCTGTAAAGTTATTCGGTTAGTTGGGGCTGTTTTCTATGCAGCCCCAACAAATTTAAAAATTGCTGTAAAATATCAAAAGATGTGGAGGTTCAAGGATAATTTTTATCCAATTAGAGCGCTTGAAATCCAGAATCTCGGGTTGCAGAGAAGTTTGCCCAAAATCGGTGTTGCCAAACGAAACTTTTAATATTTTAATTTTCGATCCGCAATTCTTAAGTGAAAAAAGTAACCGGGTCGGACAAACACAGAGGAAAACATATTTTCTCGCTTCTCTTTCTTTCAGGTGGGGCTGCAGCCTTGCAGCCTCATGGCACGAGCTGCCACTGGTAGCACCCGTACGATGCACTGACAACACTGCAACCCATTCACTGAGTTAAATCAGATCAATGATGAAGTATTGCGCTTCTTACGGCAAATTCGCTTAAAAGCAAAATTTCTAAATTAGCCTTTTGTATTTCTCTTGTGCACTGTTTTTTTGGTATTATGACGTCAACCTTCGATATCCATTTCTTCGATAACATAAATTTACATAATTTATGTTATCTAATTATGTTATTTATTTAGGTTAATTTAATTTATGTTATTTAATTAATTTCATAACCTTCGATATATAAATTTCCAGGTAAGACAGAAAAAGGACAACTTTTTCTAGCTGTTCATTGAAAAGATGCTGTTCATAGAAAGGATCAGGCACTAAGGCGCTTCCTCTATGGGCGATCACAAATCTAAAACTTCAACGAATCATTAAATGACACAAAACTTTAAAGTTTTTGCTCGAAGTCAATCTTTACACCATCGACGACTAGCTATCTCCCACACAGCATTACATTAAATTACAAAATGAAATTGAATGCTGTGTGGGAGATAGCTAGTCGTCGATGGTATAAAGATTGACTTCGAGCAAAAACTTTAGAGTTTTATGTCTTTTTCTAACTGGTATGCTTTTCAAATAAAATGTAATAAATTAATAACACCTTTGAAAGGTTTGAAGTTAAGGCCAATAGTTTACAATTTACCTTCAAGTTTGTGCAGTCACTACATGTCGCTAGTTGCTCAACTGAGATCTGTATAATTGATGAATTTATCGAGTTTTTGATGAAAAGCGTTGATTGATACACGAGGTTTAAGTTAATTGCCAGTCAATGAACCTAATGATATTGGCTTGATATCGTTAGATTCGTTGACTGGCAGTGAACTTAAACCTATGCATCTGTGCTCAAAGTCAGTTTTTCAACTAAAAGTTCAACAAAAAAGTTTAATATTTATTTTAGTTTACCATCTGTTACCTTGCTACTTGTCTCATATCACAGCCTAAGACCATGGAACAAATGCTGTGTAGTGTCTTTCACTACTTGCGGCATGCACAAGCATGACAAAACTCAAATCTGTTGTTGCTACCTTTTCCTGTCTTTTGTTGTGTAAACGGATGTAGCCTTGGCTGTGATAACTAAAAGCTGCATCAGACCTAATCTAATAAGCCTAAAACACGATAAAAGATTGCTAAACAAAGTAGCCTACAATTGGCTACAGCAGGCTTTACTAAAGCGCTAGGCTATACGTTTGAGTTACCTGTAAGCCTGGAAATCTTGCCTGATGGTGCACATAACACCATTTGTGCCACACGTCGGTTTAAATAATATTCAAATGAAACCGTCTAGAAAAAATTGCCGTTTTAAAATTGTAAAAATATCTTAAAATGGTAACTGTTGCTGGCTAGAAGTAATCTTTCAAACATTTAGCAGTCCTTGAGTCTGGAGATCAGGGTATCAGCGAAAAGTAACCTTGTTAACATAAATAAAACTATGCCTATGCAGTTCATGGTAGCCGACAAAATAAACAAATGTCAAGTTCATGTGCTAACTTAGACAAGATAAACTTAAATTTAAATCTATTTTACACTAAACATGCTATACTTACTGCTAAGGTTTTGTTGCGGATTTATTTATCATTCACTGTAAATAGGTTTTATGCACAACACTGCAGCTTAATTCCATTTGCTAAAGAAAGCAGAGATACGCAGGTTACCATATTAGTGCGTGATATAACATTCAAAATTATATAATAGTAGGCCTATAGTGATTTTAGTCTTTGGCTTAGTAAATTTGGTATCCTGTTGATTTTTTCATTTTGTAGGAATGTAGGCTATTGTTTTTTACTTTGTTTATTCAAAAAATTAACATTTTCTGCTAGACCGCTATTTTTAAGAGATATTTTGATACTTGTGTAGTCGCGGCAACCATGCTAAATGTTTCTACAAAGTACCTTATTGCAGTTTTGAATATGCCTGACTCTTTGCGATCAATCACGTCTACTTGTTTTCAAAGTCTAGCTCAGAAATGCACAACATACGCTACGTGATCCAAGAGATCATCTGAATTGTTTCACGCTTCCAGTGTTTGATGGTCCAAATAAGAACTATTTAGTTGATAACTTGCTTGTGTATTCCACAATTTGAACCACTAACGCAGGCCTAGTTACCAAATAAAGTTTTCGATTGTTAAAATATTCTCGCCTGTGAGTTTATTCCATTCACTAGATGCCGCTAAATGGAGAGCAGTCCTTGCAATGCGTTGTGTTAGCGTAAGGGCGTAAAAATAGTTTTTTTTGCGGCCCTTGTACTGTTTTAAGTTGTGTATGCCTAGCCTACCGTACACCTCTGCCATACATTATGCCAATGCCATACTTGCTGTGATTTGAATAAATAGTCTATCAAAGTACCGTACTGAATCTAGTGTTTCAAATGTAAAATGCATATAATTTAACTGGGATAGGATACATAATAGGGTGTTTTTAATTTTCTCATATCGTAAGTTTGATTTGTACAGGGCACCAGGTTGTTACAATTGGTAAGAAAACAATGTCTTTCAAATTTCAAGAAATTATTTCAACATTTACAACTTGCGCAAGGAGGTTGAAAAATTCGCAAAATCAATAAAACAAGCAACTTTACAACACGCAACCAAATAACCAGCTTTATTCAGTACTTTTAATATGCACGCATTTCAGGCACGTTTATAGGATAACAAAGCAAATATAGCAACAAAGCAATTATTTCTCTAACAACCTTTACACCGTGTTTCACCCATAACCGAGATGATCAGAAGCAGTGGCGTATTTAGAAAGCTTATTAGGGGGAGGGGGAGGCAATACATTGTGTCAGTCAGCCGTGTAGCGGTCCAGAATCGCCAAAAATACCCTCATATGATATTTGAACGGCCCCATACTTTAAATCAAGAGCGATTCCGCAGAAGTAAGTTACTGTTCCAATCAATGAACCAACAAAAGATATCAAACTCTTCAGAACATAAACAATAATGGAACATAAACAATAAGTTAGTCCTTCCGACCTCGAATACTTTTGAATATTCTCGACGATTCGCAATGACAGCCATCGCATTAAACTTAGAGTTTGCGCTTGGCAAATATGTCAATGACTGCATCATACTCGAGCACAATATCCTTGTTTAAATACATCTGAGCTAGACCATCCAAACATGGCTTTTAATTTTTTTTGGCTACGGGAAATTTTCTTCGATGATGCTCCACTACCTGCAGAACGTACTGTTTCTGCTCCTCATCTCTAGTCAATGTCGAATTGAACTCTGTCATAAGCGCCACTCCTCGTTCTGCCAAATCGTTTGTCACCCTCAGGGCAGAAACTGTTTCCTTGGCACTTTGGTACGCCTCATTTTCAGCCCAGTATTTAGGATCAAGGGTTAGGAAGCTTTTGTCTAGACTAGGGTTGCCATACCGTCCGGAAAATTCCGGACATGTCCGGAATTTAGGGTTAAATTTTGCGTCCGGGAGGAATTTAAAAAAATGCTCAAATGTCCGGAATTTTATGATGGGTGTTTTGGGGAATTAAAATTGCGGGAATAATCCTGTAAATTAGGAGTGTCCTAGAAAATTCGCTCAGCCAGCTCATTTTACTGCATCTGCAATCGTACTGTGCAGTGTGCGCACTGCCAATCCAGAACATTGTTATTTCGTACCGTGTGCATTTTTTTTACTACGAGGTTGTACAGAATTATGATGCAACAGAGCGTTTTCCTTATCAATGATGTTTACCACTTAGAAGTCAGTGTTACCATTTGAGTCTTTTTAAAACCAAATCTGGTTTATTTTGCAACCGTTTGGTTTATTTTTTTTTCGATTTGGTTTATTATTTTTTTTATTTTTCTGTTTTTTTTGGTTGATAATTTGTTTTTTTAACATACTTTACGTCAGGTATTCGGTTCGTTGCAGTGATTACTTCACTCGAACAAATTTTTTAGGTTATTTCTGCTTTAATGTCCGTGTTTCATGGACGTATTCAAGTAGTTGAGAGAGAAAACAATTCCGTTGCAGAAGTGCTAGAAAATTTGGAGCTGGTTTATATGGTGCTTGTGGAAAGGAAGAATGAAAACTTTATGTCCTTGAAAGTTAAAAGGCTTTTAGTTGAAAAAAGAGAAGAGGGATATGAAGATGAATGTAACAATTTTCTTTCCGAAGTTGCAAACCCCTATGAGAGATGCTTGGAGTACCTGTGCTGTGCAAATGGATGAAACCAATGGAAGAGTTTGCTTGTTTCAAATGGATGACCTTGAACGAGATACCAAGTTGGAAGGATGTAGAGCCTATTGCCTGGAATATCTGATTGGTAAGGAGGTTGATGTGGACGATGCAAAGTACTTTGACCAAATCTGTAACTTGAAGCAGTTTGTGGAAAGTTACCTACAGGACGAAGAATTTATTAAATTGCCAACGCATAAGAAATGGTGCAAATATTTCGATCAGTCTACGAACATCACATGCCACTCAGAAATTTTAAGGATTGTATAGTTTTTCTTTGCTGTTACATCCCACAATGCCAATGTAGAGAGACTCTTTTCACTGATACAAAATCAGTGGACTAAAGAAAGAAACAAGTTGAGCGTTGCGACTATGAAAGGCATATTGACTCTTCAATATAATTTCAAAGATATGTGCTGTAGTGAATTTTTCTCATTTTTGAAATCACACAAGGCCCTATTGAAGAGAATTAGATTTTCAGAAAAATATGCATGGTCAGAAGAGTAGATTTGTAGTGACTTGACTTACAAGCGTGTCTTTAATTTGTTTTAAGCATGTAATTGCTGTTCTTCCTTTTTCGGCACAACCTAATTCTCATTATTATTTTTCACTCTGAAGTTGAGATTTTTTTCAGTGACGGTCCGTAGCTATATTTAGAGAGTGCTTACCCTGCCTGGTGTGAGACTCTGCTCGTGACAGAAGACAATACTTTTCATTTCGGTAGCTGGCGCTTTAGCATGAGTATCGTACAACGTTTGCAGCTTTAGCATTTCGGTAGCGCATATATATGGTCTCATGAAAATAGTCATGCACTGTCCGGAATTTTGCTTTTTCAAATATGGTAACCCTAGTCTAGACCAAGTATTGTGAATAATCGTTCAGTTGCAGTAGTGCAGAAATCAGACAGTTTTCTCTCAGCAATATCGGGTAGGTACCACGGCCCGGTTTGGCGGATCTTCGGATCCATGACTGTTTGCCATACTGCGAACCATTTCCCTCTTATCAATGTCAGTGACTCTGCTGCCAAACAGTGCAAAGGCAATGAGACCTTCCGACAAGTACCACAAGTGTCTGGAGTAAGCCTTGAAGGCTAATTGAGATACTTCTCCATCAGCATACGTTGTTAAGTTCTTCATAAAATTCAGGTCGTTGAGAGGTGCCTGTATGGCTGAATCACAGGCTGTACCAGTGGCCTATGTAAACACTCACAATAAATAAGCACATGCGTAGCAATTGATTGGACGTTTTGGGCTGCGTCTGTCTTCGGCCAGTGGTACGAAGGTCCAGTTGGAATTGCTTCCTGAACAGCCATATTTTAAGGGAATATATCGCTCGTGCCATCCATCTGGCTCGATGAAGTGCACCAGGGTGACGGAATTTAACACCTCTCTTCGGCACTCCTCCGAGAAATATGATACTGAGTTCTAATAATTCAGCGTAATCGTCCCGAGGATGATTGAGATCTAGCTTGTCGCCGCTAACTTCAGGACTTCTGCGCGGACAGGTTGTAACTGATCAGAAACAGCAGGATTGTCCAGAGATGTGCTGAAGTTTGCTTGATCTATATTTGGCCAGAAGTCGCGGAACCGAGCGAATAAGTCGATGACTGGGGACTTAGAAACAGCATCTACCAGAGAGAAAATTTTTTCAAGGACAATCTCCAAGGAAATGACCTGAACTGCTACCTACCAGCCAAATTTTATCTTTAGACCTTGTCACAGCCATTGTACAACCGCAAATTGTTAGTAAACTGAAATAAATGCAACAGCACAACAGACATGACAGTGTAATTTTTGTAGTTTTACGAGGTGTTGCAATTGTGACGTAACAATGCTTTATTTGTTCTGTGAAGTATCGTAGCCTACAAGTACCGGTAATTGCTTATATTCCGCTGCTAGATTATAGGCTAAACAATTTAAACTTTAGCTTCCTTGCGCAAGTAGTAAATGTCGACGGATATCAACAAAAATTTGCCAAAAGGATTTTTTTACTGAATGGAAATGAACACCACCCTGTACATTAATATTAACAATGGTTAGAATTTTGCGTATTACGCTAAAAACACCCTAATACATAAGCACCTTTTTATCAAAATTTAATCTCCAGATGTGTCTTCTAAGGCGAAATGGTGTGTAAAATCCGAATCTGTTGAAAGATTTTATCTATTGTGTCGTTTTCGGTCGGCACAGTGGCCTTTTTTAAAACTAGCTATACCAAATTACGTGATTTTCACATTGCAGTGCATACGTAGGTTACAAGCATTGTCTTGGACGTCACTTTGAATGTTTCGTCACAATTACTCTTTATATACTGTTGGGTGAAGAGATTGTTGACTGAGTATAGCCTGTCTTTGTGATGATGAAAAAGGTTATTTTGTTAACTAATGCATGTGCAGATAAGAGAAAAAAAGCAGTCACATGATCTTCAGCTACTTCTCGTTCGATGGAAGGTTCGAAATTGGAAAGCATACTGGGAACAAGACATTGCTTGACACCAAAAATTTTGCTTGCTTTTAGCGACATGTCCTCTTCACAGAGGTAGATAAAGCGTGTGTCTGCAGTTGCAACTCATCTCTCGAAGGTACTAAGGTTGAAAGAAAACGTGAACTTGTTAAGTTTACAAGAGGAAGTATCAACAAACATACGCGTTGTCAATATAGAAAAGGAAGTTTGCTTTTTCCGATTTATTTTCAACAGTACCTCGGCGCATAGCTCGTAGGAAATGCATTTTAGTTCGTGCAACTTCTTGTGAGAATCAACCTCATGTACTGAGCCGTTGAAAACAGCCATGTAAAGGTTTAAAAACAATAAAGCCGCCATATTGTTACCTGCTGTTAGTCACTAACTACTATACAGTATCATAGCCGATATGGCCTTTGATGAACTAGAATCTAGATGCTAAGTTCATAAATTCTTCCAATGTTCCCTTTGTCGTGCAGTGTCCCAAAGTGTTCTTGGTTGGCTGATTGATGTACTGTATTTCGTTGAAAATTAGATATAAATGTTGTTCGTTGCCCGCCACGAGCACGTCTCCTGAGAAGGCGACCGCTTAGACAAAGATTTTCGAATTCTTCTTTTCGGATGATGTGACCGAGAAATTTGAGTTGCCTTTGAGTTATGTTGTTCAATAATTCCTTATCTTGATGTACCTGGTTTAAAACTTCTGCATTTGTGATGTGATCAGTATATGAAATCCTGAGCATCCTTCTGCTTCAATGTTACGCCTAGTTTCTGTGTTGAAGGCCCATGTTTCACAACCATACTGGAGAACAGACCACACCAACACTTTGAGAAGTCGCACCTTCAGAGGAATAGAAAGCTTGCGATCCAATAGAATAGGTCGTAGGTCTATTAAATGCGTCTTTGGCTTGGCCTATTCTTCTTCTTCGTATCTCTTTCGTAGTCACTACAACTCTCTACAATGTTGAACATGTATTTAGTTACTGAAGGGCCTGTTATAGGCTATTATTAAAAAGCTAAAAAATCGGCGAAAATAAAACATATTAGTGCTCGTCGTGGGTTTAATATAAATAGATTGACTTAAACCCACCACAATAAAGGAAATTTCTGTTTGTTTTAAGCTTCAAACCAGAAAATAATATTAGTTCTGCTCAGTGGTGCCGAAGTAGGGGGGATGGGGGGGTTATATCCCCCTCAATATTTTGGCAGCATCCCCCCCAATAATTCAGAAAAAAATTATTTGCTATGAAGTTGTACTTCGATTTATTTGTTTGCAAGCATCTCGAATTGCTTTTGTTTTTCTTTTATTGATGTTTGATCAGTGTTCAAAATTGTCTTGGATTTGACGCTAGGCAATGAAGGACCTTTATTGAAGCAAACTGCGGCCATTGTGCCCAACGAGATGGTTGTGCAGGGTGACATCGATACAGTCAACGGTGGTCAACTGTCATGTCATCACGAAAACTTTGTCAGAAATTGTTGCTTCTGATCTACTGTCTATGCTAGAAGCAAAAATAAAAGCACAAGGAACTTTAACAAGCTTAGTTAAAGCTGAAACATATTTGGGACTTGTGCTGTGGCACTTATAGAGCAATTTAGTATCACGTTGCAAGAAGAAAAACTTGACATTGACTCTTGTGAAGAGCTGTTTTAAACTCTGAAAATCACTCGAGAGAAATATCTTGATTTGGAGTTTGAGAACAATTGCAAAAATGCGGTTTTACTTCCGGAAAAATTTGCTTCTAATTTTATCACGCCTTTGCAAGCACCACGGCAAAGAAGAGTCCCTGAAAAATTGGGTAGAGGCTCGATGGCAGCTACTGCAGACACTCAACTGCATTATAAAATACTTTACAATCAGTTCATGGACAGAGTTATCTCTGAACTGACCGAACGGTTTGAAAGTAGCCTGAATTCCGATTCGGCAAAGTATAAAGAACTTACACGAATTTTCAAGACCGGCTTAGTTCCTGAAATAGTCAAAAATTATTCAGAGCTGGATAGAAAATCGATGAGTTATCAAACTGATTCATTCAGAAACCCAAGAGGAGCAAAATCTCTGTTCGATGCTAAAAGAACTTACTAGGCATTGTCCGAGTTGGAAAAACCTCTCTATTCTTAAATACTCCAGCTGATTAAGATCCTCTTAGTTTGCCCGGTTAGCTCTGGTGCTTGTGAGAGGTCGTTTTCCAATCTTCGTAGATTGAAAACCTGGCTGAGAAATACTTTGGGACAGGAAAGGTTGAATGCTATAGCATTGTTTGCAACATTTACCACAATATTCTTAATGACATCAGCATAAATGACATTGCTAATGAGTTTTCAATGCGCACTACCGTAAGACGCAATATGTTCGGTTGTAGCAAGTTCTTGTGATGTGTTTGAAAGTTATTATTTTTGTCATAAATTTGCAGATGTTCTTCTATAGCTTCGATTGTTTTCAGTCTCCAGACTAGTGACTTTTTTGTTTTGTTTTTTGTTTATCTTTATCCTGCATTGCGGGAAAGCGGACTTGAGCGCTATGCATCGGTGTACGCCTTCTGACATACATCTGACCCACGCTGCAGCCGACTGCAATGTCTGTTTCCGGTTGTCTACTTTACTTATGACTTAAATTTGGTACTACCCATTACTCGAAATCGATCACTGGGTAGAGGCAATTATCGTAAAGTTTCTTGCCCAGAGAAACAACAGCAAGTGCGGGTGTCTGGAGTCGAACATGCAGGCTCTCGACTGCGAGCCCAACGCGCTAACCACTCGGCCACGGCTGCCGATTATAAAATTTGAAGGTTTGAAGGAGAGAACAAGAAGAAAAGCATAACTTCTGTTTTTTTTGGAAAAACTAAGTATTCATTGGAAGGTCATAAGTTCGAATCCCGTTGGAGATAGGCCTAACAATTTTTCTTTGATTGTTTCTTAATCTTGCAGCAGTCATTCACAAGAGCACTGGTAGCGTTTTTATCTCCATGATTTCTTATCTGTATATTATGCTGTTAGCAGCTAATTTACCGAGGTTTTGTTATTGTTTAATAAACTTAATACCGGTACCACTAAAATTGTGTAGGCTATAAAAATATGCATCCACCCCAATGTTCAAAATCGTCTAAAATTTGATTAAAAGTTGATTTATCCCTCCCAAACCTCAACTAACTTCGGCACCTGGTTCTGCTTCTTGATAACGCAGGAAATTTGAATAGAGATAAAACCTTTCACAAAGCTCAACAGAAAATGTTTGTAGTTCAGAAGATTATTTTGAAAAGTCAACTTTATTCAGGGAAACTAAAGAGTAAAAAAGTACTAACAATTCCACATAAAACCTATCTAAATTTTATCCATTTGTGTTCAAGTTAAAGCTTTGGTAGAGAGTTTGCTTTGTTGAACCATAGAGAAATAAAACATAGTAACTTTAGCGGGTTTAGCATACTATATTTCACACAAAATATAACATAATTAAATAAAATAAACTCAAACGTTTTCGACACGTACGTTTGTCCTCATCAGGAATTAAATCTGCAATACATAAAATGAAAAATCGTAAGTAAAATTTGACTATGCACTGTAACTGCAACGACACTCTGGACTGAAAGCACAAACTGAACAAATGATACGAGAGTGATTGCGAGTAAATTATGCGGTGGGAAACAGATCACGTGAGGTGTAGACTACAGGCATTTGACAAAACAATTAGAACACACACAAAAGGAACGATGAGCCACAGGCGAATAACTGCCGGTTGAGAGATGGATTGTTACGTTTGATTCTTAAGGCTTCCATGATCTTAGTCTGAAAATCAGATCTGCCTCGAGAGATGATTTTAAATTGGTCGATCGAGACATTGTCAGTGCACGTTTCACAAGAGGCGATGTGCTTTTTAATTGCACTTTTGGTTGTTAAGTTTGGGTTTAAGTGCTCCCCGGCCCTTGTCAACAAATGTCTGGTTGACATACCAATGTATGTCTGGTTTGCGTCACGCAAACAACTAAATTTATACACAACATTTGAAGAAAGAGCAAAGGGGGTAGGCGACTTCAATTGAAAATATTGGTGCACTTCAAATGTTTTATACACAGGATGAATGTCACATGAAAATTTTTTTTTTATAAGTTTAGCTGGGTTTTTCGCAAAAAAGGAGCACTTAAACCCAAACCTAACAATTAAAAGTGCAATTAAAGAGCACATCGCCTCTTGTGAAACGTGCACTGACAATGTCTCGATCGACCAATTTAAAATCATCTCTCGAGGCAGATCTGATTTTCAGACTAAGATCATGGAAGCCTTAAGAATCAAACGTAACAATCCATCTCTCAACCGGCAGTTATTCGCCTGTGGCTCATCGTTCCTTTTGTGTGTGTTCTAATTGTTTTGTCCAATGCCTGTAGTCTACACCTCACGTGATCTGTTTCCCACCGCATAATTTACTCGCAATCATTCTCGTATCATTTGTTCAGTCTGTGCTTTCAGTCCAGAGTGTCGTTACAGTTACAGTGCATAGTCAAATTTTACTTACGATTTTTCATTTTATGTATTGCAGATTTAATTCCTGATGAGGACAAACGTACGTGTCGAAAACGTTTGAGTTTATTTTATTTAATTATGTTATATTTTGTGTGAAATAAAGTATGCTAAACCCGCTAAAGTTACTATGTTTTATTTCTCTGTGTTCAAGTTATAGCCTAATGCACACCTATGTAGTGTTTTACTCTCTCTGGGAGGAAGTTTCTGTCTATGACTAGTAGCTTCTTGACCATGGAAATGCTACGTACTGTGGAAGCCATTGTAGGTTGTAATTCTTGGAGCAAGCCAGGCACAGACAGAGCAATTTCACGGATATTCTTATTAATATTTTTCATAGGTTAACTGTAAGTCAGAAAGTGTGGCCGCATGCTCAGCAAGTGGTAGGCTACGGTATTAATGAACTAGCCTACCCAACCGCAAATGCTATCAATGCCGTGTATGCAGGCCCGGATTTAGGGGGGGGGCAGAGGGGGCAGTTGCCCCGGGCCCCCCGACTTTTGAAGGGTCCCCTATGTGGAAAAAATGTGATTTTTTCCTTTTGGTCTTTAAAGTTTCTGCAAAATGCTGTGCAGTACTGGACTGATGCTACTGTAGACGTAGAGATAGTTTTTCGCGCCGTAGGCGCGAAAAATTTTTTTGCACGGGGGGCCCCCCGATCTAAAAGTGCCCCGGGCCCCCCATCAGCTAAATCCGGCCCTGCGTGTATGAGGACTGTTCGGATGGTGAATCCTGAGACATTCTGTCCCAGAGGTAGCCATGTTAGCAGTCAACCTATGTTGTTGTTTGTCTTAATTTCTTTTATTATTTTTTTTTTATTTTTTTCATTTACGTTTTTCATTCATTTCTTTCTGTTATTCACTTTTTCATTGCAGGCTATAAAATATGAGTCAATGTTCTTTAAAAGTTAATTGCTGAATCTGCAGTCTGGTCGACCAAGGCAGGTTAATTTATTAATTGAAAGCAAAAGAAACGGTGGCAAAACGTTGACAGGTGTCACACGTGCCTAAATTTTTGTTTATGTGGTATAGGTCTACAGGAATACCTGTCTGTACCTGGCACCACACAAAACGCGAAAGACAAAGACACAACTTTATTCATACATTCATAAACATTGTTGCAATAAAACAAGAATAGAACACACTAATGACTTTTAAACTGTCAATTTTCCATATCCTACATACAAAGTAGATCGATTAAACATTAATTGTACCTGAAACATCTGTCAGAATATCTTATGATGCAAGAGAAGGATCCACAAGTAAACCAACTGATTTAGATAGGTTCAACAAGTTAGAACAAAAATAACAGCAATCTCTCAAGCACCTGGCTACATGACTTTTAAACTTTATCAATGAATTCAATTCCTTGTACTCAAGTTTTTCAATTCCAACATAGACTACTGTAGGGTATTGCATGATTGGCTTCATCTTATTAA
This sequence comes from Aplidium turbinatum, assembly GCF_918807975.1. Classification (NCBI taxonomy): domain Eukaryota; kingdom Metazoa; phylum Chordata; class Ascidiacea; order Aplousobranchia; family Polyclinidae; genus Aplidium; species Aplidium turbinatum. The sequence goes on from NC_137476.1 coordinate 9,914,547, forward strand.
ACTGACTAAATTATCATTGCAGTTTTGCCACAGCATTCAAGTTACTTCATTCAAAAAATCACCACCGTCGTTCGCCCGATCCCGATAGCTCAGTTGGTTTAAGCGCAGACGTAGCGCAAGACAAAACCACTAGGTCAAGGGGTGCTGATTCGGCTTACGGGTGTGCGCTAGGCTAGAGCAACACATTTTAAGGACTACTTACTATTTAGCGGCACCTAGTGGTTGTGATAACTCACAACAAGACTTCCGCAATAGCAAACTTTACTCTATCACGCTTGCTGTAACCTGTAACCTGATTTGAATATTTTGTTTTAAAAAGTAAACTAGAAATCAATCCATTAGATTAAAGAATATACAAAAATAGTGACCCAACAAATAAAAAGTAAACATAAAGCCCCAAAAAATGACTTTTGCTAATTTTATAACTTCTTAAATATTACAATTTTGGTAAAGAGGTCACTTTCTTCAACCACAGACATATACAACCAAGCAACCACACGGCATTTAACATAATCCATTAAAATTGAACATAAACTAGAAGCTACAAACGTTTTCGGCCATACACACGTTAGCCCTTATCAAGTAACAAAAAAATAACTGCTTATCATATCTACACTGAAAATGAATAACTGATCTAAACACTGAATTGAACAAGCAAAGTGCCATTAAAGATCACATATTCGATTGTCAAACATGTTCTAATAACAAACCATCCTTGGAGTCGTTTGGAATTATGCGTAAGTGTTCCACCGAATTCGACACTAAAATCCACGAGGCTTTGTTAATAAAATCATACAATCCTCGCCTCAATACACAGTTGTTTGCCTCAGGTGCTTCTTATTTACTCAACGTCTTTTCTTGATACGTCATATGATGCGTCTTTGCCTCGTGTAATTTAAACGCCATGTGATGTGCCTTTCTCCTATGCTATGCCGTTTCATTTTGCATTTCGTTTTTTCAATTCAGTGTTTAGATCAGTTATTCATTTTCAGTGTAGATATGATAAGCAGTTATTTTTTTGTTACTTGATAAGGGCTAACGTGTGTATGGCCGAAAACGTTTGTAGCTTCTAGTTTATGTTCAATTTTAATGGATTATGTTAAATGCCGTGTGGTTCTTAAATATTGACCAACAACCATAAACTTTTGGTTCTACATTTCATTTGTTAATTGGTAGGCCTATAACCAAAAAAGAGCAACTTTGGTGACAAAAAATCATCCTAGTAATTATAATAGAAGTGATGTAATTCAGCCAGTTTACCATTTTTCTATCAATAAAGTTATCCGAGGCCTTGAATCCAATTTGCTAAAGCGTCCACTACCGTGCGCTGTAAGCAAAATTCGGGCAAAAACTGTTTCAGTTTGCGTTACAGCCAAAAAATAGCAGGACTCTGTGCTTTGAAGACGTTGAGAGGTAATTTATAAGATTCTTATTAGCATCTGAGTTTTCTGCAGTAGAAGCCAGGGATATTAATGAACTGTTACAACAACAGACTCTGAAAAAATGCTGCAGTTTTTCACAGCTGCAGCATTTCTGCTTGTGTACGGGACAAGAACAACCGTCATGAAGTGTTTTGTTGCAAAAGTAGCATAATTTTTGTTGTTGGTACTTTGAACATGAAAGTGGCTGCAGTAACGTCTGCACCTATTGTGAATGGAATAATTCCTCGGCAACAACACTTCAACAATCGGAAAACTTCACTATGCCAATCTCGGTAACTGGCCTGCGTCAACAAGAGCCTCTACAAGTTCGCGAAACTACCAGGAGTAACCTATCAAGGCTTTGTCAGTCCGAGGATAAAGATTCAAAACCAAACCAAAACATCGTAATCTATGTTCTCTGGACGTATGTAGTTACCTTCTAGCGCACATTTTTTGTAGAGGTTATGACACCGTTTGCAGCTCTGCCCTTGATGCAAGATTACTGTAGCGCCCGACTCAAGATCAAATGGTGTTGGTTCGGCTCTCTGGGCATGCGCTTGAGTGACTCATTTCAAGACTGCTCTCCATTTAGCGGCAACTAATGGATGGAATAATTTCTTTTCAACAATTATCGAAAATATCACTCTGTCTATCTCGGTAACCATCAATGGTTCAAAGCTCCTACAAGTACTGTATGCTCAACTGCAAGGATTAACCTATCAAAAGCTTTGTCGGTCCGAGAATAAAGATTCAAAACTAACCAACTAGACTAACTCCAAAGAAAATACACGAAGCTGGCAACCCGTATAGGCGATAAAGAGCAAATCAACTTTTGAACCTACAGGTGAAGTCAATGCTAGTAACTAAAAATCGTGTCAACTGTCACAGCTCACAAATAAAGTTCAAAAGTTGCAATATTCCAACTGCCGGAGTTCACCACGTGAAAAGATTGAACTTGCATGAAGAAATCACACACACGGTCATTGCTTGTAAAACCTTAAAGCGAAATTGAAGATTGCACATAACGAAAAGCAAAAATCATGAACAATTTTCATCTGCCTCATTTGCAGTACGTTTGTCATCCCATTACAGCTTTTTTTATTCGTACAAGTGCGTATACCATCCCAAGGATGGAAAAGCACTGGCATACAAAATAACGTTTGCAAACTGATTGTGGCAAATCAAGCGATGAGAGTACAACAGTTTCCACTTGATAAAATACATTGCCACCGTTGAAACAATGCCATGCAAATTCAGTATTTTAATTCCAAAAATCAACATTTACCAAAAGAATAAGCGCTTACTTTATCAATTGCCTGAAAAAAACGTTCGTGGCACAATCAAGATTTGGAGAAAGTTAATATGGGGCGTCTATTGATAAACTCCTCTCTATACGTTGGTGGTTTCTAATTCGGGGTTCACTGACCACTCTTCTTCTTCGTGTGAGCCTCTGGGGCCGAGGGTCTATCCTTTTACCACCCCAGATTCACGATGTTCCACTGACACTCGGGAAATGATAAATGTCTTTTTGGGAGGTTGATTTGTCTGAAAATGACTAAACTGGTGTGCAGAAACTCATGGTCATCAGAACAGTTTTAACAACAAATTTTTAACCATGTTTATTCTTAGGCGTTTAAGGTTAAAGTGTTGGAGTTTGATAATAATTTGACAAAAGTGCTTGACTACAAAAAGGTTGTCAAGGCAGATAAGTCAACCATTGGTCTAGAAATACAATTGAAGTTTAAAAATTGATGTTTGGAAGTTTAAGATTAGGGTCTAAAGATTCGATATTAAGTTGACAGGAGTGCTTAACCACAAAATGGTTGAAAACCACTGGTCTAAGAATAAAGCACAGTATTCTTATTAAGAAAATGTTGATTGGCAACGCTAGTAGCAAGCGTCATACTGCCAAAGCAAATGAGTTACAGATTTTTGTGGTTTAAATTTTGATTAAGTTTTCGGTTATCTACACAACGTTTAATAATAAACACAAAACTGTTTCTATGAAACAACAAAGTTACAAATTTTACATCTGCATTTTTAAATGCACATGCGTTCATAAAATATATAAAGAGTTGATGCAAATTGTTTTATACATAAATGTTTTTTAGTTTAATGTTTAGCATAAACCAAAAAAGGCTGGCTAAAGGGATAACATTTGTGGAGCAGCCATAGCAAGTTGAAAACACTTGGTGCTGAATAGTCACTGCATAAATATAAAGCTAGCACAAGACAAAACAACAATGTGAATAATATTTCAATGTCAAAATTAGTTATTTTTCACTTTCCATAATTTTGATTTTCAAAGCATTATGAAATATTCAACATTCCTTTTACTTGATTGACTCATAATATCTGATAGGTGATAGGAAAGCATCAAGATAACACTACTTTTAATAAATTGAACACCGATCATGAAATAGCCAAAATTTTCTAGTAGCACTGCATATAATGCTAAAAATAGACGTCATTCTTAAAAACACTTCTATTAAGTAAACTTGGAAACTCGAAAGGTTGTGATGTCTGAAATATAGTTGCTTTCAAATGTCAGCTTTTCTTGTGCAAAATTTTTGGGAGAATATTAGCAACAATTGCATCAGTGTCCTTCTCGGTTAACAAAGGTTGCTGGATGTCAAGCGATTCTCGGAGGTAAATCGCAGCTTCTGAATATCGATCCATATGTAATAAGCAATCACCCATCTGGTGAAAGAAAAGCGCTATATTTCCATCGGTGACTTTGTCCAGTCACTCGTTTTTAGATCTGCAAGGAGCTAGCACAAGACAAAACTACAATATACTTCAACTAAATCACCAAAATTTTCCTTTATATTCACTCTGCGTAACTTGCATTTTCCAGACATTATAAGACAGTTTAAAATACTGATTATGCTGTGATTGAGAAGATAAAAATATGAAGAATACTAAACCTTTTAAACAGCATTGCATGACACTCATCATGAGTATAAGTTAACTAAAGTTGACGACTAAAACCATTCAAAAATTAAACGTGTTGCCATCAAAGGAAATTAATCTTGAAAACATGACAATAAAGTGATGGTAGATACTTGAAAAACTTCAATGACCTAAAACATATTTAGTTGTTTTCAAGTATAAGTTTTCCTTATGCAAAAATGAATCTTCTGCTGGAGAAGAGCAACAATTGCATCAGTGTCTTTCTCAGTTGACAGACGTTGCTGGATGTCAAGCGATTCTCGAAGGCAACTCACAGCTTCCGAATATCGATTCATGTGCATTAAGCAATTACCAATCTCGTGAAAGGAAAAAGCAACATTTTTATCTTTGTTTTTGTCTATTGACACTCGTTTGTAGATCTGCAATGATTTTTGAAAATAATTGATGGCTTCTCGGTATTTCTTTGTACTTACGAAACAACAACCAATCTTTCCAAGGGTTTTAGCCACTTTTTCATCTGTTTCCTCATTTTCTGTCACTCGTTTCCTCATCTCTAAGCATTTTTGAAAATAGTTTTCAGCTTCTTTGAACTTAGTTGTATTGAAGAAACAGTAGCCAATACAGTGGAAGGTTTTAGCAACATAATCTGCATGTATGACCAAACGTTCACTAATTTCTAGTGATTTTTGTAAATATTTCATGGCTTGTTGGTATTCATGTATATTTAAAAAGCAATAACCAATATTGTTACATGTTTTAGCGACATTTTCATCATTGTCTACATCTATTGACAATCGTTTCTTGATATCCAGAGATTTTTTAAAATAATTAATGGCTTCCGTGCAATTATTTGTCTTCATGAAAGAGTTACCAATGTGGGTGAGCGTTTGAGCAACATCCACATCAGTATCTTCATCTGTTGTGACTCGTTTCCTAATTTCCAGTGATTTTTGAAAATATTTCATTGCTTTTTCGTATTTATTTGTATTTAAGAAACAGACTCCAATCTCATTGAGTATTTCAGCCACATTTGCGTCAGTATCTTCATCTAATATCACTCGCTTCCGGATTTTCAATGATGTTTGAAAATAATTCATAGCTTTTTGGTGTTCCTTTGTGTTTGAGAAACATACACCAATGTAGTAGAGTATTAGAGCTATATTTGCATCAGAGTCTTCATCTATTGACAAACGTTTCATGATTTGCAATGATTTTTGAAAATATTTCATTGCTTCTTGGTGTTTATTTGTCACTAAGAAACAGTTGCCAATATCGATGAGAGTTTTAGCCACATTTGCATCAGCGTCTTCATCTATTGACAAATTCTTTTTGATTTCTAGTGATTTTTTCAAGTAGTTCATGGCTTCTGTAAATTTGCCGGTCATTAAAAAACAGACACCAATCTCATTGAGTGCTTGAGCGATGTTTGCGTCAACGCCTTCATCTGTTGACAAACGTTTACTGATTTCCAGTGATTTTTGAAAATAACCCATGGCTTTTTGGTGTTGATTTGTCATTGCGAAACAACTGCCAATATTGCTGGTAACTCTAGCAACAGTTGCATCCGTGTCTTCATCTATTGACAAACTTTTACTGATTTCCATTGATTTTTGAAAATGATTCATTGCTTCGTTGTATTTACTTATTTCTAAGAAACAAATCCCAATATGGTTGAGAGTTTCAACCACATCTATATCAGCGTCTTTGTCTTGTGCCACTCGTTTCCTGATTTCTAGCGATTTTTGATAATGATCCATTGCTTCGTTGTATTTACTTGTTTTTAACAAACAATTACCAATAGAGTGAAGAGCTTTAGCTACATCTGCATCAGTGTCTTCATTTACTGTCACTCGCTTTCTGATTTCCAGTGATTTTTGAAAATGATCCATGGCTTCTTTGTATTTACTTGTTCTTAAAAAACAGTCACCAATATGGTTGAGAGCTTTCGCTACATCTGCATCAGTGTTTTCATCGATTGACACCCGTTTTGTGATTTCCAGTGATTTTGTAAAGTAAATCATAGCGTGTTTGTATTTATGTGTCAGGAAGAAACAATCACCAATATTTTTGAAGCTTTGAGCCACATTTGCATCTGTGTCTGCATCTACTGTCACTCGTTTCCTTATCCTGAAAGATTTTTGAAGATAATTCATGGCTTTTGTGTATTTTCCTCGATTTAAGAAACAAAGACCAATGTCATTGAGAGTTTGAGCCACACTTGCATCAATATCTTCATCTATTGACAGTCGTTTCTTGATTTCCAGTGATTTTTGGAAGAAGTCCATTGCTTCTTGGTATTTACAATTATTTGAGAAACAAGAACCAAGATAGTTGAGAGTTTTAGCCACGTCTGCATCGGTGTCTTCATCTGTTGTCATTCGTCTACTGATTTCCAGTGATCTTTGAAAATGATTTATTGCTTCTTTGTATTTACATGTATTGTAGAAACAGACACCGATATTGTTGAGTGTTTCAGCCTCATGTGTATCGATGTCTCTTTCTATTGCCAATCGCTTGTTAATTTCCAGTGATTGTTTAAAATAATTTAGAGATTCCATATATTTATTGGTATTTAAATAACAACCACCGATAGTGTTGAAAATTTGAGCAACATTTGCATTTGTGTCTTCATCTTTTGAAACTCGTCTTTTGATTTCCAATGATTTTTGGAAATAAGTCATGGCTTTTTTGTATTGATACATATTTAACAAGCATTTACCCATCCAGTTTAAAATTGCAGCCACATTTGCATCTTTATTTTCGTTTTCAGGTTTTTGGGTATTTTCTTCTAAAAGATTTTCCAAGTATTTCACAGCATCTTTATATCGACAATTTCTAAAATGACAATATGCTGCTATTGTCATTGCTTGTGATTTCTTAGCTTCAAGTGCGCCATCTCTTGTTGGTAACTCTTCAATTGCTTTGAGAAAGTTTACCGCATACTCAAGTGATTCATTGTAATTGTCAGTGAAATATAGGATTTGAGTAATTTCAAATAAAATATTGAAATCTACATTGTCTTTCAAATTATTGAAATTTTCTTCTGTTGATTCATTGTTTTCGTTAATCATTTTTGAGTTTGTTTCCAGCAAACGAAGGCTTGTTTCAAAATCCATCAACCGTGGACCAATGATAGCATGGTTAGTAAAAAGTTTCATAAGCTTTTGCGCTGGATTTTTTAAGCAAAGAAACTTGCAAATTTGTATGTTTAACAAAGTTAAATCCGGGTAAAAATGAATTTTTTTTATATCCAGTTGTTTGCATATATCACATTGCAGTGAGTATGCAACTTGGAAAAAACTGATGCAACTTCGTTCTCCAATAAGTTCCACTAAAAAAGAGGTTATATTTCTTGAATCATTTTTTGACTTTACATTTTTTAACCAATCGGTTTGCCCGTTGTTCTTCATGTAAACCCTTAAGCGTATTTCACATCCCACGGCGATTGCACTAGATAGCTTATGTCTTGCAAACTCTGAAATAATTCGTTGTTTATAAAGTGTATTAACAATATCAAAACAAGAATTTGCTCGAATCTTGTATAGTCTTTTTAAGGCTGATAGAAACAATGTTACACTTCGATAAACAACTCGCTTGTGATTGAAGTTCTCTTGATCGGAAAATGTCAACAAACTTAATTTTGTAGCAAAGTTTTCCAAATCTTCTTTAATTTGCTTGGTTATGTCATCTGACAAAGCTTCATATGAAACTGAGTCTAGTGTTTTTCTCATTCTATCAAAGAAATCATCGTATATTTCCTTTGTGCCAGCAACAAAAACAGTTTCAGTGAGAATGTCACTCAGGTGATAGCCATTCTTTAATGATTGTTCGGTGCTCAAGTAATTCAACATTTTGCTGACTGGCTTTATGAGCTCAGTCTTCCATGGTTTGTCTTCTGTGAGTTGTTGGCGACCGAGAGGAGATTTGCAAGCATGCGGCATCATTCCATCGAATGACACTCCTCTGGTCGTGAATGCATCAAAGAACCAATATTCACCCTCTTTGCCTTCTCTTTTTAGGCTTTCAATATTCACACTTGGCAGGATAGTTTCTTGTAAGTTGATCAAAATAACTTGAAATACAACAGCAAACCAACGAAAGTATTCCAACACATCTTGATAGTTATCTTGATTTTGGCAGCCCTCTTGCAAAACGATAACATTTTCGAAATCCGAGAAAGGAGTGATCTCCTTTCTCGCCAATGATCCCATTCCTACAAGAGCATACTTACAAGGAGGTTTTCCCATTACGGATTCGCAGTAGTTACTAATATCTTTCATGATTGCTTTGTATTCATCACTTACCATGTGTTGGATGGCTTTAATGGCTTCAATTTTTTCCGTTTCTAATCTGTTCAAAACATCACCTTCAACAGCAAGGGGAATTTTTTCTACTTCAAGCAGAGAGCATTTTACCGTTTCTCTCATTTTTGTCAGACTAACTTTTACATCATTTGCTTTGTGAATCAAATCTAAATCCTTCTTTTCTGCCTTAGCTTGACAAAGAATATCAGTGCATAGCTTCCTCAAGTCAGTTTTTATCTTAGCTTCATTGTCGGGTTTTCTAGCGAGGGAAGCGTTCAACAGAGCAGCACTTTGTATCAAGCTTATTTTGTCTGGAGACCGTTCCTGGTAAACGAGTCCCAATTCATGCAAAATGTTTGCTGACTTTGAAATGTCTTTTTCTTTGCCGTTAGCAAAACAAACATCTTTGAGTTTCTCAGCAAGACGGAATTCTTCATCTTTGGACATTGCCTCTTTGGAGGCCTTATTCACCCTTTATCTTTTGCTTTGTTCATAACAGTACCCGTGATCGCAAGCCGTCTAATCAACTTCTGCGTGTGTTTCGATTTGGAAGTAAAGCATTACTCAATTTTATTTCAAAACAATTTTGAACAGTTTTTGGTGCTTAAATTCAATAGCTGATCACATTTTAATAACCAGTTTTGTGAAGCTAATACAAGCTTGATAAATCTGAAAATATAATTTGTTTAAAAATCAGCAATTTGAGTTAAATAAAACTAAACGAAAAGCCGCAAACTGTGCGTTAAACCTTAAGCTAGTCGTGATCTGATACCGTAATGAAGTCGGCTGCATAGCCGAGAGGTGAGAGTCCAGGTACTGCACTCGAAAGGGTACCGGTTTGACACCGTTTAAAAGCATGCGGCTGTGTCTTTGGCAGAACGCGAAAGTGGACGCGAAGATTGGCTTCCTTGCCTTCTAACCTACTTAATCTAAGTCTTCAGCCCCGGAGTAAGCCTGGGTACGACAACCGCACTGAAAACAGGGACGGAAAATAAATTATTTCGAATTGGAAATTGTTCTCTACGACTAAAATATTTTAAATGAACAACACAAAAAACTCCATGCTTACAGTCACTATTATCACTCAGCCTCGTAATCAACTGATCGAAAAGATTGAAAAGACTGTGCCTAACACAAGTGTGCAAAATTTTTTATTAGAAAGGGGTCACTGTCTATTGTCTAACTGTTTGAAATACTTTGCAGTTTATTAATTACAAATCAATTGCTGAGTAATGCTAGTATTCTAAAATTTAGTTTTATCTACACCTAACGAAAAAAAATACAGTAGTTAAAGATAAATATTATCAAAAAACAATACGACACACACAATAAAAAAACATCACTATGCTGTTTTTTAACTTATAGAGGAGTCAATATACGGAAAAAAGGCATCTAACCCCAAAAAAATTGATACAAAAGGTTTTTCAACGGATTCTGTTACCAATGGGCATACTAAATAACATACTAAAAATCTACCAAAATCGGACCCTCAGAAAGGGGTCACTTTCAACGATATATACGGCATATTTCTAAATAATTTTGCGTATTGGGTAGATAGTGGTATTCAAGTTGTTATTGTTCTTGTGTTTGTGACATCATAATCACATGAATGCGTGCATAGTCGCATCACAATGCAAGCGAAGTTATCGTTGTTAAAGTCAAAAAGATTTATTCAGGCAAAATCACTCAGGGCTGCCAGAGATTGTTTTTTTAATGCACTTCTGTGGTTTTATTTTTGAGTCTGGGGTTTTTGGACCATAATTTATAGGCTTTCATTTTGCTACTTTTAGAATACTTTAAGTGCTAATACGCTAATAGTGTTAAGAAAGTTAGTTATGAAAAAAAGCAACATTTTTTCGCGCAATCGACGCGATATTTGCTGCATAATTTTATTTTGACCCGCCTGGAGCAACATGCTAGTTGCAAGAGTTTTACCAGGCGTGCTATTTTCCGGCCGACTTTGGCTAGTTTGGCGTCTTTTGTACACAATCAAGCGGTATTTTCGGTGTTTTTAAAAGCTGGGGCTTTTTGTTTGGATCTGGAGTTTTTGTGGGGCCATGATCGGGAGTTCTTCAGAAAATCTCACTGGCAGCTCTGAACTCACTATGAAAAAGTTTCAGAGGATAATATGAGGATGTAGAGGATAATATCAGGATGTAGATCATAACATTAGATTATTTGGATAAACGGGAGTTATCAGAGAATCGTTTTTAGAAACAATAAGGATTGTTACCGTACGGAATTGTAGACGGAATACAACTAACAAGGTATGTGAAAACCTGAGTTATTGTTATGTTTGAATATTGTTGTTCATGCAATATGACCGTAAAGGACACGGTTGGGCCCGCAGCCAGCACTATATTTTATGGGACAGCTTCCACCCAGACATATTGAAAAGGGTTTTCATGTTATCAGTCGCAGCAGCCAGTTCTGGGCAGGCCTCAGCTCAGATCTCGTCATCGAGACGACCTTGATGAGGTCGTTGAAAACCACTGGGGGTATGACGCACGGAAGTGGAATGGATAAAAAGCAGAGAGCCCTTTGGACCAGGTCCATAACACCCGAGCACAACATCGCTATGTAGGAGTTTACAAACTTGTCATTCACGGCATCTGAACAGCACAAGGATTCAACAAAGGCAAGGATGAAAAGGCACGCTCCTGACCTGGAGAAGATCAGTTCAAAACTTGTCGTATGTTCACCTTTCTTGCAAGATGCTTCGTTAAGGAACGTTGTCACTGGTGTTGTAGCCGATGATAGTGTGAACGTGCACGAATATGAGACTGTTGGACAAAAAATCTTACCAAAAATGACAGTACAACCTGCATTCGCATACTCATTCAGTAGAAAGGATAAAGCCATGGCCCTTGGGCAAAAATCTGCTATCAAGGTCGCTCCTGATCGAACCATTGATACTGCACTTCCTTTTCAACCCTTCATGGTGGTCTCCCAAGCTGGACATCTATCACTGGAGGAAGTTATGTGTTACGGGCTTAGTCCTTTCCCTCCTGCTCTCTTTGAATCGAGACATGTATTCCGAAAAGCTGATAAGCCACAGTTAGCACACGCGATCTGTGATCACGGAAGTAATGCAATCCTACATTCTGTGTCAAAAACGGAGTGCCACGTACTTAATGGCGGTTCACTCCTTCACCGCATATCATGGCAGCGTGGACAAAGCCATGGTGAAATAGCATGGTCATATGCTGATTTCACCATCCGGCAATATGGATCCGGTACGACCATTGTGTTTGACGGCTATGAAGAAGGGCCGACCATTAAAGACAACATGCATCAAAGAAGAGGACGTAATCTTCATCCCGTTGTAAACTTTACAGCTGAGACTATGTTCAAAGGCAAGAAGGAGGAGTTCCTTTCACAAGATGCCATAAACAAAATTTGATTTGGATGATAAGTGGTAAACTTCGGGAACAAAATTGCACCGCGGTAAATGCATCTGGGGATGCTGATGTAGAAATTGTGAAGGCCGCAGTGGAGACATCTCTTCTCCAGACAACAACGCTGATTGTAGAAGATACCGATCTCCTTGTGTTAATTGTTTACTATGCACAAGAAGATAGTAAGGGCCTTTATTTCAGGTCAGACAAGTCCAAAGCTGATGGCAGTACAGTACCAAAGTATACAACATCAACCGTTTGAAAAAAATCTTTGGACATGACATGTGTTCTGAGTTGATATTTATCCATGCCATGACTGGTTATGACACTACGTCTCGGATATTCAGTGTTGGCAAGAAGACTGCTTTTCGTAAACTTGTGCATGGAGATCCTGTTCTTCGGTCTTGTGCTAAAGCATTCACTGCCCCAAACTAGACCACAGAGATAATCGATGACCTTGGGTGCCAAGTAATGGCTGTCTTCTTTGATGGCCAGAGCACAGATTCCCTTGCGACAATGCGATACAACACCTTCAGCAAGAAAGTTGTCTCTGCTTCATCATTTGTAACACCCGAGCGTCTGCCACCAACTGAATCTGCTACCCAACTTCACTGTCGTCGAGTTTACTACCAGATAATGGTCTGGATGGAAAAAGCAGAGAGTATGGATGTCATGAATTGGGGGTGGAACCTGCACAAGAATCGGCTCATCCCACTTATGTCAATAATGAAGGCTGCTCCAGAAAGTCTCTTGAAGGTCATTCATTGCAACTGCTCCACTGCCTGTAAGACACTCCGCTGCTCCTGTAGAGGATACGGACTACCATGTACCGCTGCATGTGGACCATGCCAACTGCAAGAATGTGACAATCCACATAACAAGTTTCTTCTAGACGAGTCGGAAGATGATGAATAGAGACAGCCGTAAGCAATAAGACAACAAACGGGCTGATCACCTTGGTTTACGATTTACCTTTGTAGCCTACTGTTGTAATTCCGATGATTTTCTGAATGTGTCTGTGTCCAGACTTTAATGGTACGCTATTCTTTAAAACAGATTAATCCCCTGTATTCATCTACTGTAGGAGGCCAAGTATGAGCCTCCTGTTGGTTGTATTTTTTTTAGATGCCTGTATTGATAGTACCTGTTATGCCGCATGTAATATGCTGTTATGATAATTCCATCTTATTAGGGGAGATTGGGGATACTACGGACGGATTTTCGAGTGTTTTGTTTTCGAAAAAATGTTTTATTTTAAAGTGTACTGGAAACCGTTTTGCACCAATACATATGGAATTTATTCAGATGAAAAGTGAGGAGTTGTCTCTGAAATTTTTACCACTATTCAGCTTATCAAGCTGCTAAAAGTATAGAAACTGAAATGTTGGAAAACCACTTTTCTCAAGCTCGTGTTACATAATGGAAGTCAAGATGATTTTGTTTGCGGTTTGTCTCAAGCTTCAAGTGAATTTGCTAATATCGTGCTCTGCTCTGTCTGATGTTGGCCTATCGCTGCGTCCGAAATGTCCCCGGCTCCCCCAGGTCATATATTATATACAAATCATACGTATCTCAGTAGATAATCAGTCTATCGTAATTTAACCTATTTAATTCGATTCATTGACCCCGAAAACCTAGGGATAGACACCTAAACCGCCTTTCTAGCTTGAATAGCAATTAAGATATAGGCAGTATAACATCTCGGCGGCCATCTTGGACGCCATCTTGAAAATGACCCCTTTCTGGATGTCCGATTTTGGTAGACTATTAGTATGTTATTTAGTAGGCTCATAGGTAACAGAATCCGTTGAAAAACCTTTTGTATCAATTTTTTTGGGGTTCAACCTTATATTGACTCGTCTATTATAACTGCTGTATTCTTAAACGTTTTGAGCAATGGTGCATTGGCACATATCCAAACCTCACCACGACGAAGGAACATAATGATAAAGAAAACGTCCTACGCATTCTACAACTCTGAAGTTGCACTGACCAGCACGTCATATCCGTGTCGTAGTTGCCTGACCAGCACGTCATATCCGTGTCGTAGTTGCCTCCTTCTTCTCTTCAACAATTTTCTTAGACGATCTTAGACGATAACAACTTTGCTGCTTTTTACTGTAGATAGTGGCAGCGGAAAAAAATTTAAAATCTATTCAGAAACATGTTGAAATCGAAAAACACGGCGGAATACTTCTAACTCATCTTGGAACCAGCAAACTGGATGAAAAAAACGCTCTTTCGCTGCTTTTGGAAGTCAGATTGAATTGTTCAACACTAAGCAGTGCTGAAGCGTTTTTTCTATGTTTGTAAATTATATACTTTTGTGAAGTAAGCTTTTTGTGTACTATCATTGAATCTGATTGAAACTAGGCTTATAGTTATTTATCTCTCTCTCTTCTTCAACGATGTGGAGCTCAAGTTTGTTTATTGATTCGTAATAGGACTAATAACACAATGAAATGCGTTGACTCGATTATACTCGAATGTTGTTCACTATATTCTCATTCAAAAATGTGTACGACAAGGTTGTGTGCTATCACAGACCATTTTTCATGATATTGTGAAATAATTTTAAGACATATTAAAGATGAAAGGGGTATTAGTACTAGAGGAAACAACATTAACCACATACGATATGCTGATGACACCATTTTCATATCTGATTCGAGACGTAAAACTGCAAAACATACTGGATATTGTATGTACGAAAACCAAAATATTTGGTATGGAACTAAATAAAACAAAAACTGAAACAATGGTTATAACTAGGGCCCGAAAAAGTCAATAAAGTTAAAAAATTTTAAAGACTTCGTCTGTCCACGAATCAAAGAATAAAGTTGTTTTCAGCACCTAGGGAAGTGTTTCTAAAACGTTTATAGGTTAAAATAAAGTCAAACTTTCAATAAAGTCAAAATTTGTCAAATTATGGCTTTTGACAAACCTTTTTTTGTTTCTTGAGAGTAGTTTTTGTCAAAATCCTCGCGGAAGCATTGTACATCAGGAGCTGTGACACAATTAAACCATAAAAAGCAGGCAATATGTCACAATACCAACTTGAGTAACTTTTATCGCAAATTGTCCATTGTTTATTATTTGTTACGTATTTAAATAATTCTTATAAAACGCTTCCTCTTCACAAATATTGTCTTTTCGAAGATCAACAGTTTGGATTTTAGGAATAGCCTATACTGACATTCTTTAATACAAAAACGGCTAAGCAAGCTAAATCGTTCTCGGATTTAGACCTTTGTCGAGATTTTACTGATGAATTTAATTTACCATGCGGAGAAAATCGAGGCAAAGTGCCCTTTCCCACAAGGACAAAAGAACACAGGCTACCTAAATCTATCGCCAAAAAAACAGGACACACTTTTTATAATCCATAAAACACCTTGAATTTTCGACAAAATATTACGTTTGGGTCTGAAATCGACAAAATATTATGCTTGGGTAACTGGTATCAATTCATGGAAGAACTGTGGCCTCTACAAATAAACAATTTCGTTAGGTCTAAATAAAGCCAAAATTTGATAAAAATAAAGTCAAAAAAATTTTTTTTTAGGTCAAAATAAAAATGGCCCTAGTCATAACATAGAAGAAAGAAGTCGAAATTTATTTTTGTAATTTATCAGTTAGTGGAGCAATTCTTAAACAAGTCCAAAATTCTAATATCTTGGTACTGTGGTGAATTGGGATGCAAGATAAAGAAGGTCATGGATGCAAGGGAAGAAACAGAACTCAACACTAGAACAGCTTAGGAAAAATCAAGTTTCCAACAAATAAAACTAATTCTTTGCAATAAAAACATCTCCTTTAAGACAAGGTTTAAAGTTTTAAATTGCTATGTTTATCCTGTCATTCTATACAACTCTGAAATCTGGAATATTTCAACAAAAATGGCTGAAAAAAATAATGCTTTTGAAATGTGGTGCTTCCGTAGAATGCAACGTATTTCATGGCTGGCAAAGAAGACAATATTAAAACAAGATAATATTAATTTCTCGGCCATGTAATAAAAAAGGAAAAAACTGGATTATCTCTCTATAACTGGTAATTTTTTTAGAAACCTGGAAGATAAAGACAAACTCATCTGAAGCAATTTGACGACAAGTCAGAAACAATCATTCATGCAACATATCATAAGAATACTTGGTTTAATTATTCATCTGAGGCCGTCGATGCCTGGTTCAGGCAAGGCAATTGAAGAAAAAGAATAGGGCTATCAAATTTGTTATGTTGTTGAGCCATTTGCCAATGACTTGGCCATAAAAATGTATTTTTTAAATTGATCAAATAAAGCCAATTTTCAAATGGAGTCTGGTATGCAGATTTTTTTAATTGGAGTTTAAACTTAGAAATGCATACGTAATGTAACTACAACTTGCCTGAAAACGCACTAGCGATGCAGCTTGGTTTGCACCATAGATGTGAAACTTTGTATACTCTATTATTACAATTTCTTACTCTCTCAACTTTTCATTTTCATAAACGGCGTTACCGTTTTGATTTGCGGCTAATTATTTGACGACACAACTCTTTGTGCTAGATGCTTCCCCATTAGCTGAAAGTTGATATGTAACCGGAATATTAAATCATCAAACAAACAAACAACTGCTCACACACAAACTCGTGCAATGCATACCCTGGCTCCACCGACACACTCAACATATTCAATCATTAACGAAGTTTAATTAAAGCTGCTTGGTTACAGAAGCTCCACTGATTGCAAATGACCTTGTATTTCTATTTACGAGAATTGGGAGACTATTAAGATTTGCATGTTTGACATGTTGGTTGCATTGCATACCCATGCTTTGTGAGTTTGTTTTTCTTCAAGACTTCCTCACAGAACGACATTTCTGAGGTAATTGCTGCTCTCCTTTGACAAAGGTTTAGTGGAATTATTAGTTAATAGATGGCGCTCAAGCATCACTAACCAGCGGAAGATTCAAATAAAATGAAGGCAAACATTCTATCGGATCAAACAGCTTAAGGTTGTTGGACAATTATAAAGTTTATTGTTTAATTGCCTAAACCATAATATCTAAACCAATTGCAAAATATTATCTAAGCTAAGTCATTCTACCTTTGTTTTTGCGTTGGAGATCATTGGCCTCCCTTTGTTTGCAACTATTTATAAGTCCACTGAACCTGTCAGTCGTTCATAATTTTAGTTAGATCTTTCACCTTTTCACGTCATGTGCTCGCAAGTCTCGTATTAGAAAAAGTAAATACAACAAATACATGAAGAAATTTTAAAATAAAAGTTTTTCTTTCTTTTTTTATGTAGTGATTATTTCATTCATGGAGCATGTAAGGCCGTCGAGCTCAATTGTGTTTTCAAATGCCGGGATGTAATTTTTAAGAAGAATTCCTTTGCAGTATTGCCAATCCCTCGTTCGTTTTGGAAGATTGGCTTTCAAGAATCAAAACTAGTAATAATAAGGAACGTGAAAATTTTCAATGAACATGAAAACTAGGTTTGCTTCTTTCATGAACAAGTAATTCTGTGACGTAATTTGTTCATCAAAGACAAAATCGTTTAAGCAATGAATTTTCGTCTGATAAATATCTTTCAAGTTAAAATAGAAATAAATTAACTTTTATCGAAGCGTTACTTAATCATTTGAAAACGTTAAATCTGATACAACACAAATGCATTAGTGACAAATCGATAAAACTATGAGAAATAGAAGCATGACAGGTAGCCTAAGTAGAGTTTAAAAACATGGATTGCAGAGAGTGAAAAATTGATTTATCAGCTTTAGAAGTAGGCTACTGTACGCCTATTTGAAATTCTGTCGAGATTATTATAAGTTATGGAGCACTTGCTCAATTAGGAAATTTATAAATCGACGACTCGACTTAATAGTAACTTCTACTACATGAGGTTGAGTGTTACAAGATTTTACGGTTGAGCGACTTTTATTTGTAATTGTAGCATACACTCGATATTTGTACACTGAAGATCACAAACATAATAACCTAACACATAATTTAAATACGTCCTTTATGTAGGTAAATAGTCAAATAGCCAACAAGACGTGCCTGATACAAAATAAAGGTTCTCATTGCATATAAAAGATGTAATCCAGAAGCAAAAGAGCTTACTCTTCGATGAGTACAATGATAAAGCACCATGAGTAGCTGTTAGCGTTGAAAGTGATCTTTGAAGTGACTTGTTCACCAACAATTCAATCAAACATTGCAATTTACTGAATGCATCACATGCTGAACGCATCGCATACATACGTAAACTTTTGAATGTAAACATGTAGCCTACTTCAAAAAACCCATTGAATGCTAATTAGGTCCATGTTGATCCTTGGTTTGACTTGGTTATGGAAATCTTTATTTTCAAAAATTCCATCTACTAGGTGACGCTGAATGAAGAGCTGTCCTTAAAACACGTTTCTAAAGCGCACACTCCAAGAACTGAACCAACGTTCCTTGATCTTGCAGCTTCTTTGTGCACAAACTTGAGCACTTAACCAACTGTGCTATCGGGACTCAGTTAAAAGTGAAGTAGTTAACATTTTGATCTTACGACATCCAATTTAGGAAAAATATCTAAATCCAAGAAACATTATTGTAGCCTACTCGTACTGCATCGAGATGAATACTTGAATAAGGTGTGTTGCACTTCCATCCATCAAACATGCATAAACAATACACATCGTTTTTGTCTTATAGTTACAAAAGTATTGTCGTCTAAATTTCCATAATTTACTTTTTAACAATCTTATGGTATTCTCCATTTATAAAATTGCAACTTGCATGATCTCCTGACCCACCAATTCTGTATACAAACTCTAAATCAGGTATACTGTCTAAAAATTTGTTTTTACTGAAAAGTTAAACGTTATTTTTTGGCTTGGTCATTGCAACTTTTCACACCAATTAGGGCTGATGTGCAGGGCTGCTGAGGGAACTCAGGACTGGTCGGAAAGAGATACGAAACATGAACCCCAAAATAAAACGATTTTCAACAAGACACATTTTTGCTTCAATAGTAAAGATGGGCCTCTTAAAAGTAAAAACAAACCGCAAAAATACTCGCTTTCCTTTGCAATATTATGCTAGGAGTGACACTTGCTCGACATCTCCCCCCCCCCCCCCTTTCGAAGACAATGCCAATGTGTCGGTTTGAAAAAGTGCATTGATAGAATTGCAAAAGATTTTCAACAGCTGGCAATCTTGGATGTGAGCATATTTTGCTGCAATCATGATAGCCTATGTTGTTACGAAAGTCCTTTACGCCCTTAGAATTTTAAAACGAAGCATCAGGACGTCGCGACGCCCCATTTGTGAACCTCGGTGTTTAACATTTTTGACTTTACACAACATGAATGAGTACGTCATTCATTCAACTATATTAGTGTGTTTGTTTGCAGAGTAGCAAACTAAGAACAAAATCGAGTTTCAATCTGATGTCGTTGCTTTGTTCGACCAGATCTAGCCTACGTTTGTTCAGCTGCACTTCACGCGTGTTAGTCTAAACAAGCAAGAAAGATATAATTGACGTAATTCAATATGCATGGAATTTCAAAATTGGTTAAAACTTTAGTTTGCTAAGTGCAGACTATGCTCAAATAAAAAGAGCAAGGCATAAAAATAACGAGAATTGTTACGAAATGAAAACATTTTTCCATCCGTAGACATTGCTGAGAGATGAAGTCAAACTTTTTAACAATTTACGGAGTGAAATATTTGGTTTCACACCATATTCTGTTTGATGTTGCTTTAGCTTCAACAGATATGCATTGAAAACAATTCACTGAAATGAAAGCTACAAATCCTCCTCAAGAAAGCCATAAATTATTGAAATATTTGTCTTAGAATGCCAAATAACCATGTGTAAGATTATTAAAATCTGCAACAAATACAAAGACTTCAGTTTCTATGAAGTTTTTATAAACTGTGTGGATTTTTCGACTCATAACGCGCTTAGCGAAAATGTGTAACCGTTTTGTAAAAATTACGAAACTTGGTACGTTTGATATCTACGTTTCAGTAAAAAATACAATTTTTGCAAATTTCGGCATAAGATTTGCAAAAAAATATTTGTGGTTTAAAAAAATGCCTGTTTTAAATACTCTTTGCTGTGATTATTGACTGGAATATTTTTTCTGTCCGATAACATTTGTTTCCATAACTGATTCATTTAGCTCTAACTTCCCCATTACAAGACATATTTGAGTAACTTAAATTAAAAGGATTTTATTTAAAATAAGACATGGCCAGATTTTGTTTTTAAACTTTGACATGAAGACCATGGATAAACTTGTTTTAATAATTTTCGGACACCAAGGTTTCAAAACAAAACTCTTAAAGAATAATTCACCATGCAGGGTTGCACTGTTCAGTTTACGAAACATCAACTGCTTTAAATTTGTTTGTTTTTTACTTGCTTTAACAGCAGCGCAGCTGAAAGTGCATTTATATTATCACTCCAAACAGCTTTTGATGGCTGTTATCATATTGATTGTATTGTAACACGCTACAATTTTAAACATAGTACACGAAATAATTCTCTCTTTCGCGTGGATTAGTTGTCATGCTTCAGTAAAAGATAGTGTACACAGGTCCTTTACTTGATCTACATCAAATACATCAAATATCACAAAACCATAGGCTATAGCCTATCGCTCTCACACTGCAAATTACATTTTTCTAATATCAACTCAACTATCTCAATTTATCTTTATTTTTTTCAGAAGAGTAAAATCACCTATTCAGCTTCCACTTCATCAATTGATGTCGCAATATGTGATTATCCTTTGACCAGCAAAAAAATAAGAGTCCAGATTGACTGTTCGAATTGGGTATATGATGACAAGCCAAACTTGATAGGAGGAGTGGCTGCCAGTTGAGTTGCCGAGTTTTTTTTTAAGCTGGAAAACTTTATTTTTTCAAGAAATGCAAAATTTTTCATGGTTTGCATGGTTTATGAATGAACAATCGAATACCTGAGTGCTGAGTGACACACACTCAGAGAACGATTGACATGGAATTCTGATTCTGTGATTATTGTATGAAAAGATATCACTCTCACAATCGGTTTCTAACTTCTCTAACCCTCAGTGTTTTTTTGCAAATCAAGAAATTTACAGTGACTGACATGAATTAAAGGAAGAGAGAAACTTTGCTTTGGCAAAATTCATTGAACTGTTAAAAGCTATTCCTAGTTAAAATAGACCAAAAGCAAATAAAAACCAGAGATAAATATCTGGTGAAAATAATGGCGACAGCTGGTAAACAAAGCTAAGGTTTCTCGAGCCTTTTACAGTCTTAATTTTATACCTTTTGAAAAAAACAAAAATAGTTTAAACTTTAAACGTTCAATCTTCATAAGCAGATGTCAGTATGTCTACGAGAATTTGAATAAATCGTTTTTAATTCATAGCACATACTATTTATAGCATAGGGATTGCTTACATTTACAGCACTGAAGATAAAGACAGCATAGTTTTCGAAACGTTTGCTGAATATGAGTCTAGTATCCACATTTTGGGCTCTTTATTTTTTTCATAGATGAACAGTTTTTCCTCACAAAATGAAGCCCTCCGTCCTAATTAAATTTTTATGCAAATAATCTTAGTTGGAGTGCCTGTGAGATAGGCTACTGCATGGCCCCCTCTGGCTACTGTATGACTTTTTTCTTTACTATGATTGAGCAACTTACAGTATTGTTCGAATTAATTGAAACTGTCAAGAAAACAGGCTGAATTTGTGTATATTTGGTTTATTGTGATAATTTAACAGATGTTTATGGTTTAATACCTAATGTGGCCCCCATCTTCTTTCAATATTCCACAAACACAGTTTCGCATGGATTCGATTAGTTTTTTGCAGTTTTCTGCAATTTTTGGGTCCCGCAACCACACCTGAATGATGGCCTCCATGAGCTTCCTTATTATGGTGTAGTCCTTCTTGCGTAATCGTGCCTTGATTACGCTCCACAAATTTTCGATGCGATTTAAATCCGGAGAATTGCCAGGCCAATCTAACGTGATAATCTAATTTACCGGGCCAATCTAAAGGGCCAATCTAATTTTTCTTCAAAAAATTAGTGTTTTTTTAGAAGAATGGCATGGTGTGAGGTCCTGCTGAAAAATGCCCCCATCTTCAGGAAATGCTTTTCCCAGGTCTGGGATAACTTTTTTTGTGATCACATTGATGTATCGTTCAGAATTCATTATTCCTTCCACCGAAAACAGTGATCCAACACCTCTGTGACTAAAACGTCCCCAGAACATTTTTTTGGGGGAATATTTTACACATTGATTGAAATGGCAGGGCTTCAGCGTCTCTCCAACACTCCTTCTCACAAACCTCGCACTATGCCATTCTTCTAGAAAAACTAATATTTTTTTGAAGAAAAACAAGATTACCATAATAGATTGGCCTGGCAATTCTCCGGATTTAAATCCCATCGAAAATTTTTAGAGCGTAATCAAGGCACGATTACGCAAGAAGGACTGCACCATCATAAGGAAGCTCATGCAGACCATCATTCAGGTGTGGTTTTGGGACCCAAAAATTGCAGAAAACTGCAAAAAACTAATCGAATCCATGCCAAACCGTGTTCGTAGAATGATGAAAGAACGTGGAGGCCACATTAGGTATTAAACCATAAACATCTGTTAAATTATTACAATAAACCAAATATACACAATTTTAGCCTGTTTTTTTGACAGTTTCAATTAATTCGAACAATGCTGTAAGTTGCTCAATCATAGTAAAGAAAAAAGTCATACAGTAGCCAGAGGGGGCCATGCAGTAGCCTATCTCACAGGCACTATGTTAATGCATTTAATTAAAATGGACTTTATATTAAGATGGCTGTAAATTGTGATAACAGACAATCAAATGTGAACAAGCCTACAAACGTTTATTTGTCTTAAAAACAGCAGTTTGGTAATACAATTGCAGCAGCTATTTTAAAAGCTACATCCAATTCGACAAGTTAAACTGTTCTGTAATTGATTAAAAAAGCATTCATATAATGTTTAATGCAATAGATAGCCTAATGTTAGTATTAACACGATAAAGAGTAGGCTACTCAATTCTATGTTATGGATCATCACGAAACTAAGTAGGCTATAGCAAATTCAAGTAACAGAAGATGTTTTATTGGCTACTATCAAAAAATAGGCTACTATATCAAAGAAACTTTCCAGCATGTTTCTCTACTGAAGTTAGTGGAATCATTACACGGATTTTAATCAAATACTATCATCTGTCTTAATACTTTTCTAATCTTTTATATTTAAACAAAGAATGTTTGATAATTCCATTTTTCGAGAGAAAGAGGTTGGTGTTTAGTGGTATCATGACTCTTTCGTTTCAAAGCAAGATTGAGAAATTATGATTTAACTCTCAGTGTGAGTAATGTTAACATTTTAAGGTTGAGCTTCTTGAAACACCATATTCGTCAGATGTTAAATATCTTTTTAATCCGTTGTACAGTACAATTTAAAATTGAGAGCTAAATTTTGGCTATTTTTACCCTCATGTAAAAAATCATTTGAACAAAAAATAAATTCTAAAATATCACAAGATTTTGAATGCTTTTCCTATTACTACACTAAAGGATACACAGCTCAGGTGGTGTAAAAGCTTTGTTAATGAGGTAAATGTGACAAATTGAATTAACGTTATTAAATACGTCTGCAGTGTCCACATGTGTGTATAGTTACGTTTCAACGACACAGTCTCCCACAATATAAATGAGTCCTACTGTCTACTGAAAACACAGTCAACAAACAAGATCATGATGTCAAATGTAAACGAGACTTCATTGCGCAGCAGCTACCCGTCTATTTCTTATCTATAGTTTCACTATTACACTGTCCAGACGAAACGTTCGATCGCATTCACACTTTCAAAAAACATGGTCTTGAATTTTTGACCTGCAAAAGATGCAAATATTTGTTCAAGGAAATGTAATTTCATTTTCAAGTAAGCTAAAACTTTTGTTGTTTTTTTTTCCCATAACAAACTTACACTCACACGTTCAAGTCACAACACATTTTTTTGTCTTTGGTTTTACATCAAACCTTGTTATAATGACAAAACCGTGTCATGTTGTGTTAATTTAGACAAAAAATAGACTGTTTTAACGCAGGAATTCTGCTTTTGGATACCTTGTAGTAATTAAATTCAAGAAACCTTTAATAGATTATAAATACTAAAACTATTCTCTAAACATATCGGTTTATCGATCGGAATTTTAAATGTGCCCGAAGAAGAGCGCTTCATTTCTTTTTTAGTATTTTATTTGCTGATATAATGGAATCTTCTAGCAGTTTAAAATTCCATGCTCCAGGTCAATAAAGAAACATGAAATACCCATCAAGGCTTCGCTTTTACAAAAGTGTTATCACTTGATGGCATTAGAATATAATGTGTCAAATTAACGTTTTCTATTTGCAAACTCATAGCACTCATAGGACGAATGTTATAGCTGCCTTTTCACCTTTTTTACTTTTCTTTTAAATTAAATACAAATAAACTAGGTGCTTTCTCTCACCATTTGGAGTCCACCTGCTACAGTATTCGCTATTGCATTGAGAGCGAGCTTCATTCAATCTACTTGCTAGATAAAAGGCCGTTCGTATTTTTAATTAATCTTAAGCGCAAATTATTCAAAGTGTTTATTCTGATGTTTTTACTCAATTACTTTACTCGCTATTATATTTCAAACATCATTTAAAATTCATCACTTTTATGTTTTGAAAAATTTAAAAATAAAATTATCATATTGAAATCTTTGACAGAGTGAAAGAAAAAGATATTATATCAAAATGCACCAGCAAATTTTTGTTTGGAACTTGGGTAAGGTCAGCCAAAAATACAACACAAATAAAACAGCATGACGAATTATGGGCAAGAGCATTCCAAATTCTGTTTATTTGAGCAAAGCAAGACTCATCCAGATTCTCAGTGTTGGAGAATTATAACCACAGCAAGTTGGCTGGGTTTGCAGTCTTTTTGTGGATGAAGATCTATTTATAAATATACTTTTAACGTTTTATCATCTGAAAGGCTGGCTTCCTCAGGAAAACCTCACTATTACAGGTTAAAACTGTAATGTCAGAATTAACTGTAGAAGTGTAAATAAATTTTGTGATTATCAGAAGATGTTATGGGTTGTAGACTATTAAGAATTAAAGCAGCATCTTCTCCCTGTCCTTCGTCACTATTTACCTGTGTTAGTGAAAACACAACCTACTTGCTTCTGTAGTCAGTTGTGTTCAAAGGGTGCTGCTGTTATGCGAAGTTTAGTTGCCAAGTAAAACGTTCATAAGAAATTTGTATTTGAAAAAAAATTTTATGGGTTGTTGCAGAGCCTTTGGTTGGACTTGACTGAGAATCGAACTTTAAAACTACTTACGCAAGCAATGGATCTACTAAGCCAGAAAACTGATTGTTAAAGGCAAGCAGATATCAGATTGCAAGAAAAGGGAAGTGGTGTTTGCAAACATTTGCTGGAATGGTCCAAGATGCAATAGAAGGAGCCAAAATTAATGCATTTAACTTGCATAGGCTACAAGTTCAATAAAATCAACTTTTCAAAACATATGGTTGAACACGTAGCAACAATGTTGTTGAATTCACACGAGTCGTTTTTTTTTTAATTCTTGAAGATAGCATCGATGGGAAAGTAACGATATTTTTATAAAGTTTGGTTATGCATGTCTTCAGATGTCATGTCTCGCTGCTATTTTTTTTTTTTTTCATTACAACAATTTAAGTTTTGCCAATTTTAATTGATTTTGATCAATGTCGTTGGAAAAGTAGAAGTACACAAGAAGAGTGGAATAAAGTGAAAGACTAAAGCTTTTTACTTTAGTCTTAGCCAAAGTACGTCCAACCAAAATCCAAATCATTGATTATACCGCTGTGACGTACTTTGTTTCTTGATGTATCCTATGGCTCACTTATTCTTTGTTTAAGATTTAATTAAGTAATCTATGTTTCCAAAACCTAATTGGATTAAATTGTTTATTAAACATATCCTTGCTTCGATCTAGCAAGGCGTAGGCATGTTAGAAAAACACAGATATTTCTAAAGTCATTTAAAAATGACACTAAAATCATGCTAAAAACACTCGTCGAAATACAATGATAAAAGCATTTAACAAAATCAGCGAAAAATGAAGGTCTTTTTAAAGTGGAGATGATTCCAGGTAAATAAAGTAGCTTACAACATATGCCAAAAATTGATTGTGTTCTCATTAATATTAATCAGATGAAACCTTCTTAAAAACTTTAGGAAGCTGCATCGGCCTTGTCCACAGTTGTGAAAGAGATATTTTTGCTTCTTTTTGTAAACTACTATCAGCCGCTAAAGGAATTAATAATATCTTGTAAAAGAATTAAACCATTGTAATCATAATAAAAACTTGCTGTTTATTCATACATATAACCATTGTATTCGATCCCTTGTGTTACTGAAGCAGATGCTTGCTTTTGACGTTTTTCAAAATCAATAAATTTCACCGCCAACGGCGCTACAGATCTTTCATGCTGAAAACGTGAAACATTTAAAAAAAGGGTAGTTTATCCTCTACAAGCGGTTACCAAATTGTGAAGCTGCATGGCATTACGGCTTCACCAATATTATTGTAAGGCCTTTTGTAAAGTTTCATGACAAAAATTTACAACAAGTCCGCCCCGTTAGCTCAATGGTTACGCACCCGGCTCAAGATCACGTGGCTCTTGGACTGTCATTCAGCTGGGCGTAACAATATATCTCAAAATGGAAAACTGCACAAGTACAGTAAAAATGTTTAAAATTACAAAAAGCAAACAAATGTAAGTGCATGTCAGTGATCGATTAGGCTGTAACCTGCAAGTAAAAACACTGCTTTACTCAATGAAACTAATTGATTATTTCTTCTAAAAGTTTATAAATAGCGAATGAAAGAAGTTTAACCTACCCACAGGTTTGTATGTAAGACCCCCCTCAACATGTCAACGCGACAGCTAAGAAATAAATTGTTGATTTTGCTGATTTGATGTCTGCAGACGTTGAATTAATGAGAAAACAACCAGTTTGGTGGCTGGGAAACAAGCACGTGTTATCGTGTTCATAACTGTTGTTTACATTTATACCGCATGTCAAAACTTAACAGGAGTCCAATGGCAAAACTTGTGAAGAAATGTATCCTCAGAATCATTCTTTAGTTCATTTCACGTATTTGATACGAAAAATAATGTTCAAACCAGTAACTTCAAAAATAGCTGCCCAAGTTCCCCCGGCTTGCAAAATTTATCTTTTTTTGCATTTCTTCAATGTGAGCAAATGTTGGATCAATGTATAAAGGACAAATTTTACAAGCTGTAAACTGTGAATGCTGTCATAACAGCAGTGATGTTGTTAGTTGCGATATGACATCATATTTATAATTGGGTCTCAGCGTTGGCTATCGACAGCTTGTTGAACCAGATATCAGACCCGAAATATTTAAAACAAATCTCAGCAATAGTGTGATGGTGACATCACATTATGTGGTTTTCTGACGTTATTGTAACGTTGTCGGGTAGCGCAAAGTTTGCATGCATAAACTTTAGACGAAGCAAGTTTTTGTGTTTGACCGGTGAGAAGTATTGGATAACCTTGAATTTTCAAGCTCTTCAAGTTTGTTAAAAATACAAAACATAATTTCTTTTCATTTGATTTCTGTAGAAAAGTCATCTTTTTTGTACTTCATGCGTTGATAAAGACATCCTCAGACCTCAGTATCGCAAGAGTAAAACATCATGAAAAATCCTTAAAAAACGATGAGGGATCAGGTTTTATTGTTCGGGAGACGTTGTCATTGTCAATACGCTTTAACGTTCTTGTTTTGTTGCTTCTTCCTTTTCCTAGACCCTTGTTATGTTATAGAAAGTAATATTTTTCGCTTTGATGGTCAAAAATAAAAAATGAAACTTAATTGAACAGTCATCAATTGATGAAAAGTAACTGTTGCTCAAGGCGCGGTCGGCAGCAATTGCATTTTCACAATCACTGGAAAGCAGCAAGAAGAAACAGTGTAGGGAGAGATAGCCCAACAGTGCCCAGTTTTTCTGAATATTTGAATTTTTTCCTCAAAAGCTTGTCAATAGTATGCATTTTTCTACGCTATATCTTAGTACTATCTTTTTGCTATTTATTGATAGTTTAGTTTAAATTCTACGATAAGCAGTATTTGCATAATGGCAATATAAAAATGCTTAAAAATAGTGGGCACTGTAGGACACGAATGCCTAACACTGCCCATGTAGGGTTCCCACAGTGCCCACTTTCTGTAAACACATTGAAGAACACATCAATAGCAATTCCAATATTGTCGAAACCGATCTTTCTTTTTGTGAGCAGTCTACTAACTACTAACTAGCATGAAAAACCGGAACTATTTCTTTCCAGAAGTTTTATTTTCGTTCCAGCAACATTTCGGCATTTTTTTATTGTATTTTACAGCAAGTTCGAATGCCAGTAGTCTATTCTAGCTGTCTTGGTCCTGTAGCCAAAGTGATGCTTTGCGCGTCTTGAAGATATTCACAAAGCTTCCTCTCTTCTTCGTTGGAGAATATTCTGTTAACAGTATAGGCCTAGTTCGGTTGAACGTTTTTCAGTGCTAAAGTTTCTAACTCATTGTTGGTGCACGTTTCTAAATAACGCCTCAGTGTCCTGCGAGGAATGCCGAATTTTTTGTAAACAGAATTGATAGACTTTCTATCGGTACGGACTTCTTTGCAAGCTCTTTTCATGATTTCCGGAGAATGTTTGACCATTTTCTTAGCCATTTTTCTAGATCACTCTGCAACAATAGGCAATTAAGTTAGCCTATACGTATACAGTATACACATATGTAGTCAAGGGAGAAAACTGAAAATGGAGAACGGTAAAACGCTTGACAATGTAGTTTTGATCAAGCTAATAGCCTACAGACCATCTATCCTACCGAGTTGTCAGCTGACAATTTTATTCTGCAAGGTTCCAACAGTGCCCACCCTGAGCACTGTTGGAACTATCGTTGGTGGGTGACACCGACACTATTTTGAACAAAACAAGCTGTAAATTCCTAATTGCTGCAGTTATGTCTTGCCAAAACGTAACATATGAGACTATAGGCTACCTATTCACAATGGCATTGCTAAATATCTGATATAGTAAATGATGATTTGATGAGCACGGTTTTCCTTTTTATGTAAAATAATAATAATTTCCTTCAAATTTGACATCCTTTCGCAGCTAGCTGCTTGTCTTTAGCTAAGCCTTCAAGTTGTGACTGGGATATCATTGGTCACGTGGCAATAGCTCAAACTCGTTAAAGCGTTAAATCAGAATGCATTGCCGCCAAAAACGGAGGTTGAGCACTGTAGGACACTGGGCACTGTTGGAGGATCTCCCCTATTTATGAAACAATCTCTTTTTTGTAGCCTACTTGCCAAAAGTATTCAAAATTAAACCTTTGGCTGTCTAAAAAGGAGACGATTTTAGTTTGAATTGAGTCATTTATGAAAAAGTATCAAAAAAATCTATACATTTTAAAATATTTCATCAGAAAACAAAAATGTAGAGATGAGAATATAAGTATCCTTCACATTTTCTAAATGGTTCTTGATTTTATTTACAAATTAAAAAACTAATGTTTTTATAACAAGATTTTGATAAAGAAGTGATTTTCTTGAACCATAGACAAATAAAACCTAGCAATCACAAGGCATTTAACATAATATAATAACAGGAAAATACACTATAAATTACGAACGTTTTCGGCCGCACTCATGTTAGCCCTTATCAAGTAACAAAATAACTGACGCTATACATAAATTGAAAATACATAACTGATCTACATACACTGAATCGAAAAAAGAAAGAAAAAAGAAATGCTTTTATCTGGTAACATGTCACGAATAACATTTACCGATTTGAATGCATCCAATAGATTTGTTTTGTATTTACCTGTTAATTCTTTAGTTCGTTGCTCTTTTTTGTTTTCGTTAAACATTTGTTTCAGTCAATGAGTTGTTTCTAAACCTAATCATTCATTTCGTCAGTGTGCTGATACCTTTATAGACAATAAACCGTGTCAATTCACAATTATCAGAAGTTAGAAATTTTGATGTCTAATCGAGACGTCTGTGACAAATTTAAAAAAATGCTGATTAAGAGTAAGAAGTAATTTAATGAGATGAGCATAATTACAAAGAACATAATTACCTTACGACAAAGGTAGGATTTTCTTGTGATAAGTTCAAAATTTTTAGTACGCTTTTTTACAAATCATTGACAATCTATAGCTTTGGCTGAATTTAAAATTAGTAATGAATTTACGGTTTTACAACTGCTCACAGCAATTGTCAATACTTTGGCCTTCTCCCTGAGAACAATTTAGCTGCTAAGATGCGAAAAAAATGTACCTCAACTTTTTTTTCATAAAAAAATATTGTCAGTCCATTGTCGGTGTAAAACTTGGTTTTTCCATATCACACTTTAATTTTTTTCAAAAAGGTTTCTGCTTGAGCTCTTGTGTCATCTAAAATAAGATTTTTTTTCCGGTTAACCTTTAACATACCAAGCCTAACTCACCAACGTCGTTTACCAAGGTGGGGTCCTCCAGGGACCCCATCGTTTCTATTGCTTAAAGTATACAGTATATACAGAGTCATCAATAATTAACGTTACAACTTCAAACAAATGTATTTAACAAATGGTAGATAATAATTAAGTAATAAACATATAACATTATTGTCAAATAAATAAATATTTAGGAAAAACAAGTTTTACTCAATGTGTCGGCCATTTGCGTCAATAACAAGTCGGAGACGCTTCGAAAAGGACCTGCAAGAGTCATGAATAACTCTTTGAGGTATTTTGGCTCATTCTTTTTTCAGATTAGCCTTCAGCACTTCCAAACTTTGGTGGTGTTTAGTTGAAACCCTGCTTTCCAGGTAAGACCAGATGCCAAAGTCTAGGGGGTTCAGGTTTGGAGATGAAGGAGGCCATTCTTCCTTGGAAATGAAAAACGGAAAATTGGCTGAGCCAGTTTTGCGTTCTCTCACAATACATACAATCAGTATACCGGCACACCAAAGCACAAGCCAACTTGTAGTCTACTTTCTTCATCATTACTTAGATTACAGTTCATACAGCTAATGTTACAAAGGAAGATTGCTGAAATTGTAAGTATAAAGCAGATACCATTTTTAAGACACTGTAACAAACCCCTGTTTTTACCCCAAGTGATAAAAACTAAAATTTTAGTCTGAGCATCACATACAGTATAATATATGTGTTTCTACAAATTACTTAAACAAAGGATCATATTCATAAGCACACAGTTCATTCACTGTCATCTTCACATTCTTTTGCACTTGTCACAGTTGTGTTGGTGACTCGGTGCTGTTCGCAAACGAAACGCTTGCATTTGAAGCATATAATGTTAACTTTTCTATCGTTGTTTCAAGGACATTAAAAACATCTTCTTCTCTTCCTTCTCACTAGCTGCCTTGACGTTAAGAATATATTTGAAGCTTCGTGTTTCGAGCTACAGAAACTCTCATACCTTCAATAGCTCTAACGATGTGAAGCTGAAAACCAGATGGATTACATGCTCTGCGCAAGGCATTAGGTTTCGTCAATGCTTTGCCTAACTCCATCAAGAAATAATATCCTCGATTAGATTTTCTACTGTTTCAGTCTCTGTTTTTGAACACCCAAGTGATATAGGAATTCAGGGCTCCAATGTCAAGCACGTTCATAAAAAGTCAGAAAGACCATCTTGACTCTCACTAACTTGTCTGCATCATCCACTCCGCTTTTTGTGCAGTTATATTCAAGTATCATGTTGGGTTTCTTGTGATCTTCATTAGACAGTGAGTCATCAAGACACTGAGAAGATAGTAAACGAACCGTCTTGTTTTTTAGGCACTTAGCTTACAACTGACAGTTTATCTGAAAAGATAAAGTTTGACGATAAAACATATCATCCCTTCGCAACTTCCATAACTGCAGGAATATCTGACTTTTTTGCTCAGTGTTCATGTCTTGGTGATATTTTTCTGGAGCAAAAATTCTGCAGTTGGCACTAATGTAAAAAAATTATCTGTGGTAACACTTCTTACAGTCGCAAACAGTGATTTCATCATGTCACACAGTACACACAACCCGACGTCCTTGATTTTTCTCTGGTGCATTCCCAGGAAGTCTTGCAGTATAGACTTGGAGATTATACAGGTAAGTGGTTACTGGTTTTCACGTCTTCAGCTGCCCACACTTTAATTCCATATCTTGCTGGTTTTGATTTCATGAACTATCTCATTGGACATTTCCATTGAAAAGAGACTAATTGTTCATCTACCGTTACTTCTTCAAATGGCTTATAGAGTTTTTTGTAGTTTTCTACAAATCCATCCCAAATTTCCCGAAAATCTGCAAGTTTAGCATTTTTTTTTTTTTTGACCGCGTGTTGATTTGTCATCAAATTCTCAAACTCTAGCAAAATGTAAGCACATTTTTCGCGTGAAGTTAACTGGATAACATTCAGCATTTGTAACCTAATATGCCAAGGGGGGTCCCATCAGGACCCCAGGTAACGTTATGCTGTTTTTGGCATATGATTCAAATAATTTTTTAATTTTTTTTGCACTATACTGAACTTGCTTAAATTTATGACACATACACAGATAAGGAGAAAAATTGTTGCTGTAGGTAAGGCGGGAGATAAAAAAAATTCACCTCTGGGGTCCCTACAAGACCCCGCTTAGTATGTTAAGGGTTAACAATTTTTTTTTTAAATGATGCACACTGTACAACAGATATTTATTTATGCACACAACACAGTTCACATTTGCTTTGCTTCTGTACATTATTATGTTCCATTTCATTGGCTTTGCTTAAATTGGGCATTCAGATTTCCGTCATGCTGGTTCCGCATAAAAAAAAAATTTTCACATGAAATATTTCGTCTATAAGACGTTAACATGACAAAGCTAGCAAAATAAATCAACAACAAAATTTGATCTTTTTCAGTGATCTTGTACTCACTGCATGATCATGAACAAGACAATTAACCCAACTTCGTTATCAGATTGATTGGGTGATTGTGTCTTTCCGCTGATGATGTAGTCGCCAGACAGCAACATTCATCATTTTCACATTGGTTCAACGTCTGCAGACGTTGAATCAATGTGAAAAAGACTGATTTTCTGTCTGGGGTTCTGCTTGAAGTCGACTAAAGGTCACACAAAATAGTATCAACAAGACTCACTACTGTGAAGAAAGGAGCGTTCTTCCTGGCTATCAGCGCAATGCTGAGCACTCACTAGTATAGCGAGCAATTACAATTCGCCAACCATAACAGTGTAGTTTCCACGCTAGCCATTTAAACCATCCAATCAACTGTATGTTTCTCGGCAGTCGATTGTTGCAAGAATTGACAGCGGTAGACACCGTGTTTCGCCCATGAGGCTGGGCTCGTCAGCATCGCATCACTAATTCATGCCACAAGGGTATTCGACCTTCGCCCTTACCAGTCAGTTTAACTCTTAACTGGTTTTGTTGGCTCTTTTCTTTCCATAAGGATAAGAGTTGAATGATTTAGTGGTGCGATACTGACGAGCCTAGCCTCATGGGCAAAACAAAGTGTCTGTTGCTGTCATTTCTTGCTACAATCAATCGGTGAACTTACCTGAGTGGTTGCCCTCAAAGCAAGTGTGGTTCATGTGAGAGTGGTTGTTGCAAAATGGATACATCAACAAATTTTAGAAAACTTTTTACAACTGTATCAAGGTGAAAATCACTTCAAAAAATCACAGCAAAAAATTCTTTTAACTTTGAGCTAAAAGTAACTCTTGGATTTGAAGTGAAAGTGAGTATATTATTCAAAGAATAACACAACTACAGAGCCAACATTGTGGTGTTTACTTCTATTCTCTTTAACCGCCATCTTCTGTACCAATTTGACTTTTTGTGGGATATATATGTGTTCTTGGAACAATTTTTTTTATATTCTTATCTCAAATAGAAAGCGTTTGTGATGCAGTGCTGTTTGTTGAAATTTAGTAGAATCAAAACAAGGGGTGTTCATACTATTGTCCTTTTCATCGAGTTCAACGCCGGGTTGGTGTGTCTTCGTCCTTGCGAAAAAAATGTGCTTGGTGGCATAGAAAAGTAAATCATGATTTTTGTTGAATAAGACTGGTCTTTGAAGCTAAGTAAAAATACTGTCCTGCCTACTACAACCCAAATAATTTATCTTTGTAGAATAACAATAAGCAGCTATGGCCTTATGCAAGTATTCTTCTTTGTTTGAATCTTTCTTCTTCGCCACTCCAAAGGTTGCGGGGCTCTGCCTTTTGCCACCCTTGAGCAGCGGCAGTGACTCGGGTTTGTTTTTTGTGCAGGTGTCGAGCAGCCACTGATTTCATTCGTTAGTCTCCTCACACTGCAAGTGTTGCTTTTAGTTCACAGTATGATAGCTAATTACTGCAAAAAGGTTGCATACTGGTAATTGATGACAGAAAAGGTGGAACATCAATAAGGTGAAGTAGAGGTAACTTCTATTTGTAACCACAAATCCTCTCGAAATCAAACGCCCGAAAACCGTCTAATTGAAATTCTGTGCAAGAACCACTGAAACAAAATGCTTTGTGCCGGAAACAAAATTCTGAAATGAAAAGAGTAACATCCATTCAACTGCATCAACCAATTGTAATTTTTGCCATAATCAGATGAACAAAAAATCTTATGAAAAGAATGATCGTGTCATGTCAATCTCAAAAACGGTCTCCCTAATCACTGTCACGAGCCATAGCAGACCTAATCACAATGAAACAGCCATTGCCTAATCTTAATAATCGTACAACTTAAAATTTCACTTGCTCCTTTTAGAAGCATGAAGCCAGGGCCGTTTTGTTATGAGTCTCGAGCAAAAGTAATGTGAACCTTGCTGGGTTGCCCTATTTCTTAAACTTTACGTGGTCTACTGACTTCGTCAAACGTCGAACAAAGTCATAATATCATGCTGAATACAATGCGGAAAAGGCTTTGCATGAAGTTTTTTTTTTTTTTTTTTTTTTTTTCGCGCAACAATAAAGTTTTCACAAAACGAATTTTAAATTAAAACACCAATATCAAACAAATATTAACATTAGTCTTACGTGAATCAACCTCAAATTTGTTTTGAAATCCTTTTTGTTTTATGTGCCGGAAAAGAAGTATTCAATCAATTTCCATTAACCAGAAAGTCAACAAGAACTTGAAAGGAGTGCAAAAATTAAAGTCATGAACTTCCAGGTAACTGCTGCCAAGTCATCAAAAGCATGAAATTGATCACGTTGCAACCAATCCTGCTATGGCTGACAAAAAATGGCCGTTTTACATTATTTTTAATTCGCAAAAAAGCGGTTTATGTTTGTTAAGTAGAAACTTTCAAATATAAAATTGCCTTCACTCTTGAACGGTTAAAGAAAGTTTTAATACGTCAATTAAACGCAAAATTCTGAGTACGTCAAGTGGCGTTTACGTTCTTGCAAAACTGAAAAAAAATTTCAACATAAAGCCGTTCAGATTAAAGTTGCAACTACGTTTAAGTAACAAAAATTGCTTTTTTTTCAAAAGCTGCCGAGAAACGACCCGATTTTGTGCTGCAAAATAAGCAGTTCATAAGGAAATACCACAAAACAAAATGCTCGCAAGCAGCAGAACGTTTCTCAAAGTAATTATGGCTGCTTGCTACACAAACTATCAAACTCCAATGCTTACAAAGAGGAGTGTTAGCCAACACGAGAAATATGTCTCTTGTCATCATAAATAAAAAACCTTTACGTCTTCTTAGTTTGCGTCAAAAGTAGGCTATTTGCATCACGACTGTAGCTAGAACAGCCATTTGGCTATGCATCGACTTGATGTCTAGGAAAAATTGGTCTGTGCAGCAATGGTAGACTTACCGAGCAGTAGCAAAAGAATAAAATGCATGAGAAAGACTTTAACAGCCGTCCTCTATAGTCTATACAAGCAACGTATTGGCAATTGGCATTGATTGAAACGAAACAATGCCAACATTTTAACAATGTTTGGATTAGAAAAAAAACAACTGCAAAAACCAACCTCACCTCAACGCGGTGCAGATGTGGAAACCCGGGACTTTGACTAGTGGAAACGCTAAAGCATGTTTCCAGTAGGCTAAAGAGGCTCTGATAATGCTACCCAGACGTTGAATCAATGTAAATGACAAAGCTTGCTGTGGCTACGGGTGGTCTGCTACCCGTCGTAATACGGACTAGAAGTTTTTTAGTATGATCAATTTAAACTGCATCTGTGAAGCTGTCTTGGTTCTTTCTTTAACATTTGAAAGAAAAAGAAAAAAGTCTTATTTTTTTTCCAACTTTTTGAAGAGACAGCATTAAAGGATAGTTTTTCATCCACTTAGGCTTGACAAGTTTTCATGCCACCAAAAATATTTAATGGCTTTTAATATCTCCCGCAATGACTTGTCATCATAAGGTTTGAGCGGGGAGGTACACAAGCATACAATCACAGGTCGGATGTGCCAAATCATGTAGCTCAGCATGCCTAATTTGTCATGTGATTTCATTAGAAGTATTGCAACAGCAAACTCCTCACGCAGGAGTGAGAATAACAAATTTTAACGATATCTTCTTCCGACACCAACCAAGGCTCTTTGCAATAGTTTGATTGATTCATCTTTTTCATGTTAATTTATTACGAAGTGAAACACAATAATAAACAGATTAAAAAGGTTTAAACCTGACGGTTTCACAAAATCCTAATATTGTATGTGTTTTTAGTTTGAAATATATTCATTTATGCGGTGCTATTGATAGCAGTGTTTCCAATTTTGAACAAAATTTCAAAACCCGGTTTCGGGCAGCCTGTTTGAGAAACAAAAAACAGGGTTGGAAGGACCAATTGATAGCCTATTTAACTTCGCTTTCTTCATTTATTATAGGTTAAAACGTGGTTAACGTTATTTCTTCTTCTGTCAAAGCTGTGGAACAATTGTGGAATAACGTTTTGTTCTACTTTTTTGTGGATTCATTTCCACCAGACTTTTTCCATACGCCCGACTTGGCTCCAACCTCAAACGCACATCTTTGCAAGACCAGTCGTGTGATTTTGAAACCCAATAAGGAGCCGTACGTAGAGAAAAGACGGGATCAAATTTTAAAACTTCTGTTTGAAAATTCTTTTAATGTCTGACTTGTTTTCTTACTGAAATCAATAAAAGTTTAAACAACAATGACAATCAGCTGTTTAAATGGCATATGATCAAAGTAATTCTCACTATCACAGTCACAGCGAGTCACGGCTGGTTCACTTGCAAAAAATAAACAAAGTATGAGAAAAAATGTTGTCCATTTTTTTATTCTTCGGCCCCATGTCAGCTGTGCTCCTGGAAATCGCCTACGTCCAATATTGCCCATGCGTTGCAGCAGTTGGCTAGTGGCTACCCACTGATGTCTGTTAAGAAAAAAATTGACGTTTGTTGATCAAAGGTCAATTGATGGCTGTCTCTAGACAACACTAACACACACTATCTATGGTTTATAGATTTGTTTACGTTAAAAGTGCAACGTAATACTTTTTTTCAAAAAGTGACTATGACAAACAGGTGTTGTTCAAATGAATTTGCAACCTTGATGGGAGGTGTACATCTGATTATGCCGTTGATTTTGAAGACTCACTCAGCAAATCATTCCTTGTTTACATTGGATTCAACGTTTGCAGATGTTTGAATCGCTGTGCAAAAGGGCCGAGCTGACAGGGTGTCTCGTAAAAGTTTTCCTTTAAGTTTATTCATAAAAAATAAAGATTTAATCGAATAACAAGTGTGCCCAATCCATGGTATACACTTGCAACATACATCTAACTTGATCATTGTTTTGAAAACTAATGTAATTCTCTGTTCATGCGATGTCAGCGTTATAGTAGATTGGTCGCAAAGACTGACAGGACACTCTTGTAACTGTAAATTTTCATTCGAGCAAGCTTATCATAGAAGTGACGTCACAATAGCTTACTCAAGCACGATCAATGCCAAAGGAATTTTCGTATGAAATCTGCACCTGGACACCACAACGCCGTGGGAGGCAAATCTGTTACCAATGATTATATTAGCTTGCTTAAATAGCCGCCGGAGAAGGCATCGTTTCAAGCACTTGGTGATAAAATTTATCTGTTTGAAAAAGTTCCAAACATGGATTCATTTATTTTTCGCAAACACGTAAGTATTGTTGCTCTTAGAGTGACCTCGAAGCAACATGTAATCTGATTAGTGTTCCGTTCCATTTTCTGTATAAATAGTGATGACTTGTTTCAGGCTCTTATGGCCTTCACTTTGTCTACACTCTGCTCGCCGCAAAACCTCACAAATGCCGCTAATCAGCTAGAAAGAAGATTAGCATATGTTGATATGCTTATACATCTTGCAAAACAGCAAAACTAAATTCCGAGAGCGATCACCCAATAAAGATTAAAACTACAATTGGAAACACAACACGGCAAACGATTGACTGTGCCATTTTGTCGATCTTGTATATATCGAGCGATAAACACAAAAGAAAGTTACAACTGGCAGCATTTTTTCGGAATTGCTAGGGACTTTTGTCTTGTGAAAGCTTTATTGCAAGAAGGTCGCTACGATTGCTTTCTCCTGTTATGTTGCATGAATTTTCTGTCTTTGCAGTAATTAATTATAAATAAAATATTTTTGTTTTTTAATGAAAAGTGATAAATAAATGAATGTAAGTGAAAAA
Source organism: Aplidium turbinatum (assembly GCF_918807975.1). Classification (NCBI taxonomy): domain Eukaryota; kingdom Metazoa; phylum Chordata; class Ascidiacea; order Aplousobranchia; family Polyclinidae; genus Aplidium; species Aplidium turbinatum. The sequence goes on from NC_137476.1 coordinate 9,953,364, forward strand.
ATAATGTTAAAAAAAAGTTATAAAATTTATCTTTTTGTGCTTAAAACCAAATATTTCAACAAGATTATATCAATTTTCTTGGTGGAGTCAACATTAATACAATTCACCAGGGTGAACACTGAACAGAGCACCTTGTCACATCCAAGAGTTTAAACACTAACAATAATAATAATAATTTATTTCACACCAGTTAGGTGCAAAATAGTGTCAATAAAGAGTCTCCATAATTAGCAAAATTTGTTTTCATATAACCAACCTCACCTCAACGCGGTGCAGACGTGGAAACGCTGGAACACGTTTCCAGTAGGCTAATGAGGCTCTGGTGAAGCAAGCAGGGCCAATCACCCGCAAGTGGAAATTACGATTACGAAACGTCAAACAAAACATTAGACAGTAACCAAGCTTTAAATCTTCAAAAATAATTGTTTTATCCTGCTTCAATAAAATAAGGAGTTACATAACAGGATATTAGCAGCCAAGATAAAAAACGCTTTGTTGAAGTAATCGAAGCTAAACCAAAAAGCCATGCGATTACAAAATGAAGGGATGTTTAAAGAGCAACTTTTGCAAGACAGGCTTTTTTACACTTATTTTTAAATGTTATCAATGATTTCCAGCAAAAAACTAAAATGTTGGAAGGTGTACTTAAAATCGCTTGACTTCTAACAAAGGAAATGCTTTCAGCTAAATACTCAAACGTGAAGTAAATCCTTCATGTATCAGTCATTTTAAATAAATTACATTAAATTTGATTTCAAAATAAACCAAGCAAAGTCATTTGAGAATCAGACAGGTGCATGCTTTGAATTAATCCAAGATCATCTCTCATGTATTTATCAAATGTTAAGACTCCTATCGTTTTGCATTGAGTCAACAGATTGCGATGCTGATATTAGCACTGACAGAACTAAAACATTCAAGAAATCAACTAATAGCGGTTTTCTGGTAGGTCAAAATTATGGTTTGATTTGTCATTAGAGGCAAAAACCTCTCGAGCTAGTTTCAGTGTTTCCAACTCAAAGAGTCTTTTTCAAGAAGTCTTTTCATTGCTCCCAATCTTTGCTCCATATTGTTCAACTTTAGAGTGTTTAGTGGAAGTTGATTGGAAGTTAAGGACCTACTAGTAGTCACGCTTTTACTGATATATGTTTTGGCATGATTTTTTGAAAGTAGAGAACTATAAATAGCTTAACAAGCATGAGGTATTGAGGATGCTTACAAATAAAAACCAAACACAGACCATAAACAGCAAACGCAGTGTAGTCCACTTTAATTTTAGCCTATATATGCACTGCAACTTGCATAAGAAATTACATATATTAACTTTAGCAACATGAAACAAATATTTAGCTACAATAACAGTTTGTTGGTTACATACAATAGGATTATGTGAGAACACAAACCTTTACTTACGTAACAAACGTTTCAAAACAAAATGTCGTTTCGTTTCGACGCAAAATACATTTGTCTCTGTGTCGTTTGTTACGAATAAATTCTGAGCAAAGAGTAATGCTAATGGAAACAATGTTTTATTTGTCGAAACGAAACAATTATACACTAGGAATAACGCTTGTAACGAAATAAAATTAAGACCGAGTTTTGTACCGAAACAAAGCGGATTATTTCACAATCTCAAAATGTTTCCGTTTCGAACAGCCCCTAGTAAAATTTGTAGTTGTAAAACAATCGTCGTTTCTGACGAGAAACTTTCATTTGAAGCACCCTTACAGCAATTGATCATAGTAGGCTTATTTAAAACTTTATTTCAAAGCATTACAGGCTTCGTACAATTTATTTGCTATCATACTTGTTGCAAGAAGGTATGAAATAAGGGTCTTGTTTGTAATGTTGCGGGGCTACAAAATAAAACCTTAAAGATACGGTTCCAATACATTACAGTGTTAACCTTATTTGAAAACAGATATTTTGTGCGGGGTGTTTCGCATTGTTAGTTAACATACAGTACTTTGAGTTTTATTTTGAAAACACAAAGTGATGACTTAGAAGTAACCTTCAATGGCATGGTAATCGGTGATTATTACTAATAATCAATTATATGAAGTCATGTGATAACACTGCTGTAACTTGTCATGTTTGAACCTGGAACAAGTACACTTCAAACAATAAAAACAAACTTCACCAATTGCTAACCTCTTAATCACAAAGTAGTTTATATTTTTATCAAATTCATAGGAAACAACTTCATTAAGTGATTGTCAACCTGAAACCAAGCCCGACGAAAACAAGCCAATAAATGACTCATCCTCAATTAATGAGCGGGCTTCCAGTTTTTGAGCGTTTTCAAGCGTCACTTTAATGGCCTTATCGAGAGTCACGTCTTCGTCACAAAGAAAACGACGTCACCGTAACGTCATCGTTGCCAGTTGACTGAGTTCATGCGGAGTGTGTTCCCATCGCGATCACAGGATTGGATGAGACGTCAAATGGATAAGCAACTTTTCGTTGCCTGGGTTAGGTTAAACATTTGAAATATATTACAGTTTTAAAGGTAGGCTACTTAAGGCTATTAAACACCGAACTTAAAACCAAGACGCAGTCAACAATTAAATATTTTCAAAAATATCCAATTCTGTTGCCCCCACCAAATCTCAACAGGTGGTACACTTGCTCATCAAAGACAAGAGATACATCCATAACCAATCAGCACATCATATTTTTTACATTGATTCAACATCTGCAGACGTTAAATCATTGCAAAAGACCACCACCCGTATTTCAAAGTTGTGCCACCTTTCATTAGTTTCACATATACATACACATGCTCTAAGTTTATTGTTAACGATAATAATCATAGTAACGTTAGCAGTAATCAATCAAGATTAATAGATTTGTCAGTAAGAGGAAGTTTATAAGCAAGAATCGCCTTCTTAAGATATATTAGTGTTTGTTACAGTCAAACCATGTTTACATAAACCTAAAAACAGAGACGAACGACCAAACGTCACGAGAAGGCATTGTTTGGGGTGTTTTGCCTCGCACTGGACAAGCGGTAAACACTGAAAGTTGCGACTATATCACTCACTTCCGTATTTGAAATCAGTTTTACTGTTTCAGTTGTTTAGACAATAAATTTAACACAGATTTCAAAGAGAAGGACACCTGTTTGTATGTAATTGCATTTCCAATTAAAAAAAATTAGGTGTTAATATGCTTGTAAAGCAACGCAACAAATACTATAAACCAACGTAGAGTGATTAGAAAAGAAAAAACGATATAGTTGCAAAGTGCCAACAGTAAAAAACGTACACAGATAAAAACACTTTTTTTGGTCTTTTTGCTAAACATAATTAGTAGCTTGATGATATTTTAACGAAAAACTTGTTTCAGAACTTGCAAAACTAAACATTTCTTATTGAATAGACGTGTAGTATTTTGTTTTTCAAAATTAAAAACTTATCAACTAATTTAAAAACTAAATTACACATTATCTTGCAAACTGATGGGCTAACAATTTTAAATCAAGATACTTAAAAATAAGTATATTCCATTAAAAAAAGAAAAAACATTCGATAAATGATATATGTATGTTTTGTGCCTACAAACGAGTTAAGCTTGAGATGCATTGGTGTCATTGAGTAGATCAAAATATTGTGTCCAACAGCTGCTATGACGGCTGGACTTGGTCATGTTGGATGGATCATTAAATATTGATTGGACAACATGATTCGTAGCATTCCACAGCTATATACATGTATAATACAGTCGAAATATTTACTAGATAATTATTTTATTTTCTTACCCATAAATGATTAAAATGTATTTACAAATGAGACGGATTAGTCATATTATGGGTGGGAAAGGGCAATATGAAAACTCACACAAACAAATAGTGATCAGTGGTGAAAGCAAATTTATGCATAGCATTCTAGCTCAACAACAACAAAGAATAGGTCTACTCTTGGTACTCCTTATGTAAAAACATTGGAACACCACCTGTACAGTAGAATAATTAAAAAAGCCTAAATGGTCTTTTTCAGTATCGAAAAAGCTCTTTAAAGTTTAATGCTTTTGCAAATATGGATAACTACAACGATAAAAACAAAACAAACAAACGAATAAAACAAGAACACAGTTGCGTTTCTTAGAAATTAATTGAAATTGAGAAGTACAAATATCTAAAAAAATCCTTGCCTATTAGAAGAGTCATCTTTTCATTGGCATGCAACATCTTTAAATGATACTTTAAAAAAGAAAACGATTTTAGTAAGAAGGGGATGCACATAAAGCAAAACTTTGCGGCTGCATGACACCTCACACAAAGTTCTCAAAACCAGTTTCTCTTGACTCTTAGCTGCAGGCCATTGCAAAGGTTTCCTTGGTGAAAGAAATTAACTTGCATGAGAAATTAACTTGCATGAGAAATTAACTTGCATGTTTTCGGCAGGTCAGGTTGAACCCGACAAAAGTATCAAGTTGGTTTGGATGTTCTGCGCAACCTTTTTCACCGGCCAATCAATATCCCAGCATGCAAATCAGTCAAATCATTCGTCTGCGGACGTTGAATCAATGTTAAAAAAGGGCTGATTTGCTGGCTAGGGTGGCTTTTCCTTTACAATCACCAGGCTTTTACTGCACGAAGATCGTTGTATTAATGAAATAAAGCTTCTTAAATTTACAATCTCGAATTCGAGTCAAAAACATGTCCTAATTACATGTTCCGATTAATTATTAACGAGACAAAAGGGAATCAACGTGAGAGACTGCATAACTGTTTCATTATGTTTCTAAGTGACTTAAAACACTAATAGATTTTTGACAGCTGACACTGTTTTACTTCTCGGCGTACAAAACAAAGAATGACTTCAGAGCTATCGAGAAGAGTTTCCATTTAGTTTACGCAAAATTTGATCCTGTGAAGGATTTTCAGTTACTTTGGTTACTTGTTTCGAATAAGACAAAGCAACACAATTGGGGTAAGCATACAGTGTCGATTCTAAACTTATATTTATAAACCTCCACTCCAAGTTGACACACTGAACAAAATTTGAAGGCTGGAGTGGAGGCCTATCTACTTTGGTTTGAATATTTTTATACAAATTAACCATGGTTAACTTAAATTAGCCTATATTGCAAGGAGTAAGATCATCCGAAGTCTATTTGAGTCTAAAGACTTCAAAAAAGTGGCAAAGAATTTTGCGCTAAAGGAAAACATGAACAGGATGCCTGCTCAAGGTAGCTTGTGAAAGAGGAGGCTTGGGAACACCAACTACCCAGAGCATAATTTAGAATTTTCCATACTACGACAAATTACAATGAAAGAATTTTTTAATATGTTTCAGACGGGTCTTGGGTACATCCCACACTTTAGTCAAACAATTGTAATGAAAGATTTGCTTTTCATCCTGACATAACAAATCAACATCTTCAATCTTTGGTTTGAAAATTTAAAAGCTGATTCCTAGTTCAAACATTAAAAAAAAAAACTTATTTTTGTAGATTAATCTTTATTTAAAGAAACCTAAAACGATCAAACTATTCAGTATCAGGTGAGTTCGACATAATCTATAGACTAAGTCCACCATCCAAACGAGTCTTTGTGCTTCGACTTTCATTTACAAGACTTTGCTTGGGTTCATTAGCGTGCAAATATCACATAGTGGTGCAGGTATTCTATTTTTTGTTTTTAACTCACTAATGATTAAACATAGAATTAAAACTTCACAGATCTTGTTATAAAATATCTAAATAAACAAAACATCATTTTTGTCATGTTGATCAAAATGGCGAACAAACTTATCTCGCCTCCAGCGATGAATGTTTATTGCACTTTTGCAGATTTATAGAAATGGCTGTTTGGCAAACACTTCCGTTTTGACTCATTTTCCATTTGACGTAATCTGTCCTTTTCACATTGATTCAACGTCTGCAGACGTTGACTGGGTTGTTACTGCTATCCAGCCAGCAAAGGCTGCCTTTTTTTACATCGTTTCAACTCGTGGCGTTTCAACACTACTTAAAAGCAATTTCTATTCAACGACCGGGTCTAAATGAATTTATGATAATTGTTTAACAACACCTCTACTTATTCGCAAAAAGTTACATGAGACACACCATCACTGGAATTAGGTTGACAACTTTTGGTTTAGCACAACCTAGAATCGAACCGGGTCTCTCTATATGACTGACAACGACAGGTAACAGCCGGTCATTCGTTTGATTGAGGTCAAGCATTTTGATCAGATGATGAATGCACGTTTGAATAAAAAAATAAAAAATAACGAATTTATTTTATAAGAAAATGCAAAAATAATTTATTATGCAACAGTTGGCTTTAAAATAGCATCAATAAAAAGTCTCCGTAAATGGCTATTTTCAGTCAATTCATTCAAAGTGAAAATTGCATCAGAAAAGCTCTGAATTTCTTTTTCGTATTAAATTAAAAGATAATGCTAAACTTTGCGGAGTCACTTAGTTCCATATAAGATTTCAAAACTCAATAAGTTTTAAAAGCCTCTACGTTCGAATGCCAACTTCCGTTTTTGACAAAATTAAATATTTTTATTTCCTGGAACCATTCTGCTGCATTTGTTTAAAACAATTTTAAATTCTTACCACTTTATTTTTGGACAAGCAGCATATTCATTTGTTTTTTACAGTAAAATGCAATTGAATTTTTTTATATTCTTTGCTTTGGTTTGCTTTGAGAGGCCATGTTCTTTCAAATGCTCGAAGTTGATATTTGAGACATCACTCATGACCCGCTTTTAGATTGATTATCCCGTACAACTCCAAAAAGGTCAGTGACTCTTTTTTGGAAGCTAGACAAATGAAATAGCATTTCAATTACCGTGTGGATTTGCTTTTTGTACAACTTGACAAAATTTTGGGATATAGAATACTTTTTTCAATATTTGTTGCTATTTTTTTCAATACCACTGAACAATAAAGACAATTTGATTAACACAGAGTAGTTTTCAGCATTTTAAAATGCCTCAGTTTGCTTTGTGCTTCTAGTGTAAAATGTGCCGATAATGAAAAAAAAAGTTTTACCGTTTGTTGCAATTCGCCTTTGCATGCCCCCCCAATCAGAAGCAATCATCACCTAAGACTTCCGAGAAATGAGCAAGTTGTGCTTGCACAAAAATATACATGACATTGACTACAGCAACGTGAAAAAAGATTTCTAGCTAAGATATTTTGCCTTGTGCAATTATTAATTTTATATCCTTAGAAGTAAATTATCTCCTGATCAATCAAACATCGAGTCATAAGATACGAAATTTATTTACTGACAAGCGAAATCAAAATAAACATATCGCCACGAACTTTAAATTACAGTTGCAGGTACTCAGACCAAGGTGAAAGCATTATTATGCCGTAAACATAGGTTGAGAAATTTTACTCATGATAAAATTCGTTAAGCTTACAAGATAAAAGAACTGGATAACTAGCAGCGCACCAAGAACTTAGATTTGTAAAAATGTCCAAGAAAAACACTTTGAAGACTGAAAAAAATGTTTTCTACAAACTTTCAACAACATTTTCAAGCAATTTTCTTCAAATTACAACTAGTTTTACGAAACACTATTTTTTATAGAATACGTGACTTACTTTTGAAAATTAATGTATTTGCATAAATCTTTTCCAAGAGCAAATTAGGTGTAACCTGGCACATTGGCACTTTCTTTGATTGATTTTGTTAATTTTTTAACAGCTTTTTTGCCAAAGATCTTAGAGCGAAAAAATGTTTTGATTCAAATTGACAGGACATTGGCTAAAGATTGTGTGATTAACTTTAAAGAAATCCTTGTCAGATATTGACATTGTTCTGAATTGGAAACAAAAAGATGGCAAAAGAAGATTGCATTTCATGCTACAACAACAATAATAATAGATAAACAACACTGCGCCCCAAATTGTCATAAACAATTTGCATGACTGAAGATGATTATAATCAGTTCTTTTTGTTTGGGTCACCTTTTTACGTGCTGGTAGCTTCTGATATACTTCCACTGCATTGGGATCCAGAAGGAGTAGACACATATCTGCACAAAGTAGTTCACGTGAAATCAAGCAACACAACATCTAGCAGCGTACATAGATTTTATAAAGACTATACTTAGATACAGAATCCACATTGTTACTCTTTCAAATAACGGAAAAGTCAAGCACATATTTTGATCATAATTCATGAATAAATAATATTTGAAAGAATATTGTTTACAAACATATAATTTAGAAGATATTAAATTTATTCTTACATTGCAGCAGAACTATTTTCATATACTTTAGTTTTTAAGGAAAATCAGCTTAAAATGTCAGTGATCTAATTTGTGCTGTGTCTGTGTGTGGTTGTTAGTCGGGACTAAGAAGACAAGTAAAAACACAAAAACTAACATTTCAAACTTAGACTTTATTGATAGCAATTAACAACAATAAAAAAAAAACAGATAATGAAAGAGAAAAGTAACGAAACAACAGACAATTTACATGATAATATGAAGATTAAATCGTATAGTTCACAGTATGGTTACCCAAAATTCAGCTTCTATAGATTTTAACAACATTCCGTTTGTAGCCTACACATTTATATGGGTCTTTGTATTCCCTATCTCGTATTGTTCCAAAACGACAAACCATCTTAATTTAAACATTAGCGAAACTTATAAGCGTTTTTTGAAATTTCAAATTATTATGAGACACGCAAATAACGTGTGAGAGTCCAGTTTTTAAAGTCAGGGAGGTCAGCACAGAAGGAAAATTAAACCCCCTCTGTTTAGAAAAAAAAATAGCCTTAACTTCAAATGCATGTCAAAAAAACAATAAAAAACGCACCATAAGCTTTTAAAAACTCAGTAATCATCCGCAAAAATTACTATTTGTTTGCATTGAGTTTTTCTTTCTAATGCAGTGATTTTCAACCTGGGGGGTTGCGACCACTGTGGGGGGGCGAGCCGTTTTTCAGAGAGTTGCGAGAGGCCCGAAAATCCAATGCATCTTTTTCAATTCTTTATTGATAGCATTGTTTTTTTTTTTGCAATCGACCGTTTCTCGGCCTGAGGTTATTCAATTTCAGACGTTGCAAAGGCGTTAATAAAAGGAAAGCATGTGACATTTTTCACATAGTTTTCGTGCGTTGCTTTGTGTAAACTAAATGTTACCAATAACCATGCTATGGCAAAAAATAAACGTTATTCGAAATCCTCTATCAAATATGGATTTGTCTTTCAGCAACAGTTCCACGCATTGACAAACTGGATAGATGCAGCACTAACAGTAACTGTCTCACTGAAACTGATTTCAATACATGCATTAAATAAAATCAGCCGGTGAAAATGCAAAAAAAAAACTTTTATTTTATTTTTTGTATAATCTAGCCAAGCTTGATAGGAATTGGAAATAATCTGAACAAACGTAGTAAAAGCAGCAATAACATTGCAAAAAGACGTTTTTGATTTCATAAGTTTACATTAGAACAGCGAAAGACGTAACTGGATGTCGGCATAAATCAAATTTGGTATGTTTTCATTGAATATTTTGAGAGGGAGTTGCGAAACTATGTTAATTGCTTCGAGAAGGTTGCCGTGCAAAAAAAGATTGAAACCCCTGTTCTGGTTGACATGCACCACGATCAAATGAGCTTTTTATCTGCAGGCATCAAAACTTTGTTTTGAAAACTTGGTTATTTCTGAGTGGACCTACTGTTCGTTCAGATACTTTTAGCTGATTTTTCAAAACACTTTTGTTTGATAATTTAGTTTGAACCATCAAACAAGCGTTATCCATTTGCACCATGCAAATCGATCAAACGAATTTCCACTGCAACACTCACCTATTTATTGAACTACTTTTCGTGGTTTTGCTGAGAACATTTACAGATCGTCCATCGGATGATGATGATTCTGTTTCATGTATGGCTGAAATTTAAACACAACAATTGAAATAGCGAAAAAAAATATTGTACCTTGCGGTGTTTCGATGTGCTTGGGAATACCTGGAACCAAGACTTTATTAAGCAGGAGTACCGTTTCAAGACAACGGAACGCTATTCAAGAGCGTCAAATCAAAAACCCTTACTGCAAGATCAACTCACTATACATAGATTTCCAGTCTGGTCACATCCCAAAGCAAGCTCAGGGTTGTGTTTTGAAAGCTACAAGTTGGTTTATTTCCAAGTGTACCACTCCTCGTTATATTAATTTCATGGAAACTTACTACTGCGTCAACTTCAAAATAATTACAAATATCACTAAGACTCGAGCTGTCGGAAATGAAAACCACCATTTGCTTTCATTTGTTTATAATCTGATGATAAAGCAAAATCGAATCATTTACTGTATGTCGCAAAATTTGGCCGAAAGCAACAATTATGACTTTATGAAAAATGGAACAAGCCATAACAAAAAATTGAAAGCAAATTTTATGCAACACAGTATAATTTTAAACGTGTTGCCGATTTTTTATCTCGCCTAGTAAATTTTTAAGAAAGGAAACGCAATAAGGAAGTGAGCTGCTGCACAATTAAGCAACTTTGAAAATTTCCTCGCAATATAATTATACTGGCAAGAATACTGTATATTTAGCCTATAGTCAACACAATCAACCACATAAGAAAAAGAATAAATGTCCCATCATTCCCTTCAAATATACTGCATTGATTGACTTAAGTAACAGGTTTGGAGCATATGATTAAAAAGGAACAACTTTTGTCAACCGCATTACATTGAATTTCGACAGGTTTTGAACACGTAGGCTAGGGCTAGGCTACTATATTTTGTAATGGTTGGTCATTTTTTCATCATTAAGCTGTTTTAATTATAAAAAGCTTGGTCGTAAAACTCACAAAACAACAAGTTTTCTGTTACCTTGAGTGTGATGGCTCCATTGAAGGTCAACAGTTGATGCTTTAACTTCAACGTGTGTTTTATGTGGTAAACTGGCAAGTCCGACAAGCTCTTGAAACTTTTGGAAAAATCGATTTTGAGAAATCGAACAATTAATGCCATTCGGATTAACTTCAGGATTAAGTTTTTCAGCTTGTGGACGATTTAATTCACTGCCAAAACCATACTGTCCGGAAACTGCCATTGAAATATTTTTCGGCATCACGTTATCGACCCCGTTCCTGATGTTGGCATTGTCACAGGCATCTTTGTTTCGATCTTCCAAGAGCAGCTGTTCTTCTCGAAGGTTGTTTGATGATTCGTTGCTTGTTGCAACATTGGCTAGCGACCATATTTTGGGTTTTTCTTGTATTGTTCTTTGTTCTGCTGAAGACGACGATGAGGAAGATTCGTGTGATAAAGATCCAAGAGAGGGTGGGTTGCTTGGTGTAGAAAGTGACAATTTTGAGTCTTCTGGAACAGCACTTCTAAAGGGGTTAACAGGAAATGCTTGAAGAGCTTTTTGATACTGAATTTGCTCGTTCAAGGCAGCCAAGATGTGAGAAGGAAGAGAATGTCCTCTCGATGCAGCCATTATTGATGCCGCTGCGGCCGCATGACTTAAAGGTCCGGAAATCATATTATGTTCAAGAGGAGCTCCGGAAAAATGAGAAATGGATGTAGAAATGGGAATCGATGGTCGAGCTATTGCTGACTGCAAGGTGGGGGATAAATGGGTCGCAAACGCGTCGAACGATCTTGTTCTACCTTGATTGGAATATGAATCATTGCTTTGTTTTGAGAGACGAGATAAAGAGGCAAGCTTCTTAGATTCATCTGAGCTGCTCCGTTCTTGTTCTGAAAATAAACAAAACATGATGCGCTCTCAAACTTACGACCTCACTTAATAGTGCAGCCAACTAGCCTAACAATGCCAACTAACATTTTTCCAATCTGCAGACTCCGCTGTTGATTTGGTGCCATAAGCTACTGGGTATCAAGGTAATTTTTGCATTACAGTTTCGGTTATCTTTTTTCAAAATTTTGTCATCCATTTAATAGCGCAAATATTTACTTCAACATAAGATTATTGTTTTGCTAGAAAACCTTAATGTCGATAAAGAAACCTGAGCATCATACGTCTTGCTGACGCTGTGCATGTGCGGTGTATTTCCTATGCATGCAATGAAACTTTTTCTAAGTAAAAATCTGACTTGATTGGTCAGAAATAAGATTAAACCAAAAATTTAATTCCCTAATTCCACCAAAATTGAAATAGTAGGATATTTTAGTTACTACTAATTTTAAATGACGGCAACACTGGTAGTGGGAAGTAACTCAAAATGCCTAATAAATGTGGAAAAATTGGATTTTATTAGATTTTCGGCAGTTTTAATAGCATAAGTTGCAATAATTCTATTGATTAGTTAGTCAATCACGAATGCGAATAGCTTTTAGAAGCAATTATCCGCCATTTTGCTTAGACTACTTTATGATTGTTTTAGTGCCATTATGCTTTATACTACACTTCTCTCAGGGCGACATCACATCTAATCTTATTACATCTGGTAAGCCATTTAAAAAGTATGACTAAGAACGAAGTTATGAGAAACTAGATGAAGATTTATACATAATTATTGACAATTGAGCATCTTTAAGCAAATAATTATGCATATCGATTTTTGATTTTTGTCAATTCTTCAGAAACCCTTTAAAACTTACCTGACGAAGTTTGTTCTTTTGCTTTTTTTCTGTAGTCTTGTTCATCATTAGGAGACATTCGCAAAACCTTGTCTTGACCTTTACTCTTTTTGTCGTTAAAAAGATCCTCTCCACCTTTGTTGCCAATACTCGGCTGTTTTTGTCCAAAGGTTTGTGGGAGTAGGCTATCCAAAGACGACATAGGAGAAGATGGCGTTCGGCAGTGAGAATTTCCATTAATCTGAAGATCATCTAGCGGAAGTTCGTCATCTTCTTCGTCATCGTCTTCGCAGCGATTACGTGGTGACCACGTCATTTTGTTTTCTTTTTTTAGTCGCCTTCGTGCATTGGCGAACCAGGTGGAAACCTAAGTAACAAATAAAAATTATAAGATGATAGAAAGAAATCCTTTTAATTCCGTCCATGATGGTGACACATAATTTCAAGCAGCACAAATAATATTTTTTGAGGTGTTCAGCAATATTAACTTGCAATAACATAAAGAAGCAACAAGCTTGCTCAGATCTCCCTGTGATGAGGGCAAAAAGGTCAAAACTAACTTTAAATGTTAAAAATGAAACTGTAATTTTTCAGCAAACAATAACAAGTAGGCAAGTAGCCTATGCAAGAAAAAGTAAACTCTGCAGGGCAGCCTATTTGCAGTTTGGAAAGTATTTCAAAACAATGCACAGCTGAAAGAGACGCAGAAGTCGTTAGCTTTGATTGCGTTATCTTAATATCGTAGAGTTGCTGTGATCCGAACCAAAATTAAAGATGGACAATATGACAATGCATTTCCTCCATCAATTGATGATAACTTCGAAGCTTTGTTACTAACATAATGTCAGTAAAAAATGTTTGTTTGTATTATTCAATGTTTGTAAAAGGTTTGGATAAGATTATTGATTTTAGGTTTCAAAAGACCAAGTTTGAACTTTTTGAAGGTTCTGCAGCATGCGTGACTGAGCACCAACCAAACTTTCACAAACGAATCTCAGCTTTTTGTGATGATAAATTGCCTACGTGTTGCATCAGCAGGTGGTGAAGCCAAATGTAAAGCAAAATGTAACAAACAAAATTTTTTATTTTTTTTGTTTCATTATGCAAAAGTGCAATGGTAGTGTAAAACGGGATGCATTGTTAAATATCCATTGAAGCAAATAACAAACATTACAGTAGCAAGCAACAGTCATTTGGTTAATTTAGCCTACATCTCAAGACAAGTAGACCTGTTGTCCTCATCCTAGTAAAATATATAACCAGTACCTGTGTTAAAGTCATTTTAGTTATGATCGCTAGCATTATCTTTTCGCCTTTGGTCGGGTAGGGGTTCTTCCGATGCTCATTCAGCCAGCTTTTCAATGTTGATGTTGTCTCTCTGGTCGCGTTTTTGCGTCTGGCACCATCGCATAAGCCTATTGGTCCAAAGCCACTAAAAAATGAAACAAGATTAAATATACATCGTTTTTAAACTAGCAAGTATTATCAAAGCACTCTCAATCATTTGTCAAAACACACAATTAATCACATTGTCCTACAACAAAGATAGTTAAGTTTAATATTAAAAAAAAAAACACTTTTAATTGAGAATCTCTGGCATATTTATTATTACAACAAGACAAAAGTGCATGGTAGCCAATACACAGTAATTTTTCTTTCAGAATGACACTTAGCCTACCTACAGAAACCGCGACATGAGCAAAAAATGAAATATCGAAGGTGTTAAATTTGAAATATTGTGCATGCCCTAGGAACATTTCTTGGATATTTCAACTGAAAACAAACAATAGAACAAAGTTTTGTGCATACCCGTAACCATAGTGAGCCGCCATGTTGGGATCGTAATAAGCTGCAGCAACACGAGAGAGTCCAATCCGCCAAGCGTCTGTGTTATCACCGGGCGTCTAAGAAAAACGAACAAAAATGAATTATTGTTTATCATGTACAGTTTGGTTATCACTTATCATTCACAGATGATTCAATCCATTCCATAAACAGCCAATAAAATAGGTCATGTTTGTCAAATTTATATATTTTCTTCGGAAAGAAAATAATCTTTATATATAATATCTATTTGAATAAACCAAACATATCGGTTACCACACAGGATTGTTTTATTGACTGTTTATTTAATGGTTGAGTTGAATCCTAATTGATGATTTCTTATATTTTTTTTCTCCGCAACAACCAAGAATTCTGATTAGGTTGAGAGAAGTTATATTTCACTTTATTGCTTCACTTTATTGCGAAGTTGCAACGTAGTGACTAACTTAAATTAGTAATTTCTACAAGTTGTACGCTATATTATCGTGTGGTTCCCAATGAAAAGATAATATGCACTTATCTACATGAACAAGGTTTGCTTAAAATTAGGATTAATGCTAATAATAAAAACAAAAACAAACCAAGAGGAAGCAACCAATTGTTTCTTATCAACCAACTGATGGGAAATACAATACTTCTTGTAGACTATCCCAACCATATGTTAGCGAAAATCATCAAAAGCTTTTGTTTTAGACCAGCATTCAATCTTTTGTTTTCAAGAAATGTAAATATCAAAATGGCTTACCAACCTTCAAGATCTTAAATCACAGATTTGTTCTAAATTTTTCATGTTGGCTGGGAAAACTGCAACGTAGAACTTCGGATTATCAGCATGAACAATCTTAAGTATAAATTACGTATATCTTACCGCTCCTGAATAGAGAGTTGATGCATTTGGCGCTGCAGCTGCTGTTCCGTATGGCAGATAGCCCGCAATGGCTGGCGACGGGTAGGGAGTTCCGTACAGCCCAAGGCTTGGCAAACGAGTTCCTGCAAGGCGGGCATCCATTGGAGAAGACCAGAGATCGTAAAGTTTAGACAAAAACCTAAAAAATATTTAATTCATTTTTTAAATGAGATAAAAACTTTTCGTGATTTTCTGCAACAAACTCCAAAAGGTAACAGAAACACGTAGGCTACCAAAAAACATCCGAAGTTGCTGAATTACAAAAAATACATATCCAAAAATACATTTCATTACAGAAACAAATTTTTCTTGAGATATGATTAGTTACAAATCGACGTTGTAAATAGACTACTTACTTTCCGGCTTTCAAACCAGAACTAACTTTTCTCTTGGCTAGAAATAAAATCCGTTTTGAGGAAAAGGAAATAGTAAAAATAGACTATTGTGACAAATCTATTTTTACAGTCTGTTTACAGTATGAACAACTTCTGTTGGTAAAGAGTCAAAACAAGACATTAAAAAATGCAAAACGCTCTCTATATCTTGAACATATTATAATCCTGATTTTTAATAGCTTTAAAAAGGCACAACTTGTGTGTCATTGAATGGTTGTCCTGACCAAACAAACTGATGCTGCCTTTTCTTCATGTGACAATGTGCCATTTGTGAAACTTCTGTCATTTTCGCGTTTTTACTTCTTCAGCTTTCTCTTCCTTTTGACATCTGCTGTCTCAGAACAAATTACAGCTTGCTTTCTGGTGTCGCAAATATTGTTTTTCAAGTGTTGAGGCAGAGCCCTGAAGCGACATCATGCGGTGAAAATTTATCTCAACATATTTAAATAGTCACCTTTCTGACTTTGGGCATTATTGTTAACCCACGGTCAAAAAAATAAAACACAAAGTTTCCTATTTTTAAAAACATGGTTTGAGGTTGATTTGTAATTTGCTTCAGTGTTGTTTAGAAAGTTTACAATTTAAAACCGGAGTAAAATCGTGACAATGAAAGAAGCGAATAAAAAGCATTTTGTCAAGATTATCAATCTTGCAAGTACCCAAGGCCCAGAGATGGGCGTAATCTTGATCTTCAAAATCACTTTTATTTTGGTGATTTTGATCTTAGTGTGTGATGTGGTGATTTTGATCTTAGATCTTGAAGAACAGTAAGATCAAGATTACTTGAAAATTGAAGTTTGCTTACTAGATGAAGGCATATTTTCAGAACTCGTACTGTAGGCCTACAAAGTAATTAGTGGCAAGCAGGGCTGTGGAGTCGGGAAAATATATACAACTCCAACTCCTCGGTTTATAACTGGCTGATTCCTGCTTTAGTATTGCCAGTTTTATCTGAATTTTTGTCATTTTTTTAAATTTATTTCACTTAAGCTGTAAACAAAATTGAAACGGTGACTTTTACAAAAACTAACAAGAACCAACACTTTTATGGTTCATCGTTTTGTATCAAGTTGGAGTCGGTATTTTTTTAACAACTCTAACTCTGAACACGCCAAAATCCATCCGACTCCGACTGTACAGCCCTGGTGGCAATTACAAATATTAAGGCACTGTTACTATGATATGTTCAACAAAAGTTGCTAGGAAGTTTTAATCTTATTTGGTCAGTGCTGCCATTTTAAAATTAAAAAAGTTTTCTGTGTTGGTCATAATAAACAAGTAAACTTCCATATATACTAGTTGTTGACGTATGATAAAAAATAATTCAACTTTGTTCACAATTCTGTTTTTGTGAATTCTAAAAAAGTGTCTGCTTTCTTTGACCCAATTTTAGATGTTTCAAAAGTTTAGAATGGCGTTGTTAAAAAAAAAGTACTGTATTGCCGCCTTTGGTCATGTAAAGTGATTTATTGCAGCAAATGAACCAGACCAAGATTTGCATAGGGTCTGACTGAATATAAACAATATATTAAATGTGAAAACATGTGCTGGCTCTTTTTGTATAGTTTCTGTACTTTTGTTTGGGGCGTTTATCTGAACTGAGACCTCCGAGCTTTTAGTACCTACCAGACAACAGTATCAAGGTTGCCAGATGGGTAAATAGTGCAATAAACATTGATATAATCCAGTGAAAGTTGAAACTATTCAGTAACACGAATGAAAGCTTCCCATATAAACCAAACAAAATTTTGGTAAAAATGATGCAGTTCAAAGGTGTTTTTTTTTTCAATAAAAAGCATAAAATTAATTGCAAATTTTGCGACATTTTCAATACTGTAATGACCTTCGGCCTTGAGTGTGACAATGCGATACTACGCAAACTATAACAATAACAACGATTGATAGGCGTAATAACAACATTACCTAACTTAGTACAAATCTTTGGCCAGCGATCTTGTAGTTCAAAGTAAGGTAATAGTTAGCAATACCAACCAGGTTGCTTGTAGTACTTTTTTTGCAACATTACACCATGTAACAAGATTTCTCTTGTTTATCTTTATAATTTTATTGTCTTTGGATGATTTCAAGGAGCTGATTCCAAATATGTAATTAGTTTTTTTCTATCATCGATCGTCAACTATCAGTGAGCCAACTTGCATAAACTGGTTATACGCTCAGCCAGCCAGCAACTATTTCACATATAAAAGCATAATGACATTGAATATTCTCTTAACATTATTGTTGCGTAAATAAAGATTTCTTTAACATAGTTCGAAGTAAAAGTCTCAAACAAATTTGATAAACTGAAAGGAGTCAGAAACAAAACTTTTAGAACCCCTAGATCAGTGCCGGTCTTTTGGGGTGTGCGAACCGTGCGATCGCACAGGGCTCGCAAATTAGGGAGCCCGAAATTTACTCAGAAAATACACTAATGTTTTGTCATTTCTAATGGAACAAATTTAATTAGATTTGCAAGCAAGTAGGCCTACCGGAATACATAGGCGTAAGAGCTAGGGGTGCAGGAATGCAAGGGTACGCCTAAACTTTTCCATTAGTCAAAAATTTGGGCAAATTTGATAAAGATTTGGCAAGAACTTTCAGCATGTTTCAAAAATTTCATCAAAATTGAACTTATTTTTGATGTTTTCTCAAATAGTCAAAATATATTTTTATGTTGTATTTAAGGCATGTAAATTTAAAAGAAATCCATTGAAATTGAGCACGTTTGAAGTTGTGAGAGCTAAGAAATAATTATTTAATTTGTTGACAGTTCTTAAAAGTTGAGCAGAAAATATCCAGATGTTTACAAATTTTATGAAAAGTATAATACAGTATATCCCAATCCAATGTGCTCCAACATTGAAAGTAATGCGTCAAACGTTTAACTTATAATATCAACATGCTCAGCTGAAATTGTAGCCTCCAAGTTTAGTTCATAAGATTTGAAATAACTTTTCAGTTTATTTTCAACATCTGAAAATATCCAGATGCTTGTCAATTTTATGAAAATCATGTCCTAATCGAGATGTGATGTGCCAAGAGAGATGTGCCAATAATGACTTTGAAAGTGGTGCTTAACAATATCAAAACAAATAACTTACAATATCAAAACACTCAGCTGAGAATGTAATCTACTTAACAAGTTTATACCAAAGACAGGCAAGACACAAC